>NC_141690.1:260484915-261883665 GCF_964263255.1 Lissotriton vulgaris
ACATCCACAAGCATCAGGCGTCCACAAGCATCAGGCATCCTCAAGCATCAGACATCCACAAGCATCAGACATCCACAAGCAACAGACATCCACAAGCATCAGGCATCCACAAGCATCAGGCATCCACAAGCATCAGGCATCCACAAGCATCAGGCATCCACAAGCATCAGGCATCCACAAGCATCAGACATCCGCAAGCATCAGACTTCCGCAAGTATCAGACATCCGCAAGCATCAGACAAACGCAAACATCAGACATCCACAAACATCAGATATCCACAAGCATCAGGCGTCAGACATCCACAAGCGTCAGGCTCCACAAGCGTCAGGCATCCACAAGCGTCAGACATCCACAAGCGTCAGACATCCACAAGCGTCAGACATCCACAGACATCAGGCATCAGACATCCACAAACGTCAGGCATCCACATGCATCAGACATCCAAAGGCATCAGGCATCCTCAGGCGTCAGGCATCCACAAGCGTCAGGCATGCACAAGCGTCAAGCATTCACAAGCGTCAGACATCCACAAGCGTCAGACATCCACAAGCGTCAGGCATCAACAATCATCAGACATCCACAAGCAACAGACATCCACAAGCAACAGACATCCACAAGCAACAGACATCCACAAGCAACAGACATCCACAAGCATCAGACATCCACAAGCATCAGACATCCACGAGCATCAGACATCCACAAGCCTCAGACATCCACACGCATCAGACATCCACACGCATCAGACATCCACACGCATCAGACATCCACAAGCGTCAGGCATCCACACGCGTCAGGCATCCACAAGCGTCAGGCATCCACAAGAGTCAGGCATCCACAAGAGTCAGGCTTCCACAAGAGTCAGGCATCCACAAGAGTCAGGCATTCACAAGCGTCAAGCATTCACAAGCGTCAGACATCCACAAGCGTCAGACATCCACAAGCGTCAGACATCCACAAATATCAGGTATCAGACATCCACAAGCACCAGACATCCACAAGCGCCAGACATCCACAAGCGCCAGACATCCACAAGCGCCAGACATCCACAAGCGTCAGACATCCACAAGCGTCAGACATCCACAAGCGTCAGACATCCACACGCGTCACACATCCACACGCGTCACACATCCACAAGCGTCACACATCCACAAGCAACAGACATCCACAAGCAACAGACATCCACAAGCAACAGACATCCACAAGCAACAGACATCCACAAGCAACAGACATCCACAAGCATAAGGCAGACAAGCATAAGGCATCCACAAGCATCAGGCATCAGACATCCACAAGCATCAGACATCCACAAACATCCAGAAGCATCAGACATACACAAGCATCAGGCATCCACAAGCATCAGACAACTAGGAGAATCAGGCGTCCAGGAGCATCAGACATCCACAAGCATCAGCGTCCACAAGCATCAGGCATCCACAGCATCAGACATCCACATGCATCAGACATACACAAGCAACAGACATCCACAAGCATCAGGCATCCACAAGCATCAGGCATCCACAAGCATCAGGCATCCACAAGCATCAGGCATCCACAAGCATCAGGCATCCAGAAGCATCAGACATCCAGAAGCATCAGACATCCACAAACATCAGACCTCCAGAAGTATCAGACCTCCAGAAGCATCAGACCTCCAGAAGCATCAGACCTCCAGAAGCATCAGACCTCCAGAAGCATCAGGCATCCACAACCATCAGGCATCCACAAGCATCAGGCATCTACAAGTATCACGCATCAGACATCCACAAGCATCAGGCATCCACAAGCATCACCCAGCAGACATCCACAAGCGTCAGGCATCCAAAAAGGGTCTGGCATGCACAAGCTTCAGGCATTCACAAGCTTCAGGCATCCACAAGCGTCAGCAATCCTCAAGCGTCAGCCATCCACAAGCGTCAGCCATCCACAAGCGTCAGCCATCCACAAGCGTCAGACATCCACAAGCATCAGACATCCACAAGCATCAGGCATCAGACATCCACAAGCGTCAGACATCCACAAGCGTCAGACATCAACAAGCGTCAGACATCCACAAGCGTCACACATCCACAAGCGTCACACATCCACAAGCAACAGACATCCACAAGTAACAGACATCCACAAGTAACAGACATCCACAAGCAACAGACATCCACAAGCAACAGACATCCACAAGCATCAGACATCCACAAGCATCAGACATCCACAAGCATCAGACATCCACACGCATCAGGCATCAGACATCCACAAGCATCAGGCATCAGACATCCACAAGCATCGGACACCCACAAACATCCAGAATCATCAGAGGTCCACAAGCATCAGACATACACAAGCATCAGGCATCCACAAGCATCAGACAACCAGGAGAATCAGGCGTCCAGGAGCATCAGACATCCACAAGCATCAGGCGTCCACAAGCATCAGGCATCCACAAGCATCAGACATCCACAAGCAACAGACATCCACAAGCATCAGGCATCCACAAGCATCAGGCATCCACAAGCATCAGGCATCCACAAGCATCAGACATCCAGAAGCATCAGACATCCACAAACATCAAACATCCAGACAAGCAACAGACATCCACAAGCATCAGGCATCCACAAGCATCAGGCATCCACAAGCATCAGGCATCCACAAGCATCAGACATCCAGAAGCATCAGACATCCACAAACATCAAACATCCAGAAGCATCAGACCTCCAGAAGCATCAGGCAACCACAAGGATCAGGCATCCACAAGCATCAGGCATCCACAAGCATCAGGCATCCACAAGCATCAGACAACCAGGAGAATCAGGCGTCCAGGAGCATCTGACATCCACAAGCATCAGGCGTCCACAAGCATCAGGCATCCACAAGCATCAGACATCCACAAGCATCAGACATCCACACGCATCAGACATCCACACGCATCAGGCATCCACAAGCAACAGGCATCCACAAGCAACAGGCATCCACAAGCAACAGGCATCCACAAGCAACAGGCATCCACAAGCAACAGGCATCCACAAGCATCAGGCATCCACAAGCATCAGGCATCCACAAGCATCAGGCATCCACAAGCATCAGACATCCAGAAGCATCAGACATCCACAAGCATCAGGCATCCACAAGCATCAGGCATCCACAAGCATCAGGCATCCACAAGCATCAGGCATCCACAAGCATCAGACATCCAGAAGCATCAGACATCCACAAACATCAAACCTCTAGAAGCATCAGACCTCTAGAAGCATCAGGCATCCACAAGCATCAGGCATCCACAAGTATCACGCATCAGACATCCATAAGCATCAGGCATCCACAAGCATCACCCAGCAGACATCCACAAGCGTCAGGCATCCAAAAAGGGTCTGGCATGCACAAGCTTCAGGAATTCACAAGCTTCAGGCATCCGCAAGCGTCAGCCATCCACAAGCGTCAGCCATCCACAAGCGTCAGCCATCCACAAGCATTTTTATTTCCTTTTGTAATTTGAGCTGTAGTTGTGTCTAGTTTTGTATTTATTCCTGCAATGTGTAACGCGATTAGGTTCATTAAATCAACCTGGACATCTAATTTGTTGGATTGGAAATTTAATATATCTATTGTTTGCTGTAGTGTTCTTAGCAGCACTTTGTTCCATGTGGCTGTATGGATAGATTGTGTCAAAATCCCCGATATTGAATCTATTCCACTAACTGACAAGATCGTGATAGGGGGTGATGGGGGCTTTCGCCTTTCTGGAGGTTGAACATTTCATCATTGTTTCTTACCTCCTGTCCCTCCTGACTAGGTGAGTGTTTTATGGGTGTGGAGGCGACCCCCCTTCCTCCCCGACTTTCCATTTCAGATGCGGGCCGACTACTGGGATTTTCCCTTGCTTGTTTGCATAAATGTCCTCTTCGGTTTGTGTATTTAGTTTGAAGGCTTGGGCAAGGTCAATATAATTTGAAATGGAGAACCGATCCATTCATCTACTTAAATTATACCTTGGGTACCAGTTTTACCTGTGCCTCCTTTTTAATCTGGATTCTTTCCGTTTTCCCCTTCCTTACTTGCATCTGACAAGGCCATGGGCAGGTGAACCTGTGCTGTTGTTTTTATCAACCCCCTTTTAATAGGTGCTTCTTCATGATCAACTGCCCCTACGCCTATTTCCTGACCAGGTTTTCTGTTTTGTGAGGTGTTTTCACTTATTTGGGGTGGTTATACTTGCTGTTTTGAGGATAAGGAGCTTGCTTCTCCGGGGGTTTTTTGGAATTATGTATTTTTTTGTGATTATAGGGCTTTGCAAGCTGGAAGCCTCGTCTGGGGAGCCGTAAATTGCGTCCATCGGTTCCTTTAGAAAGAAAAAAAATCTGTTTTCTGTCTCCCCCCCCACCCAAATTTGAAAAGCGCTAGTTCTGGTGTCAGAGCCAAGACCAGCCTCTCTTTTTGCAAACTGGATTTCTCTTTTTTTTTGTTTGAAATAAGAGTTAAGTCCTTTGTGAGTGCTCTCTTCCTGGATTTGCTCGGAGGTGCCAGACGGATTTTTCCTGATCTCATGCTCCTTGTAACTTGGCTTAACCCTCTGATTAGCTGCTCTCTGGACCTTCTATGTAGCCTAAGGCTGGGTTCTCTGCAAAATCTCTGCGAGGATGGAGTAGGGGTAGGGGACTCTAGGCTTCTGTTATCAACCCACTTTTTCCGTTTACTAGGGTGCTTAGTATGTCCATAGATTTGCCCCTGTGGGATTTAGGCAAATTTTTGCTCGTGTTTCCTCATGAAACCACTAGTTTTAGTGAGCTAGGTCTTGATAATTAACTCACACGGCAGAGCCCCTTCTAACCAGCTTCTTCTGCGGAGGGCTGTTGTAGCTGAACCGATGGACTCAGATGTTTTGCTATTGTGGCGAATGGCTACTTTTGCTATTGTGGCTAACAATCACTTTTTGCCGTGCTATAGTGGCACAATTCCACCAGGTGGGTGCGAGGAGTGCGAGGGGGTAGGGGGAGCAGGGAGCGGAGCATCTTGCAATGACTCGCTCGCTTTACCTGCAAAGCACAGCCCGGTGTCCTGGCTACGACACCTCTCGCTGCTCCTCTCTGCTCCTTCTGGTCGCTATTCCACTCTGCTCCTTCTGGTTAGAACAGTGTCTGCCTTGGCGTTAAACGTGTCCGCCTCGCCTCGATGTGGGGAGTCATGAGATATGAGAGCCAGGAAAGTGAAAGAGCGGGAGAGAGCCCCTCCTCGGCTCAGCTCAACTCGACTCAACCCCATCTCTCTAGTCACCAGCTCCGCTCGCTCGATGAAAAGCGGATCAGAAAAGGAAGGGAGAAAAGGTGAGAGCCGGGAGAGCGAGGGAGCAGGGAGTGGGAGGATGAGCCGCCACAATGCCACACCACCACACCAGCTCGACTTGGCTCCTAGCTCCTAGCTCAACCCCAGCTCCAACCCAGATCACAGATCAAATCACGGCTCTAATCACCGGCTCCGGTCCGGCCCGGTCACAGCTTCAATCCGGCACTGGCTTCACTCATTCCATTCGCTCTGACTGCCTCATCGTGAGATAAAAATTGGTTTTATTAGTTTAATAACAGTCAGACATGTTTCTACTTATGTCAATAGGTAGAGGTCCTGCCCAGGCCGGCTTGTGCTATTTGGTGGTTCCCCCTGTAAAGCCTTGTCTGTAAGCATGGGCGGATTTCGCGGATTCACGATTTGCGTATTCGCGGATTCGCAAAATCCGCGAATTTGTGGACTTTGCGGATTTTTTAAATGGGGGGGTCTTCTGTGCGAGTTCAAGTGCCTCTTGTGTGTATAAATGGTCAGAGACTGATCAGAGCAGCAGATGAAGAGAAAGAAGCTCCTGGTCACAGGAACAGCACGAGGATTGCGCTCGTGAAAGTCAAGAATACAAAGGCCTCTATCCAGCATCACAGCTGATTTTCGACGGTAGATTTGGGAAGAAGGCACACCTGCCCAGCCTCGACGACGCTCACAATTGTTTTTGGGCTGATGAATGAGTCACTGAATTTGAGCTTCAACTAGTTCCAGCGGCCATTTGTGTGTTACTATGCAATCGCACCGATGTGCACCTGCTTTATTTTATCTATTAGTGCTTCCTGTTGAAGCTAACTTAGTAACTATTTTAGGATGGCGCTGGCAGCTTGCCGGCGCCATCCTAAAATAGTTACAACAACTTCAAGCTTGAAGGCTTGAACTTTAGCCCCCCGGATCCGCCACTCGCGGATTTGCGGATTTTCGGTAAATTCGCGGGAGTTCGCGGATTGCGGATTTACCGAAAATCCGCGAAATCCGCACGCGGAATGGATTTTGCGCTCACACCTACTTGTCTGTGCGGGGCATGGAAGAAGGAGGGAACATATGGTTGCATTGCTATGGCACTGAGGGCACATCTGCAGCATGTTTAGCTGTCATTGCTTACATGTGAAGTGTTGGTGGGTCTCTGTTCCTCTTTTTTTCCAAACATTGTATCTGGTTGGAGTGGGACAACGAGTTGGTACTCCCACTTTGTACACAGATCAGTTCAGAACACTTGTCCTTAGTTTTGACCACTGCCCCCACTTGCACCCTTCCTTTTGCCTCTGCCAAAGAGCCCTTTTCATCTGCTGTGCAGGCAGTGGTGGCGGGGGGGGGGGCACAGTTGTTTTGATTTTTACTCTGTGTAACTACCCACCTCACCTACCATTCCTACCATTATCTCCCTTAAAGTCATTCTCTTTTAAAAAGTGCATTGTAGATTCTTGTTTTACGGCCACAATTGCCCAGTTTCTGGGCAATTGGGCAAATAAATCAGCTACAAGCCATCCAGCGGGCTCATTGTTTGATTGGTCGATAGCACATCAAGATCAAACTATATTTACACATCACCCTACAGCATCAGTACATATTGGACACAACTCCTACCAACATCATGCACACAAAACATCTCCAAACCATACAGTTGACTAAGTGTTGGCTATCTTAAGATGGTATACATAGCTAGCATCACTTACACATCACTCTGCACTACAGTAAACATTAGACACCATGCCCGTCACAATCCTTTGCAGAATGTAGTTCCCGAGCATGCACTTAACTAAGCATCTGCGCCCTCAATGGTTCATCTTTTCAAGTTATGCTGACAAATTATTTCCTATCACCAATCTTTGCAGCCAAAAACAAAGAAGTTAAATGAAACCTACTAAACCCACATACACATAGAATGCCATTGAAATAACAAAAGTAGTAATAATATCTCAAAACTTAATAAGCCCTTAAAGCAAAGTAAAGGACAAGTAAAATGAAACAAACTGCAGTCTACTTTGGCACACAATTCCTCACAATCTTCATTTTTCAGTGGGTGAGATGATTGCCATATTTTGTATTAAAAAGGAGAAAGAAAAGGGGTCAGTTTCCTTGCTTTATACATCACCACAGTGTACAAGGGACTTACGCTCCAGGTAGATTAAATCTTTTTTTCCTGAAGTTCTGAATGCCTTATGTCATTCACGTTGCTAGATATTTTCCAGGATTTCTTCGACCTCAGAGTTGTCATATAGTCTGGACTTTGCCTCCTATCTCCTTCCAAGCATGATCTGCTGCTGGGCCTGCAATCAGAATCAGACGTCCACCATACGAGGAGCTGGGTCGCTTTCTCCTGGGACAGTATGTCTACAGAGGATCCTGGGCTGAACCGTGTGGCAGCTAGAAATTTCAAAGGCACTGAATTGACCGACAGGAGAAAAAGCTCAGTTACCTAATCAATTTATATTTTTTAAACATTTTGCAATTATGGAACGTCCACCAACATCGGTATAAATTAACTTCTTGGTCGTAATTTCTCAATAACTATGTGGGTGTGCATCTAACCACCATAGGCACTTTCTTTAGTAAAGGTCTACTTTCATGCCAAGTTTGGTACATTTCTGGTCAACATTTTTTTCTAGAGCAAAGATTTCTATGGAAGTTAAAAGGGTCAACTCTTTCTAACCAGCCTATTAAGTGACCACCATTATCAGATAGATTTTTAGATTGTAGGAAGACTTTGTTCCACTGCTATAACTTCGCCCCTCTTCAGATGAGTCTGCCATTCCCACATCAGACTAAGGGTTTATATTCACAAGGAAATTTTGAAGCTCGGAGCTGCACCAAATTTGGCAGCGCCGCGCTCCGACATATCCAAACGCAGGGATGTGCTGTGTTTACAGCAATATGGCATGCCCCTGTGTTTGTGCTGGGCTACAATTAACTGCATTGTGCCAACGCAGGTACCCTTGCACCATAGTGCAAAGGTACTTGCATTGCAGGGAATGATTGTTTACGTTCAGGAAGGAGTAAAGGTCTGCTCTCTTGCTACATTTAGGGTAATTCTGTTCAGCAATATTTCTGTGTAGAAGAAGAATTAGTGCTAATGGAAGTTGAAAGGGTAAATGCAACTTTTTTTACACTCTCCCTTTTTTTGGCCCCCACTTTATAAAACTTTGCATGCCAAACTCAAGTGGATGATCCTGTGCATTCTGCATTGGGCAGCTGTTTTAAATTTGGACTGCTACACTCTGAACATATATAGATGGCACAAAAGGCAACCGCTCTCCTGTGTATTAAGTACAGTTTGCGACAAAATGAGAGAGAGGCATGTTTCACATCCTGGTGAGACCCTTCAAATTGTCCCTTCTTGCACATTAAGAATGTGCATGTGCAGCAAACATAGAATAACAAATCTCTATTATTGATTGTTTATGTGCAGGAAGGGACACCTTCTTGGATATAAACAATCATTCCCTGCAATGCAGGCACCCTTGCACTATGGTGTAAGGGTGCTTGCGTTGGTGCAAGGCAGTTCATTTTAGCACCAGTGATAGGGAAAACATAGGGGCGAACCATGTTGCTGTAAATACGGTGCATTCCTGCATTTGGAAATGTTGGAGCCGCCAAATTTGCAGCAGTTCCGAGTTTCGACATTTCCTGGTGAATATGCCCCTTAGTCTTCTATTGGAATGGCAGACTCATCTTAAGAGGGGCGAAGTTATACAAGTGGTACAACGAGTCCTATAATCTGATAATCTATTGGGTAGTAGTGGTCACTTACTAGTCTAGTTAAAAAGACGGAGTTTACTATTTTAAATTCTATAGGAATCTTTGCTCTCCACTCCAGAAAAAACTGCTGTCCAGAAATGTACCAACTTGGGATGAAAGTAGATCTTTACTAAAGAAAGTGCCTTTGCTGATTAGGGGCAAACCTATCAAGAAATTAATTATAGAGCTATCTGGATTATTAATCTGGGAAGGTCCACAAATCGAGGTTTGTAGACCTTCCATGACTGCAAAATGTTTTTAAAAATCTAATTTGATTGGGTAACACAGCTTTTTCTCCTGTTGGTCAATTTGGAGCCTTAGCAATTTCTAGCTGCCGCACCAGGTGCAGCTCGGGTTCCTCTACAGACATGCTGGCCCAGACACAAACAGAAACACCCATAGATTAAATGTACACAGAGCCAAGCAAAGGCACTCCCATGAGTGTACTCTCATGCTACATTTAGGATAATTCTGCTAACAATATTCCTGTGTAGAAGAAAAATGAGTGCTAATGGAAGTTGAAATGTGAAATGTCACTTTTTTGACTGACACACTTTTTTTGGCCCCCACTTGAAAAAACGTTGCATGCCAAAATAAGTGGATTACCTTTTGTATTGGTAAGTTTTGGGAAGAAGATCAGTTTGATGGACCAGCACTGGGAGAGTATTGGTTCCTGGTTGATCCTGTGCATTCAACATTGGGCAGCTGTTTTGAATTTGGACTGCTACACCCTGAACATATATAGACGGCACAACAGGCAACACCTCTCCTTGGTATTAAGTACAGTTTGCGACAAAATGAGAGACAGGGTATGTTTCACATCCTGATGAGACCCTTAGAATTGTCAGAATGGGTCAGAACATTACAAAACTCAGGGATTGGTCAGCTAAAACATTTTTGGGCATTTTTTATCAAGGGCTACTTTGCTTTTGCACCACGTTGTGTGGTGCAAAAGCAACACAACTCTTGAAATGTGATTTATCTAGGCATGTAAGGCCACCTTGCATGTCCCAGGGTTGCTTAATAAATCCAGAATAATGTAGTGCAGTGCAAATCACTGCGTTGCGCTACTCTGCCGCAGGGAGACGTTCCATGGGTGGAGCATGGTTGTTCCCATGCAACATCCATGGATTTACCATTACTGGTAGACCTGGGAATGTGCCAAAATGCTAACAGGCATAACAAGGAGAAATATTTTAATTGCTCCTAGTTACTTCCTCTTTCTATGTGTGCGGCACACCTAGAAAGAGGAAAATGCCCCAGGGGTTGTTTTTGCACATGAAGCTGTCCCTTTCTGCACAAAAGCAATCCTCTTTGCAACGCAGGCACTCAAGAGTGCCTGCGTTGGCGCTAGGCAACAGGTTATGTGCCAGCGCTGGGAAAAGGCACATTCCTGCCCTTTCCCTGTAACGGAGCGCAGCAAGGTGACTTGTTGCGCTGTGTTACATTTTCATAAATATGGCCCTGTAATCTCAAGGAATCAGCATGTTTGCACTTGTGACATGCTACACACAGGGGTGTACACTGTTGTATCTATATTATGTGGATCACTCATTTTTTTTGTCACAGCAGCCTCCCTTTGAACACTGCACTGTCGTCACTCACATTATCGTTAGTAGATGTCAAGAAAAATGTATTTTAAGCTTTCTGAAATAAAAAGTCCTCTGTGATTCCTTAATTGATTTTGCGTGAAAAAATTGTTAATTTAAGTAACAATGGGCCTGCATATGTGAGACAGGCCTGTAAGTGAAAGAGATCCACCGCATCTCTGTTTTAGATGTTATTACAATGAAGTTATGGATTTATGACATTTGTCACTTAACTTGCATACTTGGCAGATTTTGCAAAAATTATGTTTCTAGCACAACTGGCTTTTGTTTCTAAAAATCTCTATTTTTAATCCTTTAATACGCCACCTGGGGTCAATTCCCACCCTCAAGCTCAAGACTTCATTCCTCAAGCCCTTGTCTGGAATATTATATAGGTATGGGAACAAGTTGGGGCTCTCCTGTGAAATGAAGAAGGGAATGGCTGATCTCTTTGTGGTATTGGGTTCCCAAGACCTACATGCTCCGCAGAAATACCCACTTACACCGAAAGAAATGTTGGCACGGAAACTGAAAAGTACAAAAGACAAGTTTATTAAGACCCCATGGGGTGGTGGTACATTCCTACAGCACCCTTCGGTAATGCAAGAAGTATCACACCGAACGTTGGTGTGAGTCCTTCTTTTATACACTTTACAGGTAATAAAAAATTAGGCGGTACAAGATTACAGAGTTTATGTACATATATGGTCATTTTTGGAGCACAGCCAACTTATGGGAGGAGTTACAATTCCACTGGTCAGTTTGGCGGAACATTCCTAAGGGGTGACTGGTCAGTTGGAACTACGCATGTGCAGGCTTGACCATTACTAAAAATAGCCTGTTGCTGGGCAAACTCGAGTGGTCAGCGGCACGGACAAAGGACTAAAGGGCATGCTGAACACGAGGCCGCTCATTCCCTAAAATGGCCGCCGTACATACAAAATGGCGTTTTCGAGTATGGCCAAGTTAAGGGAAATAACGTGTAGCAAAGCTAAGCGCTAACCCGGCCATTGTCAAATTACGACAGACAACCCTTTTAGCGTTTAGCTGAAGCTACCTCATAGTGGACGTAGTCGGGATACTCGTCTTCGATATCAATTAACATTATTTGAGCTACTTCTTTATGAAGCATCAATTCATTTTGGCCAAAAGCTCGTCTAGATGGTATACAAGCTGATAAACACATAGAACATAATGCAGGGCTACATTGTATACATAAACATATAAAGAATAGCATCCCAATTACAATACATAAAATCGTCAGCAGCTCCCAGCCCCAAATGCTAAGCATTGACCAGAACCACCCGAAAAAGTCCATGTACCATTGTCCGGGTGTATTTCAGCAGCAATTTTGTGAAGTTTGGAAATCGCATCATAAACAGATGGCGAATTATCTGGCACGTATACACAGCAGCTACTTCCGATAATTCTACATGCCCCCCCTCGATCAGCTAGAACCACATCAAGAACTATGCGATTCTGGAGCGTAACAATTCTAGAAATTTGAAGTTCTTCTGTAATATTCCCTAGTGCAATAGCAGTGTCATTAGCTACAGCCTCAACAACACGAGTCAGCCGTCGTATTTTCCGACTGTTCAAAGCAGCCCCCACAAAGGAAAACAATCCCAGATTAAAGTCTACATATTGTTGTAAAGCTGTATCGGTCTGGTCAATGTCGTCCAAGACCACAGCACGTTTAACTCGATTTAGCACAAAATCGTGATAGAGCACGTAGTCATTATGATACATTGGTGGGGCAATAAATACAGGGGGCAATACAAAAGATACATAGCATGTGCCTAACCATCCTAAAGGGAGCTGATGATAGCCTTTAGTACCACAGATAAAATATGTATTTCGGGATGCCACAAATGATATGCCATTCGGACTGTCAAATGTAAGTGTGGTGTTACATTCACTTTTTCCAACCGGTATTGTACCTTTATTACGTATACAGAGATCAGCATTGGTATTTATAACATTAATGACATGTGAATTGGACATATTAATGCTCCTTTGATTACTGTAAATACGGGGTGCAGACACATTATCGGGGCGGTACTCTTCCCATTCAAATCGAGTACCCTCAGCTCGTGGATATCCATCCCGATCATGATAACATATCTTGTTTAAACGGAAAATCACCCCCCCTTTTGTTGGCCATCGTAAAGTAAATAGGAGAGTATACCAGGCGTTGCAGGAACCATTATGGGAGAATGGGAGTGGGATGAGCGGGGTGCCCCCTTTCTTCTGATGACCAGGCAACATCCCACACACCCAACAGTTAGAAGTGTTCGTCATATTATGATGCAAAATCTGAATGAAGCTATTGTTCAAGTAAGTCTGTCTGTGCCGTTCTTCATGGTAGGGTAAGGTGAAGTGAAAATGTTCGGACGGAGCCGGGGTAGTCGGCAGCAAATGTTCTCGTACAGGCACCACAAGTTCTACTACCCAGGCTATTACTGCTATCACAACAATTGTCAATACGAGCAAAATGGCACCAAGAATTCTCCTGTCTCGTGATGCGGAAGACGCCATAGTTCAAAGTTCACAATGTCTCAAATGTATAACTACAAAAATTAAAACAAAACAGTGGTGCTGAGCTCCGAGGTAGCCGTTGTTTTCTTCTCTGGGGTCAAGACGGGTGTCGCTACTCTTGGCAAAAACTGATCCCCCCCCCTTGAGATTCCCGGCTTCCGTTTCACAAACCCCAGAGCGGTAACCAACCAGTCTCGCACAAAAATCTTCTTCCTATCTTGGCCGCAGATCGTAACGCTGTCGTCCAGAAACAGTGTGGTCCGGGAAGGCTCCCTCAGGTTCGGCCGATGTCACAGCTGGGCTCTTTTCTTTATCCAAGATTTCTTTGTAGTCGGACAACACAGTAGGATTCACCAGGTCCGGAGAGACGCGACGACAGTGAGTTGAATGCACCCACCGCTTTCTGTTGGTCACTCGCACAGCCGTTCGAGTCGCCAAGAGGACCTGCTCGGGGCCACGCCACCTCGGTTCCAAGCTGTTTGCCCTCTCAAACGACTTCACCATTACATAGTCCCCAGGACGGAGACTATGGGCCTCTCCAATGGAATTGTCAGGGAGCGCTTCTCGAACCTGTTGATGAATAGAAAGCAAATCATTTGTTAATCGTGCCAAATAATCGTTCATCATTATACAAGGCACATCATGTAACAATTGCGGCTTAGGAACTCCCCATATGTTCATAGGCCTTCCAAACACCACTTCATATGGTGTGAGGCCAGTTCGAGAGTGGGGCACTAATCTAAGAGAGAGGAATGCTAGCGGCAAGGCATCCGGCCACTTCAATGACGTAGACGCTACAATCTTAGCCAGTTTCAACTTCAACGTGGCATTGTACCGCTCGACAAGACCTGCTGACTGAGGATGGAACACAGCATGAAACTTCTGCTGGATCCCTAGTCCCTTTAATACGTATTCCACAATTTTCCCAACAAAATGAGGACCATTATCGCTCCACAGAAATTTGCAAACTCCAAATCGAGGGAAGTACTCTTTGAGCAGAACCTTTGCTGTTGTCAAAGCTGTATTATCTTTCATGGGGAAGGCCTCAACCCATTTGCTAAAGGCACACACCACCACTAAGACATACTTAAGGTTATTGCAACGCTCAAGCTGGATGTAATCCATTTGAAGTACCTCGAATGGTGCAGAAGGTGGAACGAAACCTCCTTTCGGAGTATGCGTCCCTTTTGCAGGATTGTGCTGTAAACATATCAAACAGGTCTGCACTACTCTCTTAGCAGTATTGGTAATCTCAGGATGCTCCCAAACTCGCGTTAACAATCGAGTAATTGCAAGAGCTCCCACATGTGCTAATCCGTGTGTCATCTGGACCATCGCCTGCAAGTAAGCTGCAGGCAATTTCCATCTCTCCATATCCTTACTCCTCCAACAACCCTCGTCGTCCAGTACCCCTTCTGATGCCCATGTTACAAGTTCTGCTTCAGTCGCTGATTTTTGGATGTCTAGTATCTCTGCTCTAGCATCATGCCATCGCTCGGCCTGCGACTTCGCTACATACATGGGGGAGTCATTTCGAGACATAGCTGTTTGTCTTGCTATACTATCTGCAAAAGCATTGCCTTGTCCCACTTTGTCAGTGACCTTTTTATGTGCACTGCATTTAATTATCGCTACTTTCTTTGGGCAAAGCAACGCATTTAGGAGATCTCGCACCAATTCTCCGTGCATAATGTGTACTCCATGCGAGGTCAAAAACCCACGCTCTCTCCAGAGTAGGCCGAAATCATGCGCTACTCCGAAGGCGTACCCGCTGTCTGTGTAGATATTCACACATAGGCCAGCACTCAGTTCACAGGCTCTTGTCAAGGCTATCAGCTCTGCTGCTTGGGCCGATTTCTGTGGTATTCGTGCTGTTTCTACCACTGTCTTAAGTGTCGTGATCGCATATGCTGCAGAAGTCGTGCCATCTGGCAGCCTCAAACACGATCCATCAACCCACAGTTCCCCATCCACATCTGGAAGTGGCATATCCTGTAAGTCGACACGACCCTTTGTTTGTTCCTCAGTCAGAAAAACACAATCGTGATGTTTTTCCTCCTGACCCTCTTCAACCGGATAAGGCAATAAAGTGGCAGGATTCAGGGTAGCACATCTTTTCAGTGTGATATGTGGTGCCAGAAGTGTCAGTTCATATCCTGTTAAACGTGCGCTCGTGAGATACTGAGTCTTTGTTTGATTTAACAGGGCGTCTACTGCATGGGGAACTAGCACTAACAATTTGTGCGATAACACTATTCCCTCACTTTGCCGTATAGCTACTGCTGTTGCTGCCACTGCTCGGAAGCACCCAGGTAATCCTCGTGCCACAGGATCAAGAATGGCTGAGAAGTACGCGCATGGCCTCTGCTTGTCCCCGTGAGCCTGCACTAACGCTGATAACGCGCACCCATCTTTCTCGTGCACGTACAATGTGAAAATCTCTGTGTAATCTGGTGTACCTAACACGGGTGCAGAGCAAAGGGCCTGTCTCAATTGATCAAAAGCATTTTGACATTCATCTGTCCATTCAAGGGGCATTGGTGTAGTTTTGGACAATAACGCTAACAATGGTTTTATAATGTGCGAAAACCCCATGATCCACTGTCTGCAAAAGGACGTCAGTCCTATGAAGGCGCGTACATCTCTCTGAGTGCGGGGAACTGGCGTATCTAAAATCGCTTGAATTCGATCTGATGTTAATGCACGTCCCTCCTTAGACAAAAGATGACCGAGGTAGGTCACCTTAGGTCTACAGTATTGTAGCTTTTTCTTAGAAACTTTATGGTTGTTCTGAGCCAAAAAGGAAAGCAAAGCAAGTGTACTCTCCTCACATTGTGCTTAAGTGTCTGCAGCCAACAGGAGGTCATCAACATACTGTATAAGGGCTACTCCGGATTGCAGTTCAAAAGAATCAAGCTGCCTTTTTAAAGCCTGGCTGTAGATGCTAGGACTCTCTGTGTAACCTTGAGGAACACGACAAAATCTATACGACTTATTATTTAACGTAAAGCCAAATAAATATCTGCTATCAGGATGGATGGGAATGGAAAAGAATGCATTTTTGAGATCAATGACAGTAAAGGTCGTCGCTGTTGGGGGGACCAATGTAAGCAATGTCGTGATATCAGACACCACGGGATATTGAGGGATAACAATTTTATTAATTTCTCTCAAATCAATAATAAATCGATAGACTTTGTCGTCAGTATCTTTATTAAGAATCGGAAGAATAGGACTATTACAAACGTTATAAGGAACTTCCTCCACTACTCCTGCAATGATTAAATCCTGAACGATATACGTCAGGGCAATTTCACCTTGCCTAGAAATCTTATACTGCGGTACACGTGGCAAAAGTACTCCCTCCTTGACAGTAATTCGAATAGGTGGAATAAGCATCTGTCCCACATCCGTATCTGAGGTCGCCCATAACGTATGCGGGAGAGAGGCTAATGCTTCAATTTCCTTCATTGTACAAAATCTGTCTGAATCTGGGTAATAGTCATTTAAAATAACCTGCACTCCTTCAGGAGCGCAGCGTATCGTTGCTCGAAAATATTTGAGCAAATCAATGCCCAGAATGTTATCTGGAGTGTGAGGTGACAACAAAAATGGACAAAAACTGAAAAATTTGTCAATGCAAAGTGCAAGAGGTTGTGATAGTGGGCTAGGAGAGGGTGTGCCATCAAACCCTATACATGTTATCGTTTCGCCAGACAGGGGAGCCCTTGGAACCAAGTTTTTAGACAAAGCACTACGAGTAGCTCCTGTGTCAACTAAAAACTGATCAGTAGAACCCAAAATGCCCGCTGATACATATGGACCTCTTTGATCTACTGGCACTTCAACTGATTCCGTACCCCATCCTACGCAGTCCTATGCATGCACATAATCCTGATGCTCCACATTCTCACTCTCCGATATCTGATATTGATTCGGTCTATCAAAAGTATTTCGTTCATCCTGACCACGGCCCCCTGTTTCAAACCTACCACGATCACTTCCGCCACCTCTCGCTCCTGAATAATTATTTCTCAACCTTCCACCTCCTCGACCACGCTGATTACGCTGGTCACGAAGTACCGGACAATCTTCAGCCCAATGCCCAAACTCTTTACAATATGCACATTGGTCCTCCGCTATGTCCATACGACCGTACGACGCATTACTCCCTCCTCGCCTACCTCTATCACTCCCTCTAGATTGCGCACCGCGAACCTGTGCCAACATCACCTTCATTTTCAATTCCTTCGTTTTCTTATCTACACTTTCTTTAGCCTCTAATTCCTGCCGTTCATAATACTGAGCCATAGTTAACAAAGATGCAGGGCTCGCCGTGGTCCAGGAACTTTCACTCGCTTTTAACCGCTTTGCAATCTCCGGCAGGAGATTAGCCACATACTTATCAACAAACAGATGCCTACCCGTATCATCTGTTAACGATTGACCACTGTAATCATGAAACGCTTCTTCGAAACGTGTAAAGAAATCTGATACCGATTCATCTAACTTTTGTTTGCACGAAGCCAACATAGTCCAATCGATCTTTTTAGAAGGAACAAGCGTTTTTAGTTTAGTTAAAATAGCCGCTGGGAGGTCTAAAATCAAATCACATGGTTTACATGCAGGTTCCCTGTCTAAGTCAGCCTGGTTAATTTCTTTCCAAGTTCCCCCAAGCATCGCCTGATCATTAGTTTTACGAATCGACCTCCACATATCAGGCGGAAGAATTAACCCAAAAAAGAGATCTATATGAACAAGGGTCATGACACAAGAGGAAATGGCACCCTCCACCCCTTCATAGAATGCGGCTGGATTTTTTCGGAGATCAGGTAAGGAGTTTTTTAGTGCCATAACATCTGCTCTATTCCAAGGCGTATATACCCAATTATATATAAAGTACCCCTTCGCATCCTTCGATGTTTTATCGTCATCTGTACCATCCCCCTTAGGGGGAACATACAAAGGTGCAGCTTCACGCATAGGCATAACATGCACTTTAGAATTCTTATCTGAACCCCGGAGAGAACACTCCTTAGACTGCTCTGTGGACCCCGGCACGGACTCCTTATCCTTTTTCTTTTCTTCCCGCAACCTGGACGTCTCATCCCGTAGCTGGATCAGTTGTTTGAAAAAGGTATCGACATCTGAAATAACAAATAAACCTTTATCCAAATTCTCACGAAGAACCGACACAGCCTTAGGTTCTAAAGTCTCTGAATATTTACGAAATCGAGTAACAACTTCATCAGCAAAAGTATTCAAAAAACACATCAATTCTCGTTCTGTCCATTTACTCCTTTCGGCTACAACAACTGACACAGTCATATGATTTAAGTTCAATTTTCTAGCACAACTACGCAGTTCCGCGGATCTCTCCGCAGATAACCTGACACTTGACTTATCCGCCTTATCCGACTTATCCTGTTCTTCATCACCAGAATCTTCAGTCGGAGCCGTAGGAGGAACGTACGGAGGCGGAGATCGATCTAATAACGAAAAATCATCAATTTCATTATTAAGGACAGGATAAATCGGTCGTCGAATAGGAAATTGACCGGTCGTTTGCAAATTACGTTCCCGTGCCTCCCTCTCTTTCTTTTCCTGCGCCTCCTTTTCCTCAAGCTGTAAAGCTTTATCTCCAGCAGCCTTGCGCTGCTCTTTGTCCGCCAAGGCAATCTCACGCTTCATACGTTCACGCACCGCTTTCTCCCACATTCGCACACAATCAAACATATCCTGTCTAGACCTGCGCTGAAACAAACATTGCTCCACAAACTGAACCTTTCGCAAATCAAACGACCCATGTAGTGGCCATTGCAACTCGGGATCAGTTCTAGTGTATTTATGCCATAATTTACTGTACAGTATAGGGGGAAGGCCGAATCTGACATACATCTCACGGTTAGGAGTTCCCTCAGGAGGAGCCGGCTGGGATTCTGTTAACCTAATTGTGGTACCATTTCCAAGACAGCACATCCCTCGGAGTGTGCTTAAAACAGGCATGTTCAAAAAGTACCACGAAAGCGTGATACCATATAAATGGCACTTACAATACTTCACACAAATGTGCCGCTCAGAATACAAAACGAAGTTAGAGAAACATCTCTACATGCCTGCCTATGTGGAGTGCACTACACATATATTCAAAGTTCACAAAGTCAAAATGTTAGCTAACTCAAATCATAGTCACAATCATAGAACATCAGTAAGCGTCCGTAGACTACCTTACCGATCACAAATCTTACCCAATCTCAAATATCCAGATTCCAACTGCCAAGGTCTTTAATCGAATCAGCCACACTGGCACTGTACAGCAACACAGACGATCAGGATCTCAGTCGGGGACCGGCGCCACCTGGAAGGTCAGATCAGAAGGAAAGGAAGAAAACACCGTGGGTGCCAAGAGTCGGGTCACTCAGTGGCAGCGTACGCGTCCATGGCGAGTTTCCAATCCTTCGTCACGACCTCTCTTTCGGGCATCCGAGTCGCCGATGAGTCCCTTCGTGGTCGCCAATTTGTGGGATTGGGTTCCCAAGGCCTACATGCTCCGCAGAAATACCCACTTACACCGAAAGAACTGTTGGCACGGAAACTGAAAAGTACAAAAGACAAGTTTATTAAGACCCCATGGGGTGGTGGTACATTCCTACAGCACCCTTCGGTAATGCAAGAAGTATCACACCGAACGTTGGTGTGAGTCCTTCTTTTATACACTTTAGAGGTAATAAAAAATTAGGCGGTACAAGATTACAGAGTTTATGTACATATATGGTCATTTTTGGAGCACAGCCAACTCATGGGAGGAGTTACAATTCCACTGGTCAGTTTGGCGGAACATTCCTAAGGGGTGACTGGTCAGTTGGAACTACGCATGTGCAGGCTTGACCATTACTAAAAATAGCCTGTTGCTGGGCAAACTCGAGTGGTCAGCGGCACGGACAAAGGACTAAAGGGCATGCTGAACACGAGGCCGCTCATTCCCTAAAATGGCCGCCGTACATACAAAATGGCGTTTTCGAGTATGGCCAAGTTAAGGGAAATAACGTGTAGCAAAGCTAAGCGCTAACCCGGCCATTGTCAAATTACGACATCTTAATTTTAAAATAATACAAATCCTCTGTCCATTTAGATTCTATGGCACTTTGCCTGAGTGAACTCTTTATCTGCTTAATCCAATCCGCTTCCCCTCCTTCTATACACCTCTCTGGAACATTCAAATGCTTTTGCATTATTATCATCGGAGTCCTTTTCCCAGAGGAGGTTGTCATTAGCTCAGGTAAGATTTGACCTGACAATATGCCGCATGGGGGACCATCTTTAACAGACACATTAAAGCGCAAGGCTCTGGCATCAGACAGCACACTCCAGGCTACAGTTCTCAACTCCCTCCGTACAGTTTGGATCATAGCATTTTCAGGGAGGTCAAAAAGTAGTTCTAAGGAATTACCTTCTAGCCCTTCCCATATTACTCGCCTGTCCAAAGCCAACACCTCAGCTCCATATAAGGCATGCGGAATTAGCTTAACCTGAATTACTTTGCTTAGTAGCTCCAAGGTGTGACTGCCAAATTTACGGTCAAACCTTTTCACACCATTCACTACTGCAGACAGGGCACGCCTCTCATTAACCATTTGCTATTCCACCTCAAATCATCTGAAAACGTTAGTCCTAGATAGTTATACTCTCTAACCCGCTCTAATCTTGCAATACCAAGGAACTACACAAACGTCCTTTTCCTCCCAGCAAAAAACATTGCTTTTGTCATATCAACATTTATTGTTAGCTGTTTTCAAGGCAGTAAGCATTGAGGCATTTTGTTTCCATTGAAGCCCAATAGGTGTAAGATCCTTCACCGCCAGATCATCAGCGTACATGAGGCAACTGATGTGCCTACCTCCAACCTTAGGTGAAAAACTGTGTTGCACGCAGTGTCTGGAGAAGATCTGCAATGAACAGACTCCTGGAAGAGGGCAAGATGATAGCTGGGCCCCATATTTACAAATCTAAAGTTTTTCACCTGATGAAACTGGTGAACTGAGACCATCACATAGTCAATGGGCAATTTGCTTTTACCACTGATGTGCAGGAAGGGACACCTTCCTGCACATAAACAATCATTCCCCGCAATGCAGGCACCCTTGCACTATGGTGCAAGGGAGCCTGCGTTGGCACTAGGCACCTAAAATTAGCGCCAGTGCAGAAGGAAACACAGGACTGCACCTTATTGTTGTAAATACGGTGCAGCCCTGCTTTCAGAAGTGGCGGAGCACGCGCCGTTAAGTCAAGAAGGCGAACGCCGCACCCCATCACTTATTTGGAAATATGCACCACTATGTCAAGACTGTTAAAACTTTTCAAACATATGTGCGCTGTTCACTGCACCACATGTGCAAAGTTTGAAATATTGGACGAATAAATACTTTTCTCCAAGTTAATGTGCTTGCCTCCAGGAACAAACAACCCTGTCTACAAATATTAATGCATAGGCCTTTGTGTCAGAAACCATGGTTGTTAGTGTGGTTCCCATGTGTGACCCACGGGACGCCACCTGGAGGCAAAGTAGTGCAAATGTACTAGGAAATATCTTTAGCTTTCCCGCGTTTAAACATGTTGTGCTGGAAAGTAAATTAATCAGCACTTGGCATAAATTAAAATTTTAAATAAAGCAGCTTTTTAAATAATGCAGCCCGTTTTCCTAAAAGGAAAATGGGCTGCATGTTTTTAAAAAATGAAATGTTTTCATTTCATTTTTAAAGACCACTGTCTGCCCTTAAAAATAAAATAATATTGCATGCATTTGCAAAGGGGACGGGGTCCCCTGGGGACCCCTTACCATTTGCGAATGCATCACCACCTACTTGAAGTAGGTGGTAATTTGAGAGTAGCAAAACATTGGTACATAGCTTTACGGTGACTATTAGGAAGGGAACGCCTCTTCCTAATAGCGAGTCGCAAAACAATATTTTGCGAGTCGCAATTTATTTGCGAGTCGCAAAATACTGTTTGTACATGGGCGCATGCTAAAAAGTGACGTACATCTGGCCCTTAGTCCATTTCTAGACATTGTAAGTGTAGTAAAGCCATAAAGAGTGTATGGTCCGTGAGTTGGTCATTATGAACTCCACAGCTCCATAATGGCTTTACTAAAACCTGGTAGCAAACTTCTCAGCACATTAAACCCACACTAATGCCAGTGTCAGATGTAATGTGCAATTCACACAGAGTACATCATAGAGATTCCCCATGAAAAAGGGCCAGCCCTGGTGTGGTTCCGGAATGGCTGACCACCATCAGACAGGTTTATGGACCCTTGGGTAGAGAACCTCCGCTCTCTGGGTCCAGAGACAAAGCCCATTCTGGGAAGAGGTGTCATGCCTCCTCCCCAGGATGGGTTTTGTCTATAAAAGGGTAAACCTCAAAGGCCTGCTACCTTTGTACCCAGTCCCTGCCTTTTGCTGGCCCCAGGAACTGGTTCCCACCGGTTCTGACCCCCACTTTGGGCAGGAGAATCTGCGGGAAAGCTGAGCTAGGAGGAGAGGTGTGCCCACCTTTGCCAATCCCACCCCACAGGTGGGGGAGGCGAGGTGAAGCCCACATTTCAGTCCCCTCCATCTTGGAGATGAGGGGACCTAACCAATTAGGGTGAGGCTCATGCCCCTCTCCCACTGGAGGGTGGCATAATAGGTGATGTACTCACCCCAAGGAAGGCACCCATTGGTCCCAACCTACACACCCCTGTAATGCCCTTAAATTTAGTATTTAGGGGCCCAGCACTACCGGTCCACCCCTTACCTGCCAACAGCAAGAACATCAGTGAGTCAAGCAGCTCCCGCCCAGAGGACTTGCCTTCACTCATCTAACAGGCTCTGTCTTCTGTCAGCACCGGATTTGCTCAAGCCAAGACTCACCAACAGAATCCGGATCCAGGTGGCTTCGTGATCCTGACCTGGGAACCGGTGACAACCGAATTCTCTCAAGCTCCAAGACGAATCCTGCAGCCTTAACCTGAGTGGTCCCCCTCGACCATGACCGGAGCTGGTAAGAAGATCCAGATGCCCCACGGCCTTGGTTGGCCCAACCGACGGTGTCCAGGTATCCCCCAAGATCCAAAATTACCTCTACAGCCGGTGGTCGCCTCCAGGAAGTCTCCCTGCCTGAGCCTGCAGCTTCTTTTCTGAACCGAAGATCTCCGTTGACATCCACTGGGTCCTCGACGTCGCCTTGGCACCCTGCACCTGGCCGTGCCTGTGCCACCGGTGGTGCTAATTCTTGGACCCTGCAGTGCTGATCGTAACTCCCACAGCCAAGTGGCCTGCTTGTGAGCAGTCCCTGAGCAAAGGCCCCCTTAAGCCCATTGGTTAACACTGGGCCCCTGCATTCTGCACCTGGCCTCTCCAGTGCTGCTGGTGGTGCAAACGGAGTGCCAGCCTAGACCTTGGGGAACCTTGGTCCTAACTCCCACTGGTGAGTTGAGTAATAATAATAATAATAATATATCTTTATTCGGTTTTTTAGCAGTGCAAAACCATAAAAGTTATCACAACATACAAAATACATAAGTATTTATATAAAAACAGTTATTACACATTTTTTTCTTTAAAAAAGAAATAAAAATATGACCAGGTCCCGTGCAATTGAGTAAAAGATAAGACAATAGTACCCATCTGGGTTTCTTCTCCTATTTTTCAGAGGTTATTCCTATGTCTCATAATGCACTTTAGGAAGTTGAGTACGTGGTAGCAGGTACGTTCGGAATCCAACATCTGTAGTGCTAACATGGCTGGGCGGCACTGTCTATAACCCCAGCTTTTTAATAAAGGGATTATCCAGATTTTTCTATGGGTGTGAAAAAATTTACAAAACAAAATTGTATGAATAGTTGACTGGTGAGACAAATCGTCACATGGACAAGGGGCCAAGTTTAAGTCCCAATTGTTTTTTTCTGGAAAAGTCACAAGTCTATAAAAAAGATTCAGTCTGAACCTTGTTAGGAGCATCTTATCATATGTTGTAAATTCTAGAGTCAGATAAAGCTGGATTTTCGGGGTATACTGTATCATATTCGCATGGGTCACAGATTTTTTGGTCGACAGCAAAGTCAGCCTCAAGGACTCTAGATGGCTCAGCGCAGTTTGTTTCAGGTCTTTCTTTGATATTTCGTTTAGTTTTTCTGGGGTAAAATAATACTTTTGTAGTCCCAGGTCGGAAAAAAAGTGTCTGATATAGGAGAGCCATGCTATTTTATGTACATGATCCAATGCCATGGAGTCCTGTATGATGTTTTTGGTCAGCAGGTTTTTGTCCGACAGCCAAACGCGCCTCCAGAGTAATAGTGGCTGGATCTTTATTAAGTCTTCAATATATGGGATTCCCAATTCCATATGAGAGGCATAGATGGAAGAGCCTTTTGGCGTGGACAAGAGGAATCTCATGAAAATATTTTCTTCTTTTTGCAGTGAACCAGTGGCTGTGTGTCCCCAAATCCCTGCCCCGTAAAGGGCGATGGCCTGGCATTTTGCAGCATAAATCTTTAACAGTTCTACTGATGGTCTATTTCCAAGTCTCTTTGAAAAGTTCATCAGTGCTACAATTGCTCTTTTGAACAGATGTCTCCTAGCCTCAACAGCAGCCTTCCAGTTTAGGCTTTCATCAATCATGATGCCCAAGTAAGGGTACTGTGAGGTCCTTTCAATTTTTTGGTTTTTTAAATAGATGGTCTCTGTGGCTTTTCGTGGTCCACCCGCTACCATGACAAATGTTTTTTTTACATTAATATGTAAGTCTAGGGCACCCATGAAATCGGCGTACTTGGATAAAGATTTCTGGAGCTCGATAGGAGTGCGTGCTAAAATAACTGCGTCATCCGCATAGAGCAGTGCGGGGATTAGGCGATGTTTCAGTCTGGGCAGGTCCTGCCCCCCCTCAACATAGTCTCCTCCAGTCCGTTGGTATGCAGGGAGAAGAGGAAGGGGGCTAGGACACATCCCTGCCTTACTCCTCGCTCTACCCTAAATGGTGCAGTTAGCTCTCCTTTTGTTCCAAATCTCACTCTTGCGGAGGCTTCGCCGTATAGCTCCCTTAGAAAATCCAGGAGGGGAGGATCAACCTCTAATGTACCTAGCAGAGTCCAGAGCTTCGCATGCAACACGCAGTCAAACGCGGAGGACAAATCCACGTAGACCATGTAGATTGTCCCTGGCTTTGCGTGAATGTATTTTGAAACTAGCATGCTTAAGTTAAGGGCCTGTTCCACTGTTCCAAAGCCTTCCCTAAATCCAAACTGCAGGTCCGAAAGGATATTTTTATCTTTTGCCCATTGCTGAAGTTTTTCCAAGACAACTCTGCCGACTACTTTGCCCAGGGAGTCTAGCAGCGAAATAGGTCGATAACATTTCGTATCTTGGCGATCCCCCTTTTTAAAAATAGGGACCATGATAGAACTTGACCATGACTCCAACAGTCCAAGTTTCGCTGCTGCAGTACAGACTCTTGTGAGTATTGGGGTCCAGAGATCAGGGAGATGTTTAAATAAGTCCACTGGGACCCCGTCGGGACCGGGTGCTTTACCGCTCTTACTCATCAGTAGTGCCATTTCGACGTCTTGTAGTTCAAAGTCTATCGATATTGGAATGCTACCGGGGGAAGATTAAGATGGCATTCTTCTGTTAACGATGTTAATTCAAAGATTTTTGAGAAGTGGTTTACCCAGGTTTCCTCATCGATGGCAACGTCGATCTGAGGGATGTTAGAGTCCGATAGCAGGGGAGACTTAACTATTCGCCAAAAGGACTGACTATCTTTCATGAGTGCGCTTTCATGCAAAGCGTTCCTCAAAGACAGTTTCAGCTCTTTTTTCCTTGTGTTTCTGGCTTTATTGTACTCTCGTCGGAGGTGTTGGATCTCTAGATGGTCTCTATTTGATTTTCCAAGCGCCTTTCTTAAGTTGGTCTGTGCCTTAGTACAATCATGATTAAACCAACCTGTAGTGCTTGGATTGTTTTGTTTGGGTATTCTGGTCAGCAGTGTTTTTATTTGATCTAGTATCAGCTTAAAATTTTCCAGGATTAACTTGGCATCTGCTTGAGGATCCAGGCATATCATTATACTGTTATAAGCAGTCTTTATAAATGTGTTAGTGAGCTTGTTAGGATCCACTTTTTCCCATTTTATAGTGTATCCGTTTTTTTTGCCCAGTTCAAGCCTATTTTGTGATAAAATATTTGCTATTGTTGCCATATAGGATCTTGGATGGTTCAGCTGTAAATTCAACCTTAGAGCAGAGTGGTCGCTTAGGGTGTTTTCCAGAATTTTAAAGTCCCTACTTAGATCTTTTAGACCTTCTGTGATGATTATATAGTCAACTGTGGTCTCGTGCCCCCTTCCTCGATAAGTAGGTTCTAATTGATTCTTTGCTGGTAGAATTGGGTTTATTATTAGCAGTTCCAGATCTGAGAGGATATTGTTCATAGCTAACCCCGTTCGTGAATGGAGGAAGTGCACGAGGGGGTTCTCGTATTCATCCACCATTCCGCAGGTCTGGTTGTTCGTCGAAGGGCAGGGGTGTAGATTGAAATCCCCTCCCCATAGTATGTGGACGTTACCCTTTCTCTCATAAAGTTGTCTGTGATGGGTGATTTTTTCTTGAATTAAGGAGAGGATGTTTAGGAAATTATCATCCTCTAAATTATTATATAAATTTATTAGTATAATAATGTATTTTTTCCCTATCATGAGTGTAAACAATTGAAAGTTTGAGAAAGAATCTGCCTCTAATACCTTCAAGTCAGTTATTGTGTTGGCTATGTAAGTTACCAGTCCCCCCCTGGGTCTGCCTGCACTGCTTGGAAGGGCGGGGGATGAATATGTCTTATATCCTACAAGATGTAGGGGCATTGTGGCCCATGTCTCCTGTAGACATATAATTTTACCTTCCTCCAGAAATTGGGCAGCAGAGCCATCCTCTATTTTTGATCGGAGGCCTGCGATGTTCCAGAAAATAACCGGGAGCTGTAAGGTTTCCTTTACTGGGTCTGCCGTTTTGGTTTCTGGTAGATCTGGGGGATCTTGGGATAGGACCGGGCTAGCCTGCAGGGGCTTCGGAGTTTCGACTCGTGGTCAATCGACCATTTCCAGGCTGCTAAACCGATTCATAGTCGGTATACCTGGCCAATTTTGCCAATGTGGGGTATCTCTATAGGTAGGTCTATATGATCGGTATCGCGGCCTGTCCCACTGTTCCCAGTTTCTGCCTCTGTTCTGTGGTCCCACAGTCTGCCACGGGCCCTCTTGGTGTTGATAATTCTGATTTACTGACCACCAAGAATTGTCAGGATCGCTATGTCGCTGAAATGTTTTAGACCCAGCGAAGTCTAGTTCCCATGGTTGCGGGACTGCTTTTCGCCAGATATTATCAGATTCATTCGAATAGTTGTTATAATATCTTTTTGGGTAAAAGAAAGAAAGGGATCTTGTACCGATCCCTCCAGTTGTATTAATATAGTCCCAGGAACAGATATACTCGACTATGCTAGGGTCCTCGAAGGTGATCACTATGCAATCTCCCTGTATAGTTTTTTTCCTGTGTCCCACCCAAGGGGTCCTACAAACTGATGTTATCCTGCTTGTCCAGGTTGGCGGAACGGGTCGATTTGTGTTCAACCAATACTGTACTTTGTTTTTCAACGACCAGTTTGGTTCCGTCCCCTCTCCCGTTAGTTCAGGAACCCCCGTCATCACTACCACATGTGGGCATGCCTCAGGTGGCATGTTTAGCGGGAGCCTGCTATCAGTGGTCCCTCTCATACCTCCTTTATTTTTTGGAGGAATTGTTTTTTTAGTGGTAGGAGTTTTAGGGGCCGGTGTATTTATGGTTGGCGTATTTACTTTGGGTGTATTTGGTGCGATATTGCTCTGAGGAGGAATTGTAAGGACCTTGGGCGTGGGTTTCTGTGCTGCGGGAGCCTTTGATGCTGTAGGGGCCTTTACTATGGGTTGCTGTTTAGGCGACGGGCAGGCTAGAGTTGTAATTTTCTTTTGTGGAAGCAATGTAACCGAGGTGTTTATACCCGTTTTTGGCGGTCCCTGTATGGGTATTGGCTTAGGACAGCTAGCAAGTTTTGTCAATTGAGACTCGATGTTACGCAGTCTAGTTTCTATTAGGCGAAAAAAGGAATCTAGAAGGGAAGCTATCTCCTTTATTAGCCTTGATGCTTCCCTTTCCTTGCCCGTTGTTAGTGGGGGGTGGGGGGGATTCTAAGGTGATGGTATCTGGGATGTTCTGTGGTGGATGATGGATCGTTACCAAATTGACTGGGTCAGCAGGTTGATGAGGTAAACCTGCCGAATTTGTGGTGTCTATCAAGTCTATATGATCGGCCACATTGTTGTTAGCAGTATTATCTACCTTATCCCTATCCTTCCTTTTCTTTATGGCTCCCTCCCTCCTCCCTCTAGCTTGCCTTAGTTCTTCCGGGGTGTGGTCAGGGAAAATTTCAGGTGTTTTCTCTAGCTCGTTTTCTGAGAATGTTACGGAGAGTTGAGAGGCAGAAAGATCTACGTTATTTGGGAGACTAAGTCTGTTTGTGCCCGCTGTGATTTGGGCTGGGGCAGACTGTAATTCTGGGGTTCTTGCGGTTGCTAGTAGTCCCATTGAGGATCGCATTGTGAGTTGAGTATATTTTTCCCATAGGAACCAATGTTATGTATTTTTGTTCCTAAAATGTTCTGTGATGAACTGATGTTTTGTATGGAGAAAAAGTAACTGCAAATCCTAAAAAGTCTTACTTACAGTGAATTGGGAGATTCCTGGCATGGTATCTAGGCTTACCACCCGAGTAGTCAATGTAGTCTGAATGTAATCCAAAAGTAATTAATGGGTAATTTAAGCTGCTTTTTGAACCAATTCCAACGTGTAACGATTGCAGATTCAATCACAACTGCTTTCCTTGTAAAGTCTCGCATTCAAGAGTATATTTTACCTATCTGTGCAAAATCCTACTTGGTTCTAAAAAAAAACATAATTATACCTATTTTTATACTTAGCCAAATGGTCTGGATTCTGTCTCCGAGTGTATGTAATCAGTCCTTTATTGGGTGAATACAATAAATGCATAACACACCCTCTGGATAAGCCTAACTGCTAGTCCACACTACCATAAAGAGAGCTGTTAGTACTTACCTAATTTAGCCGCTGCTATACCTCTGGGGACTCCCTGGACTCTGTGCATACTTTACCTTTCTTTGGTACAGTATAGACAGAGCCAGCTTCCTACAATTGGAATTAGAATGTGGATTGCTTTTTTGCCATTCTTGAAGAAATTGTTGGGGAGATATGGGCAATAGTGATGTGAGTATATTTGTGTGATCCTTTGGCTGCAGGTTTGATGAATTATAAGAGATATTCTGCTTAAGCTGCATATTTCAGCCAAAATATTGTTTCTAACTGAAGGGATGAAAATATTATTGTACATTTGTGCACTTTTTTTGCTGCATTATTGGATAACCTTGGCGTATAATTTGGTCCTCCATGACCCATAATCCTAGTCGCTCTGAGAATGTTAAAGCTCTGCAGAGTTTGTTATGGTGACAAAGTCTGTATTTCCCAGTTCCTTGTTATATGTGTATTTTTATACCGCTGTATCTTGTGTATTACCCACATTAAAACCTATGAGAGATAGATAGATAGACAGACAGACCTAGATAAATAGATAGATAGATAGATATTTAGATAGATAGATAGATAGATAGATAGATAGATAGATAGATAGATAGATAGATAGATAGATAGATAGATAGACAGCACCTTGAACTCTTAAGTTTGAAGTGACCACAGCAGTCTGCTGAAATATACAAATCTACCCTTCACTGCTTTACTCCTACAACTGAGTATATTTATATTATCCTTGCCATCAAATATCAAGGTTTTAGGGCACTCTTACCCATTTATGCACCCACTCCAATCTTTTTGGGAGTACAAAAGAGATGAATGTCCAATGAATTACCACTCTGTAGATCTTACATATCTTTCTAATGGTCTTCCTACCCCATTTCAAAATAAAAAAACACAAATTCAACCAGATTGGCGCATGTTTTTTGGCAGTAAGTTCAGTGGATAGAAATAGCTAGAAATCCTGAATTAGGTCTATTCGGGTTATGTCCTCAGATGACATATTTTGTGCTCCTACATTTAACTAAGGTGATAAAAAAATCTTATGGATTGAGCCCAATGCAGCAACCAATAGAGATGCAATATCTAGTAATGAAGCTATAAATGTAAAAAGAGGCATGCAGAAAACCACTTACTGAATAATTATTTTGACCATTCAAACTGAATATTAATATCCTGGGCATTATTTAATTAAATAAAAGAGTGTGTAAAAGTGTGTACACTTTTCTCTCAACAGGTCGTAAACTCCCTTCAGCAAAGTACTTTCTGAAGAAAAGCATTCAGATTGAGAAAGAAAAGAGCAAGCCATCCATTCATCAACTTCAGCTTCACAGACAGAAGATTAACGCGGATGAACATCTTCAGAAGTGCACATTTGGACCACAGAAACCTCCCACCAATGACAAGGTGATCATGCATGACAAGGTGATCATGCTACTTGGAGCAACAGGGTCAGGAAAAACCACTTTAGTCAATGGGATGATTAACTACATCTTAGGAGTTCAGTGGGAGGATGATTTCCGATTTAAACTAATTGTTGAAGAGACCAATACATCACAAGCAGAGAGCCAGACCTCTTCAATAACTTCGTATCACCTCTTTCACCAAGAGGGTTTCCAGGTGCCATACAGTCTCACTATCCTAGACACACCAGGATTCGGCGACACTAAGGGCATCGACAGAGACAGGTTAATTGTTGAGCAGATTAGAGAGTTCTTTTCTACACCCGGTGGTGTTGATCATCTAGACGCAGTATGCTTTGTAGTCCAGTCCTCATTGGCTCGTCTCACCCATTCACAGAGATATATATTTGATTCCATCCTGTCTATTTTTGGGAAGGATGTGGCTGACAACATACTCGTTCTGGTCACCTTCGCCGATGGTCAAAAACCTCCAGTGCTGGAAGCAATTAGAGCCGCAGAGATTCCTTGTCCAATGGTCAACAGTGCCCCTGTCCATTTCAAATTTAACAGTTCTGCCCTGTTTGCTTCCAATGGATGCGATGAATCCAGGAATGACGCAGAAGAGGATGACAACTTCGACAAGATGTTCTGGAAGATGGGTGTGAACAGCCTGAAGAAGTTTTTTACCGCACTAAACAAGCTGGAAACCAAAAGCTTGCGATTAACCAAGGAAGTTCTTAAGGAGCGGAAGCAGCTAGAGGTTGTCGTTGAAGGTCTGCAGCCCCAGATCAATGTTGGTCTGACAAAGCAGGAGGAGATCAGGAAAACAATGGCGATCTTGGAGCAGAACAGGGATAAGATGAAAGCCAATAAGAACTTTGAGTATGAAGTGCCCAAAACCGTAGCAAAACAAGAAGTAGTAACCGAATACATAACTAATTGTCAGAAATGTCGCCACACCTGTCACTATCCATGTTATATTGCTGATGATAGTCAGAAGTTTGATTGTGCGGCAATGGATGGAAATAAGAACTGCCGTATTTGTCCAGGACATTGTATCTGGAATGTTCATTTCAATCAGAAATACAAATGGGATTATGTAGTTGAGATTGAAAAAGGAACTTACCAAGAGTTAAAGGAGAACTACGAGAAGGCACATGGCGAAGTGATGACGGCTGAAGGGATATTTCAGCAGCTGAATGAACAGCTTGAAAGCGTTGAAGAGAAAGTTGCAGAGCTCATTGACGCGTTGTCCAAGTGTCTACAGAGACTGGAAGAGATCGCCCTGAAGCCAAACCCGCTCTCAACGCCGGAGTATATTGACCTGCTGATCCTGTCAGAGAAAGAGGAAGCCAAGCCGGGCTACCTGGCGCGCATCCAATCACTGAAGGCCATGAGGGAGCGGGCTGTGCTGATTACCAAAGTCTCTAAAAGAGAGGAAGTAAGGCTAATATGCCCAGCTCCATCGAGCTCTGAGAAAAATACCAAGAGGGGTTTCTTCCAGAGTTTTATAAATTGGATAACTTATAAATAAGGATTTCTGGGTTATAGTATTGACACATATGTAAATTGAACAAATTCTCCCCAGCGGGTTTTATAACTGAAGAGTCAGGAATAGTGTCTTTTCCAGCATAGATATAACTAAATCTGCCAAAGTTCTTACTGTTCACTTTAAAGCCGAGCGTCCCAGCTGTGAAGTGATTACTTACATCTCAAGAAAGGCTTCTCAGGTTATGGTTAGTCCAGCTTCAGCTTCAGACAACACATGCTCAGGATACAGAACACTTGTTATCGACTCTTGCCTCTAAGACATCCACTTGGGGTATTGAGGGCCGGGCTTGATACTTTAAGGACATCTGGAGTGCAGGTGAATGTAGGGGACGCAGGATCCGGAAAGAAAGGGTGCAGGGTAGGAAATGCCGAATAAAAACATCTTTTTGCAGTCAGATATTTCTAATTTTGCTAGAAGCGTGAGTGTGGCTGCAGGAATCTCTCGACTAATTGTCTTTATCTGTATTACTACCTATATCTTGAGTCATCTTTTCTCAGTTATGTAATTGTATCTGACATGAAATTGTATCGTAATCTGACATGTAATTGTATTCTTACATGTAACTGTGATCTGTCTTCTTTATTACTTGTTCACACCTGTAGAATCATCAACGATGCTCAGATATTTTGTCAAAATTTCCGATAGTGATTCTGTTAAATTTGGTATTATTATATAGGCATGACTTTTAATTTCTGTAGCAATAACATGTCCTAATAAAAAGAAAACAGATGCAGAAGGGCGGAGGACTGGCTATTAAACATCTGTAGCTCACTGGAAATGATAAGTGAAACAGGAGGAGCGTTGCATGCAAGTAGAAGAATGACATGAGAAAGAGATCAGATGTGGAAAGAAAGGGATTGCACAAAACATGAGAACAGGGTGGGAAGAGGCTGAGAGTAAACTGAACAGGATAAGGGGAGGGAGAGGTGGTAAGGGAAGGGAGGGAAAGGGGAAGGGAAGGGAAGAGAAGGGAGGGGAAGGGGAGTGGTGGTGAGATGGGCAGGAGGGGAAGGGAAGGGGGAGGGTGTTGGGGTAATAAATATCACTTCTAAATGTAAACAAGCATTGACAAAGCCAGTAGGTCAGATTCATAAGGCAACGTGCTTCTTTGTTGAGTGCTTGTGTAGTTGGGTGACTCACATGAGAATGAGTAAGTGATTGAGGGCATGGATGGAGGGGTGATGAATGGGTGAATGAATGTACGACTAAAGAGGCAGAGGAAGCATGCGGGCATAAGTTGGGGAGTGAGTCTGAAGCACGGGGGACAGACTGGAAGAAAGAGAGTGGATGGGTGAGTGACTGAGTGCATTGGTTTAACAGTGACGTCATGGTTGGATGGGTGGCTAGATGAATGTTTGAGTGCATACATGGGTGAATGGGGCATGGGATGTACTGTTAATACAGCGAATAAAATTGAGAGTTGTGATGAAGGCGCTATACTGCTCACCTGTGGAGGCCAAGCGAGGTCGCATTGGTACTGTGTGTTTCTACACATTGGTCCTGTGGCAGGCGAGAGGTCTACACTGCAGTTCCTGAACTGCACAATCTTCTTAGGTAGCCTGAGGTTGTGCAGTGCGAGCAGAGGCATTCTAGTGTTATACTGCCTCAAGGTGCCAGGGTAGGCTGGGGCTGGGCAATGCACTACTGTGTCGGGGGTGGGGGGGGACAGAGCACTGCAAACACTCAAGGCTGTACTAGGAGCACTGTGATTGGACTAGGATAGCAGGGTGTTGAGCACAGGAACCACAATGGTGAGAGGGCGGTGAGTAATTTCAGAGTGTACTGGGTAGCGATGGTGAGACTGCTGAATAATATGAGAATGTGAGGAATATTGGGGCTGACACTGCTGTGAGTGGTGTGAGAATAGTTGGAAATGGGGAGGCCAGTGAGTATGCTAGAGTGCTGTTGGTAGCTTTGGTAATTGTGAAAAATCATGTGAGGGTTCAGTGCTTAGGACGGTTGTGAGTGATGCGTGTGTGATGTAATTGGTGAGAGACTGGTGAGTGAAGTCACTACGTGGTGGGTGGTTATGGTAAGGCTGTGGTAAGTGATGCAAGATTGGAATGTGTTGTGATGGTGAAGCTGTGGTGACCGATGTGAAACGTGATGGGTAGTAATAGTGAGTGATAGTGACTCTGGATGTGCAATAAGTAGTGATCTTGAGCCTGTGGTAAGTAGCGCAAGGGGGGCGTTTGTGATGGTAAGTGATGTGAATGTGATGGGAAGTAATGGTGAGTGATAGTTGTCACGGCCCAGACGGCCTGGGGGCGCTCAGCAGGGGGGACAACTAGCGCAGCAAAGCAGACACAGGTCACACAGACACGAGAGGTGGTGGTCTCGGCCGGAAGTCACGAGCGACTCCGGCCCCTTTATTTAAACTCTCTGGCCACGCCTGGCCAGAGAGCGATACAGTGTGTGTGGATGCTTCCGGGTCCTTGTCCACATCGGACAGGCAACTAGACCGCTACATCCCATCCCAAATTAGTTCTTTAAACAAACTGGCCAAAGATGCTAACATGCAAAATCAGCTAGTCTACAACTGGGTCTGGGGTTCGGCCTGAGGTTGTAGTGGTGGTGGCGACTCTTCTGCTCTCGCCTGAGGCTCACTGGTTCTCGGACTTCGGCAGTGACCCCTGGACTGAGGGTCCCGGATGATGTCTATTTCGCAGGACTCTGGGATGTGGATTTGCCGGGGTTATCTTCTGCCACCTCGGTCGGGGATTCTCCAACTTCTGACTGCTCCGACGTCTGCTGGGTACCGTCTGGCGTGGGGACTCTTTTGAACCACAAGATGTTCCTAGTGATCATCTCCCCTTCTCGTTCGATGGTCACAGCTGTTCCTCTGGTTGACCTCACGGTCCACAGTCCTGGTTCATAGGGAGTACAGAACTTTCCTCCGCTCCGACGATTTCGTATTAATACTGACCATCCCTGCATCAGCACTCGGGCTCGTGCCTTCCTCCGATGGCTCGCCTTGTCGTTGCTCATTTTCCTCCTTGCTTGGATGCCCGTTGGGTCATATGGCTCTTGCCTCCAGTTGTCGGCCATGGGTAGCATATCACGCCGGGGTCCTGCCAGTATGAGAGACCACGGGGACCTCTGTGTTGTGCAATGAGGTGTGCTGCGGTACTCGCTCAGAAATTCCCATAAAGCGACTTCTGGATCAGTCTGTTCAGCTACTGCTATGCGCAGAACCTTGTTTGTGGTGCGCATGAAGCGCTCGAATTCCCATTGGCCTGAGGCCACTGAGGGGTGATGCGGTGGTGTTTGACTCCTAGTCGTGTCAGGAATTCTTTGAAGTCGCAGCCCTGGAATGGGGGCCCATTATCTGTCTTGAGGACGTGTGGTAGGCCAAATAGTGCGAAAGATCTTTCTAGGACCGGCTGTAGGTGAGCGAATGCCGTAGATGGTAGGACCTCTACAATGGGATACTTGGTGTAGCTGTCGATTAGAACAGCCGTCACTCTCCCGTCCGGGAAGCTTCCGAAATCAAGGCTCACCCACGGCCACGGTGAAGGAGCAGGGTCTTCGGTTATCAACGGTGCCGGGGATTCTGAACTGCTAGTGAGTGGACAGGCTCTGCAGTTCCGTACAACGGCGTCCACACTTTCTTCTAGACCCGGGAACCATACCTTCTCCCTCATTCTCGACTTCATTTGACAGGTGCCTTGATGTCCTTCATGTGCGAGGATTGTCGCTCGCTCTTGCAGGCTTTGTGGGATGATGATACGCGACCCCCTCAGTATGATGCAATTCTCTGCTGAGCTGAGTTCATCTCGAACTTTCCAGAATTGTCCTAATCGGGTCCGGTCAGGTTCAGCCCATCCTTGGATGTTCTTGAGGAATCCTTCCCACGAGCCATCCCTCAGAGCGTCAGCGACTCGCTTGAGGATTACATCTGCGTCCATGAGGCTCTTGATCTCTTCTATGGAGAGAGCCCGTGGGCAAGACCACTGGGAAATCGTGTTGACAAACTCCTCTGTTTTGGTCTTTTGATCAGCATCTGCCTCGGCTGAATTTGCTGGGTGGTGTGACAAAAAGTCGGCCGGGTTTTTCGCGCCCGGTCGGTAGATCAGCTCCATCTGGTAATGTTGCAGTTGAATTGCCCATCTCTCGATCCTGGGGGGCGGATGGGGCACAGTCCTTTTGAAGAGCGGGAGGAGCGGCTGGTGATCGGTGACTACTCTGAATGGTTGACCCCTCACGTACAAGTGAAAATGGTTGTACGCCCACTTAATGGCCAGCGCTTCCCGTTCTATCTGTGAATAGCAGGCCTCTGTCGCTGCGAGTGCTTTACTTGCGAACGCCAAGGGAACCCAGGTTCCTGGTTCAGTTTCCTGGGTGAGCAGGGCTCCTGGACCCACCGGGCTGGCATCTACCAGTAGTTCTGTCTGCCGAGCCGTGCCAAAGTATGCCATGGTCATGCTGTCTAGCAAGGCTGACTTCACTTGTCTGAATGCTTTCTCCTCGTCCTGGGTCCACCGCCAGGTGGTTTCTTTCTTGGCCAGGGTTCGTAGTGGCTCTGCAATTGTGGCAAGGTTTGGAATAAACCTTCCGCAGTATGTTGCCATACCCAGAAAACTCCTCACTTTGGAGGCATTAGATGGTGCGGGAGCGAGTTGGATCGCCTGGGATTTTCTGGGGTCCACTTTGACACCTTCCGAGCTGAAGACATACCCAAAGAAGTTCATTGTCTTGCGAAAGAATTGACATTTCTCTTTGTGAAGGGTTACTCCATGTTCTGTTAATCGCTGGAGGGTGGCTCGGAGTCGACGATGGTGTTCTTCAATTGTTGCCGAATGAATGAGGAGGTTATCACTGACGTTGATGACTCCCTGGGGTCCTGATAATATCTCCCTCACGGCATTTTGGAATATTTCCGCTGCGGAGGATATGCCAAAGTTCAGTCTTTTATATCGTCGAAGCCCAAGGTGGGTCAAAAACGTAGTAATGTATCTGCTTTCTTGCGCAAGTTTTAGCTGGTGATAACCAGCATTCAAGTCTAGTTTAGAAAACCATTGCGAGCCATTAAGGTCAGCTAATATTTCGTCAACTGTTGGTGTGAGGTGTCTCTCTCGCTGGTTGGGCATCCTCATGTCAATGCAGATTCGAATCTTCCCTGGTTGCTTTGGTTTTTCCACGATGACCATGGGGAAACCCACTGGGTTGGTCCCGTCACGTTCTCAAATATTCCTTGTTGTTCTAATTTCAAGAGCGCCTGTTCAACCAGCGGTCGGAGGTGAAAAGGTATCCGTCTGTGTCTTAGCGCAACCGGTTACACCGCTGTGTCTATATGCAGTCTCACTGGTGGTCTCTTCATGCTCCCTAGTCCTTTAAACAATGTGGAAACTGGTCTAGGATGTCATTGGTTTGGAGCAGCTTCACTGCGTTTGCGAATGCGACCAGGCTTAGATCTTCCGCGGTGTGACTCCCGACTAGTATGTCTGCCTCTCTATCGACCACGTGGAATGTAGTTGTGACTTCCTGGCTCTCTGAATTTACTTGGACAGACATTTTTCCTTTTAGGGGAAGAGGTGTCTGGCTTCCATACGTAAGAATTATGATTTTTGATGGGGTGAGTTGCGGTCTAGGGTTCAGTTTTTTGTAGTGTTGTAACACCATAACGTTTACTGTTGCTCAAGTGTCAATCAGAGCGGTTACTGATGATCCGTCGAACTCACTATTGCACTTCAGTTGTAGTCGACGTCTTTGTTTGAGGTCGCTTGCAAACGATACGAGTTAGCACTCTTCGTCTTCTTCCATGGAGGAGTCCTCCAGGCGTTGGCTGCGGCGAGCGGTGGTGCCTACCGGTTGTGAGGCAGTGGGCTCTTCCAGCGTGAGATGTCTCACGGCTCTTGTTGGAGGTTTCCGCCCTGGGTTTCCTCTGCCTTACATGCCTCCCCTGCACACGCTCGCAAAGTAGTTGGGAATGCCACATCTGGTGCAAGATTTTCCTCGTGTCGGGCAGTGTTCTTGAGGGTGTTCCTCCTTCCCACAGTATTTACACTGTGCCCACCGTGAGGTTCTGGTGGGCCATCTCCCCCGCCCGCCACGGGACGGTGTATGGATGGCATCTGCTCGCTCCGACTGAACAGTGACAGATTGTTCTGTTTGTTGGTTAAGCGCGGCTTCCATTGCGGTTGATCTGATGTCGGACAGCTCATGTGAGCGGGCTAGGATTAGAATGTCTTTCAGCGAGATGCGGGGTTGCCGGAGAATGAGGGTCCGCAAAGTCTTGTTGCGGCATCCCTGGATGGCTTGCGCCCTCACTTCTTTAGCCTGGTCGTCTTCAGTGCATGTGCTTGCTAATTTCCTGAGACATGCATGGTACGTGTCCATTGACTCTCCTTCCCTCTGACGGGCCTGTCTCAGTTTGAAGCGTTCACAATCAGGATTGAGCTGGGGGTCAAAATGGGCGTTCAGGGCCCTGACTGCAGCATCATAGTCTGTTGGCGCCCTAGTGTCTGGCAGGTGGGCAAACAGAGTGTATATTTCGTCTCCAGCTAAATGTAAAAGTAGCGATCTCTTGACAGCTCCATCTGTCTCTCTCGTTGCTATAAAGTAGTTGTCAAGGTGGCCGATCCACACCTTCCATCGAGGTGACACAGTGGCGGGGTCGATTAGTTCACTGAATGGAGAGAGTGCGCTGATTTGAGAGTGTACCGGGTGTGGTGGCGCAGCTGGGGCTACGGGCTGTAGAGCCTCTAGTGCAGCTTGATCCACCATGGTGGGTGCTTTCCTTGCGGCTTTTCTTGCTCTCTGTCTTGTGCACGTGACGTCCTAGCCACTCGTGCCTGGTGTCCTGCGCTCACGTTTTGAGTATTTTGCTGGTTTTGCCAGTGCTTGTTGGTGTTTCCTATTCCTTTCCCTCTTTTTTCCTCAGTGACCCTTGGCTGTGCTGACACTCATCTTGCTGCGGCCTAGCACCTGTCTTGGTGATGCTCTTCTTAACTGGCTCCCGGGAATTTGCCTTTGCCAGTGCTTGTTGATACTTTCTTTATTGTGGCCAGGTTTGCTTTTGCCACTGCTTGTTTTATACTGGGTTGAGCAGGAGGGGTGGAGACTACTCTGGTGCCGTATGTTGTGTTGACTGCTCTCTCCTCAAGCCTTTTGTCCTGGGCCTTGAGGGCTGCTTCGTGCCCTCGCGCTTCTCTCTCGTGCTCAGCAGGGCTTGTCTGTCAGGAGACGCTCCTGCGCATGCGCGTACTTGGCGCAGCAATGCGGAGCTCTTCAGCTGCTCTGCGGGGGGTCCAGCGCGATGCGGGCGGGCAAAGAGAGCCGAGGCGCCAGCGGACGCTGAGCTGCGCCGTTCTTTGCTCACCGTGGCGTCCCTGGTGTTCAGTGCTCCTCCTGCTCTGCCTCTGGGTTTGGCTGGCTGGTCCTCTCGCACGCCGACACCGCTCTGGCCACGCTTCAGGTACTTGGTTGAGTGGTGGGAGTTGGGACGTCTCTTCAGTGGGGAAATATCATCCCACCCTCGTCACCAGTGTCACGGCCCAGCGGGGCCTGGGGGCGCTCAGCTGGGGGGACAACTAGCCACTGGCGTAGCTAGGGGGGGGCAAGGGGGGCGGTCCGCCCCAGGCGGCACTATTTTGGGGGCGGCAGCTGCGTCATACTAGTGGCCAGCCCAGGATTCACTTAGGCACATTGTCGAACAGCACAGTGCACTGCACACCTCACGTGTATCTAAGTGCACGCGCACCTGGTCCCAGGGGCCAGACCGTCAATATTGTAGCGCGCACAAGTGCTACCATCGAAGGCCCTGGGCATTTTGGGCCAGCCCCCGCACTGTGCTTTTGAAATGCATAAGCAATGCGCAGGCGCACGCTCGCGCGCCACCACTACGCACTCTTGGAGTGCCGGGTATTTTCTGCAGACAGCCCAGCTACATTAAGAACACCAGTCTCACTTAGTTTGAGACCGACCACCACCGCTCCAAGCCGCCTACATAAGGAGGTCCTCCTAGGTAAGCTTTAGTTAGGATAGGACGGCACTTGTTCATTCGGTTTCTCTCAGGCGTTCCGATGCCCGACATTGAATCCAGTGCTCCCAAAAAGTCAAATATCCTCCTATGTTCGCCGCCCCGCCCGTCTCTCTGCTCTCGCCTCCCTCCTCGTGTGCTCTGTTATCTCACTCCCAGCGCTGCAATAAGCAAACATTCAGTTAATTAGATTTTGTGGACCAGCAAGAAGGACACCACAGCCACAGACGAAAACCGACAGCTGGAAAAATAGAACAGGGAAAGAAAGAAGGAATGTTGGAAGAAAAGGGAGAAAAAAAGGGAGTAGGAGGATGAATGGATATGTGGATGAATGAGTGGGTGAAAGAAGTGAATGATGATGGATGGACACATGAAAGTATAGTAAAGTAAAGGGATGGGTGAGTGCATGAATGGATAGGTGGATGGGCAAGTGAAAGGATGGCAGAACAAATGGATGAATCGTTGAGTGAGTGAATAGGTGGAGGGACAGCTGAAAGGAGGATAGAGTAAAGGGATGGATGAGTGGGCGAAAGATCTGTGAATGGAAGTCGTAGTGGATGGATGATGAATGGATGGCAGGGTGAATGGATGGGTGGCAAAGTGAATGAATGTTGGATGGATGGCAAAGTAAATGGATGGATGCGTGGCAGAGTGTATGGATTAAAGGCAAAGTGACTGAATCCATGATTGGATAGCAGAGTGGATGGATTGATGAATGAATGGCAGAATGGATGGCAGAGTGGATACATGGATGAATGGATGAGCGGATGGTTGGCAGAATGGATGGATGGATGGCAGAGGGGATTGATGCATGGCAGAGTGGATGAATGGGTGGTTGAATAGCAGAATGGGTGGATTGATGGATGAATGAATGAATGGCAGAGTGAATGGGTGGTTGAATGGATAGATAGAAGAGTTGATGAATGGATGGGTGACAGAGTGAATGGCTGGTGAATGAGTGGCAGAGTGGATGACGAGCGGGTGAATGAAAGAGTGGATTGATGTATGGATGGAAGAGGGGATAGGAGGATGGATGGATGGATGGCAGAGTAGGCTGATGGATGGCTGAGTGGATGAATGGAAGAGTTAATGAATTTGAAGAAAGGATGTCGATTGATCAATGAATGGCAGAGGTGATGGTAAGATAACAGAGTGGAGGATGGATGCAAAGAGAATGGATGGCAGAGTGAATAGATCAATGGGTGGCAGAGTGGATGGTTGGTTTTTAGACTATGGATGGGCAGAAGGATGGCATAATAGATGGATGGCAAATTGGATAGATGGCTAGATAGAGAAATATTGAATGATGGATGAAAGAATGAATGGATGACAGAATCTAAAGGTGAAATAGTGGATGCCAGTAGGTGGATGGAAGGGTGAAAGAATGAATAGATAGATGCATGGATGGAAGAGATAATGAAGCTGTTCTATTGCTATAGCTTTGCCCATGTTTCTAAATACTGTTGTTGTTTGGTAGAGTGTGGGTGTAGAGTGTGACCTATGTGGGAGTTGTTTTGGTGGTGTGCTTGATGTCTAGCGGGTGGTTTTACTGCTGTTGTCTTGTAGCAGCAGTTCAGTATGGAGTGGTGTAAGAGGAGGAAGGCATACATTTACTTATGCATTTATCTGCCATTTTAGTGCTGGTGGGCCTTCATCAACTGAGACTTGACCTTCGAGGTTTGCTCTATCCTTACGCCGCAGTTTCACACCCTTTCTTATGCATTGGAGTAGAGAGTGGCGTCATAACTTAAACCCTGCCAATCCACCCCTGCTGCTCGCCAACATTTTTTCCCCAGATCCACCCTCCCCACCGCTACCTGCCATGGGCGGCAATCTGAGGGATAGCCCCGGGCGCCAGAAGCTCTAGCTACGCCCCTGCAACTAGCGCATCACAGCAGACACAGGTCACACGAGAGGTGGTGGTCTCGGCTGGAAGTCACGAGCGACTCCGGCCCCTTTATTTAAGCTCACTGGCCATGCCTGGCCAGAGAGTGATACAGTGTGTGTGGGTGCTTTCGGGTCTTTGTCCACATCGGACAGGCAACTAGACCGCTACAATAGTGACTCTGGACATGTGATGAGTTGTGATGATGAGTCTGTGTTAAGTAGTGCAAGAGGGTGATGTATTGTGATGGTGAGCGATGTGAATGTGATGAGTAGTAATAGTGACTCATAGTGACTCTGGATATGTGAGGAGTTGTGATGATGAGTCTGTGGTAAGTAGTGCAAGAGGGGGATGTGTTGCGATGGTGAGCGATGTGAATCAGATGGGTAGTAATGGTTAGTGTAGTGACTGTACGTCTGTGCTAAGTAGTGCAAGAGGGGGATGTAGTGTGATAGTGAGGCTGTGATGGGTAGTAATGGTGATTGATAGTGACTTTGGATGTGTTTTGAGTTGTGGTGATGAGTCTGTGGTAAGTATTGTAAGAAAGGTGTATGTTGTGATGGTGAGCGATGTGAATGAGGTGGGTAGTAATAGTGAGTGATAGTGAATGTGGAAGTGTGATGATGAGTCTGTTGTGAGTAGTGAAAGGGGGGATGTGTTATGATGGGTGAGTGAACGTGAGGGGTAGCAATAGTGAGTCTTGTGAGTGACAACAACTGTGACAATGCGATGGATTACGATGATGAGGCTGTGTTGAGAAATGATGCCTACAACAATGTGATTGGTACAGGTGGCAAGACTTTGGTGAGGGATGTGAGATTGTGGTGAGGGGTCTGAGATTGTGGTGAGGGGTCTGAGAGTATGGTGAGGGGTTTGAGAGTGTGGTGTGTAGTGACATATGAGGCGTACCCAGCAGGAGACAAGTGTCTATTGTGTGAAGTTCAGTCGTCAAACAATACGATTGCAGCTGGTTAGGGAAGAAATGGCTGCGTTGGGCTTGATAGAGCCGTCCCTCGGGAGATGGCGATGTGGTGCGTTGAAGGTGTTGATGTTGATGTTGAGGAAGCAACTGGTGAATTCCCACGTGACATAAAAACTTTGTTTTATAAACCTGTTCTAAAGAAGCAGGGATTCGGCCAGGCTGACTCAGATAATTACAGACCGCTTGCTGGCGGCCCCTCATTGGGCAAACTCTTGTGTGATCTAGGATAACAGTTACATTTCTCAGATAGATCAACATCTTCCCCAAGCCACGGATCCAAAATGTGTTCATTCTACTTCCGTTCAGTTGGTGTCCTTCTGGGCCTACCTATAGCACCTATGCTCTACAATATTTAAGTAGGTGCCTTAAGGAACAGGTGATTCATCCACATCTGTCTCATCTAACACAACTACGCTGATGACACTCAAACCATTTAAAAAATGTTAACAAGACTTACAGGCCAAAACTTCAGGAGCCAGTGAATGACTATGGACTGTGGCTCTCAGGGTGCGAGTGAACGAGCTCAGACTCAGTTCCCTTGAAAACAGACATGGTCACATGTAGATGTGGTAAAAACACCTTGGAATGCATGCAAGCCTATCCTTCATTACTTTCCGCCCAGTGCATAAAATTCACGCACAAACTGAGGCGCCGAGTTTGGACCAAACTCCCTAGGAATCAGACATAACATGCTCCACATCAGCACTCAACACCACCAGATGATACCTCTTTTAACACTCTTCTGTCACCCAGGCACTTCAGAATCAGAACCACTGGCACCTGGTCTACAAGCACTTTGGAACCACAACAAGAGATAGGAATGCACTATACAAATGTGTCACTACAATGTAACAGTTGACATAAACATGTCTTCCTGGTGCAGCCTGGGCTTTCAAATCCTGCACTACCGCAGCCATATTGCTTTGGGAAAGAAGCAGTTATGTACAAATAAGAATAGGAAAATGCACACACATGCCTCAGATTTTTACATTTCATACACAATTTAAGTTTATGCCCTCCCAGTACAGACTGGTCACCCGAACTTTTTAAGGTCCCAGGCAATACCAGTGTCTTTGTTTAAACCCCCAGATCTCATATGTCTGCCAGATCTAATGGCAACAGCGTCCACATTGCTATGAAAAAAAACAAGTTGGCGCAATGAGGAATATGACTGTGAGGGTCACATCCTGAGACTGAAAAAGAGTGCTGGAGAGTGCACATGTACCAAACATTTTATACAAATTATAAAATATTCAGTCCCAAAACAGCCTCTACTATCAGTCATTGAAGAGCACATGCACCAGAACTTTCTTTACGTTCCAGAGATCTCGTATGGGTCGGCATGTCAAATCACCAAATGTTACTTAAATGGATTTTGCGCGGTGTACCCAGCCAGACTTGTATCAGTTTAAGAAATTTCAAAGGACATTTTCAAATAGCAGCAATGCAGAACACATTTACGGCCACATGCATCAAGGTATTTAGGAATCGCAAACGGTGCGATTCGGTAAAATCGGCCGTTTGCGATTCCTAAATACCTTTTTAGTATGCATCAAGCATTTTTGGAAAAATCGCTATTTTTAGCGAATTCCAAAAATGCGATTGCTTTTAAGGAATCGCAAATTTGCGATTCCATAAAAGCAATGCATGATTAATTTTAAAATTGCGAATTCACAATTAGGGGGGGCAAATTACCACGAGGGTGAACCTCGTGGTAATTTGCGAAAAAGGTTTAAAATGCTCAAATTAGCATTTTAAACACTGTCATGTTACAGACACACGTCCTTAGGACATGTGTGTGTGAAACATCCATTTAAAAATACATTTCAGGGGTGCAGGGGGGTCCTTTGGACCCCCCCCCCTGCACCCATGGAACGCATTAACATTTTGCGAATTCCATTTTGCGAATTCCAATTTGCAAATTCGCAATTCCCATTGATTCCTATGGGCCTTTTGGCCCATAGGAATCAATGGGATTTGCGAAATCGCAAATTGGAATTCGCATAATATTTGCGATTCGGTAAAAAATGTGATTTTTACAGAATCGCAAATTTTATGCACTTTCAATCATGCATCCCGTTTTGCGATTACTTATTTGCAATTCGGTAAAAATCGCAAATTAGGAATCGCAAAACCGGACTTTGATGCATGTGGCCCTTAGTCCGATAACAATAACTGACATTGAAGTCTCAACCTTAAATGCATTATTTAAGAAAATATTGTCATTTTGGAATTTATCATGATAGTCATAATCAATAAATCGTAAAACAATGTTCAGCTAGAGAGCAGAACTCAGTAAAGTTCAGATAAGCAAAGTCCAGGGTATACATTGAGAAAGAAACCCCCTTCTAAAGTAAAGGTAAAGGGCTCTCTCTGCACCAAAGAATCCCACTTCATATATAGTGTTCTGGACATACATTCACTCTCTGCAATAGGCATAGTTCATGGATTCTGAACCAATGAAAATAAAGCAAAAGAGAAACGTTTGCAACTGAATATATTGGACAAGATTCTCATAAGTCTACAGATCAGTCAGAGACCGCACCTGCACATGGGACAGCTAGGTTTATTCTTAAATGTGTACGGTATTGCAAAGTTGGTCATCAGGTCTCCACCTGATGACCAACTTTGCAATACCGTACAGTACAGATTCCTGGTGGGTTCAGGGAGGCTTTATTCATCGTCCTCACTGCTCCACTCCTGTCATAGCCTACATGCCTCAAAGCATCTCCCAACATTCCCAACCACACGTCAGAACCCTCAGTTGGAGCGTTCTACTCAACATAAAAGGGGAGGGGAGAAACAAGTTACCAAGTGGGAAGATTCCAAATGACAAAACATCTTTTCCATATGGAAAAAAAAGGAAGGTGAAGAAACTCGGTGCCCTGAAAATGGAAAAGGAGGTGTAGAACAGGGAAAGGAGAAGAAAGAAGCAGGAAGGTAACCACTGAGAATAGCTGGCAAATCAAAAGGAAAAAAATCAGGTGTCCATGACATAGTCATTATGCCAGACTGGCACTTTGGCTTCTTGGCATGCCGTGACCTCTCTGCTGCAGAGGCTAGACTCCCTTCCGCTTGAAGAACTCCCACTGGAGGGCAATTGATGAGGGTTGTTGCGAACCAGTCTGTCCAAGCTCCAAATTGTCTATTATCCATTATGGCTAAATTTAGTTTAGTTGCAGCAATGCTCATAGGTTGAAAGGATTTGGACATAGACCCTTCCCGGCCAACAGGCTTCTTTACATACACCTAGACCCCCTACATTCCATAGTTGACACTTGGTGCCATGTTTGGCATTGTATTGGCTCTAGTACTTGGCAGACTGTCAGTGGAGTGGTGTGGCTCACTGGTTAGAGGCGGCAGACCCGGAAGCAGAGGACGGCCCGGGACCAGGGTTCAATTCCTGACACGGCAGGGTCGTGGACCAGGGTCAGCGGACTCGATAATTCTCGCCTCAGTGCCTACTCTAACCAGGGATCACACTAGGCAACTAGGCATTAGCTTGCCTCATCTCTACAACGGCCCCCCACATACGCCGGGGATGCCTGGTTTCACCTTGGAGATACCCAGTAGGGACCATCTCACAGGGATAGCCAGGACGGGTTCCCCAGCAGTCTACAGCGCGGAGATACCCCATGTGGGGTGATTCATGCGCTTTACAAGACATCATTACATTACATTACATTACATTACATTACTGTCATTTTATCTTTGACCAGGTTGGAATCGTGAGTAACTCTGGCCCCCCGCCCAACCAACCCGGAACCATTTTAGTATAGGGTTTCCTTACCTTAAGGGCTGTAAAGGGCGAGACTCCAGTTACAGAGCTGGGAGTGATATGGTAAGCCCACAACATCTCCTGCAAAGCGTTTTCTACATCCAAATGATTTGCGCAGGCTAACTGGATGCATTCCTTAACCATGCAGTTGATTCTCTCACCAGTCCATTGGCCCTGGGGCACTATAAAGCAGTCTTAAAGTGGGAAACATTGAGATGGGCCAGAAAATCCACCATGGCAGTAGACGTAAATTGCACTCCGTTATCTGTTGTCATAGTGGTCGGGATCCCTTCACAGTAAAGAGAGTCTTTCAAAAATTTGATGTGCTCAGTGGTGATTTGGTGAACCATTCTTGTAACAGTAACTGGGGGAGAAAAGTTCAGTCCCATCAGGAAAAAACACATTCTCCTCCATAATTTGGGGGCACATGGGAGAAAAGTGTACAATTCTCTTCTCGACCCTGTGTTTGACGATGTTGAGGAGGATGAGGCGGATGAATACAGGGTTGAGTTCCTCAAATTGTAGAAGGAGTTTGGAGACAAAACTAATGTTGTTTTAGAACAGCAGAAGTCCTTCTGCCGCACCCAGAGTAAACAAGAAAGTATTTTGAACTACAAGGCTGCTCTGAGATGATTGAGAGGTTTGTGTGCCTTTGGAGATTTGAATGATTCTCTCAGAGACCAAATAGTAAAATGTACCAACAACATAGGAATTCAAGAGAAATTATTACAAAAAGAACCAGACTTGCAAGAAGTGGTAGAAATTGCCAAAATCGATTGAACACACTGAAGTATGCCTGAAAAAATCAGATCCACGTCATCCAATGAATCGGTTTTCGTAATAAAAGGGCTGAATACAGAAGATGAGATATATAAATTAAGGAATTCTAATGGTGCCAGACCCAAATTTGAAAGCGAGAACAGCAAACTCAAATGTTATCATTGTGGGAGTGAGAGAGCGCAATTTGAATAAAACGCATATCCGAGCCATATTCACAAGCATATAGCGCAAACGTAGAATCTATAATGTGAAGTTAACACTTATAGCATAAAGTTAACCGATGTTATCAAGGTAATATAGGAAATGTAACTGTATTTACTCTTGAACATATATTAGAATTAGAAGGCCCGTATACATAGTGGGCTAATGTAGAAATGTGTAGAAATGCTTAGGAACTGAAGAACGTGCCAAGTAGAATTCATGTACGTGTGTAACTTAAATGGAGAAACGACGAGGAATGAAACGTGGAGAGATGTGCAGAGAACATATATGGCGATGTAACAAATGAGAATATAAAGTTATACTCTATGTAATTTATATTCTATGTACAATGTATTCACTTAAATGTAAAGGATTTGCTAAATGTGATTATATATAAATGTGTGTTAAAGGTTATACTGTGTAGAAAGCTTCTTGTAAGAATGTTAGAAGGGTTTAGGTCATGTGTGATTTTAATCTAACTGACCAAGGGTTCGCAGGAGGGTAGCCCGCTGTATGTAATTTAGTGGGCTCACAGGAGTCGTGAATAGCCTTGCTGTGAACGTGCGAGCCAAGGGGTCTAGTCTTTGTTAGATTTAAGGTGACAATGCCGGACGGAGTTTATGGCCTAAACGTGATAAGGGGCGCTTGGAATTTGAGTCTTGTTTTGAAATGACCATTCACAGGACCAAGAAAGGTTATGCATATAGTCGTAAAGAATAAAGTTCTGCAGAGGTGATAGACCTTTACTTCGAAGTGTCAAATGAAATGTCAAATGAAGTCACCAGCAAGAAGACGAAGATGGCGTCTAAAGAAGAAGGGTCAACTTAACGGACGACGGAAGAAATGAAGCCATAGAAAAGAGCAAAGAATGACCTCACGGGGAAAGTCCGTGGTGGGCGTCGAAGGGGCGTTCCACCCATACTGTGATTGTGTATTTAGGGACAGCACCCTGGGGAGGAGATGTTAGGAGCGAGCGCAAGAAGATCAGAGCGCAGAGCAAGAGAGCAGTAGGCCGAGGACCCTTAGAGAGCGGATGGGTAGGCAGAGAGGGAACTGCTTCTCGACATAAGTTACCATTAGGGGTTAAGAGAGCTTGAACTTCTTTGGAAGTCAAACTGCTGACACCTTTTTAGGTAAGGAACTAGCGAAGTAGGGATTTCACCTAGTACAGAGTAAGGACAGAATTAACTTGTTTATTCTTTTGTAGATGACGCAACGGGACCACATATTGTATATGCTTTAATCTGCAGATTTGGAATTGACTTTAATCGTATTCTTTTGTATACTTATTGAATCTTACCCTGAGAGGATTGTATATGCATTTAATTCTTGATTTTATATAAAACTTTTAAACTTCATCAGTTGTCAGTGGTCCTTCAGAGTTGCGTCAGTTTATGGGGTTAATTTAACCTATGCCTTTTACTCAATGACAGAAAATAACCGATCCAAATTGATGAATGAGATTAGTATCTAGGTGATCAAAAACGGTATCAAAATCTCATTCCCCGCAGTTGGTAGCAGAGAAAGATGGTTTTCTTCTTGAGGAAGACAACCTAGGTCAGGTCTAGATTACCCCAAGGTCCCTAGTCATCGACGACCAGAAGAAGAATCCCTGCCGAAGAAGGTGCTGACGGTGCGTCGAGAGAAAAGCAGCAGAGTCGGTCGAGAGTGAGTATAAGGGTCATGCGTTGTAAGATTGCGGTATTTTATGTTGTACTTGTGTTGTAATGTCAAGCGGAGTTGAATGCCTGTAGTGTGATTGAGGGAAGGTTGTGAGCGCGCGCAACCGGATAAAATCTTAAGTTCAAGGAGAGCTTAAGTGGTTCGGGTGTATTGAACACGCAGAGTAGTTGTTCACCATTGTAAAGGGGGTCATGAGGTACCATTGATCGCCCGACAGACCGATGATAGGGGGAGCGTAAGAGTGAGTGTATGAGTAACGGACGCTGGTCGTACGTTTACTGTGTGTAAGTAACCTATCAGTTAAGGCGATCGTCTGACCGTGCGAGGAAAGACGTTTCGTCAGTTGAGGTGACAATTACAGTTAGACTGTGGCCGTACAGTCAGAGAAAAGTGATCGCTTGGACGGAAGTAGTCATTTTTCAGCGTATGAATGAAAACGCATGCAAGATCGTGAGACAAGTTGAGAAAGAAGGGGAGCTGCTGCAGAGGGGACGAGTGACGTCAGCGTAGATCCGCGCTGAGATTGGTCGGTCAGCGTAGAATCGCGCTGGGATAGGCCGATTAGTGAGAGCCGCGTAGGGATTGGTTGGTTTGTCAACGTGACGTAAACAAGGAAGAGAATAAAGGGAAATCGTAGACTATCGAAAAATGAAGTGTTTTAAACGTTTAAGGGCGATCTTTAAGAGAGATAGAAGAAACTTGTATGCCGGAGAAGAAGCTCCACCAGAAGGCACACCAGCTTATCATATGGCAGTGAATGTAGGCTTACACTCGATATTATGGATCTCCGAGTGGAACAAGCTAACGGAAGGGAATAAGGAACTGACGTTTCCGAGATACGGGACGTTTAAATTAGAAGTATTGAACCAACTGAAAGCAGTAATGCTTGCAACAAGACCTCTACCGAGGCCAACACAGTTCGAAGCCCTTAGTGCATGGTTTAGAGCAGCACACGAAAAGAGCTTAAAGAGACGCCAGGAAAGAGTGAGACGATCGGTAAAAGCAGTGCAGGATGCTAAATGGGATTATGAAGCTAAAAAGTGGAGGGTGCAGAAGATAGAAGCAGACAAATTGTACCCAATGCTAGAGGTTACGGGAGAAAAGAAACCTCTAGAAGAAGATGAGGATAGCGAGCCAGATGAGGATTTGATAGAAAGACTATTGTTAGATAGACCACCTCCGTACAACAGAGAAGCCGAAAGTCCCGAATTACAGCAAGGGGACGGAGCTAGGTGGGGGGAATATAAATCGCTCCCCACAGCAGAGTGGGATGCCAAGAAAAGTGAGGAAGGACCTCAATCTAGTTCCGAACAGAGAGTAGTAGGAAGATTAGTGGTCCAGAAGGTGCCAGAAATGCAGTATGCAAGGTCGTATCAAATGCCAGATGCTCTGCAAGTACCTGTTACCATAGGGCCTATAGTGTCAATCTATAACCCGGAGGGAGTCCAGCAAGAGGAACAGGCACACTGGGACAGGGAAAGGGCAGAGATGGAGAATAGGAATAGGACGATGAATCCTCAGAGGCAGATACTAGCACCAAGGAGTCGGAGTACCCCACTAGATTCCGCAACGGGTCCCTGGATAGAACAAGGGGACCAAAGAGGACAGATGGATTTGAGGGGACCGAAACCGAAATCCTATAAGGAATTAAGGGAATATTTGAGAGAATGGGATACTGCCGAAGAAACTGAGAATAAGAAATTCGAAATAGGAACAGAATGGAGAGACCAGGATAACAGGATCCTCTCTCATTGTGGAGCTGGCGAAAGCAGCCCAGAGTGGGAGAGAGGGAGTCAAGGAAGCAGAGGAGATACTTGCCATATTACCAGCGGCAATAGGCAAATGTGTAACGACAGAAGTACAGGGTGTGGCGAGGTGCCTCGCGTCACTTTTAGTGAGGGAGAACGAAGGACACAGGAGTATCGAAATAGTTTCAGATGCACTCACCATGCCCCGGAAGAAAATGCACGACATTGGAATCACGGAGACATGAAGAGCCGCGAAGGGTCTCGCCATGCATCCGGTGAACGCGAACGAAGTCATGAGAATATAGGGAGTCGCGAAGGGTCTCGCCATGCATCCGGTGAACGCGAACGAAGTCATGAGAATATAGGGAGTCGCGAAACGTCTCGCCATGCATCCGGTGATCACGAACGAGATCGCGGGAACATGGAGGGCCATGAAGGATCTTATCGGTTGCTGAGTGACACCAGACAGCAAGCGAGTTACAATGGTTTAGAACAGCACGGTGGATCCTATATCGTATCTGGAGACACCGGGCCAGAAAGACGGAATGTAGTGATGGGGAATGGAGCAATGTTCCATCACACCCCAAGGGAAGATGGAAAAGCTTGGGATCTAGAGAGGTGGGAACAAAGAGATGGAAGAATAACTCCTCATAACTCACCTGTGCTTAGGCGTAGGGCGCATAGTGGAAGTGAGAGGGATGTAAGAGAACAACCTAGGACTGATGTACTGAGAGCTGAAATAAAAGCAAGACGGATTGATGTAATGAGCTTAAAATCAGACTTGGATGAGATAATTGATGGCACAGTGGCAATAGAAAGGTTAGAGCTGTACGAACCAGATGAAATACTGTTTTTATCTAAAGATGTTACTCGGAAAGCAAGGGCAGCTCATGAAAAATTATCTGAATTAGCAGAAAAGTATATGATAGACATGTCACGAACTAAAGCCTTACAGGCCAATCATAGGCTGAATTGCACAGATCGAGATCTAGATGAGCGTAGGACGATTGGGCTAAGGGTACACATAAGGGAACTAATCATGTGTATCAGAATATGGAGGGATCTGGATAGATGGGAGGAAAAATGGTCCAGGAGGGGATCTGTTAGAAGGAGTACACTTGCGAAGTCCCAAGATGGAGAGCTAATGCGAATGGAAGCTTTCCCTTTGCGAGGAATCGCGAACGGAAACTACGTGCATGTACCCTGGAGTAGGGGGGATTTAGCGGCATTTACTAATTCTTTCCCCAAGTTAAGAGAGAACCCCGTGGAGTGGTACAAGCAGGTAGAGAGGTTCGTGAAGATCTCTAAGGTGTTGTGGATCGATTTGAACACATTGTTTGATATCGTAGTACCCGGAGATTTGTGGACGGCATGCAAGCTTAGTGTCGAATGGCCCGCTTGCGAGCCTCCGAGAGATGCCAGGACAAATGGTCCATCAGATAGAGTCATGGAAAAGTACGAGAGAGTAATAGCATGGTTAAAAGAGAAAGTGCCAGTACAAGACATAGACTGGGTTAAGATAGATCGAACAACTCAGGAACCTAAAGAGACAGTTCACGAGTTTTATGAGAGATTGCTGAAAGCATTCAAACAGTATAGCGGGTTGGATGTCATGGATCCTAAAGATATAGGACAGTTTGTGTCGAAGTTTGTTCTAGGATTGAGACCAGACATAAGCTTAATGATCCAACAGCATTTGATTTGTTGGCAGAACAAACCGTTAGATGAGATTCTGAGGTATGCAAGGTACTGTAGCGATGAAATAGACTCAAAAGCAAAGAAACTTAAGGAAAAGCTGATGTTGGTGCAGATGCAATCAGCTGGAAAGGGTGGACAGCGACAACAGGGAACAGGAACACCAGTAAAGAAACAGAATAATCAGAGCAGAGATGAGGAAGAAAGACCGAGACCGAGGGTAGATATCGCAACACTGAAAAGGACAACGAGGTGCCATCAGTGTAACGAGGTGGGACATTGGAGACGCGAGTGTCCCTATAATGTCGAGACGGGGGAGATAGAACAGGGGGAGGATGAGGTTCAACCCAGCATGGTAAAGGGAACAGCAGTCCCGAAGGGAAAGTTTATCAAAGGGGGGAATCAGACTCCTCGAGCGCCGTTTCCCCAACCGCCTCGCATTACAAATGGAGGAAAACCCTATAGACAAATGCCATTGTTCGTAGGAGGAGAAGAATGTTACTACGTTGATCCTCTTACAGGGCAACGAGTGGATAGAGAAGAAGACTGTACTCTAGGAGCAGCCCTGGAAGTAGATCAGAGAGGACCATACGTAGAGGCAGAGGTGGCTGGATGTCCTACGACCTTTTTGGTAGACACGGGGGCCACTCGATCCACTTTGAGATCAGTGGTAGTCCCAGGTTTGCCAATGTCGGGAGAGACGATCCAGGTGGTAGGAGTCGCAAACAGGAGGATGACGAATCCTCTAACAGAACCAGTGTCAGTGAAGATAGGGAATTACAGTGACGAACATCAGTTTGTAATCTGTGATTCTAGCCCTGTGTGTCTGTTAGGAAGAGATTTGTTGTGTAAACTGAATTGCACAATACATTGCACACCTGAAGGAGTAGAAGTGCAGACCAACGATGAGGATGCCGATTTTAAGGTTGTAAACTCGCAGGAATGCGTGGAACTATATCCTACCTTGACAGTGGAGGAGCTTCCACAGGATTTGAGGGAGAAAGTGTCAACTGAAGTGTGGGATTTTACTGGAGAAGAAATAGGATTGATCAAAGGGGTTGAGCCAGTGAAGATCATGGTAAAACCCAATGCTGAGTATCCAAGAATACCACAATATAAGTTGACACCGGAGACAATTGCAGGAATAAAGCCTGTGATTGAATTCATGATTAAACAGGGAATACTGAAAGAGATCGTGGGAAGTCCATGTAACTCCCCGATTATGGGTTTGCAGAAGCCTAGTGGAAAATACAGAATAGTGCAGGATCTTCGAAAGATTAATAATATCGTTGTTTCATGTTGTCCAGTGGTACCGAATCCATCAGTGATATTGTTTCAGATACCGTTCCAAGCTGAATAGTTCACCGTGATAGATTTATGCCAGGCTTTCTTTTCGATTCCTTTAGATGAGGAGAGCCAGTATTTGTTCGCTTTTAAGCTGGAAAATCGCGTTTTAACATGGTGTCGTATCCCTCAGGGGTATACAGAAAGCCCATCGATTTTTAACCAGCTACTGAAAAAGAATCTTGAAAGTCTAGTACTGCCCAAGAACTCGGTTCTAGTCCAGTACATAGACGACCTCCTAGTTGCGTCAGAAACTGAGGAAGCTTGCAAGGTAGACACCATCACCTTGTTAAATCACTTGGCCGAGAACGGACACAAGGTGTCTTCAAGTAAATTGCAGTATTGTCTGACTGAAGTGCAATACTTGGGCCACAGGATTGAAAAGGGAAAACGGAAGGTGTCTCCAGACAGAATAGAGGCGATCATGAAAATGAACGCGCCTAAAACCCAAAGAGAAGTCAGGATGTTTCTAGGCATGGTCGGTTATTGTCGGCAGTGGATAGCCAACTTTTCACTGAAGGCAAAACCTTTATTACAACTGACGCACAAAGGAGTGGGTGATCCGGTACCATGGGACAAGGATTGTTTGATGGCGTTTTTGCAGCTGAGGGAGGACTTATGTCGTGCCCCGGCTTTAGGAATGCCTGATTACACAAAACCATTTTTGCTTTACTGCTGCGAAAGAGAGGGATGCGCTTTAGCAGTTTTGGCCCAGATACACGGCGATGCGCGTAGGCCAGTTGCTTATTTTTCGGCTACATTAGACCCAGTAGCCGCAGCTTTGCCCGGATGTCTCAAATCCGTAGCTGCAACGGGTGTCAGCATTGAAAGGTGTGAAAGTGTGGTAATGGGACATCAGTTAGTGGTGTACGTACCGCATTCTGTAGAATTGTTAATGACCAGGACTAAGACTCAGCATCTGACGAATAGCAGGCTCACACGCTACGAGCAAGTCATATTGGCTGCCGAGAATGTGACCCTAAAAAGATGCTCCGTCTTGAATCCTGCAACTTTGATGCCACTTCCAAATGAGATGGATGATGAAATTTGTACAGATCATGACTGCCTTGATGTGACTGAACTATGCACCAAACCGAGACCAGATATCGTGGATGAGCCATTGACTGACCCCGATGAAATATTCTTTGTTGATGGTTCATGCGTAAGAGACGATATCGGTCAGCTGAGAGCAGCTTATGCAGTTTGTACTATTACCAGAGTTGTAGAAGCCGCCTGCCTGGAAGGAGTACATTCCGCTCAGGTAGCTGAAATTATTGCTTTGACCCGTGCCTGTTTAGCAGGTAACAAAATTCGAGTCACCATATACACCGATAGCCAGTATGGTTTCGGGGTAGTTCACGACTATGGGCAGTTATGGTCTCAAAGAGGTTACATGACCTCCTCGGGTTCTCCAATTAGGAATGGAGAATTTGTGAGATTATTGTTAGAGGCATTGCAAGGTCCGTCAGCCATAGCAGTTGTCAAATGTGCCGCGCACACGAAGAACGTAGACTTTGTGTCGCAAGGCAATCGTTATGCGGATGAAGTAGCACGTTACTGTGCAGAACAAGGTTATTCTCACACCAATGTAGAAGTGGGGGGAATACAGGAAAGAACTGAATTGACAATGTTGTTAGACACTGTAGATACGTGGGATGAGTTAAGGAGTGTTCAGGACAATGCACCAGATGATGAGAAAAAGAGTTGGGAAACAGCGGGTTGTACTAGAAGTGAGATGAATTTTTGGATCTCTGCAGATGGGAGAGCAGTTTTACCAAACGAACTCGTTAGTCCAATGGCAAGGAAATTGCATGGATCAGCACACATAGGTAGAGATGCTATGGTGAGAGTATTCAGACAAACGTGGTTTAACCCGAAGTTTAGAGTAGCGGCAGAAGCAGTATGTCAGCGATGTGCGATCTGTCAGCAACTAAACGTAGGAAAGAGAACACCAGTCACACTGAGTCACATTGGGAAGTCTGGGGGGCCTTTCAATAGAATGCAGCTGGATTTTATCGAAATGCCTCAATGCAATAGACTCAGATACGTTTTAGTGATTGTCTGTATATTTTCTAGATGGGTTGAAGCTTACCCGACACGTAGGTGCGATACACTCACAGTAGCAAAATTGTTACTTAGAGAGTTAATACCGAGGTTTGGGGTGCCATCCTCTTTGGAATCGGACAGAGGAACTCATTTCAACAGCAAAATAGTGAAGATGCTATGTTCCGCTTTAAGTATTGATCAGAAACTACATTGCAGCTATCGACCAGAAGCTTCAGGGATTGTAGAGCAAATCAACAGTACAATCAAGTCCAGACTTGCCAAAGTTTCTTCAGCAACATCCCTGAGTTGGCCAGACGCACTTCCAGTGGTTCTTATGAGCATACGTAGTACGCCAGACAGAAAAACAGGTCTCTCTCCACACGAGGTGCTAATGGGGAGAGCTATGAGATTGCCATCGGTTCCGACTGCAGCGTTGTTGAACATCACAGACGATTTGATCCTGGACTACTGCAAGGGACTATCTGATGCCATTCATTCTGTGTCCCTCCAGGTCCAGGCTGCAGAGGTTCCATCAGCACAAGACTTGTGCCATGACTTGTGTCCGGGGGACTGGGTCCTGGTGAAGAAGCATGTCAGGAAGAACTGTCTAGACGTGCGTTGGAGAGGACCGTTTCAAGTCATACTTGTGACGAATACTGCAGTAAAGTGTGGAGGCTTGCCCAACTGGATACACGCCTCACACACCCGAAGAGTGCCAACACCTCTGGAAGAAACAGCTCCTCTCTCGGATGAGAATCCAGCGGGAAGCGGAGAAGCCACAGAGAGGGAAAGCCAAGCTGTAGAGGTGATCGAAGAGGCTGAGCCTGTGTCAGAGCAGGCCGACGATGGTCAGGACACTAGTGGGACCGAAGTCGTCTCAGAAGAAGAGAGTACCTGGGAGTTCGAAACAGATAATGAACAAGCTGTAAGCGATCAAGAGACAAGACCAGGAACAAGGAGCAGGAGGACAAGGAGTGACAAAGCTAGTTGGCCGGAGAGAAGGAGAAGGCCAAGCTTAAAAGCAAATCAAGAGAGAACCCTTGTCCCGATTTCTGAAGAGTCGGATCAGGAAGAAGAAACTACAGATTCAGGATCTGAGAGTCCAAGAAGATCGAGAAGGGTACGTGTGCCCTGCAGAAGGTACGCCACCCCAGAGTGGACTTATCTAGCAGATGTCTTGGGGACAGAAATCTGGGAGAGTGAAAGAAGTGAAAGTTATCGATCTCGATCCATTTGTGGCAGTGGAGATATGGATGTTGACGCCTGGAATCTAGACTGAGGGGTTATTGACTTTCACACTTCCCATACCCCCATACCTAAGTCGGATCAAAGATCTAGTGCTAAATCGATTACAGTTTCCGACTTTTGGTCACCAAATTCCGGAAGAAGAAGAAAAAGTCATTCGTTTTGAACTATTGGAACATGTTGTTAAAGCTGCAGGTATGAGAATAATTGTAGATGCATAAAGACTTTTGTGTGTAAGCTATAAAGAAGAAGATAACCTAGCGCCGAGTGGAAAGAAGAATAAAATTAGGGATTACATTTAGAGGACGGAGAAGGGTTAGGGTTGTCTATTGCTGAAGAGAAAAAGACATTGTTGTGAAAAGAGACTTTTGTTGATTAAGGGCACTTTACAGACTGAGAAAGCAAACAAAGCAAGACAAAGACTTGGAAAGAGAAACTTTTCTTCGAAAAAGAAGGAGCTACGCTGTTTTGATAACATGGAGAATGACAACCCAAACCGAAAAGCAAAATGCATAATAGGTACACTAATAGTAGTAGTAATTTTTCTTATTATTACAGTAGTTACCACATCATACATGGTAGGACATGAAACTGATAAAAGAATAGAAGATGTAAAGCCTGTAACGACTTTGAAACCTGCTCTTGTTGGGAAAGAGGAGGAGAGCAATGTCATCCGTGAAAAGGCGTTACTGGCAGATGAAGCTCGTAGGTTACACGTAGACGAGTCACAGGGAAATTTTAGGTCAAATGCACATGCCAAATTGTTGTATGAGTATATCGATGCCATGGAGGCCAAGGAATGTTACGTTTGTATGCAATTGCCGGCTTCCGTAGATGAAGGCATCAGATATCATCATCTCCCACTGACTTATGGGATAACATGTAGTTTATTGCTCAGTATATTTTATGGTAGAGAAGGATTTGAGTACTACTTTTCAAATTATGATTCGGTACTGCCTGAATTCCCGAATTATAAGCAAATGAATAAGTGGGACTATTATAAAAAGGAGGATAGATTAGCGAAGTTCTTTCTTCCTTGGGATACATTAGATACTTCATATGCACGCAGAAATAATCTGACTTGCAAAGTGTCAGAAGTAGAGAAAAAGTTCATAGGACAAGTAGATGACAGATACAGAAGGCAGAAGATTCTGAAAATGTCCGGACAGTGGAAAACAGATTGGACCGAAGAAGAAAAGGCACATAAGAAGAAAGGTAGCAATGGTCCAATAGCTTTGGATAGAACGCAGAAAGGAAAGTTATGTTTAACTCGAAGCAAGACGTATTATGAGAGTGTATTTGTAGGTGAAGTAAATTGCGAACATGCTTTTCGATTAGAATACTATACGAAAGATTTTATGAAAGGGATGCAAGCAATTCCTAATGTATATTTTGTATGTGGAAGAAATGCCTATGTAAAACTGCCTGACAATTGGTATGGTTCGTGTTACTTGGCAATTGTCTTCCCCAAAATATATCATGCAAAGGATTTAGCGATCATAGAAGGAAAGGCTTCGACAAGAGTGAAAAGGGAAGTAGGAGATGCAGAAGTAGTTGGAGACATATTTGGAGCGATGTTTCCTATGTTAGGTTTAATACTTAACGATGTTAAGATCAGGAGACTAGCTACAGTTGTAGATAGATTATCTGCAAGTACTGCAAGGTCATTAATGTTAGTAGAAGGAGAGATGCAGTCGATTAGAGCAATGGTTCTTCAGAACCGACTTGCTTTAGATGTACTGCTAGCAAAAGAGGGCGGAGTTTGCAAGGCTTTGAAGGTCCAAGAATGTTGTACTTACATTCCAGACAATTCAAAACCACTTGAGAAAGTCATACGAAACATTACACAGATACATAAAGAAATCGAAGATTTAACAAAAATAAATGTTTGGGAGAAAGTAGGTCATGGAGTAGGAAAAGTTGGAAATTGGTTTGCCAATCTTGGTAAAAGTGTTGTGTGGTATATATTAAAACCTGTATTGATAGTATTGATTTGCAGAATCACATTGTTAGGGTTAGTGAAACTGTATAGATGGTATAGGTCGAACCGGTTACAAAGATCCATGAGAGAGCAAGAAAGAAGATTAGCTGCTTTACAAGACCAACAGTACAAAAGTCTAAGAGCTCTCGAAACGATGAAAAGAGGAAATCTTGTAACTAGTTCTGTGTAAGGTTTTATTCAAATTGCATTTAGTGATGACTCCTAGAAGTCATCAAAGGGGGGAACTGAGAGAGCGCAATTTGAATAAAACGCATATCCGAGCCATATTCACAAGCATATAGCGCAAACGTAGAATCTATAATGTGAAGTTAACACTTATAGCATAAAGTTAACCGATGTTATCAAGGTAATATAGGAAATGTAACTGTATTTACTCTTGAACATATATTAGAATTAGAAGGCCCGTATACATAGTGGGCTAATGTAGAAATGTGTAGAAATGCTTAGGAACTGAAGAACGTGCCAAGTAGAATTCATGTACGTGTGTAACTTTAAATGGAGAAACGACGAGGAATGAAACGTGGAGAGATGTGCAGAGAACATATATGGCGATGTAACAAATGAGAATATAAAGTTATACTCTATGTAATTTATATTCTATGTACAATGTATTCACTTAAATGTAAAGGATTTGCTAAATGTGATTATATATAAATGTGTGTTAAAGGTTATACTGTGTAGAAAGCTTCTTGTAAGAATGTTAGAAGGGTTTAGGTCATGTGTGATTTTAATCTAACTGACCAAGGGTTCGCAGGAGGGTAGCCCGCTGTATGTAATTTAGTGGGCTCACAGGAGTCGTGAATAGCCTTGCTGTGAACGTGCGAGCCAAGGGGTCTAGTCTTTGTTAGATTTAAGGTGACAATGCCGGACGGAGTTTATGGCCTAAACGTGATAAGGGGCGCTTGGAATTTGAGTCTTGTTTTGAAATGACCATTCACAGGACCAAGAAAGGTTATGCATATAGTCGTAAAGAATAAAGTTCTGCAGAGGTGATAGACCTTTGCTTCGAAGTGTCAAATGAAATGTCAAATGAAGTCACCAGCAAGAAGACGAAGATGGCGTCTAAAGAAGAAGGGTCAACTTAACGGACGACGGAAGAAATGAAGCCATAGAAAAGAGCAAAGAATGACCTCACGGGGAAAGTCCGTGGTGGGCGTCGAAGGGGCGTTCCACCCATACTGTGATTGTGTATTTAGGGACAGCACCCTGGGGAGGAGATGTTAGGAGCGAGCGCAAGAAGATCAGAGCGCAGAGCAAGAGAGCAGTAGGCCGAGGACCCTTAGAGAGCGGATGGGTAGGCAGAGAGGGAACTGCTTCTCGACATAAGTTACCATTAGGGGTTAAGAGAGCTTGAACTTCTTTGGAAGTCAAACTGCTGACACCTTTTTAGGTAAGGAACTAGCGAAGTAGGGATTTCACCTAGTACAGAGTAAGGACAGAATTAACTTGTTTATTCTTTTGTAGATGACGCAACGGGACCACATATTGTATATGCTTTAATCTGCAGATTTGGAATTGACTTTAATCGTATTCTTTTGTATACTTATTGAATCTTACCCTGAGAGGATTGTATATGCATTTAATTCTTGATTTTATATAAAACTTTTAAACTTCATCAGTTGTCAGTGGTCCTTCAGAGTTGCGTCAGTTTATGGGGTTAATTTAACCTATGCGGGGGTTGTCTTTTACTCAATGACAGAAAATAACCGATCCAAATTGATGAATGAGATTAGTATCTAGGTGATCAAAAATGGTATCAAAATCTCATTCCCCGCAGGAGTAACCATGACCTCCCCAACTCTCCATTTTGTCAGGCAAAATCCGCCACTTGCAGGAAGTGCAACAGAAGGGCTCATTTTTCGAGAGTCTGCAGGGATTCCTCCCACAAAGTCAAATGCAATAAAAACAGAAAAAAGGAGGAGGTCACTCAATATGTCAAGAAAATAATTTTACAAGTGAGAGAGCTCACTACAATCCATGCTGTCAACTATCCAGTCTGTCCAATGTGAGTACAAAATCCTAGGCCATCCACAAAATAAGTGACCATTAGGGCTAGGACCAATGGAGAAAAAGAATTGTCGAAAACTAAAGTGTATATTAAAAAATATATATATTTAATTAGACATGGATAAAAATCATATAGAGACTCAAATTAATAAGTCAAAATATATGATACAATAAAATAATGACAAATACAATTCTCGAAAAGGGTACATCAAACATATTCAATAAAAAACGCATACATCATAATAACATTGTAGATCCCGACTGGTTATAACAATTATACACAGAAAAATTATTTTCCCTAAACTAACAGTTGCACTTAAGTGCAACTGTTAGTTTAGGGAAAATAATTTTTCTGTGTATAATTGTTATAACCAGTCGGGATCTACAATGTTATTATGATGTATGCGTTTTTTATTGAATATGTTTGATGTACCCTTTTCGAGAATTGTATTTGTCATTATTTTATTGTATCATATATTTTGACTTATTAATTTGAGTCTCTATATGATTTTTATCCATGTCTAATTAAATATATATATTTTTTAATATACACTTTAGTTTTCGACAATTCTTTTTCTCCATTGGTCCTAGCCCTAATGGTCACTTATTTTGTGGATGGCCTAGGATTTTGTACTCACATTGGTTTTTACCCTGCCCTAGGAATCTGTGTATTATTGATACCCAGGGGGTCCTTGTTTCTCTCTCAACTATCCAGTCTGTGACATCAGCTTAGATGGCAACCCCATCAAAGTGTTCGCTGACTCTTGCTCTCCCTACACCTTCATCAACTCAGCAGACTTTAGCAAGATGAGAATTGCCAAGGAGGAAAGTCTTCAAATCCCTGACATTGCCCCCAGTGGGTATTATCGTGACCCCATTTCCCTCAAGGGAATGTTCAAATCCCTGTTCACCTTCAAAAATTGCACTACAGTAGGCAAAGTCTATGTGGTCCATGAGGGGTCCAACCTATTGGGGTGTGTGAGGAGGAGCTGGATGTACAGTCGGGAACGCCTACATTGGACACATTGGAGCGTTTTCCACATTACCTTTCCCCTTCTTCTCTCATGTTTTTGCAGAGTTGGACCGGGGACCGCTGGCCCTTTAAGGCGTCAGGCTTCCCGGAGGAGACGTGTATGTCACGTGGGGCGGAGTCCTTCAAATGGGATGCCGCAGAGGAAAGGGTGGACGGAACAGACGGGCAGCCAGACCCTAACTGGCAACGCGTCATCTCGAGCCACGACCCTGGAGGGACGTGGCTCCACAAGGTACGGGGGCGCATTTCCTCTGTCTGGGGCCGCGCAGTGGAGGGAGTCAAGGGAGGGGGTCAAGGGAGGGGAAGCGTCAGAGTAATGGGTTGTCAGTGTAAAGTTGCAGCGCAAGCATGACTCACTGGTGGCAGCTGAGGTGAAAGCTCCCCGCACTCCCCCCTCGTCGCGCGTCAAACACATACTCCGAACCAACCCCTTATAGGTTCCTTTTTGTTTTCTTTCCTTTTTGGGTACCGGTGACCAACGGCCATCCATCCTGACACAAGAAATCCACACTGTGAGGAGTACAAGAGAAGAGGTCGAACCCGACTACAAGTACCAGAAGGCTTTGCACAGGAAGAGTGCTGTATCTCAGTTAAATAGACTGTTCTTGAAAAGACATTAAAAACGAACTATTACCAATAGAAACCCTTGAGTGCTAATAAACCCAGTGAACTAGATACCACTGAGTCCTGTTCTGCTTTTCCACCACCCCACACGTGGTGTCAGAAGTGGGATACTAGGCCGCCTCCAAAATGGAAAACCTCATCCAGCAATTAATTCGGGGACAGGAAAAACTAGAATGGGCAGTGGAAAAACAAATGTCCTCTGCCAATGCAGACCGGGAACTTATAAAAGACGGGCTTGCAAACCACGCCGACCAGATGTTAAAGGTGGCTGATGACCGGAGAGACCTAACCACCCAACTACAAATACGAGCGGGTACTGGTCCTAACGTTTCACTCCAAAAATACGCCACTGGAGAGAATCCCGATGCCTTCCTTCTCAATTTTGAAAGGGCGGCACGAGCCTCTGGCTGCTTTTCAAGTAGCTAATCCCAATGGCAACACCTCCTATAAGGAAATCAAAGACCTTATCTTAGACCATATGGGTATTGACGCTGAGGCCTACAGGGTAAAGTTCAGAAAGGAAAGAGGTACGTCATCTGACAACCCAAAGACATTGTACTTCAAGTTAAAGGGAGCTGCTGATAAGTGGCTGCAACCCCATAAACATTCCAAAGACGAGATAATGGCGATGATATATTTGGAACAGTATGTCGAGGCTCTCCCGTACCCTATTCAGAGATGGCTTAAACAACACCATCACCTTAGCCCAGAACAAGCGGTAGAGATGGCCACAACGTTTTACAGGGCACAACCTAGAGCCTTGCCTTGGGACACAGAAAAACCCCCAAACCCCACAGGTAGTGTGGGTAAACTAGAAAAGAGACCAGTGAAGCCAGTCCTAGAACCTGTGAAGCCTAGACCTTTCAAGTTAGACCCTCCTCCATTACGTAACCCACAATGCTTTGAATGTGGAGAGTGGGGCCATATTGCTAGGAACAGTCCCAGGAAGAGACCGCAGGAAGAACCTATGGACATTGGATGTATACCACGTTCCATTTTATATTCAGGAGAACTGGGTCCTAGTTTTCACGTAAGTGTACAAGTAGAAGGGACAACAATAAAAACTCTCCTTGATTCTGGATGTAAACAGTCCTTCATTCTAAAGTCACTAGTTCCTCCTTCCAAGGGGGTAGTGAAGGGAACGGTACCTATCAGATGTGTCCATGGGAATGTAAGGGCCTATCCTTTGATAGAGATTCCAGTGACTCTTCCTACAGGGCAGACCTTAGATGTCAGGTTTGGGGTTGTTCCTACACTCCCAGAACAGATGATAATAGGTCAGGATAACCCATCCTTTCTATTTCTCTTACAGGAACGGTTACAAAAAACACCCATTATCTCTATCAGGGCATTCCAACCTCCTTACTCAAGCCCCTTGGCTCCTGGATACAAGTTTTAGATATGCCCAGAAAAACGACCCAACCCTTCGACCAGCTTAGGAACAGGCAGAGCGACCCTCTTCCTCCTACCCTTCTTTTTTAGTGCAGAACGAATTGTTGTATAGGGTAGGAAAGCAGGGAGTTGTTAGTACCTCAAGCATTTAGGGAACAGGTCCTTTTTTTCGCACATTCCCACCTCTTGGCGGGACATAGAGGGGCGCAAATGACCACACAAATGTTGTTACAACATTTTTACTGGCCGGGGGTATTTTCACACGTCACAAAGTTCTGTCAAGGTCTGCCAGAGAAAGAATACTTATACACCCCCAGCAGTTCCCCTGCAACCTCTCCCGGTTATAGGCAACCCTTTTGAAAGGGTTGGAATGGACCTTATTGGGCCCCTTCCACGCACAAAAAAAGGGCATGTGTATGCTCTGGTGGTAGTGGATTATGCTACAAGATATCCGGAAGCCTTCCCCTTAAGAACTCCTACCACCCAGAACATTTCAGAAAAATTGATGGAACTGTTTTCTCAGGTTGGATTCCCTAGGGAAATCCTCACTGATCAAGGAACCCCTTTTGTTTCAAAGTTGATGAATCAAATATGTAAAACACTAGACATCTCCCATATCAAAACATCTGTCTATCATCCCCAAACGGATGGATTGTGTGAACGCTACAACGCCACTCTGAAACTGACATTAAAGAAACTCTTGTCTGTAGAGGGGAGAGAATGGGACATGTTGCTTCCTCTGGCACTGTACGTGGTACGGAGTCAAGTGCAATCAAGCTTAGGATGTTCTCCCTTCCAACTACTGTATGGAAGAGAACCCAGAAGTCTCCTAGAAATTACTAGAGAGGTTTGGGAGCAAGAAAAGGAGGAAGAGACGAAATAGTTTCTTGACTATACCAGAGGTCTACGCTCCAAACTACACAAACTAAGAGAGTTTGCTGATTCTAATTTAGAAAAAGCCCAAACTAAGCAGCAAATACTCTATAATAGAGGGAAGAAGTGGAGACAGTTATCTGTGGGTGACTGGGTCTTGGTTCTGTTTCTACTGCCATAGGTAAAACCAAGTCGGGATGGCAAGGACCCTATAAAGTGGCAGAGAAGGTCGGGCTAACATCCTATAAGATACAAGTCACTCCCAGAAAGTGCCAACTATACCACATAAATCTTCTTAAGAAGTGGCTAGGACCTCCTCCTCAAGACGTACAACACGTCGAGGACCTCTCTTCTTCCACCTCTACACTAAAGCAGTTGGTCATTAATCTAGAACTAACCAAGGAACAGGGGAACACCCTTCAGAACACCCTAGCTCCTTTTGCACACATCTTCTCCGATTTGCCAGGGAGAACCACTCTAGCAGAGCATACCATCACCACTCAACCAGGAAAAATTGTGAAACAAAAGCCTTATAGAATACCAGCTGCTAGAAGGATGGCGATAGAGAAAGAAGTAGAAAACATGCTAGACTTAGGTGTTATCAAACCCTCAACCAGCAAATGGTCTTCCCCTATAGTATTGGTGCCAAAACCGGACGGATATGTCCGCTTTTGCATTGATTTTCGTGCTGTGAATTCGATATCAAAGTGTGACTCCTATCCCATCCCTAGGGTGGAGGAGCTTATAGAGAAACTAGGAGAAGCCCAGTTCATTACTACGCTTGACCTTACTAAAGGTTATTGGCAGGTGCCACTTAAACAAGAGGACCAAGAAAAGACCGCTTTCGCCACCCCTAGCGGCCTTTATGAGTTTATGGTCCTACCCTTTGGGTTGCATGGGGCACCTGCCACTTTCCAACGATTAATGAACCAGGTATTGCAAAACCACCAGCAATATTCCTCAGCTTACCTAGATGACAGTCATCTTCAGTCCGGACTGGGATACTCATCTCCAACACTGTACCCGAGTGTTTGCCGCTCTTCAAGCCGCTGGCCTGCATGTGAATGCAAAAAAATCAAAAGCCGGATTTAGGAAGGTAAAATACCTGGGTTATCTTTTGGGTAACGGAGTCATAGAGCCACAGTCAGAAAAGGTAAAAGCTATAGTGGAGGCCCCTTTTCCATCTACAAAAAAAGAAGTTAGGGCGTTCCTGGGGTTCCTTGGAGATTACAGGCGCTTCATTCCCCAGTATTCTGAACTAGCAACACCCTTAACGGATTTACTCCAAAAGAATGTTAAAAACAAGGACCTTCATCAACCCACACCTGCTGCTAGGAAGGCCTTTCAGGATCTAAAGACAGCCATAACTTCTGCTCCTGTTCTCCGCTCTCCTGATTTCTCACAACCCTTCCTACAAAACACAGATGCCTCCGAACATGGTCTAGGTGCCGTGTTATCACAAACCGCTCCTGACGGCATTGAACATCCTATCCTTTTCATCAGTCGGAAACTGTTTCCTAGGGAGCAAAAGTATCCTATAATCGAGAAAGAGTGCCTGGCTATTAAATGGGCCATTGAGAAACTCTGATATTATCTGGAGGGTGCCCAATTCCTACTTTTCACGGACCATGCCCCTTTGCAATGGATGAGTCGCAATAAGGGGAACAATCCACGTATCTTCAGGTGGTTCCTCTCGTTGCAACCTTACTCTTTTGAGGTTATCCACCGTAAGGGTACTGAGAATGCGAATGCTGACTTCCTTTCCAGGTTTCCATTGTTCCCCGACCGTGAACAATCTGGGGTAGGGGTGTGTGAGGAGGAGCTGGATGTACAGTCGGGAACGCCTACATTGGACACATTGGAGCGTTTTCCACATTACCTATCCCCGTCTTCTCTCATGTTTTTGCAGAGTTGGACCGGGGACCGCTGGCCCTTTAAGGCGTCAGGCTTCCCGGAGGAGACGTGTATGTCACGTGGGGCGGAGTCCTTCAAATGGGATGCCGCCGAGGAAAGGGTGTGTTCTGCAGGACCAACGGACGAAGAACGCCACGGAAAAACGCTTGCCAGAACCTACTCTGTGTTTCCGAAGGACAGCGCTGGAGACCTACATCAGGAAGAAGCTGACGCAACGGAGGAGAAGAGTCGGAGCGACAAGGAAACCAAGGACGGAACAGACGGGCAGCCAGACCCTAACAGGCAATGCGTCATCTCGAGCCACGGCCCTGGAGGGACGTGGATCCACAAGGTACGGGGGCGCATTTCCTCTGTCTGGGGCCGCGCAGTGGATGGAGTCAAGGGAGGGGAAGCGTCAGAGTAATGGGTTGTCAGTGTAAAGTTGCAGCGCAAGCATGACTCACTGGTGACGGCCGAGGTGAAAGCTCCCCGCACTCCCCCTCTTCCCGCGTCAAACACATACTCCGAACCAACCCCTTATAGGATCCTTTTTGTTTTCTTTCCTTTTTGGGTACCGGTGACCAACGGCCATCCATCCTGACACAAGAAATCCACACTGTTAGGAGTACAAGAGAAGAGGTCGAACCCGACTACAAGTACCAGAAGGCTTTGCACAGGAAGAGTACTGTATCTCAGTTAAATAGACTGTTCTTGAAAAGACATTAAAAACAAACTATTACCAGTAGAAACCCTTGAGTGCTAATAAACCCAGTGAACTAGATACCACTGAGTCCTGGTCTGCTTCTCCACCACCCCATAGGGTGGCAACATAACAAAATTGTTGGGGCTAAAATTAGATCCCAACAATCCAGAGGAAGTCCTATTGATCAGTCAATTTATTACAGGGGACCGGATCTGTGAGGAATTCCCGGAAATATTAAATGACAGACTCTGCCTACTTAAATCGTTTCACCACAAAATTAAACTGAAAAAAGACTCCCAAACCAGTCGTACACAAAACCAGACCCATTCCCCACCTAAGCAATGAGCAGTTGAAGAATGAACTGTGCAGGTTACAAAGTCAAGGGATTATTGAACCGGTTGAGAGATCTGACTGGTTGGTGCCCATTGTGATCGCTAAGAAAGACCAGGGCAAAAGGATCAGGCTGTGTGTGGACCTGCGTGACCTCAACCGAAACATCTGGATTGACATACACCCACTTTCTCTGATCCACGAAATGTTGAGCACCATGCGTGATGCAGTGTGCTTCTCGGTACTTGCCCTGTCAAGTGCGTACCACCAAGTTGAACTTCATCCCGAATCTAGGTGGTTGATGGCTTTCACCACTCCGATGGGATCTCCCCTGTATTGCAGAATGCTGTTCGGTCTTGTGTCTGCTGCTGCGGTGTTCCAAAAAAATAATAAACAAAGCATCCTGGAGGGAATTCCTAAACCTCTCTGATTCAACTATAATAATAATAATAATAAGGGTAGCTTATAAAGCGCTTGGTTACGTAAAAGTGTGTCCCCGCGCTGCAACCGAAGAACTCTGTGCGAGGTGGAGACCAGTGATCAGTTATCTGGAGAACAGGTATGTTTTTAGGTTCTTGCGGAAGCTGGATTCGGATGGATCCAGACGGAGATGGAGAGGGAGGGAATTCCAGCTTTTCGCTGCCAGATAACGGAAGGAGCGTCCGCCCATACGGGCCCTTTTGACCCTAGGAACCTGAAGTAGGCCCCCATATGAGGAGCGCAGATCGCGTGCAGGTGTATACCTGGTCACTAAGTTCTGGAGTGGGATAGGTGATTTCCTAGCCAGGATGCGGTGGCATGTACAGAGGGCTTTGAATTCCACTCTGCTTTTTACTGGCAACCAGTGGAGGGTTTTGAGAGCGGCTTTGGTGTCTGATCGTTTAGGGATTTTTAGGATGAGACGGGCTGCCGCGTTCTGTATTACCTGAAGGCAATTCATAGCTTTGCAGGTGGTACCCAGGTAAAGTAGGTTGCCGTAGTCTAGGCGTGATGTCACAAGGGCGTGTACCAGTGTTTTCCGTGCTGACATAGGAAGGAGGTCAAGGACCTTCCTTATGGTTTTTAGGACGCTAAAACAGACACCTGCAACTCGGTCTATTTGGGGTCCAAAAGATAGGTCAGCGTCGAGCCATACGCCAAGATTTTTTACTCCCTGGCGGGGTATGGGAGCTTCATCCAGGCATGGAGGCCACCACGCCGATGACCAAACAGATGGGTTCCCCCCCACAACGAGCACCTCGGTCTTGTTGCCGTTTAATTTAAGGCAGTTGGTGGACATCCAGGCTGCAAGTTATGATATTTTAATCTATGGGGACACAGTGGAAGAACATGAGATGTGTCCAAGACAGGTCCTGGGTATACTCAGAGAAGCGGGACTCACACTACAAAGAGAGAAATGCCAAATAGGTGTGAGTACGGTGGAATACCTGGGTCAATCAATTTCAAAATACGGTTTTAAACCAAAAATGTGCCTGTTGTAGGCTGTTCAAGAGGCAGTCCCTCCTAAAAACAAAGAGGAGCTGGAGTCCTTCTTGGGACTAGCAGAGTTCATGACAAAATATGTCCGGACATTTTCAGATCTTTCTCATTGTACATAAGAACCATGCGCAATTCATTTGGCTGAATGTCAAGTCAAGTCAAGTCATAAAATTTGTATAGCGCACTACATACCCAGAGGGTTTCAAGGCGCTTAGGAAGGGGAGGAGGATTATTTGTCAAATATCCACGTTTTGAGCTGCTTTCTGAATGCTAGGTGATTCTGGGTGAGGCGAAGGTGGGCGGGGAGTGAGTTCCATGTTTTGGCAGCCAAGTATGAAAAGGATCTGCCTCCCATGGTGGTCTTGTTGATGCGAGGTACAGTGGCGAAGGCTTGGCTGGAAGAGCGAAGTTGGCGGGAGGGGGTGTAGAAGGACAGTCGAGAGTTGAGGCAATCTGGTCCGATGTCGTAGAGTGATTTGTGTGCGTGGGTAAGCAGTCGGAAAGTGATCCTCTTATTGACGGGTCGCCAGTGGAGGTCTTTAAGGTGACCAGAGATGTGTTCGTTTCGTGGGATGTCTAATATGAGCCTGGCTGAGGCGTTTTGGATTCGTTGTAGTTTCTTCTGGAGTTTAGCGGTGGTACCTGCGTAGAGGGTGTTTCCGTAGTCCAGTCGGCTCGTGACTAGAGCGTGGGTGACTGTTTTCCTTGTTTCGGAGGGGATCCAGCGAAATGTTTTCCTGAGCATGCGAAGAATGTTAAAGCAGGAAGAGGATACGGCGCTGACTTGTCTGTTCATTGAGAGTGAAGAATCCAGGATGACGCCAAGGTTCCGTGCGTGGTCTGTCGGGATGGGTGCTTTTCCGAGGGCTTCTGGCCACCAGGAGTCGTCCCATGCAGAGGGGGATGAACCTAAGATGAGCACTTCTGTTTTGTCTGAGTTCAGTTTCAGACGGCTTTGTTTCATCCATTCGGCGACTTCTTTCATTCCTTCGTGTAAGTTAGTTTTGGCGGTGCTGGGGTCCTTGGTGAGAGAAAGGATTAGTTGAGTGTCATCCGCGTAAGAGATGATGTTGAGGTTGTGTTGGCGGGCGATGGTCGCGAGGGGGCTCATGTATACGTTGAAGAGGGTGGGACTGAGTGAGGATCCTTGAGGTACGCCGCAGATGATTTCAGAGGCTTCGGACTTGAATGGTGGGAGGCGGACTCTCTGGGTTCTTCCTGTGAGGAACGAGGTGATCCATTCCAGTGCTTTTCCTTGGATTCCGATGTTTCTGAGGCGCTGTAGAAGGGTGCTGTGGCAGACTGTGTCGAAGGCTGCAGAGAGGTCGAGGAGGATGAGGGCGACTGTGTCTCCATTGTCCAGTAGAGTTCGAATGTCGTCTGTTGCTGCGATGAGGGCGGTCTCAGTGCTGTGTTTGGCTCGGAAGCCAGATTGTGAGGGGTCGAGTGATTTGTTGGCTTCGAGGAAGGTGGCGAGCTGGTTGTTGACGGCTTTTTCGATGACTTTGGCCGGGAATGGAAGAAGCGAGATGGGGCGGTAGTTTTTGAGTTCGGTGGGGTCTGCTGTTGGTTTTTTCAGAAGGGCGGTGAGTTCAGCGTGTTTCCAGTCTTCCGGGAAGGTGGCGGAGTTGAGGGAGCAGTTGATGACGTCTCGGAGGTGCGGAGCTATGACAGAGTCTGCTTTGTTGAAGATGTGGTGAGGGCATGGGTCTGTGGGGGATCCAGAGTGGATGGAATTCATCAGGCGGATGGTGTCCTCCGTGGAGATTGGGTTCCAGGCATTAAGGGTGTTTACGGGGGGAAGATGGTCAGCAGATGGTAGGGTGGGTTGGCTTCCGGGTTGGTTGTCAAAGCTGTTGTGGATGTCAGCAATCTTGTTGTGGAAAAAAGAGGCTAGGGAGTCGCAGAGGGTTTGAGAGGGGGTGATGTCGTTGGAGTTGGCCGAAGGGTTGGAAAATTCCTTGACGATGTTGAAAAGTTCCTTGCTGTTGTGGGCGTTGTTGTCAAGTCGATCCTTGAATGCTGTTTTCTTGGCTTTTCGGATCAGTTGGTGGTATGTACGGGTGGTGCTTTTGAAGGCGTCCTTGTTGCTGGTGGATGGGTCTTTTTTCCAGGCCTTTTCAAGGGAGCGGCACAGTTTCTTGGACTTCTTGAGATCATCGTTGAACCATGAGGCCTTCTTGTTGCCAAGTTTGTGTTGACGTTTTTTCAGTGGTGCTAAGGTGTCGGCGGTGTTGGATAGCCAAAGGGTGAGGTTGGAGGCGGCTTCGTTGGCGTTAGAAGAGAGGGCTGGGGAGGTTCGAAGGAGCGATGTGGAGATCTGATCCGTGGTGATTTTGTTCCAGTTTCTTTGTAGAGTTGGTTGGAGGTGGATGATGGGTTTCGGCTTGTTGTAGGTGAAGTGAACGCAGCTGTGGTCAGTCCAGATGAGATCCGTAGTGTGGCTGAAGGAGACATGGTTGCTGGAGGTGAAAATGGGGTCGAGTGTGTGACCTGCGATGTGGGTGGGGGAAGTGACCAGTTGTTTAAGTCCGAGGTTGGCGAGGTTGTCTAAGAGGGTGGCGGTGTTGCGGTCGTTGATCTTTTCAAGGTGGAAGTTGAGGTCTCCCAGAAGGATGTAGTCTTTGGAGGGGAGCGCGTGAGGGGTGATGAAGTCCGTGATGTCTTCACTGAATTTTGCGCGGGGTCCTGGTGGTCTGTAGAGGAGGGTGCCTCTAAGAGTTGTCTTGGGGTCGATGTGGATCTGGAAGTGGAGGTGTTCGGAGTTAGCGAGGTTGGCGTCGGAGCTGGTAGAGATGCGGATGGATTTCTTATGGACGATAGCGATTCCTCCTCCTGTATGGTCGGTGCGGTCCTTGCGTGTGATCTTATAGTCATCAGGGATAGCGATGGCGATGTCAGGGGCGGAGGAGGCGTTCATCCATGTTTCCGTTAGGAAGGCGATGTCTGGAGAGATGGTGTCTAGTAGGTTCCATAGGTCGATGGCGTGTCTGTGGACCGAGCGGGTGTTGAGCAGGATGCATTGTAGGTGGTTGGGGTCGGGAATCTGGGGTGTGGTCGTAGCGGAGATGTTGTTGGTGCCGCTAAATTTGCAGGAGAAGCAGGAGAACGGTCCATGGGTGCGTCCAGGAGCGGCTTGGACGCAGGTGGGGGCGCGACCGGGGTTAAGGGCTAGGAGGGTGGCGGCATCGTAGGAAATGCGGGGGGGCTGGGCAGCGCGAGGGGCAGGGGGTCTGGCGCTGGGCGCGGTCCAGGCGCGGACGGGCGTAGACGGGCTTACCTTTGGCGCACCTTCGGCGTGTACATAGCGTGTGGATGCTGCGCGTGGGTACATCAGACATAAATGGAGAGTGGAGGGGGGCGGAGGAAGGGAGGAGCAGCTGGGGAGGCGGGTGCGGGGCGGAGAGGAGGGGCTTGCTCTGAGTCACAAACAAACAAAATGGCAGGGGCAGACAATACGATTTGGGCGAGCTTGGGGCCACAAAAGTATGAAATAAAGGGGAGAAGGCACAGATTAATCAGCAGCAGTCAAAACGGCACAAGTTCAGCAAAGCGAGCGCAGTGCGAGCAGAGATATGCAAATAATGCTGCTTCTATGCGGGCGGATACACGGAGCAAAAGCGCTGCGTTGCAGGTAATGAATCAATTGCAGTGCTGTGAGTGCTCAAAGCGCTACGATACCAGCCAGCAGGATTTCGTCAGGATGGCGCTGAGGGAACTCGGCAGAGCGCGAGTGAGCGGCCGCCTCTTACAGTGTAAGGGAGGTCAAAAAATCAACTCCGTGAGGAGGAGCCAAGCAGGCATCCGAAATGGCCGCATAGTCGCTCGGCTCCGCGAGCCCTTTCGCCCCACACGTTTATCCTGCCGAATATCCTGGCCCACGGAGGCATACTTTGATTAAGGAAAGAAAACGAGCACCTACCGTTTGCTTCCGGAGCTCCTACGTGCTGCCAATCCTGGGAATTATCCCCGACTGCTTTGCGGCCCACGCGATGGTGAGACCGGGGCGTTGATTAGGCGGGGCCTCCGACCGCAGCTGCAGCACCAACGGCCGTTGATGGCGGAGGGGAGTCCTGTCGGTGGGGGCCGATGATATGAAGGACCACTGCCAGCGGTGAAAACCCGAGTCACTGGACGGAGGCCCTTGAGGGGCAGTTTGGTGGCGTGGGATCGGAGGGGGCGCTGGACTCCTGCCCCCTCCCCAACTTCTGTTGTCCGGGCATAGCCAGAGATTGCCCCCGACATAGGCGGGCGACTCCCGGGGCCCGGCGGGACTTTAGCCTTTTGGTGACTCTCCTTTCTGGACCCTGCCCCCACAGTTCGTTTGCCCTGGGGTGGGTGGAGTGGTGTGGCTCACTGGCTAGAGGCAGCAGACCCGTAAGCAGAGGATGGCCCGGGACCAGGGTTCGATTCCCGACGCGGCAGGGTTGTGGACCAGGGTCAGCGGGCTCGATAATTCTCGCCTCGGTGCCTACTCCAGTCAGGGACCACACTCGGCAACTCTGGGCATTAGCTTGCCTCATCTTCACAACGGCCCCCCCAGACCGCCGGGGATGCTTGGTCGCACCTTAGAGATACCCATTAGGGACCATCTCTCAGGGTGAGCCAGGACGGGTTCCCCAGCAGTCGAAGCGGGGAGACACTCCTCCGGGAGTCGATTCTAGCGCTATATAAACCCACAATTAAATTAAATTAAATTAAATCCCGCGGTGCCCTCACAGTGAGGCCTGGTCCCTGAATATGTGAAGAGGGACGGTGCCGATTGGATTAAGATGGCGGCTGGTGCCCTTCTTCACGGCTCACGTTCAGGTCGGGCGGCTGTTGCAGGGATGGAGCCGGGATGCTCGCAACGCACGGAGTTCGCACCCTGGTACGTGTTGGCTGCCTTAACAGTTTTGCACGAGACTATTGATTGTCACGCCCAAGACCTGGGTGCAAGACTGACGCCATTGCTGTTTCGCCATCTATGGAGGCCACGGTCCTACTTCAGGGGTCGGCCGTTGTACTTGCTGCTGCCTCCATGGAGGAGGTTTTGGATCCTCGGGGGCACCTTGGGCCGCTTGGAGACCGGGCTCCTGTGCCCGTGCGACCCGTCTTGACTGCTTGTATGGCTGTATCCTTGGGACACATGTCCGGCTGGTGGCTGGGGGTGGAGCGCTGTTTTCCTCCTAGGACTGGCCTGGATGTGTCCCGGTGGTGGCCGGACTGTTTGACTTTCCTCTCATGGATGTTGTTATTCCTTGCCAGCTTTGGGAAGTTCATGGGGCCGGCGTTGTTGTTGCCTGATCTTTCCTATCTATATTTGGATGGACTTGGATTATTATGCTCTTTTATGGCTTCGCCCCGTCCGGGCCCATTCATTCTGTTTGGACCCTCAAGACTGTGCTTCACATTGTTTAATGAGAGGACTTCGGGCGGTATTACTGCCAGACAGGGTCAGGGATGAGATGCCCTACAACCTATTTGCTTTATTACTGATAGACGATGCAGTGGGTATCTTCGATTGATATTTCATTGTTTTTGTGCTCAGGATTTGTTATTCTTCCTTATGGTATTGTTTCCTTTTTGGGATTTCCGTAGTGTTGGGGTAATGGGCGGGGCCGTGCGGCGCGATGAGGGCCCTCCTCCGCTTGTGTTTTTTTTTTTCTCTCTTCCTTTTCCCTATCTTTCTATATTTCGGGTTCTATTAGGGCGACAGGCACGCGGCTGGGGGGTAGGCCATGGCCTTCTGCGGGTGTGCAGGGTGGGGGGTTGCGGGCTGGGTGTTAGACTAGTATTTGTTTCTATGGCCCTTTAGTCTTTCTTCTCTTTTAGTGTCGTCGTTGCCCATGTTGCTTGCAGTGTGTTTGGAGTGGAAGGGCAGGGTTTAGACTCGTTACACGATGGGGTTGTGCTTCCACTTCTCCTGTTCTGTATATTTTAGCCCCTGATGACCCCCCCGTATTGCTACTGTTCCTAAAATCCTGATTCGCACACTATCGCGGGTCCGGGTGTGACTGTGCGACACTTCTTCTTAGTTCTTTATTTGAAAATGAACCTTTTACATCCTGACTCAAGCTGTTGTGTCCGCTTCCAAATTCTGTACTGTTATTGTATTATCCTGCGCTCTGAACTGTTGCCATTACGCGTATTGCTTGCAATGTTTTGATTTTTCTAGCGGCCGGCCGTGATGGTTGTAGGCCCATCCCTGTAATCACATCTGCTACTAATAAAGGTTCAAAATAAATAAATAAATAAATAAATCAACTCCGTCCGCCCCATAATTGTGTAACTTCCAGCATAGCAGGAAAACTATACTCACCACTGATGCCAGCAGCAAGGGTCTGGGGGCTACCCTCTCAAAGGTCATTTAGGGTAAAGAGAGAATCACTGTCTTTGCATCTCGTGCCCTAATCAAATCAGACGCTAACTACTCAGTGGTAGTAAGAGAAGCCCTTGCATGCTTTTGGGGAGTGAAAACACTTCAAATTTTACCTGTGGGGCATCCAATTTGACATCCTGTCAGACCATAAACCCCTCATTCACATGTTCTCCACCAAAGGATCTTGCAACAGCACACCAAGAATAGCTAGATGGGTGTTGTTCCTAGAAAGTTTTTGATACAAACTGGAATACATCCCAGGTAACCTAAACATGGCTGCGGATTTCCTCTCCGTAGCCTCCATAGAGGATATGGAAGAATTTGAAACTTGTGAGTACCCTTTCTTGGCTATCAACCTCCCATCCCTCACCGATGATGAGTGGAATGCAGCTATATCAGAGGACTTGGTGCTTGCCAAAGTCAAAGCTTATGCTCTTCAGGGATGGCCAAACAGCAGGAGTGAGGTTGAAGAAGTGGTGAAAGCGTTTTGGGAAGTGAGGCACGAAATAAGTATAAGCAATAACCTAATACTCACCTATGACAAAATCGTACCCCCTTCAAGGTTAAGGGACCTAGTTATCAATCTTTCCCATCAAGGTCTCCTGGGTGGTCACGTTCCCCATGGGCACTTCAGGCTGATTTACAAGCCTGTGCGCCACTTTTGCACCGCCGTTGCGTCACTTTTGTGATGCAGTGGCGGCGTAAAGCTAGCGTCATGCTGCGATGGATTTACAACGTGACGTATCTAGGGAGATGCGTCATGTTGTAAAGCCCTCGGCCACATGAAACCTGTGTCAGGTTTCATGTGGGCCTTCCGGAGCAGGGTGGGCTTTCTGGCGTGGGGACGCCTCGAAAAAGTGCGTGAGTGAAATCTACAAGATTTCACTCAGTCACTTTTCTGATGCTGCTGTGTCAAAACCTTGCGCCTGCTTGAAGCAAGTGTAAGGCTTGACGCACCACGTTGTGTATAGGCAGGCAACGAGCATTGCTGGAGTTGTGTCGCGCTTGCGACACGACTCCAGCAATGCGCCACCCTTCCGACGGGAGATAAGTTACGTATCTGTTTATCCTTGCGCCATGATGTGCCTCATTGTAAATACGGCGCATCTGTGGTAGTGTAAGGGTAAACTTGCATGAGGCATCTTATCTGGAGCATCTCTGCTGATTTGCAGAGATGTGCCAGTCATCATAAATCTGCCGTCTAGTCATGACCGGAGTATGTCATTGGCTGCTTTTGAAAACAGCAGAGGGCAGTCAGTTGGAATACAAAGATTCTGCCACAAGGTTCAACGGTTAGGCAGCCAGAGGTAAAGGAAAAAAAACAGTACCTTATTTGAAGATTACAACAGCATGTTACCCATGGAGTAAAGAGAAGGAGAGGAGACGAAGGTTGCCCCCTACGCAAGCCAGCTCATCGCCAGTGTTACAAAGTTGGTCATCAGGTGGAAGAAGTACAGACTCCAGGTGGGTTCAGTTAGGCTTTATTCATTGACTCCAATGTGTAGAATAGAAAAAGTATGTTTGCATGTTGTTTCATATAAGTTAGCATTCGAGGCACCATTTTATGTATAGCCGCCATTTTAAGTCATACTCGAAACTAAAATCACGTGTATTCCGAGAAAGGACCCAAGTTGAGTTTCGTTTCCCAGATGTTAGGTTTTGCTTTGCTTTGCTAGTGAATCGATCATCCTCATTAGTGCATACTTTCCAGCTAGATAAAGGCCTTCTCCCACTTGTCTATTGGCAGGCCCAGGGAGAATGACCTTGGCTAGAAGTTAATGTGTGCCCGACCTCAGAATCTAAATCTATCCTCTGCATTTCTTGTTAGTTTCAATCTTCTGACCCATCCCCTTCCGCGGACGGGGGGAGGTCGAGGCCATCGTTGGGTTGAACTGACGGTTCAGGGATCCCTGTAAGAGGAGCATTGATTGCTCACAGCTGCCCCTTCCACCCTGCCAGATGGTGCCTCGCCCAGTGGTCATCCCGACTGAAGTTCTAAACTGCGAAATTGGCAAATTGGATCTGGCCGTTTGGCCTGAAGAGTTGGCAGTGGAGAATTCATTTCAATCAACCACGTTTTTTTTAAGCATGCCACTCAGCCGTTAGGGTCTCATGGCGCGGGGGGGGGGGGTTGATGCAGCTCTGGATCAGTCGAAGAGCCAGGTCTTGAGGCTCTTCGTCAAGGTGTGCAGAGTGGGGGAGCATCTGATGTTGACTGGGAGCCTGTTCCAGGTCTTTGCTGCGACGTAGGAGAAGGCTCTTCCATATGCTCTGGTTCTGTGGATATGTGGGGTCTCTGCCAGGGCGAGGTCGGCGGAGCGGAGGTTCCTTGTGGGTACGTGGAAGGAGACTCTTTCGTTGAGTTATTTGGGTCAGATGTTGTGGAGGGATTTGTCTGGCTGGTGGCTCAATGGACTAATTCATCCACTGCAGGGTCCTGTGTTCAACCTCATGGTCACAGGTTCAAATCCCGGCAGGTCCACTCAGCCTTTCATCCATCTGAGGTTGATAAAATGAGTACCATTGAGTTGGGTAACAAGAAACATCTGTTATTCAGCACCAAGATACCTCTGGGTAAACGTGCGCTTTACAAATACACATGTTATTTTATGTAGGTGTGGGTGAGTAGCTTGAAGGTTATTCTCTTCTCGATGGGGAGCCAGTGGAGGTCTCGTAGATGCTGGGTCATGTGCTCATGTCGTGGGGTTCCGAGGACGAGTCTTACTGCGGTGTTCTGGATGGTTTGGAGTCTTTGTAGCAGGGTGTTGTTGATTCCGGCGTAGAGGGCGTTACCTTATTACAGTCTGCTGGTTATGAGTGTGTGGGTGACAGTATTTCTGCATTCAGGGGATCCATTTGAAGGTCTTGCAGAGGATGCAGAGGGAGTTGAAGCAGGTTAGGTGACGGCATTGATCGGGCGGGTCAAGGAGAGGGAGGAGTCTAGAATGATGCTGAGGTTTCGGGTGTGTTCTGATGGAGTGGGAGGGTTTCTGAGGTCGGAAGGCCACCAAGTTTTTTCCGAGGCGGGAGAGGAGGGTCCAAGGATGAGGACAGCAAGGGGGACCATGTTGATGTTGAAGAGCGTGGAGCTGAGCAAGGATTCTTGGGGTACTCCGCAGTTGATCTCTGTGGGTTCGGAGAGGAAGGGTGGGAGTCTGATCCTTTCGGTTCTGCTGGTGAGAAAGGAGAGGATCTAGTCGAGGGTGGGTCCTTGTATGCTGGCATCGTGAAGTCTGGTGGCGAGATTGTGGTGGGAGACAGTGTTGAAGGCTGCGGAGAGGTCTAGTAGGATGAGGGCCTCTGTGTGGCCTTGGTCGATTAGCATGCGGATGTCATCGGTGGCAGCAAGGAGGGAAGTCTCGATGCTGTGGTTGCTGCAGAATCTGGACTGGGAGGAGTTGAGGACGGCGTTCTCTTCGATAAAGGTGGTCATTTGGGCGCTGACAAATCTCTCCGTGACTTTGGCTGCAAAGGGAAGGAGAGAGATGGGCCGGTAGTTTTTCAGGTCTGTCGGGTCAGCCTAGCGTTTCTTGAGGAGGAGCTTTACCTCTGCCTGCTTCCAGTCGTCGGGGAAAAATGCCTGATTTGAAGGAGGCATTAATGGTCCGGCATAGTTCGGGGGCTATGGCAGCAGCGGCTCTGTGGCAGGTGTGCGGCGGGAAGGGGTCTGTGGGGCTCCTGAGTGGGTGTTCTTCATGGTCATGGCGGTGTCTTCGGTGGTAGCCAGGTTCCGCGTGGTGAGGATGGGCTATCTGTCAGTGGTAGAGAGGAGGGTGGTGTCTAGAGTCTGTTCGCTGAAGTTGACATAGAGGGCCTTCATTTTCAGGTAGAAGTAGGAGCTGAGCTTGTTGCAGAGGTCCTGGGATGGTGTGACATCCGTGGCTTCACTGGGAGGTTGGTGAGCTGCTCTATAAAATTGAAGTGTTCTTTTGCGTTACTGGCATTGGTGTGGATTCTGTTATTGATAAAGGTCCTCTTGGTGGCTCTTATGCGCTGGTGATATTCAGCCATGGCGTTACTGTAGGTGTTCCGGTCTTCAGTGGTTTTCCTGTTCCTCCAGAGTATCTTGTTGTGTGCGATTTTAGATTCAATTGGGTTTCCGATTCATGCCCTTATATAGGTATAATTCGCATTTCTCTTATATAGGCATTGAAATCCAGTCTTTATTTAGGCATGGCCCATGCAGCCCAAATACAGGCATGGCTACTTCCATCCGTTCATCAACGTCACAACTATTTTTGGAAAACCAGACTCTTAAGCCGTTAGGGACTTCCCCTTGCTTAAATACTGATTTCTCCAAGAACTCAGTTATTTTACATGAACATCTATTCCTTAGGGGTTCATTCATGACGTTCATATGCCCGACTTTATGTCAAAGCTGGCATTCCTAAACACCTTCAAGGTATAAATATACCTTCACTTGCTATGGCAAAGCACAGTGTGGTTCGGTGCAGTTCGACTACCTACTTTCACGACGCAGCTCGCTACAGCAAGTGCAGAAGGAGGCCAACTCTCTAGCTGACGCACTGATAAGAAGCTGTCCTCCTCTGCCGAGAATTCCAGCTCCAGTGTTTCAAACTCCCCTTTCGGGGTGTTGGGAAATAAGAGTCCGTGAAAGAGATACCAACCTCTCTCATTCTAAGGCATGGAGCTGATTAGAACCTAGAGAAATCTTTGGCAATTCTTGGCAAAACTAAACCTATGCTAAAGACCTCACTTACTTCTTCCCTCGTACTAGACATACATTGGGGTAGGCATAATTTAGAAGCACCAGCTGAGTATTTTAGCCTGTGTTATTTATGTATGTATTTTTATATGCCATAGCACCAGACAATGCTGTTACAGTATTATTTGATATTATTGTTTACGCTGTACGCATTATACTTTGCATTCTGTCTGCATGAGAAAGAAGACTGTTCAATAAACCCCTTTTATTGAAATGCCTGTGTCTCTATTTTATGCAACTCTGTAGAAACGAAGCATGCACGATTGACTAAGTGAAATAGTTATCTATTGTTACCACAACTCTGAAGATACGTTTTATTCTTGGGGAAACAAAGTTGTCATGTTTATGCGGTTGTCAGAAACTAATCCCTTCTTGTGTATTCCAGAAAGTTTTTAGTGACCTCTGAGCTAGCTGGCACTCACAATTAAGTTTAGTATACTCGATAGAGACATACTGACCTCAGTCCTATGTCAAATCTATAAAGTATATTATTCCAATGCGCAGAGCCTATTGTGAATATAGGAACTACACTGCATAGCACCCAATGGTTTGGTAAGGCGCTAATTTAATGCTAGATACTGGAGTAACTCAGTCGTACTTTTCTCAGAGACCCCTTTTTTCCGTAAAAACTCCAATTGACGTCTGGAGTGGGTAAAAGGATAATATCCGCCATAGCTGAGTAGGACGAAAAATCCTATGTATTAGCTTTTTGGTTTGTTCAACGTTGAAGGATACAGTGTTCCAAAATATTGTGCACCTTATCTTTGTTCCCTTGAACTTGCTCTGCAAACTTTCAGTCAACAAAATGCCGGATAGTGACAACAACACCGACGCTGGTGGAGCTGCGGCTGATCCAGCTTTTAACATTTCAGGTTTCCAAGAAACCGACGAGGATCCTATAGTCATACCTCTAAATTTAAGGAAAGCCATCACTATAAAACTTATAAAACATGGCCTATCATCGAGAGGTGGTAGGGCAGTTTTTGTGATAGAGGCACATGAATATCACCAGAAATAGGTATTCTATTCATGGATAGTCTTCCAAATCCAGTAACACATGTGTTTCACTTCTACAAAGAAGATAATCCACCAGAGGAATACATTCCTCTCGAGGATATTGAAATTCCACTCACATACCAGGAGCATACGCTCTGGTTTAAAGGCGCCCTAAAACATTCAAATCACATTACCAGGCTCGGCCCACTAGGCAGACCAGGAGCAACATGGCTGGTCTTAGCCAGCTATACAACAGATCCTGACATTAATAATATGTCTGATGTAAACTTACTAGCTCAACTCAAAGAGTTAATCAAAATCTATAGACAATTGGTTCAATTTGTCATGCGGACTCTAACAGTCCAACCGGCAATAATGATTCCACAACATACCTCTCACCAGGGAAATACACTAAAAATAACACCACAGACTCTACATTCAGTCATTGGTAAATTACCTGCAAAACGAGAACAAATTCCATTCTGGATAGCTCAAAAAATTACTCAGATCGAAGCAGTATTTCCTAATACTAACCCTCATGAGAAACACAGAATTTTAACAATCTGTTTACCAATGGAAATCGCACCACATCTGGAGGACTGCAACACTTGGGGTACAGTCTTTGCTGCAATATACAATTAAACACATGGTGTTCCGTCCATGGCGGTAATACCTGACGTACTGAAACAGATTCAAAATGAATACGGGGCAGAGCCTGCTTTAAATCTGGGTATGAAATTACTAAAAGATTTCAAACAGGTCTCAGCAATAATATTAGCTAATATTAAAGGTGAAGCTGCATCTGTGGCTATCCGACAACAATTTAGGTTATTCGATATAACTGAGCAACCACAAGAACTAGCCAGAATAATTGAAAAATCCTATGAAGACTTAAGAAGAGACAGTCTGGGAGGGAAACCAGTGCAACCCCAACTGTCTGAAAGTCCTGAAAAGGCCTTTACAAAAATCACTCCTACTCCTTCTAAAAAGAAGTGGCAAAATAGCAAACAAACTTCTAAAGAGAAGCATTCTCATTCCAGAGGTAGGTCTCCTCAAAAGGAGCCCTCTGAAAGGAGGTATAACCTCAGGGATAATTTGAGAAAACCTGATAGATATAAAGATACTGATACACGTTGTGAAGTCCAATGACGATCAACACGTTCAGGAAAACAAGAAACCTCAATTCACCCAAATGAAGGTAGCTGGTATAAAAATCAGACATGCCGAGGATCTTGAGGACACAACTCAAGAACGGAGAATGGGCTCAGACAATGTTGGACAACGCAGCAGAAGTCACCATAGCTCGCCAGAACATGAAGGATCATCTGGAGATAGTGGACTTGAATGAATTCATTCAAGTTGAAACTGCAGATACCAGGGTTAGTTCTCCACATAAGTTATATGTAGTAACACTCCGGATGTTGGGAGACATACCAAGAAAAGTGAGAGCACTCTTTTGGGAGCGACTTTCTAAGGGTTATGACATTCTTCTCGCTGAACAAGAATGGCCACCAAAATTTGTCAGGGAGTGCCCACATGGCAAGGACATCATTATGCCAGCCTTCTCCAACCACATTCCAATTCATTTAAAAAAGTCTTACGCCAGGAAATGGGCAGTTGCCCAAGCTCCCCGCATTAAATAAAAATCATATAGGATGGGATGAGGATTCTCCTCACCATAAAATCGAGTTGAAAAGTCAACCAACTGCACAAAGGCAGTACCCACTTAAGCAAGTAGCAAAAAAACAGGTCAGGGAGATTCTAGATCAACTTGAATATCAGGGGGTGATTGAAACATGCACCTCGTCAATGAACAATCCTTTGTTTCCTGTCTCCAAACCAGACAATACATATCATCTAGTTTTGTATTACAGACATTTAAACTCTTGTTGCAAAACACGGCATTAATGAATAACATTGTGGGTAAAAAATATAAAACCACTTTAGATATTTCAAATGGTTTCTTCTGTCAAAATATTGCACAAGATAGTAGGTATTTGACCGCTTTCTCCATCATGGGGACACAGCTTCACTTCTTCGTCTCCCTCAGAGATTCAAGAATAGTCCTGGGTTATTTTCAGAGAGGGTAACAGAGTTACTACAAACGTATGATGATGAAGCACTGTCATATGTCGATGACATCTATCTGACAGACAATGACTTGGACAGGCACTTGAACAGGGTGAACACCATTATATTGGGCTTCGCCTCTCAAGGGTACAAATTCAATTTTAAGAAATCAAGAATTGCCCACCTTAACGTCCTTTTCCTAGGATATGAGTTATCAAGTGAAGGCAAAAGCCTGGCAGCCAACTTTTTAGAAAAGTGTGCGCCGCTTCAACCTCCAAAAACGCTGAAAAACTTACAGTCAATTTTAAGTTTCCTGAACTTCGGAAGAACTTACATTCTAAATTACGCAGAAAGGGTTAAACCTCTTTACGAATATATCAAACCTGATTTTAAAACGGTTAATTGGACAGAAAAACATACAGAAATTTTGCGTTCACTTCAGTCATGTTAGCAACTAAACATTTGCAAAGAAGCGTAAACATAGGCAACTTAGTGATCCGAATCATTCCAGGACAATGCGGATTCACATACTTAACTTTTAACGAAGGTGAAAAAGAACCAATAGCTTACAAATCACACTTCTATACACAAGCAGAAATAAAATTCACTGTTACAGAAAAAATTCTGAAAGCTGTTCAAACTGGGGTAGCAAAGAGAGAGCTCTCGCACATGGTAAGTGCATTATGGTCGTTGCACCTGTACCTGCCTTGGAGGCAGTGACGAAAGCGAGCATTCCAAATGCTAGAGCTTTACATCTGAGATGGATACAATGGGTTAACTCTCTTGCTGCGACAGGCGTTGAATACGTTTTTGATCCTTATTTGAAAGCACAAGCATTTCTACAATACGAACAAGAATGTCCTCTGCCTACTGAAACTCTACCTCTAGAGCAGTATGAATGTATAATTTACACTGACGGATCAGCTCAACCCGCTACGAAAGGTAAACAAGTCTATAGTGCGGCGTGCGAGATCGTTAAAGGTAATTGGCGTGATGGCAAATTCTGACCAATGGTCACTAAAACTCAATCCTTAGGAGACTGTACAGCTCAGTGAGCTGTACTACAAGCATTCAAGATGGCGCTTGAGAATACGGACCGTGAATTCCCCACACTCAGTTTGCAACTTATATTATTGTGTTCAATCTTACAATGAATACTCGCAAAGCTGGATTCAAAATGGTTACAAAGATGCAAAAGGTAGCACAATCAAGAATAAAATGATTTAGGAACAAGTAGTTCAGTTACAACAGGAACTACAAAACACTCACGCGATACATATGCTGAGTCATCAACGTGATGGTGTTCACATTGCAGGGAATTTATTTGCTGATGAAGCCGTGAAGGCAGCTGTGCAAACGGCTTCCGTAGCTGCAATCACTCGTTCAAAAACAAAAATAGACGGCGAAATAATGCTAGCTGTCAATGCTTCAAGCAAAGGCAGCGGTGCAGAGTTACCTAATAAGTTCCCACTCAAATACTCATATGTAATTGATGCAAACTCCGTTCCTTTTACTCGAATTCCTGGAGTGGGGGATAGAGTGATTCCTAACAGGAAAAGCAGAGTAGCTTTGATATACGAAGCACAATTGGGGGAGGGTCTGATACATCAAGGGATCTCTAGAACGACATTAACTGTTAAAGAGACGTACTGGTAGCCAGGATTGAATGCCCTTATTCATATGTTTGTCATTGACTGCATAGACTGCAATAGAGATCGCAGCACAGAACGCCGCCAGATACCTGACTATAGCACAGTACAGACACCATTGTAAGACAGCATTAGACTTTCTACACGCAGACATCCCTGTGGACAAATGCAATCCCATCAATTTTAAGACAAGATTCATTTGGATGTGGCCTCAGCGCTCAGCTGATGCCCGAACGGTTATAAAATATTTGCGAGTCTTTATCGGCACATACGCAGTCGGCACGCTACATTCTGACCAGGGTCCTGCGTTTAGCTCTCCAGCTTACAAGGAGGTCATGGCCAATTTGGCCGTTGCACTGCGGTACTCTAGTCCATTCCATCCTGAGGCAAATTCGGTTGTGGAGAGAAAAAAACGGGACATAATGCAATCTATAACAGCTAGGGCATTAGGTTCGGGTGACGGTTGGGTCAAACATCTAATAAGTGTCCGAGTAGTCTTAACAACTTGCCAAGAAGTTCTCTAGGGGGTATCACATATGAAGTCCTTTTTGGAACTAGAATGCTGGTTGCAGACCTTGATTGTCAGACAGTCCCTATATTCCCAATAGGCTTTGCGCATTGGAATAATATATACTATAGAATTGATGTAGGACTTAGGTCGACTAGGTCTCTATCGAATATATTAGACTTAATTGTGAGTGCCAGCTAGCTCAGAGGTCACTAGAAACTTTCTCTAATAAACAAGAAGGGATTCGTTTCTGACAACCGCATTAACATGACAACTTTGTTTCCCCAAGATAAAAACGTATCTCTCGAGTCAAAACCTAATGTAGACAGCTAAGCATAAAAGGCCGCAGAATAAATTTGCTTGGTATTAGTCAACATACTTTAAATTCCTGTCTTATTAACATTTTTAAAGTAAAACGTTTCGGGATTTGTGACATCAAAACCTGAGAAGTATGGAAACTTTTATTAGAATGTTTTCGAGCTACCCTTTGGTGGTGTTGGACAATGTTCAATTGATTATAAGTAAAAACATTTCTAGGGTTTGCAGATTTGTGCAAATAATGATGACCATAGTGATTAAAACAATACATTTGTTCATAATCTGATGAACCTTCTAAGTATTCATGTTTTGTAAATTTTGCAGACATCTCGAAGTCTGACATCATATTATTAACGTCTCAAAGTCCCAATCATCAGAAAATGTGCTGGGTGAAACAAAGTCACTCAAGGAAACCTTAAATTGGTGTGGAATCTTCAACAGCTCTACAGGACCATAAATGTTATAATCAGTTCTGTCCCATGCTATACCACCAGGTATAGGAATGGCTGTGATGTTCACTGATGACATGTCTCCTTGCTCACGATGAGATGATTTGTGTGGCTTCAGGAGCAAGTTGATGTTCTTACTTGCTGTGTCCATTTCACTATATTTTACATCTATCAGCGTTCCCAAACTTAAAACAAGAATGAGCCAAAGTAGGAGAAAAAGTGCACCTAACACAATCCAAAATTCAACCCATGGTGAAACCAGATATGTATTTTCAAGTTGATGAAAGAGTTCTGTTATTTTTTCTTTGAAAGTTTAATTTGCTGGCGTCGTTTCAGGTTCACTGGGATCCTCAGAAAACGCATCAAAGTTGACGAAATAGCCAGAGGCAATTACGTCAATTGTTGGAATACCATCTGGATTCTTAGAAATTGCTGGAGTTGTTTCATCCTTTGTCATATTAGTATAGTCAGGTGCTATCTCATTGTAGACAGGAACATCTTGACAAACTGTTATTTGGGTCTAAAGAGGCACAAGTTCCAGGGCTTTATTGCATAGTCCTTTTCTTACTGTGGGGTCCTCAAAAGTGATGAGTCTCTCAGTTTGAAACTCTTGGATTGTAGCAAGATTCGGTTGTCTGCTATATCTTTGGAGTCCACTGGGCCTACTACTTATTATCGGCCACATGATGTGGTTTGACCAGGTCGATGGATACGGACCGGTTCTCCTTTCTTCCAGCAAGGGGCGGCAGTAACACTGTTCTTGATCCGTGGATTGCTAGTACAGGTACTAGTTTTCTGTTAGAAGGCCCAAATTCCTTCATGTCCGTGATCTTTTCTCTGACTAGATCCCCAATCTTTGGAATCCAGACAGGCCTTGCGGTGACAGGTGGTTGTTCTTCAGTGGTTGTTGGCTTCTGTAGTGTGTTGCTCAGACTTTTTCTTGTTTCATTTAAGTCCTGCAAAACAGCCAAACAGTCTTTGATATCAAAAGGTTTTTGTTCCACCACTGAAGTGTGACAATCAAGATCCTGGACAAGCATTCTAGTACCAAACAGCATTTCATATGGAGTGATTCCACCCAGAGAATTTCTTGGCAGATTGTTAAGACTAGGTTGGACACTTATTAGATGTTTGACCCACTCGTCACCAGAGCCTAATACCCTTGCTGTTATAGATTGCTTCATGTCACAGTTTTTTCTTTCCACTACTGCATTTCCTCAGAATGGAATGGACTGGAGTACCACAATGCAACGCCCAGGCTGGTCATGGCTTTTTTGTAAGCTCGAGAGCTAAACGTAGGACCCTGATCAGAATGTAGCATGCCGATTGCGTATGTGCTGATAAAGACTCGCCCATCTTTTTTAACAGTTCGGGCGTCAGCCAAGCGCTGAGGCCACATCCAAATGAATCTTGAGCATGAATCCACTGCGACCATTATATATTTATAGTTGCCATCCCATTGTAAGGGACCACAGTGGCCCAGGTAAATGCACGCTAGCTAGTGGTTTATCTGAAATTATAAGGGGCGTCTGCGCAGGACGTTTCACTGTTGAAACCTTCATTTTGTGGCAGATTTCACATTCTAGAACATAGTTTCTAGTTTGTTTCCTCATGCGAGGCCACCAGTATCTCTGTTTTTATAATGACACTGTGAGAAGTTGGCCTGATATGCAGTGCTCACTATTCTAGTGAACCCTATGTATCAGTCCAGACAACCCTTATTGATGATTGGTTGTAAGTCAACCTTATAGACCAGCTATCCTAGTAGCGTGGATACGAGCAGTCTAAGGCTAAAGACTCGAGAGGGCGTGTTAAGCCAGCTGTTATACCATCACATATACCCCTTGAACACCAAGTGAAAGGACACCACACAAGTGTTATGAAAATAAACAGTGTATTTATTAGAATCACAACAGCCCTGTACTCTTTATGAGGACAGGGTACTTAGCACAAAACAAAACTCTTACGAAAATACTTAAGTTAGCACAGTATATACAAATGCCCGAGGGGCACGGAAAACCATATACTCTGAAAGTGGAATGCGAAATTACTAGCAGGTAAGTACAGTACTAATAGGCTTTGGAATCGCTAGGACTTGACTATAGAATCTTTAGATTACTTCTAGGAGGCCCAGGGGACTCGGGTGCATAGTGTGCACTCTCACGCGGGATGCGGGACAAAGTCTATGGTAGCTAGTAAAAGCAAAGTTAGTGTTCTCGGGCGAACCCGACCTGGTAGGAGGAAAACGAAAGTGGATTCTGACCCTTGGATAGTGAGGCTATGCTGGGGCACCGAAATGCCGAAGTTACCTAGCCCAGGGGCTGCAGCTGCATAGGTCTCAAAAGACGTCGGGAATCCTCGTAGACGGACCAGGAGCCTGGAAGAAAGATGCTGGCAGGCGACCAGTGAAGAGAGTTCGAAGTGATCCAAGCCTGGATCTTGAAGATGGACGATACCTGAAAGCAGAGGGGACCAAGTTCGTGACTACTAGCCAGTAGTCAGGTGGCACCAGGAGGGCATCGGATGGTAGTCACCTCGACTAGGTGAGTGGGCGACGCTGGGCTCTGCAGATCTCACGGACCAGGAGGCGTTGTCGGCGACCAGGATGGAGGAGCGAGCTGTCCCACGATGGATGAAGCTGTCGGCGTCGCTGGACCCAGGATTGGGCAACAAAGCCTTGGCAAATTCAAACCCATGCGGTGGACCTAAAATGGCGTCTTGAGTGGACCAGGAGGGTCCGGGGTGCTCCTCTTTTGGAAGGGAGCAAGGGCCAGTCTGGAGCAACCAGACCAGCAGCAGTGATGTCGTCGGGCGTCGTTAAGAAGGCCACAAGCCAGCGGGCTAGTAGCCAAACAACGCGGTGAGCAGCAAAAAGCAGAAGGGCCCCACGCAGATCGTGGAGATGCTGGGAGGCTGTACTTCGGTGCTGGAGCTGCTCAGGGTCGGGGCTTCTCGGACCCCAAAGCACTCACCAGAGGATCCCTCGGCGGTCGTGCTGGAAAGAAGTCGTGCAGTCTTGAAGATGGCCGGTCCCTCGAGGTCTCGTCGCACTCACGGTTCTCAGCTTTGCTGTAGAGGTGAGTAGAGGTCAGAGGTGCCAGGGAAGCCGGTTCTCGTCGAGCTGGGCAGTCGGATTCCGGAGGAAGGACTTGCAGCAGACCGCAGTGTTCTTAAGATGGTGCCTGCGGATGCAGGGTGACTACTCCTTAGTCACAAGGGAGAATCTTGAAGAAGAAATCTTGAAGTCCTTTCGCAGAAAGTCGTGTCTTGATTCCAAAGATGATCTCATTTGGAAGGGGGCCCGCTCCTAATTTTATACTAGGCAAAGGGGCTGACCCGGTGACTAGGTCCTGCCTATGGGTGGGACTAGGAGGGGGGTGGTTACACCCCTCTCCCATGCCGGACTTCCCCAGGCCAGGGGCTGGTGTGCCCCTGGAACTGGTTCTGGCCGGCCTATGCGTAGTGAGCACCGGGGTACCACTCAGCAGTCACCTTCCTGTAAAGCCCTGCCTACCCAGGATACACAAAACCCTGTCTGGGATGGTGCTAGCACTGCCCCGGACAGGAAACCCTTTGTCCAAGCTCTCCTCGCTGGAAGGACTCCCAGCAGCAGGAGGTCAGACTCGTGTCTGTGGTGGCAGCATCCATTTTGTGGAGCTGAGGCTTCGTTTAACTTTAACCGGGGTTCACAGTTACATACATGTCGTGTCCCTCTAGAAGGGTGGAATGCTAACCCCGTCGCCAGAATTGGCGAGGGGTTAGTATTCCAATTCGTATGACACCTTACTCGACATGTTTTGATAAAGCAATACCAGAGATAGCATTTAACCGCGAGGATTATAATGCACTTAAGAGTATATGGTATGCGTTATCATGGAACAGCTATTAGGACTTGGTTCCGCAAGCTGCAAACGGGCTCAGCTCATGCCAGAGCACCATTTCACACGATTCCATGCACTCTGCCTTCAGGATTGTTAAGGCCTGCCATAGGAGTGACTGATAGGAATCTGTGTGTCCATTTTTAGGGTTAGATATAGGTATACTATATCTACAGCAAAGGGTGATTACACGACTTTGCCCCAGCTGTCATGCAGCCAGTTGTGTCAGATTTAGGAGGCCATCCAGGGGTGGCATAATACATGCTTCAGCCCCTGGTAGGCCCTGGGTACACCTATGCCCTGAGTTACAGGGTCTGATAAGGTGGCCCAGTACCAATTGGAAATGTACCTAAGGTACATGGAATCAATTTTAGAGAGAGAGCAGTAGGCCTGGGGTCCTGATTGGCAGGGCCCCAGGTCAACTAAGTCAGAAAACCAGCAAAACACCAGGAAAAAAGTTGGGGGTAACCATAGTCAGGTATCTACCTTCCTACAGACACTGTGGCGGAAACACCTGCATGTGCAGAGGTGAGTCCTTCATGTGCTGCTAAGATTATTCCTAATCTATGTTCCATGTTTGGAATTAATCTATCCCCCACTCCAGGGATTCGAGCAAAAGGAACATTATTTGCATAAGTTATATATGAGTACTTGAGTGGAAAGCCTTTTGGGAGTGTTTTACCACTGCCTTTTGCTGAAGCAGTGACAGCTTGCATTATTTTGCTGTCTATTTTTGTTTTTGAACGAGTGATTGCAGCTACGGATGCCATTTGCACAGCTGCTTTACGGCTTCATCAGCCAATGAATTCCCTGCAACGTGAACGCCATCAAGCTGATGACTCAGTGTATGGATCACGTGAGTCTTTTGTAGTTCTTTCTGTAATAGAAGGAGTAGTTTCTGTCCTGTAACTCCAGTTCTGTAGTAGGGGTATCTCTGTTATAGTCATAATCTAGTGAATAATCCCGCCCATGTGCGTGGACCCAGGAGCAATCAAAAATAATCTCTTAAATTGTCAAAAAATTGCAGAACTGCAAAAACACTTAAGAGAGAAATTAAAGACAGATAATGCAGCCTATATCCACAGGCTACACCGTCCAGTACTTCAACAAGAAATTCCACCAAAAAAATCCACACAAACAGCACAGCCTGCCCAGTTTCCTCCACAGAGAAACCTGCCTCTACCAGCAAAAGCCTCTGGAATGATAGAGAGGAAGGTATGGATAGACAAGCCCCATAGGCTGCCATTATGTGGCTCAAACAGGATACTGTGCCTTTAAGAGAACTCTCCAGAACGTCTCCCAGTATCCCAGAATGCCCAGCAGGTCCCTTTTACTTTCAGTTCTTTTTGAAGGCGTAACACGCCAGACCTGTAGCATTCCTTACATGAATATCCTTCTCCACCAGGGAGGCGGGCGGGCGCTTATGACTATAACAGAGATACCCCTACTACAGAGCTGGAGTTACAGGACAGAAACTACTCCTTCTGTAGTAGGGGATCTCTGTGTATAGTCATAATCTAGTGAATAGAATGGCAAGCCCATCACCACACCAAAGCGGTGGTGGAGAATAAAGAAATAACACCACTACTGTGCAAACAGATTTCGCAGCGAAGCCTGCCCAACCTGAGCGTCTGTCCTGGCATCAGTGTCCAGACAGTAATGCTTAGCAAAGGTATGGACCGACTTCCAAGTGGCCGCCTTGCAGATTTCTGCAATTGGAACATTACGTAGCAAAGCAGTCGTGGCAGCTTTGCCCCTGGTGGAATGAGCCTTAGGTTTACCTCCTAAGGTCTTATTAGCCTTTTGGTAACACAATTGTATACAGGACACAATCCCCCTAGAAATGGACTGTTTGGAGGTAGCAAGTCCGGTCCTGACTGATCCATAATTGACAAACAATTGTTCTGACCTACAAATATCTTTGGTTTTATCCAGATAAAATTTCAACACCCTCTTAACATCCAGGGAATGTAGAGACCTTTCCGCTGGAGACGAAGGATTCTGAAAAAACTTAGGCAAAGTTATGGACTGGTTGACATCAAAATCAGAAATAACCTTGGGAAGAAATTTAGGGTGAGTACGCATAACTACCTTAGCAGCATGAAATACAGTATAAGGTTCTTGGCAACACATAAGCCTGAATTTCACTCACCCTACGGGCCGATGTGATGGCCACAAGGAACGCCGCCTTCCAGGACAGGTGCTGCAACGAAGCCTTATGAACAGGTTCAAAAGGCTCCTTCATCAAGCTGGACAGCACCACATTCAATTCCCATGAAGGCGAAGGAAGCCGGACAGGAGGGAATACTTTCTTCAAGCTTTCCAAATAATCTTTGATCACAGGGATCTGGAATAAGGAAGTCTTGGAAGGGCATTTCCTGTAGGCAGTCAGTGCAGCGAGATGAATCTTAATGGAATGGAAATTAAGGCCAGACTGCGCCAAATGTAGAAGATAAGGAAGGATGACATCCTCCTTACACGGCGTAGGGTCATAGTTTTTGGACTTGCACCAGATGCAGAATCTCTTCCACTTGTAAGCATAGGAAGTCCTAGTGGAAGGTCGCTTAGCCTCCTTCAGTATGTCCATACAATCTTCTGGTAGATTCAAAGGGCCATATTGCACTATCTCAGGAGCCATGCCGCCAAACTCAAAGACGAGAGGTTCGGGTGTACCATCTGCCCCCCCGAAGTTCGTGAGAAGGTCCGGCCTGCACGGCAGCCGTATGTGAGGAAGTAGAGACCGGTGAAGCAGGCCCGTGAACCACCACTGCCTGGGCCATTCCGGGGCGATCAGGATCATCCGCGCCCTGGACCGGGACAGCTTGATGAGCACCGCCGGAATCAGGGGAATGGGTGGAAAAGCGTATCCATAGAGCATTCCCCAACGTCCCCTGTTGGTAGTACCTGGATGCGAAGTCTCGGCATTTGCTGTTTTCGGCGGTGGCGAACAGATCTACGTCTGGAGTCCCCCACCTTGCGAAGACTTCTCCAAGCACTTCGTCGTTTATGACCCATTTGTGGTTTTCCTGAATCAGTCTGCTCAGTGCGTCCGCCTGAACATTCTGCATACCTGGCAGATGGGTAGCCGTTATCGTCAGTCCTCGGGCCAGAAGCCAGTGCCAGATCGCCTGCGCCTCCTGCGACAGAGTGCGTGATCTCGACCCCCCCCTGCTTGTTGAGGTAATACATTGTGGTCGTATTGTCCGTCTGTACAAGCAGAGAGGTGGTCTGAAAGGACGGATGAAAGGCCTTCAGGGCCAAATGGACAGCTCTGAGTTCCAGGAAATTGATGTGGTATGCGGACTCCGTCGGAGACCATGTCCCTTGAATCTGTAAGTCTCCGGAGTGCACCCCCAGCCGTGGAGAGACGCATCCGTCACGATCGTTTGTGTGGGAATGTCCTTGAGGAAGGGAACCCCTCTGAGGAGATTCTCTGCTGAACACAACCACTTCAGAGACTGAAGAGCATGCAGAGACAGCCGTATTGTGTCGTCCCAAGAACCAGTCCTCTGATCCCACTGATCCTCCAAGCACTCCTGCAGTGGTCTCATGTGCAGCAGTGCGTGAGGCTTGAGGAAGATACAAGAGGCCATCGACCCCAGTAGAGAAGACACGTCCTCACTGTTGTAGATGGCGCTGTCATAAGATCCGGAGCCTTCCGAAGGAGTGATAACCGTCGCTTCTCCGAAGGAGACACGCTTGCTGACAGCGTATTGATGGAGGCTCCCAAGTACTGTATGCATTGGACCGGAGTCGGAACAGACTTGGACATGTTGATGTGCAACCCCAGCTTGTTCAATAGAACGCACGTCTTCTGGAAGTGTGCTTGAGCTTCCGAGAAGGAGGAGGCCTTGATCAACCAGTCGTCCAGGTACGGGTAGAGAAACACCTTGTTCTTCGGCAGGTGTGCAGCTACTACTGCCATGCACTTCGAGAAGGTCCTGGGCGCAGACTTCAGCCCGAATGGCAGTACTGTGTATTGATAATGATTGGCGCCGACTTGGAATCGCAGGAACTTCCTGTGTTTCTGTGCAATGGGCACATGGAAGTACGCATCCTGTAGGTCTATAGCACAAAGCCAATCTCCCTGCTGCAGCTGAGGGTAAATCTGCTGCAACGACAGCATGTGAAATTTCTCTCTGCGAATCCACTTGTTTGCTCGCCGCAAGTCCAGCATGGGCCTGAACTCGTTCTTGTCCTTCTTGCGAACCAGAAAGAACCGTGAGTACAGACCTCTTCCCCTTTGAGGCAGAGGTATGTCTTCTATCGCCCTTTTCCTTAATAGGATGTCGGCCTCTGCCTGAAGCTCGCACAGCTTAAACTGCGAGCACACATGCGGAATAGTTGGAGGCGGGCTGGTGAACCGAAGACTGTATCCATTCCAAACAATACTCAGCACCCACTTGTCCTGAGTAATTTTTCTCCACTCTGCCAGAAAAAATTGAACGCTTCCCCCACCGGAGTGGGTAACAGATGTAGGGGAAGTAATCGCTCAGGGCCTAGACCCAGCCAGGCCTTTGGTCGCTGCTGCGGACTGCTGGCTTCCTCTGCCCCTCTGGCGCTTCTGGAAGGGCTTCCGGAACTGCTGCTGCTGTTGTTGCTGCTGTCCCGAAGTCTGCCCTTGCCCTCTGCCTGAAGCTCCGAACCGTCTCTGGAACGGGCGGTAGATCTTCTTCTTTTCAGGCTTCTCTAACCCGACAGCCGTCAGGGTTTCAGCTTCTGCTTTCATACGGGCCATTTCATCGTCTGCATGCTTGCCGAACAGGGTGTCCCCCCAGAAAGGAAGGTTGGCCACCCGCTGTTGTGCCTCCGGCTTGAGTGAGGTGAGGTGAAGCCAAGCGTGGCGCCGTTGGTTGATGCCGTGGCAGTATCCATGCGTCGCCAGAAGAGACACATAAGCAGCCGCGCTGATGATTTGGTTCGACACCATCATCCCCTCATTTAATATCTCCAGAAAGTCCTCTTTCCTGTCACGAGGAAGGAGCTCAGCATACTGCTGGAGGGACTCCCATAGGGCACGATCGTATCGCCCCAACAGAGCCCCGGCACCTGCAGCCTTCATGGTGGTAGACGCCGTCCCACAGACCTTTCTGCCCGTCGAGTCCAGCCAACGGCTGTCCTTATCAGGCGGTACCGTCGAAGATGGAGTGGTGGCATGCTGCTTCTTAGCCGCCGTCACAATGACAGAGTCTGGGGTCGGGTCCATCCGAAGGAAAGCCGGGTCGGATTCTGGAGCCCGGTATTTCTTTAGTAGCCTGGATGGGGCTGCCTTAGTCACCGCGGGGGTTAGAAACAGCTCCATTCTGGGTACCAACGGCAGCAGCGGTCGAGACAGATGCTTCTTGTGGAGCGTCTCGAAGATCACGGACGTGGTAGGTGTTGGCACCGTCACCGTGATCCCTAGTTTTGTCGCTCCCCTCAACAGCACTTCCTGAAAAGAGACGATGTCGTCAACGGGTGACACCCTCGTCCCTGGAGACTCCGACAGCGTCGGCGAATAGTCCCTGGTGGATGAACCCGTGTGGGATCTGGATCTGCGCCTCCTGTGGCGTCATCTAGATTGAGATGACGACCGGCCACGGCTCCGCGATCTCCCTCTCCGGCCGGAGCGGGAGCGTGATCTTCTCGGCCGATCCGCAGGCCTCGCAGGAGCAGGCGACAGCGGCCTGGTCGGGAGCCTCGGCTGAGGGGTCCCCTTAGGCGGCGTTGGATATCGTGGCAACGAGAACGACCGGGGCGGAACCACAGGTGGAGGAGGAAGTTGAGGTGGCGGTGGCTGAAGAGGAGCCGGCCCATGAGGCGGTGGTGGAGGTGGCGGAGGAGTACAATTCCACGGATGCGGACCCCTTGGCAAAGGAGATGGGGTAGGCGACCTAGATTTAGTAGGCGTATACACCACAGAGTACACCGAGTCCGGCGACTTTGTCTTCTTCCTTGGCGACGATGGCGAACCAATCAGCGACCTCCTAGCGTCAGGACTCCTCCTGCGGTTCCTTGGCATCAAAGAACGCTGCCTCGACGTCAAGGGACGTCTTCTCGACGTCGACCGGTACCGCCCCCCTTGACGGCGAACGCCCCCCTCGACGGCAAACGCCTCCTCGACGGCGTACGCCGCCTTGACGGCAAACGCCTCCTCGACGGCGAACAGCGACGACGGGCCTTCGATGTCCTCCTCGACGTCGAGGATCCCCTCGACGCCGACCTTCTCCTCTTCGCCGACGGCGAATGGCGGTGTCGCCTCTACGGCGAGCGCCGACGCCGGGCCTTTTCTCGACGTCAACGAGTCGACGGAGACGCCGACGATGTCGATGAAGATGATCCGGACGTCGACGGCGGTCTGTTCAGCTCCCTCGACGTCAGTGGTCGACGCCGCTTCTCCCCAGAGCCCTCGGGAGATGGGGAACAGACTGCTGTCATCCCCCTCGACGCCGCAGTCAACGCAATCGACGCTGGCGGAGGATGGGGACGCTTGCTGGACTTCCTGCCCCTGGGGAGCCCCCCAGAGGCCTCAGCATGGGCAGAAGACCCCTGCCCTGACCCACCTTGTGCCTTCTGACGTCGGTCCTCGAGGCCTTGGAGCCTGATCTTCATCCTCTCTCTCAGGGTCCTGGCTGAGAGGGTCTGGCAGATGTTACATTCCTCTGGGACGTGAGAGGAGGGAAGGCAGACGATGCACACTCCATGTGGGTCGGATTTGGCCTTCTTCCTATCACACTCTGGGCAATTGTCAAATAAGCCAGGCATTTTGACAATACAGGGCACCCACAGGGAAGAAAAGAAAGCTTAGTACTTTAAGAAAAGCACTACAACACTAGAAAAGTGAAAAATCTCCAAATAAACCCTTGAAAGGGAGAGCTCAATGCTCCAGGGTCCTGCTTGCAGGAGCCGGAAAAAAGAACTGAAAGTAAAAGGGACCTGCTGGGCATTCTGGGATACTGGGAGAAGTTCTGGAGAGTTCTCTTAAAGGCACAGTATCCTGTTTGAGCCACATAATAGCAGCCTATGGGGTTTGTCTGTCCATACCTTCCTCTCTATCATTCCAGAGGCTTTTGCTGGTAGAGGCAGGTTTCTCTGTGGAGGAAACTGGGCAGGCTGTGCTGTTTGTGTGGATTTTTTGGGTGTAATTTCTAGTTGAAGTACTGGACAGTGTAGCCTGTGGATATAGGCTGCATTATCTGTATTTAAATTCTCTCTTAAGTGTCTTTGCAGTTCTGCATTTTCTTTTGACAACTTAAGAGATTATTTTTGATTGCTCCGGGGTCCACGCACATGGGCGGGACTATTCACTAGATTATGACTATACACAGAGATCCCCTACTACAGAACAACTTGTTCCCAAAGCAACTTATACTTGATTGTGCCACCTTTTGCGTCTTTGAAACCGTTTTGAACCCAGTTCTGCAAATATTTGTTGTAAGATTGAACGCAGTAATACGAATCGTACACTATGAGTGTGAGGAATTTGTGATCAGTATTTTCAAGCGCCTTCTTGAATGCCTGTAGTTCAGCTCGCTGAGCTCTACAATCTCCTAGAGATTGAGTTTTTGTGACCATAGGTCGAAATTTACCATCGCGCCAGCGACCTTTAACGATTGCGCATGCAGCACTATAACCTTGTTACCCCCCAATTGCGTGCTGTGCTGATCCGTCTGTATATATTATACATTCATTTTTTGTTTTTTTACATTTTTTTATTAAGGTATTTTCCCCATTTTATGTACATGGCACAAAAATTAATTATTAGAATACAGAATTAATAGAGAACACAAAATATAAACAACAACATAAAAACAAAATAAGACAGTAGTGTTTACACCGGGGAACATATCTGCACATGTATCTTCATATACATAAACCGAGGCATCTTATAACAACAACAACAACAAAAAGAAAAAGATAAAAAAAAAATAGATAAACACTACCCAGGGTCTTCTTCCTTCCATCTTCTTACGGGTTCCCAAATTTGTAGACCTAGTTTCCTACCCCTTTTTCCCCTCCTTGTATAGATTGCTTTCTCTAGGTTATAAGTCGATAACAATTTTGCTAGCCATTGGTGCAAGGTCGGTGGAAGACTATCAAGCCATGCCGATGCGATGCATAACCGCAAAACTGCAATAGCTACAAAGATGAAGTAGCCGTATTCTGCCTGTCTATCAACATCATTCACTCCAATCATGATTATTGGCGGTGTTAAAGTGATTTCTATTCTTAATGACCTTTGGAAAAATAACTCAATATCATCTTGTGTTGTTTGTAAATGAGTGAATGTAGCAAAGATATGTACAATATCAGCCTCAAGGCCGTCACATCTGGGGCAGTTAATACCAGTTATTCCTCCCCATTGCGCAATCCTTGCAGGCGTGTAGTATAATGAGTATAGTTGTAGTAATCACGCTTAAATTTGTTGGTTGTAGAGCTTGTTTATTCAGAAATACAAGTCACAACTTAACAGCAACCTCCAGCTACAACTGCTTTCTCCAATTAGAACTCCACGTGATGTCATCTATCTACATCATCAAATTCTTTCTTAAAAAAGACATCACCACACATCTCCCCCTCATAATCATAAAATAATTAATAGAACAATTTCATAGCAGTAAATAAAACAGTACAATGAAGAAAATATAAAGAAAATCATATAGGAAATATACCATTATATTGGAGGCAAGATGGCGACCGTGGTGTGGGCTGTGTGAGCAGCTCACTCCTCCTTCTCCGCGAAAATCCGGAAAGCGGTCCTTGACAAGGGCTTTTACAGCTTTTACTGAAAATGATCTACCCGGGAAAAGATAAGGTGAAGGCGAAGGTGATGAAAAGCTTCCCCGTCCAAGATTGAGGGAAAAAAGTACTTTGTGGAGCGGTGCCAGCAAGGCTGCTATGAGGCAGCTTCGGAGGAAAAGGAGAAGCAGGACGCCGAACCACGCCAGCATATGAAACACCTGGGCAGCGATGCTCGGGGCTCGTTGCTGAAAGTGGCCACAGGAGAAACTAAAGCTCTGTAGCAACGGCGCCTGGTACTGAATATTGGAGCTGACTGTATTGAAAACGCCGGAGCAAATTGAGGCACGAGACTGTGTGCTAAGGGTTTCTGTTACTTTCATGGGAGTGGGCTCAACGAGGCAGAAGGGCATTGCATTGCGATAACGATATTGCAGTATTTGAACAATATTTGCGCACCGGAGCACGACGGAGCAGGGAGCGTGGAAACGGAATACAAGGCACACCAGGTACACCTCGACGGGAGTATTTGGGGTTGAATCTGTAATTAGTAAGCCGCAAGCCTGCAAGTCTGAAAGCTGTTCGTAAAGTGGTTATTGCTGGTTATCGGCGAAAACCCTAAAGTTTGTCATAACACTGTATTACAGAGTTTTAATTTGACAGACTTGACAGACCTGACGAACAGCAACACGGCGTGAGATTTCGATGCAGGTCGGCTGCCCCTTTGCCCGTAGACGCTCTTTTCTCTGGCGGCTCCCTGCATTATCGTGGGGGATTCAGCATCGTGTGGTAGGAGGCAGAGGCGGCGCCGTGAAGCGAAAGAAAATGCCACCTAAAACTCTGTTAGCAAAATCACAAACTACGGTTCTAACTCGTAGTGCAAAGAATGGCAGTCAGCGCGCTACAGGATTGGAAATGGGAAAGACTCCTGAGGCTGCTGAGATCACTGAACCTGCAGCATTGGACAGTATTGGAGATGAGAGTGCTCAGGTGTGTTCTTCAAAATCTTTACAAAAAAATAATGTTGTGCATAAGAATACTGCCCTTTCACGTGTACCCTCTCAAAACTTGGTGGCAATGTTTGAGCGACAGAATGCGAAGAATTCTGGGCTGCAAGATGCCGTAGAAGGAACACCGCCTGTGGGCATATCAGTTACGAACAGCACACCGGTGGATGTAATCGTAGACACTCCGGCTTCAGGAAATACTTTTATAATTATACCCCTTGAGATTAATGGTACGGATATTTCGAAAGATCTGCGGATAAATGAAAATGAGCTGAATGATACTCCTTTTACTAACATCACTGATGCAAACATTGATGAGAATGGTGTTATGGGAGATGTAGTTCTGGCGGGAGCCACTTCTATCTCAATAACCGCTCAGCTTCAGCCTCAAACCCAGGCAAGCAGTAGTGATAGTAGGCTGGAAGAGCCCGAGTTAGGAAGTGGGATGACTGACACAACTAACCAGGTAATGAGCAGAGGTTATGAGGTCGTTGAAAAGTTTTATTCCATGTCGGACCAATCCTCGGATGAGAGCACAAATTTGAGCCGAGACTGGGTGGATTTCAGCGAGGGAAGCTCTTCACCGGAGGATCTGAGGATAAATTTGACTTCCCCGAATTTAAGCACCGCGACAGTCAAGAAGCGCAAGAAGAGAGCGCAGCAGCTCCAGGCCGGCAAAGGATGTGACTCTGTTGCCAAGTCCAAAGACAAGAGTGATAAGAGTGAAGAAAGGGCCACAGAGCCCCTGAACGCAAATGAGAATGAAACATATAGAAATAACCCACAAGAGATTACACTGGCAACCATATATGAAACCTTGATGAAACACAGGGAAGAAAGCAAGGCGGAGAATTTACAAACACAGGCTACCTGATGCAAAGTGAAAAATGCTGTTAGGAAGGTAATTAAGAACTGTGCCGAGACGGCGGATAGGGTAACAGAAACGGAGGCTAGAATCTCCTTGTTGGAAGACGAGTTGGGTGCCCAGAAAGCGGAACTAGACTTAGTTAAGGAGCACAGAGATGACCTCAGCCATAAACTTATGGAATTGGAAAACCACAGCCGTAGGAACAATTTGCGCTTTTTGGGGGTTCCGGAGGACAAAGAGGGCCCAGACACACGGAAATTTGTGGCTGAACTGCTACAGGAAGCCTTCCCCGAATTAACAACATGGGACTGGGCAAAAGAAATTCAAAGGGCGCATCACTTCCCGTTTACAAAGAAACAACCCCGCCAGGCGGAAGAAATCCTTCCACGTGCTATACTAGTTTGCTTCAATAACTTTCTGGCTCGGGAAGACATTTTTGTTCGAGCTCGCCCAGATAAGAAAGCTTTGGCCAAAGGTTGTAGCTTTTTTGTAAGACCCGATTTCTGTGCAGCAACGATGTCTAAACGTTGGCACCTTTGTCAAATGATGTCCGAATTTCAGAGCAAAGGGGCTACGGTATATCTGCTGAACCCGGACAAGCTTAAGGTGTTGTACAAAGGGCAAACAAAATTTTTAGTTTCAGAGGTCAAGGCCAAAGAATTCTTGGAAACTATTAAGTAGTATGTTAAGAGGGCAATATTGAACGAGCTATTTTTTGGGGATGAACTATGTCTCTTACGTGCTTCTTTTTTTTCTTTACTCTCTGCTACCTTGTCTTGGTTAGTAGGGTCATTACTTTGTTGATGTTTGGACTCGGATCTAGCATTTCGGGACGGTCCCGGATGGAGGGGGGGCACGGTACCCCATATTATGCAGGGACTGATGGTCCCTGGGCCTCATGTGTGGGGGGGGTTCAAGGGTGAGGGGATGGGGATCTCGGGGAAGGAGTAGGGGGGCTGGTGGCACTGGGAGGGTGAAAAGTCAGCATCAGAATGTAAACAGTTTGTGAAGACGAAAAAGGGCCACGTTCACTTTGAAATCTTTCTAGTTTGGAGGGCGGAGGATGTATTATTTAAGGTTGCGAAGCTAGGGGTGAATCTTTACGATGGATAAGAAAATTAAAATTTGCACGTTGAACATATGTGGCTTGAATAATGTTAAAAAACAACAAGTACTGGTAAAAATTATACAATTATTGCAAATTGACAGATTATGTATACAAGAGACTCACGCACCATGGCTAAAAAGGGATATTTTGAAGAACCGGGGTATTGAATTGGTAGTTTGTTCTAGGCAAACCGGGGTAAAAAGAGGGGTCGCCATATTGATGAAACGTGGACTAGGTATATGCAGTCATTCCGCTGCAGATAAATGGGGCCGTTGGGTAATAGGAGTGGTAAAGATCGATCACAGTGCGTTTACTTTGTGTAATATTTATGGGCCAAATTTGGATGATGCAGAATTGTTTAACTCTATTAATGTGGAACTGGCCCAATGGCCACAACCTGTGGTGCTATGTGGAGACTTGAATATAAATATTGCTGCAGACTTAAATGTTAGATCGAATCATAGGTACATAGGAAGAAAGACATTAATGTATGGTGCCCTATGGGGGTTAATGTTAGAACAAGGCCTATATGATGTATGGAATGTTTTATATTCTGATAGGTCCGGATACACCTTCTTTTCTGCCCCACATTCTAAGTTCGTCCGCTTAGATTATTTTCTTATTTCCACTGTTTTGTTATCTAAAGTTAATATAGTTATACATCCGAAAGTGGTCTCTGATCACAATCCAGTGATTTTAGAATTAACTATGGAGGGGGCTCAGGGGGTTCCCCCGCGGACATGGACTTTCGATAGGAAGCTTTTGGTTGATGAGGAGTACTGCCAAGTAATGCTCAAACGTATACAGGAATTCTTTAATCTAAATAAAGGCACGGCATCTCAGGAGGTAGTATGGGATACATTTAAATCTGTTGTCTGTGGAGAAACTCTCAGCTTCTCCAAATTTAAATACAAGAAATGGACGATCAAATGTCAACACGATTCTGCACAGGTTGTCTCGAAAGAACATAATTTAGCTGATGTAATATCTTGGGGTGGAGAGACAGAATTAATTCAAAAGGCTCAGCAAGATCTTACAATTATGAGGACTCTGGCTTATGCTAATATTGCAGAACAGATTGCTGAGAAATACACACAACACAGAGAAGAAGTATAGGAGTATAGTGAAAACACTGGAAGACTTTTGGCAAAGAGGTTGAGGGACAAGGCCGTATATAATGACATTGTTAAAATCATGGATATGAATGGGAGCATACAAGAGTCAAAACCAGGGATACTTCACGCGTTTCATGAATTTTACCAATCATTATATAGTGAGATTGATGTGGGTAGGACTGGGGAGGAAGTTAGAATATCTTTGCCGCCTAGCGTCCAATACTTTGACAGATTACCATAGGACAATTTTATCCATACCACCGGACTGGGTTGAAGTAGAAAATGCGCTTCTGGGATTTTTACAGGGGAAAGCGATGGGTCCTGATAGCATTCCTTTAGAATTTTATAGAACATTTCAGAACGCAATACAGAAGGAATTGTTGGAAGTTTGTCAACAGGCTTTTTTTGGTCGGGCACCGGATTCATGGTCTCAGGCTACTATAGTTATCTTCAAAAAGAAAGGGAAGAGTGCAATGGAAATGGGTTCATATCGGCCTATCTCATTATTGAATGCCGACAGCAAAATCTACTCAAAAATTCTTGCTAATAGGCTTAACGATCTGATCCTGGACTAGTTTCACCCCGCCAACATGGGTTTATTCAATGCAGAGACACCACGGACCACATCCGGAGAATAATATCCATACTGGATTGGGCTCAGGGTAGTAACTCACCCGTCGGCGTGGCCCTGTTGGATGCCGAAAAGGCATTCAACAGGGTCACATGGCGGTTTTTAAGGGCAGTTTTGGCCTGGAAGGGGTTTCCCCCAGAGTTCATAAAAGCAATACAAATGCTGTATATTCTTCCAACATCAACAAGACAAGGGTGTCCCTGCTCCCCGCTTTTGTTCGCGCTATATATCGATCCCTTTATCACTACGATGGAGGCAGACAATATAATCAACCCGGTTCAGATAAAAATACAATGCCATAAAGTATATGCCTACGCGGATGATATTGCCGTGGTTACTGCTAACATCGCAGAGGCGCTTCCCCGAATTATTGAGGCGGCAGGCGCTTTTGGGATGTGTTCCGGGTACAAATTAAATGTTGCAAAAACCCAGGTGATTTACTCACCTGCTGGTCGGCCAGCAAATATTGTATTCGATTCGGAGGTTACATACTTAGGTACCAAGATCACATCAAATGTTGAGGAAATAGTCGCTAAAAATCTTGATCTGATTATTACGTCATCTAATAAAACATTGGAAAGAATTAATAATCTTCATCTTTCCCTGTTTGGCCCTAGCAACGTTATTAAAATGCTTATTTTACCCACATTTTTATATGTTTTTCGGGCTATCCCTTTTTTAATACCGGCGTGTTTTTTTTTCCCGCATAGAGAGAATGTGTTCAAGGTTCCTTTGGAGCTATCACCGTACTAGGCGTGCTATGAAAAGATGCATCTTACCTCGAGATAGAGGAGGATGGGGGATGCATGATTTTCAATTATATCATAGGATCGCAATCCTACAGCATATGGGGGGTATTACTGTTACCTATAGATCCAACCCCTGATTTTGCGGCTCCCTCAATTTATGAGATGATTTTGGGGCAAGAAGCTAAGCAGTGTATAAATCGTATTATCGAGCCCAGTTACTTCAAAAAAATTAGGTTTAAGCCGGTTTTATCTGAATATGTAATATGGAGGAAAACGAAGAAGAGGCTGGGCATTGCCCCGAATTTGAATATCTATACCCTGCTCCAGAACTGCACTTTGTTACCTGCAATTTTTGGTGACTGTTATGAAAAGATGGCATAATTTGGGAATTTGTCACTTAGGGGATTTATTTTTGGGGATACAATTTTTTTCTTTTGAAAGCCTACAAAGGAAATATAACTTACCTCGAGGGGACTTCTTTAAATATCTGCAGCTGCGTAGCTACTGTGAACGGAAAAAAAATCTAAACGCAATAATATTACAGGAAGTTGAGATCATCGAGCTACTTAAGTCTAGGTGCAAAATGCGCCCCCTCTATTATTTATTCTTGAATAAGGTCAAAGATGATTTAGTATTTTTTGAGTTAAAATGGGCTAATAAACTTGGCATGGAAGGGGTCAATCTGACTAGAAGTATTGAAATAGCAACTAATGTATTGTTTAACGGCCCTCTGAAGAGTCAGCATTACATGGCAATCTTTGAGCTCTATTACACTCCGGGGAAACTGGCAAAATGGAATACCGGTAGGGGAACCAGTTGCAATCGTTGTGGACAGTATGCAGCTGATGCATCTCACATTTTTTTTAACTGCCCTAAACTTAGCAACTTCATAAAGGAAATTCAGACCTTTATTAGGGGCAGTCTGGGTATTTCATTGCAGCTTACAGCGACAACGGTAATTTTTGGAGGGCAAGGAAACGGGTTGCCGGCTGCTGAGGAGGGTTTGATATTCATATGTATGGATATGTATCGTTTGTGCATTACATCACAATGGCTAGATAGCAATCCTCCAACTTTTGTTAATTGGCAAACTAGGCTGCTTTCGACATATCGCTTAGAGATGGCGCTCTATAGAACAAAGGGTATTCGAAAAAAACGGCAAGGGAGCCAGTTATGGGAGCCGATTGCTAATGGCTAGGATTATAGTGTCAGTTAACATAATAATCTGTATAAATAGGCAATAAGATTCTGTGACCACACCGATCTGTATGATTTAGGGTTTTTTAGGTCTACTTGAACTGCCTGCTTTGTTTTGTTATGCTTATACGCCTTTTTATTTATATCAGTTGATGTATCTAAATTGTATTTTGTACATTCTGTGTGCTGACAAAAAAATCTCAATAAAAAAAAAGGAAATATACCATTATATCAATTTTACATCCAAAGATAAACAAGAGCATTAAAAGAAGATATGCACATCATGAATGATTAAAACTGTTACTCTGGAATATGAGGATTAATCTCACACAAATTACCTACATTTCAAGTTTTCCCATCCTCCAACCTCACAACAGATCCCATAACCTTAATCACTTTGCGAGGTTGAGAGTATTTGCTCTCTCCTTTTCTGACAATTCCAGCCTTTCTCACGACAACCCAATCACCACTTTCAATTTTCACAACTTCAAATTTTTCCTTCTATCATAGTTCTCCTTGTTACGTTCATGTGAGATTTTATTTCTTTCAGCCATGCATTTACGATCCACCCACACTTGCTCTTTTCTTTTCAGCCATATAGGTGATTCTTTAGTGGCAGGTTCTCTTCCCTTCAAAGCAATGAACAGAGAAATACCAGTAACAGAATGAGAAGTTACTCGATGGGCCCACATCATCTTATTTAATTCCTCTCTCCATACTAGCCCATTCGCTTAAGACAAATGAATGTTTTCCATGATTATTCTATTGACCCTTTCCACCAGACCATTGGCTTGTGGTCTGAATAGTGCAACTTTAATGCGTTCAATACCTAATTCTTCAAGAAATCTTTTCATCTCACTCGATACTAGCTGCACTCCATTATCAGTGACTAGCGTTCTGGGAATTCCTTCTTCCACAAACACTTCCATCAGAAACGCAATCACTTTTACAGACGTGATATTCTCAACCGGCTTGACCGTGAACCACATACTATGATAATCCACAAGAACAATGAAAAACCTGTTCCTGATACCTAGTCTTTCCACAGGACCTAAGAAGTCTAGTGCTAATTTTTCCCATGGACGACTTGGAACTTCCACACATCCTAATGGTGGTTCATGAACAATCTTGCATTTATTTCTATTTTTGCAAGCATAACAGTCCTTGATAACTTTCTCTACCTCTCTGTCCATTTCTGGCCACCAGAAACTCTGTCTCAACCTTCTCTTGCTCATACTTCTACCAAGATGTCCTTCATGTACAAGCTTAATCAGTCTTGGTCTCAATACCTTCGGTGGAACTATCCGATTACACCTCAACACTTTACCAGAATGAATGCTCAATTGATCCTTTACCTTAATATACTGCTTCAATTCCTCATTCATATTGGAAACATCTTTCCAACCGTTGATTATCGCACACTTCAAGCCCTCATACATCTCATCATCCAACGCCTCCTTCCAATCTTCACACCTCAAGGCCAATTCTCCCCCTGTGGAATTTGACAATACATTCACTTCAACAACAGAAGAACTTTCCACCTCCTCATCAATTGGCATGCGAGACAAACAGTCCGCTACAACATTTTTCTTTCCCCTCACAAAATCAATGGTAAAATTCATGTCCATGACTGATAAAAGTAATCTAGAGATACGAGGAGTCACGTTCCCTTCTAATCCTTTTCCACCTTTAAAAATATACAAGAGTGGCTTGTGATCAGTTTTAAGCATGAATGGCAATCCCCAGAGATAAAACTTAAAATGATGCATTGCCCAACAACAAGCTAAAGCTTCTTTTTCTATAGCGGAGTACGATTTATCAGCACCTTGCAAATGACGTGATGCATAACCAATTATTTTTTCATCGCCATCCACATGTTGTGTCAAAATAGCACCTAAACCCACATTGCTAGCGTCAGTAGTAAAGATAGTCTTTTTGGTGACATCGAAATGACTCAGGTGCACGAATCAAAGAATCTTTGATCTTATTGAAAGCTAACTCGCAAGCTTCACTCCGCACAAATTCAGTCCCTTTTTTCAATAGCACTCTCATGGGTTCAACCAAATCTGAAAAATTTGCCACAAATTTAGAGCAATATTCAGTCAAGCCTAAAAATTATCATAATAAATCTTTGTCCACAGGCTTCTGAGCATCAACAATGGCCTTCACAATGCTATTGTTTGGTTTGATTCCACTACCAGAAATCTCATGCCCCAAATAATTCACTATTTCTTTTCTCAAATGGCATTTCTCCTTTTTAATAGTCATGCCATGTTCGCCTATCCTCTTCAATACTTCATTCAAAAGCTCATCATGCTTCTCAAAAGACTCACCACCCACAATAATGTCATCTTGAAAACACAATATTTTTTCCATTCCATTAAAAATATTGTGCATAATCCTTTGAAAAACCGCAGAAGCGGAAGCTAATTTAAAGGGCATGCGACAATACTTAAAGGCACCCAATGGCGTTACAAAAGATGTTAAAGCTCTTGACTCTTGATGTAAATTCCCTTGATGGTAAGCAGCAGACATATCCAGAACAGAAAAGACTTTACCACCACTCATCGCACTCAACATTTCCCCAATGTTGGGAAGGGGTTGCCGATCTACCCAGATGTTTTTGTTTAGATCCCTGAGATTGATGCACAAACGGATCTTGTTTCCATCCTTGGGCGCGACCACAATGTGGGCAAGCCATTCTGAGGCCTCAATAGGTTCAATGATCTTACTTTCCAACAATTTATTTATTTCCTGTTGAAGAGGTTCTCTAAGGAGCAACGGAATAGGTCTTACTTTATGTACCACAGGTACTGCATTTTTCTTCAAAATGATACGATGTGTGAAACCCTTCAACAACCCTAGTTTATCAGTAAACACATTAGGAAAAGCGCGCATGAACCTCTCATCCCAATCAGTGTCAACCTCCTGCACCTTCTCTACAACCATGACTGGTTCTTGACTGTTGGGGTTAAGAATTATATTTAAATCCTTTTGATGGCGCCTTCCTAGTAGATTAGAACCATCCGCAGATAGGTACACTCTGCCATGTACAGCATTTCCTTTAAAAACAATATCATTCCACATCATACAAATAATATTGATTCTTTTTCCACCATATCCAACTGCTCTTATATCAGAGTTTAACAAATCACTTTCTCTCCCATTCATTTGTTCCTCAAAGATCGTTTTAGCAATAATAGTAAATAAGCTCCCAGAATCAACTCGGACATTGACAGCAAACTTTCCTAAAAGAATCTTGCAATGTTGTTTCACGCGTTTGTCTGTGCTCTCTTTTTTTATCACTACACCTTCATTACATTCAGAACTCTGACATTTAATCACAGATTCACTATGCGTTTCATTGAAAATGTCGCATTCACCCTCATTGGTCCAACCAAACACACGGCGGCGCTGTGGCACTTGGCGCAGGCCCGTCTGGGGTGGGCAGGCCGAATTACTAAAATGACGCCCTTGTGGGACACGAAGGCGTTTGGGAATCTGAGAGGCTACAAGGGGTTTGACCGATGGGACTCCATAGGTATCTCTACAGTAGGGGACCTCTGGGACAATGACTCAGTGATTCCATTCCCTCACCTGCAACAACAATACAACCTCGGACCTACGGAAACGTTTCGGTATGTACAGATTAGGCATGCGCTGCTACAGGCAGTCCCTGCTGGCACCACATTACCGGACTCCTCCCCATTGGAGGACAGACTGCTTACAGACTTCATGCTCCAAAGCGCCACCTCCCTTACCTATAAAAAACTGATAAACAATCTCAAAGACCCCACACTAAAGCTTAAAGAAAAATGGGAAAGGGAACTAGGCGAGACAGACGAATTTGAATGGAATGAGGCGTTGGCCTCCCCGAGGGAGGTGGGAATCTCTAGTAAGCTACGACTGGTGCAACTCAAAATCCTCCACCGCATCTACTACACCAGGACACTGTTACACACAATACAGAGAGCGCAACACCCCTTCTGTCTGAGGGGCTGCGGGGAGGAGGGAACACTAATTCACACACTATGGGAATGCCCACAAATACGCGAATTCTGGAGGCAGGTGCTCCGATCCATCTCCCAGGCCCTTAAACTCTCCATCTTGCCTGAACCACGCAAATGCCTCCTAAATATCTGGGACCCCAACGATCTGGGCAGGTATGAGCTGATCTGGGCATCACTGGCACTGACGGTGGCAAAGCGGGATATAGCACAGAAATGGGGGGCGCCGGACGTCCCTACCTCCAGTAGGTGGGCTAAAAATATGGACATCCTAATGGTGACGGAGAGGGCGGTTTATGTACTCAGGGCAGCGCCCCGGAAGTGGAACAAGGTCTGGGCGGCGTGGAACGCATACAGAGGGGAAATCTGTGAGCCCCTACCTGAAGGAGAGGACCTAGACTCTGATGAGGAGGAGGAGTGAATGTAACATACAAGGTCAGTGGCCACAGGCACGGAACATTGTTGCACTAGCGACACGGACAGGGCCGTACAACGCGATGTAAGAGGTGGCGCAGGCTGCTAAAGGCTAAGGGTGGCGCAGAGGGGTTGCGATGACACATGGTTGGGGGGATACGTTGGGATGTTTGTTACTATAGTTTTCATAAAAAAGAGATGTAGCCATTACTGATGTTTGAGGGAAGGGTTGATTAGGGACCACAAACTACGTACTGTGAACCTGTAATTGAGATATATGCAAGGCCCAGGGAGCCACCAACGATTCAGTCATTGTTACGAAATCGTCGCTCATTACCTACTGATATGATACTTTTTGTGAACTGTAACGATTACTGACATGATGTATGCAACTAATTAACCATTATTCCTTCCTATCAATAAAGTTTTTAAAAAAAAAAAGAAAATGTCGCATTCATCTATAGCCACAATAGTATCTTCTTGAATTTCACCAAGACTCTCAACCACTTTTACGTTAGATTGTTGTGTAGATCGCATTTTTGTTCTACACATTTTGGCTAAATGACCTCTTCTCCCACAAGTTCTACAAATCGAATTTCTTGCTCCACAAGTGGGACTCATGGCAATATGCCCAGGACCGCCACATCTATAGCAGATAATTGTTATTTTCTCAGTTTGCTTATTATTTCCCTTTTCTAATACTTTTATTTCAGTTTTCACTTTTACCTCTTGCACATCAATTGCACTCACATCTTTTTCTGTTGGTTAGATGCTTACTTTCTCAACATCAATTTCTTTCAACCAGACACCTGTATTCTCCATGCTCCTAGCTATCTGTATAGCTTCACCGAGAGACGGATCCATAGATAAAAGTCCCTCCCTAATTTTTTTATCTTTTGTACACCTGACAATTTGGTCACGAATTAATGACTCCATTAAGGTATGAAATTCACAGGTTACCGCTAAACCACGTAAAGCAGCTACATAGTTTATAATATCTTCATCTTGTAACTGAGCACGTCAAATTAATTTATGCCTTTGAAAAACTACACTCAGTTTGGGAGTAAAATGCTTTTCTAACATCATAAGAGACATATCGTATACATTAATTGGATGTCCATTCCCAATTCCCAAAGAAATTTCAGGAAGGTCATCATAAATTCTTCTACCTTCAGTCCCCAAATGATGTAACAGTATTGCTTGTCTTCGAATAGGCCCATATTTATCACCACCAATCGCTAGCATATAAGTAAAAAATATGTTTTTCCATCTTTTCCAGGGCACAGCCGGCTCACCAGGGACAGTTAAGAAACTAGGTGGAGCTGCCATTCCCTGATGTCCCATCTTTGCAGTAATAGAAAATAATAAATTACCACAAAAAATTAACAAAATAAACTACCATAACAGATTAAAATAATAGATTAAAATACAAATCTTCAATATTCTTCACTAGTTATAAGTCTTCTCTTTATGTTCATGAAGATTTCCTTGGAAGACAGAGTCCTTCTATTTCACCAGAAACAGGAAGTGATGAAAAGAACTCTCCACAGCTCTTCATAAACTCCCACTACTCTTCATTTACTACGATGACCTTGGTAAGGCTTTAATTAAAGTAGTCTATAATTTATTGATAAAATGTGTTTCTCTTGTAAATGTTCTTGTGCGCGTTTGACTGGTTCACGTTTAACCTGGGTGTATTTCTTTTCAATTAACAGCAGGCTGAGTTACATGCGCATATAATAGAATTGCTGTAAGGGCGAAAGTCTTTTAAGATATCTGGTGACAATATTTAACTTCTTGAAACTTCTGTCAAGCTCGGCTGCCTTCACATACAACAGATTTGGATTGCTCTGAAGCAATCGCTCCCCACGCTCCCTGACCATCCCGACCCTGTAGCGCTTTACTTCTCCTTACCTCCGGATATTGTAGCGCTTGCTGCTAATTATCAATTGAGCTCGCATTGCCTGTGCTTGTTGATCATTGGGTTGATTATCAAAGTTGCACTGCTCGCATCGCCTGCAAATTATTTGTGCCTCATTGTGCCGCTACCACTGCCAAAATCAGCGCATTATTCCGGTGGTGCCCCTGTTTCGCTTTTTGTTTGTGCTGCCATTTTGTTGTTGACTCCTGGCCCGTCTCTCCTCCCCGCTCCCGCCTCCCAGCTGCTCCTCCCTCGCTCCGCCCCCTCCGCTCTCCACTTATGACAGATGCATTCGCACGCAGCGTTCACGGGCAGCGGACGCGCCCCATGCGCGTCAAAGGCGCGCCAAAGGTAAGCCTGTCTACGCCCGTCCGCGCCCAGCGCCAGACTCCCTGTCCCCCGCAAACCCCTCTCCACCCGCATAACGTACGACGCCGCAACACTCTCAGCCCTTAACCCCGGCCGACCACCAAACTGCCACCAAGCCGCCCCAGGACACACCCATGGACCCTTCACCTGCCACTCCTGCAAGTTCGACTGCATCAGGACCCACACCAAATCCACTGACTCCAAACAGAGCTCCGACAATAACCACCTGAAGTGCATCCTACTCAACACCCGCTTGATCCACAGACACGCCATTGAACTTTGGAACCTTCTCGACACCACATCACCGGACCGTGCCTTTCTTACAGAAACCTGGATGAACGCCTCATCAGCGCCCGACATCGCCATAGCCATCCCGGACCGCTACAAGATCATCCGAAAAGACCGCATCAACCAAACAGGAGGAGGAATCGCCATCGTTCATAAGAACACCATCCGCATCACAACCAGTTCCGATGACAACCTCACAACCGCCGAACACCTTCACTTCCAGATTTACACCGACCCTAAGACCACACTCAGAGGCACCCTCATCTATAGACCACCCGGACCCCGCACACAATTCAGCGAAGACATCACTGACTTCATCAGCCCTCACGCCCTCCCCTCTGAGGACTACATCCTACTGGGAGACCTCAACTTCCACCTGGAAAAGAACAACGACAACAACACCACCACCCTTTTGGACAACCTCGCCAATCTCGGACTCAAACAACTTGTTGACACCCCCACCCACTCTGCCGGGCACACGCTCGACCCAATCTTCACCTCCAGCAAGCACATCTCCTTTAATCACACCACAGCTCTCCATTGGACGGACCACAGCTGCGTTCACTTCAACTACAAAAAGACTACGACCCACTACCACCCACAACCAATTCCACGGAGAAACTGGAATAAAATTACCACCGACCAGCTCTTCACATCGCTTCACCAAAACCCTCCTGCAAAATCATCGGACCCAAACTAAGCAGCCACCAACCTCACACAATGGATCACCCACAGCGCCAACAAATTAGCACCCCTGAAAAACCATCAAATCAAACAAGGCAGCAAAAAAGCCCCCTGGTTTAATGATGACCTTAAGAAATCCAAGAAGATCTGTCGCACCCTCGAGAAAGCCTGCCGAAAAAACCCAACCACTGACAACCTGACCACCTTCAAGACCGCCACCCGCAAACACCACCAACTGATCCGATCCACCAAGAAATCAGCATTCAAGGATCGACTCGACAACAACGCCCACAACAGCAAAGAACTATTCAACATTGTCAAAGAGTTTACCAACCCCACCACCGGAACCTACGACATCACTCCATCCCAAGACCTCTGCGACTCTCTAGCCTCGTTCTTCCACAACAAAATCGCTGACATACATAACAACTTTGGAGACCAGCCCACCCCACCCCACCTACCTCTGAACTAAAACCCCCCTCCAACAACCTATACGCCTGGAACCCAATCACCACTGAAGACACCATCCGCCTGATGAACACCATTCACTCAGGATCGCCAACCGACCCATGTCCCCACCACATTTTCAACAAGGCTGACTCCATTATCGCACCCCATCTCCGAGACGTCATCAACTGCTCCATCAACTCCGCCACCTTCCCAGGAAGCTGGAAACATGCCGAACTCAGCGCCCTCTTGAAGAAACCTACAGCAGACCCCAGTGAACTTAAGAACTACCGCCCCATTTCGCTCCTCCCATTCCTTGCCAAAGTCATTGAGAAAGCCGCCAACAGTCAACTCGCCGCCTTCCTCGAATCCAACAAATCCCTCGACCCTTCACAGTCCGGCTTCCGAACCAAACACAGCACCGAGACCGCCCTCATCGCAGCAACAGACGACATTCGAACTCTACTGGACAACGGAGAAACTGCTGCCCTCATCCTACTCGACCTCTCCGCAGCCTTCGACACAGTCTGTCATAACACCCTTATACAACGCCTCAGCAACGTCGGAATACAGGGAAAAGCATTGGACTGGATAATCTCATTCCTCGCCGGAAGAACCCAGAGAGTCGGCCTCCCCCCTTTTAGATCAGAGGCCACCGAAGTCATCTGCGGCGTACCCCAAGGATCTTCACTCAGTCCCACCCTCTTCAACGTATACATGAGTCCCCTTGCATCCATTGCGCGCCAACACAACCTCAACATTATCTCCTACGCAGACGACACTCAGCTGATCCTATCCCTCACCAAAGACCCAAACACCGCCAAAACCAACCTACACGAAGGGATGAAAGAAGTAGCCGAGAGGATGAAGAACAGCCGTTTAAAACTAAACTCAGACAAAACGGAAGTCCTCATCTTAGGATGATCCCCCTCTGCCTGGGACGACTCATGGTGGCCACCGGCCCTGGGAACAGCACCCATACCAACGGACCACGCACGTAACCTGGGCTTCATCCTGGACTCCTCCCTCTCGATGACCAGACAAGTCAATGCCGTCTCATCATCATGCTTCAACATCCTACGTATGCTCAACAAAATCTTCTGTTGGATCCCCACCGAAACAAGAAAGACGGTCACCCATGCACTGGTCACAAGCCGACTAGACTACGGAAACACCCTTTACGCCGGAACCACAGCCAAACTACAGAAAAAACTTCAACGCATCCAAAACGCCTCAGCCAGACTCATCCTAGACATCCCACGCAAAGCTCACATTTCCGGTCACCTGAAAGACCTCCACTGGCTCCCCGTCTACAAGAGAATAACGTTCCGCCTCCTCACCCACGCATACAAAGCCCTCTACAACCTAGGACCCAAATACCTCAACACGCGCCTGTCCTTCTACACCCCCACCCGCCAACTTCGATCGTCCAATCAAGCCCTCGCCGCAATTCCACGCATCCAAAGATCCACCATGGGAGGAAGATCCTTCTCCTACTTAGCGGCCAAGACCTGGAATTCCCTCCCCACCCACCTCCGCCTCACACAGAACCACCTCTCCTTCACAAAACAACTAAAAACTTGGATATTTGACAAGCAAAGCTCACCCCTTCCCTCAAGCGCCTTGAGACCCTCTGGGTGAGTAGTGCGCTACACAAATTTAAACTTGACTTGAATTGACTGCTCGTGCCTCCGATACGCTTCCAAGCTTGGGCTTCAGCTGAGAACAATCACTGAGTTGCAGTCACGTTCGGCTGCTCGCGCCTTCAATTACACGCGCTCTCAATCTCGAGCTGTTGTTTACATTTAAAACTGAATGATTACATTCAATCACCAGCACAGTTACTGTCACGCTCGGCTACAAGCGCCTTACATGACACGTGCTCCCAAGTTTGGTGTTTACATTCAAATCTAGTTAGCAGTATGGCTTCTTTAGCGCTGGAGCACACATTAAACAATTAAATAGGAAGTTGCAATTTTGAAGACTACAAAAAACCGCAAAGGTGCACCACAAATTTTGTAACAAATGATATGTCTTGGCGATGTTGGAATTCTTCTTCAAAATCTTTATTTTTCAAAACATTCAGTCAAACATAAACAGCCGACGCGTTTCGTCCCAACCTGGGACTTCTTCAGGGCTGTCGGTAAAAGACATATAAACATATGATCAGTATTATGAAATACTGAAAAACACATACACTTTACAAAGTTTAAAAATGTATTTCAAAACAATTTAAAATCATGCTACTACAACAGACACAGAAGCTTGTGCATGTATAAGATGTTTAAGGCATTAGCTCTCTGTCCATCTGTCAACAGAGTTTGGGCTATGTACACGTATATATACAATATTTACATGTAAAGATCTGTATCTCTTCAGATCAAAAAGCACAAGATTGGAAAAAAGCTCATATATCATACATTTTCAAGAAACAGGAGACAAGGTTAGACCATTGGCATTGGGCCCATTTGTTTGACCATGACATGCCCTCACAAACATGCCCTCACAACAAATACCCTGTATGTGTCTAGAAGAAAGTGGTATGTGAGTCTGGCTGAAAGGCACTAAAAGAAGGGAAGAACTGTTTGTGACAATGTAGGTGCTATAGGTCCACTAGCTATATTACCTTTAAGTTAGTCGGACGTCGCATGCTCGGGAGAGGTATAAAAGCGTGGTCTTGGTATCTCCTTGCCAGCTACAGTGTATCCTGTTAAGTTACGTTGTTCCATACGAAATTCTTTATTTCTCTCTGAGATAATAAGAGAGGAAGAATTCTCTTTGAGCACAACGTCCTTCGATATGGGATTTACAGTACAGCATGGGAATAGCACAATATGTTAAGAATGGGGGGCTGCAGACTTCACTCCAAAATATTCTTGCGATCAGTCTACTTACTGTAAGTATGCTAGCAATCAGATGGCAATGCTGATTTCAAAATAGCTCTGTTCACTTTGTTGTGAAAACCGTATTTCAATCCATATGCTGGAAAAAGTAAACAGAAAAAAGAAGGAGGAGCTAGTACCCTATAATGCGGCACTTCTTAAATATATATAATCAAAGGTCCATTCGTGGCCAACATTAGTTAAAGAGGGGATATAACTGTCCAGCAAGGTTTACCTGAATTAAGTGTATCAACGGTGTTGGACTGGTGGTCCTGTAAGTCCTATGGAGGAGGGTGTGGGCACTGTATCCCAGCAGGCCTGTAGATGAAAAAAATAACCAGGGGCCTATGAAAATAACCTCCAATTTTATGGACAAGAAGATATACCCTACTTCTGTGAACAGATACTATGTGTCATAACACAAAAAATTTGGAATATAAGTCAAAAGGTAAACATGTGCCAATTTATACTCCACTGGCTTAAAACTGGATAATATGTATCCCTCCATGCTGTAGTTTGTTTTATTAAGTCAACCCTTGTACAAAAGTGGGTAGAATGAACGTGGGAGTGGAAGGACCCAGAGTTTCCCATTCAAGATGCTCTATTGAAAAAATTGTCCCCAAAGCCTAAGGTGCATAGATACCTCTCTGCAGTGGTAATTACAAAGGACCCAACCTGGGAAATACAAAACACCCAACCTGGAGACATAGGTGAGCCTGCAAGGGAAAAAGTGTCCCTGTTGCAAAGGGAAATCCCCAAGGCCTAACCTGAAGACATGGGTGAGCCTACAAGGTTCAGCCAAAGATATCTGTTACCTAATTAACTCTCCGTTGCAGTCAAAAACGGCCGGCGTCCATCCACATCCCTCGTCTTGACCAACACCCGCAGCGACGTCGTGTGCTGAAGGTGTAGGTCCATGTTGTTCCCTTTATAGTAGTGGGGAGTGGGCTGATGGGCTACACCTGGCCCCGTTTCCCGCCTTTGCGCAGGGGCGCTGTCATGGAATGCAGAGCACCCATTGTATTGTCGACCGTCTGAAAGACGGCGGCCATTTTGAAGTGTCCAAAGAAACAAGGGTTTATGTGCTTTGGACCCATTTGAGACCCATGCTTTGAACAGTTGCCCATCCCCCAGGTAGACCTGCATTGTTTATATTTTGCGAGGACAGGACTTGCTTGTTTCTATATAAAACGTCCAAATTTTGAATGATCGGAAACCTATTTAAGGAAGTGAGTGCACGCACCGAAAAATAAAAGACAAGCCATCCCGAACCCGTAATGGGAAGGGAGCCGATAATCGGGCCTTTATATGTAGTAATGTTAGAACCGAACGTTCAAGCTGATACAGCGTTATCCATATGGGAGTTCAATCACATCCACCCTCGGTCCGGGCGAGTCTAAATGGCGGCCATCTTGGAATGTCTAGAATAAAGGCAGTTCCCGCTGTACGTATTACAAGTATACCCCGTTTTTGTGTTAAAACGCGAAAACGTAAAGAAACCTAGCGCCTGGCTCAATTAAAGATTGCAGGTTAAAATAACCCTGAACCGTAACGTGAAGTCCGGCTGTCTAGGTACGAAGTCGAAAAAATTCGGCACACTCATGGTGACCTGTTAATATATCTGTTCTACACGATGTCTATAGAATCCAGACACTGTCTAGCGCGAAATTTAAGGGTGAAACATGGGCGCGTGAACCAGGGCAAATGCAAAATACATGGTGGACACATGTGAATGTGGCGGCCATCTTGGACAGTCCTTTTGTTCATACAGGGCAAGTGGATGGTGCTAACAAATGTATGCATAGGTATGTGTTTAATGTGCCTATTGTTGTATGCGGGAGGCGATGGAGGGCACAAAATTGATGCAATGGAATATAGAGCAGAAGGGCGCAAAATGCGCGTTTAGATGAGTGTGGGATATTTTCAAAAAGTAATATCAGCCAAATTGTTCAACATAAGGGTTTGTGAGGACCGGAAAGCGGGCCAGGGAGAATGGGCAAGCCAAAAAGTGCTGTTGAGGGTGAGCAAGAGAAGTGAAAAATGAAAGACACATGGTTTGCAAACAAATGAGCCCTCTCCAATGGTAACAGAGAGGTATGTGCTGTTATGTGCAGTATGTAAGCAGACAGGTAAACCTAGATAGTTGTGGTATGCAGCAGTGTCATAAAGAACCTTTAGTGTCATCTCTAGAGATCAGCATTTCAGTAATTCCTTCGATGTTAAATCATACCGCGTAGTCATAATGACCTGGGATGTGAACTTCAGGAGATCAGCACGGCAGAGGCCGAGCAGAACATGATATGAACGATAAGTGCGGGCTACTCCAAAAAATAATGTAGTTCATCTTCGGTATTATGACCAAATTCAGTACACCGAAGTCTACAAATCCAGCCCGCCTCCCGTTGTCTCAATGCCAGTTCTCTGTTCCCCCCTCTTGGATGTGGGGGTTGGTGATCTATACCCATGAACCACATGTTATCCGTTTCTTTGTGGTGTTCCCGCATGTGGAAGGTCAGGGGGTATCTTAGGTCACCATTGCGTCTTGCTCTTACATGCTCTTGTATACGGATCTTTAAGGTTCTCTTGGTGCTGCCAACGTAAATCTTATCACAGCCGCAACCCAAAACATAAACCACAAATTTTGTGTTACAATTGATCAGGTGATCGATTGTATATGTTTTGCTTGTGTTGAAGCGAAATTCCTTAGTTTTATTTCTGCCAAACGCACACATATTGCATTCACTACATGTGAAGAAACCTTTAGTGGGAGTCGTCAGCCAGTTGGTTCGCTTTTTCGGTTCTAAGTAACTGGGGCAGAGGATATCACGAAGGTTTCTGCCTCTCCTGTAGCTGACTTTTGGCGTCCTGGTGACCGAATCCCGAAGGCTCGGTATGTCCGCAATCAGGTGCCAATTTTTTCTTAGGATGTTAAAAATTGTGCTACTCTGATCTGAGTATTGTGTAGTGAACGACAGGGGTCTGTTGGTATCTGCTGACCTATGCTTGGGGGCCAAAGTGTTTGTTCTGGGTACATTTTGCACTTTCTTGTTGGCTTTTTCAAGCGTCTTGCTTGGATAACCCCTTTCTAGGAAACGTTTTTCTGTTTCCTGTATGTTGTGTTGGAAGGCGTCCTCCGTGCTGCAATTGCGGCGCATCCGAATCATTTCCCCATAGGGGATGTTCTCAATGATATGTCGGGGATGTGCGCTCTCGTAATGCAACAAGCTGTTGCAAGCTGTCGCTTTGCGATGAGTGCGGCTCTGGATTTTATTGTTTTCCACAAAAAGGTTTACATCCAAAAACTCTATCGTTTTCTGGTCATGTGTCATGGTGAAGCGGACATTAAACGGGTTATCATTGAGGTAGCCAAAATAGGCAAGGAGATCTGGGGTAGGTCCATCCCAGATCATGATCACATCATCGATGTACCTACCCCAGAAAATGATGTTGTTCATCCAGGCCGCCGCGTGACGACCCCAAGCATGCTCCCGCTCGAACCAGCCCATGAACAGACCAGCGTAAGCGGGAGCAAACCTGGAGCCCATCGCAGTCCCTTGTGTTTGGTGGTACCAAGCTGAATCATGGAGGAAGTAATTTTTTGACAGAATGATATCTGTCATCTCAAGGAGGACACCATTGTGTGACAAGTGGTCGGCTGTGCGTGTGTCTAAGAAAGTTTCCAAAGCCCTTAGTCCGAACTCCTTTTTGATGCAGGTATAGAGTCCGACTACGTCTAGGGTCACCAAATGTAGGGAATCAGTCCAGGTAAAGCCCTCCAATTTGCCTAGTATGTCCTTGGTATCCCTCAGGTAGGCAGGGAGATTTTGTACCATGGGCTGGATGAAGGTATCCACATACTCCGAGAGCCTCTCTGTGGGCGAACTGATTCCGGAAATGATGGGGCGGCCAGGTGGAAAAGAACCCCCTTTGTGAATTTTAGGGAGTATGTATATGCAGGGATAAGACGGGGTTGTTACTGTCAAATACTGGCATTCCTCTGCACTTAGTAAACCTATCTCACGCCATTCTGTGAGTTTCATATTTATGAAAGATGTGAGTGCTTCAATGGGGTTGTGGCCTAATTTAGTATAGCAGTTGGAATCTGAAAGCTGTCGAGAGATTTCATTCATGTAGTCATCCCTATTCATAATAACTACATTCCCCCCTTTGTCAGCCTCCCGGATAACAATCCTTTCATCAGATTGTAATCTTTTCAAGGCTTCTGATTCTGTCCGGGTAAGATTATATTTTTGCATGGAAGTTCGTTTGGGGTTGTCAAGCATCTGGTGGAAGGAATGGCTGACTTTTTCTCTGAAAGTATCTATGTTTGGATGGGTGCCAGTCGGAGTAAATTTTGATCTGGGTTTTAAACCACTGTTCACATATACATCTTCAATGACATTCAATTCCTGTCTTACATTCTCAATCTCCACAGAAGTATCAAGTTCAACAGAAATCATTGCTTGTAAGGTATTTATTTCGTTGACAGTGTAATCAGTGACATTATTAACATTGTGCTGAATGACATGATTAGAAGGGTTACGTGCAAAGTGATCTTTCAGTTTTACCAATCGAACAAATTTCATTAGATCCACAAAAATATCAACGTCCCCACCCTTTTGGTTGGGGCAAAAACCTAGACCCTTATTCAGGACAGAAATTTCATCTTGATCTAGTACTCTCTCGGACAGGTTAACCACAATGGACTCAACTGTGTTATTGTTCTTAGGGACAGTTACTGTGGTGGATTCCCCTTCTTTTTGGACCTTGTTACCCTCTCCACCGTTTCCAAATTTGGTTTTTTTGAGTTTCTGTTTGCGTTTCTGCCAGACCCTCCCTCCCCTTCTTGTCTTTGAGGTTCTTTGTGGGCCGGTCGTGCCCCTAGCCTCCACCTCTCCATCTCCAATAAAAAATTGTTGGGCCTTATATCAGGTGTATTGGAGCTTATTGGTTCCACCGTGGAAGTAGAGCTTGCCGCAGACGAGAGAGATGTGATACTACTCGCTGAGCTTAGTTCTGGGGTTTCCGCTCTCTGCCTCTTGCCTTCCCCCGGGACTTTCACTTTATCATATTTCTTGGAAAAGGTGTAGACCCTCCCATCGCTGTAATCCTTGTCATCCCTCTTAATCTTCCTTAGTTTCTTGTCCCTAAGGTAGATTTGATGTTTTTCCAGTACCCCATCTAGTATGGCGTAATTTTTCTTTATAACATCCTTCAATTCAGATTGTGCTATCTCCTTTTCAAGTTCATCTATCTCTTGCTGAGCCTTGGCTCCCTTTTTTTCGGCATTTTTAATGAGGATCCGCATCATTGTGAATGATGCGTTCCGAAGGTTATTTTCCCAATCTTCTAGTTGTTCAGTATCTAGATCTTCAAATGTGGGGAAAATAAGTATTCTCAACCCACGTGGGATTTTTTCATTCTCTAGATATTTACCCAATGTGGTGCCATCCCACCACCGGGACATCTCATTCATTTTTAATTTTTCTAATTTCTTAAACTTGGCTTTAAGGCCATCTTCCTTCGGGATTGATGTGCCTGCTGTTTTTGCCCCTGGTGTAAATAGGTCCTGGGCAAGCTCCTGGCGTCTGTCTTTAAAGCTAGTCATGTTTTAGGACAATCGTGTGTTTTCAAGACCTCTCACGATTGTAACAGCAAATGTTAAATATGGGTATAGGGTGTATCAGTGCTAATGAGGGTGAACAAAAGTCAGAGACTACAAAGATGATGGACCCTTGCTAAGCTAAGCACCTGAATATCTATCCCCCATGTAATATGTAAACCCTTAAGTTCAAACAAGGGTGCTGTGTGCACACTGAATGGCACCCATCATCACTGTGCCCTTTCTTTATACTACAAAAAACCGCAAAGGTGCACCACAAATTTTGTAACAAATGATATGTCTTGGCGATGTTGGAATTCTTCTTCAAAATCTTTATTTTTCAAAACATTCAGTCAAACATAAACAGCCGACGCGTTTCGTCCCAACCTGGGACTTCTTCAGGGCTGTCGGTAAAAGACATATAAACATATGATCAGTATTATGAAATACTGAAAAACACATACACTTTACAAAGTTTAAAAACGTATTTCAAAACAATTTAAAATCATGCTACTACAACAGACACAGAAGCTTGTGCATGTATAAGATGTTTAAGGCATTAGCTCTCTGTCCATCTGTCAACAGAGTTTGGGCTATGTACACGTATATATACAATATTTACATGTAAAGATCTGTATCTCTTCAGATCAAAAAGCACAAGATTGGAAAAAAGCTCATATATCATACATTTTCAAGAAACAGGAGACAAGGTTAGACCATTGGCATTGGGCCCATTTGTTTGACCATGACATGCCCTCACAAACATGCCCTCACAACAAATACCCTGTATGTGTCTAGAAGAAAGTGGTATGTGAGTCTGGCTGAAAGGCACTAAAAGAAGGGAAGAACTGTTTGTGACAATGTAGGTGCTATAGGTCCACTAGCTATATTACCTTTAAGTTAGTCGGACGTCGCATGCTCGGGAGAGGTATAAAAGCGTGGTCTTGGTATCTCCTTGCCAGCTACAGTGTATCCTGTTAAGTTACGTTGTTCCATACGAAATTCTTTATTTCTCTCTGAGATAATAAGAGAGGAAGAATTCTCTTTGAGCACAACGTCCTTCGATATGGGATTTACAGTACAGCATGGGAATAGCACAATATGTTAAGAATGGGGGGCTGCAGACTTCACTCCAAAATATTCTTGCGATCAGTCTACTTACTGTAAGTATGCTAGCAATCAGATGGCAATGCTGATTTCAAAATAGCTCTGTTCACTTTGTTGTGAAAACCGTATTTCAATCCATATGCTGGAAAAAGTAAACAGAAAAAAGAAGGAGGAGCTAGTACCCTATAATGCGGCACTTCTTAAATATATATAATCAAAGGTCCATTCGTGGCCAACATTAGTTAAAGAGGGGATATAACTGTCCAGCAAGGTTTACCTGAATTAAGTGTATCAACGGTGTTGGACTGGTGGTCCTGTAAGTCCTATGGAGGAGGGTGTGGGCACTGTATCCCAGCAGGCCTGTAGATGAAAAAAATAACCAGGGGCCTATGAAAATAACCTCCAATTTTATGGACAAGAAGATATACCCTACTTCTGTGAACAGATACTATGTGTCATAACACAAAAAATTTGGAATATAAGTCAAAAGGTAAACATGTGCCAATTTATACTCCACTGGCTTAAAACTGGATAATATGTATCCCTCCATGCTGTAGTTTGTTTTATTAAGTCAACCCTTGTACAAAAGTGGGTAGAATGAACGTGGGAGTGGAAGGACCCAGAGTTTCCCATTCAAGATGCTCTATTGAAAAAATTGTCCCCAAAGCCTAAGGTGCATAGATACCTCTCTGCAGTGGTAATTACAAAGGACCCAACCTGGGAAATACAAAACACCCAACCTGGAGACATAGGTGAGCCTGCAAGGGAAAAAGTGTCCCTGTTGCAAAGGGAAATCCCCAAGGCCTAACCTGAAGACATGGGTGAGCCTACAAGGTTCAGCCAAAGATATCTGTTACCTAATTAACTCTCCGTTGCAGTCAAAAACGGCCGGCGTCCATCCACATCCCTCGTCTTGACCAACACCCGCAGCGACGTCGTGTGCTGAAGGTGTAGGTCCATGTTGTTCCCTTTATAGTAGTGGGGAGTGGGCTGATGGGCTACACCTGGCCCCGTTTCCCGCCTTTGCGCAGGGGCGCTGTCATGGAATGCAGAGCACCCATTGTATTGTCGACCGTCTGAAAGACGGCGGCCATTTTGAAGTGTCCAAAGAAACAAGGGTTTATGTGCTTTGGACCCATTTGAGACCCATGCTTTGAACAGTTGCCCATCCCCCAGGTAGACCTGCATTGTTTATATTTTGCGCTCACCCATGTCTTCAGGTTAGGCCAGGGTTGACTTAATAAAACAAACTACAGCATGGAGGGATACATATTATCCAGTTTTAAGCCAGTGGAGTATAAATTGGCACATGTTTACCTTTTGACTTATATTCCAAATTTTTTGTGTTATGACACATAGTATCTGTTCACAGAAGTAGGGTATATCTTCTTGTCCATAAAATTGGAGGTTATTTTCATAGGCCCCTGGTTATTTTTTTCATCTACAGGCCTGCTGGGATACAGTGCCCACACCCTCCTCCATAGGACTTACAGGACCACCAGTCCAACACCGTTGATACACTTAATTCAGGTAAACCTTGCTGGACAGTTATATCCCCTCTTTAACTAATGTTGGCCACGAATGGACCTTTGATTATATATATTTAAGAAGTGCCGCATTATAGGGTACTAGCTCCTCCTTCTTTTTTCTGTTTACTTTTTCCAGCATATGGATTGAAATACGGTTTTCACAACAAAGTGAACAGAGCTATTTTGAAATCAGCATTGCCATCTGATTGCTAGCATACTTACAGTAAGTAGACTGATCGCAAGAATATTTTGGAGTGAAGTCTGCAGCCCCCCATTCTTAACATATTGTGCTATTCCCATGCTGTACTGTAAATCCCATATCGAAGGACGTTGTGCTCAAAGAGAATTCTTCCTCTCTTATTATCTCAGAGAGAAATAAAGAATTTCGTATGGAACAACGTAACTTAACAGGATACACTGTAGCTGGCAAGGAGATACCAAGACCACGCTTTTATACCTCTCCCGAGCATGCGACGTCCGACTAACTTAAAGGTAATATAGCTAGTGGACCTATAGCACCTACATTGTCACAAACAGTTCTTCCCTTCTTTTAGTGCCTTTCAGCCAGACTCACATACCACTTTCTTCTAGACACATACAGGGTATTTGTTGTGAGGGCATGTTTGTGAGGGCATGTCATGGTCAAACAAATGGGCCCAATGCCAATGGTCTAACCTTGTCTCCTGTTTCTTGAAAATGTATGATATATGAGCTTTTTTCCAATCTTGTGCTTTTTGATCTGAAGAGATACAGATCTTTACATGTAAATATTGTATATATACGTGTACATAGCCCAAACTCTGTTGACAGATGGACAGAGAGCTAATGCCTTAAACATCTTATACATGCACAAGCTTCTGTGTCTGTTGTAGTAGCATGATTTTAAATTGTTTTGAAATACGTTTTTAAACTTTGTAAAGTGTATGTGTTTTTCAGTATTTCATAATACTGATCATATGTTTATATGTCTTTTACCGACAGCCCTGAAGAAGTCCCAGGTTGGGACGAAACGCGTCGGCTGTTTATGTTTGACTGAATGTTTTGAAAAATAAAGATTTTGAAGAAGAATTCCAACATCGCCAAGACATATCATTTGTTACAAAATTTGTGGTGCACCTTTGCGGTTTTTTGTAGTATAAAGAAAGGGCACAGTGATGATGGGTGCCATTCAGTGTGCACACAGCACCCTTGTTTGAACTTAAGGGTTTACATATTACATGGGGGATAGATATTCAGGTGCTTAGCTTAGCAAGGGTCCATCATCTTTGTAGTCTCTGCAATTTTGAAGAATTATATATAAAACAAGCTCAGTAACTTGATATTATAGTTCAAACATCTCGACGCTCCGTTTAAATGCACACGCTGAGTATCTCAAGTTGAATCTATATTTTCCTGATGTTTGTTTGGATATCAATCACATTCACAGCTTATAAAATATGATTTTCTATAGATAGAAGCTGTAGAATTTATGCTGAATTACACAAGCTGAATTATATTATGACCCACGCAGTAAGGGTCATTAGAGAATATTGATAAGTAGTCTCTCTTCTTCAAATAAATGAAATTTTCTTTTCTTTCCTTTTGCTTTTAATTAGATCAGTTCATGAATCATCCAAAATCCAGCACTATGTATACAATGGTTGTAACTCACGGTTTTCAATAGATAAATTCTCCCAGGAAAATTCTTCAGTTTACCGCTTCACTCCAAGGGTGAAGGTCACTGCACACTGCCCATTGCGCAGGTGTCACTTGTCCTCGTCGCAATGAAAAGTGTAGTAATCACACTTAAATTTGTTGGTTGTATAGCTTGTTTATTCAGAAATACAAGTCACAATTTAACAGCAACCTCCAGCTACAACTGCTTTCTCCAATTAGAACTCCAGGTGATGTCATATATCTACATCATCAAATTCTTTCTTAAAGAAGACATCACCACAATAGTGTCTTACAATGTTGTGCCTGGAGGGCCGCTGAGCACAGAATTTTCTGCCCCAGATCTAGTGACAGGCGGAAGCCTTCCTTCCCTATACCTAACTTATGTGCCCATTTATCTTCAGCATAATCGGCATAAAATCTTTTTATTGTACAGTCTACTCCACCATGAATAACTTCCAAAATTGAGTTCCTTCCAAACCCCGCCGGCCCTCCCTTTTTTGCCACCATAAAACTTCTAATTAGTAAAAATTTTAAAAAATGCCTTGAGTCTAAACCATACACTGTCCCGATATCAGAAAATTGCATCATTCCCTGTGCCCCCATAATATCTCCAATCTTTATTATTTCCTGTCTCCCCCATTCTGTATATATTATACATTCGTACTGTTCTAGATTCAGAATCTCAGTATGCAGAGGATATTCTTGTTCGTATTGTATAAATACTTGAGTTTTCAAGTAAGGGTCAAAAACTTTCTCAACGTCTGTTGCTGCAAGAGAGTTAACCCACTGTATCCATCTAGGATGTAAAGCTTTTGCCTTCGGAATGCTCGCTTTTGTTACTGCTTCTAAGGCAGGTACAGGTGTAACGACCATTATGCGTTTACCCTGTGCAAGAGCTCTCTTTTGCTACTGCAGTTTGAACCGCTGGCAGAATTCTTTCTGTTGAAGTGAATTTCATTTCATCTTGTGTGTGCAAGTGTAATTTATAAGCTATTGGTACCTTTTCACCTTTATTAAAGGTTAGGTATGTAAATCCGCATCTCCCTGGGATGATTCGGATTACAAGGTTGCGTACGTTTACGTGTCTGTAAATGTGATGTTGCTAACATGTCTGTTTGCACTGAAAGCAAAATTTCTATGTGTTTTTGAGTCTAGTTAGTTGATTTCAAATCAGGTTTGATTAGCTCGTAGAGAGAGTTAACCCTTTCTGCGTAGTTTAAAATGTAAGTTCTTCCGAAATTCAGGAAACCTAGAATTGACTGTAAATTTTTCAGCTTTCTTGGAGGTTGGAGCACCGCACACTTTTCTAAAAAGTTGGCTGCCAGGCTTTTGCCTGCACTTGAAATTTCATATCCCAGAAATAGGACGTTGAGATGGGCAATTCGTTATTTATTAAAATTGAATTTGTACCCTTCAGAGGCGAACCCAAGTATAATGGTGTTCACTCTGTTCAAGTGCCTATCCAAATCATCGTCTGTAAGATAGATGTCATCGACATAAGATAATGCCTCATCATCTTATGTTTGTAGTAACTCTATTACTCTGGCTGAAAATAACCCTGGACTATTCTTGAATCCCTGGGGGAGACGGCAAAAGTGTTGCTGTGTCCCCATAATTGAGAAAGCTGTCAAGTACCTGCTTTCTGGTACAATGTTTTGACAGAAGAAACTGTTAGAAATATCTAATGTGGTTTTATATTTTTTGCGCACAATGTTGTTCATCAGTGCTGCACTGTGTGCGTTTTGTACTGCAAAAGTTCTGCAACAAGAGTTCAAGTGTCTGTAGTCCAAAACTAGACGATATGTATTGTCTGGTTTGGAGACAGGAATCAAAGGATTGTTCATTGACGAGGTGCATGTTTCAATCACCCCTTGGTATTCAAGTTGATTTAAGATTTCCCTGACCTGTTTTTTAGCTTCCAGTTTAACAGGGTATTGCCTTTGCATTGTTGGTTGAGTTTTCAATTGGATTTTAGGGAGAGGAGAGTTCTCATCCCATCCTACGTGATTTTTATATAATGATGGACCCTGGGCTACAGCCCATTTTCTGGCATAGGTGTATTTTTTATGAACCGGAATATGATTTTAGAAGGCTGGCATAATGATCTCTTCGCCGTGTGGGCACTCCCTGACAAATTCAGGTGGCCAGTCATTTTCAGCTAGAAGAATGTCATAACCCTTAGATAGCTTCTCCCAAAAGAGTGCTTTTATTTTCCTAGTTATGTCCCCCTCCATCTGGAGTGTTACTTCATATAACTTATGGGGTACATTAGGAGTCGACAGTTTCAACTTGAATGCACTCATTCAAGTCCACTGTCTCCAGATGATCCTTCAGGATCTTGCGAGCTATGACGACTTCTGCTGCGCTGTCTAGCATTGTCTGAGCCCACTCCCCGTTCTTAAGTTATGTCCTCAAGATCCTCGGCATGTCTGATTTTTACACTTGCTACCTTCTTCTTGGTGAATTGCTGTTTCTTATTTTTTGGAACATGTTGATCGTCTTTGGACTTCACGCTTTCTTCCTTGTATTCTGACCATCCTCTTCTTTCCGATTTCTGTAAGGAAGTCTGAAAGGTACGAGAGGAACATGTATCATTATCTTGATATCTATCAGGTGTTCTCAAATTATCCCTATTCCTGAGATTATACCTCTTTTCAGAGGGCTCCTGTTGAGGAGACTTTCCTCTGGACTGAGAACGCTTCTCTTTAGGAAGTGTCATTTTAGTGTTTTCCCACTTCTTTTTAGGAATAGTGAGATTATTTTTAATAAAGACCTTTTCAGGATTTTCTGTTAGTTGGGGTTTTACTGGTTTCCCACCCAAACTATCTCTACCTAGTTCTTCATATGATTTTTCAATGATTCTTGCAAGTTCATACGGTTGCTCAGTAATATCAAGTTATTTTAGTTTTTGGCGGATTGCCACGGATACTGCTTCAACTTTAATGTTAGCTAATAATATAGCTGAGACCTGTTTCTAATCTTTTAGTAATTTCATACCAAGATTCAAGGCAGGTTCAGGTCCGCAATCATTTTGAATCTGTTTAAGAACGTCTGGTATTACCGCCATAGACGGAACACCATGAGATTTTGTGTACGATGCAGCAAAGACTGTACCCAAAGTGTCACAGTCCTCCAGGTGTGGTGCAATCCCCATTGGTAAACAGATTGTTAGAATCCTGTGTTTCTCATGAGGTGTACTATCGGGAAATACTGCCTCAATCTGCGTAACTTTTTGAGCTAACCAGGATGGAATTGGTTCCCGTTTTGTGTGTAATTTACCAATGACTGATTGCATAGTCAGTGGTGTAATTTTGTGTTAAGAAAAAAGAACGTTAGAGTAGGGTCCTAGGGCTATTTTAACGACCCGACGGATACATGCCCTGCTAACACTATATAACTAGAAAAAGTGTCCGGGGGTCTAGAGAGAAACTACGAATCTTACTATAGAAACATCAAAATGAAAAGCTATGTGATAAATAAAGTGATGTGACTATGTGTCATGCTGCACGCAAATTCCCATACTTGAAAAAAGTGCCCATCAGTTCCCACCTGGTTCCGCCCTACATCATTTGGGCTCTCCTTACCCAGGAGAAAGTGCAGTATGTCTAGCAGTGTAGTATTGATAGATCAACTTTAGAAAAAAATCCAAAGTTATGCTGGTAGGACTGCTAAATTGTCTATTGTGAATAACTGAATTACAGTGCCACATTAAATGTGTGAAAATAGTGCAATGTTAAAATTAGGTAGTTATTGAGTGGATAGAAAAATATTTTATTAGATTCCCTCAAAACTCCCAATGTTAAAATGTGAAAAAGCAAACAGATTTAACATAATATCTGTTAATCAGTAGGGTCAACATGTTTCAGCAGAAGTGATTCTAAATATGTCACTGCTTTCTTCAGGACCAAGATGTATAAGGCTACTGTATAAGAAAAGGAAAAATATCACCTGTATATTTTTCTCGAGTTCATTCAATCTTCTCCACTGTGATTGGTGAAAAAGTAAACCTGTACACATACAAATGAGAAATATAGTAGAAACGTAGAAAGGCAATTGTAAGTTGTTTTGCCACATATTAGATACTTGATTTGATCTATGCAAGATTAGTCACAATATCACCATATGCTTACAACTACATTTCTAGTCACCTTACCTAAATTTTGTAGGAGGAATAGCATCACCCCACCTGGCTGCTGCTCAGGTAAGAGGAGCACCACTCTAGTAAAAAACACAGAACATAACACTTGAACTCACACCAAAAGGCCACGTGTCTTTCACAGACCCAATTCGTTAATTACATTTATTTTATTTTTTGTGTTCAAAAGAAACACAGGTCAGCCTCATGTACTGCTGTTGTGTATTATTTATAGTGATATCTGAAACCGAGGAGTTTAAAGATTTTTCGCACATATCCTCGATTATTCAAATGAGAATCGGCCATAATTCAGTGAGCAGATGTTTCGCTTTTGGCATTGAAAGCAGCACGCTCTATTGGGTTCCCAGCCGGAAACACCGAGAATCGTCCATAATGAATACTCAATTGTAACGATATTCAGTGAACAGATGTTTCGCTTTTGGCATTTAAAGCAGCACGCTCTATCGGGTTCCCAGCCGGAAAGACCGAGTATATTGTGGCATTGCGAACCAGTTGGTCAGTCACCGTTCTTAACCTCTAGCTGCGTGAGCAGATGTTTCGCTTTTGGCATTTAAAGCAGCACGCTCTATCGGGTTCCCAGCCTGAAACACAGATTATGTTGTGGCATTGCGCACCAGTTGGTCAGTCACCGTTCTTAACCTCTAGCTACGTTGCAAGCTCAAATATATTTATAATTAGCGAGCAAAGCGTTTTAAGGCAGTTATTTCTACCGGATGCTCTATTGTCTTACGCGCTACTGCAACGGTTATCTTAGCACATTTCTTATGTTCCCTAATCGAAAACCCGATTGTTTTATGGTATTCAGCGCTAATCGGTCAGCGTTGTTCGCTTACCTTCCCGTCGGTACACCAAGCGTCCCTCTGGGCAATCTGGGGGGGCGCCGGTGTACTGGTAAGGAGCCATTTTAATACTCCCGGTGTCATGAGACTCGATTGAGCGCGTGACCTAGTGGACTACAAAACGAAGCTAGATTCATGGGAAATGTAGTTCAATTATGACCCTCCCGGGGTCATGTGACTCAGTTGAGCATGTGACCTAGTAGACTACAAAACAAAGCTAGATTCATGGGAAATGTAGTTCAATTTAGAAAGAAGGGGTTATACGTGAGTTTATGTAAAATGTATAACTTAAAGGGTTATAAAAGGGCATTGCAAGTGCAGGGAAGGAGATTATCTCAAGATTGGTGACGCTCCTTTTCAGCGCAATGGTGTCTGAGTGGTGTAAACTTATAGTGTAAAGATTTAGCTTCCCAAGAGGCTTGTTTACAATTTGGTCCTGTAACTCGGCAACCAAGAATTTCATTTCTGTGTAATTTAATAAGTAAAGCTACCTGATAGATAATATTGTAGACATGTAACTCTTGGCTTAACATTGAATTTCAGAAAGCAGTTGTAAATTCAATATATACACAGTGTGATGTTACTGAGCTGTTTATAGTGACATCCATGGGATATCTTCATTTAAACCTATTAAATTACACAGTAAGGAATATGCTACTTACCAGTATGCATCTGTTCTTGGCATAGAGGGCTGCAGAGTGGTACATTATGAATAGATCGCCATCTGGTGTTGGGCTCGGATGATTGCACTTTGTTTTTCTCTTGGAGAGTCTTTTGTATCTTGGTGACTCCTCCCTTAGTTGGTAGTGCGCATGGGCATCGGCTCCATCCTTAGATTGTTTTGCCATAGTAGGGTTAGATGGAGTAGTGTAGTAGAATACAGATAAGAATGCCCATGTAAGTGTATCTAAATAAGAATAATGTTGGAACAGACACAGGTTTCCGGGGAGGCTGGGAGGGCATGTACCACTCTGCAGCCCTCTATGCCAAGAACAGATGCATACTGGTAAGTAGCATATTCCGTTCGAGGCATATGGGCTGCAGATGGTACATTATGAATAGACTATACAGCAGTTCTCTCCCTAGCGGTGGTCGCCAGTGTCTGTTGCAACTGTTTGAAATAAAGTTTTTAATACTGCTTGACCCACTCTAGCTTGTTGTGTTGTGTGCACATCTACACAATAGTGTTTTGTGAAGGTGTGTGGTGTAACCCAGGTAGCTGCTTTGCATATGTCATCTAGTGGGATGTTTCCCAAAAATGCCATGGATGCTCCTAGTTTACGTGTAGAGTGAGCTTTAGGAGGAACAGTTAATGTTCTCTTTGCTTTTAAGTAGCATATTTCAATGCATTTTACAATCCATCTGGCAATGCCCGCCTTAGAGATGGGATTGCCTTTGTGTGTTGGAGAAAACGCAACAAATAGCTGTTTTGTCTTTCTGAAAGTTTGTGTTCTTTCTATATAGTACAGTATGGCCCTTCTAACATCTAATGTATGTAGGGCTCTTTCTGCTACTGTTTGTGGTTTTGGAAAGAAAACCGGTAATTCCACTGACTGATTGATGTGGAATGCTGAAATTACTTTTGGTAAGAATTTTGGGTTTGTTCTAAGAACCACTTTATTTTGGTGTAACTGCATAAATGGTTCTTGAATAGTAAAAGCCTGCAGTTCACTTACTCTTCTAAGTGACGTGATAGCTATGAGGAAGGCCACCTTCCATGTGAGGAATTGTATTTCACACCTATGCATAGGTTCAAAGGGTGGCCCCATTAGTCTGGTAAGTACTATGTTGATATTCCAGACTGGTGAAGGTGGTCTTCTTGGTGGAATGACTCTTTTGAGTCCTTCCATGAAAGCTTTAATTGCTGGTACTTTAAACAGGGAAAGATGTTTCTAATCTTTTAGTAATTTCATACCAAGATTCAAGGCAGGTTCAGGTCCGCAATCATTTTGAATCTGTTTAAGAACGTCTGGTATTACCGCCATAGACGGAACACCATGAGATTTTGTGTACGATGCAGCAAAGACTGTACCCAAAGTGTCACAGTCCTCCAGGTGTGGTGCAATCCCCATTGGTAAACAGATTGTTAGAATCCTGTGTTTCTCATGAGGTGTACTATCGGGAAATACTGCCTCAATCTGCGTAACTTTTTGAGCTAACCAGGATGGAATTGGTTCCCGTTTTGTGTGTAATTTACCAATGACTGATTGCATAGTCAGTGGTGTAATTTTGTGTTAAGAAAAAAGAACGTTAGAGTAGGGTCCTAGGGCTATTTTAACGACCCGACGGATACATGCCCTGCTAACACTATATAACTAGAAAAAGTGTCCGGGGGTCTAGAGAGAAACTACGAATCTTACTATAGAAACATCAAAATGAAAAGCTATGTGATAAATAAAGTGATGTGACTATGTGTCATGCTGCACGCAAATTCCCATACTTGAAAAAAGTGCCCATCAGTTCCCACCTGGTTCCGCCCTACATCATTTGGGCTCTCCTTACCCAGGAGAAAGTGCAGTATGTCTAGCAGTGTAGTATTGATAGATCAACTTTAGAAAAAAATCCAAAGTTATGCTGGTAGGACTGCTAAATTGTCTATTGTGAATAACTGAATTACAGTGCCACATTAAATGTGTGAAAATAGTGCAATGTTAAAATTAGGTAGTTATTGAGTGGATAGAAAAATATTTTATTAGATTCCCTCAAAACTCCCAATGTTAAAATGTGAAAAAGCAAACAGATTTAACATAATATCTGTTAATCAGTAGGGTCAACATGTTTCAGCAGAAGTGATTCTAAATATGTCACTGCTTTCTTCAGGACCAAGATGTATAAGGCTACTGTATAAGAAAAGGAAAAATATCACCTGTATATTTTTCTCGAGTTCATTCAATCTTCTCCACTGTGATTGGTGAAAAAGTAAACCTGTACACATACAAATGAGAAATATAGTAGAAACGTAGAAAGGCAATTGTAAGTTGTTTTGCCACATATTAGATACTTGATTTGATCTATGCAAGATTAGTCACAATATCACCATATGCTTACAACTACATTTCTAGTCACCTTACCTAAATTTTGTAGGAGGAATAGCATCACCCCACCTGGCTGCTGCTCAGGTAAGAGGAGCACCACTCTAGTAAAAAACACAGAACATAACACTTGAACTCACACCAAAAGGCCACGTGTCTTTCACAGACCCAATTCGTTAATTACATTTATTTTATTTTTTGTGTTCAAAAGAAACACAGGTCAGCCTCATGTACTGCTGTTGTGTATTATTTATAGTGATATCTGAAACCGAGGAGTTTAAAGATTTTTCGCACATATCCTCGATTATTCAAATGAGAATCGGCCATAATTCAGTGAGCAGATGTTTCGCTTTTGGCATTGAAAGCAGCACGCTCTATTGGGTTCCCAGCCGGAAACACCGAGAATCGTCCATAATGAATACTCAATTGTAACGATATTCAGTGAACAGATGTTTCGCTTTTGGCATTTAAAGCAGCACGCTCTATCGGGTTCCCAGCCGGAAAGACCGAGTATATTGTGGCATTGCGAACCAGTTGGTCAGTCACCGTTCTTAACCTCTAGCTGCGTGAGCAGATGTTTCGCTTTTGGCATTTAAAGCAGCACGCTCTATCGGGTTCCCAGCCTGAAACACAGATTATGTTGTGGCATTGCGCACCAGTTGGTCAGTCACCGTTCTTAACCTCTAGCTACGTTGCAAGCTCAAATATATTTATAATTAGCGAGCAAAGCGTTTTAAGGCAGTTATTTCTACCGGATGCTCTATTGTCTTACGCGCTACTGCAACGGTTATCTTAGCACATTTCTTATGTTCCCTAATCGAAAACCCGATTGTTTTATGGTATTCAGCGCTAATCGGTCAGCGTTGTTCGCTTACCTTCCCGTCGGTACACCAAGCGTCCCTCTGGGCAATCTGGGGGGGCGCCGGTGTACTGGTAAGGAGCCATTTTAATACTCCCGGTGTCATGAGACTCGATTGAGCGCGTGACCTAGTGGACTACAAAACGAAGCTAGATTCATGGGAAATGTAGTTCAATTATGACCCTCCCGGGGTCATGTGACTCAGTTGAGCATGTGACCTAGTAGACTACAAAACAAAGCTAGATTCATGGGAAATGTAGTTCAATTTAGAAAGAAGGGGTTATACGTGAGTTTATGTAAAATGTATAACTTAAAGGGTTATAAAAGGGCATTGCAAGTGCAGGGAAGGAGATTATCTCAAGATTGGTGACGCTCCTTTTCAGCGCAATGGTGTCTGAGTGGTGTAAACTTATAGTGTAAAGATTTAGCTTCCCAAGAGGCTTGTTTACAATTTGGTCCTGTAACTCGGCAACCAAGAATTTCATTTCTGTGTAATTTAATAAGTAAAGCTACCTGATAGATAATATTGTAGACATGTAACTCTTGGCTTAACATTGAATTTCAGAAAGCAGTTGTAAATTCAATATATACACAGTGTGATGTTACTGAGCTGTTTATAGTGACATCCATGGGATATCTTCATTTAAACCTATTAAATTACACAGTAAGGAATATGCTACTTACCAGTATGCATCTGTTCTTGGCATAGAGGGCTGCAGAGTGGTACATTATGAATAGATCGCCATCTGGTGTTGGGCTCGGATGATTGCACTTTGTTTTTCTCTTGGAGAGTCTTTTGTATCTTGGTGACTCCTCCCTTAGTTGGTAGTGCGCATGGGCATCGGCTCCATCCTTAGATTGTTTTGCCATAGTAGGGTTAGATGGAGTAGTGTAGTAGAATACAGATAAGAATGCCCATGTAAGTGTATCTAAATAAGAATAATGTTGGAACAGACACAGGTTTCCGGGGAGGCTGGGAGGGCATGTACCACTCTGCAGCCCTCTATGCCAAGAACAGATGCATACTGGTAAGTAGCATATTCCGTTCGAGGCATATGGGCTGCAGATGGTACATTATGAATAGACTATACAGCAGTTCTCTCCCTAGCGGTGGTCGCCAGTGTCTGTTGCAACTGTTTGAAATAAAGTTTTTAATACTGCTTGACCCACTCTAGCTTGTTGTGTTGTGTGCACATCTACACAATAGTGTTTTGTGAAGGTGTGTGGTGTAACCCAGGTAGCTGCTTTGCATATGTCATCTAGTGGGATGTTTCCCAAAAATGCCATGGATGCTCCTAGTTTACGTGTAGAGTGAGCTTTAGGAGGAACAGTTAATGTTCTCTTTGCTTTTAAGTAGCATATTTGAATGCATTTTACAATCCATCTGGCAATGCCCGCCTTAGAGATGGGATTGCCTTTGTGTGTTGGAGAAAACGCAACAAATAGCTGTTTTGTCTTTCTGAAAGTTTGTGTTCTTTCTATATAGTACAGTATGGCCCTTCTAACATCTAATGTATGTAGGGCTCTTTCTGCTACTGTTTGTGGTTTTGGAAAGAAAACCGGTAATTCCACTGACTGATTGATGTGGAATGCTGAAATTACTTTTGGTAAGAATTTTGGGTTTGTTCTAAGAACCACTTTATTTTGGTGTAACTGCATAAATGGTTCTTGAATAGTAAAAGCCTGCAGTTCACTTACTCTTCTAAGTGACGTGATAGCTATGAGGAAGGCCACCTTCCATGTGAGGAAAAGTATTTCACACCTATGCATAGGTTCAAAGGGTGGCCCCATTAGTCTGGTAAGTACTATGTTGATATTCCAGACTGGGGAAGGTGGTCTTCTTGGTGGAATGACTCTTTTGAGTCCTTCCATGAAAGCTTTAATTGCTGGTACTTTAAACAGGGAAAGATGTTGCCTGTTTTGTAGGTACGCCGCTATAGCTGCGAGATGAACTCTTATAGAGGTATATGCTAAGTTACATCTCTGTAAGTGTAGTAAATAGCAAATGATTTGTTTAGTGGATGCGTCCAGAGGGTTGATTTGCTTACTGTTACAGTGTATAGCAAACCTTTTCCATTTTGATGCATAGCATGCTCTGGTGGTAGGACGTCTTGCTTGTTTAATGATTTCCATACATTCTGGTGGTAGATCTAAATATCCAAACTCTATGACCTCAGGAGCCAGATCGCTAGGTTCAGTTGTTTGGGATCTGGGTGCATTATTTCTCCATGGTTCTGTGTGAGATGCATGGGTAGTAATCTTAGCTTTTGATGTGGTACTTGTGAGAGTTGTAGCAGTGTGGTGAACCACGGCTGTCTTGCCCACGTGGGTGCCACTAGTATCATTGTCATTGAGTGTTGCTGCAGCTTCCGAACCAGTAAAGGAATTAGTGGTAGAGGAGGGAACGCGTAAGCAAATTTGTTGGACCAATTTATCCATAGCGCGTTGCCCTGGGACCGTTGGTGTGGGTACCTGGATGCGAAGTTTTTGCATTTTGCGTTCTGATGATTGGCAAACAGATCTATCTCTGGTTGCCCCCATTTTTGGAAGAATGGCTGCAGTATTTGGTCGTTCAGCTCCCATTCGTGTACTTGCTCTGACTGTCTGCTTAGGATGTCTGCTATCTGATTTTGAACTCCTGGTAGGTGTTCTGCTAACAGATAGATCTTTTGAGGAATGGCCCATCCCCAAATGTCCTGTGCTAGTCTGGATAGTTGGAGAGAGTGTGTCCCCCCCTGTTTTTGAATATAATACATTGCAGTCATGTTGTCTGTTCTGATCAGGACTGCCTTGCCTGTTATTTGCATTTGGAAAGCTTTTAGTGCTAGAAACACTGCTAATAGTTCCAGGTAGTTGATGTGCAGTCTCTTTTGCTGCACACTCCACTTCCCCTGCACTGTGTATTTGTCCATATGCGCTCCCCATCCTGAGAGCGATGCGTCCGCTGTTATTATTACTTGTGGAATTGGCTCTAGGAACGACCGTCCCTTGGAGATGTTTTCTGTGTTCCACCACTTCAGAGAGCGGTACGTCCGGTCGTTTACCAACACCTGATCTGTAATCTGACCTTGAGCCTGATTCCACTGTGTCGCTAGACACTCCTGTAGCGGACGCATTTGAAGTCTGGCATGTGGTATTAGCAGTATGCATGAGGACATCATGCCTAATAGTTGCATGAACACTTGTGCTGGTAGTGAGTGTTGTGGTTGAAATCTTTGTATTAACCCGACCATTGTTTGTATCCTGACTGGGTTGGGGTATGCTATTGCTCTTTCTGTGTCTACTGTAGCCCCCAGGTATTGCTGAATCTGATTTGGTTGCAGGTGCGATTTTTTGTAGTTCACTGTGAACCCTAGGTGGTGCAGCAATTGAATTGTCTTCTGTGTGTTGTGAAGACATTCTTCTTTTGACTTGGCCTTTATTAGCCAATCGGCCAAGTATGGGAAGACATGTATTTGTTGTCTTCTTAGGTGTGCTGCCACCACAGCTAGACATTTTGTGAAAACTCTTGGTGCTGTTGTGACACCGAACGGAAGGACTTTGAACTGATAGTGTTGTCCTTCCAACACAAATCTTAGGTATTTTCTGTGGGCTTTGTGAATTGGGATATGAAAGTAAGCGTCTTTTAGATCCAGTGTAGAAAGAAAGTCCCCTTTCTTCAGTAAAGGGAGTACTTGTTGGAGCGTGACCATGTGGAAATGCTCCGAATTTATGTAAGCATTGAGAGGTCTGAGGTCTAATATTGGTCTTAGGGGCCCGTCCTTTTTGGGGATCAGGAAGTATAGAGAGTATACTCCTGTTCCTTGTTGATGTTTTGGGACCTTCTCTATTGCATGCTTTTGTAGAAGTGCTAGAACTTCTTCTCTTAACAATGTCAGATGATCTTGACTCATTGGACGCTGTTTGGGGGGGATGTTTGGTGGGGTAGCTGTGAGTTCTAGGCAATAACCATGTTGGATAATTTGTCTTACCCACTTGTCTGATGTGATGTCTTCCCAGACAGGTAGGAACTGTGATAGACGTCCCCCGACCGGTGTTATGTGGTCTGGGGGGAGTTCTATGAAGTCACTGTTTTGGTGTTGAGGCGTTGCGGTTGTTATTATTTCCGCGGCCTCTACCCTTGTTGTTGTTACCCCTGTAACTGCCTCTTGAATTACCTCTGGGTGATGTTGGTGTGAAAGAGGTGGATTGCTGATTTGTTCCTGTATTCTTTGAGCCCCCTCTATAGGTGGATCTACGAAAGGAACCTCTGTGTGTTGGCTGTTGCAATGCTCCCATTGACTTAGCCGTTTCTGTATCTTTCTTCATTTTTTCTAAGGTCTCGTCTGTGCTTGAACCAAACAGTGTCTTTTGATCAAATGGTTTGTTCAGTAGGGCCGTTTGTACTTCTTGTTTGAATCCTGAGATTCTAAGCCATGCATGACACTGGTGTTAATAGATCTTGCTGCAGTATCTGCTGCGTCTAGTGCGCCTTTAATGGAGGTATTAGTTATAATTTTACCTTCCTGTATTAATTGATCTGCCTTTTTCTGATGTTCTTTGGGGAGATGTGTGATAAGTTTCTCTAACTCATCATAATGTGCCCTGTCATAACGTGCGAGTAGTGCTTGTGTATTGGCTATACGCCAGCTATTAGCTGCCTGTGATGCTACTCTTTTGCCTGATGCATCTATTAACGTTGACTCTTTATCTGGTGGAGGAGCCTCTCCTGTAGATAATGAGTTTGCCCTTTTACGAGCGTTTGAGACCACCAGCGAGTCTAGGGGTACATGGCCTTTAATAAATATTGGGTCCTTTGGAGCCGCTTTATATTTCTTATCAATTCTTGGGTTTAACACCCTGGCTCTCACTGGGTTTTCGAATATCTCCTCTGTGTGACTAAGAAGACCCTTCAACATAGGAAGAGTACCTGATGTTCTCTGTGCATTAGGTAGAGTCTCTAACAAGAAATCCTCTATTTGAGGTTCTGTATGCATATCTAGTTTGTGATATTTTGCTGCCCTATTAATGAGCTGCACAAACCCTGTGTTATCATCAGGTGGTGAAGGCTTTGAGGGATATAGCTCTGGGTCGTTGTCCTCATCTGACCCTACATCATAGTTTTCCCATGGGTCCTCCTCATCTAGGATAGTTTCGTCATCCTCTTGAGGTTCTCCCTCCCCTAGATCACTGTCTACATCTGACTGAGGTGTAGCTGGTCTTGGTGTGGAAGGTGTAGGAATATTTGTCCTATTGTGAGGAATAGGAGAAGAGGGTGTGACTTTAGGTCGAGGAGAAGCAGGAGGAGTTATATTTGTCCCCATTGTTCTCTTTTTTGAAGGAAGAGGTTTATCTTCTGACTGTTCACTCTTTCTCTTCTTTGTGACCACTTTCCCAGTTTGCGGATCAATAAACAAGATCTTTTGTTTGGGATCTGTTTGTTGCTCCTGAATCGGTACCGAAGGTCCTGGTTCCGAGAGGTGCTTTTGTTTTCGATCGTCAGATCGTGTTGTTTTCGACACCGAATGTCTGCTCGATTCCGACTTTTTGGGCATCGAGTGTATCTTGGACGATAAATCATATTTATGCTTCGACATGGAATGTTTCGATACCGAGCTTTCCCTTGTATGTAGCCTCGGTGCCGAAGTCGATGTCGTCCTTTTCTCAGATCCGACATGTTGGGGGTCCGAGTGTTTCGGTTTCAGTTTCGGTTTCGTTGCCGGGCCCGAGGGCGGGGCGTCGGAAACTTTTTTCTGCGGTTTGACCGGGCCCGAGGGCGGGGTCGTTACCGCACGGGGTCGGTTTTTCGGTAAGGGGACGTCGTCACTCACGGTTTGTTGCTCGATGAGTTCTTCAACCTCCGACTGGTCCCCTTCCGACCCCGACTGGTCCTCTTCTTCCTCGATTTGTTCGTCTCCGAACAGCTCCGGGATCGCCTCCGCCTGCATTCTGGAAACCTCGTGTCTTCGAGCTCGACGATTTCTAATCGTTAGCTTGGAGGAGAATGCTGCACAGGCTTCGCAGTCCCTGGATTCGTGTTCAGGCGATAGACAGAGGTTGCACACCTCGTGTAGGTCCTTGTGTGGGAACTTAGCACCACACGTTGGACATTTTTTGAATGGAGTCCTTTCCATGGACTCCGGGCTTGACTGCGTCGAGAAAGGTCTCCTGTTCTTCGACGTAGATCTAAGTTTTTCTCTTCGATTTTGAATTTGCAACGCGTCGGAATGGAAATGAAACGCGTTCGATAACAATACCGTCGAATTGGAAAGGGAATACGCGCCGATAAATCACTTTCTTCTGAAGTTGATCTGGAGCGTCTCGATCCTCATCCGAACCCGATGGCGGAAAAAAACAATCTAAGGATGGAGCCGATGCCCATGCGCACTACCAACTAAGGGAGGAGTCACCAAGATACAAAAGACTCTCCAAGAGAAAAACAAAGTGCAATCATCCGAGCCCAACACCAGATGGCGATCTATTCATAATGTACCATCTGCAGCCCATATGCCTCGAACAATGAAATTCTTGGTTGCCGAGTTACAGGACCAAATTGTAAACAAGCCTCTTGGGAAGCTAAAACTTTACACTATAAATTTACACCACTCAGACCCCATCGCGCTGAAAAGGAGCGTCACCAATCTTGAGATAATCTCCTTCCCTGCACTTGCAATGCCCTTTTATAGCCCTTTAAGTTGTACATTTTACATAAACTCACGTATAACCCCTTCTTTCTAAATTTAACTACATTTCCCATGAATCTAGCTTTGTTTTGTAGTCTACTAGGTCACATGCTCAACTGAGTCACATGACCCCGGGAGGGTCATAATTGAACTACATTTCCCATGAATCTAGCTTCGTTTTGTAGTCCACTAGGTCACGCTCTCAATCAAGAGGGTTAAAATGGCTCCTTACCAGTACACCGGCGCCCCCCCCAGATTGCCCAGAGGGACGCTTGGTGTACCGACGGGAAAGTAAGCGAACAACGCTGACCGATTAGCGCTGAATACCATAAAACAATCGGGTTTTCGATTAGGGAATGTTGGACCCGGCCTCGTGGCGTGGTCCTCGCTGATCTCTGCAGCTCCAGATCTACGGGGAGAGCTGATTCCCGTCCACCCAGAACTGTACATGACACTCCTACCCCGGACCTGAGACGATCCCCAGTCCGCGTGCCTGCACCCATGCACGTGACCATCGGACTCCATATTTAGCCACCCCGGCCGACCGGCAGCCTTCTTTCCTTTCGGCAGCCCCTGGCCGCTCCTGGCTACAGCCAAGCATGCGCGTCCGACGTGCCCAGATCTGCCCGGGGGTTGAACGACTCCCCAAGTACCCGAAACCAAGACCTCCATCGCACCTCCGACCCCCTTCTGAGGAACTGGTTTCCCTCACACCTCTGAACTATCCCTGGGGGCTGGTTTCGATCACACCTTGGACCTCCTAGCGAGCTGGCTCCAAGCCTTGATGGGCGTCTGGGATTCCCTGGACGCATGGTCCAAAGCATCAAAGAACCAACCGCCAGACCATCGGGCGCCTGGCCCTCGGGCCTCCGGCCTCCTGCCTCTGAGGGTCCGGATATCAAAGAGCTCCAGGACTATAAGACAGCCTGCCTTCCCTCTAGTCGGCAGTTGTATCTTGGACAAGAAAGCCCTGCTGATCTGATCGCGGCTGACCTTGAGGAGAACAGACTCTGACCCACCGGGCCCTGCTGACGTCGTCGCGGCCCGTCCTTGAATCTACGGAACTGGACCATCGGAGCCCTGCTGACGCTGTCGCGGCTCCATCTCGAAGAACAAAACCTGAACCATCGGGGCCCTGCTGACCTTGTCGCAGCCCACCCTCTAGAACGAGAGACTCTCGCTACCACCCCGAGCCCTGTGGACGCTGTCGCGGCTCCAACTGACTACGAGTACGACGAAGTATTCCTGACCAAGCCCTGCTGACCTCGTCGCGGCTTGAAGAACTCTCTGGTCCGGCTGGACCACCGACGCTACCCTCACGACCATCTGAAACCGAAGTGAGTAGGACAGCCCGTCCCCTCGCCAGCCCCCCCGTACCCCCCAGTTCGGGGATTGAGAACTGTGCGCAGGGTGTGTGGCGTCCCCGCTGGCCCTCTAAGACTGTCCCGCTTCCCCGTTCCTTTGTTACGAGACTTTCGCGATCCCTCGATCGCTGTGTATTGCTCCCTACTCTTATCTTGATAAAGCTCATACTTGATAAAGATTCACGGTGTGGTGTCCGTTTGTGGTTGTGGTGTGTCGACAGTGTGTACGATCAGTCCTCCCCGGCGGGGACTCCCCCTTGATAAGACTCGGCAGTAATTGTGGGAGAGGAGGTTCCGGGTGGTTAGGAGAGTCATCCTGACCCCTGGGGTCACCGCCTTCCAACATTGGTGGCAGCGACGCGATACGAACCTACGTCTAAAAATCGTACCACTGACACACTACCTGAACCCACACGCAGCAAACGCACAAGAAAAGAGCAACAATGACGACTACAGAATCTGGTGTAAAGACAACCTTCGACAAGGACCTCCTGGAAGATTACACACATAGAGAGCTGAAGCAGTTCTGCAAAGAACTGAGTATCCCGAGTACCGGACTGAGTACTAAGGAAGATTACCAACAAGCGCTGACCGCTTGGGTAGAGTCCGGAGCATCTCTTCCCCCGATCGAAGACGAGGGAGGGAGGCCACAGACCGAACCTGGTACACCGACCGGTGAAAGAATCCAGCAACCGACCCAGAGCCCAGCAACCGGGAGAGAGCGGTCATCGGAGGAGATGGCCGATCGAGAACGGGACCGAAGCCATGAGCTCGAACTGGCACGCCTCAAATTAGAGGGTGAACTCAAACTCGCAGAAAAGAAATTGGCAGTGGAACAATTGCGGCTCCAGGGAGAGCTAGAGGAGAAGAAGCTCCAAAGTGAGCATGAAGGACGGAAACTGCAGCTCGAGCACGAGCGCAGCCTCAAAGAACTCGAATTGAAAGCCAGAAAAAAAGCGACCGGATCACCGGGCCCTGAGGAACAGGTGGCCCCCAAAGAAACGAAGGTACATATCCCCAAGGATGTTGTAAAGGAATTTTACAAAGGAGACGACATCCAGCATTGGTTCAAAGCATACGAGGTGTTCATGTCCGCCCACCGGGTCCCGGAGAAGGACTGGGGGGCCGGCCTATGGAGCCGCTTCCTCAGCGAGGGGAGAGACACCCTGCTGGACTTACCGACGGCACACATGAACGCCTACCCGCACATGAAAGACGCTCTCTTATTCCGCTATGGCCTAACGCCAGAAATGTATCGCCAGCGGTTTAGGGAGTGCAAGAAGATTCCTGGCACCACATGGGTGGACTATGTGAACTACTACACCCGGACCCTGGAAGGGTAGATCAAGGGCAGCAATGTAACCACCTTCGAGGGCCTAGTCGACCTAGTGGCTTACGAGCACTTGTCCGCAAATTGCTTTGTGGAACTAAGACAGCATCTCCTGGACAGCAAGCTCGCCAACCCACGGAAACTGGCTGTGGAAGCCGATCGATTGGTGGCCAGCCGAGTCCAGAAGGGGCCCGGGGGAGACCCCCCACGGAACGACCAAGGATCTTCCTGCCAGCGAGGTGGGGGAGGTCGGGGCAAGCAGCAAAATTCCCAGTCAGGGCCTCAGCGTAGTCCCCCCAGAAACCAGACCCCGCGCTCTCCTCCCGCGACGAGAGCCGCCCCGAGTGCAGGACCCCTGGGGCTCCGCCCCACCTCCACGTGCTTCAAGTGTCAGCAACCCGGGCACTATGCCGGTGACCCCCGGTGTCCCCTGACCCCGAAATCCACTCCCACTGGGCCCTTCACTAAACAGATATCCTCAGTAGCCTTAGAGGAGGAAGAAATAGAGGAACAGGGGGAGTGGGAACCCGCAGCCATGGTCTTAGCCTCCCTGGGGAATAGCGAGATGATCCCAGGAGACTACCTGCCCGACAACACAGAAAAGTACCGCCAAACAGTGAAGGTTAACGGGCGCAGCATAGGAGCCCTTCGAGACACAGGAGCCAGCATCACGTTTGTTAGGTACACGCTAGTTCCTGAGTCCATGATCATCCCCAACACCTCCTGTAGAGTGATAGCAGCCGATAATTCTGTCCGCACCTGCAGGATAGCCCAGGTCCCGTTTGAGTGGGAGGGGGTCTCGGGCGACCTGCGGGTCGCAGTTCGCACGGACATGCCTGTAGACTCCCTCCTGGGGAATGACTTAGAGTTCCCAGTGGAAAGAAGTAGAGAGAAGTACCCATTTGGCCATGTTAGGACTGCCCCAATGGGCCTGTGTGAGCACCCGAGCCATGACCGCCAGAATGACCAACCCCGAGAACGAAGAGCCTGAGTTCCCCAGTTCAGCCCCTGATGTCCCCGAGGGCAGCGAGAACCACCCTACGGTCCTCGACCAGCCCTCCCTCGAAGAGAACGCATCCGACGAAGGTCCCCTCGGACCAGCTGTCGAACCGGTCCCGACCCTGGCAAATCTCCCCGAGCTGGCCCAGTGGCGCCAAGAGGGAGGACCGTCCCGAGAGGAGTTCTGCCAAGAGCAGACCTCCTGCCCTGCCCTAGAGGGGCTCCGCCGACAGGCCGCAGCCCAGGCCGCTGGAGACCAGTCCGGCTCCCATTACCTACTGGGAAACGGGCCTACTGTACAGTGAACAGAAGACTGCGGAACTAGGATCAGCCCGTGTGCTGGTTGTACCCCTACGCTTCCGCGGACTTCTCCTCAACCTGGCCCACGATGTGACCCTGGCAGGGCATCTGGGCCAAGATAAAACCTTCCAACGACTAGTGACCCATTTCTACTGGCCCCACATGCGGGCTGATGTGGAACACCACTGCAAGTCCTGCCCCACGTGTCAGGCTAGCGGCAAAAGCGGAGGCAAGCGCAAGGCTCCCCTCCAGCCCTTTCCAGTTGCCAGTACCCCCTTAGAGAGGGTGGGGATCGACATCGTTGGACCTCTGGACCCCCGGACCTCCTTAGGCCACCGGTTCATTCTAGTTCTGGTCGATCACGCCACCCGATACCCCGAAGCCATCCCCCTCCGGACGGTGACGGCCCCGGTCGTGGGCCGGGCCCTCATGGGGATCTTCTCCCGGGTGGGATTCCCCCGGGAAGTGGTGAGCGACCGAGGCACGAACTTTATCTCCCGGTATATGAAGTCCCTTTGGCAACAGTGTGGGGTGTCATACCGGTTCACAACCCCATACCATCCCCAAGGTAACGGCCTGGTCGAGCGGTTCAACCGCACCCTGAAAGGGATGATCATGGGTCTCTAGGAGCCCTTGCGACGCAAGTGGGACGTCCTCCTGCCCTGCCTCCTGTTCGTGTATCGAGAGGTTCCCCAGAAATCCTTGGGGTTCAGCCCTTTCTAGCTGCTCTATGGGCACCCCGTCCGGGGTCCCCTCAGCCTGGTCAAGGAAGGCTGGGAGACAGCACCCCCGAGCACACCCCCCGACGTATTCTCCTACGTCCTGGCCCTCCGGAACCAGACGCGGAAGTTTCGCGAACTGGCCGAGGCCAACCTGGAAGCCAGCCAAGAGGAGATGAAACGCTGGTAAGACCAGAATGCCACTCTGGTCGAGTTTCAACCAGGCCAACAGGTTTGGGTCATGTCCCCAGTGGAACCTTGTGCCTTGCAGGACAAGTGGACGGGATCCTTTAAGGTGATAGAGCGCAAGAGCCAGGTCACCTACCTCGTTGATACGAAATCAGCCAGGAACGCCCTGAAAGTGTTACACGTTAACCGGCTCAAACCCCATTTTGTGCGGTCTGAGTTGGGGTTACTCCTTGCCACCGACGACGGAGAGGAAGAGGAAACGGACCCTCTACCCGATCTCCTGTGTGCGAAGGATCAAGATGGCTCCGTAGAGGGAGTGAGTCTCTCCTCCTCCCTCACCCCCTTGCAACGTGAAGAATGTCGCCACTTGCTGGGACAATTCTCAGACCTCTTTTCCCTCACCCCCCGGCGTCACCAGCTGGTGCGTCCACGACGTGGACACCGGGGACAGCCCTCCGGTACGGCACAGAGCCTACCGAGTCCCTGACCGAGTCCGAGCCTGCATCAAGGCGGAGGTCGACAAAATGTTGGACCTGGGAGTGGTGGAAGCCTCCGACAGCCCATGGGCTAGTCCTGTGGTCCTGGTTCCGAAGGCAGCCGCCCCCGGCACCGTTCCTGAGCTGAGGTTCTGCGTAGACTACCGCGGACTCAACGCAGTTACCCGAACCGATGCACACCCCATCCCCCGAGCCGACGAACTGATTGACCGCCTAGGGTCGGCTCGGTACCTTAGTACCTTCGATATCACCAGTGGCTACTGGCAGATCGGCCGCACGGAGAGGGCCCAGGAAAGGTCTGCTTTCTCCACTCCGGATGGCCATTTCCACTTCCGAGTCATGCCCTTCGGCATGAAAAACGCCCCCGCCACCTTCCAGCGGCTGGTTAATCAGGTCCTGGCCGGGTTGGAAAGTTTCAGTGCAGCCTACCTAGACGACATTGCGGTGTTTAGTGCTCACTGGCCCGACCGCCTGCACCACCTCTGGGAGTTGTTGGACGCCCTGCGTCGAGCCGGGCTGACCATTAAAGCTAGTAAATGCCAGATAGGACAGAGCTCAGTGGTATACCTAGGGCACCAGGTCGGCAGCGGCCTCGTGTCCCCCCTCCAACCCAAGATAGACGCAATCAATGCCTGGGAGACCCCCACGACCCAGACCGAGGTGCGGGCTTTCCTAGGGCTCACAGGGTACTACTGTAGATTCATCAAGGGGTACGGGAGTATGGTAGGCCCCCTCAACGAGTTGACCGCCAAGGCCAACCCCAAGAAGGTTATCTGGACCCCCGCCTGTCAGAAGGCCTTCGAAGAATTGAAACAGGCCATGTGCACCGCTCCAGTACTCCAGGCCCCTGACTACTCCCGAGAGTTCGTGGTCCAGACCGACGCCTCAGAACATGGCATCGGGGCCGTGCTCTCCCAAGTGGACGACAAGGGGATTGATCATCCGGTAGCCTTTATCAGCCGGAGGCTACTACCCCGGGAGCAGAGATGGAGCACCATCGAGCGAGAGGCCTTCGCAGTAGTCTGGGCCTTGAAGAAACTGAGGCCCTACCTGTTCGGGACCCACTTCCGGGTCCAGACCGACCACCGTCCTCTCCGGTAGCTCATGCAAATGAGAGGAGAGAACCCTAAACTGCTACGCTGGTCCATCTCCCTCCAAGGGATGGATTTTACTGTGGAACACCGACCTGGTGCCGACCACGCCAACGCCAACGGCCTGTCCCGCTTCTTCCGCCTCAGCGAAGAGAACCCCAAAGAGGATGGGTAGTTCTCCTCGTCTTTCAGCTGGAGGGGACGCATGTTGGACCCGGCCTCGTGGCGTGGTCCTCGCTGATCTCCGCAGCTCCAGATCTACGGGGGGAGCTGATTCCCGTCCACCCAGAACTGTACATGACACTTCTACCCCGGACCTGAGACGATCCCCAGTCCGCGTGTCTGCACCCATGCACGTGACCATCGGACTCCATATTTAGCCACCCCGGCCGACCGGCCGCCTTCTTTTTTTTCGGCAGCCCCTGGCCGCTCCTGGCTACAGCCAAGCATGCGCGTCAGACGTGCCCAGATCCGCCCGGGGGGTGAACGACTCCCCAAGTACCCGAAACCAAGACCTCCATCGCATCTCCGACCCCCTTCCGAGGAACTGGTTTCCCTCACACCTCTGAACTATCCCTGGGGGCTGGTTTCGATCACACCTTGGACCTCCTAGCGAGCTGGCTCCAAGCCTTGATGGGCGTCTGGGATTCCCTGGACGCATGGTCCAAAGCATCAAAGAACCAACCGCCAGACCATCGGGCGCCTGGCCCTCGGGCCTCCGGCCTCCTGCCTCTGAGGGTCCGGACATCAAAGAGCTCCAGTACTAAAAGACAGCCTGCCTTCCCTCTTGTCGGCAGTTGTATCTTGGACAAGAAAGCCCTGCTGATCTGATCGCGGCTGACCTTGAGGAGAACAGACTCTGACCCACCGGGCCCTGCTGACGTCGTCGCCGCCCGTCCTCGAATCTACGGAACTGGACCATCGGAGCCCTGCTGACGCTGTCGCGGCTCCATCTCGAAGAACAAAACCTGAACCATCGGGGCCCTGCTGACCTTGTCGCGGCCCACCCTCGAGAACGAGAGACTCTCGCTACCACCCCGAGCCCTGCGGACGCTGTCGCGGCTCCAACTGACTACGAGTACGACGAAGTATTCCTGACCAAGCCCTGCTGACCTCGTCGCGGCTTGAAGAACTCTCTGGTCCGGCTGGACCACCGACGCTACCCTCACGACCATCTGAAACCGAAGTGAGTAGGACAGCCCGTCCCCTCGCCAGCCCCCCGTACCCCCCAGTTCGAGGATTGAGAACTGTGCGCAGGGTGCGTGGCGTCCCCGCTGGCCCTCTAAGACTGTCCCGCTTCCCCATTCCTTTGTTACGAGACTTTCGCGATCCCTCGATCGCTGTGTATTGCTCCCTACTCTTATCTTGATAAAGCTCATACTTGATAAAGATTCACGGTGTGGTGGCCGTTCGTGGTTGTGGTGTGTCGACAGTGTGTACGATCAGTCCTCCCCAGCGGGGACTCCCCCTTGATAAGACTTGGCAGTAATTGTGGGAGAGGAGGTTCCGGGTGGTTAGGAGAGTCTTCCTGACCCCTGGGGTCACCACCTTCCAACAGGGAACATAAGAAATGTGCTAAGATAACCGTTGCAGTAGCGCGTAAGACAATAGAGCATCCGGTAGAAATAACTGCCTTAAAACGCTTTTCTCGCTAATTATAAATATATTTGAGCTTGCAACGCAGCTAGAGGTTAAGAATGGTGACTGACCTACTGGTGCGCAATGCCACAATATACTCGGTGTTTCCGGCTGGGAACCCGATAGAGCGTGCTGCTTTAAATGCCAAAAGCGAAACATCTGCTCACGCAGCTAGAGGTTAAGAACGGTGACTGACCAACTGGTGCGCAATGCCACAATATACTCAGTGTTTCCGTCTGGGAACCCAATAGAGCGTGCTGCTTTAAATGCCAAAGGCGAAACATCTGCTAACTGAATATCGTTACAATTGAGTATTCATTATGGCCGATTCTCAGTGTTTTAGGCTGGGAACCCGATAGAGCGTGCTGCTTTCAATGCCAAAAGCGAAACATCTGCTCACTGAATTATGGCCGATTCTCATTTTAATAATCGAGGATATGTGCGAAAAATCTTTAAACTCCTCGGTTTCAGATATAACTACAAACAATAGACAGCAGCAGTACTTGAGGCTGACCTGTGTTTCTTTTGAACACAAAAAATAAAATAAATGTAATTAATGAATTGGGTCTGTGAAAGACACGTGGCCTTTTGGTGTGAGTTCAAGTGTTATGTTCTGTGTTTTTTACTAGAGCGGTGCTCCTCTTACCTGAGCAGCAGCCAGGTGGGATGATGCTATTCCTCCTACAAAATTTAGGTAAGGTGACTAGAAATTTAGTTGTAAGCATATGGTGATATTGTGACTAATCTTGCATAGATCAAATCAAGTATCTAATTTGTGGCAAAACAACTTACAATTGCCTTTCTACATTTCTACTATATTTCTCATTTGTATGTGTAAAGATGAGTCCAAGAAATATTATAATTGTAGTCTTTATTGAAGAGTAAGTACAGGAACCTCCAGCTCATCCACAGCCTGCTTCACAGCTCAGTTTCATCTCTCAAGAGATAACATTCTAAGCTGCTAGGCAACCATTAACATTCTACATTAGTCATCTCTACACACCTTCCCCCTTATATATCCCACAACAAAAACCTGAAGGAAACTATTATACAGAACAGAAAAATGAGTGAAAATCAATGTAACTACAAGGAGAAAAACACTTAGATACATTTCCCAAACTCCAAGTAGTCCCATCACACAGAATCACCACATTCTTCTTCACTTCCTTCACCTGAACAGGTTTAGAGAACTTGCTATCACCCTTGACAATAAAACCTCCACGTCTCACTACAACCCAATCACCAGATTTTATGTTAGGAAATTTGACACCTTTTAAGTGATCATAATGTTTGGCAGCAATGATTTGTTTGTTAAGCACTTGATCTCCAACCTCATCACGATTCACCCATACACATTCCCCGTCTTTCAACCAGCCTGGTACTTCTTTCAAACCTGGTTCCCTTCCTTTAAGAGAAATGAAAGGTGACACTCCAGTCATGGAATGTGGTGTTACCCTATAAGACCACATCAGCTTCTTCAATTCTTCAGACCAGGACAAACCATTGCACAAAGAAAGTTGTATATTGTCCAAGATCAGGCGATTAATCCTCTCAACTAAACCATTGGCTTGTGGCCTAAATAAAGCAACTCTCTCATGTTTAATCCCTTTCCCACACAGGAACTCCACCATTTTCCTAGAAATTAATTGCGGACCATTGTCTGACACCAAGACTTTTGGAATCCCCTCATTCAAGAAGACTTTCTCAAGAAACTTAATTACTTTTTCAGTTGTAATACTCTCAGATGTCTCAACCACAAACCACTTGGAGTGATAATCCACCAAAACCATTAAGAATTTGCAATTTGTTCCCAACTTGGAAATAGGACCAATGAAATCTAAAGCCAACCTTTCCCAAGGACGCTCAGGAAACTTCACAGAAGAAATAGGAGGTTGACTTTGGTCTTGTCACTAGCAGCACAAGCATAACAATCTTTGACAACTGCTTCAACCTCATTATCTAAACTTGGCCACCAGAATGACTGACGTACACGTCGCTTAGTCATATTTCTCCCCAAATGACCTTCGTGTGCCATGATGAGAATTTTAGATCTAAGATTCTTCAGTGGTACTAATTTGTCTCTCCTCCACAGTTTCCCTTCTCTTACACTTAACTCTTCTGCAACATTAATGTAACCTTTAAACCGTAAATCATTGCACAATTGCGCATCCCATCCATTAGAAATAGAAAACATAACTCTTTCCAATACTTCATCTTCCAACATTGCAGCATCCCATTGCTCCAACCCAAAAGCTTGTTCTTCAGTATATCTCACTTCCTCAACATCAGCTTCAGACTCAATATCACTCACAACAACAGGTATTCTCGACAAGCAATCCGCTACTATATTCTTCAATCCCTTCATGTATTCCACTTCAAAATTGTACTCTAAAACTGATAAAATCCACCTTGATATCCTCGGAGTAACACTCCCTTCTAAACCTTTGCCCCCCTTAAACAAATGAACTAAAGGTTTGTGATCAGTACGAAGTCTAAATGGTAAACCCCATACAAAGTATTTGAAATGTTTAATCCCCCAACAACATCCCAAGGTCTCTTTTTCTATCACTGAATATGACCTCTCAGCACCCTGTAGTCTTCTAGATGCAAACCCAATAATTCTTTCCTCTCCATTACATACTTGCGTTAAAACTGCACCAATACCTATAGCGCTCGCATCAGTGGTGATAAAAGTTTTTGCTCTAACATCAAAGTGTCCAAGGCTGGGTGCAGACAATATTCCATCTTTAACATCCTGAAATGCTTTTCCACAAGCATCACTCCATACAAATTCAACACCACTTTTCATTAATATCCGCAATGGTTCCACAATATTAGTAAAATTTCTCACAAACTTGGAGCAATACTCCGCTAAACCGAGAAAACTCCTCAACTGATCTTTAGTAGAAGGAACAGGAGCATCTCTAATGGCAGAGACAATACTTTTCTTTGGTCTGATTCCTTCCTTGGAAATTTCGTGGCCAAGGTAATTAACTACATCCTTCCTTAACTGACATTTCTCCTTCTGAATAGTCAACCCATGTTCTCTCATTCTACACAAGACACTTTCCATCACTTGATCATGATGATCAAAATCTTTGCCGACAATTAACACATCATCTTGGAAGCAAAGTACATCATTTATACCATGAAGAACTTTTCCCATGACCCTTTGGAACACCGCTGAGGCCGAAGCTAGTCCAAATGGCATCCTACGGTAACGAAAAGCACCCAGCGGTGTTACAAATGATGTCAAATGTCTAGATTCTTCATTGAGATCAATCTGGTGATATGCTGACGACATATCAATGACGCTAAAAACACACCCCCCGCCCATTGCCGTCAACATCTCTGAAATGTTTGGTAGAGGTTGGCGATCAACCCAAATGTTTTTGTTTAGATCGCGAAGATCAATACATAAACGAATCTTCTTTCCCCCATCCTTGGGCGCGACGACAATGGGCGCAAGCCACTCAGAAGCCTCAATAGGCTCAATTATCCCCAAATTCAGTAACCTATCAAGTTCAACTTGTAAAGGACCTTTCATGAGATGGGGAACAGATCTAACTTTGTGAACTACGGGAGTAGCATTACTTTTGAGAATAATTTTATGAGAAAAATTTCTCAACTTTCCCAATTCATCACAAAAGACATCAGAGTACTTTCCCATAATTAAGGAATCATAACCCTCACTATTTACTAAGCATATAGACTGAACTGGAACAGTGGCATTAGGATTTAAAACTATACCTAAATCTCTCTGGTGACGCCATCCCAATACATTTGAACCTTGTTCAGTTAGGTACACTCTACCATAGAGTTTCTTGTTATCAAATTCAATTACCATCCATTTTAAACCCAAAATGTCAATGTTCTTTCCCCCATAGCCTACAGCTCTGATATCTGATGGATCCCAGTTATTTATATTAGCAGATACTCCCCATGACTTAATGTACATTTCCTTTGACATCAAGGTATATAAACTTCCAGAATCAATTAACATGTTTACCCACACAGTATCAAACTTGATAACATAATGAGGTTTATCTAGCTTGTCAGTGCTCTCCCTAGGAATACCTGACAAATCAATATTGTTAATTTCAACCTCAACACCAACATTAAGTTGAAAACCCTTGACATTATCAATAGAGGGGATAAATTCACAAACATCTTCACAAGAATCATCAATTTGATGAACAGAAGGAATTTTAGTTCTACAAACCTTAGCAAGATGGCCTCTCATACCACATGTCCTACATATTGCGTTCCTGGCCATACACTTCACACTGGAAGCAATATGACCGGGTGCACCACAATGGTAACATTTGATAGGTCGCACATTAATAAAGCCACTGTTTTGGCGAAATTCCCTATTCTTATCAAAAACTTTAGTACTGGGTTTATCATGAATTTTAGCCAAAGGTTTGGTTATTTTGGTTTCATCAATATTTGCATGAATTTCAGAATCTTTAGAACTAGAAACTTTCAATGCACCCTCCTTATTTACAATAGCATTTGTACATTTATCCATTTCTTTAATCCAAATGTCACTATGCTCCAACCCCTTTGCTATTTAAATAGCTTCTTCTAGTCCAGAATCTTTAATCAATAACTTTTCACGTACTCTCTTATTATTAGTACATCTAACTATCTGATCACGAATAAGTGAGTCTGTTAAAGTGCCAAATTGACAAGTCAGTGACAACCCTCTTAATGCACCAACATATGACGCTATATCTTCGTCAACTTTTTGTACCCTACAGAAAAACTTGTATCTTTCAATAACTAAATTTACTTTTGTGGTAAACCTTATTTCAAGCATTTGTAAACTCATTTCATAAACATTTGTAGCTTGTCCATCTCCACTACCAAGGGAAACTTCTGGAAGATTTTCATATAATCTACGACCTTCCACCCCCAAATTGTGTAGTAAAATAGCTTGCCTACGCACTGGACCATATTTATCAGCACCAGTGGCAAGAATGTAGGTAAAAAACAACTTTTTCCATTCCTTCCAAGGAATTATTGGTTCTCCAGGAGTTGGCAAAAAGGCAGGTGGAGTGGACAAAACTTGATCAGACATTTTAAACAAATTGCACCTGTAAAGGAAGGAAAAGTTAGTTTAAAATAAAGAAACTAACATAACAAATTAAAATAAAAACCTTCAATTCTTGACAAAGTTAAGTCCAGAGTCACCAGATTATAAAGATCGAAATCTTCGTTTTCTTTGTTCTCTGCAGATTTCCTCTTTAAAAGCAATTTCTTCGTTTTCTGCAGATTTCCTCTTTAAAAGCAGTAAGTGAAAGTTTTCCTTTTATCACGACGATGTCTCAGTTAGCTCCCTCAGGTCAGAATCCAGGAAATAAACTTGCAAACACAAAGAACTTGACGTCGCGCTTTGTCAGATATCGTATCAATCCTTCAGAATTGCCATTTACATCAGAAAATGGAGATTATAGCACACGAAGGTATAAAGCATTAGAGAAGTGCACGAAGAACCATTCTCAGTGCTGTCACTTCCATAAGGTAGCGTTTCACAAGCATTATTAAAATTTTCATGGCAGAAGGCTTGTAAATATAGGCAGTAATTCACACGAACTTCCAGATGTTATTTTAAAAATCTCCAATAAATTAAAATAGCCAATCTGAATGCAAATTAGTTCGAAGTTGAGTTCAGAATTCAATCAGTTGAGTGCAGAATTTAATCAATTACTCACAAATCGGTGGATGATGTATTTAAATTGTTCCAAAATCCAAGGGTGGAGGTACCCAGCATCTGCCCCTTGCGCAGAAAGGTTTCCCTCGTCGCCAATGTAAAGATGAGTCCAAGAAATATTATAATTGTAGTCTTTATTGAAGAGTAAGTACAGGAACCTCCAGCTCATCCACAGCCTGCTTCACAGCTCAGTTTCATCTCTCAAGAGATAACATTCTAAGCTGCTAGGCAACCATTAACATTCTACATTAGTCATCTCTACAGTATGTGTACAGGTTTTCTTTTTCACCAATCACAGTGGAGAAGATTGAATGAACTCGAGAAAAATATACAGGTGATATTTTTCCTTTTCTTATATAGTAGCCATATACATCTTGGTCCTGAAGAAAGCAGTGACATATTTAGAGTCACTTCTGCTGAAACATGTTGACCCTACTGATTAACAGATATTCTGTTAAATCTGTTTGCTTTTTCACATTTTAACATTGGGAGTTTTTTTTTTTTTTTTTTTAAAGTTTTAAAACCTTTATTATAAAAGAGCACACAGCTATTCAGCCTAACATCCCGGAGGCAAGGCAGCATAGAGAGTCAGGAGAACAAAGTGCAAGGTGATTCACATCAGAGCATTGAAGGTTGTTTTTTATTTTTTATGAAGAGAACTAAAACCAAGAAAAGAAACGCCTAGAGGCGCGAGAGAGTGGGAATGGAATCAAAGAGCCGTCAGGGTGTCGGCAGAGGGCAGAGGAGGACAGGTAGAGAGTCGATAGATAAGGATAGATGATAGGATGAGAGGAGGGAGGAGGAAAAAGAAGGAGCAGTACAAACGTTATAAAGCAGTTGGTGTCACAGGTTATGGTGATAAGTGTTCATCCAGAGAGACAGGTTCAGGCGGTAGGCACACATCGCCCCTGTATGCATTCCATGCCCCCCACACTTTATTCCATGTTTGGGGTCTCCCCCTGGCTACATAGACCGTCTTTTCCCGGAACATGCACCAATCCATGTTGGCTTTCCACTGTACCACCAGGGGGGCTGCAGCAGCACCCCACTTTTGAGCAATGTCACGCTTGGCCACCATATTGCCCAGTGTCACCCAGCGAGTCTGCGCCGTGTTGTGATCAGATGGTTCCCAAACGTTGAGGAGACATCTTCGAGCCTCTGCAGCCAACACCACCCCAGTCACCTCTCCCATAATCCGGTGCACCCTCGCCCAGTAGGGGGCAATGACGGGGCATTCCCACAGAATGTGTAAAAAAGTAGCGAGGGCACCACAACCCCGACGACAAAGTCCGTCGGGCGAATATCCCATATGCAGAAGTCGAGGGCCGGTGACATACACCCGGTGCAGAATCTTGAATTGCACCAGCCGGAGACGGGAGGAGATAGCAACTTCTTTAGGGGAGGACACTGCACTCTGCCAATCCTCATCGTCAAGTTCCAGGCCGTCTGCCACCCATTGATCCCGCAAGCCAAGGAGGAGGTCAGTGCGAACATTAATCAGTTTTTTATAGGACAGGGAGAAAGCGCTGTCAGGCATATGGCCATCCAGTATCCTGTCCTCCAAGGGGGAGCTTTCGGGGATCTCTCCCTCCGTTGGCTTGGCAGAGAGCAACGCGTGCCTCAGCTGGGCGTAGCGGAAAAACTCCGAATCGCCCAACCGGTATTCGGCCTGCAACTGAGGAAAGGTCTTGACTTCACCCTTAGTAATCATATCGTCCACCCTGGAGATGCCTATGAGGTCCCATTTGTCGAAGCCCTTGGTGTGCCACAGCTTGCCCAAGATATCGGAGTCATACAGTGGGGTAAATCTGGTCAGTCTGCCCTGCCAGCCCTGTGCTTTAGTGATCGTCCGCCAAATGTGGACCGCTGCCTTGGTCGGACCTGACATCCGCCGATCGAAGGACCTTGAGTACAGGGCCCGATAGTAATTGCCACCGCCTAAGAGCCACCTGTCCATCGCGTAGCCGGGACTATCCACAGGGCCATAAAAGCCATGATTAAGAGCAGTGAGCTGGGAGGACCAGTAGTACCGACGTACATCCGGTAGGGCTATGCCTCCATCGTACCATGGTAACGTAAGCTTCTGGATGGCGACACGGGGTCGACCATCCCAAAGCAAGGCCCGTTGTAGACTCTCAATCTCCCGAAAATAGCGGGCCGGAACCGGGTCCTGAGTGTTTTGTAAGGCATACAGGAACCTGGGCAAGGACATCATTTTGAACAATGCCGCTCGGCCAAGGAGGGAGAGCGGAAGTCTGCGCCAGCTATCCACGTCTCTCCGCAGCCGCTGGAGAGGGGGGAGCAGGTTGTGGTCGTATCGCGCTTTAGGACTCCCGGAAATGTATATTCCCAAGTACTTAAAGCCCTGTCCGGCCATCTGGATATTGCAGCCTCTGGGGAGGCGCGGTGTGTCCCCTTTTAGGATGTACAGAGAAGACTTGGCCCAGTTGATGACCAGGCCAGAGTGGCGGCCAAAAAGCCTGAGTACGTCGCAGGCCACAATGAGCGACTTGCAGGGGGAAGTGAGATAGAGCAGAATATCATCCGCATACAGGGAAACTCTGTCTTCAAAGCCCGGGACCCAGGTAATGCCATGTAAGTCCGGGTGTGTACGGAGCATGGCCGCAAGCGGCTCAAGGGCCAGGGCAAACAGGAGAGGTGACAGGGGGCAACCCTGCCTGGTACCTCGGTGAAGGGCAAATGACGCCGACACGCGGCCATTGACTGTGACATTAGCCAACGGACAAGCGTAAAGAAGTTTCACCCAACTCACAAAGACCGGCCCAAACCCAAGCTTCGCCAGCACAGCCCAGAGGTAACTCCACTCAAGAGAGTCAAAGGCCATCGTGGCGTCAAGAGAAGCAAGTACTGCCTGTTCCTCGAGGGTGTGGGCTCTGGCCATAGCACCATGGAGCCGACGCAGGTTAAGGGCAGTGTTTCGGCGTGGAATGAAGCCCGACTGGTCCGGATGCACTAAATCACCAATGACTCCAACCAGTCGATTAGCGAGTAATTTACCAAGGATCTTAGGCTCCACATTAAGGAGAGAGATAGGGCGATAGGATCGACACACGTCTCTCGGTTTTCCCTCCTTGTGGATAACCACAATGGTGGCCAGCCTCTGGTCCAGGGGAAGTAGGCCCTCTTCCAATGCTTCCAAAAACATAGTCCGCAGGTACGGGGATACCACGTCCGGTCGAATTTTATATAACTCGACCGGGATGCCATTGGGACCAGTCGCCTTACCCGACCTTAGTGCGCGGATCGCTAGGGCGATCTCGTCAGCGGATACGTCTCGATCCAAGTCGGCACGGTCCTCTTCGGAAAGACAGGGAAGGTCAATCGTCGAGAGGAACGCCGCCGAGTCAGCCTCGGAGCGGTCTGAGTTAGAAGTGTAGACACCCCGGAAGTAATCAGCAAAGGACTCGGCAATGGCACTCGGGTCCGTGACGGTAACCCCGTCTTCGCCCAAGATCTCAGGCACAACGCGGCTGGCCATCTCACGCCTGTCCAGCCAAGCCAGTAGCTTCCCAGCCTTGTCACCAACGTCGTAAATACGACCTTGCTGTTCCTTGGCCAGGATCAGGGCAGCATTCGTGGCAAGATCATGGTATTCCGCTTGTTTAAGGGAAAGGGCATGTAAAAGTGAGGGGTCGGGCTCAGGCCCCAATCGGGACTCGAGGCGCAAGACCTCCTCTTCAATACACGTAAGGTTGGCATCTCTGACTCTTCTGGCCTCCGCTATAAGAGCAAGAGCCTCCCCCCCCTTAACACAGTCTTAAATGCCTCCCACAAGGTAACAGCCGAGCCAACCGAGCCCGTATTCTCAGAGAAGTAGAGGTCGATGGCCTTAGCAAGGAGGGTACGAGTTTTAAGATTGCGGAAATACCATGGGTTGATCGCCACTGGCCGGTCCGACAGGACGATGTTAAAATCAAACGAGACCCACAACGGGGAGTGATCGGAAATGCCCCGTGCCAAAAAACGGGCCTCAGACACGGCAGGCACGTGTGCAGCTAAGGTGAAAACGTAGTCTATACGAGAAAGACTACCATGAGCACTCGAAAGGAAGGAGAAATGGCGGAGCGCGGGATGCAGAAGTCGCCAGCTATCCACTAAACCCATGGATTCAAGAAAGGAAGGCAGCCACAGTTGGGAACTGCGGAGATCTCTCGGCGGATGGCGGTCCAGGGAGCCAGAGCAGACTGAGTTAAAGTCACCCCCCATTATCAATAGACCAGCAGGCAAAGACAAAATGGCGCCACCAAGGTCCTGGAAAGTACCAGATTGTAGGCCTGGGGGAACGTAAACCGAAAGTAGCGTGAGGGAACGCCCTCCCCGCCACTGCGGCGAAGCGTCCCCTCTCATCAATCACAGTGACGTCTATCTCAAAGGGAAGGGACGCACGCACTAGGATTCCCGCCCCCCGGGAGCCCGAAGAGAACCCAGAGTGGGCCACCATCTTGTAGCCCTTACGATTAAGAGCTTTGCACGAGTTACCAATCAAATGCGTCTCTTGGAGGAGCACAACATCGGGCATATGTCTTTTAAGCAGTTGAATCACCACCCCTCTCTTGACACGGTCACCCAACCCATTAACATTCCAACTGATCACTTTCAGTTTCCTACCCCCCATCGACCCGTAGTCCGCCCCACCCAGCCCCAACAAACCCAAACAGCAAGTGAAACTCAGCAGTAAACATGACCCATTGCCTAAAGGAAAGAAGAGAGAAAGAACAAACAAACAAAGAAACTTGCTTAATTGCACCCCCCACCCTGCACCCCTGCATCAGACTAAAAAGCCCCCCCAACCAGCAGTGTGCCTGTCGCCCCATAAACTACTCTACGAAAAGTCCCCAGAGGAGTAAGGAATCTCCACGAACACCTCCCGCCACCCTCCATGTAACGACAGGAAAGTCGATAGAGTCACTTAAGAACAGTACCGACAGCCACATGAAGCGGGGTTACCAAACGCCGAAGGTGTCCAACAGAGCCAAGTCTCATTGATCCGAGCCACCAGCCGCACCTCCATCTTGTCCATCTTGAGCGTCCCGACGCTGCGACAAAGTGTCCAACCATTCACTCACATTCTCGGCGAAGTCAAAGAACAGGGCACGGCCCTCATGTTCAATCCGGAGCTTGGCAGGGAACATCATAGAGTACTTATATCCCATGTCTCGCAGCCGTCGTTTTACACCCGCATAGCTCTGGCGCTGTCGCTGAACAGCCCTAGTAAAGTCAGGATAGAAATGTATTTCAGCATTTTGGTACTTAAGCGGCCCATGCCGTCTGGACGCCTGCAGGACCGCGTCTCGGAAGTTGAGAAGCCGTGCCACGATGGGTCTAGGCGCCACGCCCGACTTCGGCGGGCCGCCCGGCACCCGGTGGGCACGCTCCACAGAGAAAAAGTTACTGAGACCAGAAGGCGCCAAGTGGGCCTTTATCAGGTCCTCCACAAAGAGGTCCGTCGCCGCTTCCTCCGAGCCCTCCGGAACACCGACAATGCGGACGTTCTGCCGCCTGGCACGTCCCTCAAAGTCCTCCAGCCGCCTTGAGAAGTGTTCCGCAGTCATCCGCAGGTTCCGGACCTCGGTTTGCAGGTCCGAGACATCGGCTGTTAGGCTGGAGGTCTTAATGTCCAGTGTCTTCACTCGATCATTGGTCTTGCCCAAGTCGGCTCTAATAAGAGTCAGATCAACAGCCATAGTGTCCACCTTGTGGGTCAAGATCTCATGTTGTTGCTGCATGTCGGCCCGAAAACTGGTAATGGCCCCCATAATGTCGCTAAGGGTAGGCTCGGAGCCGTCAGGCGAGCTCATCGATGTGGAAGGCTTGTAGCAGAAGCCCCCTTGGCAGGCGGTGTCTTCGGCTGGACATACCGCTCAATCCTGTTCTGTTGCGTTTGTGCTTTTCCGCGAACGCCTTTATTCGACGTCTTGTCAGGGTCCCCTCTGCCCGCCATGATGGATCCGATGAGAGCAAAGGGCCGCGTCAGCCAAGCCCGAACCCAGCGAGCCAGGGAGAGAGTCCAGGCTAGACAAGCAGTCCTGGCCGATGGAAGTGGGCATTGTAGACCCTAGCACTCCGCCAGGAGGGACAACAGGCAGGCACTACGCAGCTCAATCGTGCGGAGTGGCGGAGACCGGAGAGACAATGGCACAGCCCTGGCACGGAGTTCAACTCGACGTAGCTCAGCGTAGGAACCACCGATTCGAAGGCGGAAGGCAGCTCCCGCCTCAGTAGACGACCAGCAGTAAGAATCCACCCGCGTGGATCAGGATTTCGAGCAGGATAGATGAGGAGGATCGGAAGGTCCGCGGAGCTCCGAGCTTACGCGGCCATCTTGGTTGCCCGCGAAGCTCCTCCTCCAACATTGGGAGTTTTGAGGGAATCTATTAAAATATTTTTCTACCCACTCAATAACTACCTAATTTTAACATTGCACTATTTTCACACATTTAATTTGGCACTGTAATTCAGTTACCCACAATAGACAATTTAGCAGTCCTACCAGCATAACTTTGGATTTTTTCTAAAGTTGATCTATCAATACTACACTGATAGACATACTGCACTTTCTCCTGGGTAAGGAGAGCCCAAATGATGTAGGGCGGAACCAGGTGGGAACTGATGGGCACTTTTTCCAAGTATGGGAATTTGCGTGCAGCATGACACATAGTCACATCACTTTATTTATCACATAACTTTTCATTTTGATGTTTCTATAGTAAGATTCATAGTTTCTCTCTAGACCCCCGGACACTTTTTCTAGTTATGTAATTTTGTGTTCCCCTGATGAGGGATGTGCTATGGAATCCTTATAGCAGATTGGACTGTTAGAGTCTGCATGACATATTGAACCAATTGTCTATGAATTTTGATTAACTGTTTTAGCTGAGCTAATAGTTCTATATCTGTCATTCTTTCAATGTCAGAATGTGGTGTATAGCTGGCTAGTACCGGCCATGTTGCTCCTGGTCTACCTAGTGGACCGAGCCTGGTAATGTGATTTTGATGTTGTAGGGCGCCTTTATACCAGAGCTGATGCTCTTGGTAAGTTAGTGGAATTTCAATGTCCTCGAAGGGAGTGTATTCCACTGGAGGTTCCTCTATTTTGTAGAAGTGGAACTCATGTGTTACTGGATTTGCTTCAGGGAAGACAATCCACGAATAGAATACCTCTGTCTGCCGATATTCAAGTGCCTCTATTACAAATATAACCTTACCACCTCTCAATGATATGCCATTTGTTATAAGCTTTATAGTGATGATTTTCCTCATGTTTACCGGGATGATTATAGCATCCGGGTCGGCTTCAGTAATGCCTGTAGTGCCAAGACCTGGCATGGCATTATTGCCTGTAGGTCTATCCCTTTCGTCTTCAGTCATTTTTGTTGACTGAAAGTTTGCAGAGCAAGTTTCAAGGAAACAAAGATAAGGTGCACAATATTTTGAACACTGTATCCTTCAACGTTGAACTAACCAAAAACTAATACATAGGATTTTTCGTCCTACTCAGTTATGGCGGATATTTTATCCTTTCACCCACTCCAGACGTCTATTGGAGTATTTTATGGGAAAAGGGGTCTCTGTCAAAAGCACGACTGAGTTACTCTAGTATCTAGCGTTAAATTAGTGCCTTACCAAACGTTGGGTGCCATGTAGTGTAGTTCCTATATTCCCAATAGGCTCTGCCCATTGGAATAATATATACTATAGAATTGACGTAGGACTTAGGTTGACTGGGTCTCTATCGAATATATTAAACTTAATTGTGAGTGCCAGCTAGCTCAGAGGTCACTAGAAACTTTCTTAAATAAACAAGAAGGGATTAGTTTCTGACAACCGCATAAACATGACAACTTTGCTTCCCCAAGATAAAATTGTATCTCTAGAGTCGTGGAAACAATAGATAGATGTTTCACTTAGTCAATCGTGCATGCTTCATTTTACCAGAGGTGCAGAGAAAACAGAGAGACGGGCGTTTTCAATAAAAGGTATTTATTGAACAGTCTTCTTTCTCATGCAGAAGAAATGAACTGCTACAATCGTAATACTGGATGTAAAGTATAATGCGTACAGCAAGAGGAGTATTATAAAATAATACTGTAAAAGCATGGTATGTTTTCTAAGCCATAGAATACATACATAAATAAAGAAAGACTAAAAGTACTCAACTGGTGCTTCTAAAATTACGGCTACCGCGATGTACCTAACCTAGGTCTAGTACGAGGGAAGAAGTAAGTGAGGTGTAGCATAGGTTTAGTATTCTTTGCCAAGAAGCTATCCAAGATTTCTCTTAGGGTCTAATCAGCTCCGTACCTTGGTTTAGAATGAAGGAGGTCTGGTATCTCTCTGTCTCAGGACTCGATTTCCCAACACCTCACAAGGGGAGTCTGGAAACACTGGAGCTGGATTTCTCGGCAAGAGAAAAGACAGCGTCTCTCTCAGTACGTCTGCTGGAGGGTCGGCTTCCTTCGGCAAGCTGTGTCGGGTAGGTAGATAGTCGAACTGCTCCAAACTACCGTGTGTTTGCTAGAGCAAGTGAGGGCATATTTATACCTTGAAGGGACTAGGTTTGACGTAAGTTTGGACATAATAACATCATCAAAGACTCGCAGTTCTTTGAAAACTCCATGAGTTCTTGGACAAATCAATATTCAAGCAAGGGGGAAGTCCCTGACTGCTGAAGATGAGTTTTTCCATGAAATCGTTGTGGATTTTCGGAACTTGCTTGGTGATCTAGTCAGAGAAAAGATCGCGGGCAAGAAGGAATTTGGGCCTTCTTACAGACAACCAGTACCTGTCTTACCCATCTATGGATCATGAACAGTATTACTGCCGCCCCTTGCTGGTAAAAAGGAGAACAGGTTTGTGTATAAGGACCTGGTCAAACCACATCATGTGTCCGATAATAAGCAGTAGGCCAAGTGGACTCCGTCAATGTAGCAGACGCCCAGCTCTGGCTACTATCCAAGAGGTTCAAACTGAGAGACTCATCGCCTTTGAAGAACCTGCATTGCGAAAGGAAGGACTAAGTAACAAAGCTATGGAACTTGTACCTCTTGAAACCCAAATAACAGTTCGTCAAGAAACGCCTGTCTACAATGCAGTAGCATCTGACTACACGAATGTGACAAGTGATCCTGTGGTTCCAGCGATTTCAACGAATCCTGATGCAATCCCAACAATTGACAGAACTGCCTCTGGCTAATTCATTAACCTTGATACGTTTTCTGAGGATCCCAGCGAGCCAGAAACGACGCCAGTAAAAAGAACTATGAAAGAACAAGCAACAGACCTTTTTTATCCCCTGGAAAAGACTTATCTGGTTTCACCATTGATTGAACTTTGGCTTGTGTTGGGTGTACTTTTTCTTCTACTTTGGTTGACTCTGGTAATAACTTTGGGAATGCTGATAAATGGAAGATATGTAAAAATGGACACAGCAAGTAAGAACATCAACTTACTCCTCAAGCCACACAAATAAGCCCATCGTGAACAAAGAGACTTGTCATCAGTGAACAACACAGCCGTTCCTATACCCGGTGGTAAAGCTTGGGACAAAACGGATTATGGCATTTTTTGCCAGTCGGAGCTGCTGAAGATTCCACACTTGTTCAGGATTTCATTAAGTGACTTTGTTTCATCAAGTACCTTTTCTGATGATTGGGACTTAGAGACTGTTAATAATATGTCAGACTTAGAAATATCTGCAGTATTTACAAATCATGAATATTTAGAAGGTTCATCTGACTATGAACAAATGTATTGTTATAATCATTATGGTCATAATTTCTTGCACAAATCTACAAATCCTAGAAATGTATTAATGTATAACCAATGGGAACACTGTCCTACGCCACCAAAGGGTAGCTCAAAAACATTTGCAAGAACATTTCTGTACTTTTCAGGGTTTAATGTATCCAATCCAGAATAGTTTTACTTTAGAAATGTAAACAAAAGAGGCATGAAAAATATGTTGACAAATACCAAACAGATTTATTCTGCAGCCTTTAATGCCCAGCTGTCTAAACTAGGTTTTGACTTTTGGAAAGACATCATTGAGACAAAAACTGTCTGGGGTACGAAAGATTGGCAGGTGCAGGGTGTAGAAGAAATGTTTAGAGCCTGCATCATCCCTGAGAAAATTATGTTTTTGAATGACACTGTCCAACAGACGTCTTGCCTTCGTTTAGCCAAGATCAAAGAACTGAACAACCCGTCCATACCTACACCTACATCTGTTAGTGATAATACCTCAGAGGGGGAGGTCAGCGTACATACTATTTTGCATCACAACAGAACAGATCCAGGTTGGATTAAATGGTTAATCTGGCCCACAGACACAAACAACTGTCAAGATAGATTCCTGAACAAAACACAGGGTTTCACATTCAATAGGCCAGACCCAAGATATGTTCAAAGACAGCATCCTGAAACAGTAACAACATACAGTGTAGGGAAGCTACCTACGAAGTCATTGGAGATTTTTGTCCTCGTGATATACGCAGAATCTGTATGTAGCACGTATGCTGTAACTATTACGAATACAAAAGACTGCCTCTGTTGAATACTCATTGCATTGTATAAAGTGGCAAAGTCATCAATAAAGTCTGTTAAAGAAAATACAGTCTAGGGAAGCTTTGTCTTCATTGGCTACATAGATCTACACTTAAGGATGTACAGCAACTCTTATCCTTACTTAAAGATGGCGCTGATCTTAAGAGAATTCTTGCTAGGACCAAGAACACCGCATCATAAACGTTTTATATATGCCGGTATATATGCTGCTTATAATGAAGTATGGAATATTACGCAAGCAGAGACTGCAGAAAGAATACGAGAAATTGATCGTATTAATTTAGAGAAATCTTTCTCTGTGGTTGACAATGGGTTACGACTCTGTCGTCCAGGATTTATTCATTGGACAGGATAGTGTCTTCTGCCATAGACATCATGGTAAAGGACTTGGTCATGTTGCAACATGGTCAGTCACAATTACATTCTATCATGCTATTAGGCTGAACGTTGGAAAACCTTGTGCCTTGGCGTTTAATCAATACTATGTCACTGTTTTCAGAATTCAATCTCACTGATAAACAGATCAAATTGGCACAAAGGGGAGCAGACTATACCGTACTGAGCATTGAAAAAATGGAAAGATTGCCATTTACGGTAGTAGAAAAGCCAGCTACTGAATGGATTATACATGGAACAATCATTGCCTGTTACAATTTTTCATTTTCAGTATTGCCAAAAACACATACCAGCAGGCACATATCAAAGGTTGGGTAAAGAATACATCAAGACATCCTGGGAATGACCGTACACACATAGATGTTGGAGTGGGGGGCGTGAAGTGTTTCTCAGTAGGAAAAACTGTAAAAACGCACTAAGCAGTTCTCTCCTTTGTCAGGGTGTAAATTTACACTGGGTCTGCGATGGTTCCTCAAACAATTTATCCTGCCACCTGCAAGGTTCACCAGCTGCAGTGATTGATCCAATTTTTGGACAATTCTTGAATGGGAGTTACCTCATGTTGAATGATCACAGCTGCTGTGGCATGTTGCCAGGTATACCATATCTAGTAACTGTGTCAGCCAGGGACACTTGCTGTACACAAGTATTGTTTCCTAAAACCAAGACAAACAGGGAGTCGCCTTTATGGCCTTCACTGAACATCTCTTCTATACGAATTGATACTTTAAGCCGTTCTTTTGCAAAAATCTGTGCCACTGACCTCGGCCAAAGAAACCTATGATCTGCAAGTCGCAAGGACTTCTGCCGAGATACATGCCCTATTGGCTACAAACTGCCCTGTATATTTCTCAGAAATGTAAGTCGTATCTTAAACATGTCTGATATGAGCGGTATTGTACATGTATTTAAGACCATATTTTCTGGACTATTAGCACCTTTTTCAGCGGTCCTGGGAATATTTCCAAGCTTTGTGCACTCTGTGTTTGGCGGACTGCCTTTCATTTTGGGTCTCGCTGCAGGGATACCATTTTTGCTCCTACTGCTGCGCTATGGAAAGCCAATTTACAAGCAACACCCAGTTCTCCATGGAGACAACTCTACTGGCAATGAGGTGTTATGAGCGCATCGTCCAAATTTTAGAACTACCTCGTCGACGAGAATTAAATACCACATGGTTTCTGTCATTCAGACCAATTTGGCAAGATTGCATCTTACCTGTTTTACGGTGCCTGCTACGCGGAGAAGAATGCATGTTAGACACATGTCTCACACTCCCACCAGTCATGCCAACGAATGTTGATACTTTGCTTGAACCTGTACCGGCCCATGCACTGTGTTGTCTCCAGCAGCAACCAATTCTGATGACGGCATTCATTGAGATCTCACAGATGCAAATAGCAACTGCTGAGGTACAAGAGGAAACAGGCACGCAGGTACCATCTAGTACAAACATTGCTAATGCTACAAATGCAGACGGCGATGCTTCACATCTATGTGCAGTTAATCTTCTAAATGAGGTAATTCAACTTTTGCCTACGATGGTAGATGATTTTTTGTCAACAGACTTAGAAGATTTCATGTTTTCTCCAAGCCCTAACACTGACTTTTGAATTTGGCACACAGTGTTTGAATTTGACCTTCATTTTTCAAAACAAAGTTCTAACTTTGGAACTCTTTTTCTATGATTAATTTTTTCTTCCAAATTAGTATTTTTCGTTTTCTGGCACAAAGTAATCTGCTTAAAGTAGAACTATTCATAGAGAAAAAGAATTCTGTGAAATACTTCCAGAGACAATATTTGAACTTCCACATACAAACAGTATTATGTAATCTGTCATGGAATGGTTTCAGCACCTTTTTCTTCTGTATTCACGAGCCATTTCATAACTGTATATTTTTCATGATTCATTCAGATAGCATTTTCAAATGTCAACTGTATGCTTACAATGAAACATTGCTTTGAATGCGTACAGCACCAATGCTTTTTTTGTGTACAACCGGTACCAATGCATTTTTATGCATTTTGGGTGGGTTTTAAACACTTGTGGTGTAGATTTAATTTAGATATGTTTCAACATGTTTAGGACTTAGTATTTAGTTAAAGTCGTACATAAGAAAGTAGAGTGGGTGTAGTGTGCGATTTTAGATTCCGATTGAATTTCCCGATGCATGCCCTTATATTATATAATTCGCATTTCCCTTACATAAGCATAGAAATCCAGTCCTTATTTAGGCATAGCCCATGCAGCCCAAATACAGGCATTGCTACTTCCATCCGTTCATCTACGTCACAACAATTTCTTGTAAAACCAGACTCTTAAGCCGTTTAGGACTTCCCCTGGCTTGAATATTGATTTCTCCAAGAACTCTGTTATTTTACATAAACATCTATTCCTTAGGGGTTCATTCATGACATTCATTTGCCCGACTTTACGTCAAAGCCGGCATTCCTAAACACTTTCAAGGTATAAATATACCTTCACTTGCTATGGCAAAGCACGGTGTGGTTCGGTACAGTTCGAATACCTACTTGCACGACGCAGCTCGCTACAGCAAGTGCCGAAGGAAGCCAACTCTAAAGCTGACGCACTGATAAGAAGCTGTCCTCCTCTGCCAAGAAATCCGGCTCCAGTGTTTCTGACTCCCCTTGCGGGGTGTTGGGAAATCGAGTCCATGAAAGAGACACCAGCCTCTCTCATTCTAAGGTATGGAGCTGATTAGAACCTAGAGAAACCTTTGGCAATTCTTGGCAAAACTAAACCTATGCTAAGGACCTCACTTACTTCTTCCCTCGTACTAGACTTAGGTTAGGTACATTGGAGTTCGCATATTTTAGAAGCACCAGTTGAATATTTTAGCCTGTGTTATTTATGTATGTATTTTTATGTCATAGCACCAGACAATGCTATTACAGTATTATTTTATATTATTGTTTACGCTGTACGCATTATATTTTGCATTCTGTCTAATGATTGTAGCAGTTCACCTCTCTTGCATGAGAAAAAATACTGTTTAATAAACCCCTTTTATAGAAACGCCCGTCTCTCTATTTTTTGCAACTCTGCAGAAATAAAGCATGCACAATAGACTGAGTGAAATAGTTATCTATTGTTTGCATGACTCTGAAGATATGTTTTATTCTTGGGGAAACAAAGTTGTCATGTTTATGTGGTTGTCAGAAACTAATCCCTTCTTGTGTATTCGAGAAAGTTTCTAGTGACCTCTGAGATAGCTGGCATTAACAATTAGGTTTAGTATACTCGATAGAGACTTACTGACCTCAGTCCTATGTCAAATCTATAGTGTATATTATTCAAATGCGCATAGCCTTCTGTGAATATAGGAACTACACTACAACCATGAGGCGTCTGCAGGAGCGCCTGGCTTCTTGGAGGTCGGTGGTGAACCAGGTGGCCTTCAGGGGCGTTGTCTGACGGGTGGCAGAGGGGTGCGAGATTGTCTGCGCAGCTGGTTATCCAGCTGTGCAGTTCTTTGGCTGCAGAGTTGGTGTCGGTCGTAGTGGAGGGGGGTCGTGGAAGAGGGTGGTTTTGGAGTGTTCAGAGGAATGCAGAGTTAGTGAAGTCCCTAGTAGCCTGGTGAGTGGCTCAGGTAGGCAAGGTCACCTCTGACACAGAGGATGATTCAGAAGAGGTAGAAGTGGAGGTGGAAGATAACCCCTTGTTAAACTCCATATAGGTACCATATTATAGGCCCCGGTAAACTTGTTACCCGTAACCTATATTCGCTACCTACATTACACTTGTCATGGTTTACAGGCACTGACCTTTTACCTAGATATTACACTGCATTCAGAACGTGATTTTCCCTTCTTCAAAATCTCATACATTATGCATAAAGATTCTTGGAACCACAGCAAGACTGCCATCTCCTGTATAAAATCTAAGCATAAAGTTCCTGCCCAACGGCATCCTTAGGCAGACACAGTAATACAGCAAAATTGGAACCTTGGGGAGACCTATCGGTATATAAACATCACATCTTGCTAAGATAGCCAGAGGAGACCGAGACTTCCCGGCAAACACACTGACCAGAGACGCTGAGATTCCTGCATGCAGATACTCCAGTTTGCAGTGGTCTAACATCCCTCGCGGGGTGCTCAGCTCGAGACCAGGACGGGGTTCCATAGTCTCACACTTCAGGAAATAGTGTTGACTAAATCCTAGAGGGATTCTTGCCTTAACACCTACACCCATGCTAGGTACACGTAGGTACATCTAGTTAGGGAGGCATCGTTGGAGTATGCATCATTTATCATGTTTTTTATATACTTTACTATATTCATGATTATAGTAAGATGATAGAACTATAACATCCTTTTACCTTTATAGTACTGCTAATCATTTATATCTTATACTGCCTAATGGTTGTTGTAGCACATCTATTCTACACCAGAACAACAACTGTTCAATAAATGCTTATTGAAAACTCCCAGCCTGTTTTATTCGGTGTATCTCTCTGAGACAAACTAAGTAAGCACGAGTGACTGAAGCGTAATGTAGTATATTGTTTCCAGAGTCCACAGGGATCAGGGCGGTCATGTTCGATGGTTGATAAGAACTATTCTCTCCTTGGTAAGAGGAGATATAGTGGCACTGTGAGCTAGTTGGTACAAAAGGGCCAATTTACCTGGTGTGGGTGATCAGTGTTCATCTGACACCAATCCTACAGTGTTTGTTCTCATAACAGGCATATCCTGTATACTTTTTATAGGAACTACACGATATGGCACCACCAATGTTGGTTGGGTACTTATTTAACATTAGAATCTGAGTAGTTCAGCCGTGCCATTCTCAGAAATCCCGATTCAATCAATCAATCTATGCATTTGTAGAGCGCGCTACTCAACTGTGAGGGTCTCAAGGCGCTGAAGGGAGGAGGGGTGCTGCTACTGCTGGAATAGCCAGGTCTTGAGGTGTTTCCTGAAGGTGAGATGGTCCTAGGTCAGTCGTAGGTGGGCTTGGAGGGAGTTCCATGTCTTGGCGGCCAGGTAGGAGAATGATCTTCCTCCAGTGTTGGTTCTGCGAATCTGTGGGACGGCGGCGAGGGCGAGGCTGGCGGAGCGGAGCTGGCGGGTCGGAGTGTAGAACATGAGGCAATTGTTGAGGTATTTGGGGCCCATGTTGTGGAGCGCTTTGTGTGCGTGGGTGAGGAGCCTGAACTTGATCCTTTTGCTGACGGGGAGCCAGTGATGGTCTTTCAGGTGGGCGGATATGTGGCTGTGGCGAGGGATGTTGAGGATGAGTCGTGCAAAAGTGTTCTGTATGCGCTGGAGTCTTTTCTGAAGTTTGGCTGTGGTTCCTGCGTATAGGGCGTTCCCGTAGTCCAATCGGCTGGTGACGAGGGCCTGGGTGACCATCTTTCTGGTTCCAGTAGCGATCCACCTGAAGATCTTCCGGAGCATGCGCAGGGTGTTGAAGCATGAGAATGAGATGGCGTTGACTTGCTTAGTCATCGTGAGAGAGGAGTCCAGGATGAATCCCAGGTTGCGTGCGTGGTCTGCGGGTGTCGGGCGGTGCCAAGCGCTGTGGGCCACCAGGAGTCGTCCCAGGTGGATGGGGATGGTCTCAGGATGAGGACCTCCGTCTTGTCTGAGTTCAGTTTCAGACGACTGAGCTTCATCCATTCCACCACCGCTTTCATTCCTTCCTGGAAGTTGGTTTTGGCAGTGGCTGGGTCTTTGGTGAGGGAGAGTATCAGCTGGGTGTCGTCGGCGTAGGAGATGATGTTGAGGTTGTGTTTGCATTCGATGGCGGCGAGGGGACTCATGTAGATATTGAAGAGAGTTGGGCTGAGCGAAGAGACTTGGGGTATGCCGCAGATGATCTCGGTGGCCGCGGACTGGAAGGGAGGGAGGCGGACTCTCTGGGTTCTGTCGGAGAGGAACAAGGTGATCCAGTCCAGGGCTTTTCCTTGGATCCCAGTGTTGTGGAGGCTGGTTATTAGGGTGCGATGGCAGACTGTATCAAAGGCGGCTGAGAGGTCTTGGAGGATGAGGGCGGTTGTCTCCCCGTTGTCAAACAGGGTCCTGATGTCATCGGTGGCTGCGATGAGGGCAGTCTCGGTGCTGTGGTTGGCTCGAAAACCGGACTGGGATGGGTCGAGGGAGTCGTTTGCCTCGAGGAAAGCGCTCAGCTGTTTATTGACGGTCTTCTCCATGACTTTTACACAGAAGGGAAGAAGAGAGATGGGGCGGAAGTTCTTGAGGTCTTCAGGGTTCGCTGTGGGTTTCTTCAGAAGGGCGTTGATCTCTGCGTGCTTCCAGCTCTCTGGGAAGGTGGCGGACATGAAGGAGTTGTTTATGATGTTCCGGAGGTGGGGTGCGATGATGGTTATGGCTTTGTTGAAGATGTGGTGAGGGCATGGGTCGGAGGGAGAGCTGGAGTGGATGGTGTTCATGACGTGGGTGGTGTCTTCAGTGCTGATGGGGGTCCAGGTGCTGAGGGTGGTGGTAGGGGGCGTTGTTTTGGTGATTGGAGGCGGTGTCTGGGCACCGAAGCTGTCGTCTATGTCAGCGATCTTGCGGTGAATGAACGTGGCGAGGGAGTCGCAGAGGTCTTGCGACGGTGTGATGTCGTTGCTGCTGGCGCTGGGGTTGGAGAGCTCTTTTACGATGCTGAAGAGTTCCTTGCTGTTATGTGTGTTGTTGTCCAGCCGCTCTTTGAACGATGTCCTTTTGGTGGTGCGGATCAGCTGGTGGTGTTTGCGAGTGGCGTTCTTGAGAGCTGTCAGGTTTTCTGTCGTCTGTTCGTGGCACCAGGTTTGCCTCGAGAGTTCGGCAGGATTTCATCGATTCTTTGAGGTTGTCGGTGAACCGTGTGGCTTTCCTGTTGTTGGTCTTGCCTGGGAGGTTCTTGAGTGATGCAAGGGCATTGGCGCAGTTGGTGATCCACTGTGTGAGGTTGCGGGCTGCTTCGTTGGTGTCAGTGGTGTCGGTTGGTGGGTTCTGTCTCAGTGACGTGGATAACTGGTCTGTAGTGACTTTACTCCAGCCCCTGCAGGGGATCTGTTGCGGGCGGTCATGGGATGTAGTCTTCTTGAAGGTGAAATGGATGCAGCTGTGGTCGGTCCAGTGTAGTCCAGTGGAGTGGCTGAAGGAGACGTGGTTACTGGTGGAGAAGATGGGGTCGAGCGTGTGGCCGGCGTAGTGGGTGGGAGTGTTCACCAGTTGCTTGAGTCCGAGGTTGTCGAGCAGGGTGGTGTTGTTGTTGTCGTTATTGTTCTCCAGGTGGAAGTTCAGGTCCCCTAGCAGGATGTAGTCTGATGAGGCGAGGGCATGCGGGCTGATGAAATCGGCGAAGGTTTCACTGAATTGTGTGCGTGGGCCTGTGGGTCTGTAGATGAGGGTTCCTCTGAGGGTGGTCATGGGGTCGGTGTGGATCTGGAAGTGTAGGTGTTCGGCGGCGGTAGGTGCATCTCCGGTGTTGGTCGTGATGCTGATTCACAAAACACCAGAGACGTCTGGAGTGGGAGGGCTAAACTCCGTCACAGCTGAGTAGGTGAAAGATCCTATTTACTGGCTGGTGGTTAATCAAGCTTGATGGACACAGGGTTCCTAAAATTGTGCTAAACACCTTATCTTAAGTTTCCTTGAAAAGTTCTTCTTCTCAAAAACAATGACTGAAGACGCAGATAATGCAGAAAGAGTCGTGCAAACTTGCACCTTTTGGATGAAGTCGAAAATGCAAATGCAATTCACATTGCAGAAAATATTAGAAATGCTGTCATCCTGAAACTGCTTGCACATGGTTTAACACCTACGGGTGGCGTAGTAGCTTTTGTGATAGAGGAACACAAATCATACAAAACAGAGGTATTTTACTCTTAGGTTACATTCCCAGCAGCAAATGCAAGGAAAAAACCAGTTCACTTCTACACAGAAGGGGATGCAGCAGAGAAATTCTGTCCGTATGAGGACTTTGAGGTTCCACTCACGTACCAGAAACACTTATACTGGCACCCTACCCCATATAGGAGAGAGAGTAAGATTCAGTCCGCTCGGAAGAGAAGGAGCAACATGGCCAATATTAGCAGCCTAAACACCACATCCTGACACTGAAACAATGCCAGGACCAGACTTACTCATACTTCACATAGAATTAATAAAACTTTACAGAAACATGACACAATTCATCATGAGGACACTTAAAGTCCAGCCAGCGATGGTAACAACAAATACAGGTCACGTTTAAAACACAGTAACAAAAGTTACAACACATACATTACATACATTAATGGGTAAGATGTCCACCAAACATGAACACATGTCATTCTGGATAGCTCAGGAAATAACACAACTAGAAGCAGTATTCCCAAATACTAGCCCTTATGAAAAACACAAAATGTTGAGAATCTGCTTGCCCATGTGGATAACACCACAAATAGAGGACTGTACCTCGTGGGGTACAGTTTTTGCTGCCATATATACCAGAACTCATGGTATCCCGTCATCAGCTGTAATACCAGATGTATTGAGACAAATACAAAATGAGTACAGACCAGAGCCTGCTCTGAACCTAGGGATGAAGTTACTAGGTAACTATGCCCAGGTATCAACAATAATATAAGCAAATATTAAAGGGGAGGTAGCATCAGTGGCTATCCGCCAACGCCTAAGGGAGTTCAGTCCTTTACAACAGGAACACGAATTACCAAAAATAATTGAAACTGCATATGCAGAGTTAGGCTGGGACAGTTTGGGTGGAAAAGCGTTAAAACCACAACTTATGGGTAGGCACAAGAAGGAGACATTCAAGCAGACACCTACAGCTTCTTAAAAAAAGTGGGATGATAAAAAAAAACAAAAAGTAAAAAAACAGATCTCAATCCTGAGGTAAATCTTCACCTCTTTGTACCTGAAGCACCCGACATCGGTGGGCATTTGTCTAACTTGCCCCTGGTCATTGGCAAGTGACCCAGAATATTTCCCCTTGCTTTCAGGTTCTTCTCAGCTCTGATCCAGGCTTTTGTCATACCAGGCACTTTTAATCTTCCCAGCAGCAGCACTTTCTTGCAACACGCCATAGAAAACGACAAAGGTTTCCGACATCAATTGACGTCTATGCACCCGGCTCCTCTGGGATAAGTAACACGGGTGCCTCTGTACTCTCAATGGTGCTGGCCTAAGAACATTCCATGTTTATCTGGGTTAGCTTAAAGTCCTCTCCTAAGTGTCCTTAATCTTTAAAATTCCAACCGCGACTTTCCCATAGAGTTGCACAGAAATCACGTCTGTATTCTCACCCTGCACACGTCCTTCGTGGTTCCCCTGTATCAGTACCTTGGGTGGTTCCTTGGGGTCCCAGTGATTCTACGTGCTCTAGGCACTGTGTCTAGTCAAGTGATACCACTTACTTAATATATGGTTTGGTCTCTCCCTGGGGCCATTGTGTATTGTGCTATTTACTGTTGTTCTAGTGATTGTATATTGTATTCTTCTATAATCTCATAAAGAGGTTAGTAGAGAGTGTTTAGAAATAAATACATATATTTTATTATACCTGGTCTGGTTCTCATTTCATTTGGTCATTCAGGAGGTTATATACTGGTAAAACAAGCTGCTTTACATTCCTTCGAGACTTAGCCTGAAGGCTGCTCTCCATAGCTGCCACTAGGATAGCTTTCAATAAAGGTTGTCTTTAACCTAATCATCAATAAGGGTTGTTTGGACTGGTGCAAGGTGCCCACTTTAATTAGTGGACAGCATATACCAGGTCAATTTCTCACATATACCAGGGATCATGTTTAATGAAGCGGAGACCTAGAGCTGCGAATGGGTTAATAAGCATATGGCCGATATCCTCTTGCGCACACACAACAGTGAAAGGCCGAGAGTGTTACCCTTTCAGCTTTACTAAACGCACGTTGACACATCGGAGTCATGATGTCACGTGGCCCCGGCCACGTCACAGGAAGTAGAGACTCAAAGGCAGCACCATGAGGGCTGCGTCCTGGTACCTACGGCGCACCGGGAGGAACAATATTCTGGAGGATCACCACCCTTGATAAAGGAGGGGTCTGGGCAGTATATGTGCCGGTACTGTGTGTGGGTTCATAGCGAACATGAAGCACCATTGTCAGTACTGTATGGCTTGATGAAAAATGTAGACCGGATTCTAGTGAAAGATGGTGACCGTTTAAAGACTGTATCTTGGCATGGTGCCAAGTCCCTCAAGGGTTTAGAGAGAGTCCCTCCATCTTTACCCAGATCTTGAAAAAAATGTCTGGAAAGTGTCATTATGCCGGAAAACTCTGTATTAGTTGCTGATTTATTGGTGCCATCAAAGACACAGGAGGCATGTGTCACTGATACTGTTGCCTTATTGAACCATCTGGCAGAAGGAGGACACAAGGTGTCCCCAGCGAAATTACAATTTTGCAAAAAAGAAGTCCAATATCTAGGACACTAAATAGAGAAGGGAGTCAGAAAACTGACATCGGAACGAATTTGTGTAATTAAGAAAATAAATCCCCCCAAAACTCAGAAAGAATTGCAAATGTTCTTAGGAATGATGGGATATTGTAGGCAGTGGATCAGTGGATTTTCACTGATTGCAAACCCTCTGCAGAGGTTGACAAGAAAAGATGTGGAAGATCCAATTATAGGATGAGAAAAGTTTGAGAGCTTTTGTCCAACTGAAAAGCAGTCTGTGTCAAGCACCTGCGTTGGGAATGCCAGATTTTGCAAAGGAGTTTGCATTGTATTGTTGTGAAAGAGATGGATGTGAACTTTCAGTATTAACCCAAAAACATGGAATAGCAAGACGTCCTGTGGCATACTTTTCTGCCACACTAGATTCGTGGCGGCAGCATTGCCTGGGTGTTTGAAAGCAGTAGAAGCTACTTGCGTGAGTCTGGAGCAAAGTGAAGGGATTTTGATGAGACATGTATTGGAAGTGTATGTGCCACATTCAGTTGAAATCCTGTTAACACACACCAGGACACAGCACATGACTCACAGTCAGCTGACTAGGTATGAGAGAGTGATTCTGGGAGCTGAAAATGTGACCGTGGTGAGATGCACAATGGTCAACTCGGAAACCTTGTTGCCAAACTGTGCGTGGGAAGAAGTAAGATACAAAGTGGGTCATTATTGCTTGGACCTGACAGAGTGGTGAACGAAACATAGGCTGATATCTAGGAAACCCCATTGGAAGAAAAAGATTGTGCATTGTTTATTGATGGGTCATGTGTGAGAAATGGAATGGGTGAACTGCGTGCTGCTTATGCTGTATGTACTGTGGCATCAGTCCTGGAAGCATCCCGTCTAAAGGGAGTAAAATCTGCACAAGTGGCTCTGATTAGAGCTTGTAAATTTGGGAAATGATTAATGTTAGAAATGGGGTATCTAGTTGGCAGAGGTAGGTACCCTTGCTTCTAGTCAGGTTAAGGGGGATACACACTTTAGATAACCCCTGCTCAGCCCCTTAGTAGCTTGGCACGAGCAGACAGGCTTATACCAAAGGCAAGGTGTAAAGTATTTGTACGAACACTCACAGTAACACAGTGAAAACACCACAAATGGACACCACACCAATTTAGAAAAATAAAATATCTTTATCTAAACTAAACAAGACAAAACCGACAAAGATCCAACATACAGATACTCAATAAAATGTATTTTAAAAGGTTGTTGCAAAAATAAGCTTGTATAAGTCCAATAGCACCAACTGGGGCTATTAAAACGGCAGGACAGCCCAAAATCCAAAGTATGGCGCTGCCCGCGTGGATCGCGGCATCAAGCGCGGAGTTACACAGACCCCCGAACAACAGTACCTTGAAAAATGATGTCGGTGACGATGCATGGCGTCGAAGAAGAGCAATGTCGTCTCTGGCGATGTTGCGACATCGGCGACTTTCTTGAGGCTCCCTTGGTGGTTATTAGCGCCACGATAACGGGAATCCGGCCCTTGGCGAGTCCATGCGAGGGGCTGGCGTCGGTCACAGCCGATCCCTGCTGGCGGGCTTCGTAGGGCATCAGAGCTGCGGAACAGGCCGGGTGCAGCATAGTCACTTCACGAGCGGCTCCCCAGGCCTTGATGCAGGTCCCGGCGTCGCAGCACCGGAGGTGTCGGAAATAGATTTTCTTGCTTCTTGGTAATTTCTTTCAGCTCCCAACCGCAGTAGCAATCTCCAGGGTGTCACACACAGTTACAGGCACCTCCTGTCACAACTCCCAGCAAGGTAGTTCAGGGAAGCTTGGGTGAAGTCCTTTTGTGCCTGGGACTTCAGAAACAGGAGGCCAGCTCTACTCAGGCCCTTGGAGACTTTTCTTCAGAGAGACACAGCAAAGTGCTTCTTCAAGCAAATGGACACAGCACACAGCATAGTCCTTTAGTTCTCTCCTCAGTTGAAAAAGCAAACTGCAGGTCAACTTCAGAAACACAGCAAGGGCAGTACTTCTCCTCAGCTGATCTTCTTTGGCTGGGATTCCTCTTGATCACGAAGTAGTCTAACTTTCAGGGGTTTCAGCTCTCATACTTATACCCCAAAAGTCTTTGTTCTCTATGGGTGAGGGGTCATGGACCCAGTTCAAACCAGTTCTGGGTGCATTCTGCCAGTGCACATCTTCTTCCTTTGTGAGTGTGGGCCACGGCCATCAGACACACCGCAGGAGGTGGAGCCAGCATTGTGGAAGGCAGGCACAGCCCTATCAGGCCCAGGTGCTACTCCTTCCACCACCCCAAATGCAGATAGGTCTATTCAGCCCAGTGCTGACTCACCCAGACTCCTGAAGCCACCCCAGCCCCTGTCACTCACAAACCAGACAGTAAATTCACAGGCAGAGGTAGAATTTTCTATCTCACTCCTATGGGAAGATAGGCAGGTAAACATGATACATAGCCTTTCCCATTCTGTCTCATGGGCAAAATAGCATTTCAATAGTGACCAAGCATTTGCAATGTAATAGGTCTCGCAGTAATGAGAGTTTGAGCTATTGGCATTGTGATTGACAATGCCTTTTATTTATGTTTTGTTTTAAAACCTGTTAAATAAAAGGCATAGTCATTTATATTGTAAATGTGTCCTACATTTTTTTTTTAAAAGTGTTAGGAGAGAGCGTGTCCTGCCTGCAACAGCAAGCAGGACAAAGCTATTTAAGAAAATAGTTCTTGGAAGCTATAATTAAAGCCTACAGAGTAACAACAAATGTAACCGGGGGTGTCGCCATGGGAGGTTACAAAATGAGACAAGGTGGTACTAAGGAGGGCCTCCTAAGCCTTTTGAACTATGAACAGCCACAGTTTGCAGTTGACAATGACACAAGCCAATTAAAAATATGGGCAGAGCTCCAAGTCCCTACCTCAAAACAGCATGCCTCGCAGAGCAGCGCATCAGGCTCGACCTAAAGAAAAAAACAAAGTCAGTGCGAAAACTGTTGGCTTTGCCGATGCTTGTTTTTTCAATACACTTTGACCACTGATAAAACATCACACATAACCATACTGAAAACCTCAAAATGTCAAACATAAGAGGCGAAAACCTAGGTTGGTAATAACTACAGACAAGTGTAATTTTGAATGTTATTGTGAGTTTTAGATCAATTTATTTTTCAATAGCTGGTATGCTTATTTAATAAATATTAACTTACAACGATTTATTACATTAACACACACATTCGCATTGCTGTTGCAAATAGGTGCAACTCTACCTCTGAAAGTCGTCTGACAGAAAGATAATCTATCAGAGCGCAGTGTGATGACGTATATTAAGGGCGTGCGGCCAATCGAAATGCACGCTGCTTTGTTGCAACAGGATACGGCGAGTACTCAGAGATGGCGTCACAGCAGATGCAGGGACAGATGATGCAAATGAATTCTCAGATGATGAACGTAGTACCAGGTCCCAGTGGAGGTCCTGCACCCCCGGGTGCACAACAGCACCTCTTCTCTGGTCCCATGGGCCCTGTTCAGCAACCGCAGAAGCTTCAAGATTTCGACCCTGTGCAAAAGTACAGGCTGCTTATACCACAACTTAAGGAAAGCCTGCAGGTGAGAACCCTCGCTTGTTACGTTGCTGATTTGGTTTTAGTTACTGGCGTATGTGAACGGTGACTTTTGTAGTCTTGCGTCTATGCTTTAAGCCAGTTGTACAAACACATATGCTTATAGTTAATGTGAAATTGGTGCCCCGTTGCTCGAAGCTTAGTTTGTGGGTGACCTCGACCGCTCTGGTATTCTTAGCCAGACCACCGCAGCACTTGCATCCCCGTGGAAGGTACGAGGAAAAGCGAGCTATTTCCTATGGTGCATCTCGAAAGAATTCCTCTCATATTTTTAACACTCTTTTACAGGCACAGCCTTGTCAAACGAAATAACCCAGGCCAGATTTGCTGGTTAGAAATGTGACTTAGATTTATCCATCTCCCTAACTTTACCTCTGTACTGCTCAGAATATTTTGCGGGAGTTAGCCGCTGTAGAGAGTAGTAAACCGAGAAAGGGGGTGCTAAAAGACTGCACGCCCCTCCAAGAACTCCCTTATGTATAACCCAGTGTGTGGGCATAACCCAGTGTGTGTGTTTAAACCTGTATGTTGATACGTTTTTCTTTTTGTGTGCTTCCGTGGTAGGTAAGGCAGAACGTTTTTGGGCCACACTCGTATGACTTAAGTTTAAAGGGGCACCCTGCGCGCGATTTGGGAAGAGGGAACCGCATTGGCGTTCTCTCAAAGTGTTGATGAGGGAATGGTCCAAATAAAAAGTTCAATGGCATAGAAAATATATCCTGATATTTGAAGATCAAAACATTCTGGGTGCCAGGATATTCTGCACTAATTAGTGTGGTGATATTAATACGAACAAGCACAGGGGAGCTCGCACCTGCTGCCGCCGCTGATGGTGACGTGAGAAGCAGCCGGGCTCGTGCTGCTGTGCACAGGCACAGGCAGTGAGATCTCCCAGGCCCCTCCCACCGGCCCGCCCATCTATGCCTTGGCTGAGGTCGCGTGCACATACTTGACCAAGAGGAGCGGGCGGAGTGCAGAGAAACAAGCTCGTCTCAGAAGCGCGTCCACAGAACGGAATCTGCTTGTGCACCGGTCTGTGCCACTTGGACGGCAACACAACGACAACAAGTCTCGCTGGCGACAGAGCTTCGCGCTGCAACGCCAGGCGAGACCTAAAAATTTGCAGTTTTTCACTATCAGGACATGTTACCCACACTAGTACATGTCCTACCTTTCACATACACTGCACCCTGACCGGGGGGTACCTTGGCCTACCATTGGGGGGGTCAAATGTGTAAGAAAAGGGAAGGGTCATGCCTGGCAAGTGGGTACACTGGCAGTTAAAAAACCGCATACAGGCACTGCAGTGGCAGGCCTGAGACATCTTTTCAGCGCTACTCCTGTGGGAGCACAATCAGTGCTGCAAGCCCACTAGTAGCGTTTGAGTTACCAGCCCTGGCACACTCAGTGCACTTTACTAGGGACCTACTGGTAACTCAAATATGCCACTCGTGGATAACCAATCATAATAACAATTTAAACAGGGAGCAATTGCATTTTGGCACTGATCAGCAGTGGCAAAGTGCCCAAAGCATCTAAACCAGCAAAAATGAATTCCAGTACAGTGTAAAAAATCCAGGCAGTAGAGGCAAAAAGTCAGGGGACACCAAGCCAAGGATACCAGGTCTAACAATTAAGAATTACAATTTTTACAGACAGCCAATATGGTTTCCGAATTGTGCATGATTTTGGCCAATTATAGATGCAAAGGGGATTCCTGACTTTTTCAGGTTCAGCTATAAAAATAGCAAAACTGTGAAAGATCGCCTTGAAGCTTCACAGCTACCTAAAAAGGTTGCTTTAGTTAAATGTGCTGCACATAAAACAGGAGACGATGATGTAACAAGGGGCAATCGCTATGCCGATCAAGTAGCCCAGTTCTGTGCACAAAATACAATGTCATTAAACAGACATGGAAAAAGAAGTTACCATTTGCCATATAATGTTTTCTACTTTTTTTTAAACTTAGGATAAAGTTAGGCAGTTGCAGGAAGATGCAGACGAGAAAGAAAAAAGTTTATGGATCAGTTCCGGTTATAAGAAAAGAACAGAAGATAATGTTTGGATATACGATGATGGAAGGCCAGTCATGCCTGATAGTTTACTTTCACACATGGCAAGGGTATACCATAGAACTGCACATATTGGAAGAGACGCCATGAATAGACAGACATGGTTTAATCCTAAGTTTAGAGCTATCGCAGAAAGCCTATGCCAACGATGTCTCACTTGTTAGCAGCAGAATCCAGGCAGAAAAAAACGGTAGTTAGTTGGGGACAAATTGGAAAAGCAGCAGGCCCAATTACACGACTCCAGCTTGATTTTATTGAGCTACTACCCTGCAAAGGATTGAAATATGTCCTAGTCATAGTTTGCCTATTTTCTCATTGGGTAGAAGCATATGCAATAAGAAGGAATGACCGCATGACCGTTGCAAAATTATTAATAAGAGAACTGATTCCTAGGTATGGATTTCCAGTCACTTTAGAATGAGATGGGGTATTCACTTCAATAATAAGAAAATCAGGTTGATCTGGGCAGCATTTAAAATCCCTATCTACCTGAGGCATCAGATATAGTGGAGCAGATGAACAGCACTATAAAACGGAGACTGGGAAAAATGTGTGCATCCACAACACTGAAATGGCCTGACGCTTCACCCCTAGTCCCCATGACTCTCAGAAGTATTCCTGATAAGAAGACAGGTTTGAGCCCACATCAAATCGTGATGGGAAGAGCAATGAGACAAGCTAATGGACCAGCACAAACTGAAGAATATAACTGATGCTTTGGTACTGGATTACTGAAGAGGATTAGCTGATGTGGTGCGTTATGTGTTTCATCAGGTTGGTGAAGATGCAACCACCAACCAGCCAATTCAAGCCCATGATTTGAGTCCAGGTGAGTGGGTTGTTGTGAAGAAACATGTGAAAAAGTCATGTTTAGAACGCCAATGGGATGGACCCAATCAAAACATCTTGGTGACGACTACAGCAGTAAAGTGTGGTGGCCTGCCAAACTGGATACATGCCAGCCATACCAAACGAGTCCCAAATCCACTTGAAAGACCAGAAGAGCCACAACTTGTAAACACAAGTTCTGAGAAGGGGCTGAGGTGTGTGAATCTGAAGAATCTACAGCAACAGATTCTGAACAACAATTTGATGATGAACAGCCAAGCATGAGTCAAGTAGAGTGAACGCCAGATACAGGGTCTCGTAAAATTGCTGTTGAAACAGGAGAAGACGAAGTCACTGAAGGTGAACAAGTTATTGAAAGCGAAAAGTTCACTGGAAGTGAAGAAGATGGATAGATAAGGGAAAGAACAAATAAAAGAACTTGTGAGATGGAAAAAGAAAGTGAAGAAGGAGTTCCAGTGAAAAGGGCAAGAAAGGGAGACAACTGGCTAAGTGGTGGCAAAAGACTGAAATACACCTTAGTGAGAAGGAAAACACAAGAAAATCCAGAGCAAATTAATGACATCTCAAGCTAAACAGATCAAGAAGAGTCAGAGGGAGAATAACAAAAAAAAGAGTAAGAATCCCAAGTAAGAAAGACTCCCCACCGGAGTGGACCTTTGTGATCTAGGAAGTAATTGAAAACACAGATCCACTTGAAGAAGAGAAAACGGGCACTGAAGAAATTGATGAAAGCAAATTAAGACCACTTTACAATGAACTGAAAAGAGTTAAGGTACAACATTTATCAGATAAAGAAAAATTGAAGAAGATTAAAATAAAAGAAGGGGTAAAGAGGAAGACTTGAAGTGTAGGAGTACACTATTTTTTCCTGAGATATTATTTTTGCCCAAAGTTAGGAGATTTAGATTTTGCAGATTTTTGACAGAAAAAAAATGGCTGAAGTAGAAGTGACTGGACATCCAAAATCAAGTCTAAAACGTAGATGTATTAAAATTTGTTTATGTAGTATTTATTTTATAACCCTATTATAGTTAATACAAACAGTCCTTTTGCCAATTCTAATGATAAATGTCAAAGGAGCTCATGCTAACAATATAACAAATGAAGGAATGAAAGCTGTTACTAAGGAACCTCCTAACACTGATTTAGAACACTTTGATGGGAGTATGTTACATCATGATGAATTTACCAATGATGTTTCATTAAATGTAATCTCCAAGTTGCTCTATGAGTACGTGGAGAAAATGAATGTGAGTAATTGTTACGTGTGCATGCAATTACCTTCATCTGTCTCAGAGGGTGTGACCTATCACCACCTCCCACTAACATATGGTGTGTCTTGCAGTGTTGTAACCAGTCTTTTTTATGTCAAAGGCAAACTGGAGTACCATTACTCCGATTTAAATGTAGTATTTGCAAGAATTCCTGTTGTCAAACAATTTAATCCTGTCTGAACGGTCGTACAATAGTACAATGCTGGTAAATACATTGCATGCATTTTCCTCGCATTTTTTAGCACGCATGTTTTTACCGCGATTATGCATTTACATCACATTCCAATACCACGCATTGTTTTTATATTTAAAAACAATGTGTTTGTGGGGAAGAACCCCCACACCTCCCCAACTTACCTTAAATTTGTGGTACCGGTATGCGTGGCAATGCATGCAATGTATTTACCTCGTTGTAAAGGCTGTTTCCCATCTGGACTTCTAAAGACGCTCAGTATATAGGAGAGTTCTTCCAGATTACCCAATTACTAGATTTAGATTATGCTTCTAAACACAATTTAACATGTGGGTTGCTGGTTGAGGAGAGAATATTTATAGACATGGTAGAAGACAGAAGACAACATTTTCAAAAGAAAGGTGCTGAACAAAAGTCACGAGCACCACCATGGGATTTTAGAGAGGGAAATTATGAACAAGCATTTGCATAGCCAATAGGTCTCGCCTTGGAGATCTAATACGTTTTTAGCCATGCAGCAAATTTTCTGGGTGCTACAACTTGTACTGTTCTTTAATATGGACACTTTGACACTAATAGGCATAATATAGAACGGCATTGTGAAGTACTTAAAGTGTTTTTTTGTACAACTAATATTAGCTTTGTCTGTGCTGTCAAGGTAGGGTAACTCAGTTGTGTAATGTCATAGTTGGAGAGATTTGTTTAACTTGTAATTTGGAGGTCAGATTTTTCCAGACTAGCTTGGCCATACATAGTTGTAAGGTTGATAACATGAGTAGAACTACATAAGGTGAAACAACATTGCAATGCATCAAGGACAAAGCAGTAGGATAGCAAGTAGTATGTAAACAACTAGCCCTTCTAAAAAACACATCTATTTAAATGCCATTCAATGTTATTACGAAAATAAAACAAAAGCTTGAATAAGCATGTGTGACATCACCGCTGTCAATGACATACCAAACTGCTGACAGACTCTTGCATTTGGAGGTGTTTTTGGAGGTGCACTGTTCACTAAGGTGGCATTTACTAGTATTGTCTTTGCATAGGTCATGTTTTGTGTACAAGTCACTATTACCCGTGAATGATCATATTCTGAGAAGACGGCTTTGCCGGTGAAGTTGTATGTGTTTTACTGTGTGTGGATTTTGCCTTTGAATATAATGGAAGAAGAATAAAATTCTTTATTGTGTAGTTAATTAAAACCATTACAATATTCCAAAGCATAAAATATATTACCTTCACGTGCTATTATAAAATAGATATAAACAATTAATACCACATTTTAAAATTTGATTTCAATTTACAAAATATAAGCCTTTTTAATGAAGAAAAAACTGCGAGAATTGTTGAATTATGGTTATGGGCAATATTATTCTTTCATTAAATTCTCAAAATAGGTTAAAAATTTGATTAATTGCCAAATTAATTTTGGGTCCTTTGAGTCCAGGATTTTTAGTATTGCTGATCAGCAGGTGCGGATACCTCTTGCATTAAACTTCCTCCTGAGCAAATCCCGGTGGCAGCACCATAAAAATGTATAAAGTCCTGTACTAATGCTCCACATAGGTTACAATTTTGTGGGCCGGGGTCCTCCAAATCGGTTGATCAGCATTGGACGGCAATTTCCCCATACGTAGCTCCAAATACTTGGTTTAAGATTACAAGACCATCCATGCGTGTGCACGTCAACTTAAAATTGCTTTGTCTTCGATTAGTAAATGTGATGTTGTCGCTTTTTTCATAATCATCCTGGAATGATGTCCAGGGTAGTTTCCGTTGCCAGATGGAGTGGTTGTTGTTATAATCCGAACACTAGGTGTACCTGAGCTGGTAAGGCATCACATGGCAAACGAAATACTCTTTTGTACACTCGTGTTTGTATGTTGTGTAGAATTGGTGCACTGTTTCCGTGATGGACCACACTTCCATATGCAATAGTTGGAAGTAGTTTTGCTTTGATAACTGCAAGAAGTGGAGTGAACAATTTGGCCTTTTAACTGTTTTAGTATGCTGCAGAACACAAACAGTAAAGAGTTCCCTTTTTTTGGATTGTTACATAATGCGTGACAAATGAGAACCTTCGGTCCAAGTATATCCCCAAATATTTGTAGCCATCAACTTTTTGGCTGTTTGGGCCGACAGTGTATTATAATCATGACATTTGTTTTTTTTATATTTATTTCCATCAGATTTGTTTTAGCAAAATCAGCTAACTCCTGGATTGGTCGTTGCAATCCGATTCTTGTCTGGCTTAGAAGTACTACATCGTATGCGTAGGACAGATGTGTTAGAGGCAATATACCCAGTCATGGCGGGTGTGAATTTACCCCGTCTAGCTTTGGTGTTAGATTGACCATGAATAAATTAAAGAAGTGCGGGCCAAAACACATCCTTGTTTTAGCCCTTCATTGGTGTGGATCTTCCTTGTGAGCCTGTGGCCATCGGCGATCTTAACCTGCATCCAGGTGTTGGTATAGAGATCCATGATTGGATTTAAAATTGTGTCTGTTAGACCATGGTGCTTCAATTTGGCCCATAATGTGTGTCGGCTAACACGGTCAAAGGCCGCCATGTCTATTGAAAATGTGACAATTAGGTGCTGTGCCCATGCTCGATCTGCGGCGCAGGTCATGTTTATAGTTTTGGCAGTTCTGTTCATAAAATTCACCTGCCCCCAGAATGCTCTACAGTCAGATTTCTTTACATTGTGTAATAATTTCGTCTAACAGTTCTTTTCTTCAGTTTTTTTATCAATCCAAATTTGTTTCTTGTATTTTATCTTTAAAAGATGTACCTCCTCCCATACTTTAGACCGTCGACTTTGATGTCGAGCTTTCCTGAGGGCCTTTCTCAGGTGCTTTCTTAAGCTTCTTGATGTTTGACTGAGATGATTATTTCTGTCTGCTCGGTTTTTATTTGTCTGTTTGGTAGACTCTCCTGCCTCGGGTAGACTTGCCAAAAAAGTGGTCCATGTTTCTATAGTTGTTTTATTTTCTAATTCAAGAATTGTCATTAGATTTCTAGCTTTTAAAGCTATATACGGTAATGTGGAGCATGTCCACCTCAGACGCTTCAAGTTGATTGTTGATATTTTCCCCTCTATTACTGGAGCTTCTGGGTGTTTAAAAAATATTATTTTAAGTTCGATGTGCTGTGCCGAATGATCACTATCAAATGAGCATTTGATTTGAAAATTATTTATTTGCCCAAGAAGAGGGATAGTTACTATTGTGTAATCCAGGATTGAGCTTGAACGAGGGCCAATATATGTACAGTTGGCAGGTTATCCTGTTTTATACTCCCGTTTAATGCACGCATACCTGGGGAGATAGGCGTTTTCTGGTGGCTACTCGGAAACTTTGGAATCTTCTGCCATTGGCGATTAAAACAGCCCCTAACCTGATGACTTTCCGCAGGCTCTTAAAAACGTGGTTGTTTAACCAGTAACTGCTGTTTGACAGCCAATAAATTGATGACTGATCTCTATTAGCTCCTCATGCGCCGAGACACCCCAGGGTATTCGTTTGCGCAATAAAAAGTTCGAAAATAAATAAATAAGATATTCGAGGTCCCTTATCAATTGCTGGCCTACTTTATCATTGCGGTTTTGAACGGGAAACAACTGCGTTTCTACAGCCCAGGTTTCATTTCCTGCAACAATGTTATCTTCGTCATCTTGAGGGTGTAGTAGATTTGCATTGAAATCCCCGTTGAGGATTATCTCCCAAGTTGGCTGTTTGAAACGGAATTCTGCAATGACATCAGTAACTTTCTTGAACATATCTTTTTTTTATCTTAGGTTTCAGATGAGCATAGATATTGATTAGGGTGATGGTACTTACCCCTGAATGTGTGCCCAGGTCCATTTGTATTATTTGCCTGGCTGAGGTTGTTGATGTCAGCTGTGTTGTCGAGATTTTTAATGCTGTAGAGATGTAAACAGCGAGGCCCCCCTTAGCTCTTCTGTGTTGCTGTGATGTGTTCTTATTGCATTCACGTGGTGACCTATCCAACCTGGGACCTCTTGTAGCACAATTATTTCATAGTTATCCCAGGTCGCTTTCTTTCCTTTGTCCTGTAGGATTCCTTTTGCTCCTGCGATGCTCCAGGATTTTTATAGGGGAAAGCGCTGATTTGCCCGGTGTACTGTAGCTTCATTCTCCTGTCCACCCGGGAGTGGGCAATCTTACGTTTATTTTTCTCTGTTGATGTGTGTTTATACCATCTGCACCTTTGTCACCTCGCAAAACCGAGGAGACAATTTTTTTTGCCGAATTTTTTATCTGGGGAATACTTAACATTAAAAATGGAGACGGATACCGTTGTATTACTGCAATGGTCAATGATATTCCCCAGTCCTCAAATTTTGTGGTTTCTTGCAAAATGTCTGTTACTATTTCTTCATTCCTCCTTGTTGCTTTGGTGCATTATTTTCCTATGTTGTTTCCAGGATTAACAAATTCTATTGCGTTTTAAATCTGCCAATGTTAAATGTTGGAATGTTGGAAATATTTCCTCTGTTCAGATAATCTTGAGGACCCTGTGAATAGTAATGTGGCATGAATAGGATCCTATGTGTTAGATTTAATGTATTCTCTTTTGTTTGCGTTTATTCTCTTTTGTTTGCGTGTAAGAAGATGACGTCTGCTCGTTAGTTTGCTTTCTTCCTGGCTCTTCGATGTCCCCGCAGTTTGCGTCATTACACGGCCTTTTTATGTTGATTAGTCGCTGATCTATCTTGCCATATTCTAGAGGCTGATCTGTCTTCGAGTTAACTTTGCTATTGCCTCTCTTATCGCTCCTCTTAACTCTATTTTGGCCTTGCGAATAAGATGTTATCGATTGCCAGATCCTTGAATTTCGTTCCATTTCAGTTGTTCTGTTCCTGTTTGCATTGTCACGCTCTGGATTTATGTTAATCAGTAGCAGATCTTACTTAATGTAATGTAATGGGGACTGGTGAGGAGGCCACTTAAAGAGCTCTCTGGATCTCTGGATCAAAATAGGGCTTGTGTTTGCGGTTTTCCCAACATAGAGAAATGACAACTTGAGGAAAATGCAAGAATGGTTCTTATTAGATTATCTTGTTAGGATATGACCTATTGTATTGTGACATAGAATTTGGACACAATTGGAGACAGCCATAAATAGGCTAATAATTACTTATTGTCACTCTCAGGACTGTGTCTCAGGGCACATGGAAACACTGTAATGGTGTTGCCCTCTACATCGATACCTATGTTATTGGTATTGAATCGATGTGCCTTACATCAAATGCCAATTTTCCGAAATACATGAATCTCCTTTTAACTTTTATCAAACATGCGTGGGAGGACCATAAAGAGTTTATTGATCAAATCAATGAGCTGATGGCGGAAATCAAAGCTGAATCAGATCAACAATGGGTGATAAGTACACTGAAACTAGTGGATGAGAGTATTCAGATATATGAAAAGAAGCTCATGAATAGGAAATTGCAATTTTCAGCACAATCAGAATGATTTTGAGTCAGGACGCATCCTGACATTCACGAAAAAGTTTGATAAACTTAGAAGCGAGTTAGCTAGCAATAACACGCTACAATCGATAAATAAAAAGGTAGGGAATTATAGAACTGATGTTAGTTCTGACCTCGATCATGCGAGCATTCGGCCCTGTTACAGAGGAAGACAATTTCTTTTTTCGAGGTGTATTGGCTCCTAAAATAAATAATGGACCGTTGTTCAACGTGATTTAACAAAAAAGCAGAAGCAGAAAATACAAATTTTTTAAAAATGAGAACAGAGGAAAAGACAGCAAAACCGGCATGGGAACAGGCGGCCGAGGACAAATGAAGCAATAATGGATCCAAAAAAAACCCAGCAAACCACAGCAGAGAACATCAACAGCTTCCAAGCCCGGTCACAAGACACATAAGACAAGCGCGGCCACGAATGCAGCTGCAGCGTCCCGCGAGTAGTGTGTGCACACGCTCGCGCCCCGCTACTCGTAACCGCAAGACATAGGCCGGAAGTCCAGAGCGAGACACTCAAAACAAGCGTGGCCGCGAATGCAGCTGCAGCATCCCGCGAGTGGTGCGCTTGCGCAACTCTGCTGGCAACCGCAAGCCATAAGCCGGAAGTCCAGAGCAATTCCAAGAGGTCCTTTTTCCTAGGGCAGCGCATGCGTGCTGCGCTAGGCTCCACCTAAACAGGAGAAAAATATGCTGCAATGTCTTTAGATTGAGAACAGAGAGGAAAGCGTTGTCTCCTAGGAAAAGAAAATGCTCATGATAATTTTTTCCTTAGTTCTAGTGAATGTGAACACACCTACGAAATTACAGGTGGGTGGAGATTTAAAGGGGGACATGATCCTGTATTTCCAGGAATCTATTTTGTGTGCAGTAAGAAAGCATACTACAAATTGCCTGATCATTGGTAGGGGAGTTGTTATTTGGGCATTGTTTTTCCTAAGTTATACCATGTTGACAAGAAAACTAAAGGAAATAAGACAAGGACTAACGCATGAAAAGAGCAAGTTTCACAGAAATAATATGTACATTCAGAGTAACCCCTACTAATGGTATCAGGGCACCAAAAATATTGCCTAATATTCAAAAATTGTCTACAGTAGTTAATCATCTATCAACTGATACTGCTGGAGGATTTCTGATGATTGATAGTGAAATTGTTGCTATTAAATCAATGGTTTTACAGAATCGACTTGCCCTAGATATATTATTGGCAAAAGAGGGTGGAGTCTGCGGAATGTTGAAAATTCAACACTGCTGTACTTATATACCTGACAAAAGCAAAGGTATTGAAGGATACATTAAGAATATTATGATTTTGCATGAACACTAAACCCAATTGGAGGTGGATGGTACAATGGACAGACTTAGTAAAGGTTTTTCCTCTATAAGTAAATGGGTTACAACTTTTGGTAGTTCATTATTAGGAAGGATAGCATACCAGTTGCCTCAACAGTTTTACTAATATTGATGATAATGACGACTTACAAATGTTGCAAAGGAAAACGTGAAAGGAAAAGAATAATAGAAACAAATAACAAACAAAAGGCACGAAAAAGGAAGTTATAAGATATAGAACAAGAAGAGATGATAGGAAAATATTATTATGCAATGGAAAATCTAGAGTTAAAAAGAGAAAAGGTCACCAATCTTTAGCTTAGAAAAACTGATGGCACATGGTATGGTGGGTATTTTATGATGGCCTATGCCATCAAAGGAGGGATTGATGGAGAGGGGATGTAGAAAAGCAACCTGCTTGAAAACAAATTCCACATAATCCAATTAATCCAAGTGATGTGATACTAACATGCAGCAAACACAAACATGTGGGTAGTTTGCTGCATATGTGCAAATAATATATTTACCGTATAAGAACACTAGAGCACGTTTTATTAATTTGCAGTTCAAAAAACCGTAACAGTGCATGAATAAGCTATGTTGTACATTGTACATTGTACATTTTGAGTATTACTCTAATAATATGAAAATATTGCAGGCAAACTAATACTTTGCAAAGAGAATAAGATGGGTGACCATAGAAGAGGATGGTTTAACAGTGAACATTACATTTCTTTATAATTAATGGCTATTTGTGTTCATTTTATTATAGAGAATAGATAAAAGGCCTCGTTAATTTAGCATGACCACGAGCAAGAATGAGTAGGATCTGAAACGCATGCGCACGCTGGATAAGTGGTGAGACACTCAGAGCGCCCGGTGAAGGAAGTGTCAAGGTTGTCGCGTGGAAGCCGTTGACAGCTTGCCAACTGAAGAGTCCGACCATGGGATGTGGCAGCCATTACATTGAAAATGAACAGACATTGTATTTAGAACATAAAAATGTAACGTGTGGACGATGTAATGGGGATGGGTTTAATATGAAAATCTAATGGTGCGATTTTGACTCCCCTTGATCGAACCACTGCCAGAGTGAATTCAGAAAATTTTGAAACATTAATGGGAAGAACATGTTAATTTTTAAGTATAATTGGGGTACCTTTGGGGGTAGAAGTTGTGCGAAGGACGGTGAGGAGAAGTCAGTCAGACGTCGACTGCGGAAGAAACCTGGACGAGGAGAAAGGGTGTACATCGCAGTTCGACGGTTTGCAGAGAGGCCTATATGTTCCTGACCGTTCTTGTCTAGAAGTCTGTCCTGATTCTTTGTTTCCCGACCGTAAGTTGGGGAATCTCCACTATCCCTAGTGGCCACGGGGGTAGTTTTCCTCTGATATTACCTTTAGGTAATGTATCTGATGCATGTTGCATAAGCTGCACCTGCATTTTTTTTCTCTCCGGACCTTGTCTCTTTATCTATCCACCCATCAATGCATTTATAATTGTGATGTTTTCTGAAATCTTCTAAATGAATGAAATTCTCTTGTGATCTCCTATGTCTGCACTGAATCGAGTAAATGTAGAAGAGGTGTTGCGCCGCAGCTAGGGTGACTAACTCCGGAATCTGGGCATCACGGTTCGATCCCCGGCACTGGCGGCAGATTAGCCCAGCACCATGTGACTCTGGGCAATAGCTTGCTTAATGTCATTCTTAAAAAATGTTGACATCATTCTATTACAAGAAACCTGGCTAACGGCTTCCCAGCAAATAGACGGTTTCAATGAAATCCAACTACAAGCAACCAAAGGAGGCCTTTCGGGAAGGGCCGCCGGAGGCCTATCAATCTATCTGAACACCAACATCGCTTGGACTTACGTTAACATCGACACATGCCAACAATGGATACAGTGCATCAAAATGGAGCTGACGCAAGACCCCGGTAAAGGCACACAGAGGGCTCAAGACTTTTTGTCAATGATAATTTGTAACATCTACCTACATCCAGACTCTAAGAACAAAGTGGAGAAAATCCTGACCTTAAAAGCCCTCATTAAATCCATGCAATCGATCTACCCGCAGGCGGGGATGGTCGTGTCAGGTGACCTGAACATGTTCTTGCTCCAAAAGGACCACGCCCTAAACATGACCCAAAACGAATGGAACGGCGGAATGATCCCAAGCATCACAACAAACTATCGAAAAAAAGGATAAGATCGGCCAACAGTGTGCTTTAATGTTTGCAGAGGTTGGAATGATCGCCTTGAATGGCCGCTTTCCACAAGACCAACCAGCATCTTCAACTAGAATAGCCAAACAGGCTCATTCAGTGCTGGACTATACCATTGTGGATTTAGTGGTCCTGCCATCCATCGTTAGTTACAAAATCATCCACAAATTGGAGAGCGACCACAGTTTGCAAGCATTTCAATTCAGCGCCCAACACAAAAGGGCCGCAGCATGCAAAGTCTTGACCGAACCTTCAAGCCTTTACAATCTCAAGAGATTTGTGTGGAACGGTAATAACACCAAAGAGATAATGACGCACATTAAAAACGCCCATACGGAAGCGATCGGAGACGATCCATCGGCACACTGGGACAACTGGGAAAGACTGATCATAACATTAACAGAGATATTTGGTAACCAACCTCACAGTCACCAAACGACCTCAGGCAAAGCCCCTCAAATGTCCCTGGGCCCCATAGTGCGTAATAAAAGGACTCTAAATCAAGAAATCAGAAAATTACAAGCAATAGCCAAGACAAAGGGAGAAGACACAGCCAATCAAATTTACAAACTAAGGCAAAATTACAAAAAAGAAGTGTGGCTAGAAAAATCAAAATACCAAACTGGCATCTGGCAATCATTATTAGCATCTAGTAAATCAAACAATAACGGGAAATTTTGGGCAGAAATTAATAAAGTTGCAAACGGAGCCGCTCAGGCCTTCAACGCTAGCATACTTGAGGGAGACTGGATACAGTATTTAGAACAAACACAAAGCAACAATATTCTAGTATGGAGTCCATCCCTGCAGATTCTGCATCCAAAAAACTAACCAAGATGCAGACCCACACTTTGATGTAAACTGGATAACGCCATCGCAGGTAGAAAAGGTACTTAAAAACTTGAGATCCAAGGGTGCCCCAAGCCCGAATGGCTTACTGAATGCCCTGTTCTAACAAGATCACCAGTTCTGGGCGGAATATCTTACCCCCCTATACAACATCGCCTTTCAGTCTGGAAGCATTCCCCAATCATGGAGAGGCAACATTCTAAATCCAATCTTCAAGGCAGGCACAAGATCTGATCCAGCCAATTATCGCCTCATCGCGCTCATAGACGTCGAGGCCAAAATCTTGGCCCCGAATCTGTTGAGGGCCTTAGAAGATTGGGTCTGTGCAAATAAAATTCTCCCGATCACGCAGACAGGTTTGAGGCCTGGAACTAACACACTATGCAACCTGCTGGCGTTAAACCTCTTGGTCGACAAAGCAAGGGAGAAAACAACCAAGCTGTATACGTGTTTCGTTGACCTAAAAGCAGCGTTCGACACAGTCCTGCGGGAGGCACTATGGCAAAAAATGGCCACTTGGGAAATACCATCAAAGCTGTTGCGGGCCATCATCAACCTATGTTCATCTACCTGGGTAAGAATAAAACTAGGTAATGGCGACAGAATAACTGGAAAAATACCCACCCATGTTGGCCTCAAGCAGGGCTGCGTATTGGCACCAACGTTTTTGATCATCTTCACAGTGGACCTGGACAAGAGCATCGTGGAGATAGAAAGCGATCCACCAAAGCTAGCCCAGCACACAATTAGGAGCATACAGTATGCAGATGACATCATTCTGTGCAGTCAGACCCCGATGGGCCTACAACGCTCCATCACGAAGCTCCATGATTACATCAGTGCACAGGGCTTGCAAATCAATTACAAAAAAACGAAGATCGTCTGTTTTGCCTCGCGGCCATGGAAGAAATTCTTTAAATGGCACATTGCAGGCAACACAATAGAGCAGACCGCCTCGTACAAATATCTGGGCATAGTGGTCGATGCCAGGTGGACTCTGAAAGACCATCAATTGTACAGAAATGCTCAGGCAAACAAATTACGTTTTGCCCTAAATTTATTAAAAACAAAATTGAATTGTCCATCTAACTCTCCCCTGCTGAAGGTAATAGCTGCCAAGTTTTTACCATCTCTCACTTTTGGGTCGGAATTGTACAGGGGAAAGGATGCAAATTTCTTGAATACACAACAATCAGAGCTGTTTAAATACATCTTTCAGATCCCGAGGTTCGTATCCCAATCGCAGATTCGCCTGGAATTTGGTTTACCAAATCAGCACCAAGTCAGACAAGCGGCCATTCTAAAAACATGCTGGAAATTAAGAGCAGCTCAAGAGGACACGCTCATGGGCCTCTGTTGGATGGAGATGAATAACCTGACAAAGTCAAAAAACGCCTGGAAAACAGTATGTGAACGCCCTGTCAGATCTCAAGCTGGAAAAGGCATGGAATACAAACCAAACCTTTGCGGCTTTCAAAAAAGTGACCAACCGGGCTGCAAAGCAAAGATCATGGTTATTAGATAAAGCCGCAACAGCAAACAAAAAACATGGTTGGACGGTGTTGGCCTCGTATTAGGAAAATGGAGCCGCAACCCTATTTAGTTAACCACATATCCACGGCCGCCCAAAACATTATTCTAAATCTACGGCTTGGAACTTCCATCTTAAAAGACCAGACACCAGCATGGAAGCAAACATGGTCGACCCCTGACTGCAGACTATGTGGACAAAAGGAAGAATCAATGATGCACATATTGTGCATTTGTCCCTCTTTGAAAAACTTGAGACGTTACTACCTCCTTCACGTATTCTGTTTTTTTCAAATAAGATCATGCCGCCCGGCCGTCATGCTAGCACTGAATAGCCATCAATTGCAGACAGCTTGTAGCGCCGCTAGATTTTGTCAAAAGGCACTGCAGCTAATACAAAACACAGAGAAAAAGGAAACCAAAGGCCCGAACCCGGATGCGTGAAGTGTAACGAATAGACACATTGAAATTCCTTCCACAATTATATCAAACACATGGACTTCCAGAAAGTTTTCTTTTTAACCACTCGAGAATTTGTACTTTTTTAAAACATGTAATTTTATGCAACAATATTGTAAAGGTTTTAATTAACTACACACAATAAAACTTATCTATCATTAGCTTGCTTAATCTCCCCGATTGCCCCCAGCGCCTAGAGACCCTTACGGGTGATTGTGCGCTTTTCAAATGTAGATTATGATTATTATTAATGAGACAAACTTACTATTAATGAGATAAACATATAAAATTACTATACAATTCTCTGATTATTTAGCCTAAATTGTTTAGTTTAGATGAGTATTAGTTAGATGAGTTCATATTATTGCCATCAACTGCTCAACTAATTTTCCATCGACCAAAGGAAGACACCAGGGGCACCAAAAGCTCACCTAGCCCCACTAAGGTCGGTCCTTAACATGGCATCCCGACTCATAGCTGATGCAAAAAGAGTTGAACACATCTCATCAACCCTCTTCACACTCAACTGGCTTCCCATGTAAGGTAGATGTATTTTTAAACTGGCCTTAAAAATGAGAGACAGGGGTGTCCCCACGCGAGAACAGTCTAAGACTGAGTTTCACACCTAGTTCTTGGGTTCTAGGGTTAATGTTCTATTTTCAAAGAGACATATTTGTGAAGCATGCCACTAATATGGCGGGAAAGGTAAAGTTACAATAATTTGTACTCAACTTCTATCCGTGTATGGTAAGAGCAGCTATGTTTACCCACTCTTCTACTTGCTTATATCCTCAATGATGCCGAAGTTATAGAGAAATGACTATTATACACCCTAGTTCAGGACTACAGTTATTTAGTACTACCCACCATGAACACAATTTTTAGTTTTTAAACAATAGTATAAACAGGAAACAATGTTACAAATATAAAAGGAAAAGTAAAATTTACCACACCATGTGTTACTCTGTCAAACATTTATTGTATATACACATTTTAAAATCTCATCATTACACAGTATACAATTTATCAAAAATCAACGTTAAATACATTTGAATAAATACAATAAAAAAAAAGAAGAATCACAGGTCGACGCGGCGTTTCGGTTTCTTGGATTTCTACCTTCTTCAGGACAGATTCTTAGGGCAAGTGGATTAAATTCCCCACAGGACAGTGCTTTTTGTTCAGAACTTTGTTGCCGTCTTATTTATGGGCTTATTGACAATTTCTGATTGGTGTTTCACCTTCTATTCACACTTGGTGTGCTTGGTCTTTGACTACCAGGAGGAGCCACCGAATTTTTCATATTGGGTTTCTTCAATGACCCAAAAAATATATTTCTGCTTGTGGCAGTCCCTTGGGGTTCTTCTGACGGATCGGAGCAGACCGACGAAGGGACGCTGGGATAGACTATCAGGACTCAGGAGCAGGGAGGCCGATTGCTAATGAAAAGCCACGAACTCTGATATCCAGAAAGGGACTGAGAATCAGAAACACCCAAGGGACTGCCACAAGCAGAAATATATTTTTTGGGTCATTGAAGAAACCCAATATGAAAAATTCGGTGGCTCCTCCTGGTAGTCAAAGACCAAGCACACCAAGTGTGAATAGAAGGTGAAAGACCAATCAGAAATTGTCAATAAGCCCATAAATAAGACGGCAACAAAGTTCTGAACAGAAAGCACTGTCCTGTGGGGAATTTAATCCACTTGCCCTAAGAATCTGTCCTGAAGAAGGTAGAAATCCAAGAAACCGAAACGCCGCGTCGACCTGTGATTCTTCTTTTTTTTAATTGTATTTATTCAAATGTATTTAACGTTGATTTTTGATAAATTGTATACTGTGTAATGATGAGATTTTAAAATGTGTATATACAATAAATGTTTGACAGAGTAACACATGGTGTGGTAAATTTTACTTTTCCTTTTATATTTGTAACATTGTTTCCTGTTTATACTATTGTTTAAAAACTAAAAATTGTGTTCATGGTGGGTAGTACTAAATAACTGTAGTCCTGAACTAGGGTGTATAATAGTCATTTCTCTATAACTTCGGCATCATTGAGGATATAAGCAAGTAGAAGAGTGGGTAAACATAGCTGCTCTTACCATACACGGATAGAAGTTGAGTACAAATTATTGTAACTTTACCTTTCCCGCCATATTAGTGGCATGCTTCACAAATATGTCTCTTTGAAAATAGAACATTAACCCTAGAACCCAAGAACTAGGTGTGAAACTCAGTCTTAGACTGTTCTCGCGTGGGGACACCCCTGTCTCTCATTTTTAAGATTTACTATCCCCCCAGTCCCCTATTAGCCTGTGCGGGGTCCTCCTTTATTTTTTAACTTTTTAAACTGGCCTGCATCACTCACAAGACACTTCACACCCAATTCCCAAACTACCTAAACAGCATACTAGTAGAATCAGGGAAATCCAGAACTCTGAGAAGCACCAACTCACTTCTGCTCATCCCTCCGAAACTGAAAAAGAAAAAACAACCCAGTACCAGTCCATCTCTGGCAACGTACCCAGGATGTGGAAAACACTCCTGATTGACCTCAGATGCAGCCCCTCCTTCTCTTGCTTCAAAAAGGACCCTAAACTCTTTCTTCTCAACCAATACTTTACTGATCAAGGCAACCGTCCCAAGCATCAATAACCTAGTAGACTCCCCGCTCACTTTGACCTTCAAAAGGACTCAGCCACCTGAGTCCTTTCCCCCTCTCTGGATACATAAGTACTTTGTCTTTTGTTTTTGTGTTTATGCATTCGCATGTACAACGATGTTATGCAATTCTTTTTCTTTTCCATTGTGTATGTAAAGCGCTCTGATACCCACGGGTCTAGCTAGCGCTATATAAAACTTTATAAATAAAAATATTTAAAAATAAAAGAGAGTTGATCTGCAGGTTTATTTTAGACAGAAAAGGTTTGCTTAGTTTGATACCCGCATTCAATGTCAACTCAAAAATCCAGCGCATGAATCATTCAGGGACATTGAGTGTGAGCGCATGCTGATGGGCCCGGTGACTGATTATTTACCCATGAGAAATTCTGCTATTGAGATTTAAAAATTTGTCCCGGAGTTGCTGCTCGCACTGGACCAATCCCATTCATTAAAACTTCATATCAAATAGTTATTCTTCCGCTCTCTTACACTTTGAAGGGGTAACTTCCAGTTACGAATCAAACTAGACCAATCCAAAGCACTTTAACGAACCCGTCAACCCCATGCTTACAAGCCGTCAGTCACGCTACAATAACAATCTGAACAAAGCTGATCAATACATTGTTATTCGGGGGAAATCTCGCCTGTTAGGAAGAAAACAGACAGGGGGACAAAGGAAATTAATCTTTTTCACCCACTATCAAACGTGTGTCAATGTTGAGTCAGGAAATGGCGAAGAGCAGAATCCGCCATCTCTACTCATAGCACGCCATCCCCTGCGCAGCAGATGCTGTCAACTCCGCAGTGCTAGATTTGTAAAAAAAAAAGTGTCTGGCCCTGTCAGGAGGCCACCGCAGCTTGCACCACCCATTGCCCCTGCCAGGCTGCCAATGAAAGTAACAACACAACTACTAACCATCGCACTCCAAAACTTGTGATGACTCGGACTATTACAGACCCGCATAGCTATAAGAATGCAGTGGGCAGCAGGTAATTGGCATTTTTAATGTATATTGAATAAATAATTAACTGTTGTTGTTGTCATCTCTAAATTAACCACCTTGTGGTAGACGGTCACAACCACCGTGTTGATAAGTGCAGAGCACCGGAAACCACCCTCTCAAATTAAACACGGCCCCAACACCCCTGGACCAGCCAGCGATATAGGCACAGTGAACCGCTCTGCCCTGCTAGCTATCCTAAGAGACTGACTGGCTCTAGAAGGCGCTGTCCTAAAATGGTTCATCCGATACCTGGAAAACAAACCTTAACAAATGAAATATCTAATTCATTACCAAACACCTCAGTATTTTAGGGGGAAGAGAGCCCCAAAGCTTCTTCCTATCACCTACACCCCTCCAGCTATATGTATGTATGTATGTATGCAATACTTGTATGGCGCAAACTGTTACCCCAAGGGTATCCTGGCGCTGCAACTTAGCATGTGACGACAGCAGGCAAAGAGCCAGATTGTCAGTGGTGGCACTGCTCTCAGTTCTTGGGGAAAAGCCAGGTTTTCAGGCTCTTTCTAAAACATAACCGGGAGGTCACCCGTCTAATACTCAGGGGAAGATCATTCTAGAGGCGTGAGACCGCTACGCCAAAGGCCCTACCTCCCGTCCTGGATTTCCTGAATTTGGCCATGGTTACTAGAAATACACAAAGATTTAAAACAGATTCTCTCCCTGATGGGAAGCCAATGGAGGTCTCTCAAAGCCAGAGTAGTGGAAGATCTGCGTTGCCTGTTTAGTGCCAGCTTTGCCGCTATGGACTGGACCCTATGGAACCCCTGCAGGATGTTTTGGGGGGCCCCCAGATACAGGGAGTTACAGTAGTCCAATCTACATAAGATTATACTCATCACTATCAAGTTTCTTGTCTCCTCAGGCAGCAGTGAAAGTGTCTGTCACAATGCCTTCAATAGAGCAATTTACAAAAGGGGGTGGTGATGAACAGAGTGTCTGAATTGAGCAGACCACTCTTACCCAGTCCAAAGATCAGGGCTTGATCCATCACCGTTATTTATCTCACTGCCCCATCCCAGCTCAGAACATGGCTATATGCAAATCAGTCTGTCCCTGGCCCAGTGCATCATGGGAACAGGGCAGACTAAACTACCAAGCCAATTCTTTACCAGAAAGGAGACAAGCTACCGGGGACCGGTTTCTGGCATTTCAGCCTCTTCGGCCCGGCTTGCTTGAATCCTGATGGAGCAGTGAGAAAGGGACTCATGTCTGAGTATACCCTGCCACACCTATAGTGGCCAAAATCGATTTACAAAAGGGGGTGGTGATGAACAGAGTGTCTGAATTGAGCAGACCACTCTTACCCAGTCCAAAGATCAGGGCTTGATCCATCACCGTTATTTATCTCACTGCCCCATCCCAGCTCAGAACATGGCTATATGCAAATCAGTCTGTCCCTGGCCCAGTGCATCATGGGAACAGGGCAGACTAAACTACCAAGCCAATTCTTTACCAGAAAGGAGACAAGCTACCGGGGACCGGTTTCTGGCATTTCAGCCTCTTCGGCCCGGCTTGCTTGAATCCTGATGGAGCAGTGAGAAAGGGACTCATGTCTGAGTATACCCTGCCACACCTATAGTGGCCAAAATCGATTTACAAAAGGGGGTGGTGATGAACAGAGTGTCTGAATTGAGCAGACCACTCTTACCCAGTCCAAAGATCAGGGCTTGATCCATCACCGTTATTTATCTCACTGCCCCATCCCAGCTCAGAACATGGCTATATGCAAATCAGTCTGTCCCTGGCCCAGTGCATCATGGGAACAGGGCAGACTAAACTACCAAGCCAATTCTTTACCAGAAAGGAGACAAGCTACCGGGGACCGGTTTCTGGCATTTCAGCCTCTTCGGCCCGGCTTGCTTGAATCCTGATGGAGCAGTGAGAAAGGGACTCATGTCTGAGTATACCCTGCCACACCTATAGTGGCCAAAATCGATTTACAAAAGGGGGTGGTGATGAACAGAGTGTCTGAATTGAGCAGACCACTCTTACCCAGTCCAAAGATCAGGGCTTGATCCATCACCGTTATTTATCTCACTGCCCCATCCCAGCTCAGAACATGGCTATATGCAAATCAGTCTGTCCCTGGCCCAGTGCATCATGGGAACAGGGCAGACTAAACTACCAAGCCAATTCTTTACCAGAAAGGAGACAAGCTACCGGGGACCGGTTTCTGGCATTTCAGCCTCTTCGGCCCGGCTTGCTTGAATCCTGATGGAGCAGTGAGAAAGGGACTCATGTCTGAGTATACCCTGCCACACCTATAGTGGCCAAAATCGATTTACAAAAGGGGGTGGTGATGCCATTCAAGCAAGCCGGGCTGAAGAGGCTGAAATGCCAGAAACCGGTCCCCGGTAGCTTGTTTCCTTCCCAGTGTAAGAATTGGCTTTTGTAGTTTGGTTTGCCCTGTTCCCATCATGCACTGGGACAGGAACAGACTAATTTGCATACAGCCAGGTTCTGAAACTGGGATGGTGCAGTGAGCTAAAAAACGGTGTTGGATCTAGCCCTGATCTCTTGACTGGGTGAGAGTATTCTGTTTAATTCAGAGACTCTGTCCCTCACCACCCCTTGTTGTAAATATTTTTGTCCACCCTAAGCGTGGAAGGGTATACTCAGATGTGAGTCCCTTGCTCATTGCACCATCAGGATTCAAGCAAGCCGGGCCGAAGAGGCTGAAATGCCAGAAACCGGTCCCCGGTAGCTTGTTTCCTTCCCAGTGTAAGAATTGGCTTTTGTAGTTTGGTTTGCCCTGTTCCCATCATGCACTGGGACAGGAACAGACTAATTTGCATACAGCCAGGTTCTGAAACTGGGATGGTGCAGTGAGCTAAAAAACGGTGTTGGATCTAGCCCTGATCTCTTGACTGGGTGAGAGTATTCTGTTTAATTCAGAGACTCTGTCCCTCACCACCCCTTGTTGTAAATATTTTTGTCCACCCTAAGCGTGGAAGGGTATACTCAGATGTGAGTCCCTTGCTCATTGCACCATCAGGATTCAAGCAAGCCGGGCCGAAGAGGCTGAAATGCCAGAAACCGGTCCCCGGTAGCTTGTTTCCTTCCCAGTGTAAGAATTGGCTTTTGTAGTTTGGTTTGCCCTGTTCCCATCATGCACTGGGACAGGAACAGACTAATTTGCATACAGCCAGGTTCTGAAACTGGGATGGTGCAGTGAGCTAAAAAACGGTGTTGGATCTAGCCCTGATCTCTTGACTGGGTGAGAGTATTCTGTTTAATTCAGAGACTCTGTCCCTCACCACCCCTTGTTGTAAATTTTTTTGTCCACCCTAAGCGTGGAAGGGTATACTCAGATGTGAGTCCCTTGCTCATTGCACCATCAGGATTCAAGCAAGCCGGGCCGAAGAGGCTGAAATGCCAGAAACCGGTCCCCGGTAGCTTGTTTCCTTCCCAGTGTAAGAATTGGCTTTTGTAGTTTGGTTTGCCCTGTTCCCATCATGCACTGGGACAGGAACAGACTAATTTGCATACAGCCAGGTTCTGAAACTGGGATGGTGCAGTGAGCTAAAAAACGGTGTTGGATCTAGCCCTGATCTCTTGACTGGGTGAGAGTATTCTGTTTAATTCAGAGACTCTGTCCCTCACCACCCCTTGTTGTAAATATTTTTGTCCACCCTAAGCGTGGAAGGGTATACTCAGATGTGAGTCCCTTGCTCATTGCACCATCAGGATTCAAGCAAGCCGGGCCGAAGAGGCTGAAATGCCAGAAACCGGTCCCCGGTAGCTTGTTTCCTTCCCAGTGTAAGAATTGGCTTTTGTAGTTTGGTTTGCCCTGTTCCCATCATGCACTGGGACAGGAACAGACTAATTTGCATACAGCCAGGTTCTGAAACTGGGATGGTGCAGTGAGCTAAAAAACGGTGTTGGATCTAGCCCTGATCTCTTGACTGGGTGAGAGTATTCTGTTTAATTCAGAGACTCTGTCCCTCACCACCCCTTGTTGTAAATATTCAATAGAGCAAAGCAGACACTGACCGTTTTATTGGCCTGTGACACCATTTGAAGGTTGTCGTCGATCAGGATACCCAGATTGCGCACGGTCTTAACTGGAGCCAGAGGATCGTCCCCAGGAGTGAGTTTAAACTCTAGCAGCAAATGCTGAACCCTTCTGGCAGTGGAGCAGTATACCACCTCTGTCTTCCCTCCGTTAAACTGTAAAGAATTTTCTTTGAGCCAACCGACAGTCTGGCGCATGCATTCCTGAAAGGTAACCATGGTCACTGCCTGCTTCCCCTCTAAGGAAAACACCAGTTGGGTGTCGTCAGCATAGTTTACCAGGTCCATCCGGAATGATTTTATAATGGAGATCAGCGGGCGTAGGTATATATTAAAGAGAATGGGGCTTATTGCCGAGTCCTGTGGCGCCCCATGTCGCACCAGAGATTTTGCGGAGGCAAACAGGGTCATAGTTACCATCTGATGTCTCCGACAGGTACGATTGCAGCCACTTCAGGGCTCGGCCTTTCACACCCATTCGCTCCAGCCTACCCAGCAACACCTCATGGCTCACTGTGTCGAATGCAGCCGACATGTCTAGTAACACTAGAACCAATGAATTGCCATTGTCGGCACGCATTCGCAGATTATCCAATATGGTGGCCAGGGCTGTTTCCGTCCCATGTCCTGGGCGAAAACTGAACTGATCCTTGTCCAGCAAATTATTCTCCTCAAGGTAACCTGATAAGGACTTGCTGACTACTTTTTCCAGTATTTTTATAGGATATGGCAGAAGGGATATGGGCCTAAAATTTGCCAGATTTGTGGAATCCAAAGAAGGTTTTTTAAGCAGGGGGGTTACCACTGCCTGCTTCCAGGCCTATGGTACCTCCCCATCTTCTAAGGATTGACAACAGCTCTGTTGCATCCAGGGAAGTAGGGCTTTTGTGCTGTTTGGTGCATGTAGGATAGTGTTGGCAAAAAAAAGAGCTTTGGTCTTAGCAATAGCCTCTTTAAATTGAGTCTGTACTGCTTTCAGCACTTTCCTGTCTCCTTCTGGTTAACACCTTCGCCACCTCCTCTCAACCTGTCTACATGTGATTTGCAGAAGTTTCAGCTCCTCACTGTACCAGGGGGCTGATGGCTTCCTTTTATTCTTCATCTGTTTTATAGGGGCACATATGTTCAGCGTATTAATAATATGTTTACAATAGGATTGGTAGTTCTTGTCCACCGAGTCATCAGAAACAAAAAAAGTTTGATTCGAAAATATGGGGCCTTGCCTACTTTTTACTAATATCGCCCAGTCTCTTCCCTTGCAGTTAGTCACTGAGCAGCTGTTGTTATTCGCTACCTTAGGCAGAGCAGTTCTAAAATAGATTAGTGAGTGATCAGTCCAACTTTGAGGCAGTACGCTGACCACCTCCGTCTCAGCCTGATTTGCAAATTTTAAATCCAGCATGTGTCCTCCTAAATGGGTGGGGTGACATACTAACTGATATAGACTGAGGTTTTCACAAGTTTGCCTCAGATCTCTCAGGTGATGTCCTAGGGTCTAGTTATCCCACAGGTTAAAGTCTCCTAGGAGCATCATTCTGGAGTGTGTAAGGGTCAGGGTGGCGATGGTATCAGCCAGTTCTTGATACTGAGTGTCTAAACCTATAACAGACCATTCCAGTTAGAAGCCTTCCCCTGGTCTCTTGTAGCGAGAAGCCTAATAGCTCAATCCCAGCAACCTTTTCAACCTGTAGTGGAGCAAAATTCCATCTTTCTTTAAATATTACCCCAACTCCCCCTCCTCTTCCAGAGGCCCTAGGTTTGTGAAAGATCTTATAACCATCAGGACAGGTGAGGCCTATATCTACCAGGGAGTCATTGCTATTCCATGTCTATGTGAGAAATAATACATCCAAATTCATGTCTTCTAGCATATTAGACACCTCCTGGTAGTGTTTATTCATGGATCTGCAATGTAACAGTCCACATTCTAAATCCACACAGCCATGTGACTGAGCTACTTGATATTCCCCCTCCGCAGCCCTCTCACCAATGCTGAGCAGTTCTTTCTTGGCGTAGTTAAGCCTACCATAGCTGGCACGTGCAGCGTGGCTGGCGCGGAGCGCGGTCGAGGCGAGGACGGGCTTGCCTCTGGCGCACCTCCGGCGTGCCCGCTGCACTCGCCCGCTTGCATTGCCCCTCCTAAAATAGGCCGGCAAATGCAGTCGTCCAACCGCTAGAGCGCTACCCAAAATCGCGCTACCCAAAATGGCACTAAGAAGTATAGAGTTCCCTGCCTCCCACTAAAGTAGCGAGATGAAGTAGCGAATTTTAACGTGCGGGTAAGCTTGGTCTAACAATTTTATTGATTTCAGCAGTAAAAACAAATATTCCTTAGTTAAACATTACGGCAAGCCCACCCTGTCTCTGACCTCGTGGGCAGCGGCAGTGCAGGCGGCTTATACAAGTTTATTTTAAAACAGAATACCAGCAGAGAAAATCAGCGCATAGCATGCAGTGTCGGTTCTAAGTTTTTTTTAGTTCAAGTAAGGCACGCTTGCATTACCCCTCCTAAAATAGGCCGGCAAATGCAGTCTTCCAACCACTAGAGCGCTACCCAAAATGGCGCTACCCAAAATGGCACTAAGAATTATAGAATACCAGCAGAGACAATCAGCGCATATATAGAATCCATAGCTGTTTCTCTCAATTTGAAAAATCCATAACACTTCTACACTGACTCTAAACTACTCCAATGCACTGCAATGATGGATAAACTCTATTTCCATGTCAGGTGACAATCCAGAGATCGGAAAGTGGCCCAAGACACTATGGTTTGTCCTGGTATGGAATTCTGTGGCTATATGGCTCCAGTTCCAACTTACAGTGCTAAGACAAACCATCTACCTTATCCCTGCTGAAGGCTTCAAGCATGCGACTCAACCGCTTGTACTCTCAAGGCTGGACATGCCTACTGCGGGTCTGTGGCATCCCATGGGGTATGCCTGGAGCAGTGCTTAATTTATAAAAAAAAAACATAAGTGCCAAGACCCTCCTCAGGAGGACACTGCAACTTGCACCACCTATAGCCCTTTGCCCTTACAACTGCAACCAACACAACTACTAACCATCACACTCCTACAAGTGTGAAAATTGAAACTATTTCAGGTCCGAAAAGCTATAAGAAGGCGTGGGTGGCAGGTATTAGTCATTTTATTGTGCATTGAATAAAAAAAAAAAAACATTGGCATAGCCAATAGGTCTCGCCTTTGGGACCTTATGTGTTTAGCCAGAACTTTTGAATATATTGTAGAGCATTATGGCTGCTGTGCATCATCTTTAAAAGTTATAACAAAAAGTGTTAAGCATTTTTATTATCTGTATACAAACCAAGACAACATTATATACAGCTGAACAACCTGATTAAAAAAAAGTTTTTAACATAAAAAATGTCTTCTAGTTTTTTTGTACTTGCACTGCTGGCAACTTCTTCCTGCCTGTTGTCATGCTTGTTTGTTATAATTTTTTTTGTTATGGGGGAGCGGGACATAAATAATGGGGGAGTGGAAGTTGTAAAACAGTAATTTAATTAGAACACGAGCAGCGGACGGACTCTAGGGGAGAATCAACGGATGCCAGATTCCAAAGGCACACTGACGTGATGCTTAGGTGGTGCGCTGATGCAATGGTTGTGGTGAGTGATGTTTGGTGCTCAGGTGGTGCCACTATATGGTGTGGATTGGAGGTACGTTGTGGATTGTGGAGTAGTGGAGTTGAAATATGTTGTTTGGTGTGTATTGGAAATGTGTGGAGTTGAATTGTGTGGCCTGGAACTGTGGTGTTGAGTAAAATTATGCTTAGTGAAATGTTGTCATGGTGTGGAGTGCATTTATGTTGATTGGGGGTATGTGGCATAGAGTGCATTTCTGGGGAGTGTATTTATGTTGCACTGAGTAGAGTGCAATTATGTGGCATGTAATTATGTGGTATTGAGTGGTATTATATTGAGTGTATTTATGTTGCAATAAGTAGAGTGTAATTATGTGGAGTGTAATTATGTGGCCCTGAGTGGTATTATGTGGAGTGTATTCATGTTGCATTGAGTAAAGTGTAGTTATGTGGTTTGTAATTATGTGGTAGTGACTGGTATGTGGGGTGTATTTATGTTGCATTGAGTAGAGTGTAATTATGTGGCATGTACTTATGTGGCACAGTGTTATGTTGAGTGTATTTATGTTGAATTGAATAGAGTGTAATTATGGGACGTGTAATCATGTGGTACTGAGTGGCATTATGTGGAGTGTATTTATGTTGTATTGAGTAGAGTGTAATTACATGGTGTGTAATTATGTGGTACTGAGTGGTATTATGTGGAGTGTATTTATGTTGCATTGAGTAGAGTGTAATTATGTGGCATGTACTTATGTGGCACTGAGTGGTAATATGTGGAATGTATGTTGCATTCAGTAGAGTGTAATATATGGCGTGCAAATATGTGACACTCAGTGTATGGTGCATTACAGTATAATTATGTAGCATATAATTATGTGGCACGGAGTGGTAAATAAGTAGTAGTGTGTGACTATATGGCGTGTAATTATGTGGCACGGATTGGTAATATGTGGAGTGCATGTTACATTGAGTGCAGTGTAATTATGCGGTATATAATTATGTGGCACGGAGTGGTATTATGTGGAGTGTATTTATGTTGCATTGAGTAGAGAGCACGCAGGCAGCTACCATTGGCATCACACGAGAAAGTTATCTCTGGTACCACGGGGGGACAGCAACCACTGGCACCACGGGGGGGACAGCAAGCACTAGCACCACACGAGAACAGAACCACTGGCACCACACGGGAACAGAACCACTGGCAAAACACGGGGACAGCAGCCATATGCACCCCGCGGAGATATAGCTACCACTGGCACCACATGTCAGGGCGGGAACTGGCACCTCACGGGACGGCAATAAACATCACCACACACAGGGCTGGAACCACACGGCAAAAGCTATCGATGACAGGGCACAAGTAGGTACCACACAGGGAAAGCCATCCCTGGCCTCACAATGTGAAAATGAGAAGTGGCAGCACACGGGGAAAGAAAGAAATGGCTACACACAGGGAAAACTGGCACTGGCCCCACTGGGTATGTAACTTTCACACCGCAGCGTTTTACATGATGGGGATTACAACACAATTCTTACATGGGCATTAAGTACACCGAGAGCCCTTTTTAAGAGCTTTTTGTTTCAATATTTATAACATTTAGAAAATGCGGTTTAAGGGTTAAGGAAAGTGATATTAAGGGGTCAATACTTGGTAGGTCAAGGTTTAAGTAGACACATTTATACATTGATAGGTAGATTTATAGATAGTTAGATATGGGTGCGCCTAACAGCTAGTGCAGAAGTGGGAGGAGGACCGTAATTACCCAATATTTCTTCCAAAACAAAAAAATTGCTGCACTCGATGAACTTAGTTATGGCAGTTTTATTCGGACAGACCATTAAACCATCCGCAGAGCATCGTATTAACCACCTAATTCACAAAGAAATGTAAACATCTACACTCACGGATTTACACCAATGTTTTGGTGTAGATTTTCCGATCTATGCACTTCTTGACGATTTAAATGAGTTCCTGGGGGAAGTTGAAAGACTTGCAGATTCCAAGAAAGATTACTGAAAAACGCTTGAGAATTCCCAAATGCGCCAATGCAAAGACATTTATTTATACATGCGTAATTGTATAGAGTATAAGAGAATGCATCCAAAAATGTCTGGCATTAGTGCAGTTGAACGTTTTTACTGTTTTTTTTCTCTACTTGGAAAGTAGTTTTCCTATGCAGAAACCCCTTGCATTACTTCAAAAGAATTTTTCGGGTGCTCTATTCTCGTTCTCAAGCTGGAAAATAATTTACTCCTGCTCTTAACAGGAGTATATCCCCGAATGCCCATAGACAGAGAAAAAGATGAATACTGACAGACTTGCAAGTTAGTTAGCGTGTCAAAACTTTCCAAGACACCCAAGCTATGAAATTGCACTCCTCGCCTCTGGTTACAGATGTACTCACAAGTAATATGACCCAATATTGGGGGAGTGAAGAAATTTGTGTTTAAACTCACATTTTGTGAATATTAAAGGTCAATTTGCACTCGTAAATAATGGCATTTGAACGTGCTAGTGTTCTTACGAGCAGGTGGTCTCTGTAGTCAGTCTATCCAACACTGTTTAATTAAAGTGCATCCATTGTACCTTACTGTTCGTGCGTGATTACCTCAGAAAACAAAAGGGCTCGGAGTTAATTAGAGTATCTTTGAAGTGCAGTCTACGTTCCAACCATTAAATGCCCAACAATGAGTTTTCTCTGACTTAGCTACTGATAAATATGGCATCAGTGCCTGCAGCTGTCTCAACAAAAAAAACTCCACAAAGGGGGCCAATGTTAGTGCGCAAGGGATTAACTGGGACAAGTACAGTAATCTGTTCATTCTTTAAATATTCAACCGAAGCCGCATGTTTCACTGTCATTAATCGACTGTGTTGAAACAAAGTAATTGCTATTATATAAGTCAAATGAAAGTATGTCAGTACAACGCGGTTGTTTTCGACGCAGATTTTACAACGCAAGTCGTTACAACAACTTGCGTTGGAGGGTGCAGATTTCGGAATCTTATAATTTTATATTCCAACACCAGTCCCCGTAACAGTAGGGAAGTTGTTGGAATTTAAAATGACAAGATTCCTTATCACACAGCGGCATCCAGCGCAAGTCGTAGTCACAACTTGCGTTGTAAAAGACGCGTCGTAACTGCACTGCGGGGTAACATCAGCGTTATAAAGGATGTTCCCCTAGTCAAATCATTAAACTTATGTTTCAACAACACCATAGAAAAATACATGCATCGGTAAAACATTTGAAAAGGCTCCAGTGGAAAAGGCAGCGAGCAAGGCCTGAAATGCAAAAATGGCTGTGCTTCTCTGGAAGGCAACCAGCTTTAGAAATAGGTTGTATCTACACTATTCACAGTTCACCCGCGTCGTAGAATTGATTTTGCTTAACATAAACTTAGCGGGGAGGGGCACTGTGGCATCTAATGTAAAATGTGTTGTTTTTCAGAGCAACAAAAGCAGCTGCGTGTGCGTGTGAAATCTGACAGATTGCACGCTGCTGCTCGTAACCGCAAGCCGTAGGCCTTTTCACACGCACAAGCGTGTGAATAGTCCAGAGTGATGCAAAGAAGTCGTTTTACTAGAGCAGAGCATGCACTGCTCTAGGCTCGACCTAAAAAAATGTTAGTGTGCTCACCTCTAAATTAGGCAACAAGCACCACCATGTGGCAGACTGTCATAAGTGCAGGAGCAGGCAATTAAGTTCCAGTGCCGAGCACTGGAAACCACGGCTCAAATTAAGCACTGCCTCGAGCCAATGAAGGCAATTCTTCACGCAGAGGCCAGGCTCATCACATGAGCAAAGAAATGTGATCAGAAATTCAGATAACAACACTGATGCAGACTTTCAGGTGGCTAGATGCCAGTTCAAGATAGCCTCAGACTCTCTGGAGCACTGGCTTGGAAGCTAACCATATTTGGCAAGCAGCAACCTTCAGAGAGACCCAACCATACTCCTTCTGGAAACCACTGCCATTAAAAAAGAAAACCCAGTCCACCAGAGTATCGGAGGTGAAGCCACAGCAACAACCCTGATGAATCATACCACCACCCTCAAGAAACAAGTACACCAGCTCACGGCGGATAACAAGCTGTTGGCTGCTAAACATGAAGACCAAAAAGGGCGATCGAGGCGAAACAACATTAATTAGCCTCATAGGTGTGCCGGAGCGGACGGGTGGCCAACCACTGGGCCTCTCCAACTATTTTTCTGTGGAAAGGGCGTATTCGGTCCCCGGAGGTAAACCGAGACCGGGGGCCCCTCTATGACCTATTCTGGCCCGTATTTTTAACTACAGGGACAGAGCCGCTCCTCCATTGCGTTTCAGCAACACTACAATTACCATTTTCCCGGACTACACTGCAGCAGTCACGAAGCAACGCCGAGGTTTCCTCGAAGTCAAAAAAACACTCCGTGACCGTGGAATCAAGTACTCAATGCTGTTTTCCGCAAAGCTAAGAGTGGAGGCCGAAGGTAAAGCAAGGTTTCTTCTGTCACCTGAGGACGCAAAAGAATGGCTGGAGGGTTGGCGCCGGGTCTCAGGATCGAATCGATCTGGAGGAGGCAACGGTCAACATGGTGGGAATGAAGTGAGAGAAGGACCGGAGTAGACGACTATGACGGGATAAATCATTAACCACCAAGGAAGAGAAGGAACGCAATGTGGACGTAAAGGCGGCCTGGCTCTGATGAACTGACAGAATTTAATGACTTATTGTGTGGATCAGCTGAAACTCGAACAATACTATCAAGACACCAGAGCGGTGAAGAAGAGTTCATGTAAACAGCTAAAGGGGTACGAAAAACCCCACAGGGTGACTCAATACTCACCAAGACCATAACTTGCCTGTTACATCATGGAGGGAAATGCTGCCGCTACTTACGAAGATGTAGGGGAGGTCCTCAAGGACAACAGACGATCTCTCACACTTTCCGAGTTATGGTATCAGGGAAGGGCACTAAGCACTCTGCACAGTTGAGGTGGGAGGTAGTTTTAAGTACATCAAGCAGGGAGGCAGGGAGGATGGAGGGTGGGGGGACTGTTCTTTGTTTTATGTGAGTTATTGGTTGTGAATTTTACAAGGGCATTGGCTAAACACTTTTTCTTATGCATGGGTCATCTGAGATACTGTCGATACATCTCCATTATTGCACATGTAGACTATGACAGGCATGATGGTACAGGATCAACGGAAGCCTGAGTCATCGTCCCCCCCCATCCCCAATTACTCCTCTGACGCTGGTTACATGGAAAGTCCATCGGCTGGGTGATAAGATTAAGAGAGGGCTGGTTTTACAGTATTTAAAACGCTGTGCACCCGCGGTGGCGCTACTCCAAGAAACACATTTGAAGGGCTCAGCCTGTAAAGCTATGGACTGGTGGGGTTTTAAAATGGTAGTGCACTCTGAGTTTTCCTCTGGGTCAAGGGGAGTAGGTATTTTAGTAAGAAAGCAATTTCCGCTGATAATCAACCGGACATGGACAGATGAACAAGGCCGCTTTGCGGCTATCGCATGTCAATGGGAGGGAAGGCCTTTAAATATAGTGTCAGTGTATATCCCTCCGGCACTCCAAGCAGTGGCCCTCCCAGCACTCAGTGATTTTTTTATTCACCCTTCCAGAGGGAGAAATTTTAATTGGGGGGGGGGGGGGGGGAGGCCTGGGGGGGACTTTAATGCCACTATTTGCGGGGCCTTGGATCGACATCCCCCTAAAGCTCAGAGTAATGGACTCTCCTGACTTGCAGGATTCATAGAAGCACTTGGTCTCATAGATGCTTGGAGATGCCGTCACCCCACGACACAACAGTTTACCTTTTACTCTGGGGTACACAATAGCCTCTCACGGATAGATTACTTTCAGCGGACAGTTTGCATAAAATGGTAGACATTGAGACCCTGCCCAGGGGAATTTCGGACAACTCCCCAGTATCACGAACGTACACATATCAACACAAGGTTCGGCGGCGCATTTACCCCATATACCCCGGTTATTTACATAATCCCAAAATCCTCAAAGACATCACTACCGCAACCCAACATTATTTCCAAGAAAATGTCTCATTGTTCCCATCTCCGACCACCCTCTGGGAGGCCTACAAAACTGTTCTTCGTGGCCAAGCCATTGCCTCCGTTGCAGGCCATAAATGTGAAAAGCAGAAAGAGTTGAAGACCATTGAATCAGAACTACAAAACGCTAAAGACCAACATACCCAAAACCCGACGGCGGGATCATCCCAATCCCTGCGTCTTAAGCAACAGGAGTATAGAGAATATCTAAAAGATATGACTAGGTCCCGGTTGCAGGCCACACAGCATAAGATATATGAAATTGGGGAAAAGGCGGGATAACTTCTGGCCTGGCTCGATAAAAAAGAGCGGGCGAATAGGTGGATAGCGCATATACGAGCAAAGGATGGCGAGCTAGTAACTGACCCGCAGGGAATAGTAAATAAACTAGCCGGGTATTTTCAACAGGTTTATACGTCATCATCAACCACAACAGTTGAAGAAGCACAGGCATTTATTAAAGATATTAATATGCCCAAAGTAACGCCAGAGGCGGCCCTCACGCTCGAACTTGACCTCATGACGAATGAATTACAATTAGCTATCTGGACTCTACAATCAGGGAAGGTGGTGGGACCTAACGGCATACCCATCAAACCCTATAAAAAGACAGCTGGTACAATTCCCCCATATCTACTAAATATGTATCTCGAGAGTCTGGAAGCGGGGGAGCTCCCATGGGAGGAACAAATGGCCACAATAGTAACGATTCCTAAACCGGGAAAACCTCCTGAGGAATGCGCCTTGTACCGCCCAATATCTTTGATTAACGCGGAGGCTAAAATCTTCGCTAAACTCCTCGCGACAAGATTAACCCCCACCTCACTGCCCTATTACACCCGGATCAATCTGACTTCATGCCTGGAAGAAACACAGCTCTTAATCTGAGACTACTGTATGGAGTGTTGGCCCGTATACCATACATCCGAGAACCAGCTGTTATTCTCTCGCTAGACGCACGCATGGCCTTTGATATGGTGGAATGGCCCTTCCTCTTCGTGGTTTTTAAACATTTGGGCTTCGGCCCCAAATTCTGTGCCTGGGTGCACCTGCTGGACTCGAAACCTTTGGCGCATGTCACAGAAAACGGTCACATATCAGAGGACTTCTCACTAGGATGCGGAACACGTCAGGGGTGTACCCTCTCCCCATTACTGTTTGCCCTTGTTCTGGAGCCACTGGCCGCATGAGTTAGATGGGAACCGACTATCCGAGGGTTCAAGTGGGCGGCAGGATGGAAAGATCGCATCTCCTTGTAAGCCGATGACGTATTATGGTATATGACATCTCCCAGACGATCCATTTTGGTGTTCCTAAATATCTGTGACCTTTATGGTCGGGTGTCTGGCTACACCATTAATTGGTCCAAATCAATTATTTTCTTTTTTTAAACATAATTTTTATTGCAGATATTCAGTACCACAGTTACATCACAGGGTTTACACCTCAGAGCTCTCCTCTGCTTCCGTTTGTCTTAATTTCTGCACACAGCCTTAAGGCCCACAACCCGGAGGTCGGGCGGCGGTAAACATAAATAATCTCGAGGTCTAGCAAGGTGTAGCCGGTGTAACCCCCACTCCTGGAAGTGCACTCGTCTGCTTTTCTTCTATACCTTTCTATAAGATTGGTCCAAATCAATCATATTCGTACTTTACGGCCCACCACCGCAACTCCCGAAAGACTGTAATCTGCATATCACAGTGTGAAGTTTTAAATATTTGGGTACCTACGTCACACCTACGTCCAATGAATTTATTTTAAAAATCTCATGCCCCCCTGGAACGTCTTCGAAGTGATACGACACATTGGCACTTCCTGCCATTGACATTCCTTGGGAAAGCAGCACTTTTGAAAATGGTAACACTTCCACAGTACCTCTATGCTTTGGAGAGTACTCCGTTTCCCGAGCCCTCAAGTTATTTTAAAGAAATAGCGGCAGAAGTCTCCAGTTTATTATGGCGGAACAAACCGGCGCGCATTACAGTGGACAAGCTGGCATGAGGGAGGCATAGCTCTCCCAAACATACAATTATACTACTGAGCATCACAGTTAAAAATAATTAATCAATGGATACATGCCCCACAAACAGACCCCGCTCACGTTCAAAGCGGACAGATGTGGGTTGGGGGGTGGAGGCATTATGACGGCACTATACACCAAAAAACGGTCTATCCCGCTAATTGGACCAACAGCGCATACAGTCAAAATTTGGTACACAGCGCTTACAAAATTGGGGTGGCATGGGGTCATTACCCAGCTCACTCCACTCTGGGACACACAACGACTTGGGCGACTAAGAAACAGTTGCTATAGGGACGCTATAGGTATCTCTACGGTGGGCGACATATGGATTACGGGTGAGATGGCCACTTTTGAACACCTACAGGATCAATACAAACTGGAACCTTCTGAAATATTTAGATAAATGCAGATCAGGCACGCACTCCAGGCAGTTATACCACCGACACCGCGCTACCGGAGGCCTCTCTCCTGGATGATAGGTTACTGACCAACTATATGCAAAAAAGGCTGCCTCTCTCACCTACCGTAAACTTTTTAACAATTTACTTGACCCAATGCAAACGCTAAGGCAAAAGTGGTCCTCAGACTTGGGGGACCTCGACGATACAGATTGGCAAGCAGCACTTTCATCCCCATGCGAAGTAGCAATACCCTCACGATTGAGATTGGTACAACTTAAGATAGTACATTGCACGTACTACACCAGGCTGACCATCCACAAAATAGGGAGTGCTGCGCATCCATTCTGCTTGCGGGAATGTGGGGAGGAAGGTACGTTCCTCCACACCATGTGGCAATGTCCAAAGATTGTACCATATTGGACAGCAGTAATGAGAACTATATCTCAAGTATGGAGAGTCTCAATGGTACCAGAACCCAAAAGATGTTTATTAAACATATGGGAGCCCACTGATCTTAACCAACAAGTACAGGATTGGGCAACACCTGGGATTCAGGGGGCTCACCAGCGCTCCATGACGTGTACAAAGACATGGATGGGGCCATGGTGACAGACAAGGCGACGTATGTCAACCGAGGATGCCCCCAAAACTTGGGGAGAATTTGGGGAGCATGGAATAAGTATAGAGTATATGTTTGTGATCCACCTATGTCGGCAATCGATGAGGGTTCAGAATGAGGGGGTTGGTGGGGGGAACAGGAGGTTTGGATTATCATATGGTTTACTTATTGTACTACCTATATTGATGACGTGCATAAGCCAATGGAATTTGTATCGAACTAACAGCAGCAAGCTCTTAATTTGTATGACTTTGTTATTATTCCCTGAACTTAATAAAAAAGAAGAAAAAAAAGAAAACCCACTGAAGGAATCTTTATCAGGGAGTGAGCCCATGATCTGGAAGGCTGTGCCGCCAACAACCAGACCACTGACCTCCTTCAAATATTTAAGAAGAAATTGACAGTCCTGCTCCATTAACATTTAGCCCTAGAATAATTAGTGTCCCGTTGAAAGCACCATCTCAGGAAAAACCCGGTGGTGGAGATTCTCTCAGTACTGTAAATAAAATAGCCCTACATTACAACAACAGACCATCAAACAAATGTAACAAGTATAATTAAAATATATACATCTGCATAAATTGAAATGCTACAAGTAAGTACATATTTTAGATAATGATTAGTTCATAACTGTTTGGAAATGAACAAGATTCCGCTCATTATATTTCCTCCTTAGATATATGACTAGACAGGGCTTGAAAAATCCACTCGACCGCTCGAAAATGCGAGATAAATTTAACAAGGTCGAGCTGTTTTTAGATCCTACTCGCCCTTTCTAGCGGGTCAGAAGACAAAATAACTGTTGTCCTCTGTCTGTGAAAACGGAGCAAATGTGACAAGATTTAAAGGCATTTTATTGCTCATAAAGTAAATGAGCAATAAAGATGCCTTTAAATCTTGTTATCTTGTCACATTTGCTCCGCTTTCAGAGACTGAGGTCAAGTAGGTTGCAGTTAGGTCGAGGAGATTGTTCTAGGTACTAGTCCTGCAGGACTAGTACAATTTTTTTGATTTTTCGAGCCCTGCTAGAGCTCCACCAGCATTAAAAACATAGCAAGACCTAAAAGGAGACTCGACTTTTTAAATAACATTACCATATATTTCAAACACCAGCGACGCCATCAGAGGTAATAAATAAACTTTAATAAAGTCTTACATTGAAATGTCAGTAACACGTTTGATAAATAATTTACCCATGTTAAAATGCATCTAGACACACATTACACCGCTTTCAGATATAAAGAAAAACAGCATTAGGGGTGAATTTATCATCTCGAAAAGGCAAATAAACTACTACGCTACAACGACTACATCTACTCCAGGGTAAACACTATTAATAACAAACGACTACCCTCACTCCAGGGGCCATAGTTAATTACAGAACACACTGCAACTCTAAAAAATACCGCTCATCTAAATTTTATGTCAGAGCAACAACCATAAAAAAACGATACAAAATTACACAAAATACAACCACCCTGTAACCAGGGCCCACCGCAACGCCCCGATGCAGGGCGCGAACTGACCATTTGTGACCCCCCCTCTTATCTCCACAGCCTCCGCAACCCCCAGGATGGTCCGGGATGGAGAAATACAGCTGCGATGAGGAGGATGAGTGTGGGCCCTTTAACTGGACTGATGGCCTGATGGAGGAGGAGGAGCCACGGACTCTGATAAGAGGCGGTGTCGACAACCCCCAGGTGTGTTACTACACCGGAGGAGCGGACAGTGTGAAGCAGAGCGGAGTGGCGGGAAGCAGCGAGGAGGAGTGGAGCAGCGGAGTAAGGTGGATCAGCGAGGAGAGCGTAGCGAATACAGAGGGACCGGAGAACAGGGAACCGAAAAAAGACCCGTCATCCCGAGAACCAGCTGGGACCGAGGAGCCGTCGGGAGAAGGAGAAGAGAGTAGACCGGACGAGAAGGAGAAGCCCAGAGTCCAACACCACGAGCCGCCCAGCCGTACCAGGAGGGGTACAGCTAACCGAGGTGCGTAATCGCTTCCTGGGGTGGTGGAGAAAGAAAGGCAGACGCCTTACCTAGATAAAAGTAGTCTCACTTATCGCCTGGGATTCCTGCACTACAACCCCCCCCCCCCCCCCCCCCCCCCCCCCCTCACGACTTGTTCGTACTTGCACTGGGTGATTCCCTCACTTTCCCTACCCTGAGAGTTGATACATACTCCACTTGTATTCTGATACCCACCTCTCTTCTGTTTCTTTTGGTGTCCGGCGAGCGTGGACCTTACGGAGCCTCCGGAGCCCAGCAGAAGGAGGAGCCCTGTCCGGACAAGGGAGGAGGGAGTACTCCGGAAAACCCAGCAGGAACGCAGTCGATCCCCAAGAAGAGGAGCGGCGCGAAAGACTTGTACCGATACCTTGCTGGAGAAAATAAAACCAAGCATAACTAAGACACGTCTCCTGCCCATTCTTAGTCCCGCGGTTACACACCCACTATTCATATTTAAAATAGACATTTGGGGTGCAACTGAAGGAATTGAAACAGAAGTCCCAACTTCCATTGCAACAACTTAAAACATGTTTAATGTCTACTGGCCATAACTGCACCTACCTAGCTGGACACATGCCAACAATTCTTAACATAAAGTGTACAATAGACAGGAAAAGAACACAGCAACGTGATACTACTACACCAGTGGCAAATCATTTTACTAATTTCAACTTCCACTTCGCAACCATTTACAAGAAACACCCCTGTTTTATTTACAATAAAGAACGTAATGCAAAAATGAAAACTGTATTTAGCACAGAATCTAATTCACGAGTACAACGATCTTACTAATGGATGGAAAATTCAAATCCTGTCCCCCCATCTTTGCTGAAATGTTTACCATCTACTATAAACATTTCAGAAACAAGACTCAACTCATGAATGCACTCCTACCTAACAAAGAAAACACAACGCTTTACTCATTCATTCACAACAAAACAACAAATACAGTCCAAACAATAATTAGTGATTTTGCTTTTACTCTTCTGAACTTTTGGTGCTTAATTAACAGATTACAAAAACATAACAATTGGCCCAAATTTGCAGATGTTATTTTCTTTTAAATCAACTTTTTGGGAAGAAAAATCAGAAACACTTTTTTAGTACAAGATTACTACACTAATAGCAAGTTTCAGTTATCAATTAAAAAATGTATCCCACTTGTATTTAGCCGAATACAAAAAGTCAAATGTAATATATTTGTCAATTGGCTACAGATATCACCCCTGGATTGTATGGAACCTTACCACAACCATACAGTTTTATGATCTACACATCATAAGGTCCCATACTACCCTTGCCCTGATTGGCTGGCCAAGACAATGACCCGAGCCAGATTTTCAACATTATCCCCAAAACATGATAGTTTCCATCTCTTTTTCCCCACATAGGAACATATTCCTCCCAAGGCTTGACCACATTCTATATTCCCTTACGTTTTTTCAGCGTGGAATGTCCATGAGTTTGAGCTGCACACCAAAAAATGTTTTTTATGGAGGAAATTCCATTGGGAATGCCTGAGAATGGTGCAGGATCAACTGGCACTCTAGGAAAGTACCAAGCCCAGAAACTGCATGATCTCGAGGAACAGGGGTCCTTTTGGTGATGTGCTGTGCATGAATCACAACGCATTTTATTACCCAGAACCCCTTCCATTTTTAATGTATTGGCCACCATCACAATTTCTTTTCTTCTCTGTGTTGGAAAGCTCCGTTAAACCTATCAATCAATCAATCAATCAAGGCATTTATAAAGCGCACTACTTACCCAGAGAGTCTCAAGGCGCTTGGGGGGAGGAGGGGTGCCGCTACTGCTCGAACAGCCAGGTCTTGAGCTTCTTCCTGAAGGAGAGGTGGTCTTGGGTCAGGCGAAGGTCGGTAGGGAGGGTGTTCCAGGTCTTGGCGGCCAGGTAGGAGAAGGACCTACCTCCTGTTGTAGCTCTTCGGATGCGGGGGACGGCGGCGAGGGCGTGACTGGTCGATCGGAGGTGGCGTTTGGGAGCGTAGAAGTTGAGGCGGTTGTTGAGGTAGCTCGGGCCTTGGTCGTGTAGGGCTTTGTGTGCGTGAATGAGGAGACGGAAGGTGATTCTCTTGTTGACGGGGAGCCAGTGCAGGTCTCTCAGATGTCCGGAGATGTGGCTGCGTCGGGGGACGTCAAGGATGAGTCTGGCTGAGGCGTTCTGGATTGGCTGGAGTCTCTTCTGGAGCTTGGCGGTGGTTCCGGCGTAGAGGGCGTTGCCGTAGTCCAGTCGGCTGGTGACGAGGGCCTGGGTGACCGTCTTCCTGGTCTCGGTGGGGATCCACCGGAAGATCTTCCGTAGCATGCGCAGGATGTTGAAACAGGACGAGGAGACGGCGTTGACTTGTCTGGTCATGGAGAGGGAGGAGTCCAGGATGAAGCCCAGGTTGCGTGCGTGGTCTGTCGGTTTGGGTGCGGTGCCCAGGGCGGGGGCCACCAGGAGTCGTCCCAGGCGGAGGGCGAGGAGCCCAGGATGAGGACTTCCATCTTGTCCGAGTTCAGTTTCAGGCGGCTGGTCGTCATCCACTCGGCTACGTCTTTCATCCCTTCGTGGAGGTTGGTTCTGGCGGCGGCGGGGTCGTTGGTCAGGGAGAGGATCAGCTGGGTGTCGTCGGCGTAGGAGACGATGTTGAGGTTGTGTTGGCGTGCGATGGCCGCAAGGGGGCTCATGTAGACGTTGAAGAGGGTGGGGCTGAGCGAGGAGCCCGGAGGAACGCCGCAGATGACTTTTGTGGCTGCAGATCTGAACGGTGGAAGGCGGACTCTCTGTGTCCTTCCAGCGAGGAAGGAGATGATCCATTCCAGTCCCTTCTCCTGGATTCCGATGTTGCTGAGGCGCTGCACTAGGGTGCGGTGGCAGACAGTGTCGAACGCCGCGGAGAGGTCTAGGAGGATGAGGGCTGCTGTTTCTCCGTTGTCCAGCAGGGCTCGGATGTCATCAGTGGCAGCGATGAGGGCGGTCTCGGTGCTGTGGTTGGCTCGGAAGCCAGACTGTGAGGGGTCGAGGGATCCATTCGTCTCGAGGAAGGCGGCCAGCTGCTTGTTGACGGTCTTCTCGATGACCTTGGCTGGAAACGGGAGGAGCGAGATGAGGCGGTAATTCTTGAGTTCGGTGGGGTCCGCTGTTGGTTTCTTTAGCAGAGCGCTGAGTTCGGCGTGCTTCCAGCTCTCAGGGAAGGTGGCGGTGTCGAAGGAGGTGTTGATGATGTCCCGCAGGTGGGGTGCGATGACAGCGTCGGCCTTGTTAAAGACGTGGTGGGGGCAGGGGTCGGTCGGAGATCCGGAGTGGATAGAGTTCATCGTGCGGATGGTGTCTTCTGTGTTGATCTGGGTCCAGGCGCTGAGGGTGGTGGTGGGGGGCGTTGGTGCGGTCGTGGGGAGCGTTGTTTGTGGGCTGAAGCTGTTGTGTATGTCAGCGATCTTGTTGTGGAAGTAAGAGGCGAGGGAGTTGCAGAGGTCTTGCGACGGGGTGATGTCGTTGTTTCCGCGGTTGGAGAGCTCTTTCACGATGTTGAAGAGTTCCTTGCAGTTGTGTGCGTTGTTGTCCAGTCGGTCCTTGAATGCTGTTTTCTTGGTGGCGCGGATCAGTTGATGGTGCTTCCGGGTGGCGAGCTTGAGGGTGGTCATGTTGTCCGGTGTTGGCTCCCTTCTCCAGGCTTTCTCGAGGGCTCGGCAGTTCTTCTTGGAGCTCTTGAGTTCGTCGGTGAACCATGGGGCTTTCTTGCTGCCGGGTATGCTAGGCGGGGTCTTCAGTGGGGCGAGGTAGTCTGCGCAGTTGCAGATCCACTTCGTGAGGTTGTCGGCGGCCTGGCTGGGGTTCGCTGAGCTGGCGGGAGGGTGCTGGCTCAGGGAAGCGGCGAGCTGGTGTTATGCTCCTCTGGCTCCTCAGGATCAGCGTGATGCTATAAGGGCTCCACTTCCCGATCGTTCCGAACTCACTATGAATGCCACTGAGTTACGGTCGGATCGGACAGGGGACAAAGGACGGGATAGGGACAGCAGGGACAAAGGATCTGTAAGACACAAACATACAACAAGTTAGTAACCCATTCGACTTCACCCTTCCTGTCTACTCTCATTTGCTCTCGCTATTAGCAAATACCTTGACGGCAGATCCTCTGCACCCAATACCTCTTGAAAGAACGCACGTTCGTGCAAAGAATACCAGCCTGCAAATAATACTGATTACTTCATCAGTCCCAATTGTTTATCCCTCCTAAAAGTTAAGGAACTCAAAAAGCTCTAAATTATAGCTGTTATATCTGGGCCCTACTGGCCTCCCCCTCTTAGTACTTGCGTGTGCCTCAGTAATTCGAGATTCCTTGGAAAGGTCTTTGCCCATTAACTCGTTGGCGCTCCTCCTCTCTGGGGATCAACACGCATTTCCAGGGGTGAAGATGTGTCCTAATTCCAAGCGCTCCTCCTCTCCCGGGGATCAACACGCTTTTTGTAGATCAGTTAAATTGCCAGAACCCAAAAAGTAACCCACAGTACTCTCCGTTAAATTCTTCACAGAGCTCTCTTCCACGTGCAGTTTGTCAGCTCCGTTTTCCGTTCAGCACAATCTGACTCCGTGCAGCCGCACGGTAAAGCTGAACGCCAAGGCTGGAGCAAACGTCCTCGGCAAAGTCACGGAGAGTAGAGCAGCCGCTCTCTCTCCCTATGGACGCTGAATTCCTTTCGCAGAAGCACCGCGGCCCCTGACCTCCAACGCTGCTCACCACGGAAGCGAGCGACTTCAGGGGAACGCGAAGATGACTCTCCCATTAGCGCACACGGGGATTCCAAAGGTCGGCGACTCCTCGCCGACTAGCTGAATTCAAGGATTCCAATATTCAAAATTACGCGCGCAGGTGTGTGCACACGTCTCCTTCATAAAACCTCCTCCTTCCCTAGGCATTCTGGGACTCATAGTCCTCCGTTGTTTTCGTCCTTTTCTTCCTAGACAGGCGCCTCAGCTGGATCTCGACAGTAGGCCCCCCTTCCCCAGCGCCTTCTTACAACCAAGCTTCTCCGGGCACCGTTTGTAAAAGGCCCGAACCGCCCTAGGGGCGTGGACACCACTGTGCGGCTCCCATGAGTCCTCCTCCTCGGTATACCCCTTCCATGAAACCAGGAACCACAGCTTCCCACGACGAAATTGCGAGTCTTTGATTCTCTGTACCTCGTATTCTAGTCCTCTCGGCGTCAGCAACGGAGGGACCGACCTTCTTCTCACCTTCCCTGCCGGCTTCAACAACCCACAGTGGAAGACCGGGTGAATCCTCAAACTGCCGGGCAGACGAAGCTTGTAGGTGACAGGGTTCACTTTCTTCACCACTTCGTACGGCCCAATAAACCTCGGGTGGAACACACTTCTGAGTTTAAACTTAATGTTCTTGGTGGACAGCCACACCCGATCTCCCACCTTGTACTCCGGCCCATCCACTCTCTTCCGGTCCGCCCAGAGCTTGTACCCTTCCTTGGCCTTCCCCAAATTGGCAGCCACCTTCTTGTGCAAACGCAACAGATTTGTGATTCTATCCTGCACCGAGGGTTGATTCATCACCTCCACCGGCAAAGATATAGGAAGGGTCTTCGCTGCATATCCGTACGTGGCCATAAACGGAGACATTCCTATTGAACAATGCTCTGCGTTATTATACGACAACTCCGCCAGCCACAACATTGAAGACCATGACTCCTGCGCCTCCTCCGAATAGCATCTCAAGTACTTTTTAAGAGATTGATTCAATCTCTCGGTTTGTCCGTCCTTTTGAGGATGGAACGCAGTGGAAGTAGCCGCCTCGATTCTCAGGGGTTGGCACCAGGTTTTCCAGAAGCTTGCCACAAACTGAGGACCACGGTCCGAAACGATCACCTCTGGCAATCCATGAAGACGTACTATGGCTTCGAACAGAACTTGCGCCGTCTGGCCGGCGGTAGGGAGGTTGCGACATGGCATAAAGTGGCCCATCTTTGTCAGGCTGTCCACTACCACTAGTATAGCCGAATTCCCTTTATCAACAGGTAACCCCGTGATAAAGTCCAGACTGATGGTATGCCACAGCCTCGGGGGAGTAGGCAGTGGGATGAGTTTACCCCTTGCTCTCGTGTGATCCGTCTTATTCCTGGCACATGTTTCACACTCCGATACCCACTCCTTGACGGAGACCGTCATGGCCTCCCACCAGAAGCGTCTCTGCAATAGTTCTATGGTCTTTTTTATTCCGGGATGACCTGATAACGGTGAATGGTGACACCAACCAAACGCCTTTTTTCTTAATTCCACCGTGGGAACATACAACTTGTCCTCGACAAAGGGTAGTCCGTCTCGAACCTTTCTCCCTTCTCCTGCAGTTACCCATCGTGCCCATAGGTCTGGTGAGCGGTCATTCCTAATGTCCGTGAGGAATTCTTCGCTTCTCACCACGCTGACCACTTTCTCCGTCGGGATGATGGCCATGGGAGCGTGTCTTTCCCTGTTATCTGTTTCCTCCTGTCGGGAAAGGGCATCTGCTTTGCGGTTGTCTACTCCTCGGCGGAAGGTTATCAGAAAGTCATATTCCGCAAAAAACAGGGTCCAACGCATTTGTCGTTGTGTGAGATGCCGTGCGGACTGCATATACTGTAAGTTCCGATGGTCCGTATACACCAGTATCTTATGGCGGGCCCCTAACAGGTATGGCCTCCATTCCTGGAAGGCCTTTTTGATTGAAAGGAGTTCCTTCTCCGCAATAGTGTAATTGCATTCTGCCGAATCCAATTTTCTGGACAGAAAGGCTACCGGGTGAAGACGACCAGTGTCTTTGTCCCTTTGAGAGAGGACCGCTCCTATAGCCACATCCGAAGCGTCTGCTTCCACCACGAATGGGGCTTCCAAATCAGGATGTCGAAGAATCGGAGCGGAGGTGAAGGCTTCCTTCAGAGCGCTAAAAGCCTGTTCTGCCTCAGAATCCCAATTAAACCTCACTCCCTTACTCAATAGTCTAGTGATAGGAACTGCCATTAAGGAAAACCCCCCTATAAACCTGCGATAAAAGTTCGCAAACCCCAGGAAGATCTGTACATCCCTAACGTTTTTTGGAACCGGCCAGTCCAACACTGCTGCCACCTTACGACCTGTCATACACAAGCCTGAGGGACTCAAGTTAACCCCTAGGAATTCTACTTCCTGAACTCCAAATTCGCACTTGCTCAACTTGCAGAACAGGGCATTTTTGTGTAACCTCTCTAGCACCTCACACACATGCTCATAATGATCTTGTTTCCTGTGAGAATAGATAAGTATATCGTCCAGATACACTATAACTGAGATGTCTATCAGCTCAGCCAACACCTCAATAAAAAAAAACTGGAATGCCGCAGGGGCATTATGTAGTGATCAGCCCTGATTTCAAGGGCTTCCCATCTACCGCCACTACTTCTTCTGGGACCTGTCTATCCACTATTCCCAAAGCCAACTCTCTGACTAGCCCGCTGTCTATAAAATTGCCGGTAGCGCCGGAATACAGCATAGCCAGTACCTCATGGACCCTGGATCCCACCACCAAACTACCGTGTAACACTATGTGGGCCTCATTGGGTGACGTCAGGTCAGATGCCAGAGAAGGAATCTTCATGACTGACTTATCAGACGAACGGGCTTTCTCCGGAGTTTCTCCCTCTATACCCAGACTTGACACAGTCGCTCTTTTCGGTCTCACTACTGTATTCTGTGTCTTAGGCTTGGAAGGGCAGTCACGCACATAGTGTCCGCGTTTGCCGCAATACATGCACAGGCCTAGCGCTCTTCTATTCTCTCTTTCTGTACGCGACAACGGAGCCCTTATCGCACTGAGCTCCATAGGTTCAGTTCCCCCGTCGCTAGTATGTGTCTCCTTATTGGACCCTCTATCTGTGCCTCTATCATGAAAGCGTCCATCTAGACGCAGAGCAAGGCTAACTAAGTCCGCGCATGTTCGGGGTTGAGGGTCTATTCTAGCTATCACATCCTTGAGCTCACAACATAGACCCTGATAAAAGAGAGACATACGCTTCTCTTCAGGCCACGCGGCCTCCGCGACCAATCTGTTAAAGTGAGTCAGATACGTGACCAAATCCCCCCTACCTTGTCGTAATGATAACAGCTCTTTGTCAGCGCTGAACGAAGTAGTTCTCCTATCGAACACCCCTTCGAACGCTGTTCTAAACGAGTCCCAATCCGACAGTACCGTATCGTTATTCCTTACTAGCGGTACCGCCCAGTTAGCGGCATCTCCGCTAAGGTAGGATATAGCGAAGGCCACCCTAGAGTGATTGGTTGGAAAAGAGGATGGCCGGCATGAAAAATGCATCAATAATTGGGTGAGAAACACCTGTACCTTGTGGGGATCACCCGTATACCTCTCAGGTGTCGCGAGGGGTATAGGGGGCGCCACTGAAACCTGTATTGGGGGTATAGTCGCTGAACGAGCATCAAAAGGGTTACGAGTGTTCCTATCTACCCTTTCTCGTAAGGCCGCTGTCTCCAATCTAGAGGCCGTTAGCTCCTGTTGCATTAAGTCTAGGGCCTGCATGACCTCCTCAAGCGTTGCCATTATAACACCACCCGACCAGGAGGAGCAATTATTTGTGGGCGCGTAATTCTGTTATGCTCCTCTGGCTCCTCAGGATCGGCGTGATGCTATAAGGGCTCCACTTCCCGATCGTTCCGAACTCACTATGAATGCCACTGAGTTATGGTCGGATCGGACAGGGGACAAAGGACGGGATAGGGACAGCAGGGACAAAGGATCTGTAAGACACAAACATACAACAAGTTAGTAACCCATTCAACTTCACCCTTCCTGTCTACTCTCATTTGCTCTCGCTATTAGCAAATACCTTGACGGCAGATCCTCTGCACCCAATACCTCTTGAAAGAACGCACGTGCGTGCAAAGAATACCAGCCTGCAAATAATACTGATTACTTCATCAGTCCCAATTGTTTATCCCTCCTAAAAGTTAAGGAACTCAAAAAGCTCTAAATTATAGCTGTTATATCTGGGCCCTACTGGCCTCCCCCTCTTAGTACTTGCGTGTGCCTCAGTAATTCGAGATTCCTTGGAAAGGTCTTTGCCCATTAACTCGTTGGCGCTCCTCCTCTCTGGGGATCAACACGCATTTCCAGGGGTGAAGATGTGTCCTAATTCCAAGCGCTCCTCCTCTCCCGGGGATCAACACGCTTTTTGTAGATCAGTTAAATTGCCAGAACCCAAAAAGTAACACACAGTACTCTCCGTTAAATTCTTCACGGAGCTCTCTTCCACGTGCAGTTTGTCAGCTCCGTTTTCCGTTCAGCACAATCTGACTCTGTGCAGCCGCACGGTAAAGCTGAACGCCAAGGCTGGAGCAAACGTCCTCGGCAAAGTCACGGAGAGTAGATCAGCCGCTCTCTCTCCCTATGGACGCTGAATTCCTTTCGCAGAAGCACCGCGGCCCCTGACCACCAACGCTGCTCACCACGGAAGCGAGCGACTTCAGGGGAACACGAAGATGACTCTCCCGTTAGCGCACACAGGGATTCCAAAGGTCGGCGACTCCTCGCCGACTAGCTGAATTCAAGGATTCCAATATTCAAAATTACGCGCGCAGGTGTGTGCACACGTCTCCTTCATATAACCTCCTCCTTCCCTAGGCATTCTGGGACTCGTAGTCCTCCGTTGTTTTCGTCCTTCTTTTCTTCCTAGGCAGGCGCCTCAGCTGGATCCCGACAGCTGGTCTGCTGTGATCTTGTTCCAGTTTCTTCGAGCAACCTGTTGCTGGTGGTGGTGGATCGTGGATCTTCTGAAGCTGAAGTGGACGCAGCTGTGGTCCGTCCAGTGGAGTCCGGTGGCGTGGCTGAAGACGATGTCCTTGCTGGATGAAAAGACAGCGTCGAGTGTGTGTCCGGCGAGGTGGGTGGGGGTGGTCACCAGCTGCTTGAGTCCGAGGTTGGCGAGGTTGTCAAGCAGGGTGCTGGTGTTGCGGTCGCTGTTGTTCTCCAGGTGGAAGTTGAGGTCCCCGAGGAGGATGTAGTCGGCAGAGGGCAGGGCGTGCGGGCTGATGAAGTCGGCGATGTCTTCGCTGAATTGAGTGCGTGGTCCCGGGGGTCGGTAGATCAGGGTGCCTCTGAGGGTGGTCTTGGGGTCGGTGTGTATCTGGAAGTGCAGGTGTTCGGCCGTTGTCAGGGTGTCGTCGGTGTTGGTCGTGAAGCGGATGGTGTCTCTGTGGATGATGGCGATGCCTCCTCCCGTCTGTTTGACGCGGTCTCTTCGGGTGATCTTGTAGCCCTCTGGGATGGCGATGGCGATGTCTATGAAAGGGAAAAGTCAAGTGTTCCCATACTTTATCTGATAAAAATGGCATCCAAGCATGTGTGTGTGGGCCGATTGAATGGGACAGGGTTAGTCCAGAATTGTGAAGATATGAAGATCACATTGATGCTATATTGACTTCACTTTGCTACACATCTGGTCTGCTTCTCCTAGGCAGTTATGGGGGAGGAGCGTCACCCAATTGCTGGAAGTAGCAGATCAAAACGTAAAATAAAATGATAATAAAGCAATTATTAAAACTGCTTTATTATCACTTTGTTTAACCTGTAGGAGCCGGAGAAACCATTCAAGTCTTGGGGGCGGGACCATCAGCAGCAGGAATGGTGGGCACTGAGCCCTGCTATCAGTGCACATGTCGGTTTGGACGGCCGTCTCAGGACGGCAGTACTGACATGTGCACTGACATCTCCCTAACCCGAGCTGCACTGCAGGATGGAGAGAACAGCAGGTGCATGAATCCAGTCCCCGATTGAGCAGGAAAAAAGCCCGTTCAGGCCAATCACAGCGATTCTCGAGAAGCGCTTGGATTGGTTGTGGGGGAGTCTGGAATGCTGTGCTCATGGGAACTGCAGTTCCTGGAGCAGAAGAGCACCAAGGTGCAAGAGAAGAGGATCATAGAGTCCGCGGCCGGAATCAGGAAAGTAAGTATACTTTTATTTTTATATTATTGTTTCCCCCCAGCTACCCCCCACGTAATTGTTTTCCCTCTCGCTACACCCCCACTTCGTATCGGCAGCAGCTGCCACTGCTGCTCGGTATGATAGAACCACCCTCATCAGCACTGGAAGTGAAATTAATGGCTCTCCCGTCATCCACCTACACAGGAAGTAACATCACTGAATATCCAATCATCCATCTGGACAGGAAGGTGCCATACTTGTTTTCCTGCCAAAACTGTCTTCAAAAGAAGAAGTCATGAAAGAGAACTTTATTTCCCATCATCCATCAGCACAGGAAATGACACCACGGCACCCTCTAATCTTTCCCCCTCCTGTACCTACCTAATGGCAACTGAAACACAGACATGCAGCAGATGCGCACAGCAAGCATGCCACTGGCATGCCAAAGGCAAACCAGTCTACGCCTGGACCGCGCCCAGCGCCAGGAACTAGGGTCCAATCATTGCCCAGCAATACTCTGCAGCACTTCCTAGAACGCTAGACTCGGATGCCATTCCCCCAACTGCTGTCATGCCACACCTCAAACCACAGTAGGAGTTTTCACCTGCAACCACTGCCGGTTCTCCAGCAGCCACACACCCACACCCCCTCGCAACTACTAACTGTGCCCTGAATACCCCATCCCAATACACAAGCACCAACGGCTACACCACCATCCTACAACACACTTCACAGCAATCCTGCATGTGAGAAGTTGGCCTGATATATGATGTTCACTAGTTCTAGTGACCACCTTGTATCAGTCAAAACAACCCTTATGGTGATTGGTTGTAAGTCAACCTTATAGACCAGCTATCCTATTGGTAGCATGGACAAAGCAGTCTTAGGCTAAACTCTTTTGGCATGTGAAGCCAGCTGTTTTACCACATATAACCCCTTGAATACCATGTGAAAGAACACCACACAGGTTGTTATGAAAATAAACAATATATTTATTAATACAAACACCTCTGAACTCTTTATGAGATCAGAGGGCTAAGCACATGACAATCTCTTAGGAAAAATACGTTCAAGTTGCACGAACTACAATGTGCCCTAGGGGCGAAACAGACCATATACTAAACAAGTGGTATAAGGAAGTCGATTATAGGAATGGAGCTGTCCAGAGGCTGTAGGATCACTGGGACTACACTATCCTAACTTTTATGTAAGTAATAGGAGACCCACGGAACGCGTGTGCAGAGTGTGAACTCACACGCGAGATGCGTAACAACATCTATGGACAGTACAGTTCAAGAAAAAGGTGAGTACGGACAATCTTTGACTAGTTAGGACTAAAAGGACTGTGGAACTTGACACTAGGAGAGTCAATCTACCCTTGAGCACCGAAATGCTCTTGTTACCTCACCCAAGGGCTGCGGGTGCATAGGTGTCAAAGTGTGTCGGGTTTCTGCGTCAAAGTCTATGGAGCCTTGAGGAAAGATGCTGCAGGCGACCAGGAAAAAGATGTCCGGTGCGATCCAAGGGCGGATCGAGGAAGATGGAGACCTGAAAGCAGAGGGGACAATGTTCAAAGTCACTAGCCAGTGACTGGAGTGGAACCAGGAAGGAACCAGATGCTGTTGTCGCGATCAGGTGAAGAGTGGACGCTTGACTCTGCAGCCACGTGGACCAGGAGGTGTCTTCGACGACCAGGATGGAGGCACGAGCTGTCCCACGCAGGTTCTCGCTGTCGGCGGTGTTGGTTTTGGATTCGGCGTCAACAGGCCTTGGCAAAGGCAACCCACGCGGTAAGTGGAAAAGGCGTCTGGTGCGGACCAGGAGGGTCCGGGGTACTTCTCTTTTGGAAGGAAGCAAGGGCCAGTCTGGAGCAACCAGACCAGCAGTGTTGATGTCGTGTATCGTCGTCTAGGAGGACACTAGCCAGCCGGCAAGTGACCAGACAACGCGTCGAGCAGCAAACAGGCAGAAGGGCCCCACGCAGATCTCGTGGATCCTGGAGAGCTGGTCTTCGGTGCAGGAGCTGCTCGGGGCTGGGGCTTCTCAGTCCCCAAAGCACTTTGTCGTAGTTGCCTCAGAAGTCGTGCTGGAAGCGAAGTGCAGTTTCTTCCAAGATGGCCGGTCCCACGTGTCTCGTCGCACCCACGGATCTCAGCTGTGCTGCAGATGTAGGTAGAGGTCGGAGAGGTCTGGGAATCCGGGTCTCGTCGGGCTCTGAAGTCTGGATCCTCACGGGAAGACGACAAAGTGAAGCCGCTGGACGCTTGATGGTGCCTGCTTGTGCAGGGTGGACACTCCTTGCCCACAAGGGAGATTTCTTCAGTCTTCTGTGTATAAAGTCGAAGTCCAGAGTTTCTTCTTGTAGAGTTTCAGTTCAGGATTAATCTAATCTGGAATGGGACCAGCTCCTACCTTTATTCTCCTAAAGGGGACTGTACTGCGACTAGGTCCCTCCTATAGGTGGGACCAGGAAGGGGGGTGGTTACACCCCCTATCCTTTGTCTGGCCTCGCACCAGAGCTGGGGCTGGAGAGCCCCAGCAACCGGTTTGAACCGGTGTATGCACAGGGACACCTTGTGTGCCCCAGGCATGTCTCATTCCTTTCAGCCCTGTCCTACCCAATACACAAAATCCTGTCTGGGGTTGTGCTAGCACCTCCCAAGGCAGGAAACCCTTTTTCCAGGCCTCCCTCGCTGGAATGACTCCCAGCAGCAGGAGGTCAGACTTGTGTCTGTGGTGGCAGCATCCATTTTGTGATGCTGAGGCTCGGGTTAACTTTAACCGGGGTTCACAGTTACATACATGTCGTGTCCCTCTAGAAGGGTGGAATGCTACCCCTGTCGCCAGAACTGGCAAGGGGGTAGTATTCCAATTCGTATGACACCTTACTCGACATGTTTTGATAATGCTATACCAAAGTTAGCAATAACCGCGAGGATTATAATGCACTTAAGAGTATATGGTATAGCGTTATCATGGAAACAGCTAAAGGACATGGTTCCGAAAGCTGCAGACAGGCTCAGCTCATGCTAGAGCACCATCTCACATAATTCCAAGCACTCTGCCTCCAGGATTGATAAGGCCTGCCATAGGATTGACTTATAGGAGTATATGTGTCCATTTTAGGGTTAGATATAGGTATACTATATCTAAAGCAAAGGGTGATTACACCACCTTGCCCCAGCTGATTGATCAGCCAGTTGTGTCAGATTTGGAGGCCAGCCAGGGGAGGCATAATACATGCTGCAGCCCCTGGTAGGCCTTGGGTTCACTTATGCCCTGGGTACCTATGGTACACTGTACAAGGACTTACAAGAGTGACCCAATACCAATGGTATTTGCACCTAAGGTACATGGATGTCAATTTAGATAGAGAACAGCTAGGCTGTGGGTCTGATTAGCAGGCCCACAGCCAGGGAAAGTCGTAAACCAGTGAAGCAAAAAGCAAAAATCGGGGTGACCATAGGATTGCAGACCCCACTCTCCTACACTGCACATCAAAACCCACTCACATGCATGCTTCTCAACACATGATCACTCAGAAAACTCACAACCGAAATATGGAACCTGCTGAGTAGCGACACAAACAACAGTCACTTCATCATAAAGACCGGAGTCAACCACTCATCGGCACCAGACATCACCATGGCAATCCCAGCGGGCTAAAAGATTGCTTTACAGGACTGCCTTCACAAGCCTGGAGGTGAACTTGCTATGTTCTACAAGGAATCTATCAAATGCATAACATCCACAGAGAATGCCACCCTGTTTATGGAACATCTGCACTTCAAACTGCAAATTTCTGAAAACGTCACCCTGAATGGAACCCTTAGCTACCAACCACCAGGACCACAAGCCTCATATACCAACTTCATCACCAAGTTTGAAGGGGAATGGGCGCACACTGCCTCACCTCCCAGCACAGTTCGCCCCTTAGCATTGTGGTAAATGCAGTTCACAGTGATTGCTTACTTTAATTATAGCTGTAGTGGTTTACCAACGTTGGTGCAGGTTAGTGCTGTAAATCTCTAGACACATGTGTTTCTGGATATTATCCTTCATCAATAGAGATAAATAACAAAATTCATCTAGGGTTACTGTGAAGGCTGCCACAGTCTCATGTCTCAATATGTCTCTCTGGCGCACAGGTGCATCTCCAAAAGCTTGTCAGATCAGTGGCTCAAGGGAGCCTTTTCAAACAGAAGGGGGATGGGAGCACACTGCCTCACCTCCCAGCACGGCATTGTGGTAAATGCAGTTCTCAGTGATTGCTTACTTGAATTATAGCTGTAGGGGTTCACCAAAGTTGGTGCTGGTTAGTGCTGTAAATCTCTAGACACATGTGTTACTAGATATTATCCTTCATCAGTAGAGATAACGAACTAAATTCATCTGGGGTTGCTGTGAAGGCTGCCACAGTCTCTCTGGTCTCAGTACCTCTCTCTGCCGCACAGGTGCATCTCCAAAAGCTTGTCATATCAGTGGCTCAAAGGAGCCTTTTCAAACACGTGTTTCTGGATATTATCCTTCATCAGTAAAAATAAAAAACGAAATTCGTCTCGGGTTTGCACCAACTTTGGTGAACCACTACAGCTAAAATTCAAGTAGGCAATCACTGTGAACTGCATTTACCACAATGCTAAGGGTCGAACTGTGCTGTGAGGTGAGGCAATGTGCTCCCATCCCCCTTCTGTTCATCACCAAGTTTGTTGATCCGCTCCCGATCGACTCCAGAGTCTGCATTCTACTTGTGACCTCAACTTTAACCTAGAAGACCGAAACAGCCCCCTGCTGCACAACATGCCTCTAATGCTTGAGCAACCTCAGACTCACCCTGCTCATCCCAGAACCAACACACAAACAGGACACACACTGGACCCCGTGTTCAAGAGACAGCATCAAATATAACTCCACCACACCACTCACATGGACTGGCCATGCCATTAGCCACTTCCAAATCAACACACCACAAGTCAACATCACACCGAAGTTCAGTATTCCAAACCGCAGATGGGGAAAAATCACAGAAGCAGACTGGCTTAGTGCCCTCAGCACAGATCAACCTAGCCCCACAAACAACCTCAAAAAGGACTTCAACGCCTTCAACAACTTGATCAAGAACTGTGTGAACTCCCTCGCACCCATTAAATACAACAAGCATAGTAGCTCAAACAAACAGCCCAGCTGGTATACAGAAGACCTCCTAGACACTAAACTACACTGTAAATGCTAGAAAGAAAATGGAGACAGACCAGAACACAGATGGTATCACCAGCAAATAAGAGACACCAACTAAAGAGCACTAGTGGCCTGCATCAAAGAAAGCTCAAACAGCTGCAAGGAGATTTTCTTGATCGTTAAGGATTTCACCTCACCCCTAGCCACTATCAACAATATCACTGCCTCCGGACAACTCTGTGGCAACCTATCCAACTTTTTCTACAGCAAAATCACAAACATCTATAGCAACTTTGCACACCGCCCCACAGAACGTGTTGCTAACCTAGTCACCAGCAACCAAGATGGTCCTCTGACCAAATGGACAACCCTCACATGAAATGACACAGTAGCATTCATGTGGACCATACACTCAGGGGCCTCAAAGGACCCATCCCCACTACATCTACAACCTGGGAACATCACAAATCAGCACCACCCTGACCCACATCAACAACTCCACCTTGTCCACCACTGTTCCGGTTGAATTGAAACTTTCAGAAGTCAACAAGATCCTCAAGAAGCCCACAGATGACCCCAATCAACTGAGCAACTTCCGATCCACCTCCATTCCCTCCTATCCAGCCAAAGTGATGGAGGAGGCCATTAACAAGTAACTCCCTAGCCAACTCTGGCTTCACCATCTTCCACAACAAAACAACAAGATAGGGAGTATAGAGGTAGTGGATAGAATCCGCCTCCAGTACAAAATTCATAAACACAGAGATTCTATCCTTAGATATATTTATATATTTTATAATTACTCACGTTGTGTGCACAGAGGTGGGGGCTGTTACTCCAGGAGATGTCCAGGAGGAACACTATGTGTTTTTAAAATACCCCTCACACACTATGAGTTCCATAGTGTCATGCTTCATCATGGGGGTCTTCCCGTCCCTCTGAGGGGCGGGCGTGCTACGACCGACGACTACGTGGGAGCACTATATTTTGTGATAGGCTATGTGTGGTGTGGGTAATGGGAGTGGTAGGGAGTGTGGTGACTAGAGAAATAAACTTTAAAAATGTCCTGGCTAGTAGAAAACATATATTTTATTCGCTTCTCCAGCTGGAAACATTTAAAAAGGGTTAGGTGGGGTGTTTATAATATGCCCTCCCTGGTCGACATGTTTCGTAAGCAGTCCCCCCTGCTTTACTCATCAGGACCATATGTGATCCTTACTACACTCAGAAAAATCTAAATATATTTAATATGCCTATTTTCCTAAAATAGATTGAAAAAATAGGCTAATCTGTTTTCAAAGGGTGGATATTACACCCCTTACAAAAATTGGCCATTTGGCCATCTGAAATATAAAGTAGGTATCGGTATACAAGGGAACCCGTAAAATTGGCCGCGGACCACGGGTAGAACTGGTTATTTTTATTTTACAAAGGTCCTAGGTTAGAGGAATGACAAAAGACTTAAATTACACAGGCTCGAGATAAAGGCTGTGTTTTTCCTTCTTCAGAGTCCAGCCGGACCTAGAAGCGTTTATTTTGGAAAACAATTTTGTAAGCATAGATAAATTTTGGCAAGAACAAGTCGCACATAAATAACTGGGCACAAGCCTGTACCTGGTCAGAAGAAGACAATACAGGGGAAAATGAAAAAGAATTAACAGGCAAACAAGGAGAAAAAGGCGGCTTATAACACAATGCAAACAGTTTTTGAATAAGCACAAACCCACAGTGACTACCGTAAAAAATGCAAATCATAACACGAGCAGTACTGTCAAACAGTCGACGAACGTTTCGATCCCTATCTCCAAAAATATAGTGGGATCATCTTCAGGACTAAAGTAAGCTTTGCCTGATTGGTTGAGTGAGCCTGTAGGGTTTAAACAGGGAGGAAAAGAAAAGGAAAATAAAAATCCAACAACAATAATTAAAACTGGTCAGTCGCCTCTTTTTTCATGCAAGGTGCAACACGTGCACATGCAGTTGGTTGATCCACAGGACACGGATGGCTATGTGCTCGTTTTTGGAGTGTGGGTGAGGGTGACCGAGTAGGACATACCGCTTTTGATCATTGAGAAGTACTCGGGGACGTGATATCCGGCGTTGGTGCAAAGAAATTGGGGGAGTGTAGGCCAAGAGTTCAATACAAATTGTGATTTAAAATTAGAAAATCATGGTTACCACGAGCAAGGCACAATGGGCTAGACGTGGCTTGAAACACTTCAGTAGGCACTCATGTTCCGAAGTAACTGATGCCTATAGAAAAATGATTTAGTCATACATTTAGCGAATGACAGGTTAGAGTCAAAAAAGGTAGAAGTGGACTTGTCGCGATTACTGTTTACGCCTTGCATTGGACGTGTGGCGTTTCAAGGAGGGTAACAGTATTTACCCGGTCAGGTCGGTTCGATTTAGGCCTGAAAAAACAGTGGTAGTTAGGATCTGTGAAGTGATGCCGGTGTGGCAGGTATAAGTGCAGTGGGGGAATAGAATATTACCGTTACTGCCTAGCGTCTCTAGCGTAGGCTCGGCGGGAAGCTTCGATTGAATTATAACCTGTGAATAAAAAGGAGGCGTATTTTTTTTAAAAGTGTGCATACGGGTGAAGGGGAGGGCGGCGGGCGTAGGCAGGTAATTACCGTGAGTTACGGATTGTTATCTCCGCAAGGCGCTCAATGGCGTTGGCCTTTTCCGTGCGAGCCTGCAAGGAAGAATATGGAAGGCACACATAAGATATATATATTGGGCTGGAACCGTCCCTCGTGAGATACAGGGAGGTGTGTCAGGTCAAGACTTACCGTAATGTGCTCGTAGTGGGGCCGAAATGGGGTCCCGTCTGGAGGCTCAATGGCCTGGTGTTGAGTGTCTGCATGCTGCCGCGCCTAATGTAGTCCGTGATTGTGGTGATGGAAAGTGAGAGCGGACTTAACCGGAGTGACAGTGATTCCGATAGTGGGCGCCATCTTAAAGTGGTTAAGTGAACCAACTGGTGATTTGGGGGGGGGGGGGGGGTTGTGGAAGGATTCATATTGAAGTTCGGTACTCTGAACCATAGGGTCACAAGCTAATTAAAACCAACTAACATTAGAGAAAGTTCTAGAAAATTACAATTGGATTAGAGACAATTGTATGAGCTCATGCAGGAGGACAACAACTTATATTAAACTGGACAGGACAGTCCATTTCAAATCGCTGTCAGAATATTTTTGGGCTGCAAAATGTTCCACCAGAGGTGCATTCAAAGTCCCGCACCTGATGCGACTTCTGTGTTGCCCAATACGGATTTTTACCTTCTGGTTAGTTTGTCCAATGTAAACTTTTTGGCATGGGCATAGGATTAAATAGATGACATTGCAGGTGTTGCAGTTGGAGAAGGAATGACATTGTATTGTAACATTGTTAAAGGTGAAACTTTTTCCTTCTATGGTGCTATCACAATTATTGCACCCGCCACATTTAGCATGCCCAACAATGGGGGACAGACCCCATACATTATCAAGTGTAGCCGAAGATAAAGAAGTGGGCAAAGCAGCCCTCACAAGATGGTCTCTGAGGTTTTTACTTTTTTTGAAAGCAAATACTGGTTTTTCAATAGAGAGGACACCTGTGTTTAGTATTGGCCAGTGTTTGAGGATGGTCTTTCTCAACTGATTGGAAATTGGTGAGAAAGTCGAGACACAAGCTATGCGTTTAGAGTCAGTCTTTTCTTTTGGTACTAGTAGTACTTCCCTAGGGCAATACCAGGCACGCTTGGTGGCGTTTTTGATTAGTTTTTTGGGGTAACCCTTTCCCTGAGTTTGGATGCTAACGTAGCAGCTTCTCGGAAATAGTCATCTTTGCAAGAGCAGTTCCGCCTAATTCGCAGGAATTGCGAGTAGGGGAGTGAATCGCGCAAAGCTCTTGGGTGATTGCTATTGTAAGCCAAAAGGGTGTTTTTCTCAGTTGGCTTACGATAGAGGCGTGTCAGTAGGGAGCCTTCACTGTGGTAAATGGTAAGATCCAAAAAGGAGATAAAGTCATTCCCGGTGGAAATGGTGAAAGTGAGCCCTAGGCAGTTATTATTCAACCAGTGTAAGAATTGGCGCAGGCAATCGTCGCTTCCATTCCAAATGATGAAAATATCATCGATATACCTGCGCCAAAACTTTATCCCTGAAAGGAAAGGGTTGGTGGGATTGATGATCACATTGGTCTCTATCTCATCCATGAAGAGTATCGCCAGATTAGGGGCAAAAATTGCGCCCATGGCGGTCCCCTTGATTTGTTCATAGAAATTGCCATCAAAGAGGAAAAAGTTTTTTGTGAGGCATATTTCTAGGAGCTGGATGATGAATATGATCGGTACTGCGTGGGGACGTGGTCGTGAGTCCAGAATCTTTTTGATCACTAAACGTGCCATAGTTTGCGGGATATTAGTATAAAGGGACTCGATGTCCATAGTGACCAAAGTTTCAATCATTGGATTGTACGGGTGGTTCTCAATCATGTTGATCATGTGCATAGAGTCCTTAATGTAGCATTGTGTTGACGGGACAAACTCTTTGATAAAGAAGTCTACATACGAAATCCGTATTGGGCAACACAGAAGTCGCATCAGGTGCGGGACTTTGAATGCACCTCTGGTGGAACATTTTGCAGCCCAAAAACATTCTGACAGCGATTTGAAATGGACTGTCCTGAAAGTACTGAGACTCCCACCGAGAGGTGGTAACATGGGACAGCTACTGAACAAAGAAGAGCTGAAATCAATCATACAGTTCAATTCTATCCAGGACGGCCTAAACAGAACAGAGGATTGGACCAGTTTAATATAAGTTGTTGTCCTCCTGCATGAGCTCATACAATCGTCTGTAATCCAATTGTAATTTTCTAGAACTTTCTCTAATGTTAGTTGGTTTTAATTAGCTTGTGACCCTGTGGTTCAGAGTACCGAACTTCAATATGAATCCTTCCACAACCCCCCCCCCCCAAATCACCAGTTGGTTCACTTAACCACTCTAAGATGGCGCCCACTATCGGAATCACTTTCACTCCAGTTAAGTCCGCTCTCACTTTCCATCACCACAATCACGGACTATATTAGGCGCGGCAGCATGCAGACACTCAACACCAGGCCATTGAGCCTCCAGACGGGACCCCATTTCGGCCCCACTACGAGCACATTACGGTAAGTCTTGACCTGACACACCTCCCTGTATCTCACGAGGGACGGTTCCAGCCCAATATATATATCTTATGTGTGCCTTCCATATACTTCCTTGCAGGCTCGCACGGAAAAGGCCAACGCCATTGAGCGCCTTGCGGAGATAACAATCCGTAACTCACGGTAATTACCTGCCTACGCCCGCCGCCCTCACCTTCACCCGTATGCACATTTAAAAAAAAAATACGCCTCCTTTTTATTCACAGGTTATAATTCAATCGAAGCTTCCCGCCGAGCCTACGCTAGAGACGCTAGGCAGTAACGGTGATATTCTATTCCCCCACTGCACTTATACCTGCCACACCGGCATCACTTCACAGATCCTAACTACCACTGTTTTTTCAGGCCTAAATCGAACCGACCTGACCGGGTAAATACTGTTACCCTCCTTGAAACGCCACGCGTCCAATGCAAGGCGTAAACGGTAATCGCGACAAGTCCACTTCTACCTTTTTTGACTCTAACCTGTCATTCGCTAAATGTATGACTAAATCATTTTTCTATAGGCATCAGTTACTTCGGAACATGAGTGCCTACTGAAGTGTTTCAAGCCACGTCCAGCCCATTGTGCCTCGCTCGTGGTAACCATGATTTTCTAATTTTAAATCACAATTTGTATCGAACTCTTGGCCTACACTCCCCCAATTTCTTTGCACCAACGCCGGATATCACGTCCCGAGCACTTCTCAATGATCAAAAGCGGTATGTCCCACTCGGTCACCCTCACCCACACTCCAAAAACGAGCACATAGCCATCCGTGCCCTTTGGATCAACCAACTGCATGTGCACGTGTTGCACCTTGCATGAAAAAAGAGGCGACTGACCAGTTTTAATTATTGTTGTTGGATTTTTATTTTCCTTTTCTTTTCCTCCCTTTTTAAACCCTACAGGCTCACTCAACCAATCAGGCAAAGCTTACTTTAGTCCTGAAGATGATCCCACTATATTTTTGGAGATAGGGATCGAAACGTTCGTCGACTGTTTGACAGTACTGCTCGTGTTATGATTTGCATTTTTTACGGAAGTCACTGTGGGTTTGTGCTTATTCAAAAACTGTTTGCATTGTGTTATAAGCCGCCCTTTTCTCCTTGTTTGCCTGTTAATTCTTTTTCCTTTTCCCCTGTATTGTCTTCTTCTGACCAGGTACAGGCTTGTGCCCAGTTATTTATGTGCGACTTGTTCTCGCCAAAATGTATCTATGCTTACAAAATTGTTTTCCAAAATAAACGCTTCTAGGTCCGGCTGGACTCTGAAGAAGGAAAAACACAGCCTTTATCTCGAGCCTGTGTAATTTAAGTCTTTTGTCATTCCTCTAACCTAGGACCTTTGTAAAATAAAAATAACCAGTTCTACCCGTGGTCCGCGGCCAATTTTACGGGTTCCCTTGTATACCGATACCTACACTTAGCGCAATCACTAGATTGCAAGGGTTTTCCTATTCCCTTGCCCACCTCTCCTCGGGGGCGGGCCAGTCCTAACACCTCGTCCTTTCTAATCCCCACACTGTGTCTCCCTACACTTGTCCCCTAAACATGTCAGTTAATACACCTCTCTATACAGACGATTATCTGAAACAACTATGCTCACGCCCATCTTTACTATCAGAGACACCAGAGGCCCCTGTCTCAGTAAATGACTCCATTCCAGACCAATTGGAAAAACTGAAAAAGAAGCAAGTCCGATTGGAACTCATGGTCTTAATGTTAACAGATTATTTAAAGGCCAACGTAATTCCATTAGGTTTACAGGTTCGAAACATCCCGGGAATTTTCACTGACAATCCCAAATATATCCAAAACTTTAGTTTCATAGGCACCACTTGTTCACGCCACTGGCTAGCCCTGGGCATTGATATCGCGAGTGAGACCCTTAAATCCTTGGAAGTGGAGATTGCAGATCTTCTAAAACAAATAACGGATTCCGATCCTAGTGCAGATTCCAAAAAACTATTGGAACAAGTTGACAAAACTGTGGCTGAATTCCACAGGATTGAACAAAACAAAAAATCCAACAAAATTAAAAAAGACGTGAAACTATACAGTATAGAAAACACCTATCCTTATCTGCAGAAGGATTTCTATATTAATAAAACTTATCCTCGCTTTCCAAACAACCGCCCGTGGGGCCGCTACAACAGACGCCAGAACCTTGTGGGATTCTCAGACACTTCTGCCGAATCTTCGGACAGCTCTGATCCCGGTGAAGGTGGTAGCGGTGCAAGGAGAGGCGGATTACACCAGAACTCTTTTTTAGCCAGAGGTGCCCAGGACCCACCGTAACGCGGAAAGGTCAAAAAACCACAACGATGGCAAAACCCACCCGGCGAGCGCAGAACTCGCAACAACTATTACCAGTGGTAAATGTAGTCTCTGCATCCTCAGACCGAATTGGTAGCATCCCAATATTCAACCTATCCAAATACACTAGCTCAAGATGAGTTGTCATTACTCATGAAAGGCCTTTCATTTGTACCCACAATTCCACCGAACTATATGGATTTACAAACTGAACTAATGAGATTCTTTAGACGCATACGCTTACAAGCCTTCTTTCAGTTACATCCTACACCAGAAAGGACAAATAATACCCCATTCCGACCACCTTCCATCTTTTCTCCTTCTGCTAGTATGATTCCCACTGAAGTGGTTACATTTGAGAAGGTTATTTTGAAGGAACTGCAGAACCTCCAAAATAAGAAAATGTTCATTCCCTATACAATTTCTAAGGAAGAGAAAAATGCCATCACACAACTCAAAGCCAATGATAACCTCATAATTAAGAGCGCGGATAAATGCGGCGGAATTGTCCTACAAGAGAAAACAGCATACATTTCAGAAATAATGCGACAATTGCAGAATAAAGAGCACTACAAAAGACTGAGTCATAATCCAACTAAAGAGATACAGGGCCTAATACAAAAAATAACTAAAGAAGGTCTTGATGCAGGATTTCTATCGAAAAAAGAGTACAATTTCTTAAATGTCAAAACTCCCAGAACCCCGGTGATATACACGCTGCCCAAAGTGCACAAAGATGAGAAAAATCCCCCAGGCCGTCCCATTGTTTCAGCCTGCGGTTCCATCTTAGAACCATTGGGATCGTATGTAGACTTCTTTATCAAAGAGTTTGTCCCGTCAACACAATGCTACATTAAGGACTCTATGCACATGATCAACATGATTGAGAACCACCCGTACAATCCAATGATTGAAACTTTGGTCACTATGGACATCGAGTCCCTTTATACTAATATCCCGCAAACTATGGCACTTTTAGTGATCAAAAAGATTCTGGACTCAAGACCACGTCCCCACGCAGTACCGAGCATATTCATCATCCAGCTCCTAGAAATATGCCTCACAAAAAACTTTTTCCTCTTTGATGGCAATTTCTATGAACAAATCAAGTGGACCGCCATGGGCGCAATTTTTGCCCCTAATCTGGCGATACTCTTCATGGATGAGATAGAGACCAATGTGATCATCAATCCCACCAACCCTTTCCTTTCAGGGATAAAGTTTTGGCGCAGGTATATCGATGATATTTTCATCATTTGGAATGGAAGCGACGATTGCCTGCGCCAATTCTTACACTGGTTGAATAATAACTGCCTAGGGCTCACTTTCACCATTTCCACCGGGAATTACTTTATCTCCTTTTTGGATCTTACCATTTACCACAGTGAAGGCTCCCTACTGACACGCCTCTATCGTAAGCCAACTGAGAAAAACACCCTTTTGGCTTACAATAGCAATCACCCAAGAGCTTTGCGCGATTCACTCCCCTACTTGCAATTCCTGCGAATTAGGCGGAACTGCTCTTGCAAAGATGACTATTTCCGAGAAGCTGCTACGTTAGCATCCAAACTCAGGGAAAGGGGTTACCCCAAAAAACTAATCAAAAACGCCACCAAGCGTGCCTGGTATTGCCCTAGGGAAGTACTACTAGTACCAAAAGAAAAGACTGACTCTAAACGCATAGCTTGTGTCTCGACTTTCTCACCAATTTCCAATCAGTTGAGAAAGACCATCCTCAAACACTGGCCAATACTAAACACAGGTGTCCTCTCTATTGAAAAACCAGTATTTGCTTTCAAAAAAAGTAAAAACCTCAGAGACCATCTTGTGAGGGCTGCTTTGCCCACTTCTTTACCTTCGGCTACACTTGATAATGTATGGGGTCTGTCCCCCATTGTTGGGCATGCTAAATGTGGCGGGTGCAATAATTGTGATAGTACCATAGAAGGAAAAAGTTTCACCTTTAACAATGTTACAGTACAATGTTGTTCCTTCTCCAACTGCAACACCTGCAATGTCATCTATTTAATCCTATGCCCATGCCAAAAAGTTTACATTGGACAAACTAGCCAGAAGGTAAAAATCCGTATTGGGCAACACAGAAGTCGCATCAGGTGCGGGACTTGAATGCACCTCTGGTGGAACATTTTGCAGCCCAAAAACATTCTGACAGCGATTTGAAATGGACTGTCCTGAAAGTACTGAGACTCCCACCGAGAGGTGGTAACATGGGACAGCTACTGAACAAAGAAGAGCTGAAATCAATCATACAGTTCAATTCTATCCAGGACGGCCTAAACAGAACAGAGGATTGGACCAGTTTAATATAAGTTGTTGTCCTCCTGCATGAGCTCATACAATCGTCTGTAATCCAATTGTAATTTTCTAGACCTTTCTCTAATGTTAGTTGGTTTTAATTAGCTTGTGACCCTGTGGTTCAGAGTACCGAACTTCAATATGAATCCTTCCACAACCCCCCCCCACCAAATCACCAGTTGGTTCACTTAACCACTCTAAGATGGCGCCCACTATCGGAATCACTGTCACTCCGGTTAAGTCCGCTCTCACTTTCCATCACCACAATCACGGACTATATTAGGCGCGGCAGCATGCAGACACTCAACACCAGGCCATTGAGCCTCCAGACGGGACCCCATTTCGGCCCCACTACGAGCACATTACGGTAAGTCTTGACCTGACACACCTCCCTGTATCTCACGAGGGACGGTTCCAGCCCAATATATATATCTTATGTGTGCCTTCCATATTCTTCCTTGCAGGCTCGCACGGAAAAGGCCAACGCCATTGAGCGCCTTGCGGAGATAACAATCATTAAACTCACGGTAATTACCTGCCTACGCCCGCCGCCCTCACCTTCACCCGTATGCACATTTTTTTTTAAAATACGCCTCCTTTTTATTCACAGGTTATAATTCAATCGAAGCTTCCCGCCGAGCCTACGCTAGAGACGCTAGGCAGTAACGGTAATATTCTATTCCCCCACTGCACTTATACCTGCCACACCGGCATCACTTCACAGATCCTAACTACCACTGTTTTTTCAGGCCTAAATCGAACCGACCTGACCGGGTAAATACTGTTACCCTCCTTGAAACGCCACGCGTCCAATGCAAGGCGTAAACGGTAATCGCGACAAGTCCACTTCTACCTTTTTTTACTCTAACCTGTCATTCGCTAAATGTATGACTAAATCATTTTTCTATAGGCATCAGTTACTTCGGAACATGAGTGCCTACTGAAGTGTTTCAAGCCACGTCCAGCCCATTGTGCCTCGCTCGTGGTAACCATGATTTTCTAATTTTAAATCACAATTTGTATCGAACTCTTGGCCTACACTCCCCCAATTTCTTTGCACCAACGCCGGATATCACGTCCCCGAGCACTTCTCAATGATCAAAAGCGGTATGTCCCACTCGGTCACCCTCACCCACACTCCAAAAACGAGCACATAGCCATCCGTGCCCTTTGGATCAACCAACTGCATGTGCACGTGTTGCACCTTGCATGAAAAAAGAGGCGACTGACCAGTTTTAATCATTGTTGTTGGATTTTTATTTTCCTTTTCTTTTCCTCCCTGTTTAAACCCTACAGGCTCACTCAACCAATCAGGCAAAGCTTACTTTAGTCCTGAAGATGATCCCACTATATTTTTGGAGATAGGGATCGAAACGTTCGTCGACTGTTTGACAGTACTGCTCGTGTTATGATTTGCATTTTTTACGGTAGTCACTGTGGGTTTGTGCTTATTCAAAAACTGTTTGCATTGTGTTATAAGCCGCCCTTTTCTCCTTGTTTGCCTGTTAATTCTTTTTCCTTTTCCCCTGTATTGTCTTCTTCTGACCAGGTACAGGCTTGTGCCCAGGTATTTACGTGCGACTTGTTCTCGCCAAAATGTATCTATGCTTACAAAATTGTTTTCCAAAATAAACGCTTCTAGGTCCGGCTGGACTCTGAAGAAGGAAAAACACAGCCTTTATCTCGAGCCTGTGTAATTTAAGTCTTTTGTCATTCCTCTAACCTAGGACCTTTGTAAAATAAAAATAATCTGAAATATAAAAGCAGAAAAAATATTTGTATGCTTACGTTTGTCAACAAATCACCATTAACGTGGAACATTAGTTTCACAGGCACACAGTGATATATTTTTATGACAGACCCCTCTGTTTTTTCATCCTACCTAAAGCGCGGTTTCAAAATATGGTCACGCTATTCGAAGATCATATTTAAAAAACATCACTTTAATAAGCACTTCTGAATGCAGTAATAAACCCCCCATGTTAAACAAATACACCTTTTTCAGTTTTAAAAAACAGGTATGCTAAAAATCTGTGCTTACTAGCATAGTATGCCGCCCGACTTGTATTTTGCTGTTTCTGTCATTGCATCCATATATATATGATGCAACAAGTAACATCATACCTACAACAAGTCAGGACTATTGGCTTTGTCAATCGGTATTAGTTGCATAAGATAAATAAGCATCAACTATGGCTTGTATATACTACTGAAAAAGCTTCCACTTAAAGCCCTGCTGACACCAAGACAATGTTACTGCTCCTGAGTTTCAAAAAGAGAAGGAAAATCCAGAGAGCAAATGACTCTCTTTAAAGGATTTCCCTTCCCCTACCAGGCTCACCTGGCATGACGTTATGCCGTAACTTCTCTACTAGTGAGCAGTGAGCAACATTCTGATGTACTAACATAAAATCGTTGAGCATGTTCATGAAATACACTTTTCTAATTTTAAAGAGACGATCTCTTTTTACACTTTTGCTGAAAGAAGTCTTTAAAAATGAGTGTTCCTAAAGACTCACCAGGCTGGGTCACCCCCTTGCTCCTCCTGCCACCTCCTGCTCCTGCCAGCCAGCCTTGCTCCTGCCAGCCAGCCTTGCCGCATTTTTTCCGCCGCCGCTGCCCCCCTGGTCCCCCGAGCGGCCCAGCCACAGCAGAGCCGCCCGCTCGCCAGTTTCCCGCCGCTGCTCGCCACAGGCCCCGCCCACCACCGGCCCATTGGCCGAGCCTCTCCCGCCGCCCAGCTGACCCGCCCTCACGTCCCCCTTCTTATGACGCCCCCAGAGCGACGGCGCAGCGGGAGCACCGACTGAGCGCCAAAGGTAAGCCCATCTGCGCCCGTCCGCGCCTGGACCGCGCCCAGTGCCAGGACCCCTGGCCCCCGCAGACCCCAGCCCACCCGCCGGACGTACGCCACCGCCACCCTCAACGCACTCAACACCGGCCGAATCCCGGGATGCTACCGAGCCACCCCGAGACGCACCCACGGACCCTTCTGCTGCAACTCCTGCAAGTTCACCTGCACCCGGACCTGCACTACTCCAGCACCGACCAAGACCAAGATGAGCAACATCAGCAGCCACCTGAAATGCATCCTGCTCAACACCCGCTCCGTCCACAGACACGCCGTCGAGCTCTGGAACCTGCTCGACACAACTTCACCACACGTCGCCTTCCTCACGGAAACCTGGATGAACGCCTCTTCAGCGCCCGACATCGCCATCGCCATCCCAGACGGCTACAAGATCATCCGAAGGGACCGCATCAACCAGACCGGAGGAGGCATCGCCATCATCCACAGGAACACCATCCGCATCACGACCAACACCGACGACACCCTCGCACCCGCCGAACACCTGCACTTCCAGGTCCACATCTACCCCAAGACCACCCTCAGAGGCACCCTCATCTACAGACACCCGGGACCACGCACACAATTCAGCGAAGACATCGCCGACTTCATCAGCCCGCACGCCCTCCTCTCCGCTGACTACATCCTCCTCGGGGACCTCAACTTCCACCTGGAGAACAACAACGACCGCAACACCACCACCCTGCTGGACAACCTCGCCAACCTCGGTCTCAAGCAGCTGGTGACTACCCCCACCCACTACGCCGGACACACACCTGACCCCGTGTTCTCATCCAGCAAGGACATCGCCTTCAGCCACGCCACCGGACTCAACTGGACGGACCACAGCTGCGTCCACTTCAGCTTCAGAAGGACCACAATCCACCACCATCAGCAACAGGTTGCACGCAGAAGCTGGAACAAGATCACAGCCGACCAGCTCTCGACCTCCCTGAGCATGAACCCTACCACCAGCGCAACAAACCCAAGCCAGGCGGCCACCAACCTCGCGAAGTGGATCAGCAACTGCGCAGATGACCTCGCCCCTCTGAAGACCCCGCCCAGCAGACCCGGTAGCAAAAAAGCCCCATGGTTCACCAACGAACTCAAGAGCTCCAAGAAAAACTGCAGAGCCCTCGAGAGAACCTGGCGCAGGGACCAAACACCGGACAACCTAATTGACTGCCCTCAAGCTCGCCACCCGAAAACAACACCAACTCATCCACGCCACCAAGAAAACCGCATTCAAGGAACGACTGGACAACAACGCACACAACAGCAAGGAACTCTTCAACATCGTTAAAGAGCTCTCCAACCCCAACGCCGGAAACAACGACATCACCCCTTCGCAAGACCTCTGCAACTCGCCCCCTACTTCCACAACAAGATCGCGGACATACACAACAGCTTCAGCACTCAACCAACGCTCGCCACGATCGAACCACCGCCCCTCACCACCACCCTCCGCGCCTGGAACCCGATCAGCACCGAACACACCGTCCGCACGATGAACTCCATCCACTCCGGATCTCCTACTGACCCCTGCCCTCACCACGTCTTCAACAAGGCCGACCCTGTCATCGCACCCCACCTGCGGGCATCATCAACACCTCCTTCGACACCGCTACCTTCCCGGAGAGCTGGAAGCACGCCAAACTCAGCGCTCTACTAAAGAAGCCATCAGCCAACCCCACCGACCTCAAGAACTACCGCCCCATCTCGCTGCTCCCGTTTCCTGCAAATGTCATCGAGAAGACCGTCAACAAGCAGCTGGCCGCCTTCCTCGAGACGAACGGATCCCTCGACCTCTCGCAGTCTGGCTTCCGGGCCAACCACAGCACCGAGACCGCCCTGATCGCAGCAACCAATGACATCCGAGCACTGCTTGACAACGGAGAAACAGCAGCCCTCATCCTCCTAGACCTCTCCGCAGCCTTCGACACTGTTTGCCACCGAACACTAGTGCAGCGACTCAGCAACGTCGGAATTCAGGAGAAGGCACTGGAGTGGATCATCTCCTTCCTTGCCGAAAGGACACAGAGAGTCCGCCTCCCCCCGTTCAGATCTGAAGCCACGAAGTCATCTGCGACGTCCCTCAAGGCTCCTCGCTCAGTCCAACCCTCTTCAACGTCTGCATGAGCCCCCTCGCAGACATCGCACGCCAGCACAACCTCAAAATCATCTCCTACGCCGACGACACCCAGCTGATTCTCTCCCTCACCAACGACCCCACCACCGCCAGAGCCAACCTTCACGAAGGGATGAAAGAGGTAGCCGAATGGATGAAGAACAGCCGCCTGAAGCTGAACTCGGACAAGACGGAAGTCCTCATCCTGGGACCCTCACCCTCCACCTGGGACAACTCCTGGTGGACCCCCGCCCTAGGCAGCGCACCCAAACCAACAGACCACGCACGCAACCTGGGCTTCATCCTGGACTCCTCCCTCTCCATGACCAGACAAGTCAACGCCGTCTCCTCGTCGTGCTTCAACATCCTACGCATGCTACGTAAGATCTTCCGGTGGATCCCCACTGAGACCAGGAAGACGGTCACCCAGGCCCTCGTCACCAGCCGTCTGGACTACAGCAACTCCTCTACGCCGGAACCACCGCCAAACTCCAGAAGAGACTCCAGCGGATCCAGAACGCCTCAGCACGACTCATCCTGGACATCCCCCGTCGCAGCCACATCTCCGGACACCTGAGAGACCTGCACTGGCTCCCGGTCAACAAGAGAATCACCTTCCGACCACTCACCCACGCACACAAAGCCCTACACAACCAAGGCCCAGGATACCTCAACAGCCGCCTCAACTTCTACGCTCCCAAACGCCAGCTTCGATCGACCGGCCACGCCACGCCCTCGCCGCCGTCCCCTGCATCCGAAGAGCCACCACAGGGGGATGGTCCTTCTCCTACCTCGCCGCCAAGACATGGAACTCCCTCCCGACCCACCTCCGCCTGACCCAGGACCACCTCGCCTTCAGGAAGCAACTCAAGACCTGGCTGTTCGAGCAGTAGCGGACTCCCCTCCCCTAGCGCCTTGAGACCCTCTGGGTGACCCTCTGGGTGAGTAGTGCGCTATATAAATGCTTTGATTGATTGATTGATTGATTGATTGATTAAAGTTGTGGTGCAGAACGCCCTAGAAGTTCCTTTCTTTACTTCAGTTAACCTTGAAATACATTTCCTGTTAAATTAACATCGTCTCTTTTTTTATTTTTATGTGCAGTCAAGTAAATAGCAGCTTAGTGCTGCAATTAATGAGGGGGGTGGGGGGGCACTTGTAAAGGTCAGGAGGACCATACTTTGAGTAACACTGATCTACAGTGACACCAAACTCATTTAAACATGGTTATATGTGCCTCCATCCTTTCACTAGCCCCTCAGAATTTTGGACTAGGTTTTGCTGAGTGGCACAGTATTTGAACGTGTGAGATATTATTGCTCTGTTGTGAGAACCCAGATAACTTGCTTTTCCCAGGATCTTTAGAATGACAGCTGATTGCTTCCTTCCACCCAATGCGGGTTAGAGTTGCATTTTAGGATGTCGTTTTTTTTGCAGGTAATTAATTGCCTATTCTAGTGGAGTTGTGCTGGGGGCTGCTATGATTACTTACCGGTAATCCCCATTACTCTTAGTCCTACTCGTCCTCGACCCAGTCATTACTAATGAGGTCTATACTGACAGGAAACAAAACAGGAAATGCTTTTAGGCTCCACCCACCCAACTGCCAGGGGCTATAAGTACTTAGCCAACAGAAAGCACTTCCTGACATACCAAGCAACAAAGGCCTGAACAGGGAGGGTGGGTGGGAACTATGACTGGGTCGAGGACGAGAAGGACTAAGAGTAATGGGGATTACCGGTGAGTAATCATAACATTACCTCTATGTCCCTCGTCCTTGAGACAGTCATTACTAATGAGGTATACCAAAGCAACCATACAGGAAAGCCTGTGGCACACCACACACAGACCGAACACAAAAGTGGAGTGCAGCAAGTGAACATTCTTCAATTAATACACAGAATCAGGTGGGGGGGCACGCCCCACAGCGCGCAACACACCACAACCAAAATTAGTCCGGTCAGAGAGAGCACAATTCAAATGATAATGCATCGCAAAAGTAGAATGAGAAGCCCAAGTCCCAGCCCAAGAGATCTCATCAAGGGAAAGCCCATGAAAATCTGCCCAGGAAGCAGAAACACCCCTAGTGGAACGGCCCTGCCCCACAGAAGGGCAAGGCAAACCAGAGCCCCGATAAGCCAGAGAAATAACAGCTATGATCCAGCGAACCAGTGTAAGACAGGAAGCTGCCTTCCCCGACCAGCCAGACCAAAGGTCACAAAGAGAGTATCGGAAGAATGAAACACAGCAGAGCATTCAACATAGACAGATAAGGCACGCTTGACATCAAGAGTGTGCAGTAACAGCTCAGCAGGATAGGAAGGAGAAGGGTAGAAAGAAGGGAGGATCAAATCCTGGGAGGAATGAAACCTAAAACGAATCTTCGGAACAAACCCAGGATCCAAATAGAGGACCACAGCGTCATCCAAGAAATGCAAAAAGCGAGGACAACAACGCAAGGCAGTGAGCTCACCTAACTGCTGAGCAGAAGTAACAGCAACCAGAAAGACCACCTTAAAAGAGAGGAATTTAAGGTCAACCGACTCCAAAGACTCCAAAGGCTCAAAGGGAGACGACTGCAGACACTCAGGACCAAAGCAAGATCCCAAGGAGGGACCGTAGGACAGATTTTCCTTTGGCAGATTTTCCCTTTGTCTCTATGTCTTATCTTCCTCCTACCCCTTTACCCTATCCCCTTACCCTTCCCTGCGCCATTCACCTTGTCCCCTATGTTCTTTAAATGCTTTTCTTGATACTTATGTAACTTTTAACTGATGTAAATTGCAACATTATTGGTCCTCATGTAAAGCGCTCTGTTTCCTTCGGGTCTAGCCAGCGCTATATAATCACTCATTAATTAAATATGTTCCCATTTAGTACTCTTCCTCTCTTTGTCTACTTCCCTAGCTCCTATCCCCTCACCCCTGAATCTCTCACCTTGCCCGCAAGTCTGCCTAGCCCCCTTTCCTTTGTGCCCTTTGACTAAGCACTCCTTCTCCCCTTATTGGGGAAAGATCCAATATTTATACTCTGGAGTCTCAGCAAACCCGCTGAGAGAGTCCACTGCGCCAAGGGAGCCACTCACCGCTGATGTATGGTATGGCACCCCTTGCCAAAGCCCTCCCTCTCCCCTTTTTGGGGAAGGATCCAGAATGTAGACCTTGGAGTCTCAGAGACCCCTCTGAGAGAGTCCAATGCGTAAAGGGAGCCTCCCGCAACAGAGATAAAGAAGTGAAACCACTTCCCTGGGATCACAGCTTACTGGACTTTGGACATTGCTTTGACTCGTCTACCGGTTTGTGTCCCTGTCGCCCTTCCCCTCCTCCCTTCCATGCTGTGTTCTTCACCCTCCCCTTCTCTTTCCCGCCCTCATTACTTATCTACTTCCCCAGCGCCTACCCCCTCCCCTGATTCTTTCCCCTTGCCTGCTTTTCCCCTTACGTATTTGTGATTTTTGTTTATCTCGACCTTACAAGTAATTATGTTGCCATGCTCTATTAACTGTATAACCTTTGTAACGATGTAACCTGCAAATATGATCTGATGTTCATGTAAAGTGCTCTGATACCGCCGGGTCTAGCCAGCGCTATATAAAACCTTTAAAATAAAAATAAATAAATAAATAAGCAACAGGAGAGGAGAGAGAGAAACTCTGGAACAACCGAGAAACCAACAACCCATCCGACGACTGGCGAGAACTCGGATCTTGAAAAGCCCGAATAGCAGCCCACTGGCCTTTCAGAGTAGACAAAGCATAGTTCTTCCGAAACCCATCCAGAAAAAGCTGAAGGATAGAAGCGATAGGGCAAGAGGTAGGAGACAGACCAAGCTCAGAACACTAGGAGGAGAATGGAAAGGGGCGACCACTCGGTCCCCCCGAACGTATGGTTGGGTGCCCCGATCCCCCCGGGAAACCATTTTGGGCGGGGGGCGTGGCTCGGCTGGTATGCCCGAAGCGGCGTAGCCGGGGCGCGCCTTTTCCCGCCCAAGAGGGGTTGTCCTAGACACCTACACCGAAAGACCACGCCCAGTAGGCGTACCGGAGGAGGGTACACGCCCTCCCGCAGAAGAATAAATAGAGCGGGACTCCGAAGAAGCGTCCTCTTGTTCCTGTGCTCTGAAGGCTGCACCCACTCGTTGCTCGTGAGCCCTCGACGGAACAAGCAGCAATTTTGAGAACTTGTAATCTTGTTGTTTCTCTTTCAGTTATTTGGAGTTCGAAGAGTCCAGGACCTCGTTGATCGACTAGGAGCAGAATACTCGAAACCATGGCTGGCAAGAAAGCGGGAAAGGGTTCCGAGACGGATAAGGTGTTACGCCTATTGTCGAACCGGATGGCAGCATGGACTGAAAACTCGGACAAGTCCAATCAATCGGTAGAGGTTTGACGGAGGTCAAAAAACAGCTGGCTGCACTGAGCAACCCGGGTCACCCTAAGAAGGTAATAGGCCTGGCCTTGCCGGCAGTCGTCCCCGAGGGTAGAGGGAAACGGGTCAAGAAGAGGGCGGTTTCGGGGGAGGTCCCGGTTCCAGAGGTACCCTCAGTCGCCCCCCTCATGCCGGCAGACAACCCGGTACCAAACCCAGATATGGGTCAGCCGATCCCGGTTGTGATTACTCCCGCTAATGATGAGGAGATGCCTCCCGAATTGGCCATCCAGTTGGCAGCATGGCTCAAGAAAAAAGCAGGGGGAGCAGTGGCCCCTGGAGACCCGGCCGAGGAGGCCAGACTACTAATCGAGCAATTGCGGCAGTCGAGAGATGTCACAAAGGCGAATGTTCCTCTTGTTTCCCCACAGGTGGCACCGGTAGGACCTGCAGTTGGTCACGAGAAGACGGCGGGAACAACGGCCGAACCTGGTAAGCTCGCATTGCCAATGGCGGGGGAGGGTTCATTACCCTCGAGGCGGGAGAAGGTGGCACAGCACAACCCTATGGCCACGAAAGAGTTAATACGCGGAGACAAATATGTTAACATGTTTTCATTATTAACTGACCATCGCGAGATGAATATGCTAAAACCCAGAAGGATTTGTGGCACCCGAGCGTCTGGCGTTACTGCAGTTATGGGGGAACGTAAACCCGAGCTGATGACTGAGTTAACTTGCTATCAAATTCGTATTATGGATTTTTATTCAATGTATGAGGGGGAGGAATGGAAAGGTTATGATATGAAATTCCGGAAAGCGAAAGAATACGATGCTACTTTGACTTGGGATTGCCTGGACTCGGTGTCATGGCACAAACAGCTCCTGCCAGGGGCGGCAGGTACGTCCTCGCCAGGCGGGAGCGGGTCAGGGTTCGTCCGCCAAAAGCCCGCTGTGCCCTTTCGAGCGGGCGCCGGTGGGGATTACCAGCCCAAGACCGGCGGGAATGGAGGCAAGCGTGGGGTTTGTTGGGGCTTCAATCAAGGCAACTGTAACAGACCGCAGGGAACATGTAGGTTCAAGCATGTGTGTGCGGGCTGTGGGAATTCCTCACACCCGGAGAGTATATGTAGATCTAAAAATAGCGGGACGGAAGGAAAAGGAGGGTCTAAGCAGGAGTGAGGTAGAACGTTGTGACCGATTGCCTACACCCGTTGATATCATGGCTATGACTCCTTGGTTGAACAAATACCCTGATCATGTATCCGCTGGGGTGTTGAGGAAGGGATTCTTACATGGCTTCCACATCCCGGCGGGGGATTTTCGGGGGGACTCCTTTTGTAAAAACCAGTTATCGGTACAGCACAACCCAAGCGTGGCAGAGAAGAAAATTGCAAAAGAAGACAGCTTAGGGCGAGTGGCAGGGCCTTTTCTTCGCCCGCCGGTGGCGGAGTTCATCTGTTCCCCGTTAGGGGTTGTCCCGAAGAAAGACCCAGGGGAGTTTAGACTTATTCATAACCTGTCTGCTCCAAGGGGTTCCTCGGTGAACGAGGCCATTGACCCAGAAGTTTGTTCAGTGTGGTACGCATCGTTCGATGATGCCGTGGCTATGTTAAATCGCCTGGGCCCGGAGCGCTGATGGCGAAATCAGATATCGAATCGGCGTTCCGGTTGCTCCCGGTACACCCACAGGATCAGCGCTTGCTAGGTTTTGCATTTCAGGGGAGTTATTACATGGATAAATGCATGCCTATGGGTTGCTCCATTTCTTGTGCCTATTTTGAAATGTTCAGCTGTTTTTTAGAGTGGGAATTCACTGAGGCCACAGGGCATAGGCATGTTATGCACTATCTTGATGACTTCCTGTTCTTGGGAGCAGCCGGCGATACGAAATGTGCGCAGGCGCTGCACGACTTCCGCATCCTCATGAGGGAGTTTGGAGTCCCATTGGCACCAGGTAAGACGGTTGGACCATCTACTTCACTGGAGTTTCTGGGAATTGAGCTTGATTCTGTGGAGGGATGTTTCCGTTTACCGATGGAAAAGGTGGCCAAGTTTAGGGCTTCCTTGACGCAATGCCTGGGCAAGGAGAAAGTGACCCTGCACCAGTTACAACAAACAGTGGGTCTGCTTAACTTTGCCTTGAGGGTGATACCAATGGCCCGCCCCTTCTCACGCTCTATTGCACAAGCTATGGTTGGTCTCAAAGAGGGGCACCACCGTACAAGACTGTCGGCAGAGGTTCGCCAGGATATGCGCATTTGGTTGGCATTTCTGGCGGACTTCAACGGTCGAGTCGTGTGGAACAAGCCGCCAGCGTCTTCAGATGAACTAGGTCTGTGGACTGACTCAGCGGGGAGCGTGGGATTTGGCGCCATCTTAGGTAATCGATGATCGGCGCAAACATGGCCGACGTGGTGGCACTCCAGCGGTCTCACAGGTAACACTGGGTTCTTGGAGTTATTCCCCATTTGGGTTGCTCTGATGGCATGGCCTGACGACTTTAGGGACCGCTCAGTGGTGTTTTGGTCTGATAATATGACTGTTGTCGAATGCATTAACCAACAGGCAGCACGCTGCAAATGGATCTTGAGATTGTTGAACGAAGTTGTGCTGCTTTGCATGAGACTGAATGTACAGTTCAGGGCGAAACATGTGCCAGGCGTACTGAATCATGCAGCTGATGCACTCTCTCGTTCACATATGCAGGCGTTCAGGGGTTATCTACCTACAGCGGACCTAGTGGCGGCACCATTCCCCGAAGCACTATGGCTAATCGGTGCCCCGGATTACAAGACCTCGTGGCAGCAAGCTTAGCCCCCAGGACAAGGAAGGCATACGAAGGAGCGTTTCGTTCCTATTGCACATTTTTGGGTCCAACAGGGAGTCAGAGCTGGGGTCAGGAGGAATCCTTCCTGGGGTTCCTGGTAGCGCTGCACAGAGAAGGCCGATCAGCGGCAACGGCCAGTAGGCATAAAGCGGCCATTTCCTTCATGGCGCAGGTGCATGGCATAAAAGACCCAACTGGTTCCTTTTTGGTTAAGAAGGCCCTTCACGGCTGGCAGCGCCTCGAGGGTCGCAAGCAAGATGCGAGGCGCCCGATTGGCTTACACAGGTTGTCTCTACTCGTGGCGAAACTAGACGAGACATGCTCCTCCCATTTCGAAGCAGTTCTGTTCCGGGCAGCTTTCGCATTAGCATTCCATGGGGCTATGAGGGTGAGCGAACTGGCCGCAAGGAATAAGAAAGACGTTGAGGGAGGCTTGCGCAGGGATCACGTCCAAATTAGGGGTGATTCGATGGTGGTCTCGATAGCCAGGTCCAAGACCGACCAGGGGGCTATGGGAAATAGTGTTGTCGTGCAGCGCGCGCGAGGGTCCCCCACGTGCCCGATAAAGTGTATAGAGGAATACATGGCACTAAGGGCGGCTACATGGGGGGAGGAGTTTGCTGAGGCACAAGGATGGCACCCCACTGACGAGGTTTCAGTTCCAGAGGGTGCTAGCACTGACAATCGCTGCTGCGGGCATGGACCCGTGCGATTTTGGGACCCACTCCTTTAGGATAGGGGCTGCTACTGAGGCTACAGCCAGGGGTCAGAGTGCGGAGGAAGTAAAACAGTTGGGACGATGGTCCTCGAATTGCTTCAAAAGGTATGTGCGATTGCACATGTTGTAAAGATCAATTGACATGCACTCACGCTTCTTATCTTTTGTTTTAATTACAGTTTCGCGAGCCTGTCACGTGGGGCGGAATTTGCAGTCGACCCAGCACAAGGAGACCAGCGGTCAAGGATCACCGTCTGGAGGGAGAGTGGTATGGGTCGTGGGCCACTCATATGTGAGGCGCGCCGGGGACATATTCAAAGCAGGTGACGCGACTCGCGCAGCTGGGGAATACGGGTACAGAGTGGCCTTCCATGGGAAGGGCGGGCTCTGTTTTGACCAATTCGAAACATTTTTTGAGGGTCTCTTAGGGCGGCAAAGGTCACCGCCAACTGTAGTCATAGTACACCTGGGGGGCAATGACTTGGTGACACTGGGTAGACGAGTGTTGTTTGAACAAATTTTGTCTGCTGCTAGCTGGTTGGCTAAAAGAATCCCGGGGTGCACGATTGCCTGGTCCCACATGATTCCCAGGAAGGTATGGCGGGGGGGCCTTTCGGTGTCAGCACTGAACATTCGGTGAAAAGGGTTAACAATAAAATTGGTAAATTGTTTCGCTCTTCGCAGTTGCATAGCATTCCTCACGGGTGTATTCGGGATGATCTCATGTATCTGAATGATGGGGTTCACCTGTCCAGGGAGGGGAATGATTTACTCATAGGAGACTTCATAGCATGGCTAAGGGGTTTGAGGAAGTATGACCTTTAGGAGGAGTAGGGGGGGCCGGATAGTCGGTCAACTATCCGGCCTGTGGCGGTAAGGTCATGATCGGTGAGCAGTAATTTCAAGGTCCCTAGAGGGGGGCGCCACCCAGAATGGATGGGAGCGCCCGGGGGGAGGCGGCCATTGGCCCCTCCCACGGGGAGGCGGCACCCACTAAGGATGGGTCGCCTAGGGGGAGACGGCCATAGGCCCCTCCCAGGAGGAGAAGAAAGCCCAATGCTTACAATAGGAGGATAAAGTGGACTTCCTACGGGAGGCCTGCATCACCGTGATGAGGTGGTCAGGCAAACCCCTGACCCCATGAGACAGCTGTTCAACCTCCAGACCGCTAGGGTGAGAGGGACCAGGAGGGAGGCAGAGGTCGACAGCAGCGACGCTCTTCTCCCACGATGCGTGAAGCTTCCGCACGATGCGACAACTACAGCGGCAACATCCAAGATGCAACGGCAGCAGCTCCAACGGCGGCGCGGTTCTCGGGGATGCGAGGTGCTCTTGGTCGATGCGGTGCAATGCAACAGTTCCAGCGGCAACACCCTCCTTCTTTGGAGTTGCGACGGCAGGCACAGCGATGGCAACACGCTCTGACCTCATTGCGAGATTCTTCTCCTGATGCGGCGCAGTGCGACAGCTCCAGCGGTGAAACCCTCCTTCTTCGGAGTTGCGACGGCAGCAACAGCGAGGCAGAATCCAAGGAGGACCCACCGCTAGGCTCGACAACAACTACAACCAGGACCTCCGAGGCCAGTGAGGTAACACAGCCACCACAGCCACCACCTGGGCCCCCACTTGCTGCACCTTCAGCAAGAAGGCTGGAATCAGAGGAAATGGAGGGAAGGCATACTGCAACCAAGGGGTCACTGGAGAGACAAGGCCTCCACCCCCCCCCAAGCTCCTAACTCCGGTGTACGCGGACAAAAGAGGGGAAGCAGAGCATTGGTCCTGGAGGCCAAGTCCAGCCTGTGAGTCACGAACCTCCGGCAGAGAAACCGGAAAATCCTCGGTGAGAGGCACAGGGTCAGAGAAGATAGAAACCTGCGACTCAAGGCATCTGCCACCACATTGTCCACACCCCTGATATGTTAAGAAAAGATGGCCAGAAGATGAAGCTCCGCCCAACCTGCAATCGCAAAGGTCACAAGGTTCAAGGAAGGACTGCAAGTACTGCCCTGGTGATTGATGTAAGGCAGTGACCGTGTTGTCTGTCCGCATCAGAACATTGCACCCAAAGAGACGATCCTGAAAGGAGCGAAGAGCACGTTCCACAGCAGACAGTTCCTTCCAGTTGGAGGACCGACGGGACTCCGACCGCAGCCAACGAGCCTGGACAGACCACGGACCAAGAGTAGCCCCCCAACCGGACGCACTGGCATCTGTTGGCAACACCACCAGAAGCGGCAGGCAAAGCCACATCCCCTTGGAGAGATTTGAAGAATCCAGCCACAACTGGAGAGCGGACACAATCTCCAGAGACACCAGCACTGATATTGCAAAGTTCTGAACCGGGAAAGGGACCCAATGGTGTAGATGCCATGGCAAAGGCTAAAGATGGAATCTGGCCCACGGAACCGTGAAGACAGTAGCGGCCATATAACCCTGCACTTCGAGCCACTGAGGCAGGGGAGCCCAAGCCTGAGACAACAACACCTTCAACAAGGGACTGAAGGCGCAGATGCCGGGAAACAGGAAGGAACACCTTGCCCACAACAGAATCGAAGTCCGCCCCAATGAAGGACCTCCGGGGTGGCAGGAAGTAGGTGGCACTTCGGAAAGTTCAGGAGAAATCCATGGCGCTCTAGCATATGAATGGTCAAAGACCCGTGCTGAGACATCACCATGCGTGAAGGAGCCTGGAGAAGCCAATCATCCAGATATGGAAACACAGACACTCCCAGGAGGTGAAGATGGGCCACCAGGGAAGCCACCACCTTGGTGAAAACCCTGGAGCAGACTAGAGACCAAACGAAGGACACAGAATTGCCAATGACGACTGGCTAGGCAAAACCACAAACATTTTTGATCCTCCAGAGCCACTGGTACATGAAGATACGCATCATGGAGATCCAGCATAGACATCACCCAACCCTCCTGAATCAAAGGGATCACACGTTGCAGGGTCTCTATTTTGAACGGGATCTTCCGGACAAACCTGTTCAAGGGCCAGAGGTTGATCACAATGCGAAACCCCCTGTGACTTTCGGAACTAGAAAGATGATCAAATAGGACCCCACGCTCCATTCTGCCCGGGGAACTGGTAAAATTGCCTTCTTCAGGAACAGGGAGTGAACGCCGTCCAACGGAGATGGACGACGAGCCAGGCCCACGGGAGTTGGAGTCCGCACCACGCCGGAAGGTGGAGGAGGGGAAAGAAACTCGATCTGATACCCCTGGCAGAGGACACCCAGTACCCACTGGTCGGAAGTTGTCAGACGCCAAGCAGGCAGGAACAGTCGCAGTCTCCCACAAACCACTGGCGGACTACCAGCAGGACCTTCATGGGGGCGGCATAGTCGGGAACGCTGAGGACCCTGTCCAGCATCCTGAGGGGGCTTCTTCTGAAAACAGCGGTGGAAACCATTACCAGCCCCTTTCTGGCCTCGAAAGGAAGACTTCTGAAACCATGAGGGCTGGCGGAAAGACTTGGCATTAGAGAAGGAAGATTCCTTCCGACAAGGCTCATGCCGGAAGGACACGGAATGCTTATGTTCCTTGAACACCTTCTGAAGTTTCTCCTCAAGGACGTCCCCAAACAGACAAAGCCTAGCAAATGGCAACCGCAAAGCCATGTATCTCTGCACGGCATCCGTATTCCAGTGCTTCAGCAACAAATTCCGCAGAGCAGCAACAGATGAACCACAGGACAAACCAGAATCACACCAGAATCAAAGGCAATACCCGAGAGGAATTCTGCCTCACGCTCCATGGATTCCAGAAGGTCCGGACAGCTGCCAGCCTCCTGCATTGTGGAAAACAAGGTCTTAAAGTCGATCAACAAGGACTGAGCGACATAAGCCCCATAAACACCGGAATGGATAACAAGGTGGGACCCCGCATATGACTTCTTCAGGGCAGAGTCAATTTACTTATTCACCCCATCACAAAGGATATTATCGTCAGCTATAGAAGGACGACCCACCAAACTGGCCACAACAGATTCCACATCCACAGATTCAGGAATCGTATCCTCCATGTCAAAGGATAGAGCTTGGAACCTCATTTGTAATGACTGGGTTGAGGAGAGGGACGTAGAGGTAATGCTCTCTCTCATGCATCAGGCATACTCTGTATGCTGACCTTTAATTCATAATGTTGCCTTCCTGTTCCTATTGGGTGTTTAAATCACAACGCCTAACAGTTAGCTGGAGCAAAGAGGTGCTTGGAGTTTACAAGTGTCAGCAGGTATGAGCTTCTCAGGAGATCCCATGTGATGGTTTTTAGGTGACCACCGCCCATCACCCACGTCCTGTGCTGGACGCAGCAGTAATTAAACGCGACAACTCTCCGGGGCAGATTTACGAGGAAGTGCAGCAGCGCGGCAACGCAGGCCCTTTGGCTGCGCCACACTGTGACATTTCCAAAGCACAGGGATACGTCATATTTACAACACTATGTAGCATCTCTGTTCTTCCCCCTGTGCTGGCACACAAACTTAAGCCATGCACCGGCACAGGCACCCATGCACCATGGTGCAAGGATGCCTGTGTCACGGGGAGACTGTTTTTGTGCAGGTAGGTGCCCCTTCCTGCACAAAAACAATCAATTGAGGCGATTTCCTCTTCCAATGCGTGCTGTAGAATGCAGAACACATTGAAAGAGGAAAAAAACTTGGATAAATGAAAACATTTCTCCTCGTTATACCTCCCTACGCCACCCATCGGGTGGCGTAGCATTCAGACGCATTTCCAAGATTTAAGATTTCTCGTAAATCTGGAAAATTCATCAGTGGACATGGGTGTTGCGTGGGAATACCCACAGCAACACATATGTCACGCCCCTAACACGCAAAGTGTTGCATGAACAGAGTGACTTTACCTGTACTTGTAAATATCACTCAGCATGCTGCGCCACGCAACGTGATGCACCGGCGGCACAAGGGGCTTGGAAATCTGCCCCTCAATATTTCTGGAGGGTAAGAGGGGGGGTGCTGGGAGGGTCTGCATTAAAGTCCCCCTGGAGTGAGTTTGTATGCTGGAACAGAGGCACATTCATCTCTGCAGCTGGTGACAGGCGCGCGCTGAACCTGAAGGGATGGGCTACATTAACGTCATCCCCGATAGCAGCCGTAGTACATGGAAGTTCTCCAGTCATGGGGCTAGGGTGATGGTACATGCGGATGACACGCAGTTATTGTTCACCTGGTGAAGGGGTGAGGGCTCGGTCATCACGGCTCAGCGTTGTCTTTCTGCGGTGTTTCCCTGGCTGGCCAATGCACAACTTAAGTGCAACGAGGAGAAGTCGGAGGTGCTCCTGTTTGGGGCATTTTCTGCTGGCTTTAGAACCAGACTATGGCCTCCGGACTTTCTGCCCCCTCAATCCGACAAGGGCCTTGCAAAAAACTTGGGGGTGTGGTTTGAGGAAAATCTGAATTTTGCGACGCATGTCAAAAAACTCACAGGGACTTGTTTCGGTATTCTTAAAACCCTGCGAAAATTCCTCCCCCTTCTGCCTATGGAGGCCAAAGAAACAGTAGATTGGGCTTTGATCCTTTCGCGGTTGGATTATTCCAACGCGCTTTTAGTTGGCTGTCCAGGCTATTTGATAAAAAAGTTACAGGTAGTCCAAAACGCGGCTGCTCGGCTCCTACTGGGCCTCTCTTCTAGGCAGAGCGTGCGGGTCCATCTCCGCCACCTTCATTGGCTCCCTGTTGAGGCCCGATTGAAATTTAAAATGTTGGTCATTGTCTAACGGGCCTTGTATGGATTGGGCCCACTCTATCTGCAGAAGCGTTTTACTTTTCATTCCCCTACTAGGACTCTGCGGTCTTCGGACCAACTCCTTATCCAGACTCCGCGTTTTTTGCGCCATAGGTTAGGTGGCTGCTCTTTTACCCGTAAAGCTGGCCTAGCCTGGAATGAGCTTCCTCTTGCTCTTAGGAAGGTTGCTGATCCGGCTGTCTTTAAAAAGAGCCTAAAAAACTATTGTTCTGAGCCCATTCTTTTGAGGCTTTGCCTGCTGTGCTGGTGGGCGGGGGTTCAGGGTAGCAGCGCCGGGATACTCTGAGTAACTGCGAGCTTTAGAAATGCAGGATGACATAACATAACATAACATTGGATGTGTGTTGTCCCATTAGTGAGTGAACCGGCTTAGGACTGATGTGGCCTCTCTGTTTGTACATCCACGTCCTATTCCTTTTTAGGTCTCATCTACGCTGCGCAAGCGCTGCATAGGAAGACCTTTAGCAATTGATTACGTTTTTGTCCCAAAAACGTGCACGCGTTGCATTGCATTGCTTTCAATGGCAACGCGTGCAAGTTTGGCGATTCACTTGTGGGAGTGACCAGGAACCATCTGTTAATAATTACAAACATATGTTTCCTGCTTGCTCCCGCAAGGAAAAAAGGGCCAGGCTTCCTCCTCTATCCGCTACCCCTGCTGCTATTTTTAAATAAATTACTATTGTCCCGCTTCAAGTAGCTCATGTGTTTACCCACTGCTGTTTTATCTTGATTGTTGTTTACAAGATTCCATGTCATGCTTTCACGTTGAGGCCACACCCCATTCTTTAGACGACCCCAATCTAAATAAACGGCTGCAATGCGTGCATTACCAATAGTGGCGGACGTGACATTTTAAAAATGCAGGGCTCGCACAACTTGAGCTTTTGCTCACACTTTAACAAAACACTAGGGGCATGAGGTAGTAGCGTCAGGTAGGAGTGTGACGTAGTAGCGCAAGGAGGTGACAATGACACAGCAAAGCTGCAGCGGGCGGCTCTGGACGCCGGCTCTTCTCCAAGCCCTTTCTGCAGGGCAGGTGCTGCTCCTGGTGAGCTTCAGGCTGCTCACTTGGTGAGTGCAGCTCACTGAGTGAACGTCCAACACGGAGGCTGTCCTCACTGCCAGAGACGAGTACCTTTTTGAACAAGTCATTAACTGTGTTGTCGTTCTCTTCTAGAGGTTCACGGGTTCAGAATATATGTATGGGTTGTGTAATCAGGCACGAAGGCTATAAAATAAATTGCAGCGCTAACAATGTTCCCATGGATACTGATTGTGTGCGGTAATCCCCAAATCTTTTGAACAGCCGAGGTGACACTCGCTCCAGCATGAAAAAGTAGGCTATTGCGCACGCCACCTGGCGCTTTGGGTCACTGAACTGACAGCACGAGTAGCAGAGCCCCCTGGCTTTATAGTGACGTTTTCTGAGTGGCACAATCATTCTAAAGCATGCTGCAAAGCTGCTGTGCCACTCGATGTTCACAGTCAAACGTTTCTCAAGTGGGCACAGTAGCTCAGTGGGTAAATGCATCTGTTGTGGAACTATATGGGTAACCTGTCCTTTAGAAGTTTGAATCTCAACGAATTAGCTCAGACCAAAGTAGGGAAAATAAACCTTTTCCATTCTTTTAAAAAGCGGTTTTCATATCGTCATTCTCACTGGTAAATAATTAGAGTTCTGCTGAAACAGCAAACAGTGAATCTGCCTAGTTGAAGAAATATCTTGGCAAAGTAGGGCTCAAAGTCGATGTTATAGGTAGATAACTTGTCCAAATTTTTACAGTTGAGGGCCTCACCGGTGGTAACAAGACATCCATCGAAAATTGACAAATGGCCCTTCAGTCCGACACTCGTGTCCCCTCCTACATTAGAGGTGAATGCACTTCAGGTTCGAAAGGCCCAGCCAGCTCTGAGTCTCCAGCCACCACATGTTCACGGCTCAGTGGTGTCAGAAGTCTGACATATTTAGTGGGGCCTTCTGGCACTGTTATTTTCATGCCCAGGTGTACCATACAAGCGCAAGATGTGAAAACATACCTATGTCCCCCGCATGCATGGAGAAAATTCACAGCGTGCCAGGGACAATCATTTATTTTTAAATGTTTTAAAACAAAAAAGAATCTGGCCGCCACAGCATGGTAAACTGTCTGTCACTAAGCATTTTCAGTGATTTACTACAGCCATGTTACCAAAAGCAGTTTTGGCAAATATTGTCCCTTCCCTTATCCATGAATCATATTAAATAGTGGGTGGGCTGTCAATTGGCAGGCAGAGGGTTACATTCAGGGCACTAGTAGCTTTGCAGCTCTGCCTGCTTGGCAATTAATGAGCCACTAAAATGTTTTTAACTAAATGCAAAACACATGAAAAGTTAGGAATTTTAAAGTTAACGGCTCCTCACTAACGGTTTAAACTAAAATAAACTTTCAACGCAGATTTATATGGACTGGTCTACATCGGGAGGAATCGTGTCTTCTATGGCTTTCAAAAAATAGAAAGGTTGTTCATTCCGCCAGGGACTTTGACAGGGAACACAAGCAAGCATCTGTAATGCAATAGGTCTGGCATTTTAGAAAATTTGACCCATTGGTATTGTAAATGACAATGCCTTTTATTATTGCAGTTGTTTTTATAAATAAATGGCATTGTCATTTACAATGCCAATAGGTCAAAATCTAGAAATTGCGAGACCTATTGCATCGCACATGCTTGTTCTGTGTACAGGTTGCCATGAAATGCATGTTCTGAGAGTCCAGAGTCTCGAGTATAGAAAGGGCTGCTCTGCCTGCCCTGTGTTCCAGCAGCCGGGTGTATCTCGGGCCGCCGCCCCCTTCAGAGGCGAAGTCTAATGCGAGGCCTGCAGTGATGTGAGGAGAGTTGGAGGCTTCCTGGCGGTGGCCTTGTTTTGGCCTCTCTGGCTCGGAGCTCTTGGGCTGGGCTCTGCCCTGACTGACTTCAGGTGGTGTCTGACCAGCATCACGCAGCCTACCCTCCCGATTCAGGCGGGGGGCTACCGATTTCAAGGCTAGCCTCCCGCCTCAAGCATGCAAATCAAATCAAATCAAAATAAGCTTTATTCGATATTCAGCAAAGAAATATCATATAAGCGTCATAAAATATCATACAAGGATACAATTATAGATCAATTCATTAAAATAAGTAAATAAAAATGAAAAAAGTGTTTCGGAGAAATCATAACCATTTAAAAAGCAAGATCTCGCGGACAAGCCTTAGCGTCAAGCAATCGATTAGGCCTTGATACATAAAGAAAAATGACATAGCATGTACGACAAGACTATTATTAAGATCATATTGGATAAACACGTGGTAGCCAGAGTCCCCTATCACCAAGTGTTATTGTTCATTTCTCTGGGGCCCGGGTAAAAATCAAACAAGTCCCAAATAGAAATGGGGCCATCTCCGGATTTTGGTTGAGAAAGTCTTAAGTAGGGGACAATGTTCCTCTGTTTAAATCTGATTAATATCAGGTCTCCCGGAATGTCTTTAGGCAATCTGCCTAACCATCCCACCCTCCTGACGCTCAAAATTCCGCCATCTAAGGCGGGCGGCAGCGGTCTGTTGTTGTTAAGCCAAAAGATGGTCTTATTTAGCAGATCCTCGCTTGTTTCGTGATTGCCCTGACCAAGTTCAGGCACCCCGGAAAGAACGGACACGTAAGGGGCGGCTTCAGGGGGTAAGTAAATTCTATGCCTTCTTGCCTGAGGATATCTAGAGGCGTTAATAGGGGCACTAGTAGGCTTAAGAGTGTTATTTCGGCCCCTTGGGAAGGGTATGCTCAGGGCAGGGTCAATTGTTCTTGCTTTCCTGTGTTCAATGGAAATAGGCTTGTCAGGGTTTGTACAGAGCGTGGAACGTGGGGAAACAGCAGAATTTACAGTTGGTGGGTAAGACCTTTTTACTATTTGTTCTACACTGGTCAACCTGTCTCCCAACTCCTTAATTTTAGTGACCAGGGGTAACAGAGCAGCATTCAGCAATCGCTCAAATTGGGCCAATAGGGTGGATTGAAGGGGGTGGACAGGATTATTTAATGCACTCTCTGCTTTATGTGGCGTTAATACAATTGGATTGGCAGGGAAAGATGAGGAGCTACAACACATTAGATCGACATTTAATGGAGTTTCCTTGTTGTTAAACAGGATTAAATCAGGGGATACAGGTACAGCCTGGGTGGTACATTTTATGAGATCAGTGTCTTTACCCACTCTGGGGGGGGTTAATATATCAGGAACATAGTTAGTACCGCACATGGCATTAAGCTCTTCCCAAATAGACATAATGGGAGGACTACGTAGGGCCCGATTGCTACACTGGACAGTTGAACATAGATATATATAAGGTATAAAGTCTCTGTACCTCTAATGTTAGGACCAAGTGGAGTGGCCCGTCCCGTCCTCCTTGTGCCTCTGAGGGCCACAGAGGGCCCGCCCTTTGCCCGGGCTCCGCCCGGCGCCGTCCCGCGCGCGTCCCGCGGGGCGGGAGGTGTTCCGCGTTCTTGAGGCGCCTCCAGGCGCAGCGGGAGCGTCACGAGCGCGCCAGGTGCCGGGGCTGCTGGGAACTGTGGTTCCTGGCGCTCGGTTTGTCCAGGATCGTCCCTGAGGTTCGTGTCGCGTTGGCCGTTTCCCTCACGGCTGGGCAGGCGAAGGGTCCTTCCTGGCTGCTCCCCCCACGGCTCCCTACCGCCACAGGTAAGTGTTCACAAATGCCCCCAGGCGCGCTCGGCGCTCCGCGTTCTTGAGGCGCCTCCAGGCGCAGCGGGAGCGTCACAAGCGCGCCAGGTGCCGGGGCTGCTGGGAACTGTGGTTCCTGGCGCTCGGTTTGTCCAGGATCGTCCCTGAGGTTCGTGTCGCGTTGGCCGTTTCCCTCACGGCTGGGCAGGCGAAGGGTCCTTCCTGGCTGCTCCCCCCACGGCTCCCTACCGCCACAGGTAAGTGTTCACAAATGCCCCCAGGCGCGCTCGGCGCTCCGCGTTCTTGAGGCGCCTCCAGGCGCAGCGGGAGCGTCACGAGCGCGCCAGGTGCCGGGGCTGCTGGGAACTGTGGTTCCTGGCGCTCGGTTTGTCCAGGATCGTCCCTGAGGTTCGTGTCGCGTTGGCCGTTTCCCTCACGGCTGGGCAGGCGAAGGGTCCTTCCTGACTGCTCCCCCCACGGCCCCCTACCGCCACAGGTAAGTGTTCACAAATGCCCCCAGGCGCGCTCCAATGCCTCAAGCATGCAGAAACCCGATTTCAGCAATAATGCACTAATTACAATTTAATGACCTGTTTGAGCTGCTTGAAATAACAAAAATACCTCAACCGAGCGTGATCGTCTCGCCGCTCTTTCTTTCCTCCCTCACTTCCGGTAGTTGTTACTGTAGCCTGCGCCCGCCCAAAAGCTATTGGTTTAAATGTGAGCGAGGGCGGGCACAGGACTCCGGAAACACATGTACTTTTTTCCGCCTACGTCATAGTATTTCTTGGCGGGCTTCAGCACGGCAGGAATCTTCTGTGAGAGGGAATCTTAGGCGTGAGAGAGACTCAAGTCCTGCACTGCCGTGACCTGCTCCAGCAGGCCAGGGCACATACTGTCATGCTCCCGGTCCCTCTGCCTGCTGTAGCCTGCCTCCTGACACAGGTTAAGTCAAGGTAAGAAAAAACTTTTACTGAAGCTCTGAGAGAAAAAATGTGTTTACAACTCTGTTTTTGTATGAACGCTTTATAAAAGTACCAACATTAAAATGTTGCTGGCCGTAAGAAAAAAAAACATGTAGTGAAGCTCTGAGAGAAAAAATGTGTTTCAAACTCTACTTTTGTTTGAACGCTTTTTAAAAGTACCAACATGAAAATGTAGATGCCATTCATGCAGGCTGTAATCTCCCTCTCCAAGAATTACATCAGACATTAAATCTTAACGCTTTGTCCTTAATTCTTGGAGGGGAAGAAAGGAGCATGTGACAGGAATTAAAATTTTGTTTTTGGTTGTTTTACATATTGGTGCACATAAAAACAGAGTCTAAAACTGTTTTTTGTTACTGGCAAAATGAATTTCTGATTTTACCCCATTCTCATGGTGTGGTGTTACTTCCAGAGTTGCAGACTTAAAACTGGGGAACCAGGTTCAAGTCCTAGAGTTGGCTCATCTTGTGATTCGGGTAAATAATGTAATCTCCCCATCCTTATAACACACATATAAGCTGCATATAAGCAATGAGTGGGGACATTGTGTAATGTAATTGGTACTCCAGTACCTTCAGGTCCATTCTGCTGTATGAAAAATGAACAACGAGGTAAAGACAAAACATTAATATAAGTAAAGACAAATAGATACCTATTTAGTGGCTGATTTGTAAATTGTGGCTACCTCGCTTAAATTGTGATCTTGGGCAAATACTTTTATTTCTCCTAAGCTCCTTTTTCTTCATTATAGAATATAAAAGCACTTTAAAATATGTGAGTTCTGAATACCAGTTACAAAAAAAAGATTGTGTTTGATTTAATAGACTATAATGTTTCTCTAAAATATTCTGGGCATGGTTCAAGTTCAAGTTTGAGCATTTGTATAGCGCACTACTCACCCAGAGGGTTCAGAGTTTACATGACATATGTCTTGCCTCTAAGGGCCAGATGTATGACCATTCCATTTTGTGAGTCACAAACTGCAACGTTTTGCAACTCACAGTGTGCTACACACAAAATGAAATGTACAGCAGGGTCTCAGACACGGTTTGCGATTCCCAATGGGTTCGCAAACTACCTGCCTCATTGATATTAATTAGGCAGGTCGCAATTTGTAACCTCATTGGGAAGGACCAATACTCACAGGGAAGGTGGCCTGCTGAGGTCAGCAGATCACACTGTCTGTGACTACTTAATAAATAAAGCAGTTTTTGAAAAAAATGCTGCCCGTGTTCCTAAAAAAATGGGAAGTTTAAAAAAAAAAAAAAAAATATTTGTTAAATTTTTTAAGAGTAGGCAGTGTTCCGTGGGACCACTGCCTGCTCTTAAAACTTTTTTTTTTTTGCCAGTCACGAAGGGGAAGGAGTCCTCTGGGCACCCCTTCCTGTTTGCGAGTGACTTCCCACCTCCTTGAAGTAGGTGGTAAACTGCAAGTGTTTTGCGACCGCAATTGCTTTTGCAAAATAACTGTACAAAGAAGTGCCACTCACTATTAGGAAGGGACGCCCTGGGCACGCCCCTTCCTAGTAGTGAGTCGCAAACCCTATTTTGTGAGTCGGTAATAGGTTACAGAGTTGCAAAATAAGGTTTGTACATTGTGCAGAGCTATTTAGAGGTCGCAAACGGGCCGTTTGCGACTTCTAAAAATGGTTGTACATACGGCTTTTTGTTCACTAATGGGTTATGTTTCAAAACTATCACTTGTAAGTATTTCTTAGTGTAGTGCTGTTATGTGACGTATTAATGTCCAGACATGTTGGAGAAATGCACTTTTTTGAATTTTGAAGAGACTTTTTCATATTTTACATGATGTTTGTTGTATGATTTAAATAGCAAGCATTCTCAGGGCTCTGCTCATGCACAGGTCCTAAAAGCCAAGCCACACTTGCACTCCTTGCTCAACTCTCCCTGTTAATTTGTTATTTCGCCCCCTCTAAGAAAGCATTACCTCCTCGTTAGTCTTCCTCGCCACATGACTAACGAAGTGAGCTTCACCTCCACACCAGAAACCCTCCAAAGCAAAAGTTAGCCTTCCATGCTTCCCATCCCTTCCCAATATGGCCGACTGTTAGAAATGGGATTTCTGGTAGGCTGAGGCTTGCACCAAAGCCAGGCAGAAACCACCACTCTAGTCGGGGCAAGGGAGCTACACGCCAAAGATAACCCCTGCTCACCCTCTAGGTAGCATGGCGAGAGCAGCCTAGGCTTATCCCGGAGGCAATGTTTAAAGCATTTGCGAATGCACCCACCAGCCACAACATCCTAGGCCCCCCACAAAAGGAACTCCACACAAGGTTATATAAAAAATAGCCTTTGTATTCTCAAAACACATTAGAATAATCACATTATGTACACTGTGCCAACTGGCTCTGGGCAATATTTACAAGGGATTATGTACACATGACAGGGCCACGTGGACCACTGTCAGAATTAGCACTTGGTAAAGAAATAGTAAAATAGATAACTTGGTGAAAGTAAAACAGGCCATAAAACGTACAACCAGTAAACACTGGTAATCACTGTACTTTGCAACAGTCTGTGACATGAAATCCATCAGGCACAGTATCCCACAAGTCTAACTACATTAGACCCTAACCACTTAAGTAAAAATTACACTAGGGGCGTAAATCACACAGGGAAGTATAATCTCCCTAACACAAACCTAAATTGGTAAAACAACCTCCTATGCATAAACCATATCTAGAGGTATCAAACAGGGTGAGCAGAACATACTATACACAATACATTTCCAAGCACTCAAAAGCATCAGCAAGTAAATCATCTTAGCACATAAATCACATTAAGGCCTGGTGCCCTATAAAAGTAACCATCCCCCTGGCCATCTAAAAAGGAGGGGCTCAAACGCCCTATGTCCAGAGAGTCAGGGCTCCTGCCTAGGCAGCGAAGGACAAAGTTGCGCCACTGCGCAAAAACCTAAACGTTGCAGGTGCCCACTACTTGCTGGGCAGCTGAGAATAGTAACTGGGCGGCCTAAACGATGCAGCTGGGTCTAAATGCTGCGCAGCTGTGCAGGCCAAGGTGGGGAGAAAGGAGTGCGCCTCACTCCTGGGTTTCAAAAGAACAAGTCCCCTAAAAGAAATACCTAAACGGTGCGGGTGCCCACTACTTGCTGGGAAGCTATAAAAGCAAAACTGCGGCATGGGCTCTCACTGGCCCTCACGTTGGAGCCACTGAGGCTCAGGAAATAAGCCTGTCTCTTGGAGCACTCTGGCTCCTAAACTAATTAAGCGCCCCAAAACAGGAGAATGAACTTGCCCGGGGGCAATAAAGCATGGGCCCCTCTGGCCCTTTAAACATGGAACAATCCCTGCCCCTGGGCCACTCTGGCCTCTTTAAGAAATAAAAAAAAAGCCTGGAGCGCACGGGCTCCTAGAACAACTTAGGAGCGTTTGAGCCATCTGGCTCTTTAAAATGCCACCATCACTGTTGGAGCGGCCCGCTGCCAAGTGGGACCGCTCAAGGAACCAACACCCCCACGAGCCTTCTCCTTACCGGGCTCCGGCGCGGGCGACTTTTCTCCAGATGCATAGGCGGCGGTCATTGCGGGGCTCTCTCACCTCATGAGAGCCCCGCCTTTACAATGCGACGGTCTTCACCCGGTCCCCCATCTCGGGACCGGGACTTAGGATGTGGAGCCCTCACGCCTCTGGGCCAACTCTTCTTCCAGGGCTCCCTCCCGCGCATGGGAGCCCCGCAACACTTGTGCGGCTTCCCGCTGGCCGCCCGAGACTCTCCACAGCTCACGGGAGCCGCGGGAGGCCTTCACTTGGCCTGCTTCCTTTTCCGGTCCTGCCGTGGTCCCGCCCCGTCACAGGCAAACTTGCCTGACTTCCGGGGCGGCCGCGGCTGGACTATAGGGGCGATTTCGGCGGCATAAAACCGAGGGGTAGGCACCCTTGATATAAAGAGATGTAGGAGCGGGGTGGGCACCTGCAAAGAGGCGCAAATAAGTGGGATGGGCACCCGCTCCGGCTGCTGAGGAACTCTTGGAGGACTTCTTCTTACAGTACCAGCGTAAGGAGCCGGAGTCCCTGCCTCTTCATTCTTCCATTAAGAAGGTGTTGGAGGGGGAGTGGATGGAGGTTGATAAGCAGGCCTTCCCGCGGTACCTGGCAAAGAGCTACTCCATCCAGGATTTTGCCAAGGATTTCACTCCCTCTGTGAAAGTGGATTCTCTGATGGTGGGGCTTTCCTCGCAGGGTTCCATTATTTCCAAGGATGCCTCTCCCTCGGACCCTGTTGACAGGCAGGTGGAGGCCACGGCCAAGCGGACCAACTCGGCGGCCAGTTTTTCCATTTATGCCTCTGCCTACCAGTATTACATGGTGCAGTCCATATTGAAGGATGTCCGGTCCTTGGCGAAGCTGTTGGACCAAGGGGCGGATGTGATACCTACCCTGGTGTTGATGGCGCTGCAGACTCGGCTTCTGTCAGACATCTCCTTTGACACCTAAGGTGCTTCGGCCGCAGCTGGTGGCGCTGCTATTCAAGCCCAGCGGCAGATCTGGTTGCGCAACTGGAAGGTGGAGGCTGCCCAGAAGGCCTTTATTAATGAAGATCCCTTTTTCTGGGCCAAAGCTCTGTGGGTCTTCTCTTGAGGACATGGTCAAGAAATCGGCTGAGGACCGGAAGCTGCTGGCTCCCCTCGGGTCTTTCAAGGTCCGCTTTCCAGGTCCCAAGAGGGCGTTTTCCACCTCATCTGCGCCCAGGGGCGGGGTGCCCTTTTGAGGGAGGGGTCGCGGCCGGCGCGCCCCTTCTCAAAATCCCGGTCTCAGCCTGCTGCCTCCACCTCTGCCCCAAGTCCTGACTATCTCCGGGCCCCGCCGGGTGGGCTCCCGGTGGGCGGCCGGCTGCTCCACTTCCTTCCGGCGTGGGAGTCCTCTGTCTCGGACCTTTGGGCTCTTCGGATCGTAAGAGAGGGTCTCTCCATCTCCTTCAGTTCCCCTCCTCCAGACGCCTTCCGCGCTACCCCGCTGCCTTCCTCTCCGGTGTAGCGGGAGACCTTGCTCGCCGGCATCCAGGACCTGCTTGTGAAGGGGGCCATCCGTCTCAGAGGGGTTTTGGCATCTATTCCATCCTGTTCCTGGTAAGAAAAGTGTCTGGGGATTTTCGGCCTGTCTTGGACTTGAAGCGGGTGAATTCTTTCATTCTTCACACTAAATTCAAGATGCTTTCTCTGCCAGAGATTCTGCCGCTGCTGGTCCAGAGGGAGGTGGTGGCTTCTCTGGACCTGTTGGGTGCCTACCTTCATGTGCTGGTCCACCTGTCTTCTCAGCCTTTTCTCCGGGTCTGCGCGGGGGACTGCCACTACCAGTTCCAGGTACTTCCTTTCTGTTTGTCGTTTGCTCTGAGGGTGTTCACCAAGATTCTGGCACCCTTGCTTGGCATTCTTCACCGCGAGGGGATTAGGGTGTTCCCATACCTGGATGACTGGTTAATTTCTGCTTCTTCTTTTTCAAAGGGAAGGCTGCACATTCAGAGGGTCTGCGAGGTCCTTTCTGCCCACAGTTTCCTGATCAACCTGCAGAAGTCCCACTTAGATCCCACCCTGGACTTGGTCTGCATTGGGGGGCCGTTTGGACATGCTCCTGAGGAAGGTGCTCCTACCTCTGGAACGCCACACCGTCTTGTGGTGGGATCTGAGGGCTCTTCTGGGGAGGGACTCTGCTCCTGTGAGTCTGTGGTTGAGAGTTCAGGGGTTAATGTCTGCCACCATCAATGTTCTCCCCTGCATCTGTACCCCTTGGTCAATCACCTGCTGTCTCTTTGGGACCCCTGCTCGGAGAACTACGAGATTCCGGTTCTGGTGTCTCCCCAGGTCAGGTCCGACCTGGGCTGGTGGCCTGTGGCATTCCATCTCTCAGAGGGTCTTCCCTTTATGGTCTCCCCGTCCCGGGTGGTCACGACCGATGCCAGTCACATCGGCTGGGGGGACGACCTTGGGGCCCCCGTCTCACTGCTCCTCCAACTTCTGCAAGATGAAGGCGGTCCTGCTAGCTTGCCGGAACATTGCTCCCTCTCTCCGGGGTCATCATGTCTTGGTTCAGATGAACAACACCTCCCCCCCCCCCCCCCCCCCACCCCACCCCCTCCCTTGAGTGCCCTCTCCCTGATGCCTTTGGTCTTTCGGAGTCTGGTGCCCCGGTTTGGCCTTCCTCAGGTGGACCTGTTCGCTGAGTTGGGCAATGGCCTCCTGCCTTGTTTCTGCGCTCTCCATCCGTGTCCGGGGGTTTGGAGGGTGGATGCTCTGTCTTTCCCTTGGCCCCGGGGTCTCCTGTATGCCTCCCCCCGCTCCCCCTTTCCCTTGACTCCTCGGGTCCTCTGCAAAGTCCGCTTGGACCGGGCCTTACTGCTCTTGGTGGTTCCCAGTTGGGTTCGCCGCTCCTGGTATCCTCTCCTGTGCGAGCTGGCGGTTCAGGACTGTTGGCCGATTCCGGATCACCCGTTCCCCTTGCGGGGTCATCCTCTCCCGGGGGCAGTGTTGCGCCGGCTCCATCTGCAGGCTTGGCTGGTGAGCGGGTGACTTTGTTGACCATGGGGTGTTCCCCGGGGGTGGTTTCTTTGTTGCAGGGTTCCCGGAGGTCTTCGACCTTGATGTCCTATTCCTGTCACTGTTCCTCCTTTTCATGTTGGTGCGGCCTGCTGGGTTCTGATCCAGAACCCTCATGGGGTCCACCGACGCTGGATTTCCTTGCGGAGGGTTTTTCTCTGGGTTTGGCTATCTCCACTCTGAGGGCTCAGTGGGCTGCCCTGCGTGTCTACTGCAGACCGGATCTGGATCGGCTGGATTCCTTGGTGGCTCGCTTGCTTCGGAGCTGTTCTCTGCGGCGGCTACGGGCTGTGTGCCAGATGCCTCCTTGGGATCTTCCCTTGGTCCTGCGGGTTCTGCAGGGTCCTCTCTTTGAGCCACTTCAGTCGGTGGATCCAAAATTCCTCACCTTTAAGGTGGTTTTCTTGGTCGCCATTGTCTCGGCTGGCCGCATGGGCGAGCTGGGGTCCTTCCTTTGGTCTCCTCCCTTCTTGAGGGTTTTGCCGGACCGCCTGGTCCTGTGCCATGATCCCCGTTTTCTGCCTAAGATTCCCTCCCTGGCTAACCATTCTCGTGAGGTGTCCTTGCCTTTTTTCTCCCTGGCGGTGGAGGTCTCCCTGTCCTTGCTGGATGTCCGTCATGCGGTGGAGATTTACTTGGCCCGCACGTCTCCTTTTTGTCAGTGTGATAGTTTGTTTGTGACCTTTGGTCCGGTGCAATCTGGTCACAAGCCTTCTGTGTCTACTCTGAGTTGCTGGCTACAGGAGACTATCCTGCTGGCATACGATTCCCAGTGTTCTGATCTCCCGGGGGTGGTCCAGGGTCGTTCCACCCGGAGCGTCTCTGTGTCTTGGGCCTCTTTTAAGGGTGTGTCCACTGAGGAAATCAGCCTGGCTGCAACGTGGTTGTCTCTCCACATGTTTATGGAACACTATCGGGTGGTCCTGGGGGGCTCTCCTCCTGGGGCTTTTGCGGGAGCTGTTCTGAGTGCTGGTTCTGTTGTCCCTTGTTTGGACTATGTTGTGATTCTGTTTCGTTTCACAATGGATTAAACCTTGTTTTGGTTACCTGTTTCCGCCTTGGTGGTGGTTTCTTGTGTACCATGAAGCCTTCCTGGCTTGGGTATGTGCTCACTTCGTTAGTCATGTGGCGAGGATGACTAACGAGGGGGTAATGCCCCGGTTACTTACCAGTAATCTTCATTACTCCGAGTTAGTCACTTCGCCACATGAGTTCCTGTCCCTCCCTCCCTGTCTGGCTATCAGCTTCAAGGTGAGGCTTGGTAGTTTCAGGCTTTGGAGTTGGGCCTCTTATATTGGTCATGGCGTGTATGGGTCGGCCATATTGGGAAGCATGGGAGGCTAACTTTTGCTTTGGAGGGTTCTGGCGTGGAGCTGAAGCTCACTTCGTTAGTCATGTGGCGAGGAAGACTTACTCGGAGTAATGAAGTAACCGGAACATTAACCTTGAATGTCAGAGTTCGGTGGCCATATTCTGGCTGAACTGCACAGCATGGAATTTGAAAATCGGTGAACATCACTTCGTCCTTAATTCTTGGCGGGGAGATTAGAGTCTGTGTCATGCATCAACATTACATTTTTGGCAGTTTTACACAGCACAAATAAAGTGTGGGACAGTTTTGGTTGCACTAGCACAATCAAGCTAGGGGCCGTCATGGAAATTAAGTGAGTGTAGGCGAGCGAGGGGGACTGGGAATGGGTGATATAACAGGAACAGGCTGAAGACCAGTATGTTTCCTCAAACTAGGTTTTATTTTTAAAGTACGCCTGGTTCTAAAGGTCAGTCTCTCCCTGGCAAACTCCAGCTTTTCCGTGGTGGTAGTGTTCTTCGGTTGGGGTGATGTCACGTGACTGTCTTCTCCGTTGCAGCGTCTACGGACCTCAAGGAAAAAGGAGACCAACAGAGGGAGCCGTTAGTTTGCAGCCTGATAGCGTCTTTCCCAACACAGGACCGAGTGGTGGTGAGGGAGCACCCGTGATATCTACAGCTCAAACGTGCTCGTGCTCAGTAGGGAGGAATGGTGTGAGGAACGTGGGAAGGGTGGGGGTTTGGAGGGTAACGGTAAGGACACAGGACAGGCACGCACTGGGATATATACACTAATTACACAGGGGTTTTCTTTCTCCCCACCCAGGTCGCCCAACGCCGCCGTACCTGAGAAAGCCACACTCCTCCATCGGGAGTGTGGCACGGCGGTGCACGGGGTCGTTGACCTCCTGGCTCTCCTCCGCTCTCGCTTCTTCCGTCCTTTTCGTCTTCGCCTCGCTCCGCTCTCGGTCTCACTTCTCCGGCTCCTCCGCTCTCCTCCTCGGTAATGTCACACGCCGCATACAGGATTTCCTGCCCTTTCACCAATCCAGCACTTCCTACGTCACCCGGGGGCCGGGTTTCCTCGTAGTCATCATACTCCCAGTTAAAGGCACTGGTGTCTTTTTCCACGTCCTGTTCCGACACGGTTCCCCATTCAGCCCTAGATGAGTCAGTCTGTGGGGAAGGAGGGGAGTTAGGGTCAGGGGTCCACCAGTCCTCTAGGCCTCCCGTCCCAACCCCGTTACAGTGAGCTATTGCCCAGAGTCACATGGTGCTAAACTGAGCTGCCCCCGAAGCCGGGGTTCGAACCGTGAGCCCTGTGCTCCGAAGTCACCTGCCCTGGCCGCTGCATCGCACCTCTCCATAGCATGGTAGCATGCAGGTACAAGTCTGGAGGAGAGACTGGGACAGTGGAAGGACCAGTTTATCACAGGATGCAGTTGATGCAGTGGCAGTGGGGCCTAGAAGCTTGGGGGCCCACCAAAATCTAATTGGTGCATTTTAAAATTCAGACAGCGGCTAGAGGGCCAATAGGAAAGGTTTCCTTCCTTGCACCAAGGCCTATTAGAATTGGAGTCACAAACTATAAAGGTTTGAATGGAAATGCCCATGTACCACCCCTGGTTTGCCACCTTAGTTCAAAGTAAAGCCTAGCACTACTCTTGTATTAGGGTTACTTTTCTAGTGTAAAACATGTTGCACTGGAAAGTAAATCCCAAAATCTACACTTGGCGCCGGTTTTTATCACTTTCGTGAGGCAAAGTGTTGGCAAATTTGGCCCCCTGTACTTTATCACTTCTCTGGATAGAGCAGCCTCATTTTAATACATTACCCTTATTCTGAAGTACATGTTGTACATGCAATACAAAGTCGGTTGCTTTCCTTATTAGGAAGTGGGCTTTGAAGTGGAGCCTGACTGATAGCACTTCAGATGCTTGTTAAACAAAGACCCTGCATAGGTAGGGCTGTCCCACAAGATTCGGAAATCGAGACGGAACCAGTCTCATTCCCGCATACTGCACCCAGGACAAGGATTTCACGGTAGAGTGGCATACCCGCCGCCTACAACCTCTCTGGCACTGGACTCCTTGGGATTTCCTTCACCTAGGCACTTCCCCTTAATTATTGTATCGTTCGGATCACCATTACTCAGCTCGACACTTATCTTCAGTTTGGCCGGGTCGGAATTATCACCGGCAGTTTGATTACAAAGCAAGTGGATACCTGCCTTACAGCCCTGAAGAAGTCACAGGATACTTCCCATTGTGACGTAACCCTTGTTGGCTGGTTGTTTCTTTTCACATTAAGGAATAAATTCACTAAGATATGAACTCGTGTCAACCTCAGATGATATTGATTTAAGTTTACAGGACTTACAAATAATTTATGTTACTCTAGAACGTGTGCCCAGGACTCTGCTTTCACTTTCCCACAAGATTATACTGCATATTACTTTCCTTTACCTTTACATGGATAACCTGAGTAACATATATATGTAGTGATTTCATATAGCGGGTAATCTCTTATTGGTATTGATTTAATCCAGGTTGAACTTGTAAGTTGTTGACCGACTACGGCCAGTACAAGCCTGCACCTGCAGTGAGCCACTGCTTTGATACAAGTGAGACCATCCGGCTCTGTTCAGGTCAGGCGTTTTTTATCCACTTTATTTTTATTGGATAGTACAGTTTGAGCATGAGTTGGAAGCGATCAGATCGCACGCCTCCAAAGGGAGCAAAACAAAAGAGTACGATTGTACATTCAAAGAGACATGGCAAAAATAATTTCCATTCATTTTGAAATCTAGAAATGGGCCAAGCAGTGCATTTTGTGAAATTTGTGCGTCCGATCTCAGCATTACCCATGGTGGCAGGAATGATCTACGAAAGCATGTCAATACACCAAAACACAAAAATAGTGAACTATCACAGACTCAGACTAGAAAAATGACCGATTGGGTTGGAGGCCAGGCAGCAGAGGATATTGATGAAAAAGTGATAAAAGCTGACGTTTTGTTTATTGGCTTCCTAATAGAACATAACATATCCCTAGTAGTCTCTGATCACCCTGGTTCACTTTCAAATGAATGTTTCCTGATGATTCAAAAATAGCTGCAAAATTCTCCTGTGGAAGGACGAAAGCAAGTCACATAGTTAATGGAGCAATTGCCCCAAACCATATTGATGAGGTACAAAAGGTGTTCGAGAAGAAAACGTGGTTTGGCCTAGCAACTGATGGAAGTAATGAGGGAAATTATAAATATCTTCCACTTTTAGTGCGCCTTGAAGATCCAAATACAGGGTATATAATTACGTAATTGCTTGATATGCCTTCTATTGTTGCAGGAGATGCCCAGACCTTGTTTGACACATGCAACCACGTTATCAGAGAAAAATGTTTTAGTTGGTACAACTGTGCAACATATTCCTCTGATAACACTAATTGCATGAATGGTAAGCACAACAATCTACTCAGTAAAATCAGGAGTGAACAAAAGGATGAGAAACAAAGTGTATGATGTTGGTTGTCCTCATCATTTCAGTGCACAAAAAGCACTGTCTGTTAAAGTTGAAATGCTCCTAGACATATATTACCACTTTGAAAAAAGTGTGAAGCGCAAAGGTGTACTCGGAGAGTAATGAATTTTACTGAGACAGAAGTCATGTAAGTGGTTAAACATGTCAGTACTAGGTGTCTAAGCTTGGGAAAGTCTGCAGAGCGAACGCTAAAGCAATGGGACTCACTAAAGTCTTACTATGTTTCAAACTTTGACGATTCTGAAGGCAATAAGAACAAGCATTTGCAATGCAATATGTCTTGCATTTGCAAGAGTTTGAGCAATTGGCATTGTAAATGACAATGCCTTTTAGGTCTCACATACACAGCGCTGCATAGGGGGGACCTCTTGGAATCGATTAGCTGTTGTCCCCAAAAATGTGCACATGTTGCATTGCTTTCAATGGCAACGCGTGCACGTTTGGCAATTCCTTCGCGTGAGCGAGCTTTGGCAACATATGTTTGTAATTCCAAACAGCTGTTGCTCATGGCACGCTCATGCAAGGGAATCGCTGTGTGTTCTCTCGGCCACACTCCCCCCACCCCTCCCACTTGTTAACCCGAGTGCTGTTTCACTTTTGCGGCCGCAGGCCGTGTTTGTGTTTCAGCGCTTGTTTTTCTTTGGTGCAAGACTGACCTCCAGTGGTTGCCTTTGGTGACGCACATAGATTAATACAAGTATTGACTTGTGTTGTTGTTGACTTGTTCCTGTTTGCAATTTCTGTGTATTAACATGCTGCTTCCTTTAGTTTCAAACATAGTCTATTTGATTCAAAAATGTATAATTGTCAGTTGAAATTATGAGATAGATGCCACCGGTGTTTGGGGCACGCAGTGCCTCTTAATACGGCTGTAGCACACTCATGATGCGGCAAGGGCGAGTCTTAGAAGAGATGAGGGATTCCATTGTAGCTGAGCAGAAGAGACTGACCCCATTATTGTTTGACGACCATTGCTATGGTAGCCATCTACGGGTGACTTAAGTCACTTTCACAGATGACCACTCCTGGACTCTTATTTGTTGCTGCTTTGAGCTTGGCTTGGGGAAGTGCCTGAAATGTGATAGTTGCAAGAGTTAACTCTAGAACCCGCTGCAACTTCTAGTCTAATAACAACTTCTTTGAGATTCAGAGTTTAATTGTAAAACTGCATCACTGACCATGATGGTCAGGGTCTTGCTTCCTAAACAGAATTCTTAAAGTAACTTCAAGGTGTGTATGAGCAGTTCTGAATCACACGCTATGAAATGGCTTAGGTAGTGAGAGCTTTTCCTGCCAGTTAATACAACTCGTTGAGAAACCGTGCAGGCCCTGGCATTGGCAGACCTGATGTGGTGTCACCGAGCATAAGTCATGATCGATCTCACTGGTTTGATGATTTTTATTTATAAAAATTGTGTTGCCAGTAATGACCCCCTCACTCTAAGGTTTTATGTACATTCTTCAATATTGATTTTGTTTAATTTCATTAAAGTTGAATAGATTGTTTAGCTATTTATTAATATGTTATTGGAGAGGTCTGACCTTGCTTTTGGTTGTATATCTGTCAATGGATGTTATTTGATCTAAGTGTGTTTATTGAATATTATTCTTTCATATGTACTTGCTTTGAATTTGTAGTATGTATTTTATGTGGCCCTCGTCGAGAGCCAAAACATAATAAAATAAAATTGAAATTGAATTGAATTGAAAAATTGAATAGATTGTTTAAATGGTAACAAAAACATATATTTTTTCTGCGCACCATGTCAGGGATTCTAGGAACACGCAGACACCGTCCTCATGCAAAGTTATACTAAGCAGAAGACCTCTGGATTCACTGATCCAGCATGATCAGTGGGGCTGGTATATGGCGCAGACGAGAAGTGGCCCTGTTAATGGGTGAAACTCTCGACGGGTAGCGGGTATTGTTGAAGGCAAAAAGTATTTATCTTTAGTTATTCCATTCTGTACAGCGCTGACATGTTGCAGACACTTGGGAACACTGGCGCTGATGGAAACAAGTCAGTGGGGAGTATTGTCCGGCCCCAAGTAGAATAGAACGGCCCGTGATGATGCACGCCACTATTGAGGACGGAACAGACATCGAAGTCACATATTGACTCTTGCTGCAGAATTCCTGTGTACCAGCGGCACCCAGGCGGTAGCTGTTAAGAATGCAGTAGAAAAGCCCATTCCCTGCATGTTCTAATCCTTAAGGGTAATAGTAACCTCACTGCTGACAGATGGCCGCACCTTGCAACATCCGGTTTCACTAGAACGTTGTGCTCTTTTGTGTACGACCCTTCTGAAAACCTCTGGGATCGCATGAAAAGCTGGAAGAGCACTGAAGCATTGCTTTGTCTTGTCCCATTTGTCGTACATCTAAGAGGAAGTACTGTATTTTCCGGCGTATAAGACGACCCGGCGTATAAGACGACCCCCTACTTTGCCAGAAAAATTTTAGATTTTGTGCTATACTCGCCGTATAAGACGACCCCCCCACTTCCAGCGCAGCATAGCCATTCCGAGAATGTACCGGTATTTTGAACTTACCGTATTAGTCTAGTCCTCCTCCCTGTGGGTGAGCAGTAAGGCTTTATCAGTGGGCAGTGGGTACCTATAAGCGTTTATTTTACAAACTCAAAGACTGAACGCAAACAAATTGGTTGTATAAACAATCTTGCTTTACTCGGAATATTTTTTATTTAAAACCATATCAAAAACTGTCACTTCTGAATATACCGGTACGGTACGGCAAACATAAATTACGTAGTGCATGAAACAGTGCAAGTGGATTAAACGTTCCATAACTTCCCATAAATCCAAGCGATTTCTACAGGATTTACAACGTTCCCTTTAAAAGCCTTCAAAATCCTCCTCTTCGTCATCTGATCTCATAAGTAAGTCAATGAGATCTTGTGGTACATCTGTAAGGCAGTCATCGTATGGATCTTGTACCAATTCCGTATCAGATGATGTGGTCTCTTCTTCGGCATCCTCTTCACCTTCCCACAGATAGTCGTCCTCCATACCATGTAATGAATTTGATATGCCACACTTCTTGAAAGACTTTATTACAGTCTCTGCATCGATGTCGTTCCAGGCCTTTATAACAAAGGTGCACAAAACATCCAACTGTGGAGCACGCATGTTTCCTCCTTTTGTGAATGTTTTTTCACCGCTAACCATCCACTCATTCCACTGTTCTCGGATGCGATCTTTAAATGGCTTGTTTAGGCACACATCCAGTGGCTGCACCAACGATGTCAGTCCTCCAGGTATAACTGCAGCATCCGTTTTTAGTCTTGCCAGCCTTTGCTTGGTGCTGGGAGTTAAATGAGCCCTGAACATATCCCACACCAGTAGACTACGCCTTTGTAGAAGTCCACCTGGTCGCCTGCTCCATACGTTATCAAGCCATAGCTTTACCCCTTCTTCATCCATCCATCCTTTCTCATTCACATGCACAAAACAACCAACAGGAAACTTGAGTTTCGGCATTGTTTTTCTTTTAAAAATAACCATTGGTCTCAGTTTGCCACCATCAGCTGTGCATGCAAGTACCACTGTGAAACTGGACTTCTCATGTCCTGTTGTTTTTATTAAAATTGTCTTTTCGCCTTTTTGATGGACAGTTTTGTTGGCAATCATATCAAAATTCATTGGAGTTTCATCCATGTTTCCGATGCTACTTAGCGCATAGACATGTTCATTGCGCAGCCTAATAACGTAGCGATGGAAGCTATGCATTTTGGCATCAAGATCCGCAGGTAATTTCTGGGCAATTTTTGTCTTTTGCCGCAATACCAGATTATGCCTGCCCAAGAATCTGGTACACCAGGATACAGTGGCCTTAAATCTGTGGCTGAGATCTGGATTAGATTTGGCCCACTGAAATGCAACCAATCTGATTTTATTTCGGGTCACGACATACCCGCTTTGCCGATGCTCGGCCACCATGTCTGCTACATGCTTTTCCAGTTCTGGCCAATGTGGGGTGCCTCTTCTTAGTGCACACTTGCCCCTTGGCATACTCCGCAATGCTTGCTCATTTGCTCTCCAGGCCCGAACCATCTTTTCTGTCACTCCATATTGTCTAGCAGCAGCACAGTTATTATGTTCCGTGGCAAAAGCCACAACTTTAAGTTTGTAACTGGCTTCATATTTCCTTCTTCTTGCCACTGCTGGAGCCTTGCTGAGTTCTTGACTGCCAGCCATTTGCACTGGATGCGCTGCAGGAGCCTTGCCGGGTTCTTCGCTGTCTGCCATTTGCACGGAATGTGGTGCTGGAGCCTTGCCGGGTTCTTGACTGTCAGCCATTTGCACTTGATGTACTGGTGCTGTACAGTATGAACAGGTGCAGAGACTGTCTTCAACACCACACGTACGGTACGGCAAATACGCTATCTGGTCACGAGACTGCCTTTCCTCTTCGCAACAACCAGCCAATCACGGCAAGTGCTCTACTGCCTTCGGTAACATTCGGGAACATTCTACAGTCCCCTTTCTATGCCACGCCCATGCCAAGGGGAGAGGTGCGCGTGCCAAAACGTGCCAAACGTGTCAACACACTGGGCGCTGCCATCTTCGGCGCTGGCTGCCCATTACCATGTACCGTGTTTCGGACGTCCTGCTGCCTCGTCCTGCTGTCTCGTCTGCCTGGGGATGTGCAAGCGGTTGGAGGCGCGTGTACAGCGGCAGCGGCAGTCGAGGTAAGACTCATGGCGCCATTTGCTCGCTTGTGAAGCGGTTTGACACCTTCGAGTGAAGTCCTTGCTATGAAAAAAACGCTCGCTTTCGATACTTCATGGCGCGGGGCCTGGGTGTGGACGTTGCCAGGGTCGGTGGCTGTATTTTTTGACATAAGGTGTGTTGTTTCTTGTTATTTCCTATTGTGAAGCGGTCTGACACCTTCGAGTGAAGTCCTCGCTATGACAAAAAAACGCTCGCTTTCGATACTTGCACAATTCATGGCGCGGGGCCTGGGTGTGGACGTTGCCAGGGTCGGTGGCTGTATTTTTGGACGTTGCCAGGGTCGGTGGCTGTATTTTTTAACATAAGGTGTGTTGTTTCTTGTTATTTCCTATTGTGAAGCGGTCTGACACCTTCGAGTGAAGTCCTCGCTATGGAAAAGCGCATGAAAACATACCATAAAATTTTGTACCCGGCGTATAAGACGACCCCCGACTTTCCAGAAAATTTTAAGGGGTTAAAAAGTCGTCTTATACGCCGGAAAATACGGTATTCCCTCTTCTGTGTGGTGTCCCTTCCTTATGGGGTATCGTCTCGTGTAGTGGTTGTAATACAGAGACCAAGCACAGAACTCACTCAGTAGTTCATTATCGGAGTCTTCGGACTACAAAAAGACTTATTACATTGAGGTTTCGATGGCATTTTGGGGCTTTAAAAATAACTTTTAAACATCGTATTACCATGACATTTTTATTCTTGTTTTCCTCTATATTCCCGTCCACTAACAAGGTGTTCTGCATTCGAGAGGCCTAGCTGCTTATATTAAGGCCTAGGTAGGGACTACAACAAGCGCTGGCGTACAGAGTGTTGACGATGGACGCTGTCATGTTGTAACAATGGTGCTGCGTGACCCGCAGAGCTCTGACAGGAACCTCATGGGATGCTCGCCATGTTATGAGGTGGAAATGACCGAGAAATGTAAACCAACTCTGGTGTCCTTTTGTTCCACTCCCCTGGATATTTTTCAGATCTCATTCAACCAGACAGTTACGGAAATAGTGCAGACTGTTTATTTTGCATATTAACGTGATATGTTCCTTATGTATGCGGCGGCAGTTCCTGGCTAATCAAGCGTGGCCGGCATTCCTTGAGCGGGAGCTGTGGGACCAGGAGGAGGGGGGATTAGGGCTCCCCCAGGACATCTTAGGTGAGGGGCACTTGATTAGTCAATCCACTGACAGCCATACATATTCATATTTGATCGCAGCGGGTTATTAAAAATAATATTGAGCATTGCCCAGGGCGCAAGACGAATGTCTGATGGCTTTCTGCACTGAATCTGAACTCTTTCCCAGAACGTACCCCTTACAATTTACACCATTGTTGTTACACCATTGTTGTTACAGTTACAACACACTGGCATCAATGTCTTCACATAAGTCTCTCTGTAGTATTCAGAGACACACCTAATGCACACTGCGATATCAATTAGTCAATATTAAATTGATGATGAATATTATACCATTATTCTACAAGTTTTCAGCATGAGTGATCACTTTGTCCCCTCACTCAGTGCTGTCCTAAACACCTCTTAATTTAAATCTGATTAGCTGTCACATTCTAATGGTTGTGGTAAATTAAGCATCATGGCATTAACAGTGGTTAATGACCTATGATGTCAGTGTAAGCCAAAAGGTGAGGGCAGATAATGACGGGGGACAATAACCAGCTGTTAATACTCAACAACTACTATCCGTATGAACTTCATAGTTCGTGAATCTGGCAATTATAACAAGCATTGGCAGAGCAAATGGGTGTCACCTTAGGGAGCGAATCACTGGCAAAATATTGAAACTACTAAAATCGACATACAAAATGATTGTGTACTAAATAGCGATAACAAATAAATCGACTCTTAACACCTTCCATGCTCATGACGAGCTCAGCTCGTCATGAGGCACAGTTGAGCTGTGCTGATGACGAGCTGAGCTCGTCATGAATAAAGGTGCTTTCAAAAAAGTCAGCACCGGAGGGGAAAACCCTTAGCAGCCAAGGTGTTAACTATAAAACAACATAAATATTGAGTAAACAATATCATAAAGAAAAAAACATCAACTGCACAAAAATCGTAAACACACATATCGAAATTAAAAATATCGACAATTTTAAATAAACATAGCACATATTGAAAAAAATATATAGAAATCAATATTATCCCCATAACCGAAATATAGACAACTCAAAAATACAAATACGTATTTTACACACTATTATTTAAAATATAAACTCATGACATTTAATATACATAACAAACACAAGTAAAAATGTATATTCAAAATAAAATTAATTAAAGCTACTAAATAAACAAACATTTTTAACAAACACACTTAATACATACAAAACTTAAAATCAATATTATACCTTTTTAAAAACAATATAGCTTCATAAATGAGAAAAACACAGTAAATCTCGACATTAAAATTTCACAAACAACTAACATATTTAACAAACTTAAAAAAAGTCAAACTAGCCAATAGGAATACATTTAAATATATCTGACCAATGACATACAACTAATTAAATACGCACTATATAAAGAACTAAACTGAAAACTCTAACACGTTCAACTAAAATTCAGCAAGGAGAAACTTTTCAAATTCTCTACAACCTTTAAAGGCTAATCAGAAAAAAACTAACTACAGATAACAAAAAGTAAATAAAACTTTTTAAATAAACTGTCAAATTAAATGTAACCTACATTTTATCATCAAAACATAAACACTAAATTACATTTCTATCTATTTATATACCACAACAGATCCAACTATAAGAAAAAGAACTTTTTCTACCTGCAAAAACAACAAACCAAAAAAGTAAGCATACTAATCCTGTTTTTTTAACACTAAGTAAAAACTCAATCTGCTAAAATGGTCTAACCATCAAACAAACTCCATTCTTACTTTTCAAATTGTCAAAAAATGTTAGCACATATTTAAAACACAGATAATGTTAACTTAGTCCTAAAAAAAGGCCAACTTCACATATATATAAAATTCATATCATAAAAACATACTTTGCTTTCTTTTCAAAGACCACTTAAAAAAGAAAAGCAGCACACAATTAAGAAAACATCAACATTGAACTGCAATAAACAACACATGGTAAGTATATAATAAATACACATGTATTATAATTCATGCTTACTAAATAACAATGTTAAAATTTAACTGCATTAAATAACTTTTCTATTTTTGTAACACTTGTATAACATTTTATAAAATAAATGTAACATATGAATCATAAAATATTGTATCCTGCAAAATGCTAACACCAAATATACATTTAAACATGCACTAAAATATACGTAACTTTATTTCCACAGACGACTAAAAAACAGAACAGTATTGAACAAACAAGACCAAAACTACATCCAAATTGAACTAAATTATAATTGGTAAGTGTATAATAAAACTGCATATATTATAACTAATGCCTAAAATAAAAAGACATTTTCTTATAATGTTTTGTATACTGAGAGAGAGAGAGACAATCTTGTTTATTTAGACCATGGTCTTTTAAACAATACAAAACAAAACCAGAATCCAAGAAGTATGAACAGATAACATTTCTACAATATCATAAATAATTAAAATTCAATACAGATTAAAAAAGAGGGTGGCGCCCTCCAACACACAATTCATTAAACCAAATTTTTTAGAAGTTCTCACATCTCTAGAAAAATAAAAAGACCGATTTCAAATTTTATAAAAAAAAGCTTAAAAGGACTTAAAATCAGTGTCCCTCCTTCGATAGCTCCCTTCCAAAGTCTTTTATAGCCTTCAGGAATTTACCCAATCCAATTGCAATTTCTAACGAATGCATATCGGTAAGTAAGCAGATCGCCTGGGCACGTGAAATTATCTTATGTGATAGGAATATAGGACGTAAAAACAGTTTCCTTAAATCATGTACAAATGTGCAATCAAGCAATATGTGCAACATATCATTTCTTAGGCCACGCCCACAGTTAGTTACCTTCTGGGCCAATCAACACGGGCTTTAATTTCGCGTCTATCTTCCAGGGGGTAATCCCCACCCGGAATCTTAGTATTTCATGTCTTAACCCTTGGTTAGGCAATATATCCAGATACGGGAACTAACCTTCATTTACCCAGGAGTTCTTTGACCACTGGATCGATTTTTCTTTCTTTTTTTTTTTTCTTCTCCAGCATGTAGTCTAGGTCCTGTTCCCTTGATAACTGGCCTTGTTCCCTAAGTGTTCTCTTTGTACAGTCGCCTATCTGGGCGTTCTGGGTAAATCTTGCATTAAGGCGCCCAATACTTTCTGGAGAGTTTTTCTCATATCTTTTGTCCAGCCGAGATTACTTATTTGGATTTCCTCTCCACACCATTGAGAGACCACTGAGATGTTTTTTATACTCTTTTTCTAGAATTAAGAAGTCCACAATGACTGAAGATGCAAAATGTATTACATCTCAGAAAGGGAAATTTTTTGTTGTGCTATATGGGGTATATATATACTCAAGAAAAACAAACAGACCATAACCCCTTAAGTGCTGCGTCGGGGCGTTGGCCGACGGCAGCACTACCTCCCCAGTGCTGCGCACGTCCATTGAACGTTCATTCAGCACTCGTTCGAATGGACAGCGCAGCACTGGGGAGGGAATTGCGCCGCAGCTAAGGTGTTAAAGTAAACTGGAAATGTTCTAAGTATTACTCAAACAAATGTTATGGGCGTGCAACAACCAGGGAAACAAGTGTAATAAATACAACTGAACACAACCATCCACCTAATATCTCTGAAATAGAGGTTAGATCTACTCTAGAAAATATTAAAGAATTAAGCAGCACCTCAGAATTACCAGCAAGTGTAATATTTAAAGAACTACTACATAAAGTACCTAGAGAAGCAAGAGGTCAATTACCAACAATAGCTTCTATAAAAACTATAGCTAGAACTAAAAAATCTGCAATACCAACACCTAAAACCTTTGAAGAAGTAATAATTCCCCCTGACCTTACCGTAACTCATAATGATGAACCTTTTATCTTCTATGATAACAATAAAGATAAAAGGATAATTATGTTTTCTACAATAAACAATATAAAGAAATTAAAAGAAAGCCAAACATGGATGATGGGTGGCACTTTTAGCATATGCCCTAAACCATTCTATCAATTATATACTATACATGGACAATACCATAACACTTGCATTCCATTTATCTATTGTTTGTTACCAAACAAACAAACTTCAACATACACAGAAATATTGAACAAAATAAAAGAAGAAACCACAGACTTCTTTCCCCTAAAAATAGTAATTGACTTTGAACAAGCCATGATAAATTCCATCCTTAAAATATACCCTCACACATCCATACAAGGATGTTATTTCCACTTCAACAAATGTCTATGGAGACATTTACAAAAATCAGCACTAAGGGGCCGATTCCGATCCGGTAAAATCCCCCACGATTCGCTGTACGGAGCGTTTTTCCCGTATGATTCATACACCTACAACGTCCCCTTACATACCATCCTAAAACAAAGCATATCTACATATGAATCGTACCAAACACCATACGACACAAAAATACATACGATTCATATACGGGTCACGCAGTATGCAACGTCCGTAAGTAAACAGCCAGCAGTTTCCGGCCCAGCAAGTACGATCCGTGTTGACGACACTCCGCACGACACTTCTGCTACGGGAGTTGAAAACAGCCGTAAAAGCAGAGTCCAGCCCAAACCACAGCCCAGTACGCGACACACGCCATGGACCCCCTCGGCCTTGTCATCCCAGTCCTGTACGCCTACGACCTGGTGCTAGAAATCGACCACGGCTCATACGGTGAGTACAAAGTACCTCAACAACGGAAGTGTACTTGTACGGTGCGTCACACGCTCGCGTACAGCATCATTGCAGTAGTGATAAGAGCCGCAAAGACGTCACTAATGTTGGGGTACGGTGCATCACGCTCGCGTTAGCATCATTGCAGTAGTGATAAGAGCCACAAAGACGTCACTAATGTAGGGGTACCCCTGCGGTCACGCTCGCGTACAGCATCATTGCAGTAGTGATAAGAGCCGCACAGACGACATCCATGTAGGGGTACGGTGCATCACACGCTCATGTATGGCACCAGTGCAATAGTGACACGAGCCGCACAGACGTCAATATTGTTGGGGTACGGTGCGTAAATTCTGAGTGTGGGGTGGATATGACTCCCAGCAGTGCCCAGACATAGGAGGGGTGGGTGGATATGACTCCCAGCAGTGCCGACATAGGAGGGATTAGTGGATATGACTCCCAGCAGTGCCCAGACATAGGAGGGGTGGGTGCAGAGGACTCCCAGCAGTGCCCAGACATGAGAGGGGTGGGTGCAGAGGACTCCCAGCAGTGCCCAGACATGAGGGGTGGGTGCAGAGGACTCCCAGCAGTGCCCAGACATGAGAGGGGTGGGTGCAGAGGACTCCCAGCAGTGCCCAGATATAGGAGGGGTTGGTGGATATGACTCCCAGCAGTGCCCAGACATAGGAGGGGTCGGTGGATATGACTACCAGCAGTGCACAGACATGAGGGGTGGGTGCAGAGGACTCCCAGCAGGGCACAGTTATAGGGGGGCATTGCCATCATCATCCCACAACTACATGGGGGTATATTTACAACCCTAACCTGTGAGTCCTGAGTCCTTATAGTGCCATAGCAACACATCACTTACAGCAATGTCACACTAGACGGATATCTGTCACACACAGCATGACACACCACATTTGGGTGTGATGTCAGATCCCACATGCATATCCACCCATGGAGGTTGCAGGCAACCTACACACCCTCCCATCATGACACAATAGTGTATAATCATGTAACAGCCCAACAAAGACAGCAAAAGGGAACACACACCGTCATGTACATCCTTGGGCTGATATGGATGTCCAGGTGCTGGTCAGACCACCACCATGTACTTGCTCATGGAAGGAATACGGTTGAAAGACCTTAGATACAATGCACAACATTGTGATTCATGTGCACAAATACCCTGCAGAACCAATACAAACATAAGGGTAAGGCTGTCATTATTCATCTGCATATTGGGGAAAAAGGGTGAATGTGTCCATGAAGGCATTTCTACATACTCTAAATACAAGTACAGTGAGTCGCATGGATGGCACACAGTCATGATCAGTAGTCATCTGTGAGCAGGCATGGCCATGGTTGAGGGAACGTTCAACAACATAGGGAACATGCACACATTTCAGCACAACCATTGTGCAACTGTCTGTAGTGAACTTCTCATTGTATAACTGAGGAATGGACACTCCTTGGGACAATGTCTGTAGGCAAACTGAACACACACAACCAAAGATTAATTGCTGCTACTTTGTGATGGCACATAGATACCATGGTCCACCTCATTAACATCATAAAATATACATATTTCACAATCTCAAAACATTAACATGACATCAACTCCTAGGCACACAGCACCTAAAGCAAGTACCTGAAATGCAATAGTTTAGAATGAAAAAGAAAATGCTTTATTCAGCTCCAAAGTAAAAGTAATATAAAAATGAGTCTTGTCTCAAACAAGGCCAATGGCCAGTCCATTTTCAAGTCTGTTTGGGGGACGTTGTGGAGGTTGTCGACCCCCAACTTGCCTGCACATTCTGGAGCTAAAGGTGGGTTGACCCGTGGGGGGCATCGTCAGGGTCAGGGCCTGGCACTGCAGGGACAGTTGAGGGAAGGGTAGGTGTTGTGGGTGGAGGGGGGAGGAATCCTCCTCAGTGGCTTGTGCAGCGCCAAAGGTGGAAAGAAATTCAGCGCTGCACACTGCTGCCAGTTCCGCCAGACCACCACCTGCACCCAGGGACACAATGGGAGTGGAGGTAGAGGGCTGTGAGTCAGGCGTACTGTCTCTGTGGCTGCCGTCTGACCCCTGGCCCTGTGGGTGTGCCTGCATCCCTCTGAGATTGTGTGCCAGGAGATCTGCGCTTACAATTAGGTGGTGGTGTGCTGGTTGTGGGTGTTGGCGTGGGTGATCTTGTGCGTCGGCGTGTGCTTGGGACCGGTATGGGAGAGGGGGGTGTGGATGGTCTGATGGAGGGGGGGACTGACCGCTGCAGGAGTGAAACTGCTGCCGTCCGTGAGGAGTCCATGGACGCTAGTATCCGACATCGCAGCTGACATGCCCTCCATGAATGACAACAACTGTGTCAGAATAGCAGTGTGGGCATGGAGGACAGTCAGCATTGATGTCTGACCAACATGAATCTGCCGTAGTAGGTCCACAGACTCGGCACTGAGGGGAGACAGGGGCAGGGGCTGTGATGCCAGAGAAGAGGGAGACATGGGGGCAGCACGGACAGAAGGGACCGGAGCAACTGGGAGGGAAGAGATGGATCTGGAGGAGGTGGGGACGGACAAGGTGATGGTAGATGCTTTTGCTGCATACTCCCCCCTCCTCAGGGGAGTCAGAAGCCGAGCCGTCCGCATGGTAAGAGGTGTCCCATTCCAAAGGTCCGACCGTCTGACTCCCCTCACCCTCCGTGCTACTAGCTCCCTCCAACTCCTCTGTGCTGGTGGCACTGCAGCTGGGTCCCTCCTTCTGGTCCGTGCTGATGTCTCCCCCTGTGTCGGTTGATGATGCTGTGGGCAAGGAGAAGAAACAAAAATGCATCAGTCACCTGTACACATCTGACACATGAGCACAAAATCATTTGGTCACACTGCAAATCATGGCAGGCATCATAAACAATAGCCAGATAGCTCAGCACAGAATTGATACTAGTACTGCCCAGTTGGTATAGACACAATTCTACTTGGACACAGGGATCCAAAGAACAGACCAGGTCACAACTTGAATGAGAGTCGCTCTGAGTAGCTTCTGTATGTTTACAGGAGAGCAGATCTATACATTTAAGTGATGCCACCTCAAGTTAACAAAGAAATAAACAGTTGTGTTGCCCCTTAGGGCAAACTAACACACCTCACTCACCAAGGTGACACCACACTCTGAGCCCTGTAAGTACATTTTGGTGCAAACTAATGTCACAAATTGTTGGCATCTCGGGACTTACCACACCTCACACATTCAACATGCATTGCATGTGTAAATTTGCCATCTTGTGAACATAACACGTAGGTGCCTGCATGAAAGATCTCTTACAAGGAAATGCACACCAAAAACATAGACACATTCATTGAAACAGCTGTCACTTTTCAATGAAACACGGTTACAAACAAATGGCGTGGACCATGTACCATATACATGCTCCAACGGAGGTCTTGATGGCTTGACACGCATTAGTCTGTGCAATTGACAACAAAGGACTCTCAAGCACTCCAGAACACTGTGTGGACATGTTTATGTAGATCAAGGCACACCATCAATCTCGAACACTGGCCTCCTCCAAAAGCTGCCTGCTAATCCAAAACATTGCAAATGTATTTTGATGTGCACTACCTTGTGAAACAACTATAATGCAGACACAAGTGTTACCTACACAATTTGTCATATGAACACATTCAAAACATGAACAACTCTTAACAAGTGTTGGGAGTCCCAAGGTACATACCTCAATGTGAGACCACTTCTAATCTGTCAGTCCACACGGGGGGCATCTACCACCAGATCATACAGTTGCTAGCACATAAGACCCTCTGAATGTCAAGTGAAGTGGCCCACATGTCCCAAATCAGGACAATACGTAAGCTAATGTGCCTGCAATTGTGTAGTCCAAAACCATTGCTGCATCGTCGACACACGCTAAATGTCAACGCCTTAGTGTGCACACCAAGACAAAACAGCGTTGCACCAGAGGTACATACATGTGGTTAAAAATATTGAGGCACAATCCTCTAGGAAAGCAAATGACACAGCCTGTAAAGCCCCTAATGAGGGCACTGTCCACCATCAAAGGGGAAGTGCTTAGTTAAAAATTCCAACACACAATTTACATCCACATGTCAAAACTGCCAAGGGCCAAACGGGCAGGCCCATCACTCAGTCAATGTGATTGTTACAGCCCAAGAAGTGAGAACTCAGAATCAGGGTAACATAAACAGTGCAGCAACTTCACAAAAAGTACACCAAGGTCACCTCATGGGGCTGGCAATACATATTAGTCACAACCAACCAACAACAGATTTTTCTGAATAGGCACACAGGCACTGGCCAGTGTGAGCATGCACAAGCCAAATCTTGTATCCATGGCCAGTGTGCACATGTAGCAGACACATGATAAATACAAACCATGCAAGGCACCAATCCCACAGATGCTGACCTATCCTGAACACATAGAATGGGCACAGTGTTGCATGACTCACGTGATTTTGATACCAGGGTGTCTCAGGAGACTGTAGTGGGCACACAGATCCATGGGTCTAGAAAATGCTGACTGTCTCAGGATTATCCGTCATGACAATATGCATATCTCACAAATGATGTCTGAGAATACAACATGGGTCATGCATGCTGCAAGTGTGTGCATTTTAAACCGCTCACTCCTATGTTGAGACTCATCATCAGTGCAAACACATGTGAAGGCCAAACACAGTGCACAGGTCAGGGCACAGGCAAGGTACCAACACATGTCACAAACGTCCCTCACACATGATGCGCTAATCAATGTGCAGTCTAATTACCTTGCACCCTAAAGGAACATGTGAAAACACACAGACCAGGGGACACCTGTGGAGGAGGGGAAGGGGTGAAAAAGAGCACCAGCTGAATACGTGGAATTGAAAATACAATGCACAAATAGCCTGTCTGACCAGACACCCCAACTGTGGTAGTGTTTCCAGGATTTAGAGCACCTCAAGTAGCAGCTGACAACACTACAAACAGCCATGTACCTACCCCCTCCTTGCTGCTGTCCCTCCTGCAACTGCCTATGGAGGTCTGGAAAGACCACTGCCAGGACCCAGAGCGTCTGGGGGTGAGGTGGCGGCTTCCACCATGCCGGCGTGGGGCCTCCATCTTCAGCTGGACCCGGGCGATATGCCGGGTACAGCACCAGATGTCTTGCCACCTCTTCCTGACGTTCCTCAGCCGCCGGCGATGGCCCCCCACACTCCTGACAGCCCTGACGATCTCCATCCATATCTCCCTTGTCATAGGCAGATACCTGTCAGGAAGGACAAGGAAATCAACATCAGTACACCTGCTCCATGTCCCAGAGACACACACTTGCACACCATTGATAACGTGAATAGGGCATAGGATGCTGACAGGACTTACATTATTGTCCATGTCAATTAGGCATATGGGCAAGCCCCAACACACCACATGCCTTTGAAAGTCAACATATGGCATAAGGGGTGCAACACACTCACTGATCATGGCACACACTGTACAACACCTGCAAATGCAGGTTGTGGGACAGCACGTGACAACCTGTCACATATCCTACTCCACTTGAGAACCCTTAGCAGACCAGACAGACACACCCTGGCATAAATCACTCGCCTGTCCGTGTCAACAGTGTATAAAACCTTCATTTTGCACATGTCCTACTTGACAAAGAGGTGCCACAGGTGTTGTGCTAACTGTGCAAGTCAGGCACACAACATAGCATACTTGTCACATCAGATGGCTAAAGCTGCTGCCTACGCCATGCAGCTGTGGTGCTAAACATCACATACACACTCAGCCAGGTGACAAGGAACATTCACACTCTTCAATGTCCATGAGTTCAAACACAGCATTTGTACAACATCACCACAGGTCCACAAAAAACATAAACATCAGTGAGTACATTCAGCTGTCACTTTGGGGTGAACACTATTACAGCTCCGTAAATTATGGGGGAAAACCTGCAAGGTGTGGCACAGCAGAATGTGTAAATCAGTATGTATTGAATGTCACAGTTAGCATAATGCTAGTAAGGAGGAAACACACTTTAAGTACAACATGCTCTGCATGGGAGACGGCACAATGTCACACCCGGCACTCACTGCCAAACCACATTGCATGTCTGTTCCACAAATACACAATGGCTGTAGTGCCACTCGCACAACAGGTGCACAGTCAAAGCAAGTGCCATCATCACTCACCTGGTTTCCCATACAGCTTGCTGTAGTTTGGTAGGAGGGCATCCAGCAGGGCCTGGTTCTCCTCTTCACTGAATGCAGGTGCCCTCTCCATGGCCAGCAAATTCAGAGTCCAGGGAATGCAGAGACAGCAGAAGTGTGGTCCCCTCTAATGTTGTGCAGGCAAGTGCTCACTCACAGACACATGCAGCCTTAAATCTGTGCTGCTGAGGGGCTTTCTGTTTCTGGAGTACAGTTTGATAGGCCAGAATACTTTGCATCCTATGTTTCATCCAATCCCTTCAAACATAAGGCCCTGACTCACATTTGCATGCTTTAAAATGTGTGCTTCAGCTCCAAATACTGATTGCAACATTGCATATTTCTGCCCAACTGACTTTTGCAGGACACCTGTAGAACACACTCAAATCTCAGTATCCATGACAACCAGGCTGCACAGTGCCCATTATTCGCCCCATAGGTGTACCCTAGCTAGTTTCTGAGATCAACGCACGTCTACGGTGCTTTCCACGTCGCGTATGGCACCATTGTAGTAGTGAAACGAGGGGCACGCATGTCATGTCGGGGTATAGTTCTCTCGCGTATGGCACGATGACCATAGTGAAACGAGACGCACGTCAGGTTGGGGTACGGTTCGCTCGCATACGGCACCATTGTAGTAGTGAAACGAGGCGCACGCACGTCAGGTTGGGGTACGGTTCTCTCACGTACGGCATGATGACAATAGTGAAACGAGGCGCACCCATGACCGTCAGGTCGGGGTACGGTTCGCTCGCGTATGGCACCATTGTAGTAATGAAATGAGACGCACGTCAGGTCGGGGTACGGTGCGTTACACCCGCTGTGGTGAAGGCAGGGGTACGGTGCGTTGCTCACATACTGCAACATTACAATAGTGTTACGAGGCGCACACATGGCACCAATGTTTGTGTACGGTTCAAACCAGGATGTATATCAGGTTTTTGTCATTGCATACTTACATGACCAGTGCCTAGGTGTAGCATGCTGTGACATAGCATGTCCCAGAAGCACTAAGTCACATGTTCAAGCTTTAAACACCCTTGTGACGTTAACATCCATTCACTCGAGGAACCACGAAGCAGACAGCAGCGTTCCACAATGACTCCGCAGGTAAATTGCTACACGCGCCTAAACCAGATAGAACCTAGAAACGTTGTACTTTAATTCCCAAATCTTACCTTCCGTTCATTTTTTAGCACTAACGGCCTCCACAGAACTAAAAAGGAAAAAGAGTAACGCCCCGTTCAGCAAAGGCTTGGCGTCCGGCACGCTACGAAATTAAGTCCAAGTAAGTGTCTGATATCGCTAGAAAATATTAAAGAATGTAGGACGACATAATAAATGTCCCATTAAAACACAACTCACTTTAAACTTTGCAGCATAAATACCGCCCAAGCGAAAAGAGGTGGCGCCCCGTGTTTTGAAAAACTAGGTGCTCCAAGCCCAAACGAACAGCAATAAGTAAGTGTCTGCTAATCTAGTAGCCTGCCGATCACCCTTACGTTTTCGTGCCAAATAAAACCTATTGGTAAAAAAATGTTTGTTAACTTTACAGCCCTAGCGACAGTCGACTCAATAAACAGAAAAATACAGACTAGATGAAACGCACTGCCTGAAAAAAACGTGAGTGAAGCGTACATTGATTCTTATAAAATAGCGCCAAACAATACCTTCAGGAAATAGACGCTATATTACTGCTTTCATTGCAGAACACAGTGAGTCCCCCAAGAATCCAGAGATACGACCAAGACAACTTAATCCGAAAATAAGGTAACAACAATGTAGATGCTTAACTAAGTTAGTGACACCACAAGTGAAGGTCCCAAACTAAAATATGCTCTTCACTTACATTCATACAGGTACCCAGCCCGAAGCCCTGAAGAAGAGCCTGACAAGGTAGATAGACAGGCTCTGAAACGCGTCGGCTCATTACTCATTCGTCTTAAATCCGAATGTTTTGTTGTGCATAAGGCTTTTTTTCCAAATGACGAAATATAATTGAATGTTAATGTGATGCTTGCCTTTGCGCTATTAGGCCAAATATAGAGTAATAGTTGCATCCCAGTGGCCTGATAGAAGCAGTGGACAGGGTACTTCCACAAAAAAGAAATTTGTTTGTTGAATGTTTTTGTTTAAAATTGTTATAAATGTTGAATTTTTGTGTTTCATAGTAATAATTGTTTGTAGTACTTGTAAATACAATTGTCTATGTGTAAGACAGCAAGTAAACCTTCGGACTGTCACAATAATGTAAAAATTGTTTTACTGTTTTCTAACAATCCAAACAAAAGATATACACCTAAGGATCAAATACCTTAGTGTACGATTCTGCTCTAAATAAAAGTTAGCAGAACAAAAACAGTGACCGGGTCCCCCCTTTTTTTCTGAATCTAGATATTGTCCTACCCGGCCACAGTGCAGGACAAAACCCCACTTGTAACAAAGTGACATAGCACAGGGCATCTGACCCTTTCCTCAATCAGTATGACGACCTGTTGACACCTGTCGTGTGTGATGGGGCAGTAAGTGTAACACATCACCTTAGCACTTGTCCCCTATGTATCATTATGCGCATTTACTCATGCACATCAACACTGGGATGGCACAGTCATCACTATGGGTAGCTATCTCATTATGCCAGTGACCGGGGCCACTTCTCACTTGACATTTTGACACTCAGCATGACACTATCTGACAATGTCATGTGTGTGTCATGGTAAGAGTTGCAATAGCTGTTTGTGTTGCATTAACTGCATATGCTGTTGGTGCATATCTCATGCGTCTGTGTTGTGATTGACATGGTTGTCCATGTACGCACACCATGCCACATGTGCTTTTCAAAGGATTTTGTGTCTCATGGCATCATACATCACTTATCCCCAGGCATACATTTCTGTATCGTGACAATGGCTGTGGTGTTGCTTTAACACATGCACACCTCATTTTCAATTTGTCCGATATGAAATGTTGGAGTGCCAACAAGATGCCATATGTGTCCTGGATGTCTTGCACACGCCAGACCCCATAGTGACTTGATGTGTAGTTGCAGTGTTGCATGTGCTATGTACATTGGTATCGTTGTTGGCTGACAGTTGTGCTAAATTCTTACCAAATATGTTCTGCAGGGCACCGCCTCTACCAAGGCCTTTTCCTGACTTGGAGACCATGAGGGAACATGATTGCATCCGACGTTACCGATTCACTCGAGAGTTGATTCAGAGCTTGATGGTCAGGCTGGAACTACATTTCCAACCGCGACACAGGTATCCGACTGCGTTGACACACAAGCTAAAGGTGATGGCAGATCTACATTTCTTTGCTACAGGTATGTTTCAATGTACCATAGCTGATGTTGCAGGGATGTCACATACCATGTTCAGCCGTGTTCTACGTGATGTGTTAGCTGCTATGTTGCAGCACATTGAGTTCATAAAATTTCCAGCTGCACAAGAGTTGATAGATGTCAAGGGTGACTTCTATGCCCTGGAAGGGATGCCACAGGTCATTGGGTCCATTGATGTTATACATGTGGATTTGGTGCCACCACAGGCTCAGGAGCAGGCCTTCCGCAACAGGAAACATTACCACTCAATAAATGCTCCGGTTGTGTGTCTTGCTAACTTGCTGATTTCCCAGGTTTGCGCACGTTTTCCAGGATCGTGCCATGATGCATTCATCTTGAGGCGTAGCAGGGTACCACTGATGATGCTGCAGCTGCACAACGAGCAGGCATGTCTTGTTGGTGGGTAAACTATGTTTGTCCTGTAGGTCTCATTTATGTTTTATGTATGACTGCATCTCATTACACACTTTTTTGCATGGTGTTTACTTGTAGGAGACGCAGGATATCCCAACATGCCGTGGCTCATGACGCCGCTCCGCAATCCCAGAACAGCTGCAGACCAGCGGTACAACAATGCACACGGGCAGACCAGGCGAGTGATGAAGCAGACTTTTGGACTCCTGAAGAGTCGATTCCGGTGCCTTGATAAGACCGGTGGATCCCCCTCATGCGCCCCACAAAAGGTGTGTAACATCTTCATCGTGTGCTGCATGCTGCTCACCATGGCAGTTGAGGAGGCTGTGCCACTCATTCTGGATCCTGATGAGCTGGAACATCCCCCCATTGAGGATGTCGGCCTTGGCCACGATGAAAGTGATGATGAGGAGGATGATATCAGGAGTCTGCTCATACGCAACTTCTTCTCTTACTGGTAAGTTACTGTGAATTATTGTGCAAGCTTGTAGCATAGAGTGGCATGTGTTGCAAACTGTGTGTCCAGCCGACTATGGAAAGTCACTTTGTTGTATGTTGTGATTTGTCACACAAGTGCTGATGTTCTGCCACACGCATATGCACAATGAGTGATCGTGAAATGTACATGTGTACTACATTGTTGGTGTACGTTACATGACCATGCCTGTAGGATATTGATTCTCCAATGTAAAGCCTTGTGTGCCTGTTATTTGCAGGTTGATCTGCCTGTTGTCTGTTCGTGTCATCTCAGTACTCCTGCTATTCCCCATGATGATTGCAACTTGTGCCGAATCAGCGTGCCATACACAGACATGTGGAAATCTCAGTTCTGGTAAGAAATACAAACAGGCTGTATTGTGTTGGTATGGTTTTCGAATGTGTGTGAACTGTTTCTGTGCATGTTGTTGAACCATACCTACATGTCCCATTCCCATGGATCAAATTGCATGTTGCACCACTCCAATGACAGAACAGTCACCCTTCTTGACAGTCATCTGTTGTGGACTTTTGACTCTGGTGAATGCATCAATGTGTGTATACCTTGCCCTAGACACATTGCGGCTGACACCAATTGACATAGCGTGGGACATCTCAACAACAGGGTCTGTGTGGAATTGCAGCCTCACTGTGTGCAGCAGGATGTGTCTGGCTCATCCCCTTTATCCTGTATGCCAGTACAGTTTGATCTGCAAACAACCATGTTGTGAATTTGTGGGACAGTGTATGTCCCACATGGTCTGTCAACTGTCCTGTGAGTCTGTTCGTAGGGATGCATTGCCCCTTGTGCCCATATGTCATGTCAGTCATGTCGTTACCCCTGTGCCGGTGGAGAACACTGCTTTGCAAGCCTTCTCTGTAAGTGGATGTTAACTTTCTATTCCAATGATGGCAGGTATGTAGCACTGATGACAGTCACAACGTTGTTCTGTGGCTAATGTTTACACTTCTGTGGCACCAGTCAGGTGACGTCAATCCCAGGATTCTTTTGTGCTGTGCTGCAAATCCTGGTCTCGGTAGGGGTGGTTTATTGGATTTGTTAATCATTTTTTGGTCTCGCGCCTGCGATGCATATGGCGAAGCCATCGCGCAGGCGCGATACAATAGTTGCCGGGTCTGCTTCCCAGGAGACAGGAGACTGTCACGCGCACGCTCAGGAAAGCGATCGGAGCCGGCCGCGCGCGCCTTCCCAATCTCCTGTCTTTCTGGGAAGCACACAAGCAAGCCCAGCAAGCCCCGCCAAGGTAACTTTGAAATAATCTGACCGGCGATATTATGGAGACCAGGATCCGTCGGGGGACGCGCCGACCTCCGCCACCCATCGGGAAAACAATTTACGTAAACCAATAAACTTTGGGCCATACTTACTAAGTTGCATTTAGTTATCGTATAGTCGACTCCAAGTGCGGGACAAAACTGGCCTAGTGATATCAGCGAAACAGGAACTGGGCGTGCTCCAACACTGCTCACCCCCATCCCTATGCATACCCCGCACCCCGTTCGCACCAACCGCCTCATCCCCGCGTGAAGCCTGCCCGCATGCCCTGCCGTTCGGAGTCTGGCACCTTACTTCAGGGCTCCCCGCCCTTTCCACTACTACCAATTCGCCCGCTCTAATGGCAGCCGTTCCGAACGCCCCCACCCTATCTCCTGCGCTGTCCTCCCCCTCTAGTTACGCCACTCCCTCTGCCCCTGCGCTCCCCCTCCCGTATCTGCAACTCTCCACGAGCGTCTAGCCATTCGTCAGCCCCCCCTCTCCTTGCCCCCCGCCACAGGATGCGCACCTTTCCACCCATCTCCTGCCCGCACTTCGGCATATTGCCGCGCATCTAGTGGTGTGCCGTGTAACACCTCCTCGACCATCCCACGCAATGAAGCACTTCATACTATTCCCTATAACGCTCAGCCATGTGCAGAAGCATTACCTAAGGCAGGCTCAGACTAGGTGGCTCATTGCCGTTCTCATTTGACGGATAGTATGGAAGGGTAGGATGAGCGGGAGTGAAGATCTTTGCTCAAAGCACGAGAAAAGAGGGGGGGGGGGTCCGACACAATGCTTTCTCCTGACTTTTTCTAATGTTGTCTTCCTTGACGCCCTTCTGCAGAGACGTCCTCATCCAAAAACGCCACAAGCCACACTATTAACCTCATTTGTGAAGCACTCGCACCTTTGGGTAAAGTCTGCGCTATATAAAACGCGCCAATTGCATAAATAAAATTGGGCGTCCCTTCGCTCTAAACTCAGCCCTTCCCTTTTTTTTGCACACATCTCGTGCTCCTGACCCCCCCCCCCCCCCCCCTCCATATCTCCTTTTGCCTCCAGTGAGCCTCCCGCGGTCTTGGAAAAGTCCCCTTTAACGGCCTCCCCTTGAGCTTAACCCTCTTGCGCCCCCACCCCCCCATGCGGCCCTTGCCTAGGCAACCTTTCGACTTGTTACCCTAATGCCTTTGATTCACTGCTGGTGGGGAGGACGGCGAGGGGTGTGGGGTTACACAGTCGCAGCCTTTTGTGCACCTTCATTTTCTGACCCTCTCTCCCCACTTCCTCTCTTCTCGAACTTCTTCCCCCTCCCCATTCCCCCCCTCCTCCGTACCAATACATTTTCCTTCCTCTCTCCCCCGCTCCTTCATCTGCCCTCTCCCTCACACCCCGCCACCCCATCTCGTTCCCTACACACCTCTCCTGCCTGCTCGCCCCTAGCAATACGCAGAGTAATTTAAAGCTGTTTGTGGCCTGTAATGCGCTCTTTTTATTAACTTCTATTGCTCCAATGTCACAATTTAACAATCTCCGCACTAATATCCCTTCTCCCCTTCATCTCACTGCCCTGCTTTCTTAACTATCACTTGTATTGCCCCATCTTTCTACATATCTTCATCATGTCTTTGCTTCCCCTTCTCCTTCTATTCCTCATTTACCTCCACTTCTTTCTCGCTCTTCGCGTTTTTATATCCTCCTCCTCTTTTTAGGTCAAGCCAATTTATAAGCGCAAACCTTCAAGTACACGCAGTTAAAAAATTGTCCAGCGCAACTACCACTGTTGAACAAAATGTGACTGGTTGCTTTGTGTTCTTTCTAATGTTTGGAAACTTGCAGCTTGTTATTTTTATGTCTTTTCATTCCCTTTTACAATTTCTCTCCAGCCTCCTCGTGCTCCATTTTTATTCCTCTTTCCTTCTTTCTGCCTTGCTGTCCCCTCCCTTCTCCCACTAACACCTCATATTTCTCTATTTTCTCTCCTCCACTAAACATTCTGCCTTCCACTCACTTCTGTTCTGTCTCTTACTAACGTCCCTTTAGACCCGTTTACATGGTCCCCTCTCTCCTTCGTTCACCGTGTCATTGCATTTTCTTCTTTATCCCTTCGTCTCATTCTATCGCCCTCACTCGGTCTATCTATTGCCCTCACTCTATCTGTCTATCGCACTCACTATCGCCATCACTAACGATCGCCCACACTGTCTATCTTTCGATACCCCTCACTCTATCCATCTATCTATCGCCCTCACTCCATCTCTCGCCCTCCCTCTATCTATCTCTCGTACTCACTCTATCCATCGCACTCACTCTATCGCATCACCACAGCATCACTCAGGACCACCACAGCATCACTCAGGACCACCACAGCATCACTCAGCGCCACCACCTCATCAATGTGTGCAACCATTCGACAACAACTGGTTCAAATATGTTCTCTCAATGTTTCAAGCTTTATTACAAATGTCACAAAAAGATGTTAATATTTCACTTTTGTTCTTGGATTTTCGTCACAATAAAATACAATGAACATAATCTTCACACAAGTTAAAGCTATTGCAGTTATAAATTACCATAACTTTTAAGTATTCATTATTAAAAAAAATTAAAAGCCATTGTTATTTGTAATATCAATACATCTAAGTCACGTAAATACAACACATATTGCATTACAAATGCTATAGGTGTCACATTTGCGAAAGTTATAACTATTGGCATTGTAAATGACAAAGCTATTCATTTCGCTATTTTCAAAACCAACACAAATAAAAAAATTGTCATTTACAATACCAATAGCTCAAACTTTCCTAATGCGAGACCTATTGCATTGCAAATGCTTGTTCTCTTTGTAGTTTGTTGCGACCTGCTTGTCATGTTAGGCATCGTAAGGCACAGTTGGACGAGCCAATGACAAGCTCTTGCGGGGCTACCTTGTGTTTAGAAAATTCCCTTCCTCGTAGGTTGAGCTTCTTAGGGCTCTTGCAGATGATGTGTCCTTTGCCTTCATGACCGTCACTGATTCCCCGGGATGACTACAGGTTGTGGGCTTTCTGTGAGTAGCACTGCCACACATTATATTCACTGTAAGTTTGAGCCTCATTCATACACTGTGAATCAATAGATGAGCGTATGGATCTCATTGCATTGATGCTGTCCTGGTGAGCGTTACACCCCCTTCATTTAGGTCACATACTCTGCTACCTTTAATGTGTCCATGTTCAATGTTCTGATCTTGTATCATTTCCAAATATGTGATCCCAATTAGGATACAGTGGCTGTGATCATATTTCACATGTGTAAATGTTACAGTATAGGTCCTGCGGTATTCTGTAAATCTGTGACAAGAAGTGTGGAATGCTTATGCTTCTTTACCTTTGTTTCAGATCTCACTCCCTGTTGTTCCCATCCTCCCCTTCCCTCGCCTGATCGCCCTTTTGTGTCTGTCATTTATGCTCAGACCAAGGGGCTATTGGGAGATAGACCCCTTTCAGCATCGCGCAACTCTGAGGCCCAAAGGTACCAAGTCACTGGCAGTCGTGTGGCTATTGGTTTAACAACATTACAGGTAACATCATTGCATGTCTGTTATTTTCATCAGGGCAATGCCACTGACCATGTACATTGTGAAAAGCAGCATGGCCTCATAGCAAACGTGATATTTTTGTGTAGTGAATGTATAACCCACAGTACTTTGTGCATCATTACTGTAACCGCAGATCTTCAGCCAGTTTCCAAGCGTCATCTAGGTTTTTATTTACAATGTTTGTATATATGTGGTTATGTGTAATGTGGGAACATGCATGCTGTTTTTTAAATGGCTAATGGTCCACATAGTGCATGAAGTACATGGTTGGGTATGTCTTGTTTAGCTGGCTACCCACAACGGGAAGGCAACACCAGATGACTCTGTGTGTCCTGTGGCCCCCTTGTCCTTTTGGTGCCTGATCCTGTGTCCATCATAATTTGTGAGTGTTCAACAAGTTTCGTGCAGTGACCCATGAGTAACCACATACTCCCTCCTTGCAATACACATGTTACAGGGTGCCTTGCAATAATCCTTCTCTTTGTGTACTAGTTTTCATGGTGTGTCAACCCTTCTGCCGTCATGCGTTCTGTCATTCATGCCGCTGCCTCACCAGCAACACCACAACACCGAGTTCCCTGATTCTACAACGCACCTACACAGATTACATAGGTCAGAGGTAGAGCAAGTCCAGGCTGGATGAAATGCCACCAACATCCAGCATTGGTACGTCAATGTTTGCATCCAGTTCCCCAAGACAACACCATCACTACCTCATGCTGCAATTCCCTCCACATGCAGGAAATGATCTTCAGATAGATCCACTCCTAGTCAAGACAGACAGCCACCCAGGTCCACGACACCAGACAGATGTACTACGGCAACAACATCTATGCAGGAACAGGAGCCATACTCCAGCAGTACTTGTGCACATACAGGGTGCATGTGCACACATCATCCTCAACTTCCCCTGCCACAGCCTCATGACCATCCACCTTAGATACGTACAATAGTCCCACAATCAACTGCAGGAACACCTTCATACTCCTCTTCCACACTCAGTAGGCACTCCACAACCCAAAACAATAGTAGCTGAAATATGTACGTCTGCCAACCTACACCCCGTCTGTCCAGCCACCGTTGCCCTGGGGACCATTCATCTCATCCACAATACAACTGCATGTGGGTGATAGTTCGCCCACCTAAAAAAAACAGACCTGGTACTCCCTCCCCGTAGCTGTCTGTCATAGCAGTATGGCAAGCCACCACCTCCCCTCAGCAGATATTAACCATCACAGGTGAGTATTGCCCTCCATGTATGTAGTTGATGAAATATTGTGACCTATGTGTGTCACCAACCAGACTCCGACTCCACTGTATGGATGGCTTTAGTTTGTTCTACACTCTGGCATACTTTGACATATCCCCACACATAGGTTGTTGAGTCTGGGAAAAATAATTAGTACATCAGTACGTATAGTGGTTGTCAAATTTATTTGACCATCTTGTGCGTGAAATGTGAGTAGCTGGTAGGTGCTGTACAAAAACGTTGGGAATCCAAAGTTCACAAAGGGAGATGTGATGCCTTGCAGTTTGAGTCAGTGTATACAACAGTGGTTCTGTTGGGAAGAAAAATTACTTTGTTTGCCCTAGGGACAGATTAATCTCATATGACATTTGTAATCTTATTTTGAAAGTACAAATATCTAATTAAAAATTAAACAAACACACCATTTTTGGATTCAATCCTGTATATTCATTATTTCATAAACGATTAGTTGTATCAAAAACCGTGCTATACAATTATCAGTGGTTGTCCTAAATAAACTTTCACAAAAACATACAATGGACTTACATAAACTAAAGTGAGTGAAAATGCAACAATAACATGCAATACAATTTACACAAAACCATACATGTAGACAATTAAAAATCAGTCCAAACAATTACAGTGCATTGGTTAGTACCCTATTTGAATTTTCTGATTGTGGTTGGAACTTAGTAAGGACTGATAGATGACACTACGTCGACGTTTCGACCCTATATTTCGGTGCTTGTTTTTCGCAACCAGCTCGGGTCTTCAGGACTAAAAAGTACTGTTGGACAACCTATGAGGGAAAGGGAAGACTTTTAGCATCTTGGGTGTGTTATGCTGTGATAAGTGGTAAAATAAATGCATCGAATGCATTAATTGTATAAGGTACGTAGAGATACTAATACGTCCAGTTTTTTTTTAAAAAGGATGAAAGATAATACTAAAAATTAAATAGCCATACGTGGCAATTATACATACCTCACTTACAGAATTTTTCAAAGAGAATGATCTCTGAGGAGTGAATATTGTCGGCTGACAGATCCTCCCACCATCGTCTTAGAAACAGACGTAGGCACCTCATCTATACAGGTGAGATAAACACGGTGGTTTTTTATTTTACCACTTATCACAGCATAACACACCCAAGACGCTAAAAGTCTTCCCTTTCCCTCATAGGTTGTCCAACAGTACTTTTTAGTCCTGAAGAAGACCCGAGCTGGTTGCGAAAAACAAACACCGAAATATAGGGTCGAAACGTCGACTTAGTGTCATCTATCAGTTACAGTTACTAAGTTCCGACCACAATCAGAAAATTCAAATAGGGTTGTAAACAATGCACGGTGATTGTTTGGACTGATTTTTAATTGTCTACATGTATGGTTTTGTGTAAATTGTATTACATGTTATTGTTGCATTTTCACTCACTTTAGTTTATGTAAGTCCATTGTATGTTTTTGTGAAAGTTTATTTAGGACAACCACGGATAATTGTATAGCACGGTTTTTGATACAACTAATGGTTTATGAAATAATGAATATACAGGATTGAATCCAAAAATGGTGTGTTTGTTTAATTTTTAATTAGATATTTTACTTTCAAAATAAGATTACAAATGTCATATGAGATTAATCTGTCCCTAGGGCAAACAAAGTAATTTTTCTTCCCAACAGAACCACTGTTGTATACACTATCTTAGAACCCAGGTTCTGAGGGTCACAGGGCCACCCCATTATAACTAATGGTCTTGCATTTTGAGTCAGCAGAGACCAGCACACATTACTTTGAATCATTGGTCACACTACGACCAGCAACGCCATGTGGGAGAGTTGGAAGGTCAATAAGGTGATGCTATTGCACAGAAAGGCAAGAGGCCAGACCAGGTGACCTGGGAGATGCGCATGGCCCACTGCCTCTCAATGTCTTCTCCGTGGACGACCCACCATCCTTGGGGGACCCTCATATGCAGGCCTTGACAATGCCTGGAACGCTCCGTCGGACAATTCCGCCTCCTCCTCCCTCCCTGTGCCTGTTGTCAGTCTTTGCCTTGATGTTTCTGGCCTGGTGACACAGGGAGGCTGCTGCATGTTGTCAGCAATCTGACGGAGTGAGTGGCTTATGTCCCTCTGCACCGCCAAGAGCTCTGACAGTTTTGCCTCCATCCGTCCTTGGTGTCGTCGTTGACTGGCATATTGCTCGGCCTGCTGGTTTTTTAATTCGATGAGGGCCCCCACTCCCTGGCTGAACTCCCTGGTGTTCCGCCGGTATACCTCCATGATGGGGACCTCTCCTCCTTTAAATAAGGATTAAAAGCATACCTCTTTCCTAGGATAGTGTAAAGACTGTTTGAGTATAACATCGCGTATGGTTGGTCAAAAGTCAAAGCGACAGGATACCCTTTGGGTGACAGTCTCTGCGCTATATAAATATGCCATACATACATACATGTTTCTCAGTTCAGATATACCGGGCCCTGCAGCTTGCTGGTCAGGTTCTCGCCTCGGCCTTGTGGCACTCCCACCACCCCTGCCCACACGAGCCTGGCCTGCTGTAGTGGGCACATCGGGTCGCCGGGACCCCTGAGGGTTGACAGTGATGGTGTTGTCTGCCACCTCCTGGGTGTCCGGCGAACCTTGTCCCTCATTGTCAGACTGGCTCAGTTGTGGATCGTGGGCAGGGCTCCGAGCTGTCTGATGGGATGTGGCAGGAATGGGTGTGGTGGTTGGCACAGATGGCCCTGATCCAGCTGCTGCACGGGTGTGGGAGCCAGAGGTGCCAGGTTGGCCTGTGTCATCTGTGGAGTGGTGAGAGGCGTCGCTGTTGGTGGGATCAGGATCCTGCGGAGCCTGGGACTGTGATCCATCTCCCCCCTGGTTGAGGGTAGATACCTCACGTTGCCCTGTGGGTGTGAGAGACAGCAGATGTTAATGCCATGTAATGCAACATCAAATTTCCGTATACATTGTTGTTGTCACTGTGCCACCTGCTTTGGTTTTTTCATATTGATCACTTGTGGATGTTTATTTTGTGAGGTCAGATTGATCTGTGCTCAGGAATCATTGACATGTGAGGGTCTATTTACAATGACTGGCAGAGCCAGGCATATCAGCAGTGATTTGGCATTCATCATGCACCACAGCTATGCCAAGATGGATTCAACACATTAACACTGCGGATTAGCATGGTGGATAAACAGAACACCTGCGTCACGCATCTGTGCCATGGAAGTGGCACATGGCTGTAGTTGTGTAGCTGACACAAGGCAGATCCTGTTATGCTCTGTGTGGATCTATCTGCACAATGCTGTGTCAATCCTTACGTATGCTTCAAGCATGCAGAGGGGTTTGAGGCAGCATGTGCATTAAAGTGACTGAGTGAAATCTTTAAGATTACAGTCAGCCACTTTTAGGAGGTGTTGCTGTGCCATGACAGGCAAACACCGCACACCACAACACAACCAGTACACCGACTTCTGGCGCTGGGCTTTATTTAGTACGTGGCACATCTCCAAGGTGCATCACCGTGACATTACCCAGCACCATGGCATAATTTTTTGCATCCACTGCCTCACTGAGGTGAATCTACGGTGTTGTGGTATCAGCGCAAGGGACTAATGCATCAGCACCGTGCATGTTTTGCTTGGTTGCTTCATCAGATCTGTATTTGTTGTGTTACATGACGATTGTGACAGTGGGACACTCCATTGCCTGTCCTAGGTGGCTAAGTATATTTAAGGGGTGTGAGTGACAGGCTGTGCTGGTAGTTTGAGTCAGGTTTGCAACTGGGCGTCCCTCGTGGTGTGGCTGTTCCCCCATATAGCATGCTGCCATGACAGTGGTTGAGAGTTCCTGTTCAAGATATCTGTCCTTGTTGTCCTGGTGTTGGTATTTGCAGTGGTCACAGGAGGGCCTTGTGCTGCCTACACCAGGGCCCAGTGTCAGCTATGTTGTCAGTACTTTCACACTCCCGGTACATTGAGCATGAGGCATTGGTGTGTACCTGGGCCATATGGGATGAGTGAAATTGTGCATGGATGTACACAGTATTGTTGATAGGGATTAGCAACTTTTTAGATTATTCACAATCCCCCTTGCACCCTCCTACACTCCCACTTGCACCCTTATCAGTCTCCCCCTTGCAGCCTTCAGGCCCTGCCCCTTCCACCCACCCCCATACTGTTGGCCACTGCTGGGAGTCATATCCACCCACCCCCATACTGTTGGCCACTGCTGGGAGTCATATCCACCCACCCCCATACTGTTGGCCACTGCTGTAAGTCATATTCACCCACCCCTCATATGTGTGGCCACTGCTGGGAGTCATATCCACCCACCCCTCATATGTGTGGCCACTGCTGGGAGTCATATCCACCCACCCCTCCTATGTCTGGGCACTGCTGATAGTCATATCCACCCACCCCATACTGTTGGGCACTGCTGGGAGTCATATTCACCCACCCCATACTGTTGGGCACTGCTGGGAGTCCTATCCACCCACCCCCATACTGTTGGCCACTGCTGGGAGTCCTATCCACCCACCCCCATACTGTTAGCCACTGCTGGTAGTCATATCCACACCCCCCCATACTGTTGGCTACTGCTGGAAGTCATATCCACCCAACCCTCCTATGTCTGGGCACTGCTGAGAATCATATCCAACCAAACCCTCCTATGTCTTGGCACTGCTGGGTGTCATATCCACCCACCCCTCCGATGTCTGGGCAGTGCTGGGAGTCATATCCATCCACCCCTCCTATGTCTGGGCAGTGCTGGAAGTCATATCCACCCACCCCACCTATGTCTGGGCACTGCTGGGAGTCATATCCACCCACCCCTTCTATGTCTTGGCACTGCTGGGAGTCATTCCCACCCACCCCTCCTATGTCTGGGCAGTGCTGGGAGTCATATCCACCCACCCCTCCTATGTCTGGCCTCTGCAGGGAGTCATATCCACCCACCCCTCCTATGTCTGGGCAGTGGTGGGAGTCCTATCCACGCACACCTTTTATGTCTGGCCTCTACTGGGAGTCATATCCACCCACCCCCATACTGTTGGGCACTGCTGAGAATCATATCCACCCACCCCCATACTGTTGGCCACTGCTGTAAGTCATATCCACCCACCCCCATACTGTTGACCACTGCTGTAAGTCATATCCACTCACCCCCATACTGTTGGCCACTGCTGGGTGTCATATCCACCCACCCCCATACTGTTGGCCACTGCTGGGTGTCATATCCACCCACCCCATACTGTTGGGCACTGCTGGGAGTCTTATCCACCCACCCCATACTGTTGGGCACTGCTGGGAGTCATATCCACCCACCCCTCCTATATCTGGGCAGTTCTGGGAGTCTTATCCACCCACCCCTCCTATGTCTGGGCAGTGCTGGGAGTCCTATCCACCCACCCCTCCTATGTCTGGCCTCTGCTGGGAGTCATATCCACCCACCCCTCCTATGTCTGGGCACTGCTGGGAATCATATCCACGCACCCCTCCTATGTCTTGTGTCGAGATTGCCGGTAGCGCAAGAATAGATAAACGCCACTAACCTTCTTCTTGTGACCGGCAGAGACGATGACTTAAGATATGCCTCCCAATTCCTCCTAGCACAACCCCCAACAGAGGAAGACAATCCTTCTGTGTGGATTTGTACCCAGGGGAAAAGGGAAGTGGATAAAATAATAAACTAGCTTTAGGGTCTGTGTTTCCCTCAAAGTCTGGTCGAAAGGACTGTTCGTTACCAGGAAGGATGTCCACACTGCATTAGGGGATGACAAAGCAGAAGATATAACACCTGTCTTCTTCTTCTTCTCTAAGACTCAATTCTAATGTTCTTTTCTCCCTACTCACCAGAATTTCCTTACAGCCAGAAAAGGACTTGTGCACTCGTAGAATCAAAACAAAAAATAACAAAAAGAATAAAGGTAGTGCAGTACCACTCATGGGTTCCTTTTCAGGTAAGGACACTTCAAAAATACATAGTCTGTAAATGGCTGCAGGGACACTTGTATTTCTACAGTCACAAATAGAAAGTAACTACGCCAGGTAGTAATTCCCTCCAGAGAAATGAGAGCGTTGTTTAAATTCACAGCGCACGTTCTAAGGACTGTCCCTCCAGTAATTAGGAGCAGTGATGCCTTGCATGTGAAATTGTAGCAACAGTGTTGGAGGAATATGTGGTGATCAAAATCTTATTCATCAAAGCAATCACCGGTTGTATAAACAAAGCAAGGCCACTGAAAAGAATTGTAAAGAACGCGTCTAATTTTCCAGACGCGTTCTCAGTCAATTTCTTTTCTCGCTCGCACATGCAAGTTAAACGCGGAACAGCGCGTTTAAAAGCACCGCGGCTTTTCTTTTCTAAAATACACGTTTTCTGACACAAGCGGAGGAGGGAAGCCCGCTCTCTATCCGCAAAAGTACCTGATGGACTAATCCCAGGAGAGATCCCAAAGTATCCACAAACATCGATAATACGATCAAGAATACGGCTCCAAAATCTTCAAGCTGAATTCCGGCAGGGAACACCATCCGCCATTCCGATAGTAACAGGTTGATTGACAAGCACCTTCCCATTGAGAAGGAGGTGCTTTTGTAAGATCCGCCCAGAGTCTCCACGTATCTTGCCCCTTGGCAAGCTGGTAGCTGTAGTCTTTCTGCTGCTCTCCATCGTACCATGACGGTAAGGCAAACAGCGGAGTCTGTAAGGATAGTCCGGTTTCCTCTCCCTTGAATACGATATCGCTACATCTTGGCACTGCTGGGAGTCATATCCACCTACCCCTCCTATGTCTGGGCAGTGCTGGGAGTCATATCCACCCACCCCTCCTATGTCTGCCCTCTGCTGGGAGTCCTGTGCACCCACCCCTCCTATGTCTGGGCACTGCTGGGAGTCATATCCACCCACCCCTCCTATGTCTGGGCACTGCTGGGAGTCATATCCACCCACCCCTCCTATGTCTGGGCAGTGCTAGGAGTCATATCCACCCACCCCTCTTATGTCTGGCCTCTGCTGAGAGTCATATCCACCCACCCCTCCTATGCCTGGCCTCTGCTGGGAGTCATCCACCCACCCCCATACTGTTGGGCACTGCTGGGAGTCATATCCACCCACCCCATACTGTTGGGCACTGCTGGTAGTCATATCCACCCACCCTCCTACTGTTGGCCACTGCTGTAAGTCATATCCACCCACCCCTCCTATGTCTGGGCAGTGGTGGGAGTCATATCCACCCACCCCTCTTATGTCTGGCCTCTACTGGGAGTCATATCCACCCACCCCCATACTGTTGGGCACTGCTGAGAATCATATCCACCTACCCCCATACTGTTGGCCACTGCTGTAAGTCATATCCACCCACCCCCATACTGTTGGCCACTGCTGGGAGTCATATCCACCCACCCCATACTGTTGGCCACTGCTGGTAGTCATATCCACCCACCCTCCTACTGTTGGCCACTGCTGGGAGTTATATCCACCCACCCCTCCTATGTCTAGCCCCTGCTGGGAGTCATATCCACCCACCCCTCCTATGTCTGGACACTGCTGGGAGTCATATCCACGCACCCCTCCTATGTCTTGTGTCGAGATTGCCAGTAGCGCAAGAATAGATAAACGCCACTAACCTTCTTCTTGTGACTGGCAGAGACGATGACTGAAGATATGCCTCCCAATTCCTGCTAGCACAACCCCCAACAGAGGAAGACAATCCTTCTGTGTGGATTTGTACCCAGGGGAAAAGGGAAGTGGATAAAATAATAAACTAGCTTTAGGGTCTGTGTTTCCCTCAAGGTCTGGTCGAAAGAACTGCTCCTTACCAGGAAGAATGTCCACACTGCATTAGGGGATGACAAAGCAGAAGATATAACACCGGTCTTCTCCTTCTCTAAGACTCAATTCTAATGTTCTTTTCTCCCTACTCACCAGAATTTCCTTACAGCCAGAAAAGGACTTGTGCACTCGTAGAATCAAAACAAAAAATAACAAAAAGAATAACGGTAGTGCAGTACCACTCATGGGTTCCTTTTCAGGCAAGGACACTTCAAAAATACATAGTCTGTAAATGGCCGCAGGAACCCTTGTATTTCTACAGTCACAAATAGAAAGTAACTACGCCAGGTAGTAATTCCCTCCAGAGAAATGAGAGCATTGTTTATATTCACAGCGCACGTTCTAAGGACTGTCCCTCCAGTAATTAGGAGCAGTGATGCCTTGAATTTGAAATTGTAGCAACAGTGTTGGAAGAATATGTGGTGATCAAAATCTAATTCATCAAAGCAATCACCGATTGTATAAACAAAGCAAGGCCACTGAAAAGAATTGTAAAGAACGCGTCTAATTTTCCAGACGCGTTCTCAGTCAATTTCTTTTCTCGCTCGCACATGCAAGTTAAGCGCGGAACAGCGCGTTTAAAAGCACCGCGGCTTTTCTTTTCTAAAATACACGTTTTCTGACACAAGCGGAGGAGGCGAGCCCGCTCTCTATCCGCAAAAGTACCTGATGGACTAATCCCAGGAGAGATCCCAAAGTATCCAGAAACCTGGATAATGCGATCAAGAATACGGCTCCAATCTTCAAGCTGAATTCCGGCGGGGAACACCATCCGCCATTCCGATAGTAACAGGTTGATTGACAAGCACCTTCCCATTGAGAAGGAGGTGCTTTTGTAAGATCCGCCCAGAGTCTCCATGTATCTTGCCCCTTGGCAAGCTGGCAGCTGTAGTCTTTCTGCTGTTCTCCATCGTACCATGACGGTAAGGCAAACAGCGGAGTCTTTAAGGATAATCCGTCTTCCGCTCCCTTGAATACGATATCGCTACATCTTGGCACTGCTGGGAGTCATATCCACCTACCCCTCCTATGTCTGGGCAGTGCTGGGAGTCATATCCACCCACCCCTCCTATGTCTGGCCTCTGCTGGGAGTCCTGTGCACCCACCCTTCTTATGTCTGGCCTCTGCTGGGAGTCATCCACCCACCCCCATACTGTTGGGCACTGCTGGGAATCATATCCACCCACCCCATACTGTTGGCCACTGCTGGTAGTCCTATCCACCCACCCCCATACTGTTGGCCACTGCTGGTAGTCATATCCACCCACCCTCATACTGTTGGCCACTGCTGTAAGTCATATCCACCCCCCCATACTGTTGGACACTGCTGGGTGTCATATCCCCCCACCCCTCATATGTGTGGCCACTGCTGGAAGTCCCCCCATGTTACATGAGTTGTCGGTATACTCACCAGGCTCCACGACTCCTTCAATTCCATGTACTCCCACCGGTGGTAGCAGGGCCATGACCTTCTCCTCCCATGGATGGTACTGTACTGGTCTGCGGGGACCACCACCTCCAGTGTACTGGCTCTGGGCGTAGTCCTCGTCCATCTTGCGCTTCACCGTTCTCCGCATGTCGTACCACCTGGCCTGGAAAACCGACCTGGTGCGCCTGATGGGTGCAACAGCATTGACCCTGTTGACGCTCCTCTCCCACAGGTGTGTTTTGTCCGCTATGCTGGTCTGTCTGACCAATGCGCCAAACAGCTGTGGCTCGACTCTGATGACCTCATCTACAAGGAACTCCATCTCCTGGTTTGTGAACTTTGGATTCTTCGGTGCAGACATGTTGTGGGGTGATTGTGATTGGTGGGGTGACGATGTGTATGGATGGGAGTGTGTGGGTCTGAGTGTGAAAGGGGTGTGTGGGTCTCAATTTGATGGTGGTATGTGTGAAGGTGGATGTGTGCAGTTGTTGGCAGTCTCTGTTGTAAAATGGGTATGTTGCAAAGGATGCTGGTTTGTGTGTGTGGGCTCTTTTTATTGGTCCATTTGTGGGTGTGGCTTATTTTGAATTTTTGGTGGGTGTGTTATATGGGGTGGGTCTGAGTTGGGCCCTCTGGCAGTTTTGATCAAGGCAGGACATTGTTTTGCAATGGATAGTACTTATGAGACCTGTTTTGGAGTGTTGTGCGACTACTTTGCACCTTCCTTTTGCCGTTTTAGGGGTACGCGTGCGCTTTGTTGGGGGGTTCGTTTCGTAATTTACTGTGTAGCTCTCTAACGCAACGTTTTTGCGGGATACGCGTGCGCTTGGTTGGGGGGTTTGTTTTGTGATTTTCTGTGTAGCTCTCTCTAACGTGACGTTTCTGCGGGGTACGCGTGCGCTTGGTTGGGGGGGTTCGTTTTGTATTTGATTGGGTGCTTCGCTCATACGCGATGTTTTCCGTAGAAATCACAGTTCATACGCGACGTTTTCCCATACGTATGGCGTTCTGGGTACCCGGTCCGGATCGTACTTTGCGGATCCTACGGCATGTTTACAAATCGTACGGTTTAATTCCCGAGTCAGTATCGTACGGAGCTTCGCTCGTTTTTCGTACGGTTCGGAGACATTCGGACGTATATTTCGGAAACTGATTGTACTACACGATTCGGACCGATTTGTACGATTCGTACGGAAACGGCTACGAATATGATTCGTCGGACGTTTTTTTTTTTCCCGAATCGGAATCGACCCCTAAGTGTTGATTATGCAACCAACATCACATTTGCATACCAAATAAAACACCTAATAGCCTTAGCATACGCGCCAGTCACAGACGTGGCTGAGCACTATAACCTTTTAATACAAAGTGCATTCTACACCAAAAATGAACAAAAACTAGCTTCCCTTTTAGATTATTTCGAGGACACCTGGGTGGGAAGACTACACAGATCAGGCCGTAGACGACAACCAAAATTCCAAATCCCTTGGTGGAATGTATATCTTACCAACCCTAAACCAAGAAGCCAAAACAAACAACGCAGTTGAGAGTTGGCATAATGCCTTCCTAGCTTCAACTGGCTGAACAACTCCTACCCTACACAAACTCCTAATGGCAATACAAAAAGAACAACGTTTTCAAGAATTAAGAATGGAGCAATGTGTCTTACAATTAAAACCATCACAACAAACTACCCAAATGTACCAATATTTACAACATCAAGTACAACTTTATCCTACAACAAAAGGACTACAATACTTAAAAATGATTGCTGAAACCCTAATCTAAAAATACAAACTATATAAACTAAAAATGAGCCAAAAAATCTCTAATGTATAAACATACACTTTTCCTTTTAAAAAAATATATAATTATTTTGTCAAATATAAATATTTTTTTAATATATTGACAAAATAATTATATAACAAAACAACAACTATATAAAAATAACACATTTCCCCAGCCACAATAAAATTAATTTAAAATCACTTACCTTTTGCAGGGGTGTGAATCGAAAATCCAACTTCTCCAAAATAATCCAGATAGTTATAAATCCATATTAAATCAAAATAGACCCCAACAAAATTCAAAAATACAACTGTGCCAAATCCATCGAACATCCCAAAAAAATATCGATAATTCACAATCCATCCAAAACCCGAAAACGTTAAAGAATAAAAACCGCTCCAGGAAACCCGAATAATAAAGGAAGTGTAAAATAAATATTAGTTAAGGCAACTAAAATACACTTCCTTTTAGTAAAAAAATGTAAATGTTTTATCCAAAAACCTAGAATAGAAAAAGAAACATTCCCACCCACATAAAAGTTAACTATACATTTTTCAATGACCATTACATACATCATTTACACAAAAAGTAACTAAATACATACAAACACAATGATTCTAACTAGGCCGTAAATGCAAAACACGCCGATAAAAATTAATACCTAAATAAACTACTACAAACATCATAACTTCTAATACATAACTCCACACACCCTAAATATAAAACTACTACATTCCAAACACACTTAAAATGGTTAACATATAAAGAAAATAACTCTTACGTTCTCAGACGCGAAGCAGCTTCCAGCCGCAAGCTTGAATCTTCCCAAATGACCCAAAAAGATAAAGAGCGGTTATAAAATAAAACACCCAAATAATATCAACACAAAAATAGTTAAATAAATGACCTAGGGCCAGATGTAGGAAGCTTAATTCCTGTCGGTAATGGCCGAAATTACCGAATTTCGGCCGTTACCGACCGGAATTAGGCTTTTCATATGTAGGTGGCTTCATTTCAGATTCGGTAATTTACCGAATCGGTATTTAAGAATTCGGTAAATTACCTATTCTTAAAAATACCGAATCGGTAAATTACCAAATCTGAAATGTAGGGAGCACTCAAATGAGTGCTTTATCCATCTTAGGATTCGTTATTTACCACCAACTAGAAGTTGGTGGTAAATAATGAAAACCTTAGAAAAAGCATTTTTTTTTGCTTTTCCAACAGTGCCATGTTGTAGACATACATGCCCTTAGGGCATGTATGTCTGCAACATGTGCACCCATACACATTTGAGGGGTGCAACAGGGTGTCAAAGTGACACCCTGCCACCCCTCAATGTTTCTCCCATTTAACGAATCGGTATTTACCGATTCAGTAATTGACATTCATTCCTATGGGCCACCAGGCCCTTAGGAATGAATGGCAATTACCGAAATAAATAAATACATATGTATGTTAAAAATATGAGAAACAATGTATACATTTAATTTATTTCAACAAAATAAATTTGCAAACATTTGAAAATTATTAATATTAATAATGCACTATTAATAATAGAAAAATATAATTCATATTATAATACAAAAATGTTATGTAAAAACTGTATAGTATAATATTAACAGAATATGATGTAATTCATTTTCTTTAAATGTATATTAACATGTATACCATGATTTCAACAATAAAGTAATATGTAAAACATATAAACTAACACATTTTGAAAATGAAAAATAAAAATGCATCCAACTATATGTACAAAATGTATTCAAATGTTAAATATATTTTCATTGACTATACTGTTTATATGTTCCTATAATGTACTTGTCTAAACAACTATACAAATGAAAAATAATTTGTATAAAATACAAAATTCAAATACTTATACATTAGTTAATCATTTATACTGTTATAATAAATATTTTCTTTGACTTATGTACTCTCTGAATTATATAATAAAAAAAGTTCAAAAAAACTAATTTCTTTTGACTACCCTACTTTTACTACCATTGTACAAAAATGTGTATCGTTTTACAATTTATATATATATTACAAAATTTAAAATAAAAATATACACTTTCTTTAAACATATAAAAAGTATTTTTACAATAATAATTATTTTAATACATATAACATAACATTTAAAAATTATTATATTAAATATAACTTATATTTTAAATAAAACATTACATACTTTAGACACAACTATAAGAAAGATTTTTTTTAAAACCTAACTAAAACATTACTCCCACTATAATATAAATTTATTTTACAATACATTCAGAACAATAAAAATAATTAATTAACTATTCCCACTCCAATCTACATTAAATTGAGATAGATGCTGGACACTGAACCTAATTCATTTACTATTCCCACTCCAATCTACATTTAATTAGGGTAGGTGCTGGACACTGAACCCAATTCATTTACTATTCCCACTCCAATGTACATTTTATTAGGGTAGGTGCTGGACACTAAACCTAATTAATTTACTATTCCAACTCCTTTTTTTTTTCTTATACACGCACGTGCTACAGCCATACAAATACAAATAAAATAAATCTTAGCTTTAGATCTTATTTGAGCAGATATTTCCGTGCTAAGGCCATCAATACTAATTCCCCAGTTATACTTATCGGCCGTTCCAATATTAATTGTAAAAAGTGTTATATTGCTAAAAAAAATCAGATAATTTCGGGCATGCAAAGAACATATGCACAGCGTCAGCAGTATGTTGTCCACAGCTATTGCACTTAGTCCCAGTGGCAGAGCTCCATTTAGATATGTTTTTTGGAGTATAATATAAATCGTGTATAGCCATGTAGTGCTGTGTTCGCCTCATTCCGGTCATTAGAACACAAGTAGCCAGCCTAAATAATTCAACAATATTAACTTTGGTTATCCCTAGTTTAGTTACCCATTTCATTTGACAACTTTCAAGATCATCAGGAAGTTCTGCAACCAGATAAGAATAAAATTGTCCTATTGATGTTTTTTCCTCCTACTTTCAATGAGAGGAATTTTCGTCAAGTGCTGTTCTGTCCCAGGACCTAAAGTCTGGAGAAAACTACGTATTTAGAGAAATTAAAAAAATTCATTTTTAGGCAGACCAAAAGTATTTTGTAATTCAATAAAAGGATAACTGTCCCTCTTGCAGAAGGTCCCCTAAACATTGAATTCCTCTAATGCCCCACCTTTTAGCAGCTTGATCACGAAAAATAAACGGTAATAACTCAGATGCAGCGAACGGTGTATACATATTTAATTTTGGAATTCCCATGTGACGCTTAACTAGTTTCCATACCGCATAAGCGGCCTTTAGGATTTAGAATTTGATTTTTTTTTTTTTTATAACTTGGTTCTACTATTTTAACCAGACAGGCCTCACCCATCCCATGCTCATAAATAGAAGGGGTATTGGAGGGGAGTATATAAGCTCTATCCCCCACTACCAGCGGACTAATAAATTGCAGAGTTGCTGCAACATAATAGATCAAAAAATAGGGGATTCCCCAGACCCCCTTTGGCAGTACCATCTTTTTATAAGCTCTTCGTTGTCGCTTATAACCCCACAGAAACCTGGTGGCAATTCTCCAATCTTTTAAAGCATATAACTGGAAATTCAATTGGAATTGTGCGAACCATATATGAAAGTTTCGGTAGTACCAACATTTTTAGCACATTAGATCTACCATATAAAGACAAATGGAGGTGATCTAGTCTCTCCAATACTGAATTCATCTTAGTCAATGCAGGGTTCATATTTAGTTCAGGGATATTGGATACGGGGAGTGAAATCTTAATGCCTAAATAGGCAACTTCTGGAACAGTGATTATGTTAAACGGAGGATCTTCACCCGCATAAAGAATTTGAGTTTTGGAAATTTTCAACTTGTAGCCTGAGAATGAGCGAAACTGAGCTGCTAGTTATTAATGACTGGAAGTGCAGTACTAATATCTGTTGTAACTACTACAATATCATCTGCATAAGCAAGGGCTCGATAATCTATATGACATAAGGGGATAGGCTTAATATTTTCAGCCACATTTAACTTATTCAAAAAGGGGTCGATCTATAAAGCAAACAAAAGTGGGGAACACGGATACCCTTGCCGTGTGCCGTGAGAAATTGAGAACAAAGCAGATGTTTGTCCAGCTAAGCGTATACAGGCAGTAGGGGAGTGATAAAGAGTTTTTGAAGCAGTTAAAATACCAGAACCAAATCCTTTCTGACCTAGGGCATCCCACATACATGAACAGGAAAGCCTGTTGAATGCTTTTTCAGCATCCAACAGGGTTACCCCAATCACAGTGCTGATCCAGAAAGGCGATCAAGCGCCAAACGTGATCCGTTGTGTCTCGTCCAGGGATAAATCCATGCTGGAACTTTGACACAAGTGGTGTTATTATGCCAGACAGACGAGACGCAAGGATCTTAGAATCTACCTTGCTGTCAGCATTAATGAGCGATCTAGGTCTATATGAAGAGGGCATTAAAGGTGACTTATCTTTTTTTAAGAAAGATGGTAATTATTGAGTTCCGCCATGAGTTCCTGGTCATTTCTGAGGGACAGATCTTTCTGGGTATCGGCCCGCCGTTTCTTTCCCAATCCCATTCCATAGCCCAAGGGGTTCCTCAAGGCTCTGCATTAAGCCCGTCGCTGTTCAATCTTTATGTCCAGCCATTGTCGGCTTTGGCAAAGAACTGGGACCTAACGATGGTATCATATGCTGACGATACCCAGCTTGTGATCACCCTAGCTGAAGGGCCATCTACATCGGCCACTAGGTTCAGAGACAGGATGGCAGCAGTAGCCCAATGGATGGCAGATAATTGTCTTCAGCTTAATGCGAGCAAAACGGAGGTCCTACTGGTGGAGGAAAAACACAGCCCTTTGGAATGAGCATTGGTGGCCGGCATCTTTGGGGGACAATGCCAATGTCTAAGACCTTGGTTAAGAACTTGGGAGTTTGGATGGACTCTCGCTTAGCTTTCAGACCCATACTAAGCGAGTGGCTGCCACATGTGTGGGCTTGCTAAGAGGCCTCAATCCTCTCCTGAAGTTCTTTGAACCAGCAGTGCGACAGCTCATTGTCCAATCCACTATTTTATCTCGATTGGACTATGCTAGTGTGCTATTCTTGGGGGCCAATAAAGCCGAGATTCAACGAGTCCAAAATTCGGCAGCTAGGATTTTGGTGGGACTTCCCCGCCGATGTTCTGTCAGAGATACGATCAAAGGGTTACATTGGCTTCCGATTTATGCCCGGATTCAGTTCAAAGCTCTGTGTCTGGTGTTTAAGATCTTTAAATCTGGGAGCCCGGAACTTCTATGTACCCTTCTGACCCCATATGTTCCTCACCGCAACCTGCGCTCGCTAGGACCACACCTGGTGACTGTACCATGGATTAAACTCTGCCGTATTGGTGGTCGGTTGTTTCTTTTCATGGCAGCTAAGCTATGGAACTCCGTGCAGGCCCATATCCGTGGAATGGAGGACGTGCTAGTTTTCAGGAAAGCAATTAAAACCCTTCTTTTCCCTTCAACATAATTGATACTTGATACTTGTATAGCGCACTACTCACCCGCAAGGGTCTCAAGGCGCTTGTACGAATACCGCTGTGGAACCCATCCTGGCTTTCCCTGTGCGGCGTCCACTCCTGGGCACCCCCAAGGTGGAGGCCAGTCAACATAGCCTTCTGGATTTTGTTTGGCTAGCTCTCATTGGATCTTGTACCATTTAGATTTGCCAGCGCCGGGACGCCTCTTTGCTGGGGCAGCTGCGCGCTTTAAAAAATAATTAACATAACATGAGACAGGAGCGTTCCCCTTCTGGGCTTCCCGAAATACCGATTATTGTTTAGGGCAATACCGCCATTAATTCTCCCTTTGAGACTGCCTGAAAAACTCTAAAAAAATTCGAGAGGAATGCCGTCGGGGCCAACAGCCTCACCCACCGCTTAAGAAAGTAAGGCTGCCTTGACCTCTTCCCATGTGATAGGTATATCTAATTCCTCTGCTTGCTCCGATGTCAGGATGGAATTCCCAATATTAGTGCTGAAGTCTGCTATATTATCCTCCGAACCAGTGATGGTTTCCTCTGTATATAAATTACTATAGAATTTACGAAAGACCTCCAATACTTCCACAGGTTTGTCGTGCATTTGCCCTGAATCATCAAGAATACTATCTATCCTGCTAGCAACCTCTTTTTGCCGAAGCCTCTTGGCTAATACTCGCCCCGAATTTTACCCCACCTCATAAATCGCTGATCTATAAATTGCAACTTGTGCAGCTAGTTTTGCGGCAAAGCCCTGATACAATGTTGCTTTCTGAATAGACAGATCCCTTTGAATTTGATCTATACTAACCCCGCTACAATTGCCGACATCAGCTGGATGTCAATATCTCTTAGTTTTCCCATCTCAATATTTCACATTGTTTGCTAATTGAGTAACTTAATGTTTCTCCCCGAATCCCTGATTTTTAAAGCATCCCACACCACCTGGACTGAGTCAGAGCCATGATTAATTTAAAAAAACTCAACTATCCATTTCCCCATCTGCTCAACATAAAGGAGATCAAATAGAAATTTACGCTCAAAAGTCCAGAGTCTCGAAGGGGATCTATAGTTGGTATCTAACTCTAAGTTAATAGGATTGTGATCAGAGATTACTTTAGGGAAGATATTAAACCTAACATTGTTAGCATTATTTATATATCCAGCAGTTACAAAGAAATAATCTAAACGAAAATGTTTTTGGTGAGGGACGGAAAAAAAAGTACTCCCGGCAGCTCCCATTCCCTTTAAGTAACCTACATCAACTAACCCTAATTCTTTAATAAGCCCTCTAATTGCTCTGAAAACTTTGTTTTTCTTTCCCCCATAAACATAGTTGCTGGTTATATCAAGTTTCCCATCCAAATGAAGGTTAAGATCCCCGCATACTATTAAAGGGGATGGCCAGGTCGCAAGCTCTATACTAAGCTGATCCAGCATGTTTGGATCATCCAAATTAGGGCCATAAATAGTACAGATAGTCACTGACAAACCTTCCATAACCAATTCAATAATTACCCAGCGACCAAAATGATCTTCTTTCACACGCTTGGATGTCCCCCATCCGTATCTTTTCAGAACAGCCACCCCTCTTGTAGTTGTGCCCTACAGTGTACAGCCAACTAACTCGAGACCCAAGTCTTTAAACCAGCTTCTATTATTCCATGCTATATGGGTCTCTTGTATACACAAAAAATCCACTTTCATAGTTTTGAGCATTTGGTCCATTATTCCCCTTTTCCTCTTATCGTTTAGCCCACAAATATTCCATGAGCATATCATAAATGTACCCATTTTTTAAAGAATTTTGAGTCTGGCTTCTCAAGAAATTTTTTTGGGCCATCCTTTTGACTAACACATTAACAAATAAGTATACAATTGTGAAAGCTTTATTGAACACCTCATGGCTGAAGTTTGTGCTTAAGACCACTTCTCTGCTATTCCTTACCCCACACACCACCACCCCCTTTCCCACCCTTCCTCCCCGCAAACCACCCTCGCCCACTCCAAAACCCACCCAAATAAGGCATAGCGACAGAACTGTCTCCGTTGTGATGGAGAGAAAGGCTGGTTGCCCCCAACCGATCCTTCGCCACCCCCCCTAAACTGAAACAGAATTGCAACCAAATTGAAAACACTATGGGGCTCATTGGGATAGCGTGCGGAAAATCACCCCGACCACCATGGAGGCAGGAAACAACCGCCCTCCTGGACCGCGGATAAACCGGCGGTCAAATTAGGATCAACCGCCCAAACAGACCGACCGTGGCGTAGCAGGCTAACAAAAACCGTCCGATGCGTGCGGTGACGTCTAAAAACCGTCCGCTGCGGTCAGAAAAGCAACACCCCACCGCAAGCATAGCGAAGACACTGCAAGGGAAATTAGGATTTCCCCGATTGTCCTGCAATACGAACCGCTGTTTCCGACCGCCGCGGTCGCACACTGCAGTGAATGGGAGAGACAGCGGAAGAGCTGCAGCATTGCCACCGCCGCGGATGGTACATGGCGGACGAAGCAAAAACACACCAACGATGCCCAACTGAGCACAAATCAAAGCCATGCCACACAAATAAACAAAACACATACCAATGTAAAATAAATTAAAAATAACAAACTCCCAGGACAACACCCACAATACACCTCACAGCAAAGGCCCAATTGGACACACCCACACAGCTGAGTATAAATACAGGTCCTTCACTGACCACAATTCCGTGCAAGACTCCAGAAGAGAAGGGCATACACCTGATCTGAGAGGAGAGGCTAAATAACACAGCACACACACATCACCACCACCACTACACCATCACCAAAAACTCCCCAGCACACAACACATCTTACACCTCAACACCACACCTACCACCCCCACCCCTGCACTCACAAACACTGCAAACACCAACCACCATGGCAGCACAGAAAATGACAAAATTCACAGAGGGTGAGTTGATAGTCCTGGTCAATGAGATAGTGAGAGTGGAACCACAACTGTTTGGTAGCCTGGTCCAACAGACACCATTAGCCACAAGGACACAAATGTGGGAAAGGATAGTCTAAAGGGTCAATGCAGTAGGGACACCCCGCGATCCAAGAAGGAGATTATGAAGCGGTGGCATGATCTGAAGAGGGTTGTCAAGAAGAAGAAGAGCAAGAACTGGGAGCTGGCGAACGTGACTGGCAGTGGCCCTCGCATCCCACAGAAAACATTCACACCATGGGAGGAGAAGGTGCTTGCCATACTGCATCCTGAGAGTCTCACAGGAGTAGCCGAGGGAACGGAGGCTGGTAAGTACAAACAAATGCCAAACACACTGATAAGTACTTCCTTTTACAACCCAAACACCATTGCACTGTTCAGCCTCACCTAACAGGTAGCCAGCTATCTTCACTGTGAGGTCTGTTTGGGGAGTGAGGCCTGCACTACCACTCCCAGTATGCCTCCTGTCCCTCACTCTAGTAGCATGGAGGCCCCCCAACCCAGGAGCATGTGTCAGCCATTGCACTGTTTATCAAACAGACTCACAGGTAGGTAGCCATCTTGTAATGGAGGACTGGGGTGGGAGGCCTGTATTACTACTCCCAGCATGCCCCCTGTCACACACCCCAGCAGCATGGAGCCCCCCCCCAACCCAGGAGCATGTGTCAGCCATTGCACTGTTCACCATCTTGTAATGGAGGACTGTTTGGGGGAGAAACAACCTTTACAATGCAACTTTTACAACGCACTACCATTACAACTTTTACAACGCAAGATCCATTACAACGCATGTCATTACAATGCATGTCATTACAGCGCATGTCATTACAGCGCATGTCATTACAGCGCATGTCATTACAGCGCATGTCATTACAGCGCATACCATTACAACGCATACCATTACAATACATACCATTACAATGCATAGTACCCTTACACTATCCAACACATACCCTACTGTTGCACCCCCTGGAGATAGAATAGTAATTTTTTACCCCTATACTATACAATACTTAACAAACATGCGTTGTAATGGGATGCGTTGTAAAGGTAGTATGCGTTGTAATGGAATGCGTTGAAATGGTCGTTTTTGGAAATTCGTTGTAATGGCATGCGTTGTAAGGGAATGCGTTGTAAAGGATGTTGCGTTGTACAAACATTGTTGTAAAGGCATGCTTTGAAACGTCAAACAACCGTTTGGGGGTGGGAGGCCTGTATTACTACTCACAGCATGCCCCCTGTCACACACCCTAGCAGCATGGAACGCCCCCCCACCCAGGAGCATGTGTCAGCCATTGCACTGTTCACCATCACCTACCAGGTAGATAGCCATCTTGTAATGGAGGACTGTTTGGGGGTGGGAGGCCTGTTTCACTACTCCCAGCATGCCCCATGTCACACACCCCAGCAGCATGAAGGCCCCCCCAACCCAGGAGCATGTGTCAGCCATTGCACTGTTCACCATCACTTACCAGGTAGGTAGCCATCTTGTATTGGGGGACTGTTTGGGGGTGGGAGGACTGTATTAATACTCCCAGCATGCCCCTGTCACACACCCCAGCGGCATGGAGGCCCCCCAACCCAGGAGCATGTGTCCGCCATTGCACTGTTTATCAAACAGACTCACAGGTAAGTAGCCATCTTGTAATGGAGGACTGTTTGGGGGTGGGAGGCCTGTATTACTACTCCAGGCATGCCCCTTGTCCCACACCCCAGCATCATGGAGGCCCCCAAGCCAGGAACATGTGTCAGCCATTGCACTGTCCACCCTCACCTAACAGGTAGGTAGCCATCCTCACAGTTGTAGCTGTTTATGTCTGGGAGACCTACAACACTACACAGGGCACCAATTGCATGCAATGCATTGGCACAGGACATGTATGAGTTCATGATGTTGGCATGCACCATGTAATAACAGTCAGTATTGCCTGTAACAAGAATACAAAAGTTTTCTCAATTGTGTAGTGTACAGACCACAGATGACATGCAGCTAACACAATCCCTGCACATCGCCCAACACTGACCATTTTCCATTTAATCCACAGGTGATGAAGATCTTGCTGCAGCGGACAACATCAACCAGCAGAGCCAGTCTCCACCCCCGGTACATGGACTCTCGGATGTAGACTCCCAGGACAGTTTGGACGATGAGCTCCAGGCCGGCCCATCTGGTGTTCCAAGGCCCAACCGGGCCCAGGGCCCCATCCTTCCCACCACCACGTCTGCTGCAACATCTGCACAACAGACCCCTGCAGTCACGGCCTGTGCCTCCACCGCTGCCACCTCGGACACCACCACCACCCTCCCTGTCCAAGGGGATGAGCAGGACACACTACCAACTGTGGGGGCAGGGAGTAAGTGGGACACCTGGCAAGCAGGGTAAGGTGGTCCAGAGGCGTAGCCAGACAAAGCGTCCTGCAGGATCCAGCACATCACCAGAGGGAGTGCCTGTGTCTGAAACAGATGCGGGCCAGTCGGTGTGTGTACCTGTTGTGTCATCACCTGTTCCCATTAACCCCAAGACGGGGAAGCCATTCCGTATTCCCAAAAAGTGGAAGGACACCCCTCCAACCTCTCCCACCCACCCTGTGTCCCAGGTCTGCATGACTCCACCTCCACGTGCTACTATACCACCTGGTCCAAATAGCCCTCTCGCTTGCCAGACGACTGATAGCCCTACATGACCTGTTTCTCTGTCTCCCCAGTCAGGTGTTCCTGCTGAGCCCGAAACACAGCCCGCTCTAAGTCAACCTGACAGCCAGATGTGAGTGTTAGCCCCCCCTCATACACCTGTCTCTCATTGAGGTGTGCTAGTCCTGACCATCGTTTGCCACATGGTTGTGTTGATGGCCATGAAAGGGTACAGTCATACACACTCACTGTGCAGCTTCTCATGTCCGGACTCTGCACTTGTCCCTGGCCACTTGCCCTGTTGTTCTGTTGTGTTGGAGTCTCACCTGTGCCATGCCCACTGGCCCTGTTGCTCTGCTGTATTGTATTCTCACCTGTGCCATGCCCACTGGCCCTGTTGCTCTGCTGTGTTGGAGTCTCACCTGTGCCATGGACACTGACCCTGTTGCTCTGCTGTGTTGTACTCTCACCTGTGCCATGCCCACTGGCCCTGTTGCTCTGCTGTGCTGGAGTCTCACCTGTGCCATGTACACTGACCCTGTTGCTCTGCTGTGTTGTACTCTCACCTGTGCCATGGACACTGACCCTGTTGCTCTGCTGTGTTGTACTCTCACCTGTGCCATGGACAGTGGCCTTCCTGTTTGTACTTTGCCTGTGCAGGATATCTTGCATTTGCTCTGCTTTTTGTACCTTGATGTTGTGTACAGTTGTTATACTTTCACATCTGCAATATGTGAATAAAGACAGTTACTCCTGTTGTGTCTTTTGTAAGTGTCCTTGCTGAATAAAGTTATTTGTGTGTGTGCATTTAGTTGAATGGGCCACATGTTCTATGTATCACTTCGACATTGCTAAGCTCTTTGTCCGCATCACATTTATAGACCGAGGTGACAGGGGCTTCAGTCCATTCTGACACTGATACTTGTGTTACCTGTGTTGGCTTTTTTAGCTGTCATGCTGTTATGTTTTGCGTGGTTTTCTGTTGTTGGCTACGTGGTTGCCACGTCAGTTTGGGGTACACTGCCAGCACAGGGTGTGATGCTGTGCCCAGGTTAGCATGCTGGATGCGCACTGTCATGATGTATATGTATTATTCCTGTATATATGCCCAGCTGTGTATGTGTATGGACATCATGTGTTGGCCCGTAGTCCTGGTCCCATGGCATACATGTGATGTGTGCTCTTGGGTGGTGAGGAGGTGTGCAGTGTGAAGGGTGTGATTTTGTATTTGCTATGTATGTGTGTGTGCCCCTGGATTGGGATAGACACACGTGTCAGCCAGGAGTTGTGTGCCTGGGGTTTTGATTGTCCTGCCCTGTGTAAATGATTTGATGCTTTTGTGTGAGTTGTCTGATGTGCACTGTGCAGTGTGTTGGTGTGTCCATGCAGTTCTGTCTGACTCCTCCTTGTTGTATTTGTCACTTATGTGTGCAAAGTGTGTTATTTGCACATCAGTGTTGTGGTTGTTGGCTCATCAATGTGTGTTGTGTATGTTTGTGTGGCCTGTGTGACCCTGCTGGTCATCACTGGCATTGTCTGTGACTTAATCTAGCACTGCAGGCACATGGTGCTATTTCTGTTCCTGTAAGGCATAGTGTGTGGTGTGATGCCATCCCCTGTGTGTGCCACTTGTGCATCGACATTGTGGGTCTGCATTCACTCTATTTGTGTATTGGACACACCTCACATGTCTGATACTGACATGCAAATCAGTTGATTTTGATGTTAGCTGCCCCTTAGTTTCCATGTCTATGTGCCTCCCTGTGAGAAGGTGGCCTGATATGCAGTGTTCACTATTCTAGTGACCACTATGTATCAGTCCAGCAACCCTTATGGTGATTGGTTGTAAGTCAACCTTATAGACCAGCTATCCTAGTAGCTTGGATACGAGCAGTCTAAGGCTAAAGACTCGAGAGGGCGTGTTAAGCCAGCTGTTTACCACACATATACCCCTTGAACACCAAGTGAAAGGACAACACACAAGTGTTATGAAAATAAACAATGTATTTATTCGATTCACAACAGCCCTGTACTCTTTATGAGGACAGGGTACTAAGCACAAAACAAAACTCTTATAAAAATACTTAAGTTTGCACAGTATACACAAATGCCCGAGGGGCACGATAAACCATATACTCTGAAAGTGGAATGCGAAATTACTAGCAGGTAAGTACAGTACTAATAGGCTTTGGAATCGCTAGGACTTGACTATAGAATCGTTAGATTACTTCTAGGAGACCCAGGGGACTCGGGTGCAGAGTGTGCACTCTCCCGCGTGATGCGGGACAAAGTCTATGGTAGCTAGATTTCACAGAGTTAGTGTTCTCGGGCGAACCCGACCTGGTAGGAGGAAAACGAAAGTGGATTCTGACCCTTGGATAGTGAGGCTATGCTGGGGCACCGAAATGCCGAAGTTACCTAGCCCAGGGGCTGCAGCTGCATAGGTCTCAAAAGACGTCGGGAATCCTCGTAGACGGACCAGGAGCCTGGAAGAAAGATGCTGGCAGGCGACCAGTGAAGAGAGTTCGAAGTGATCCAAGCCTGGATCTTGAAGATAGATGACACCTGAAAGCAGAGGGGACCAAGTTTGTGACTACTAGCCAGTAGTCAGGGGGCACCAGGAGGGCACCGGATGGTAGTCACCTCGACTAGGTGAGTGGGCGACGCTGTGCTCTGCAGACCTCACGGACCAGGAAGCGTTGTCGGCGACCAGGATGGAGGAGCGAGCTGTCCCACGATGGATGAAGCTGTCGGCGTCGCTGGACCCAGGATTGGGCAACAAAGCCTTGGCAAATTCAAGCCCACGCGGTGGACTCAAAATGGGGTCTGGAGTGGACCAGGAGGGTCCGGGGTGCTCCTCTCTTGGAAGGGAGCAAGGGCCAGTCTGGAGCAACCAGACCAGCAGCAGTGATGTCGTCGGGCGTCGTTAGGAAGGCCACAAGCCAGCGGGCTAGTAGCCAAACAACGCGGTGAGCAGCAAAAGGCAGAAGGGCCCCACGCAGATCGTAGAGATGCTGGAGGGCTGATCTTCGGTGCTGGAGCTGCTCAGGGTCGGGGCTTCTCGGACCCCAAAGTACTCACCAGAGGAACACTCGGCGGGCTTGTTGTGAAGAAGTCGTGCAGTCTTGGCGATCGTCGGTCCCTTGAGGTCTCGTGGCACTCACGGTTCTCAGCTTGGCTGCAGAGGTGAGTAGAGGTCAGAGGTGCCAGGGAAGCCGGGTCTCGTCGAGCTGTGTCGTCGGATTCCTGAGGAAGGACTTGCAGCAGACCGCAGTGTTCTTGATGGTGCCTGCGGATGCAGGGTGACTACTCCTTAGCCACAAGGGAGAATCTTGAAGGAAATCTTGAAGTCCTTTCGTAGAAAGTCGTAAAAGATGATCTAATTTGAACAGGTGGCCCGCTCCTATCTTTATACTAAGAAAAGGGGCTGACCCGGTGACTAGGTCCTGCCTATGGGTGGGACTAGGAGGGGGGTGGTTACACCCCTCTCCCATGCCGGACTTTCCTCAGGCCAGGGGCTGGGGTGCCCCTGGAACTGGTTCTAGCCGGCAGATGCGTACTGAGCACCGGGGTGCCACTCAGCAGTCACCTTCCTGTAAAGCCCTGCCTACCCAGGATTCACAAAACCATGTCTGGGATGGTGCTAGCACCGCCCCGGACAGGAAACCCTTTGTCCAGGCTCTCCTCGCTGGAAGGACTCCCAGCAGCAGGAGGTCAGACTCGTGTCTGTGGTGGCAGCATCCATTTTGTGGAGCTGAGGCTTCGCTTAACTTTAACCGGGGTTCACAGTCACATACATGTCGTGTCCCTCTAGAAGGGTGGAATGCTAACCCCGTCGCCAGAATTGGCGAGGGGTTAGTATTCCAATTCGTATGACACCTTACTCGACATGTTTTGATAAAGCAATACCAAAGATAGCATTTAACCGCGAGGATTATAATGCACTTAAGAGTATATGGTATGCGTTATCATGGAACAGCTATTAGGACTTGGTTCCGCAAGCTGCAAACGGGCTCAGCTCATGCCAGAGCACCATTTCACACGATTCCAAGCACTCTGCCTTCAGGATTGTCAAGGCCTGCCACAGGAGTGACTGATAGGAATCTGTGTGTCCATTTTAGGGTTAGATATAGGTATACTATATCTCAGCAAAGGGTGATTACACGACTTTGCCTCAGCTGTCATGCAGCCAGTTGTGTCAGATTTAGCTGGCCATCCAGGGGTGGCATAATACATGCTTCAGCCCCTGGTAGGCCCTGGGTACACCTATGCCCTGAGTTACAGGGTCTGATAAGGTGGCCCAGTACCAATTGGTAAATGCACCTAGGGTACACGTTGTAATTTAGAGAGAGAACAGCCAGGCTGTGGGTCTGATTGGCAGGCCCACAGCCAGAGAAAGTCGTAAACCAGTGAAACAAAAGCAAAAAATCTAGGTGATCATAGGATTGCAGACCCTACTCTCCTACATGACCCCCCCCCCCAAACTTTGGGACAATAAGCTAACCTTGACCAGGTGAGTCTTCTTGTTCTAAGTGGAAATATCTGGAGAGCCCATCGGCATTGCCATGATCAGTACCAGGTCTATGTTCCACTGTAAAGTCCATCCCCTGTAGGGAAATGGACCACCAAAACAGTTTGGGGTTTTCACCCTTCATCTGATTTAGCCACAAGAGGGGCTTAATGGTCGGTCTGAATCTTGAAGTGAGTGCCAAACAAGTATGGCCTCAGCTTCTTCAGGGCCCAAACCACAGCAAAGGCCTCCCTCTCAATAGCTGACCAATTCTTCTCTCTGGGGGTCAGCCTTCTGCTTATGAAAGCAATGGGCTGGTCTTGACCATCAAAATTCAGTTGAGATAGAACAGCTCCCACACCCAACTCAGAAGCATCTGTTTGGACAATGAATGGTTTGGAGTAGTCTAGACTCTTGAGGATAGGTGCTGTGCACATGGCCTGCTTTAGGTCATCGAATGCTTTTTGACAGCCTGCTGTCCACTGAACCTTTTTTGGCGTTTTCTTACTTGTCAGTTCATTTAATGGAGTCACAATTGATCCATAGTTCCTGACAAACTTTCTATAGTAACCAGTCAGGCCCAAGAAAGCTCGAACCTGAGTCTGGGTGGTTGGAGGAGCCCAGTCCCTGATTGACTGTATTTTGCTCTCCAGTGGTTGAACTTGGCCTCCACCTACAAGGTGGCCCAAGTATACAACCTGTGTCTGCCCTATCTGGCACTTGGTAGCCTTGATAGTGAGACCTGCTGCTTGCAGAGCCTCTAACACTTTCCTCAGGTGGACCAGGTGATCCTCCAGGTGGAGCTAAAGACAGCAATATCATCAAGATATGCTGCACAGAAGTCATCCAGCCCAGGGAGAACATGATTCACCAACCTTTGGAAGGTGGCAGGTGCATTTTTCAGACCAAAGGGCATTACCACAAACTGATAATGCCCACCAGGGGTTGAAAATGCTGTCTTGGGCTTGGCATCCTCCGCTAACCTGATTTGCCAATACCCAGCTGTCAGGTCAAATGTACTTAAGTAGTTGGCAGAAGCCAATCTATCTATAAGCTCATCTGCCCTTGGTATTGGGTGGGCATCAGTCTTAGTGACAGCATTGAGACCTCTGTAGTCTACGCAAAACCTCATCTCTTTCTTACCACCCTGGGTGTGAGGTTTTGGCACTAGAACTACTGGACTAGCCCAAGGGCTATCTGAGGGTTCAATGAAACCCAACTCCAACATTTTCTGCACTTCAGTTTTGATGCAGTCTCTAACATGATCAGGCTGCCTGTAGATTTTACTCTTAACTGGCAAGCTGTCACCAGTGTCAACCTCATGGGTACACCAATTGGTCTGACTGGGTGTCAGAGAGAACATATGTCTGAAAGACTGAAGAACCTGTTTACAGTCTTTCTGTTGATGCTCAGAGAGGCTGCCACAAAAGACAACACCATCTACTGACCCATCATCAGGATTCTGAGTGAGCAGGTCTGGGAGAGGGTCACTCTCTTCCTCCTGTCCCTCATCTATGGCCATGAGCAAGCTCATGTCCTTCCTGTCGACATATGCTTTGAGCCTGTTGACATGGAGTACCCTGTGGGGGCTCCTGGGAGTTCCAAGGTCCACCAGGTAGGTGACCTCTCCCTTTTGCTCAAGAATTGTGTGGGGCCCAGACCATTTGTCTTTGAGTGCTGCTGGGGCCACTGGCTCCAACACCCAAACCTTCTGTCCAGGCTGATAAACAGTCAGGACAGCCTTTTGGTCATGCCAAGCTTTTTGGAGTTCTTGACTGGCCTTAAGGTTTTCAGATGCCTTCTCCATATACTCAGCCATCCTGGAGCGGAGACCAAGTACATAGTCCACTATGCTGTTTGCAGGCTTTTTGAGAGGTCTCTCCCATCCTTCCTTCACCAAACACAGGGGGCCTCTCACAGGATGCCCATACAAAAGTTCAAAAGGGCTGTAGCCAACCCCCTTTTGTGGGACCTCTCTGTAAGCAAACAGAAGGCAGGGAATCAGGACATCCCATCTTCGCCTGAGCTCTTCAGGTAGTCCATGAATCATCCCTTTTAGGGTCCTGTTGAACCTTTCAACAAGCCCATTGCATTGTGGGTGATAGGGTGTGGTGAACTTGTAGTTGACACCACATTCCTTCCACATAGCAGTTAAGTAGCTTGACATGAAGTTTGCACCTCTGTCAGAGACAACCTCCTTAGGGAAGCCCACTCTGGAGAACACTCCAACTAGGGCTCTTGCCACCACAGGGGCTGTGGTGGTCCTAAGGGGAATAGCTTCAGGATACCTGGTGGCATGATCCACTACCACCAGTATAAACTTGTGCCCTGATGCTGTCTGGGGTTCCATTGGACCAACAATGTCAATCCCCACTCTTTCAAAGGGCACCCCCACCACAGGCATTGGTATAAGGGGGGCCTTTGTTGTGCCACCTGACTTACCACTGGCTTGGCAAGTGACACAGGAGCGACAAAACTCCTTGGTATCCTCATTCATGTGAGGCCAGTGAAAGTGTGAGACAAGCCTGTCCCAAGTCTTTGTCTGGCCTAAGTGACCTGCTAAGAGAATCTCATGGGCCAAGGTAAGAAGGAAACCACGCTGAGACAAGGGGATGACCAGCCTCCTGGTCATGCCAGGCTTGGGGTCTCTTGCCTCAGTGTACAGGAGTCCATCCTCCCAGTATACCTTGTGGGTACCTGTGGCATTCCCAGCAGCCTCAGCAGCAGCCTGCTGTCTGAGGGGTTCAAGGGAAGAACAGTCTAATTGTTCCTTCCCCAGGTCTTCTCTTGAGGGTCCCCCTGAGCCCAGAAATTCAACTTGATCAAGCTCGAATTCTTTAGGCTCAGTTTCCCTCAATTCCTGTAGGTCAGCCTCCTCTGAGACCTGATCCTCAACCTGGGGCAAGGGGGAAGGCAATGCCTTAACCCTACTGCTCTTCTTCTTGGAAGGTGTCTGGTCCATTGTTCCAGGATCCAGCACCTGTTCAGTGGGGCCTCTTCTGGCCTGTGACCTAGTCACAGCAAGCACATGTGCTGGCAAGCCTAACATTTCCATGTGAGTCCTCTGCTCCACTTCTGACCATTGTGATGACTCCAAATCATTGCCCAACAAACAATCCACTGGGAGGTCTGCACTAACTACAACCTTCTTTTGGCCAGTTACCCCTCCCCAGTAGAAAGCTACAATTGCCATACTATGACTGGTAGTGACATTGCTTGCATTGGTCACCAGGAAATCTGTACCTGGCATGATTTGTCCAGGGTCCACAAAGTTAGGTGTCACCATTGTGACACTGGCACAAGTGTCCCTATAGGCCTGAGCCATTTTTCCATTAATGAAAGGTGTCTGTCTGTATTTGCCCAAAGTATTGGGACTTATATCCACATCCCCTGTACAGACAAGGACAGCCTGAGTGAGTGTGCCAACTAAGTTGTCATACCCCTCAGAACCCAAGGTTAACCCAACTAAACCCTTGGGAGGTGCACTACCACTGCTGACTGTACTAGGGGGCACAGGTGCCTTAGGGGCTGCAGTGGCAGGAGTCTGCCCTCATCCTTTCTTGGTGCACTCACTAAACCAGTGAGTTTTACTTTTACAGTATTGGCACCACCTTTTAGATTGGCCTTCTTGATTCTTCTTTTTCTGGGGAGCCTGACCCCCACCCTCTTTGGGTTGTTGGGGACCTGTCGAAGACTTCTGGTCATTTTGTTCCCCCTTAGAATCTTTACCCTTCTGGTCTGCTTTCTTCTGACCACCTTGATTCTGGCCCTGGTTCTGTTTAACTCTTGTTCTGACCCATCTGTCTGCCTTCTTTCCCAATTCTTATGGAGAGGTCAGATCTGAGTCAACAAGATGCTGATGCAACAACTGGTTCTGACAATTGTTTAAAATGTGTTCTCTCATGATCAAATTATACAATCCTGTGTAATCAGTAACCTTACTGCCCAGCAACCAGCCCTCCAAAGCCTTAGTGGCACAATCTACAAAATCAGACCAATCCTGAGACTGAGTTTTCTGGGTATCCCTGAACAGCACCCTGTACTGCTCAGTGGTTAGGCCAAACCCATCAATCAGTGTATTTTTCAGGACTTGGTAATTGTTAGCAACCTCCACTCTAGTAGTGAGGAGCTTGTCTCTACCTTTACCTTCAAAGGAGAGCCACAGGATAGCTGCCCACTGACTCTGGGGGACACACTGTACAGTGCAGGCCCTCTCCAAAGCAGTAATCCATTTGTGGATATCATCCCCTTGCTTAAAGGGGGGCACTATCTTATTCAGGTGTTTTGTATCAAAACTCCTTTCCCTATTGCTAGGTACAATGCTGCCACCAGTGGGTTTGGACCCACTCAATTCTTGCTCTCTAGCAAAGGCAAGTCAAGTCAAGGCAAGTCTTTCTTTGGCCAGGGCAAGTTCTTCCCTTTCAATCCTCAGATTGACTTCCCTTTCCTTAGCTTCATAGATTCTCCTCTGAGGGGAGGTCATCCTCCTCAGAGCAGAGTTCTGAGAGCCATTGGTTCGAATGGATCTGTTAGAGCCTCTTGATAGTGATCTAACTCGTCCATTCCCAATGTTAAGCTGGCCTGAGAGGGGCCCTAGGGTAGCCCTAGTACCATTCTCATGCCTGCTTAAGTTGGACCTGGTTAGTCTGCTGACTTCTACCTGTCCCTTGTCTGCCTCATCCCCTGAGAGATCCTCATCCTCTTCCCCATCATCAGTCTCAACTGTGAGGTGGATTAGGTCAGGATCACCCTGGGTTCCCTCTAGGGGAGGCATGTTCCCATCTGGATGAGAAGGCTCTGTGTCAGTAGCCCTCTTGACATCATAAGTCTCTAAGAGACCCAACAGAAAGGGAATGGTGGGGTTAGACCCCTGTCTCAGTTTCCTGGAGGTACACAGCTGTCTCATCTCCTGGAAAGTAAGAGCAGCATATCTTGAGGCGACCTGTGGAAGGTCCACTGACACAAGGGGAGACTCAGAGTTTCCTCCTTTGTCTGACATGCTGATTCTAGTGTGGTGTAAGTGATGCACCTACCTACACTATTTGTTTGCCTACTGATCCCTTGCTAAGAGTTGCAGCCAAGGTGTGCTAAGCCTTGAGGAGCTACAACAGCTGGTTCAGTAGAACTCAGAGTATTCTAAGCTAAGTTATATGTACCTGAAGTACTTATGTGATCTTTCAACAAGATATTCTTAGGATACGTGTGGTAAAACAACAGCAAGCTCAAATCCCAACCGCTGCTCACCAATGTGAGAAGGTGGCCTGATATGCATTGTTCACTATTCTAGTGACCACTATGTATCAGTCCAGCAACCCTTATGGTGATTGGTTGTAAGTCAACCTTATAGACCAGCTATCCTAGTAGCGTGGATACGAGCAGTCTAAGGCTAAAGACTCGAGAGGGCGTGTTAAACCAGCTGTTTACCACACATATACCCCTTGAACACCAAGTGAAAGGACACCACACAAGTGTTATGAAAATAAACAATGTATTTATTCGAATCACAACAGCCCTGTACTCTTTGAGGACAGGGTACTGAGCACAAAACAAAACTCTTATAAAAATACTTAAGTTCGCACAGTATACACAAATGCCCGAGGGGCACGATAAACCATATACTCTGAAAGTGGAATGCGAAATTACTAGCAGGTAAGTACAGTACTAATAGGCTTTGGGATCGCTAGGACTTGACTATAGAATCGTTAGATTACTTCTAGGAGACCCAGGGGACTCGGGTGCAGAGTGTGCACTCTCACGCGTGATGCGGGACAAAGTCTATGGTAGCTAGATTTCACAGAGTTAGTGTTCTCGGGCGAACCCGACCTGGTAGGAGGAAAACGAAAGTGGATTCTGACCCTTGGATAGTGAGGCTATGCTGGGGCACCGAAATGCCGAAGTTACCTAGCCCAGGGGCTGCAGCTGCATAGGTCTGAAAAGACGTCGGGAATCCTCGTAGACGGACCAGGAGCCTGGAAGAAAGATGCTCGCAGGCGACCAGTGAAGAGAGTTCGAAGTGATCCAAGCCTGGATCTTGAAGATAAATCACACCTGAAAGCAGAGGGGACCAAGTTCGTGACTACTAGCCAGTAGTCAGGGGGCACCAGGAGGGCACCGGATGGTAGTCACCTCGACTAGGTGAGTGGACGACGCTTTGCTCTGCAGACCTCACGGACCAGGAGGCGTTGTCGGCGACCAGGATGGAGGAGCGAGCTGTCCCACGATGGATGAAGCTGTCGGCGTCGCTGGACCCAGGATTGGGCAACAAAGCCTTGGCAAATTCAAGCCCACGCGGTGGACTCAAAATGGCGTCTGGAGTGGACCAGGAGGGTCCGGGTGCTCCTCTCTTGGAAGGGAGCAAGGGCCAGTCTGGAGCAACCAGACCAGCAGCAGTGATGTCGTCGGGCGTCGTTAGGAAGGCCACAAGCCAGCGGGCTAGTAGCCAAACAACGCGGTGAGCAGCAAAAGGCAGAAGGGCCCCACGCAGATCGTAGAGATGCTGGAGGGCTGATCTTCGGTGCTGGAGCTGCTCAGGGTCGGGGCTTCTCGGACCCCAAAGCACTCACCAGAGGGACACTCGGCGGGCTTGTTGTGAAGAAGTCGTGCAGTCTTGGCGATCGTCGGTCCCTTGAGGTCTCGTCGCACTCACGGTTCTCAGCTTGGCTGCAGAGGTGAGTAGAGGTCAGAGGTGCCAGGGAAGCCGGGTCTCGTCGAGCTGTGTCGTCGGATTCCTGAGGAAGGACTTGCAGCAGACCGCAGTGTTCTTGATGGTGCCTGCGGATGCAGGGTGACTACTCCTTAGCCAGAAGGGAGAATCTTGAAGAAGGAAATCTTGAAGTCCTTTCGTAGAAAGTCATGTCTTGATTCCAAAGATGATCTAATTTGAACAGGGGGCCCGCTCCTATCTTTATACTAAGAAAAGGGGCTGACCCGGTGACTAGGTCCTGCCTATGGGTGGGACTAGGAGGGGGGTGGTTACACCCCTCTCCCATGCCGGACTTTCCTCAGGCCAGGGGCTGGGGTGCCCCTGGAACTGGTTCTAGCCGGCAGATGCGTAGTGAGCACCGGGGTGCCACTCAGCAGTCACCTTCCTGTAAAGCCCTGCCTACCCAGGATACACAAAACCATGTCTGGGATGGTGCTAGCACCGCCCCGGACAGGAAACCCTTTGTCCAGGCTCTCCTCGCTGGAAGGACTCCCAGCAGCAGGAGGTCAGACTCGTGTCTGTGGTGGCAGCATCCATTTTGTGGAGCTGAGGCTTCGCTTAACTTTAACCGGGGTTCACAGTCACATACATGTCGTGTCCCTCTAGAAGGGTGGAATGCTAACCCCGTCGCCAGAATTGGCGAGGGGTTAGTATTCCAATTCGTATGACACCTTACTCGACATGTTTTGATAAAGCAATACCAAAGATAGCATTTAACCGCGAGGATTATAATGCACTTAAGAGTATATGGTATGCGTTATCATGGAACAGCTATTAGGACTTGGTTCCGCAAGCTGCAAACGGGCTCAGCTCATGCCAGAGCACCATTTCACACGATTCCAAGCACTCTGCCTTCAGGATTGTCAAGGCCTGCCATAGGAGTGACTGATAGGAATCTGTGTGTCCATTTTAGGGTTAGATATAGGTATACTATATCTACAGCAAAGGGTGATTACACGACTTTGACCCAGCTGTCATGCAGCCAGTTGTGTCAGATTTAGCTGGCCATCCAGGGATGGCATAATACATGCTTCAGCCCCTGGTAGGCCCTGGGTACACCTATGCCCTGAGTTACAGGGTCTGATAAGGTGGCCCAGTACCAATTGGTAAATGCACCTAGGGTACACGTTGTAATTTAGAGAGAGAACAGCCAGGCTGTGGGTCTGATTGGCAGGCCCACAGCCAGAGAAAGTCGTAAACCAGTGAAACAAAAGCAAAAAATCTGGGTGATCATAGGATTGCAGACCCTACTCTCCTACACTCCCCATCTCTTCATTTGTGAGACTGTGCCTTGTGGTGGAATTTTTGGGCCAAGTGTGCTGTTCCACTCTGGACATAGCTCCATTGTTTTATATGTGATGTTCTTGTGGTATTCATCAGTGTTGCTTGCCCTTGTGCATTTGGGCTGTGTGTGCTGCCCAGTGCTCTGGTATTGCTAGGTCTGCAGTTGTATCCCAGAGTGATGCATCCTGTTGTTGTTGTGTTGGGTGTCTGTGTGTTGGCTGTGGTGTAGCTTCACTTCCTGGGTGTTCTGTTGTTTCTGTGCTGTGCTGCTTTGTGGTGTGTGTTGTGGTTGTGCCAGTCATGTCTGTGCGTATCTGTTGTGCTTGTTGTGCACACACAGTCTGTTGTGCATACAGTGTTGTGTGTCTGTATGCTTGGCATTGACTGATGTGCATCCCCTGATGTCCTGTGGTGTTAGTGTATAGTTTTGTGCAGGCATCTGCTCAGGCTACCTGTGAGTGTGTTCTTTTTGTGGTTACACCCAGGTTGTGTGTATGTGCTGGGAAATATTGTCAGCCTTGAGGGTTTGTGGCACTGGAGTAGTGTGTTCCTTGTCAGCTACTCCTACAGTGGCAGTCTCCCTGGTTGTCGGTTGTGTGGTGCATGGTATGTATTGTGCTTACTTGTACCTGTACTTGTTGCTGTGCATGGGGGTGTACAGGATGTGCACCTGGCCTGTGACTTGATGGTGTGTGTTGATGTGGGGTTGGGGGTGATGTGTCCCTGTGGTGTTAGTTCCCTGCCCATGCCTTGGACTGGCCCTGACTTCTGCATTGTACGCATGTGTCGACCGCGGCAGTGACGTGATCGGGAGCGGGACGTTGCTGCTAGTTCGCAGTCGATGTGTGTCCTGGATGCAGAGGGGTGACTTGTTGGCAGGTGGGTAATATAGGGGTGCCCTTGTAGATGTGTTGTGACCCCCAGCAGGGTGTCTGTGGTGGACTTGGACCCAGTGACGGGCCGTGTGTTATGTGTTGTATTGGTGTATTTGCGTACCTGCGAAGGCGTCCGTGTCGGCCCTGTTGATGGTAGTGCAGTAGCAGGTACATGACCGAATGCATGTGGCGGGCTTGGTCCATGGCGTTCATGGCCGGGTCTCAGCTATAGTGCTCCGCTATCGACTTTCCGCCGGCTCTGGTTATGCGGTGTCTCCGCTGTGGTGCGTCTGCCTGTTTGGACCATCCTAATTTGTGGAGCGGTGTAGACGTCATTCCATGAGTCTCGATTGGCTCACACCGCAGCGGTGGCGGGCGCACTTTGATGGCGGTGCGCGTCGCTCCGCGGCGGACAGGAAAAGACCTATGTTTTGCTATACTAATGTGGCCTCAGCTCACTGGCGGAAAAAGGCGTTTTTCCGCCCCGCCAGCACGGCGGTGGCACCGCCCGACATCCTAATGGACCCCTATTATGCATAATTGCTTCAATCCAAACAAAATCAACAAGCTATATAGTCTCCAAAAACCCCTGGCAACAATCTCAGAGACAAAAAAAATGTGTTTTCTCTTTATAAATAATCTTGAGCTTGGAAGGATTAAGTAGATAAACTAAAGCTCCCTTAGCTTGAAACAGTGGTATGAGCTGTCGCAGGTGCCACCTCTGCTGAACCGTTGCATGGCAATACACCGGACGTACAAAGAACTCGACCCCCTTCCTCTTACGATCTGGCCTAGCTAAATCATATAATGCCTCACGTAATAAGAAGTTGTTTAAACAAATCAAAATCGCTCTAGGTTTCTGATCAGAGAGACCAGTACCAGTCCATTTATGGAAGGGAAATCGATGAGCTCTTTGTAATTCAGCCTCCCATCTCCATTGCGTCAGTTCAGGAAAGGCTTCTGCAAATAGCTCCTGAATAAATTGTCTAATGTTGGCTCCCTTCCGGGATACCTAAAACTCGTAGATTGTTCCTTCTTGATCTATTCTCAAGATGAATTAGCTTCCATTTGATATCATCCTTAAGGGTGTTTAGAGATGCAACCTCAGTTTTTTGTTGAGCCATTTCATCTTCAACCGAAGAGATTCTAACTTCTGCCTCCCTGATCCGAGTGGTCAGCTCATTAGTTGGCTTGAAAATTCTACGAACCGTGTTCTGTAATTTACGAACCGCTCCTTGAATCCGCAAGACTTCAGCTTTTGTCTCCTCACGATGCATAGTAATAGCTTAAAGGATAGTAACTAAAGTAACTGCGCTCACAGTATCGTCTCCCAGTGAGGGGTTAGGGAAGCAAACGCTTAAATCAGCTGTTGTACCACTTGTTCTGCCAGGGTTGAGCTAGTCCAAGGCAAGGCCCAGTGTAGGGGATCCATCATTTACAAAACGATCACTAGACAATAGATTCGACGCAGACAACGATACAACTGATCTGGTTTTACGGACTGTGCTTCCCTCCTCCAGTGGACTACCTTCTTCCTCCTCCAAAGGAACTGAGCTTGCCATGCTCCTATCATCCAGCCAGTCGCCGTCAATGCTCTCCGGATCAGAAATATTGGAAAGGTCCGACATTGAGTAGAATTTACCTGCAGATTCAACAGAGTCCACCTCAAAGTTTCCTTTAACCACTCTGCCAGCTTAGTCAGCATAATACCATATGGTAGTGCAGGATTTTCGATATTTTCAATATTTTCAGATTGTATATCCGTGTTAGGAAACTCATCCCTGCTCTCCCTTACCAATTCCTCATGCTGTGTATGTAGCTGGGCGCCTTGCAATTCAGCAGGTTCGCATTGGGAAGTAATCTTGCCTTTAAGCTGGCTTTTTTTAAACATCGCTGGGATCTTAGGTTTAGCACCCCCAACCTCAGTATCCCCTCTAGCCTGGTTCAGAGGGCAAGATTTACCTCTTTGTGCGGAGTTAACAGTTCCAGTATCGTCCACACCACCATCATTAGAAATCAGGCATGCTGATTTTGCCGATTTCGCCGATACCTCAGGAGGGCCAACATAGGCTTCTGTAGTGGCAGCAGCTGCAGCTCGCGTCTTCGGCCCTTTCCCCGCAGTACCACTGCCGGTAGCGTTCTTCGGCACCATTACTAAATCCGCTGCAGCAATCTGCTCCAGGTATTCCAAGTGCCCACCCCCCCACCCCACCCCCGGGCCGGGAGTGTAGCTGCAGCAACCTGAGCGCCGCTCGCACAGATCGCTAGGAGTCCGGAGTCGCCTCTCGTAATCAGAGCGATGGGGTAGATACAAGAACACCGATGCCAATAAATCCTTTGAAGGCGCTGAACTTGTTGAATTCGCTGGTAGCGAAAGAAGTCACCCAGCAGATCCAGAACAAACAAGTAAGGAGCAACCACCGAATTTCCACAAGCTCAAAATCCCAGGGGGGTGGGGGTATTCGCGTCGGTGAGGAGCTTCACATCGCCTGCCTAACTTGGACACTACTGTGTCCGCCATCTTGCCTCCTACTACTATTCCAACTACAATCTACATTTAATTGAGATAGGTGCTGGACACTGAACAAAATTAATTTACTATTCCCACTCCAATCTACATTTAATTGGGGTAGGTGCTGGACAGTGAACCTAATAAATGTACTTTTCCAACTCCAATCTACATTTAATAGGGGTAGGTTTTGGACCCTGAACCTAATTAATTTACTATTCCAACTCCAATCTACATCTTCGTATGATGGCGTCTTCGAACTCTTGAGCAACACGACTTGCGAGACTGATTGAAGCCCGCGGTGAATCCTCCCGCCCCCGTCCGCCCTCCAAAGTGAATCCGGGCCGCACGCAACCTCGGCTGCCTGACAGGGTTAGTAATCTCTCCAAACACCACCCGCTTTCCGACCCTGGACGCACAACTGAAGCGTTCCTGAAGCAATTCTGGACACAGGTTCGGGCATACAACGTACGGTCGTGCAAACTACGCACACAGATCTTTTCTCACATCCCTTCTGTTTACACCCCAACTGTCATCATACACAGATTTGACGGTCTGGTCCTGATGAGAATCGGACAAAGGGTCCGATTCGAAACGCATCGACCTTGTGAACGCTCTTTATTTTCTTGTTCGCTCTTGGGTTAAAAAGAATTGTGTTTCTGCATTTTTAGAGAATTGTATGTTATCCAATATCTGAAGAAATAATTATTGGTTTTCTCTTGATTTGTGTGACTTGTGTTTGACTAAACCATTGACCCATTGTTATCTTTTTTGTTGTTTTGTGTTACATGTTTCTTATGTTTTGTGGATCTGAAGGAGTGTGAGTATGAATGAAGAACGGATGTTTCATGACTGAGGTGTGTCTATTTACTGTTCAGTGTCCAGAACGTTTGTCTGGTTCCTTTTACTTGTCATTTTGGTCTTTTCACATATATATATAAGATAAGCTTTGTAATTGTTTGGTTGTGTTGTTCCAAAGTTTTTTTCTACTAAATATAAATAAATAATGATGGGTTTATTCTAATTATCGGCTGACAATTGAATGTTTGTTGGCTTTGATTACTAGTTTGACCTTTAAATAAGACTCAGTACTAGCACCTTATTTGTCCTTCCTATTTACAGACTTTGCTTTACTGTAGGTGAGTCTAAGCCCTTCTTTGTTGTATTGGACAATACTTTAAAGCAGACTAAGGGGCCTATTAAGATTGCGGTGAATCCGCATCCTCCGGGCCGGAGGATGCGGATTCACCGCTGCACTCCAAAACACCACCAGCCCCAAAACACCACCAGCCCCATTAGGATGGCGGTGTTATCAGGGGCGGACAGCAAGTCAATCTGCCGCTGATCCGCGGGATGTTGTCTGCAATTTGGTGGCGGTGTCTGCAAGACAAAGCCAAATTACGATGGGTGAGGAAACATGCTTTTCCGCGGCGGATTCTCCGCCATGGAAAAGCATGTGTAGCTTTGCTACGGGCCCCCAGGGTGTTGGGGGGTGCACATGGGGGGTACCTATGGTACCCCCCTGCATATGCATGTGCAAAGCGGCAGGCACCGCGCGGTGCCTGCCGCTTTGTGCATGCAGATTTAACATTGCGGCGGGTGCTGCTTCAAGCAGAACCCGCCGCAATGTTAAACATACAGGATGTGACTGCCACGGTGGCGGTCACATCCTAATTCGCACGGAGGGACCGCCGCTGCCCCTGCGGACGGTCCCTCCACCTCTGGGGTGGCTGACGGATGCAGGCCCATCATCCTAATCCGCCCCTAGGTGTAAAAAGGAGCTCCTTTTGTAATTCTTCTGGTACTGGTAGCTTTACGAAGTAAGGCTGCAAGGTAATAGAGCAAGTGTAAGTAAGAACTGGTCACATGGCCTCTCTAGGATAGGTACGTCTGCGCGTGACCAGCGCATCTCCAACGTTGTCACATGAACCTGTCATGTAACCACACTTACATGCAAAGATTGAGACCTGTATCTTTTAAACATACTAGACAAACATCTCTGCTAGACCAGTTAGTAGGTTTGGGGTTTATAACACACCTTTAAAAGGATATTCTTAACAGCCCACATTTTATCAAGAAAACCTGGTCACAGGCAGCAGTTTAGATGATTATCTCTAGCTCAGGCCAATAGCATCACGGATTGCTTGTGTTCTGATTAAAATTGGTTATCAGTTTGAACCGGACTGAAAACACTGAGGCTAGGGAATGTTGGTTCAAGAAAAATGTGCTGGTGGTTGGGCTTTGTAGGGATTAGTACACACAAGCTCAAATAGTGTGGAAAGTAGTGCACACAGAGTAATTATCAGTGGTTCAGACTAATTCAAGCGTTTTTATCCATCACTTTGGTGTTTTCAAGCTCATGTCATTGCTGTTAGAGGGTACACAATCAACAGCAGTTACCTAGATGCTAATGTACTTGCCTACTAATGGTGTACATACTGAAAAATAGTTATACGGTGGCCAGATTAGCTCCTTTCAGTAGTGGGGAGAGTGGCCTTACTCAAAATGGTAGCTTTACCTAGGCTGCTCTATTATTTCCGAACCCTGCCAGTTTGGATCCCTCCGCGCATGTTTAAGGAACTACGGACATTGATTATTGGGTTCCTATGGAGGAATGGGCGACGGCGAGTAGCGCTGACCAAACTGATGAGGCCTAAAACGGAGGGCAGGATGGCAGTTCCCGACTTTGAGCTTTATTATTTGGCTGCACAGCTGCAGGTCCTTACACAAGGCGTTGCAGTGGAATTTCGGGGTCCTGAATATTTGCGGGGGAAGGGGATACAAAGGCATATACTATTGTATATAGTCTTACAGCAAAAGCCTAATATACGGGACTTAACAATGGAAGAGAGAACTCTGAGGTTGTGCTGGAACAGGAGTCAACGTAGAGTGGGAGTAGCGCATCCCTATGCACTGGAAATCCCATTGGGAATGCTAACAGCGCTACCGCACGATGGGGATTGGACCCCCCTAATGGAGTGGGAACATCTAGGACTTCAAATGGTAGGGGACCTATACGACGAGGGAGAGCTGATGACCTTTCAGGTGCTACAGGAGAGGTATGGCCTCCAAGAGGGTGGTTTCCTGCTCCATGTGGCGGTGCTGGCGGCAATAAGGAAACATTGGAAGGGAGGGCAGATAGAACCAATAACCACAATGGCTTGCCAATATGTTGTGATGGCCGCGGGGACTTTTAAGGCAGTCACATGTCTCCAATCCCGGATGCTACATGAGGGGTTGCGACCACTAGATGATCTAAAATTGAAATGGGAGGCGAACAGAGGCCGACCAATACCAGACTCAGCATGGGGCCACATCCATAAGAGGACATGGAAGGGGACCCGGAATGCACGATTCCAGCAGGTGAAGTTTTTTTATGTTGCACCGAGCCTATGTAACCCCAGGGAAGATCCGGAAATATTTCCAAGTGCATGATGCAGCGTGCCCCAGGTGTTTGGAACAGGGCGTAGACCTGGAGCACATGCTCTGGAACTGTCCGATCTTGGGGCGATACTGGGTGGAGATAGGGGAACTCCTGAACAACATAACGGATAGGCAATTAGACTACGATATGGCTGTATGCCTGTTGCATTGGTTTCCACACACAACTAAAACCAAGATAACTAGCAAATTCATTGACTTGGGGTTGCTACTAGCAAAATGGGAAATAACCTGGCACTGGAAATCAAAAGAAGGGCCCTCAAGTAGGAGATGGAGGACAGAACTGTATAAATGGGCTAGCAGCGGAAGCACCATTAAATTTCAACAAGCTAGACGAACAGCAAATGAAAAGGCGTTGGAATTGGCGAGAGCTTGGGAAGTACTGGTACAGGCTCTGCTGGATTTGTTGAGCGGAGATGAGGATTAATGCATAAGAAGCGTACATGTGATTGTTGATATGCGACTTACGTTGTGAATAATGTCCTTATAGCTTGAACTATATTGTGCTTTACATATGTTTGCAATATGCCCACACTGATTGAAAAGGGAGGGGGGAGAACCTAGGGATTAGTTGGGAGTAAGCATGGAGACATATTTGATGTATGCAAGCATTGTGATTTAAGTCTTGGACTGTATGCTGATAAAATACTTATAAAATATGTTTTTAAAAAAAATCTGTGGCTTCTACTTAAGGAATTACCAGCATTAAAGCCTTCTGCACAGAGCTTTAAATCTTAGTTATCGGCCCACTGCTATGGGCCAGATGTGAGGAATCAAACTGAGAAGAGGGAAAAATAACAGCTGTTAGTGACCAACAACATATGGCTTTTAATACCTCATTGCCCAGACCCTCCAGGATTTCGGGATTTCGCGGTTTACCGTGAAATCTGCACTTTTGTAAAAATGCTGTGATTTTTACAAAAGTGCCTGCGAAATCGGCACTTTTGTAAAAATGGCGGGATTTTTACAAAAGTGCCCACGAAATCTAGACATCCAGACCCCTTTCAAGGGGGCGTGGTGGGGGCCCGAGGGGGGTGGAAAGAGCCATCTGGTCGATCTCAGGCCTATGGAGGCAGTGACAGCCCCCGCTCCGTGGGACTCCCCAGGGGTGCTCTCTGCTGATCCCACGATCAAGGGTAGAGAGAGAGACGCGTTGTAACTTGGAGGGCTCGGGGGGCAGGGGTGGCGCTCTCGCTCAGGATATATGGCTCTTTCAGAGAAAGCTGTGTCTGTAATTTACAGAAACATTTAATGCAGCAGCAGACCACGGGATCCGATCCTGCCGGCAGCCTGACTCTGCCCCAGCCCTTCTGGGGTCTTCCTTCACTCTCTTGGCTCCCGGATGCGCCCTTGTCTGTAGAATTGCACTGCCCGGGCCACTGAGGGCCCTAGGGGGGACTTCAGTGTCCGCAGACAGCAGCAGCAGCTTCAGATTGTTTAAGGACAAGAGGAAAACATCATGCCCGGCGGTACTGGCGTCAACGCACTACAGACCACAAACACACCATAGACCAACACACCCAGACACACCAGGGACCAACACACACAGTCCACAAACACACTGGAGCCCAGCACACACAGACCACAAACACACCAGGGACCAACACACACAGACCACAAACACACCAGAGACCAACACACACAGACCACAAACACATCAGAGACCAACACACACAGACCACAACACACAGACCACAAACACACTGGAGCCCAGCACGCTCAGACCACAAACACACTGGGAACAACACACACAGACCATATAACACACCAGGGACCAACACACACAGACCACAAACACACCAGGGACCAACACACACAGACCACAGACACACCAGGGACCAACACACACAGACCACAAACACACCAGGGACCAACATACACAGACCACAAACACACTGGAACCCAGCACACACAGACCACAAACACACTTTACATGCTCAATCCTCACTTCTGCCATCTCTTGGCAGGTAATGGCATACGAAGCATTAGTAAACAGACTCCAACATGGTCCAATATCTCAGCCACACTAGTCTGTCTTTCCAGAAACGCAGCTTTGCTACTTGTATATTTTGTTTCTCCTTTAGAAATGTGACATCATATGGAATTTTCAGGGCCTCCTCCAATCACAATCAATTTGTTGTGCCACACTTGAGATTTATAATGCATTTTAGGTTTTTTTTGCATTCCTATTAAGATCTGAAAGATAATTCTAACAAGCTTGTTTGCAACTGTCTCCAAAATGCAGACTATTATAACATGCCTTCTGGACATGATCTGTTTTAAGCTGTCACCCCCTAGAATGTATGGCTGGTTTTAAGTGCCAGCTCTCAGGCAAATTGTTACAAATTACTGGGGTAATCCAAGAAGTCCATAGGACCTGGGTGGCATATGGTAAGTAGAACAATGTGGTCCTACTGGCAAGTAATCCAAGAGAAATGAAATATTTAATTTGCAACGTAGGCGAGCGAAAAACATGCTTATGAATAAATCAAACTTAATACTGCGTTGAATAATCACACGAGATTTTATATATCAAAATCATTCACAGTATATACAAAACTCGTAGAGTTTATTCTATAGTGGTTGCTCAAAATAGAGTGAAAAGAAAGGTGTTTATAGAATTGCTCATGTGCACAGTGATAAGAAAAGAAAGTAAAAGGGAATTAATAACTGTTCTCAAAGTTATCATAGTTCAATATCTATGGCCATGAAAACTAAAGTTGGCCAAGGCCGAGAAGCCTGTCGGAGAGATTTATACACTATTATTTTAACTCTTGTTTAAAAGTAGGTGGTGACTTGATCAAAACCACATCCCTCAATGGTGTGTGTATATATATATATTACCTACTGGCGGTCGCCAGTAGGTAGTTATAGTTAGGATTGTTTTCCATAGGAAATCCGCAACATTCTATTGGGAATAACTTTGGTGTCGATTGAGGGATCTGCCTGTAATTTTCCTTAAATTTGCCTCGCTGCGCTCCTGAAAGTTTGGGGGGGATTCGTCAAGCGGGGGCCGAGATAAAAGGGGGGTCCCAAAACGTGTTTTCCCCCATGTTAATTTCCATAGGGCGGTTGGACTCACTTTTAGCTCGAACGGTTGAATGAATTTCCACCAAACTTGGCAAAATTGTAGGGACTGGTAGCCCGATGTGCCTTTGCTATGTCTCAAGATATGTGCTCCAGTGGATTTTGAGTAATTTAAAAAACTATATATATCTATAAGCGCGCCCCGGTACGCGCACCGGGGCGCGCCCCAGCACGCTACGCGAGTTCGCGAGCGGAAAGCTGATTGGCTCTCGGGTGTCTGTCAACATTCCAAACAGTCCGGAGCCATCTTGTGTCTCGGTAGGATCGAGACACAAGAGGTGGCAAAAACAAAGGGGGAAATGACCAAAAGGGGGCAGGGTAGACCCCCCCTGACCCCCTAGGTTTGATGTGGGGGCCATAAAAGGGGGGAGCGGCGCACCGCGGAGCGTACCGGGGAGCGTACCATGGGGAAAAAAGAATGACAGATTTTTTTTTAAATGTAGCATTTTTTTATAAATTGGAGGTAGTTCTAAAAAGAACTGTTTTTTTAATTCTTTTTGTTGTTTTATTTTTTTTATTGTTTTTTGGAACATTTTTTACTTTTTTGGGCTTTTATGAACAATTTTTTTTGTAATTTTTATGGGGACAAACGGCTCAACTGGAGCAAAAAAAACCAGGAAAAAATTAAGGTTTCTTTTTGCAGTTGTGGTTGTCTCCAGCACGGTTGATCAGTTTGATACTTTGCTCTCCATAGCAAATTGTAGTCCCGCAAAATTTACAAACAATTTTAAAATCTCCAAACTGGGGTTGGATATTTGGGACCATCTCCCTTGTCTCTGGCCCCAATGGAGTGGGTTGTGTACTTTTGGAGGTGCTGGGAGAAGATTGGGGAGGGTTCCTTGTCAGTTCTCTGACCTCTGCCGCAGCATAGTTGTTTGGGTGCCTGCGTTGCATATGGCGAATCATAGTATTGTTGCCAAATGAATACTTTTTTGCAGGGTTCCCCCTGGAAAGTACAGTGCCACAGATCAGACATGTAACTTTTGGAGCATTAACTTTCTTTAGGTCCCTTGGGATTTTAAAAAACTCCCAGACAATGTGCTCCTTTGGTTTATAGGGGGTATTATCTTCAGGCAGAAACTGCCTCTCCTCCTCCTCTTCTTCTTCAACACCACTGTGGTGTTGTGGTGGTGGTGGTGATGGTTGAGATGCTCCTGCTGCTACTGTAGCCATTTCACACTACAAATAGGTCTGCAAACAGGTCTTCCTCAGTCAAAGTACAAAGTGAGAATGAGGAAAAAAGGTGGGGGCTTTCATCATTTGGAAAAAAAACTGTTCTGAACAGTCTTGAGTGATGTAATATGTGACGTCATCAGCAGTGCATTGCAGGCGCGCAAGGTACAGTGAGTCCAACTAACTATAACGTGGGAATTTCAATGGTTTTATGTCAGTAAAATTTCCAGCTAACTATAACTGGTGTCAAACCTATGTTTTTTTCAGTGAATATATATATATATATTCTTCCCAATTGTTCCCGTAGCAGAGGGAACTGCCTACGTTGGTGCCCGCGTGTGGAGACCGGGAGCGTGTCTCCTAGTAATCCGAAAACAAAGGCAAAGACGCGGCACTCTTCTTTTCACTGTAGATTTATTTTTAGGTCTCAAGCAAAACTCCTACGCGTTTCGAACAAACGTTCTTGGTCACGGCAGTGTTCTACAAAAGTCCCTTTTTACTCTCCACATTTTATACTCTCTCACTCGATTTTTACAAAGTGAGGAATTCTGGGCCTTGTAGTTTTTCACATTAAATGTATGTTAATTTATAAACCTTTTATAAATATTTTACATTTTAGAAGGGTATGCGTGTGGGTGAAATTTCACAAAAAAACTTTTCATGAATTGTATTTCCTGAATGAAGCATACATTCAAATATACAAATGATTATTAATGTCCTGTTAGTGCTTATGGTTAGGCACAACATCATGGATCAATCAACATATCTGGTATTCTGTTGTTCGTTTGTCGGGCTGAGTGCCCTATGACCCACACTTTAACCCAATACTTTATCACATAGGCCGTATTTTTAATTACTCTTTCACACAGAGTCCATATCAAAGTCAATAATTGGCATTTTGAGTCATTTTTCTATAAGTGCACATGCATTTCCTCATCTGCGTTCAGACCCCTCGGCTGCTTTGTTTTAAACTTGATTATAAGTTTAGACTCCAGTCGTCTCAACTTTAGCAGTCTGTCACCCCCCCCCCCCTCTCTTGTGTGGGGATGGATGCTAGTCCCAAATACTTGATGTCTTGCCACGTTTTTCCAATGTGTGTTTTCAAGTGTTTAGCCATGGCATAGGTGTTGTCGTTGTTTTGTATTGCCCGAATATGTTCTAAGATTCTTTTCTTTAGAGGGCATTTGGTACTTCCTATGTACTCTTTTCCACGGTGACATCTTAGCGTTCTTCCTTGTCTTTTGTTTGATTGCTTGTAGTTGGCTGTTCAATGTTTTCTGATTCTGTAGATATTTTTTCCTCAGAAAAAACCAACAGACTGGCTCCAAAAAAGGAGCAATGGCTTCACAAAATGCATGACGTGTAAAGCATGCAAAATAGGACAAAACACAACGGTTCTATCAGATCCATCTGGAAAAGAGTTCGTGATAAAAACAAAGATAACTTGTGAATCCTCGTTTGTAGTATACATGCTAAGATGTCACTGTGGAAAAGAGTACATAGAAAGTACCAAATGCCCTCTAAAGAAAAGAATCTTAGAACATATTCGGGCAATACAAAACAACGACAACACCTATGCCATGGCTAAACACTTGAAAACACACATTGGAAAAACGTGGCAAGACATCAAGTATTTGGGACTAGCATCCATCCCCACACAAGAGAGGGGGGGTGACAGACTGCTAAAGTTGAGACGACTGGAGTCTAAACTTATAATCAAGTTTAAAACAAAGCAGCCGACGGGTCTGAACGCAGATGAGGAAATGCATGTGCACTTATAGAAAAATTACTCAAAATGCCAATTATTGACTTTGATATGGACTCTGTGTGAAAGAGTAATTAAAAATACGGCCTATGTGATAAAGTATTGGGTTAAAGTGTGGGTCATAGGGCACTCAGCCCGACAAACAAACAACAGAATACCTGATATGTTGATTGATCCATGATGTTGTGCCTAACCATAAGCACTAACAGGACATTAATAATCATTTGTGTATTAGAATGTATGCTTCATTCAGGAAATACAATTCATGAAAAGTTTTTTTGTGAAATTTCACCCACACGCATACCCTTCTAAAATGTAAAATATTTATAAAATAACATACATTTAATGTGAAAAACTACAAGGCCCAGAATTCCTCACTTTGTAAAAATCGAGTGAGAGAGTATAAAATGTGGAAAGTAAAAAGGGACTTTTGTAGAACACTGCCGTGACCAAGAACGTTTGTTCGAAACGCGTAGGAGTTTTGCTTGAGACCTAAAAATAAATCTACCGTGAAAAGAAGAGTGCCGCGTCTTTGCCTTTTTTTTCGGATATATATATAAAATTTTGCTTAAATAGTACCTTCTTCCTCCTTCACATGACATGTGATCAAGCCTCGGCTGAGGCGAAACGCGTCATGGCGACTGGTGGGCTGTTTATTCTTCACGAATAAAATGCACTAACAACGTAGCACGGAGTCTGTGGCTTTACTCGACTATTTCAGTGTGGCGTGGCGTGGCGTAACTGTGGTTGTTGCTGTGCTCGTACTGAACTCTGCAGAATATATATATATATATACATATATATATATATGTATATGTATAGTCAATCCAGGCTTGGATGGTCAAAATTGTCGACATTTCAACCTGACTGTTGTATGAGGTAAATTAGGTCCTTGCATGCAGGTCTTCATCAGGACAGTAGAGAATAGGGTGATTTAAATAGGGCAGCCTAAAAAAGACACACTTAATTAGTTCTAAAGAGGGTCCTATTAAAAACATTCACATCGCCAATAGTACAGAGAAGTACTAACTTCACGCCCTTTACGATGTCGGGCGGAATGCCTCTGCCAGGCTGGCTTTAGCCACCGCCGGCCTGGCGGAGGCAATCCGCCCGACATCCACACTAGTTCCCCCCCCCCCCCCCCCCCCCAGCCATATTAGTATGGTGGGGGGACCTCAGCGGACGGAAAGACCGTTCGCCGCTTTTCCGCCCCGGTCGCCTTGCGGCCGGGGCGGAAAGGAATAATATGGTGGCGGTGTCTATCAGACACCGCCAGCCATATTATGATCGACATTTTTCAATGCCTTTCCGTGGTGGCAATGCCGCCACAGAAAGGCATGCGGAGAATCCCTGTGGGGCCCCGTTGCCGGCCCCAAGGGACTCCGGGGGGGTGGGGGGTGCAAATGGGGGTTACCTATGGTACCCCCCAGCATGCTTTCCTGCCATTGTGGCAGGCGGTTCTGAGTGCATCGCCCGCCACAATGGTAGGAATGCAGGATGCGCCCGCCACTGTGGCAGGCGCATCCTAATGCTGGTGATGGGACCCCCGCCCTTACGGCGGCCGGTCCCTATTACCATGACGATGGCGGGCGGGCAAAGTCCGCCCGCCATCTAATGACCCTCTTAGTATTTTTGGAATTTTGTTTCCGCGATGAATGAGTTGGTTAACACTGGTGGTGTTTCCTGGCCCTTTACTTTTTGATAACGCCCTCACAGATGGCTATTCATATTACTATAGGTGATCCCAAAACTTTATTTTGAAGTGAAAAGCTAGACAGCCCTACTAGCTCATGACCACACACTGGCACACATAATTTTGCACGTGTGGTACTAGACACTGTTCACAGTCTGGGTGGAAAATCTACTCTACAACACTCTACTCTACTCAACTCTATGCCACTCTACAATACTATTCCATTCACCAGCACTCTAAGTAATTCTGCTGTGTGCCCACTGTGTGCCGGGCCCTGGGGGTATTGCTTTTGGGGCATTTATTCATTAACATTTTATGTCCTATATGCAGCCTTGAAGCAAACAAAGTGTCTACATTGTAAATAAACCAAATATACATAGCTGCATATTGTTAAACAACTAACAAAACTAAGATATCAGTGTTTGTTGTAGGAAAAAGGGCCAAATAAAATGCCGCTAAATTTCCATATTTGTGCCGCTAAATTTCCATTTTTGTGCCGCTAAATTTGCTAATCCATGCAGCTATATCCTGGGGGTCTGATTGCCATGCCAACCAACAAAAGCAATTCAACAAGGCCACTACCTCTGTCTGCTTCATCTACCAGCTACTGAACCTAGAAAGTAAATGACAGTAGTCAGATACGGAAATGTTAGCACTCAGATTGGATGAGTCAATATCAGCATTCCAAAAAGGAAGCAAACATGCTGTTAATTAAATTCTGCCAAATACAAAAAATACAAATGTATTCTGCATACATGCTACGTGGAAAAGCTGACATCAGTTGTGCTAACAGGAAGCCCTCTTCCTTCAAAATTTGAATTATTGGGCTGGGACGACTCTTGGTGGCCAGCCCTCCTGGGAGCTGCACCCACACCCACCAACCATGCACGCAAGCTGGGGTTCGTCCTGGACTCGTCGCTCTCAATGACCCAGCAAGTCAACTCCGTCTACTCCTCCTGCTTCAACACTCTCTGCATGCTCCGCAAGATCTACAGATGGATCCACACGGAATGGGAAGGACAGTCACCCAGGCCCTCCTCCGTAGCAGACTAGACTACGGCAACGCCCTCTACGCAGGAACCACGTCCAAACTCCAGAAAAAAACTCCAACGAATACAGAACGCCTCTGCACACCTCATCCTCGACATACCCCGCCACACCTACATCACCACCCACCTGAAAGACCTACACTGGCGCCCAGGCAACAAGAGGATCACCTTCAACCCTCGACCCTGTGACCCTGTGTCCAGGCAGGTCGCTCCCTCTGCCACCGGGCAGACCCCTGTGTGACGCTGCTGCCCTCCTGTGACCTGCTGCATTGCAGACTGGTCTGTGCTCGTTTCTTGTGACTGCTCCCTGCTGCATATTTCCTTGAATTTCCCCCTCATTTCTTTCTGTACCCCGTGTTTTTTCTTCTCTGCTAGTGTCAGTTGTGCCGCTGTGCCAGTCTCCCCTCTACCCCCTCTTGCCTTCTGTGACCCTTGTTTTCCCACCGCTCGCTCCCCCGCAGCCCCGCCCCCTCGCTCCCCATTGGCCGCCCCGCCTCCCAGCTGCTCCTCCCTCCCTCTCCCCCTCATATGGAGGCCGTGCGGTGGTGAGAGGAGCAACCCTTGACCCTGTGACCCTGTGTCCAGGCAGGTCGCTCCCTCTGCCACTGCGCTGACCCCCTGTGTGACGCTGCTGCATTGCAGACTGGTCTGTGCTTGTTTCTTGTGACTGCTCCCTGCTGTATATTTCCTTGAATTTCCCCCTCATTTCTTTCTGTACCCCGTGTTATTTCTTCTCTGCTAGTGTCAGTTGTGCCGCTCTCCCCCCCTACCCCCTTCTTGCCTTCTGTGACCCTTGTTTTCCCGCCGCTCGCTCCCCCGTGGCCCCGCCCCCTCGCTCCCCATTGGCCGCCCCGCTCCCACCTTCCGGCTGCTCCTCCCTCCATCTCCCCCTCATAAGGATGCCGCGCAGCGGACGCGCTGCTGGCGCACCTAAGGCAAGCCCATCTACGGCCGTCCACGCCTGGACCGCGCCCAGCACCGGGACCCCTGCCTGGCCCTCGACATTGCCAGCCCACCCGACTAAGTTACGACACCGCCACCCTCCACGCACTCCACACCGGCTGGAACCCCGCCTGCTACCGAGCCACCCCTAAACGCACCTACGGTCCCTTCACTTGCCAAGCCTGCAAATTCACCTGCCTCCGGACCTGCACCACACCCGCCAGACAAGGCACCAACAACAACCACCTCAAGTGCATCCTGCTCAACACCCACTCCGTCCACAGGCACGCCGTCAAACTCTGGAACCTCCTCGACACAACAGCGCCGGACGTCGCCTTCCTCACAGAAACCTGGATGAAGGCCTCCTCAGCCCCCTACATCGCCATAGCCATCCCGGATGGCTACAAGATCACCGGATGGACCGCACCAACCAAACCAGAGGAAGCATCGCCATCGTCCACAGACACACCATCCGCATCACGACCAACTCCGACGACAACCTCACCGCCGCCGAGCACCTTCACTTCCAGATACACACCGACCCCAAGACCACCCTCAGAGGCACCCTCATCTACAGACCCCCGGGACCACGCACACAATTCAGCGAAGCCATCGCAGACTTCATCAGCCCGCTCGCACTCACCTCATCAGACTACATCCTCCTAGGGGACCTCAACTTCCACCTAGAAAACAACAATGACGGCAACACCACCACCCTGCTTGACAACCTCGCCAACCTCGGACTCAAGCAACTGGTGAACACCCCCACCCACTATGCCAGCCACACCCTTGACCCAGTCTTCTCCTCCAGCGACCACATCTCCTTCAGCCACTCCACCGGGCTACACTGGACAGATCACAGCTGCGTCCACTTCAACTAAACCACTACTCACCATCACCCGCAACAAGGTCCACGAAGATGCTGGAGCAAGATCACCACCGACCAGCTCACCACCTCGCTAAGCCAAAACACTCCCACCAACACTACGGACCCCAACGAAGCAGCCCGCAACCTCACACCAACTGTGCAGATACCCTCACACCACTGAAGAATCCTCCCAACAGACCCGGCAGCAAGCAAGCCTCGTGGTACACCAACGACCTAAAAAACTCCAAGATATCCTGCCGTACCCTCGAGAAAGCCTGACGCCATGACCAGTCAACAGAAAACATGACAGCCCTCAAGAACGCTATCCGCAAACACCACCAGCTAATCCGCACCACCAAAAGGACAGCATTCAGAGAACGACTGGACAACAACACCCACAACAGCAAGGAACTCTTCAGCATTGTCAAAGAGCTCTCCAACCCCAGCGCCAGCAACAACAACATCACGCCCTCGCAAGACCTCTGCGATTCCTTCGCCTCGTTCTTCCTCCACAAGATCGCCGACATACACAACAGCTTCGGCGCCCAGACCACGCACCCAACAACAAAACCAACGCCCCCACCACCACCCTCTGCACCTGGACCCCCGTCATCACCAAAGACACCACCCTCGTGATAAACACCATCCACTCTGGCTCCCCAGCCGACCACTGTCCACACCACATTTTCAACAAAGCCGACTCCATCATCGCACCCCAACTCCGGAACATCATTAACAACTCCTTTGCATATGCCACCTTTCCAGAGACCTGGAAGCACGCAGAGATCAGCGCCCTCCTGAAGAAACCCACCGCGGACCCCACGGACCTCAAGAACTCCGCCCCATCTTGCTCCTCCCTTTTCCCGCTAAAGTCATAGAGAAAACAGTCAACAAACAACTGACCGCCTTCCTCGAGACAAACGGCTCCCTCGACCCATCGCAGTCCGGCTTCCGAGCAAATCACAGCACCGAGACTGCCCTCATCGCAGCCACCGACGACATCAGGTCCCTGCTCGACAACGGGGAAACTGCCGCCCTCATCCTCCTCGACCTATCTGCAGCATTGGCACGAGCAGACAGGCTTATCTCAGAGGCAGTGTGTAAAGCATTTGTGAACACATAAAGTAATCAAGTGACAACACTACAGATGGACACCACACCAGTTTTATATAAAAATAAAGTATTCTTTATATAGACTTAACACAAGACCACAAACAACAAAAATCCACAATACTGTACTTAAAATGGTCGAATTAGCTAAGTTCTCTTTACATCTAAAAATGCGACACTTTGAGTCAATGTACCTTAAGATGTGTAAAGCAATACAACAAAAGGACGGTGATGGGTTGAAGATCTGGTGCGAAGAAACAAAGATGGCGCTTCTTGATGCGACACGCTGTGAGCCGCGAGAGGCCCTACGGCCCACTTCCCGGTGATGTGGCGGCGTCTGCTGCGACGTCGATCCTCTTCGGCGATGTGAGATGCTTAAACACGATGCGAGCCGCGACAGGCCCTGCAACACTCTTCCCGGGGATGCAGCAGTGTCTGCTGCGATGTCGATCCTCTTCTCCGGTGATGCGAGATGCTTAAACACTATGCGAGCCGCAAAAGGCCCTGCGACACGCTTCCCAGTGATGCTGCGGCGTCTGCTGCGACGTTGATCCTCTCCCCTGGCTATGCGAGGCGCTTCGGTGGCCCTGCGATGACTCAACGATTCTTCTGATCAGCGACAGGCTCTGGAACACGCTTTCTGGTGATTCCGGCGACGTCGATCCTCTTCTCCGGCGATGTGAGGTGCTTTCGTGTTGTTAAGCAAACAAAACAGGTGATGGATCGAATGTGGATCAATGTCACACATTCACCCCAGTCCAAGGATCTGGGCCCAAATCCATAGTTTTTTTGCACTCCACACCACCCTGGGTTAGACAATGGCGATATGCAAATCAGCTCTGACCCTGTGCCCCATGGGAACAGTCCAGTCCGAACTACAAAAGCCATGTCCTTCCCAGAACGGAATCAAGCATCCGAGGACCGGACCGGTTTCGAGGTAACACCTCTCATCAGCCCGGCTAGCTTGACTCCAGTGGTGTGGAGTGCCTGGGACCCACGACTGAGCATCCCCAGCGCACTTATGGCGGAATTTGCAAACAAAACAGGTGATGGACCGAATGTGGATCAATGTCACACATTCACCCCAGTCCAAAGATCTGGGCCCAAATCCATCGTTTTTTTGCACTCCACACCACCCTGGGTTAGACAATGGCGATATGCAAATCAGCTCTGACCCTGTGCCCCATGGGAACAGTCCAGTCCGAACTACAAAAGCCATGTCCTTCCCAGAACGGAATCAAGCATCCGAGGACCGGACCGGTTTCGAGGTAACACCTCTCATCAGCCCGGCTAGCTTGACTCCAGTGGTGTGGAATGCCTGGGACCCACGTCTGAGCATCCCCAGCGCACTTATGGCGGAATTTGCAAACAAAACAGGTGATGGACCGAATGTGGATCAATGTCACACATTCACCCCAGTCCAAAGATCTGGGCCCAAATCCATCGTTTTTTTGCACTCCACACCACCCTGGGTTAGACAAAAAAACGATGGATTTGGGCCCAGATCTTTGGACTGGGGTGAATGTGTGACATTGATCCACATTCGGTCCATCACCTGTTTTGTTTGCAAATTCGTGTTGTTAAGCGGCTGTGCGGCGACACGCTTCCTGTTCTTGAGTTGCGCTTCCAGCTCCTTGAGACACGCAGTTCCTCAAAGTCCAGCACAGCTGCAGGCACTTCCAAAAAACTATTGGGGAGCTGGTGGTTGAAGTTTGTTGTCCCGGAGACTTCAGCAGGAGGGAAGCTCTTCTATCAAGCCCTTGGAGATCCTTATAAGTTGATGAAAGTACACACAATTCCTCTCTCCTTTCTTTGGCAGTCAGGCAACCACTGCAGGCCAATCCCTCAAGCAGCACTTTAGTTTAGGGATAGTCTCTCCTCCGTCTCTCTGGTTCCTCTCCTTAGCAAAGGTTTCTTCTTGTTCCCAAAGTGATCTAAAGTTCCTGTGTTTGGTTCCCAATATTTATACTCAGTTTGTCTTTGTTCTCTGAAGGCAGAGAGGCCTTTGCCTAATCCAAACCAGTTGTGGTCACTCCTGGAGCACTATGTTGACTTGTCTCCTTCTTTATTTTGACAGTGCAGGGCAGAGACATCAGATGCACCACAGGAGGTGGTGCCAGCATTGTGGAGGGAAGGCACAGCCCTATTCAGGTCCCAGGTGCAACTCCTCCCTTCCATCTAGATGCACAGCTCTCTATTCAGCACTGGGCTGACTCACCCGGTCTCTCAAACTCCAGGCAAGGAATACACAACCTAGCAGAGGCAGGCTTGGATAGTTATACAAGAAAATACCTACTTTCTAAAAGTGGTATTTTCAAACACAGAATGTTAAAACCAACTTCACTAAAAGATGTATTCTATCATTCTGAGTTCAGGCATACTAAACTCTAATTTCAACCTAGTTCCCTGAGTCAGTTAGGATTATAAGATGTAATAATATAACTGCCATTCTGGCCTAAGGGGAATAGGTAGTCTTGCAATAGTGAAAAACGAAAATGGCTGTAATTGACTATTAGGACATGCCACACACACCGGGGCTTGTCCTACCTTATACTTACAATGCACCCTGCCCTTGGGCCTACCATAGGGGTGTCTGATATGAAGAAAGGGGAAGGTTTAGGGACTGGCAAGTGGGTGCACTTGCCCATTCAACATGACAGTTGGCAGACCTGAGACACACTTTTACAGGCTGCTTCTGTGGGTGGCACAACCAGTGCTGCAAGCCCACCAGCAGCATTTGGTTTACAAGCCCTGGGCACACTCAGTGCACTGTACTAGGGTCTGACAAGTAAACCGAACAAGCCAATCATAGAATCACTAATCCATACATCAATTTACAATAGGGAGCACTGTGGCACTGGACACCAGTGGCACAGTGCCTAAAGCATCTAACACCACCAAAAACACATGCGGCAACAGTGAAAAATGGAAGGGAGACCCATGCCAAGGGTCCAGATCCAACACATGTCCCCTCCAGCTGAAATGTGGGGAGAACTACCCTACCTCCTTGGAGTTCTAATCACTAAGGCGGAAAAAATGGAAAGCCCATCTGCATTAGCGTTTTCTGTACCAGGGCGATTTTCCACCGTGAAATCAATCCCTTGTAGGGAAATGGACCACCTTAACAGCTTTGGATTCTTCCCCTCATCTGCATCAGCCATCTGAGGGGCCTGTGGTCTGTCTGAACCCGGAAGTGAGTACCAAACAGGTATGGTATCTGCTTCTCCAGTGCCCAGACCACAGCAAATGCCTCACGTTCAATAGCACTCCACCTCTGTTCCTGTGAAAGTAACCTCCTTCTGATGAATGCTACAGGTTGATCTAGGCCCTCCTCATTCATCTATGACAAAACAGCCCCCACACCATCCTCTGAAGCGTCTGTCTGAACGACAAACTCTCTGGAGAAGTTGGGTGCTAGGAGCACGGGTGCCGTGCACATGGCAGCTTTCAGGGCCTCAAAAGATTTCTTTCAGGTGTCCGTCCAAATCACTTTCTTGAGCTGCTTCTTGGAAGTCAGCTTGGTCAAGAGTGCAACAATGTTGCCATATCCCTTGACAAACCTCCTGTACTACTCGACTCAACCTCCCCAGACGTCACCTTCCTGACAGAGACCTGGATGAACCCCTCCTTTGCACCGACATCACCATAGCCATCCCGGACGGCTACAATATCACCTGCAGGACAGGAGAAGAAATCGCCATCGTCCACAGGAACACTCTCAGTCTCGACCAACACCGACACCCTCAGCACCGCCGAACACATGCACTTCCAGATCCACACTGACCCCAACACCACCCTCCGAGAAACCCTCGTCTACAGACCCACCGGTCACAGTTCAGCGACTCCTTTGCCGACTTCATCAGTACACATGCCCTTGCCCCCACAGACTACATCCTCCTCTGGGACCTGAACTTCCCCCTCCAACGACACCAACTCCACCACTCTGATCGCCAACCTCGGACTCATACAGCTCGTAACAACACCTACCCACTCCGCCGGCCACACGCTGGACCCCATCTTCTCTGCAAGCTCCCACGTCTTCTTCAGCCACACCACCAAACTCCACTGGACCGACCATTGTTGCATCCACTTCACCTTCTGGAAATCCACCACGCACCACCGCACCCAACAGATTCCTCGCCGCTGCTGGAGCAAAGTCACTGAAGACCAGCTAACCACCAACCTTGCCCAGAGCCCACCCACCGACCCGACACCACCGCCCGCAACCTCAGACAGTGGATCAACAACTGCGCCAACACCCTCGCCCGATCAAGAACCCCTCCAACAGACATATCAGCCAGAAAGCCAGCTAGTTCAACGAGGACCTCCAAGCCTCTAAGAAAACATGCAGAAACCTAGAGAAGAAATGATACCGTGAACTGAATCCGGACAACTACGCAGCCCACACAAATGCCACGTGCAGACACCATCACCTCATCAGATCCGCCAAAAGGGCCTCCTTCAAAGACCGCATAGACGACAACGCACACAGTAGCAAAGAGCTCTTCAACATTGTGAAGGAACTCTCCAACCCCAGCTCCAACACCAACGACATCCCACCCTCACAAGACCTGTGCGACTCCCTTGCCAACTTCTTCCATCGCAAGATCGCAGACATCCACGACCGCTTCAACGTCACGACCGCCCCAACAGCCACCGAGACTTCCACCATCCGCACCGGTCAACTGCTCTACTGGACCAACATAAGCGACGACAACACCATCAAATTCATTAACACCATCCACTCCGGATCTCCTTCAAACCCATGCCCACACCACATCTTCAACAAAGCCATCACCACGATTGCACCCCTTCTCCGGAAAGCCATCAACATCTCCTTCGAAACAGCGACCTTCCCGGAGAGCTAGAAGCTCACCGAGATCAGTGCCTTACTCAAAAAACCCAAGGCTGACCCTAAGGATCTCAAGAACTTCCGGCCCATCTTCCTGCTCCTGTTCCCGGCAAAGGTCATCGAGAAGACCGATAACTGATCCGCTACCTTGAGTAGAACAACATCCTGGATCCGTCCCAGTCTGGATTCTGCGGCACCCACAGCATCAAAAACGCCCCCATCGCCGCCACCGATGACATCGGGGCCCTGCTGGACAACGGTGAAACCGCAGCCCTCATCCTCCTGGACCTGTCAGCCGCCTTCGACACGGTCTGCCACCACACCCTACGCACATGTCTCCACGACCCTGGGATCCGAGACAAGGCTCTGGACTGGACCACCTCCTTCCTCTCCAGCAGAACCCAGAGCGTCGGCCCATACAACCCCCCCCCCCACACACCCCCCTCCCACTTTCCGCTCCAAAGCCACCAAGATCATCTGCAGCGTACCCCGGGGCTCATCCCGACGCTGTTCAACATCTACATGGCACCGCTCGCACACGTTTCCCAACTACATGACTTGAACATCATCTCCTACGCTGACACCCAGCTGATCCTATCCCTCACCAAGGACCCCCTCACCACCAAAACAACCTCCACAAAGGAATGAAAGCCGTTGTCGAGTGGATGAAGAACAGCTGTCTGAAGCTAAACTTGGACAAGTCCGAAGTCCTCATCCTCTGCTCCACCACCTCGGCCTGGGACGACTCCTGGTGGCTGACCTTACTGTGAACGGCACCAACACCCACCGACCACGCACAAAACCTGGGGTTCATCCTCTCCATGACAAAGCAGGTCAACGCCGTCTCATCCTCCTGCTTAAACACCCTCTGCATGCTCCGCAAGATCTACAGGTGGATTCCCACCGAAACAAGAACGGTCACCCAGGCCCTCGTCAGTAGCCGGTTGGACTACGGAAACGCCCTCTACGCAGGCACCTGATCCTCCCTCCCAGGCTCCAGGTCCTCTTGAGCACCTTTACTGGCTGCCATGGACCGTGTGGTTACACACGCCCAGTCAGGCAGACCCAAAATCTCCAAATGAGCACTTCTCTCCACCTTCCCCGAAGGTGAGCTCTCCAAATCGTTCCCTAACAAACAGGCATGGCAGGCCTCACAGCTACCTGAAGAGTACCAGATACCCCCCACCCAAACTCAAAGGGAACCTGAGCCACCTTGCAGTGGCTCTCTGTGTTGCTGGCGGCAACAACTGGGTAAAATGCATTAGGGACAACCTGCTCTTGAGACACCAGGTGACACTTGACAGCTGTCACACTGGCTTCTGTGTCTCTAAGAGCCTCCACTCTATGGCCATGGTCACCACTGCCTGTATTTCTTAGTGTTGTCATGCAGTTTGGTCCTAGGGACCACCTCACAGTCTCCTAAAGAGACAAAGGACATCTCTGCGGGACCCCACCCACCTTGGACTCCCATCTCCTCACCCAGGGCTACACTAGCTATCTGCCGGGGTGGAGCACCAGGGGATGCTGTCTTTCCAAACTGAGGGCACCGGGGATCATTCGCCTTATGACCCAGGTCCCCACACTTGTAACACCTCAGGGGTCCCCTATGAACGGGGACCTGTTGGGACCCCTTGCTTTCTCTCAGGGGGAGGCTGGGAACCTTTCCCTTGGTTCCCTTGGGAATTACTTTGGGGCCCTTTCTGGAACTCCCTCTGTTTACCCTTGTCCCTCCCTCTCTTCTGCTGGATCCCTGCTCACCTTTGGCTGAGTCTACCACATGACCCTTGTGGACCCGGGTGGTCCGCCTCCTCAGCAAGTTTCCTAGGGTTAGTCAGCCTGCTATCAATCAGGTGCTGGCATAGCTCTGGAAAACAATTACTTGACAAGTGCTCCCATGCAATTAAATCTAAGAGTTCCTAAAAATCATCAATGTTGCTACCCTTCACCCAACCATTCAATGCTCTGCAGAAAAAAGTGACATATTCCACCCAGGTACTGTTCTCTATTTTCTTGAAACCGCTGAACCTCTGTCTATACAATTCAGGAGTCAAACCATACCTGGACATTAATGCATCTTTCATGTGGCAAAATGAATTATGGACTTCAAAAGGCAAGTCTAACAGTGTGTCCCGCCCCTCACTAAGGAACCACCCCCACAACCCCGCTCCCCAATCCTTCTCAGGTACCCGGTGGTAAGACATGGCTACCTCATAAGCCTTGAACCACTGCCCAAGATCATCATTCTTGTGAAACTTACCACATCTTTAGAAATATACACCCCAGCTTCAACAGGCTTAGACGCTGCGCTGCCACCAAAAGGAGTAGTTTCTAAGCTCCTAGCTTTCAACTCCAACTCCCTCAAACTCTTCTCATGATCCAAGTGCATTTTCTTTACCTCTAGGGCCAATCTCCTATTTTCTAACTCCAATTGCCCACCCAATTTGAGCTTGGCCAGCTCCATCTCATGCATCCTGTTTTCTTTCCTGTCCGCCAGGTCTTCTGGGGACAGGCCTCTGGCAGAAATACTGCTACCTGCTGGGGAGACTGCTATCCTCCCTCCTGGACCCAATGGCCCTTCTAGCTGCTCCTCTGCCCCCTCCTCATTCTCAGGGGCAGGGTGGAATTTATAAAAATAAACTGCTTGTCCTAGGGACAAAATGCAACTCAAATCTACTTGTCCTAAAAAAATCTACTTATCCCACCTATCGATAACATCAATCACAAGTGCGAACACGAAAACCTTTGTCCATTATATAGCTTTAATATCTTATCTGTATTTGGGTGTGGTAAGTTTAAGTTAATGTTTTCAAGATGGTTTATATGTATATTGGTAAGTGGATATAGATGCAGCATAGATTGAATGAATGTACCATTAAGGTGGTACATTACAAGGCTGCGTTGTGGGCATGATTGGGCCAAGAGTTGTCAAACGTGTACTACAAGTTGATGTGCTCTCGTAGCTCACTCTGGATGTGCTGCTGAAGAGAAAATACTGAAACAACTGAATGGCCTGTTACCATGCTATGCGCAGGATGGTGCTAGCAGTTGTGTCTAATATGTACTGCGGATATAATGAGGGGGTCTGTTTTTAAAAATTGGTGTATGTAGGGTGTTAGTTGTAACAAGGCACAGATAGAGGAATATAACCTCCACGGTCAGATGAACAGATCCCACAGCTGTTTTCTGATTGGGCCTGCGACATCCACAGAAGTTGAACAAGGAAATGCAGTGATGCATTAAAAGCAAGGAAGCATGACATGCAGGACCTCCATGCTGGGGAGAGGTACTTAAGCCCGTGCCCTCTAGAACCCAAGATACAAAGCAACTGTCCATCTCTCTCATCACTAAAGTGTCATCAGTGATTTCACAAAAAGGACAGGTTGATACAGAAAGAAGCCTGCGTAATTACTTTGACTTAATGTGGCCCTTTGAAACTGCATGAGGAAGATGAGGAGGCGGAAACAGTAATTATACGATTATCTCTCTCAGCCATTCTTGGCATATAGGGGAGTTCACTGCAGAGGGACTGGAACATTTCCCTCACATGCCTCCATTATGCTGGGATCATTTTAAGAGAAATGGAAGGTTCTCCTTTAAAGCCACCTAGAAAAAAGAGGGCTAATAGGGGAGGATTAATAACTTCTCATTCACTCTATACTGTAAAGGGAGCTGCAAAAAGATCCCTCACAACCGAGGAGCTTATGGGCAAAGCTGAAGCCCCCTCACACCTTGACTACATAGGTGAATTTACTCTCCCGGAGAATAAACATTTTTTTCCCCATCGCTAGGAGAAGGTGTAATGAATGATGGCTATAACAACACTCACAGCTGTGAGAAAAGCACATGGAGATTCTATAAGGGAAAAAATAAACCCTCTCAAAATACGACTGAGGGAGCTCACTTACGGAGTAGCTAATACATTCTATTAATATAGGATTTTTCAGTAACGGTTTGAATTAGTAGAACAAATGGAGAATAATAAATGATGTAGGTGAAGACCAGTCAAAGCAAAAAAAAGAAAAATACTTTTTTTAGAATTTAACATTAAATTGTGTTGTCTCGGTTGGTCAGTGATTGAAGAGCCTGAAGATAGCTCACAGCACTTAATGCTTTTTTTAAACTATGATCGACTCTGCAATATGATTTTGAAGCAATTTATTTCCAATTCATGAGATTCTCCCCTTTTCTCACAGCAAAATATTTGGGTACATTGAAGCCAATTTGCTTCAGAGTAATATATCGGGCCAAAATGTCAACAGCTTGATTATGGGTGAATTTTATTCACCAGCCCTAAGGAACATTAGAAAGTCATGTCTGCAATAAAGTCAAAGGCCATTTGTAGTCCTGCCTTAACCCAGTAGTAGCACTGTGACTCAGCATCCCTCGGACTGCACACCCAAACCCACTGCTCAGACACAGTTCCACTAAACACACACTGCCACTGCACAGATGCACGAGCCCGTCAGAGACATACACATTAGTGGAGACACACATGAAACCCTGCAGACACACATGAAACCCTCCGCACATGAAACGGCAGATGCACACTTCTTGAGAGACACACACACCCCTTAAGACACAATGCCCAACTACAAACACAGTTTCCCTGGCAGACACACAAACCCTCCCTGCAGAGACACACACTCTGGGAGTGACACCCACAATGACTGGCACTGATACACACTCCCTGGAACAGAGCACACATTATTGAAAAACACAAACCCCCTTGCACAGACACACAGAGTATGCAGAGAAAGTCCCTGCAGACACATACTCCAACACAGAGAGACAGACCTTGAGGTACACACATGCAAACACCTTCCCCCTTTGATATACACAACCCAATGCAGAGACACATGTACCACACATACTCTCAACATTGCAATGACAAACACAGACACCTTCCAAACGTGCACAATTCCACCCTACACAATCTGCTGATAGCACATAACTACAGATATGCGAACCCTGTAAACAAATACACACAACCTGCAGATACACTGCAGCTAACACATTCAGCAGGCCTACCATGCAGCAAAACACTTCCCAAATGGTTTATCCTGTTGCCTGGTCAGTGCATGATATCAAGCAGTTGCATTAAGTGCTATTAGGAAGGTGGACTTGCCTTCTGGAATCAACACATGGGAAAAACAGACAGGTTCGACACGCTCTCTGTTCAGGGAATAATGGAGAAATATAGCCTATTATGGAGATGTGGGCCTGATGGTCTGCTGGTTTAAGACTGTTTTAGTGCAGGTAGTGGTGTTCACTTATTTTGGCACTTGTAGAGAAAATAAATAGCTTTCAAAAGACTGTTTGTGAGTGACTCTGTGCTACAGTGACTCTATCCATATACCCTTGCACACAAACCTAGGCTCCTAAGCACATACGTGTAAATACATAAATCGATCTGACAAACTCCATATTTCCCAGTTTCCCTTAGTCTGAATATTGGACATCAGAAGCCTGGCAGGAGCAAATATGTGAGGGATGGGTTTGAGGGGAAAGAATGAGGCAAGAGCGTTATGTGACACAAGCCATGTTCATAGGAAGCCTGATGGGGAGGGAAAGAGAGAAACACCGCCATCAGGTCTGGAGCGGATATTGGAGCTCGAGTGGAAGAAAACACCAACGAGAGCAGGCATCAGAGGCCGGGGGAACTAATAGCTGGAGCAGGGGCACAGACGTCAGAACCACAAGGCGCAAGCTTTAAGGAGAGGCAGGCAGGAAACTCGGTCATAAACATTTCAGCTGAGAGCAACGAGATTTGGTGTGGGGGGAACCCCTCCCAGCCCAAACCTCTTACCAGCTGCTTCTGAAGATTAATTATACGAAACTGCATTGTCTTATCCCGCCTTCGCTGCTCACGAACAGTGTATGGCGCCTCGCGGCCAATAGCAAAACAGTGCCTGGCCCTAAACGCACCCTTGCAGCAAGAATGCATTTTCCTGCGGAATGGTTTTAAAGAATTTCCTTGGCAAATACCAGGCTAGAATCTTGGGCTTCTAGTCTATTACAGGTCTTGATACTTTTCCCATGCTGATTGAATTTCATTATGCTTTTGTGACTGGCTGTGTACACCAGAGTGCAACAGCTTTATCCTGCTTATGGTTAGTTAATATCTAGTTGTCCGTCGGGCTAAATCCACATTAAATCTTCTTGCCCTTGACAGAAACCAACATGTCTCGGGCGTCTGGCGATATGAATTCCACACCCCTGCAGGGGTATTCCTTGCTTTGACCCAGGCCATCAGCGCCTTTTGGAACTCATCCTTCTTGGAGAGACCGGTCATAGAAACTTTGAACGTTCTGCAGAAGCGCTTGAGCTGATTAATGGTGTAGCATTCTAGTTTCTCCTGTTCCCAATCATTCTCAACCGATGCTATGGATGCTGCTTTCTCCATGGTGGTTAAACTTGGCAAAAATAGAAAATCCCAGAAAATTAATCTACCAAAAGTATGTGGTCGTGTTTTGGTCTGCTCCCACTAGTAGTGTTCACCAATCACTGTACATGAGTCACAAATGCAAGTCCAGAATCCTCACCGCTGACCACCAATGTTAGATTTGGGGGTCTCTCGTTGGCATAGGTAGGTACCTGTGACAAATAGGGACACTCCTAAAATACCAACTGCTCACCCCCTTGGTAGCTTGGCACGAGCAGACAGGCTTATCTCAGAGGCAGTGTGTAAAGCATTTGTGAACACCTACAGTAATCAAGTGACAACACTACAGATGGACACCACACCAGTTTTATATAAAAAATAGGTATTCTTTATATAGACTTATCACAAGACCACAAACGACAAAAATCCATAATACTGTACTTAAAATGGTAGAATTAGCTCAGTTATATTTAGATCCAAAAATGCGACACCTTGAGTCAATATACCTTAAGATATGTAGCGCAATACAACGAAAGTGTTGCAAGGAATGTGATGCGGTAGTCCCCTACGCGCAAGGACAGTGATGCGTTGAAGATCTGGTGTAAAGAAACAAAGATAGCACTTACTTCTTGATGCGACATGCTGTGAGCTGCGACACGCTTCCCGGTGATGCAGCGGCGTCTGCTGCAACGTCGATTCTCTTCTTCGGGATGCGAAATGCTTCAACCCTATGTGAGCCGTGACAAGCCCTGCGACACTCTTCCCGGTGATGCGGCGGCGTCTGCTGCAACGCCAATCCTCTCCCCTGTCGATGCAAGGCGCTTTGGTGGCTCTGCGATGACTCAACGATTCTTCTGAGCCACGACACGCTCTGCGACACGATTCCCGGTGATGCGGCATTTGCTGCAACGTCTATCCTCTTCTCCAGCGATGCGAGGCACTTTCGTGTTCTGAAGCGGCAGTTCGGGGACACGCTTCCTGTTCTTGAGTCGCGATTCCAGCTCCTTGTGACACGCAGTTACTCAGAAAGTCCAGCACAGCTGCAGGCACTTCCAAAGAACTCTTGAGAGCTGGTGGTTGAAGTCTGTTGTCCCGGAGACTTCAGCAGGAGGGAAGCTCTTCTATCAAACCCTTGGAGATCCTTACAAGTTAATGAAAGTACACACACAGTTCCTCTCTCCTTTCTTTAGCAGTCAGGCAACCACTGCAGGCCAGTCCCCCCAAGCAGTACTTTAGCTTAGGGATAGTCTCTCCTCAGTCTCTCTGATTCCTCTCCTCAGCAAAGGGTTCTTCTTGTTCCCAAATTGATCTAAAGTTCCTGGGTTTGGGTCCCAATATTTATACTCAGTTTGTCTTTGTTCTCTGAAGGCAAAGAGGCCTTTGCCTAGTCCAAACCTTTTCTGGTCAGTTCTGGAGCACTTTGTTGACTTGTCTCCTTCTTTCCTTTGACAGTGCAGGACAGAGACATCAGATGCACCACAGGAGGTTGAGCCAGCATTGTGGAGGGAAGGCACAGCCCTATTCAGGTCCCCGGTGCAACTCCTCCCTCCCATCTAGATGCAGATCTCTCTATTCAGCACTGGGCTGACTCACCCTGTCTCCTGGAATCCCCAAGCCCCGTCACTCAAACTCCAGACAAGGAATACACAACCTAGTAGAGGCAGGCTTGGACAGTTAGACAAGAAAATACCTACTTTCTAAAAGTGGTATTTTCAAACAAAGAATGTTAAAACCAACTTCACTAAAAGATGTATTCTATCATTCTGAGTTCAGGCATACTAAACTCAAATTTCTACCTAGTTCCCTGAGTCAGTGAGGATTATAAAATGTAATAATCTAACTGCCCATTCTGGCCTATGGGGAATAAGTAGCCTTGCAATAGTGAAACACGAAAATTGCTGTAATTCACTATTAGGACATGCCACACACATCAGGGCTTGTCCTACCTTATACTTACAATGCACCCTGCCTTTGGACCTACCATAGGGGTGTCTGATATGAAGAAAAGGAAAGGTTTAGGGACTGGCAAGTGGGTGCAATTGCCCGGTCAACATGGCAGTACACGACTGCACACAGGCTCTGCAATGGCAGACCTGAGACACACTTTTACTGGCTGCTTCTGTGGGTGGCACAACCAGTGCTGCAAGCCCACCAGCAGCATTTGGTTTACAAGCCCTGGGCACACTGAGTGCACTGTACTAGGGTCTGACAAGTAAACCAAACAAGCCAATCATGGAATCACTAATCCATACATCAATTTACAATACAGAGCACTTGCACTGTTTCACTGGACAGCAGTGGCACAATGCCCAACGCATCTAACACCAGCAAAAACATGAGGCAACAGCGAAAAATGAAACGGGAGACCCACTCCTAGGTGCCAGGTCTAACACGGGTGAACTGTGTCCCTGAATCTTAACGTTATGTTTTCAAGCTTCAACACTTCGCTTTGTTGAAGTAGTCCCCAAAGGGACATACAAACTGCATGCAGTGCTGGGAAACTGTAGTTGGCCGGTGCTCTCGATCACAAACGGAAGTGATGTATCGCAAGCACCAACCAATGAGGAGCCAGCAAGTAAGACACACACAGGAGTTAGCCAATCGTAAATTGCAGGTGGAATTACACTCAGTCTAGGGATTACTAAAGGTCTTGCAGACAGCGCATGTACGCTGCCTAGGCTGGACCTAAAAAGGGAAAATCTGGTGACCGAGAACTAATACTTGTAAAGCTTTTCAAAAACCCAATGACAAAACTTTATTTTATGTTTTTTTATGCTGTGATACATGTTCCCCACTCTTCAGCAAACTGACATTGAAAATCCAGACAATCATTTGCCACTAAATAAAATTTACATTGGCTTCATGACCAAACAGGAGGCCAGGAAAGAGGATCTTCTGGGTACAGGTGTGTACAACAAATTTCTGAATGAAGCAAAGTATTTTCACATAAATGCTATAAAATATATGATAAAGTCAATGCCTGCACTAAAGGATGACATCCTCATGTCTCTCACATTCTTGAACCCTGACACTAGACTACATTCTACATTGGAACAAATTGAAATTCAACTTTCTCGATTTCCGGATGTGATTGAAGTGGAAGAGTTAGAAAGTCTTCATCAACAATTTCGTCAATATCAGTGCATGGCAGACAACGATATGACAAAATGTGAAAGAATTGATGAGGTTTGGGAAAGTCTATCCAAATTATTGGAAATGCAATAGGTCTCGCATTAGGAAAGTTTGAGCTATTGGTCTTATAAATGATTTTTTTTTATTTATGTGTTGTTTTTGAAAATAGCTAAATTAATAGCTTTGTCATTTACAATGCCAACAGTTATACTTTTCACAAATGTGACACCTATAGCATTTGTAATGCAACATGTTTTGTATTTACGTGACTTAGATGTATTGTTATTACAAATAACAAATGTTTTGAGCATGCGAGTGCGAAGGACGAAGGGGAGAGAGGGGGGAGGGAGAGGAGAGGGGGAGATGGGGAGAGGGAGAAAGTACGGCCGGCCGACCGTGAATAGCAAATTGGGTCAGCCCTATATAAACAAGTCTGAAATGTGCCTGGCTGCCATGATACTCAATAACAAATAGCAGTGAGCCTAAAAAAAATGCGCAGAACAGTATAGGCATGATCAGATCTGGCAGTGACTGGCTTAAAGATTGGGTTAAAAAGCCCCGGGGCGCACCAATCTTGCACATTTGAAAATGAGGTGGATTTTCCAAGTCTTAATACTTTTATTTAGCATGATGATGATATTACTGTAATTGACATAACACGATCGCTGGCACAAATAATAACGTAAAAAGTTCTTTACAAACTATGAACCCGAATCAGAGAAAAAAACAATGGTGCTTACGATCCAGATGCCAATGTGACAGTTAAATGTCATGTTTTGAGCATGCGAGTACGAAGGACGGAGGGGAGAGAGGGGGGGAGGGAGAGGGAGAGGAGAGCAGGCAGAGGGGGAGATGGGGAGAGGGAGAAAGTACGGCCGGCCGGCCGTGAATAATTAGGGGAGGAGAAATCCTTTGAAGAGCTGCTGGCGGCACAGTATAGGTATGATCAGATCTGGCAGTGACTTCCGGCACAAGGGGAATACCAGCGTTCTGGAGGAAGCAGTCTCAGATGCAAGTGAACGAAAATGAAACAAAAGCACATTCTTTCAGCATTTGATCATTGCGGCTGAAGGTGGGTCCGTAAACCACTTTACATCAAAACAAACCGCATAAAACTTTCTCAAATAAAAAATGACTGGCTTAAAGATTGGGTTAAAATGTCCCGGGGCACACCAATCTTGCACATTTGAAAATGAGGTTGGATTTTCCAAGTCTAGGAGACACGGCCTGGCGGCCGTGAAACTGAAAGTACGGCCGGCCGGCTGTGAATAATTAGGGGATGAGAAATGTGCTGGGAGGAGAAATGCAGAGCGCACGCTGAGAAGCTTGTGGGAGGGAGGCTGGGCTGCCTTTGATGTGGTAATGCGAGGCAGGCAGGCAGGCGGCTGGTGGCATTGTGCACGCGCTTTTTCGGGCTAGCGCTTGCGCAATGACCTAAAAAGCGCACATGCACTGCATGGAAACGCCAGTGGTTAAACTCTGGATAAGCCACTATAGAGCTTCGCCAGCTATGCGCAAGCGCATCAGCAGGCGAGCCCTAAAAATGGTGTTACTAAGCTGCCTTTATTTCCCAGCCTTGCAAAACTGGCAAAGTTTCTTTTATTATTGCCGCTTATCAATGCCTATTGTGAAGGACTATTTTGTACAGTTAGAAAAATCTGTTCGGATTCAAGGCACAACCTAGGCAAGGACATCAAAGGGGGTCATGCATCGACCTCTGTTTACACTGAACTGACAGGAACGAGAAACACCTTAGTTGGAATCCTAGTCTCAAAACTGAATGTCTTCAAGTCGCAAAAAGCTTCATGCTCTCAGTGGCAGCCACCAAAACCTCTGTTGCAGCCACCAAAAAAGCCACTTACACAGGACTCGCTAGTAGGCCTTAGAACTCTATCAAAAGAGTTTCTGCCTGAGGAAGGGTATTTACGTAAGATGTTGTCCCGGCCATATGATACACTGATGAATATCGCTCTGCTCCGTGCTCTAAGAGTTTGAAACCCATTGTTGCTTGAATATGTTCATTTCTGAAACCTTAATAAAATTTTATTGCAAAATAAATTGTTGCTTTAATGTCTTTAATTTTGATGACTGAAGAAGAAACTGAGCCAGAAGTGTAGTACACCTACTCTTTATTGTATAGATTCCTCTCCATCCCATTTGTTCTTCTACATGTGGGGGAGCTTGTCTCCACTCAAGCTGTCCTGTGTTCTTCCTGCAGTGGAATTCCCTTTGTTACCCATGCTACCAGTCTTTCCCCATCCCCACACAGGTATAGTGTCCACTGTCCTCTCTGTGGACTTGAAAGGACTCTGTCATGCAGGGTCTTAATGTCCCTGGGCCATAACGCTTTCTATCAGTTCATATTCCTAAATGTCACTAAAGCTGAAACCAGTGACATAAATAACACATCTGGTTTGTAAGACCCATATTGTCTCTACTGCAATGTATTATCCCACTCTTGTCTTTACCAGCTCAAAGCCTAAATTTGAATCCTCTGGCCCCCAGCAGTATGTAAAAGATCTCTTCAGTAAGTTCATGTCTGCTCAGCTGGCGATGGGTAGTTTGCTGGTTCGGACTGGTAAAGCCCTGGGTGATGGATATGACCTTACAGCAGTTTTGTCTTGTGTTAGTGTAAGAGAGTATTATGCAGCCTGTTTGAGCTTCAGTCGGCTGCACAAAACTGAGTATTATATTACTATCAGTGGGGACCTGGAGGGTTATGTATGAATTTACATCACTATATAATATCCAACCGGGGCATAAGTCTTTCCCTTTACAGCTTGCTTGGACATAGAACATGAGGAATGTCAACTCTTCAAAAGAAATGTTTGTTAATGTTAAATAATTACATGTTTTAAATATTGTAATTTATTTTAGAAGTATCAATTTGTAAATTAAATTTTAAAACAGCCTCATTTGCATTTCTATTTTTAAATAATAAATAACACTTGTTCCATGGACCCAAGTAGCTTCGTGGGATAGGTAGGAGAGGGTCAGATGCGCTGCCAATCTGTGTAGGGTGCAAAGTGGCACACACAATACACGAGTGCAGCGTTTGCGGATTTCTGCACCCATTAGATTGAGTGCTTGCAGCTCAGTGTGCAACAAGGTGCACCGTAGGAAAAGGCAAAACAGTGGCAGCACGTGCTGCCTCATGAGAACGGCTAGTGCTTCTCTATCCTGGGAGGTATGTCTTACATCTCTGGATTGAACACTTTGGCGTTGTGCTTGTGAGAGGTCTCTCTTAGGACATGAAGAATCGTCCCAATAGTCTTATAGTGGTAATGCAACTGAGAGAGCGCAATTTGAATGCAAAGTATATCATAGCCATATCTAGACGTATATGTTATAAACGTAGGAATGAAACGCACATTGTAATGTTAAGTTGGCGATTATAGCATAAAGGCCAACGAATGTGATAACATGGTATAGGAAATGTAAATGTATTTACAGGTTAAAATGCATTAGATTTAGAAGGCCCGTATACATGATGGGTAATGTAGAAATGCTTAGGAAACGTAGAACGTGCACAGTAGAATTCGTGTACGTGTGTAACTTTAAACGTGTGTAACTTTAAACGGAGAAACGTGGATAAATGTATAAGAGAACTCACATAAAGATGTAACCAAGGAAAAATGCATAAGTTATATTCTATGCAGTCGTATTCTATGTATTACTTATATTTGATGTAGAATGTATTTAAGTATAACTAAGGCTTTTGCTAAAAATATGGATATATAAATGTATGCCGAAGGTTGTACTGTGTAGAGGGTTTCTGTAGGAATGCTGGAAGAGTTTAGGTCATTTGTGTTTGTAACCTAACTGGTCAAGAGTTCGCAGGAGCATAGTCAAATGTATGTAATTTAGAGGGCTTGTAAAAGTCGTAAATAGCTTGATGTGGACGTGAGAGCCGAGAAGTCTAGCACTTGTTAGATTTAAGGTGACAATGCCGGACGGAGCTTATTGCTCGAACGTGAGGAGAGACACTTTAAATGTGGACTATGTTTTGACAAGACCATTCACAGGACCTAGCAGGGTCAAATTAAGAGACATAGAGTTAAAGCCTTGTCTAAATTCATATGTCATGCGATCTGAAAGAATCAATAAAAGTCGACGATGAGATGATGAAGATGACATTTAAAGAAAAAGGTCAACTTAACGAACGACGCAAGGAGTGGACCAATGGAAGAAGCAGGAAGTTGACATCATCGGGGAAAGTCCGTGGTGGGCGTCAAGGGGCGTTCCACCCATACTGTGATTGTGTATTTTAGGGACAGCACCCCGGGGAGGAGGTAGCAATGAGCAGAACCATTAGCAATGAGCAATTGGGAGATTAGGAACAGCGAGACGAATTGCTCAGAGAAAGGGCGAAGGTAGATGCCTTGAGCAGATGCGCTGAGAGATCAGAGCGCAAGGGAGCAGTAGGCCGAGGACCCTTAGAGAGCGGATGGGTAGGCAGATAGGGTACTGCTTCTGAAACTTAAGATTTCCTTTAGAGGCTAAGAGAGTTTGAACTTCTTTGGGAGTCAAACTGCTGACACCTTTTTAGGGAAGAAACTTGCGAAGTAGGATTGTCACATAGCATAGAGTAGGGACAGATTAACTTGATGATTTTTGTCTTACTGCAGATGACGCAGAAGGAACCACTTCACATCGAAGCTTAAGCAGCTGATATTGTAACCGATTTTGTATTTTGTATTCTTTGAGATTTTATCCTGAGTGGATTGTAACGCATTCAAAATAACTTTATATAAAACTCTTAAAACTTTATCAGTTGTAAGTGGTTCTTCAGAGTGGCGTCAGTTAATTGGGTTTATCTAACCAATGCGGGGGTGGTCCTTTCCTCAATGACAGATACGAGCGGTCCAAAACAGATGAATGGGATTCTTTATTAAATTTATCATAATCATAAATTGATATCAAAATCTCATTCCCCGCAGTTGGTAGCAGAGGATGGTTATCTTCTTGAGGAAGACGACCTAGGCCAGGTTAGTTTACCCCAAGGTCCCTAGTCATCGTCGACCAGAAGAAGAATTACAGCCGAAGACGGTGCTGACGGTGCGTCGAGAGAAAAGCAGCAGAGTCGGTCGAGAGTGAGTATAAGGGTCATGCGTCGTAAGATTGCGGTGTTTTATGTTGTTCCTGTGTTGTAATGTCAAGCGGAGTTGAATGCCTGTAGTGTGATTGGGGGAAGGTTGTGAGCGCGCGCAACCGGATGAAATCTTATGTCCAGAGGACTTAAGTGGTTCGAGTGTATCGAACACTCAGAGTAATTTGACTACCATTGAAAGGGGGTCATGAGGTACCATTGATTTCCCGACAGACCGATGATAGGGGGAGCGTATGTGTGAGTGAATGAGTAGCGTTGAGGCAAGTGTCCGACCGTAAGAGGAAAGACGCGGTGCCAGTTGAGGTAGCAATTACAGTTAGACTGTGGCCGTACAGTCAGAGAAAAGTGATCGCTTGGACGGAAGTAGTCATTTTTCAATGTATGAATGAAAACGCATGTGAAATCGTGAGACAAATTGAGAACGGAGGAGAATTGCTGCAAGAGGGAACGAGTGACGTCAGCATAGAACCGCGCTGAGATTGGTTAGTTTGTAAGACGTCAGCGAAGAGTCGCACTGAGATAGGCTGATTAGCGAGAGTCGTACAGGGATTGGTGGTTGTTATCAAGACGCAAACAAGGAAAAGAATTAGCAAGGATTAAAATGAAGTGTTTTAAGGGTTTAGGAAAAATCTTTAAAAAGAAAAGGAGAAATTTATATGCCGGAGAAGAAGCTCCACCAGAAGGCACACCAGCATATCATATGGCAGTAAATGTAGGCTTACACTCGATATTATGGATTTCCGAGTGGCACAGGCTAACTGAAGGGCAAAAAGAACTGGCATTTCCAAGATTTGGAACGTTTAAATTAGAAGTGTTGAACCAACTGAAGGCGACGATGCTTTCAATGAGACCTCTACCGAGGCCAACACAATTTGAAGCTCTTGGTGTGTGGTTAAGAACAGCACACGAAAGGGGCGTAAAGAGGCGACAAGAAAGAGTGAGAAGATCGGTAAAAGCAGTGCAGGATGCAAAATGGGACGATGAAGCTAAGAAATGGAGGGTACAAAAGATAGAAGCGGACAAACTGTTCACCATGATAGAGGCTACGGGAGAAAGGAAACCTCTAGAACAAGATGATGAGGAAAGCGAGTCGGAGGAGGATCTGATAGAGAGGCTATTGACAGACAGACCACCTCCATACAGCGGTGAACTTGCGAGTCCCATATTACCGCAAACGGACGGAGCTAGGTGGGGGGAGTATAAGTCGATCCCGGTAACAGAGTGGGACGCTAACAAAACTGAGGAAATACCCCAAACCAGTTCTGAACAGAGAGTAGTGGGAAGATTTGTGGTCCAGAAGGTGCCGGAGACGCAATGCGCTAGGTCATACCAAATGCCGGACGCTTTGCAGGTCCCGGTCACCATAGGCCCTATTGTGTCAATCTATAACCCAGAAGGGGTCCAGCAGGAGGAACAGGCACGATGGGACAATGAAAGAGCAGAAGGGGAGAATAGGAATGCCACAATGAATCCCCACAGGCAAATACGAGCACCAATAAGTCGGAGTACCCCATTAGATTCCGCAACGGGTCCCAGGGTAGAACAGGGAGGTCGAAGAGGACCAATGGATTTGAGGGGTCCTAAACCGAAAACCCATAAGGAATTAAGGGAATACTTGAGAGAATGGGACGCTGCCGAAGAAGCTCGGAATAGAAGTTTAGAAACGGGATCCGAGTGGAGAGAGCAGGATAACAGGATTCTCTCTCATTGTGGAGCTGGCGAAAGCAGCCCCGAGTGGGAGAGAGGAAGCCAAGAGAGCAGAAGAGATACTTATCCTGCTGATAACAGCAATAGGCTAATGTGCGAAGACAGAAGTACAGGGTGTGGCGAAGTGCCTCGCGTCACCTTCAGTGAAGGGGAACGTAGGACACAGGAGTACCAGAATACCTTTAGGTGCACACACCATGCCCCAGGTGAGAATGTGAGACATTGGAGTCACTGAAACATGGAGAGTCGCGAAGCGTCTCGACATGCATCCGGGGATAGTGGAAGGAGTCATGAGAATTTAGGGAGTCGCGAAACGTCTCGCCATGCATCCGGTGATCACGAAAGAGATCACGGGAACACGGAAGACCGGCGAGGGCCTTTCATTTTACTAAGCGATACCAGACAACAAGCAAGTTATAATGGGTTAGAACCGAACGGTGGATCCTATCTCACATCTGGAGAAACCGAGCCTAAAAATCGGAACATAGGGTTGGGGGACGGAGCATTATTCCACCATACCCCACGTGGAGATGGAAAGGCTTGGGATCTAGAAGGGTGGGAACGAAGAGATGGAAGGAAGACTCCTCATAACTCACCTGTGCTCAGGCGTAGGGCGCATAGTGGAGGTGAGAGGGATATGAGAGAAGAACATAGAACTGAAATGCTGAAAGCTGAAATAAAAGCAAAACGGCTTGACGTGATGAGTTTAAAGGCAGATCTGGATGAATTGATTGATGGTACAGTGCCATTAGAGAGATTAGCCTCGTATACACCAGATGAGATACTGTTTCTATCCAAAGATATTACTCGGAGGGCGAGGTCAGCTCATGAGAACTTATCTAATTTGGCAAACAGGTACATGGTAGACCTGTCACGAACTAAGGTTTTACAGAGTAACCATAGGCTAACTTGCACGGATCAGGATTTGGATGATCGCAGAACAATCGCGCTGAAAGTACACATAAGGGAATTGATCGTAAGTATCAGAATATGGAGAGATCTAGATAGATGGGAGGAAAGATGGTCCAGAAAGGGCTCTGTCAGACGGAGTGTGCTTGAGGAGTCCCAGGACGCAGGCTTGATGCGAATGGAAGCCTTCCCTTTACGAGAAATCGCGAATGGAAGCTACGTTCACGTGCCCTGGAGTAGGGGGGATTTGGCGGCATTCACCAATTCCTTCCCAAAGCTTAGGGATAATCCCGTCGAGTGGTATAAGCAGGTAGAAAGATTCGTGAAGATCTCGAAGGTACTGTGGATCGATTTGAACACACTGTTCGATATCGTAGTACCCGGAGACTTGTGGACGGCATGCAAGCTCAGTGTTGAATGGCCTACTTGCGAGCCACCGAGAAATATTCGGACGAATGGTCCATCAGTTAGAGTCATGGAAAAGTACGAGAGGGTAATAACATGGCTAAAAGAGAAAGTGCCGGTGCAAGACATAGACTGGGTTAAGATAGATCGAACTACTCAGGAGCCGAAAGAGACAGTTCATGAGTTTTACGAGCGATTGCTGAAAGCATTCAAGCAGTACAGCGGGTTAGATGTGATGGATCCTAAGGACATTGGACAATTTGTTTCCAAGTTTGTCCTCGGATTAAGACCAGAAATATGCCTAATGATCCAGCAGCATCTGATCTGTTGGCAGAACAAACCTTTAGATGAAATTCTGAGGTATGCAAGGTACTGTAGTGACGAAATAGACTCTAAGGCGAAGAAGCTTAAAGAAAAGTTAATGCTAGTGCAAATGCAAGCTGCTGGAAAGGATAAACCGCGGCAGCAGGGAACAGGAACGCAGGCAAAGAAACAGAATAATCAGAGCAGAGACGAGGAAGAAAGACCGAGAATGGATATCGCGACACTGAAAAAGACAACGAGATGCCATCAGTGTAATGAGGTGGGACACTGGCGACGCGAGTGTCCTTACAATGTTGAGTCAGGGGAATTAGAGCAGGAGGAGGAAGAGGTTCAGAACAACGTGGTTAAGGGAGCCACAGTCCCGAAGGGCAAGTTTGTCAAAGGGGGGACTCAGACTCCTCGAGCCCCGTTTCCTCAACCACCTCGCATCTCAAACGGAGGGAAAACCTACAGACAGATGCCATTGTTTGTAGGAGGAGAGGAATGCTACTACGTTGATCCTCTTACAGGGCAGCGGGCGAATAGGGAGGAAGATTGTACTCTAGGAGCCGCTTTGGAAGTAGATCAGAGAGGACCATACGTAGAGGCGGAAATAGCGGGATGTCCTACGACCTTTTTGGTGGATACAGGGGCCACTCGATCCACGTTAAGATCTGTGGCAGTCCCGGGTCTGCCAATATCAGGAGAAACGGTTCAGGTGGTAGGAGTCGCGAACAAAAGGATGACAAATCCCTTGACCGAACCAGTGTCAGTAAGGATAGGGAATTACAGTGACGAACATCAGTTTGTGATCTGCGATTCTAGTCCTGTGTGCTTATTAGGGAGAGATTTGCTGTGCAAACTGAATTGCACGATACATTGCACACCTGAGGGGGTAGAAGTGCAGACCAATGATGAGGACGCTGATTTTAAAGTTGTAAACTCAAAGGAGTGTGTGGAACTTTATCCTACCTTAACAGTGGAGGAGCTTCCACAAGACTTGAGAGAGAAAGTCTCAGCTGAGGTATGGGATTTTACTGGGGAAGAAATAGGATTGATCAAAGGAGTGGAACCGGTAAAAATCTTGGTTAGACCCCATGCTGAGTATCCAAGAACACCACAGTATAAGCTAACGCCAGAAACGATTGCAGGGATCAAGCCTGTGATCGAATCCATGATTAAGCAGGGAATACTGAAGGAGATCGTGGGTAGTCCATGTAACTCCCCGATCATGGGTTTGCAGAAACCTAGTGGAAAATACAGAATAGTGCAGGATCTTCGAAAGATTAATAACATTGTTGTCTCATGTTGTCCAGTGGTACCGAATCCATCAGTGATATTATTTCAGATACCGTTCCAAGCTGAATGGTTTACTGTGATAGATTTGTGCCAGGCTTTCTTTTCGATACCGTTAGACGAAGAGAGCCAGTATCTTTTCGCTTTCAAGCTGGAAGATCGCGTTCTAACATGGTGTCGTATCCCTCAGGGGTATACAGAAAGTCCATCGATCTTTAACCAGTTATTGAAACGAAATCTTGAGAGTCTAGTACTGCCCAAGAAGTCAGTTCTGGTCCAGTACATAGACGACCTCCTCGTTGCGTCAGAAACTGAGGAAGCTTGCAGAGAAGACACCATCACCTTGTTAAATCACTTGGCCGAGAACGGACACAAGGTGTCTCCAAGTAAATTGCAATATTGTAAGACTGAGGTGCAATACTTGGGCCACAGGATTGAAAAGGGAAAGCGGAAGGTGTCTCCAGACAGAATGGAGGCGATTATGAAAATGAACGCGCCTACGACACAAAGAGAAGTCAGGATGTTTCTAGGCATGGTCGGTTACTGTCGACAGTGGATAGCCAACTTCTCACTGAAGGCAAAACCGCTATTGCAACTGACGCATAAGGGAGTAAGTGATCCGGTACCATGGGACAAAGATTGTTTGATGGCGTTTTTGCAGCTGAGGGAGGACTTATGTCGTGCCCCGGCTTTAGGAATGCCAGATTACACTAAACCTTTTTTGCTTTACTGCTGCGAGAGAGAGGGATGCGCTTTAGCGGTATTAGCACAGGTCCATGGAGATGCGCGCAGGCCAGTGGCGTACTTTTCGGCTACACTAGATCCAGTAGCCGCAGCGTTGCCCGGATGTCTCAAATCCGTAGCTGCAACGGGTGTCAGCATTGAGCGATCTGAAAGCGTAGTTATGGGTCATCAGTTAGAGGTGTATGTACCACATTCTGTAGAACTGTTAATGACCAGGACTAAGACTCAGCATCTGACGAATAGCAGGCTCACACGCTACGAGCAGGTCATACTGGCTGCCGAGAATGTGACCCTAAAGAGATGCTCTGTCTTGAATCCTGCAACCTTGATGCCACTTCCGAATGAAGTGGACGACGAAAATTGTACAGAGCATGACTGCCTCGATGTGACTGAACTATGTACCAAACCGAGACCTGATATCGTAGATGAGCCATTGACAGACCCAGACGAAATTTTCTTCGTTGATGGTTCATGCGTAAGAAACGATGTCGGTCAGCTGAGAGCAGCTTATGCAGTATGCACGATTACCAGAGTTATAGAAGCCGCTTGCCTGGAAGGAGTACACTCCGCACAGGTAGCTGAAATTGTGGCTTTGACTCGTGCTTGCTTAGCAGGCGATAGACTTCGAGTCACTATATACACCGATAGCCAGTATGGTTTCGGCGTAGTTCATGATTACGGGCAGTTATGGTCTCAAAGAGGTTACATGACCTCCTCGGGTTCTCCTATTAGGAATGGAGAATTCGTGAAACTACTGTTAGAGGCTTTGCAAAAACCTATGGCCATAGCTGTGGTCAAATGTGTAGCACATACAAAAAATACGGACTTTGTATCACTAGGAAACAAATACGCAGATGAAGTAGCGCGTTACTGCGCAGAGCAGGGATATTCTCACACTGATGCCAAAGTGGGGGGAGTCCAGGAGAGAACTGAATTGACCATGTTGTTAGACACGGTGGATACGTGGGATGAATTGAGAGCTGTACAGGAAAATGCACCAAGTGATGAGAAAAAGAGCTGGGAAACAGCAGGGTGTGAAAAAAGTGAGATGAATTTCTGGGTTTCTGCCGACGGGAGGGCAGTTTTACCAAATGAACTTGTTAGTCCAATGGCAAGGAAGTTGCATGGATCAGCACACATAGGAAGAGATGCTATGGTGAGAGTATTCAGACAGACGTGGTTCAATCCTAAGTTTAGAGTAGCGGCAGAAGCAGTGTGTCAACGATGTGCGATCTGTCAGCAACTAAATGTGGGAAAGAGAACACCAGTTACCTTGAGTCACATAGGAAGGTCTGGGGGGCCTTTCAATAGGATGCAGATTGACTTCATAGAAATGCCTCCATGCAACAGACTCAAATACGTGTTAGTGATTGTCTGCATATTTTCTAGATGGGTTGAGGCTTACCCTACACGTAGGTGCGATACACTTACAGTAGCAAAATTGTTACTTAGAGAGTTGATACCGAGATTTGGGGTGCCATCCTCTTTGGAATCGGACAGAGGAACTCATTTTAATAGCGAAGTGGTGAAGATGCTGTGTTCAGCTTTGAATATCGATCAGAAGTTACACTGCAGCTATCGACCAGAAGCTTCAGGGATCGTAGAGCAAATTAACAGTACTATCAAGTCCAGACTGGCTAAAGTTTGTTCATCGACATCCCTGAGTTGGCCAGACGCACTTCCAGTAGTTCTTATGAGCATACGTAGCACACCTGATAGAAGAACAGGCCTCTCTCCACATGAAGTGCTAATGGGGAGAGCTATGAGATTGCCATCGGTTCCGACTGCAGCGTTAGTGAACATCACAGACGATTTGATCTTGGACTACTGCAAGGGACTATCTGATGCCGTTAATTCTGTGTCCCTTCAGGTCCAGGCTGCAGAGGTTCCATCAGTACAAGACTTGTGCCATGACCTGAGTCCAGGAGACTGGGTCCTGGTGAAGAAGCATGTCAGGAAGAACTGCTTAGACGTGCGTTGGCGAGGACCGTTTCAAGTCATACTTGTAACGAATACCGCAGTGAAGTGTGGAGGTCTGCCAAACTGGATACATGCCTCCCACACTCGAAGAGTGCCAACACCTCCAGAAGAAACAGCTCCTCTCTCGGATGAAAATCCGACCGGAAGCGGAGAAGCCATAGAGGGGGAAAGCCAAGCTGTGGAGGTGATCGAAGAAGCTGAAACTGTGTTGGAACAGGACGACGGAGGTCAGGACACTAGCGGGACCGAAGTCGCCTCAGGAGAAGAAAGTAATTGGGAGTCTGACACAGATATCGAGCAAACTGGGAGTGACCAAGAGACGGGTCCTGGAACAAGGAGCGGAAAGACGAAAAGTAACGAAGCCAGTTGGCCGGAGAGAAGGAAAAGGCCAAGTTCGGAAAGGAAAAAGGAAAGAACTCTTGCCCCGATCGCTGAAGAATCGGATCAGGAGGACGAGACGACAGATTCAGGAACTGAGAGTCCACGAAGATCGAGAAGGGTACGTGTGCCCTGCAGAAGGTACGCCACCCCAGAGTGGACTTATCTAGCAGATGTATTGGGGACAGAAATCTGGGAGAGTGAAGAGCGTGAAAGTAATCGATCTCGATCCATTTGTGGCAGTGGAGATATGGATGTTGGCGCCTGGACTCGAGACTGAGGGGTTACTGACTTTCACACTTCCTATACCCCCTCGTCTGAGTAAAATCCAAGATTTAGTGCTAAAAAGATTACAATTTCCAACAGTTGGTCAGCAAATGTCAGAGGAAGAAGAAAAAGTTATTCGCTTTGAACTGTTAATAATTGTTGTGAAAGCTGCAGGTCCGAAAATAATTGTTGATGCATAAAAGACTTTGTACGTATGTTATAAAGGAGAAGATAACCTAGCACCGAGTGGAAAGAAGAATAAAATTAGGGATTACATTTAGAGGACGGAGAAGGGCTAGGGTTGTCTGCTGCTAAGAAGAGAAAAAGACATTGTGGTGAAAAAGATACCTGTTGACAAAAAGCACTTTAAAGACTGTGAAAGCAAACAAGCAACCAAAGACTGGAAAGAGAATTTTCGCTAGAGAACGAGGTACGCTGTTTTGATAACATGGAGAACGGCAACCCAAACAGAAAAGCTAGATGTATAGTAGGTACACTTATAGCAATAGTGATATCTCTCATAATCATAGTAGTAACAATATCTTACATGGCAGGACATGAGAATGATAAGAGAATAGCAAATGTAAAAATTGTAACGACTTTGAAACCTGCTCTTGTGGGAAAGAAGGAGGAGAGCAATGTTATACGTGAAAAGGCTTTACTTACAGATGAAGCTCGTAGATTACACATAGACGAGTCACAGGGAAACTTTAGGTCAAATGCATATGCTAAATTATTGTACGAATATATCGATGCCATGGAGGCCAAAGATTGCTACGTTTGTATGCAATTGCCGGCTTCTGTAGACGAAGGCATTCGATATCACCATCTCCCATTGACTTATGGGATAACATGTAGTTTACTGCTTAGTATATTTTATGGTAGAGAAGGATTTGAGTACTACTTTTCAAATTAAGATTCGGTACTGCCTGAAGTTCCGAATTATAAGCAAATGAATAAGTGGGACTATTACAAAAAGGAGGATAGACTAGCTAAATTCTTTCTTCCTTGGGATACATTAGATACATCATATGCACGGAGAAATAATCTGACTTGTAAAGTGTCAGAGGTAGAGAGGAGGTTTATAGCACAAGTAGATGATCGATGCAGACGGCAGAAGATTCTAAAAATGTCAGGACAATGGAAAACAGATTGGACAGAAGAAGAGAAGGCACATAAAAAGAAAGGTAGCAATGGTCCAATAGCATTGGATAGAACGCAGAAAGGAAAGTTATGTTTAGCTCGAAGCAAAACGTATTATGAGAGTGAATTTGTTGGTGAAGTTAGTTGCGAGCACTCTTTTAGACTAGAGTACTACACGAAAGATTTTATGAAAGGGATGCAAGCTATTCCGAATGTGTATTTTGTTTGTGGGAGAAATGCCTATGTAAAACTTCCTGACAATTGGTATGGTTCGTGTTACTTGGCAATTGTCTTCCCCAAAATATATCATGCAAAGGATTTAGCGATCATAGAAGGAAAGGCTTCGAGGAGAACGAAAAGGGAAGTAGGAGATGCAGAAGTAGTAGGAGATGTATTTGGAGCAATGTTTCCATTGTTAGGTTTGATTCTTAACGATGTTAAAATTAGAAGGTTAGCAACAGTCGTGGATAGGTTGTCTGCCAGTACTGCAAGATCATTGATGTTAGTAGAAGGTGAGATGCAGTCGATTAGAGCGATGGTTTTACAGAACAGACTTGCTTTAGATGTGATATTAGCAAAGGAAGGCGGAGTTTGTAAAGCTTTGAAGGTTCAGGAATGTTGTACATATATTCCTGATAATTCAAAACCACTTGAGAAAGTCATACAGAACATTACACAGATTCATCAAGAAATTGAAGATTTATCAAAAGTAAATGTTTGGGAAAAAGTAGGAAATGGAGTGGGAAGGGTTGGAAGTTGGTTTGCTAATCTAGGCAAAGGTATAGTTTGGTATATTTTAAAGCCTGTATTAATAGTATTAATTTGTATAATTACATTATTGGGATTAGTAAAATTGTATAAATGGTATAGGTCGAACCAGTTACAAAGATCGATGAGAGACCAAGAAAGGAGACTAGCTGTTCTACAAGATCAACAGTATAAAAGTCTGAGAACACTTGAATCGATAAAAAGAGGAACTGATGTAACTAGTTCGGTATAAGAGATGTATTCAAATTGCTTTTAGTGATGACTCCTAAAAGTCATCAAAGGGGGGAACTGAGAGAGCGCAATTTGAATGCAAAGTATATCATAGCCATATCTAGACGTATATGTTATAAACGTAGGAATGAAACGCACATTGTAATGTTAAGTTGGCGATTATAGCATAAAGGCCAACGAATGTGATAACATGGTATAGGAAATGTAAATGTATTTACAGGTTAAAATGCATTAGATTTAGAAGGCCCGTATACATGATGGGTAATGTAGAAATGCTTAGGAAACGTAGAACGTGCACAGTAGAATTCGTGTACGTGTGTAACTTTAAACGTGTGTAACTTTAAACGGAGAAACGTGGATAAATGTATAAGAGAACTCACATAAAGATGTAACCAAGGAAAAATGCATAAGTTATATTCTATGCAGTCGTATTCTATGTATTACTTATATTTGATGTAGAATGTATTTAAGTATAACTAAGGCTTTTGCTAAAAATATGGATATATAAATGTATGCCGAAGGTTGTACTGTGTAGAGGGTTTCTGTAGGAATGCTGGAAGAGTTTAGGTCATTTGTGTTTGTAACCTAACTGGTCAAGAGTTCGCAGGAGCATAGTCAAATGTATGTAATTTAGAGGGCTTGTAAAAGTCGTAAATAGCTTGATGTGGACGTGAGAGCCGAGAAGTCTAGCACTTGTTAGATTTAAGGTGACAATGCCGGACGGAGCTTATTGCTCGAACGTGAGGAGAGACACTTTAAATGTGGACTATGTTTTGACAAGACCATTCACAGGACCTAGCAGGGTCAAATTAAGAGACATAGAGTTAAAGCCTTGTCTAAATTCATATGTCATGCGATCTGAAAGAATCAATAAAAGTCGACGATGAGATGATGAAGATGACATTTAAAGAAAAAGGTCAACTTAACGAACGACGCAAGGAGTGGACCAATGGAAGAAGCAGGAAGTTGACATCATCGGGGAAAGTCCGTGGTGGGCGTCAAGGGGCGTTCCACCCATACTGTGATTGTGTATTTTAGGGACAGCACCCCGGGGAGGAGGTAGCAATGAGCAGAACCATTAGCAATGAGCAATTGGGAGATTAGGAACAGCGAGACGAATTGCTCAGAGAAAGGGCGAAGGTAGATGCCTTGAGCAGATGCGCTGAGAGATCAGAGCGCAAGGGAGCAGTAGGCCGAGGACCCTTAGAGAGCGGATGGGTAGGCAGATAGGGTACTGCTTCTGAAACTTAAGATTTCCTTTAGAGGCTAAGAGAGTTTGAACTTCTTTGGGAGTCAAACTGCTGACACCTTTTTAGGGAAGAAACTTGCGAAGTAGGATTGTCACATAGCATAGAGTAGGGACAGATTAACTTGATGATTTTTGTCTTACTGCAGATGACGCAGAAGGAACCACTTCACATCGAAGCTTAAGCAGCTGATATTGTAACCGATTTTGTATTTTGTATTCTTTGAGATTTTATCCTGAGTGGATTGTAACGCATTCAAAATAACTTTATATAAAACTCTTAAAACTTTATCAGTTGTAAGTGGTTCTTCAGAGTGGCGTCAGTTAATTGGGTTTATCTAACCAATGCGGGGGTGGTCCTTTCCTCAATGACAGATACGAGCGGTCCAAAACAGATGAATGGGATTCTTTATTAAATTTATCATAATCATAAATTGATATCAAAATCTCATTCCCCGCACATCATCTGTCACCAACTTACTTCCTGACAGAAGTCTGGTGGGTTATGTGGGTGATGTGAGCAGAACGGGAACTAGCAACCCCACACAGGTGCAATGGAGGAAAATATGGAGGCACTGCAGGTACCTGAACACAAAAAGCAAACCGTAATAATGCATGTCTGTACAGCAAGAGGCACTGGAGCAATACAAAATATATGTACAAGGTGGGGTGACTTTGGGTCAATCAGCATTTATCCAGGTTCAAAATTACCCTAACTGACCCCTCCTCAGTATTTTACCTCCAGCAACCGTATTCTCTAGGCGGAGCACATAATAAGCGGTGAACCGCTCCAGGTGCCATTATTCTGCTGTTCTTGCCACACGAACGAGTGTTGTATTCACTATTCTATAGTAATCACTTAGGGCCAGATTTATAATCTGGCGACTGGCCTGTTTCTCCACCAGAAGGACAAAGTAAATTATTCCAGTGCCCTGACAGCAGTACTGTGCACCAAATTTAGAGATGACCGCCAAGCAGGACGTAATTTCTTAAAACATTGCCAGGAACTGCTGTCATGGCGGTTGATGGCAATACTTTTCGCAGTCTGGTGTATGGCTCTGTCAACATAACTACGCCTTGACCACACTGTTTTCTTTTTTCATTTCCAAAAACAAAATCCTGAAATGGGATTTTCTTTTTGAAAACAAAAATGCTCTCCTCGCCTTAAGAACCATCTGTCATGGCGAGGGGAGTGTTTAGCAGTTTTCACTGACCCTTACCGCCAGCGTTTTCCTCACTGTCACAGGCAAAGAATGATGACCTCAAATTCTGCCCATCTAAATTAGGTGGCATAATGAGAGGTCTGTCTCCACAGGGCTGTTGAGGGGTTTACTAAGAGTGGAGACTGAGTAGCCTCCGCCATGATTAAACCTAAGGTCTACCTGAATCTAAATTTGGTGGGTGGACCATTATGTTTCCAGCAAGCCAGTGGTGTAGCGAGGGGGAGGTGCCTCTGGTGGCACTTTTTGGGGGACGGCAGCACTACACGTGAGGTGAGCAATTTTCCATGGCTAGGGAGCAGATCCAGTGGCCAAGGAGAAGGTGTTTTTTTTTTGTTTTTTTTTTTTTGCTGTGTATGAGAGGTGGCAACAGTGACGGCCCGTGCAGGTAAGAGCAGTGGGGATTGGGAGGGGGGGGAGCGACAGACGACAATGAGGGGAAAAAATAAACCATAAAACCACTTACCTTGTGGTTAATTGATCTTCATCCAGATATCAAGGGGTTTACTTTTGGTTCACATTGCATAAAAACAGCGGCTTATGCCGATGATGTTCTTATTTTTTCGGATGATATTGTTTCAGTTATTCCCGCGCTTACAGATATTGTTGCTCTTTTTTCTAAGGTCTCTAGTTATACTCTTAATAGGGACAAGACTGAGATGTTCCCCCTGAATGCCTATTGTTTCCCAGCGCATATGGGTGACGCTGGTTTTAAGTGGCAATCTAAATATCTTAAATATTTAGGGATTTGGTTCTGTGCTACTCTCTATGATACAGTGGCATATAATGAGGCGCAAACTTTGCTCAAAGTTCGTCAACTTTTAGATACTTGGTCCCCTAAACATATTTCTAGGTGGGGTCGTATCCAAACTCTAAAAATGATCATCACTCCTATTATTAACTTTGTTTCTTCTATACTTCCGGTGAAATTGTCCTCTTTTTTTTTCGTGAGATTGACTCCATTACTTCCTTCCTTGAAATCCTCCGAGCGAAACTTCAACCAACGCTCACCTACGGGAGTGAATCTCTGCATGGGAAGGACGCCGCACTGTTGGACACAGTTATAGCCAACTCTTACATGGCCATCTTTAACCTCCCCAAATATGCTTCTCCGGCCCAAATTTGTTTAGAATTTGGACTTGGCAAACAAGCACTAGAAAGACGGAGTGCATATGTAGCTAACTGGTGCAAGATCCGCGACTCTGACTCTGACTCCCTAAATGCCAGCGTCTGGGAAGAGCTACTCAGATGTCGCACTTCACTGCCTAGGGACTACGTATTTGGATCTCTTGAAGTGCTAGGTTTATCTGACATTTGGGAAACAGCCATAGACCTCCAGTCCTTCAAACAATTAGCCAAAAAGTCTGCTCGGATATTCTCAGCAATAGAAGACAAGAAAGATGTAGCCAACAGAGCGCACGGATGGATAACGGTGGGAGATTACGGCAAAATACAGCCACAAGCCTATCTTAACATCGGGATGAAAATAAAAGTTAAAGAAAAGTTTCTAAAACTGCGCCTTGGGGCTATCCCGATATTACCGCACCTGCCTCCATGGGAGAGATCTCATGCCTCGGACTTGTGTCGCCTGTGTAAATCGGGCAAGGAGGACATTGTCCACGTGATATGTATATGCCCGGGATTAAGGGATCTGAGGCACAACCTACTGCTACCATTTTTTAGATCACATGCTGTTCGGACCTGTAGGCAGGCAGTTAAACTGTGTTTCACCACCAGCAACATCAAACTGAACTGCCAGGTTGTGAAGTTCTTTGACCTAACAAAGGAAAGACTCAATCATACTTGAAAGACTCATTGGGACTTAGTAACAACCTTGAATTGACCACAGTAACTGTTGCATTTAAAAAAAAAAGTTACATTACTTTTTATTGTCATATGGCTTTTATACTATTGTAAAGATTTTAATTAATCATATACAAATAAAAATATTACCTGACTCCATTACTTCTAAGTTTCTTTGGAGTGACAAAAGGGCTAGAATTGCATATAAGTCCTTGAGAAAACCTTATGAGATGGGTGGCTGTAATTTTCTTCATTGGGAGAGATATCAGGTGGCTTTTTTAGCATCCCAAGGTGCTTTATGGGTTTCCTCGACTCCTGTTCACACTCCGTCCTGGATATTTATTGAGCAACATCTCTCATTTCCCTTACCAACCTCTTCCTTTTTAACCACATCCACATTATTTATTCTGTTTTGCCGCTCAATTATCTTGGATACTATTACAGCAGTTAGGTCTGCGGATAAGAAAGTAGCTACCCCGATTCATAAATCGAGGTGGTCTTCTTTGGGGCATAATCCTAGATTAAAATGTGTTATTGATCCCGCGTTGATCCCCCATTGGACTTCTAAAGGAGTGCCTTTAGTTCGTCATCTCTATGACTCTAATAATGATCCGTTGCCCTTCTCCTCCTTGGCTCAACAGTTCTCGCTCTCCAATTTGGATTTCTATACTTTTCTAAAATTTAAAGTAGCTCTTGCTAAATTACGCCTTGAGCCCAATTCTCCCACTATTATGTTATTTTCTTTGTGGCTTTTTCTTGCAAGAGTAAACACCCAGGCAGGCTAGAAAAACAAAAGCTGGCTGACTATAGAACAATATAAAAATAGCACAATTCATATAAAAAATGATTTAAGCAATGGACTGAAATGATATCAAAAGGATATACTTTAATATAAATATATAAGATGAACGTATACATAAAAATAAATAAATTACACAATAGACATATTATATTATGAGGTTCTTTCGTTTGTTCTCAAACAGACTTCACAGAGTATAAAAAACAGAAGTTCTTTTTCTTTCACAGTATTCTCTGATTGTAGTGAATATGGCTGTGTGTCGCGTCAACGCGTTTCGACAAGCTTGGTTGTCTTCGTCAGGACAAGAAACGGATGTTCAGCCAATTTTTCTAGACAGAAAGATATATACAATAATGATATTTGAATGAAACTAAAATTACAGTGCATTGCTTTCTCATAACAAGTAAAATTATTATTCAATGTAATTAAAATTTCTCAGCCAAGCTAATGTAAGGATATATAACACATTTAGAACGGTAATTGGAGAGGAAAATACACACATATTTCATATTCTATAGTTGTTAAAGACAAGACTCTATATTTAGCATTCAAATTGCAGACATGTGCTATAACTTCATAGGAGCTGGTGTGTCATTCATAGAGTCTAAATTTCTCAGACGGTCACCCTAAAACTTTATTAAGAACTATTTGGCCCCAGATATAGTTTCTTATTCCCTATTTATGTTAACTACCAGATTATTTTGGTTCATCTGTGCATAAGCACAACCTATATGGAATTATGTCTAGTCTATGTTTCTTTAACTAAGTTATATACTGACAGGTTTAGGATATAGGTAGTATGAAGTAGGTGATTATTAAGGTAGATGCATACCATTTATCAAGTGTTAAGAAGAGTGAGAAATCAATGTTTCAACACTATTATTATTACGCTGATAGCTGACTGAATATATATATTTTTTTATTTTTTTAAAACTGAAACAAGATTAGGTTGATATCTAATTGGAGGCGAGTCCAAAGCAAGCTATTTGCACATTATAGACTATACCAGTTTTAATAACTTTTCTTACCTAAAATGATTAAAAAAACGGAATGATACAAAGTAGTTGTAGGGAGTAAGGCACCTTTCCTTCGTTAAGTTCGGAATCGGTATGTGATAGCTAAACAAAAGAACATGTTTCAATTACTCTTGTAGTTCACCTTAAATACACACAAACCACTCTCCTAGAAATTATTTATAATTTCAGGTACCAATCTCACCTGTTTAATCAGGGTTCACTGCCTCCATCTTACTTCTACCTATCACTACTCTTCGTTATTTCTTTTTTGGAAAAAACATGGGAGGGAAATCTCAGACGTTCAGATCCATCGTCTCGTGTTTTGCACAAAAGGGTATTTATAGCTGAAAAATAAATTTGTGATTGTGAATTTAAAATGCACTGGGAATAGCATTCTACCAGTAAAGATAAAATAAATGGTGTTTAAACTTTGCCTCTTACATGTGTCGTTCAACAAAACAGGCGTGATCCTAGACAGCCACCGATAGTGGTTTGAAACGAGACTCAGGAATGAAAGCCGTCGTGTGTTTACAGATGCCCGTTTTCCTTGAGCAGCGCGCTTCTGTGGGTTATTTTGGTTGAAGAAAGGCCCCTAAAGGTAGAGAAATGTATCCAAAAGGAGAGGGGAAACCAAAATTAGTAGGTTTCAGACTGGTTTAAAAATGAGCAGCTAGAGATAGACGTTAAAATTAGACGTTCCGTCAAAACATTCTTAGCCGGAAAACGGAGCGGAGCTTAATGAGAAGCTACAATGTATCGAGTTCAAGTTACCGAGTTGAGGTTACCGAGTCCAGGTTACAAAGTAACGCTTAAACTCGTCGAGGGTTTTTACGCGTGGTGAGCCAAAGTCTTACCTGGATAATGGTTCTGTAGCGATTCGATCTCCCTCCACTCTTAGATTCGGCAGAAATGGTTAGCCATAGTGCACTGACAGCACTCTTTTATTTCCTGAAGAGGCTCCGCCTGACTAAAGCATCAAGAGTGTGTACCGCCCACTCTTAAAGCGATACTATGTCTATGAATACTCTGACTGCAGGCGTCATGAGTATATGCTGCCTACTTTTAAAGCGATACTATATTTTTATGAATACTTTGACTACAAGCGCTAGTATAGGACTGCTGTGTGCATACCAGCGAATGGAGTATTAGGGTCACTCTTTTGAGTTGAGGGCGGCGCAAAACACCAAGATTTTCCTAAAAAGTCAATTTTGAGTGACATTTCGGAACAAGGATATTGTTTCATTTATCCAGACCCTGCTTATTATTGTTAAGGTTATCATTTTATTAAATTATCGCGTTCTCCCATGGCAGTTCATGATTCAACCCATGGTTAAACGTCCCAAGAGTAAAGATCCAAAAGACCTCTCTTTTTTTGCGGACTTTATCACCACCTTGGGTTTTCTGCAGCTGTATCCTTTCTAAAATCCGCCATTTCAGTTCTTCTGGTTTATGGTTGTATTCTATAAAATGGTTCACTAACGGTGCGGTGATTCTCCTAGTTTTAATGGCTGACCTATGCTCTGTTAATCTGGTTTTTATTGCACGAGATGTTTCGCCTACGTACCCGAGGTTACAAGGACAAACAAGTAAATACACAACGTTCTTTGTGTTGCAGTTCCAGAGTTCCTTAGCTCTAATTTCTGTTTTATTGAACTCCATTGTTTCACCTGTAATGATGGTCTCGCAGGACTGACAGGAACCACAACGGGATGTTCCTTTGATAGCATTCGTGCCATTGATTGATTTTTGAATAAAGGGGGTACTTCTGATGTTCCCCTTGTGACGGGAATGAACTATTTGATCTTTTAGATTCTTGTTTCGCTTGTGGGCAAACATAGGTTTCTGCAATTTTTGTTCGTTATCATCAACATTTAATAGGTGCCAATTTGAGTTGATTATCTGTCTTATAGTAGAGTCCATAGTAGAATGTTTGGTAATACAGACTAATTTTGGATCTGTCTTTTGTTTTTGTGAGTGTAAAAGAGAATCCCGATCGTAAAATCGGGCTCTCTTGTATGCTCCTCTAACCAGCCTGTGTGGATATCCCCTATCGATGAACTTACGCTTCATAATTTCAGACGTTGCCAAAAAGACAGCATCCCCTTCTCTCAGTTCCTGAGAGTAAGGCGGAACTGTACCAGCATTCAAGACTTTGACACCCAGGCTGAAATTATGAAGCGTAAGTTCATCGATAGGGGATATCCACACAGGCTGGTTAGAGGAGCATACAAGAGAGCCCGATTTTACGATCGGGATTCTCTTTTACACTCACAAAAACAAAAGACAGATCCAAAATTAGTCTGTATTACCAAACATTCTACTATGGACTCTACTATAAGACAGATAATCAACTCAAATTGGCACCTATTAAATGTTGATGATAACGAACAAAAATTGCAGAAACCTATGTTTGCCCACAAGCGAAACAAGAATCTAAAAGATCAAATAGTTCATTCCCGTCACAAGGGGAACATCAGAAGTACCCCCTTTATTCAAAAATCAATCAATTGCACGAATGCTATCAAAGGAACATCCCGTTGTGGTTCCTGTCAGTCCTGCGAGACCATCATTACAGGTGAAACAATGGAGTTCAATAAAACAGAAATTAGAGCTAAGGAACTCTGGAACTGCAACACAAAGAACGTTGTGTATTTACTTGTTTGTCCTTGTAACCTCGGGTACGTAGGCGAAACATCTCGTGCAATAAAAACCAGATTAACAGAGCATAGGTCAGCCATTAAAACTAGGAGAATCACCGCACCGTTGGTGAACCATTTTATAGAATACAACCATAAACCAGAAGAACTGAAATGGCGGATTTTAGAAAGGATACAGCTGCAGAAAACCCAAGGTGGTGATAAAGTCCGCAAAAAAAGAGAGGTCTTTTGGATCTTTACTCTTGGGACGTTTAACCATGGGTTGAATCATGAACTGCCATGGGAGAACGCGATAATTTAATAAAATGATAACCTTAACAATAATAAGCAGGGTCTGGATAAATGAAACAATATCCTTGTTCCGAATTGTCACTCAAAATTGACTTTTTAGGAAAATCTTGGTGTTTTGCGCCGCCCTCAACTCAAAAGAGTGACCCTAATACTCCCTTCGCTGGTATGCACACAGCAGTCCTATACTAGCGCTTGTAGTCAAAGTATTCATAAAAATATAGTATCGCTTTAAAAGTAGGCAGCATATACTCATGACGCCTGCAGTCAGAGTATTCATAGACATAGTATCGCTTTAAGAGTGGGCGGTACACACTCTTGATGCTTTAGTCAGGCGGAGCCTCTTCAGGAAATAAAAGAGTGCTGTCAGTGCACTATGGCTAACCATTTCTGCCGAATCTAGGAGTGGAGGGAGATCGAATCGCTACAGAACCATTATCCAGGTAAGACTTTGGCTCACCACGCGTAAAAACCCTCGACGAGTTTAAGCGTTACTTTGTAACCTGGACTCGGTAACCTCAACTCGGTAACTTGAACTCGATACATTGTAGCTTCTCATTAAGCTCCGCTCCGTTTTCCGGCTAAGAATGTTTTGACGGAACGTCTAATTTTAACGTCTATCTCTAGCTGCTAATTTTTAAACCAGTCTGAAACCTACTAATTTTGGTTTCCCCTCTCCTTTTGGATACATTTCTCTACCTTTAGGGGCTTTTCTTCAACCAAAATAACCCACAGAAGCGCGCTGCTCAAGGAAAACGGGCATCTGTAAACACACGACGGCTTTCATTCCTGAGTCTCGTTTCAAACCACTATCGGTGGCTGTCTAGGATCACGCCTGTTTTGTTGAACGACACATGTAAGAGGTGAAGTTTAAACACCATTTATTTTATCTTTACTGGTAGAATGCTATTCCCAGTGCATTTTAAATTCACAATCACAAATTTATTTTTCAGCTATAAATACCCTTTTGTGCAAAACACGAGACGATGGATCTGAACGTCTGAGATTTCCCTCCCATGTTTTTTCCAAAAAAGAAATAACGAAGAGTAGTGATAGGTAGAAGTAAGATGGAGGCAGTGAACCCTGATTAAACAGGTGAGATTGGTACCTGAAATTATAAATAATTTCTAGGAGAGTGGTTTGTGTGTATTTAAGGTGAACTACGAGAGTAATTGAAACATGTTCTTTTGTTTAGCTATCACATACCGATTCCGAACTTAACGAAGGAAAGGTGCCTTACTCCCTACAACTACTTTGTATCATTCCGGTTTTTTAATCATTTTAGGTAAGAAAAGTTATTAAAACTGGTATAGTCTATAATGTGCAAATAGCTTGCTTTGGACTCGCCTCCAATTAGATAGCAACCTAATCTTGTTTCAATTTTAAAAAAATAAAAAAATATATATATTCAGTCAGCTATCAGCGTAATAATAATAGTGTTGAAACATTGATTTCTCACTCTTCTTAACACTTGATAAATGGTATGCATCTACCTTAATAATCACCTACTTCATACTACCTATATCCTAAACCTGTCAGTATATAACTTAGTTAAAGAAACATAGACTAGACATAATTCCATATAGGTTGTGCTTATGCACAGATGAACCAAAATAATCTGGTAGTTAACATAAATAGGGAATAAGAAACTATATCTGGGGCCAAATAGTTCTTAATAAAGTTTTAGGGTGACCGTCTGAGAAATTTAGACTCTATGAATGACACACCAGCTCCTATGAAGTTATAGCACATGTCTGCAATTTGAATGCTAAATATAGAGTCTTGTCTTTAACAACTATAGAATATGAAATATGTGTGTATTTTCCTCTCCAATTACCGTTCTAAATGTGTTATATATCCTTACATTAGCTTGGCTGAGAAATTTTAATTACATTGAATAATAATTTTACTTGTTATGAGAAAGCAATGCACTGTAATTTTAGTTTCATTCAAATATCATTATTGTATATATCTTTCTGTCTAGAAAAATTGGCTGAACATCCGTTTCTTGTCCTGACGAAGACAACCAAGCTTGTCGAAACGCGTTGACGCGACACACAGCCATATTCACTACAATCAGAGAATACTGTGAAAGAAAAAGAAATTCTGTTTTTTATACTCTGTGAAGTCTGTTTGAGAACAAACGAAAGAACCTCATAATATAATATGTCTATTGTGTAATTTATTTATTTTTATGTATACGTTCATCTTATATATTTATATTAAAGTATATCCTTTTGATATCATTTCAGTCCATTGCTTAAATCATTTTTTATATGAATTGTGCTATTTTTATATTGTTCTATAGTCAGCCAGCTTTTGTTTTTCTAGCCTGCCTGGGTGTTTACTCTTGCAAGAAATTGTTGTCCCTGACCCAGGAGTCTTATCCATATCAGGGGGTCCTTGTTACCTACAAGATTTTCTTTGTGGCTTACATCTGGTCATGTGGCTTCCAAAATCTATAAATGTTTGTCTTCTACTTCTTCTGCCGTACATACTGTTACCCAACAAAAATGGTTACATAATTTTGATGAGGATCTTACTGAGCATATATCTCCATAAACCTGGCAGTTGATTGGAAAGTTTTCTCTTCGTGATAAGATTGCCCCTTCTTTAACGCAATCCAAATTTTTTTCTATTAACCTTCTCCATTGGACTCCTGTGCGTTTGCATTTGCTAAACTTAAAAGATGATGATCTCTGTTGGAGCTGTGGTCTGGCTACTGGTGATTATCGCATATGTTTTTTACCTGTTCCCTTTTGCAACCCTTCTGGTATCTCATAAGTAAACATCTTATATTAATTTTTAATACTGACTTCCAGCTTTGCTTTCCCATGGTACTGTTGGGCCCATTAGCTTCCCAAGTGCCTTTACCATTGGATACCTTAGACTTGCAATTATTGGATCTTTTATTGACAATTGCTGTTAAGGTAATTCTTATGGAATGGAAGTCTTTTTCTTCTGTATCATATCATACTTGGTGGGCATGGGTTTCTTTTTTACGAAGTGCACACATTTCAGTTGATGTGACTCATCCTACCCCTACTATCTCTAGTAATGTGTGGAAATCTCTGGACATGTATATGGATTTGGCTTCAAAGGGACTGGTTGACCAGTATCCTTTTGTGTCTTCTAATTGATTGCTGTTTATTACTTGTGTGGTATGTTTTTTTTTGTGGTATTGCAGTGGATCCTTCCCTTCCTTTTCTTCATGTCCACCTCTTTTCTTTCCCCCCTTGTAATTCTTTTATTCTTCTTTTTTTTCCTTCTTTTTGCTGTCTTCCTTTCTACTCTCTTTCTTCTATCTTACTTTCCTTTTTCTCTCTTTCTATTTTCTTCCATTCATAATAGTGATTCCATTTACGGATATTTTGGTTCACTGACATTTCCCTTATGGGTTTCTTATATTTCTTTTATGTATTATTTCCGGGAAGCAGAAGATGAGTGGTTTTCCTTTTTTTAAATTTTATTTTCCCTCGTTGTCATTGTCTGTCAACACCCTCCCTACCCCCGCTCTTTCCTGCCCGCCAGTCACTGGGCGAAAAACTCAGGGACCGCCCCAGCCTGCAAAAGCTCTAGCCGCGCCACTGCAGTAATCCTACTCAGTCAAGACGTGTGCTTAACGCCAACATATAAATTGAAATGGAAAAATAGAAGTGCAGGTACGTTGTACCAGAGTACCTACTTGTTTATGAGAAGTGCTGGTGCTCTCTAATTAAAAATGTTACTTCACTTTTGAGAAGTGCAGATACTCCCTCTAAAAATAAAAAAGTGCCAGTACTCAGTACCAACCCATTTATAGCACTGAATAGGGCCCTAATACACTAGAAGGGAAGCTCCTGCCCCCCTCCCCCCCAAAATCTGCAAGTAGTAATACCATAAAAGCACAATGTCTTCTTACACAAGTAGGTTAACGGGGTTAGAAGAGATTCTAAATCTACGCAGGGTAAATAACACTTTCAGCTCGAAGTTGGAGCTCTTAAGGTGCTCCTTGTGAAAAGAAAACGGGAAAAAGTGTGCAGCTGAGATTCAACCTCATAGTGGAGGACAGGTGCAGCTAAGGATGTCCAAAGAAGGTTGAAGATGTGATAACATCTTTCGAGCATACCTACATATGGAATAGATCAAGCCCCCCCCCCCTGCAGCCCCCCTTAGATTTGTGTGGAAGCCCCGTAAATTAATTTTTTAAAGTCCAGATTGTCCAGTTCAACCTTGCGCTCTGTGTGTTGCAGCCTCACTGTGTCTTGCTGCACGTTATGGTTAAATGCCCCGGGATTGAAGTATGTTGGGATGGGAAAGTCCCCTGCTTGATATAGCAGAAGTGTACGCCGGACGAACAGTCCCTCTACCCTGAAGGGTATCTTCATCCTGACATTTTAGGGCCAGCACACATGGGCCCAGCACCTGGCTCCTAGGTCTGGAATGCACATCACGCACACTCCCTAGCTGACATGGGATTACTGTCCATGTCCTGGGACATCTACATGAAGTGCTGGTGGCAGTGAACCATTCCTTCTGATTGACAGCTCTAACAGGCCTTCTTGTTTGGGTATGAGTTGCCGTCCCCGCTCTAGTAAAACCCCACGCCCTTAACCTACACCTCTACCTCGCAGCAAAGACCTGGAACGAGCTCCCAGTCAGCATCAGATGCTCCCCAACTATGCACACCTTCAGGAAGAGCTTCAAGACCAGGCTCTTCGTCTGATCCAGAGCTGGAACCCCCCCCCCCCCCCCCCCCCCCACTCCCCACCACCCCTCCCCCCAGCACCCTCATGGGTGAGTAGCGCGCTCTACAAACCCCTGATTGATTGATTGTGTGCGTGCTATGTGCCTGCTGTATCTGTGGTGCCTGCTAGCAGGACTTTATGTTGTGGTGAGTGAATGACTGCAGAGATCAGTGGGATCCATTGTGGATGCCCCTGGTAAAACCCAAGTAACGGATGGAGGTTGTGGTACCACCTCCCCAGACAGTCGTAGTGTATAGCTGGCTTCCAGCCCGCAGTGCATAGCAGGTCAAGCCCCAGGACACCCGTAGTAAAGGCCCCATCACCTCGTTGAGGCCCTGGGGCCTCTGCTTATCCTGTTGCTCCCGAATGGTTTCTGACAGAGGGAGTATCTGCAATCGAACACAGACAATGTCTTACATACGGAAAATGATGTTATAGGATTTTTGAAGGGATGAAAGAGCCTCCTAGGATGTTTCAGAAACTGCACATTAAGGAGTTGAATCAAGCGAGCCACTGATCACACTTTGACATAATTCATTCCTCTGCAGTGCAGATCAGTGAAAAGTAAATATCACAAGATAATAAACTTAAATATGTCCTATTCTGCTGCAGATTAACCGCCAGCCGTGCGCTTCAGCATCCTACATAAAGATGGGTAAAAGAAAAGGAAAAGCCAATAAACAGTCAAACGAATGTGGACATGCTCCTCCTGCAGGTAAGAGGGGGAGATCTTTTCAGTTTTCACCTATGTTGGACGTGTTTTTGTTTCTCAGTCAGGTAGTCTCTGCATCGTTACACTGTGTATAGGTTGGCATCGCAAATAAAACTGAGAGTTAGCCATAAAACAAGTCTTTACGACTCATGACGAAATCTACCTGAAGCCTACACTGCCCAACATATCTGCCATTGTCATGGTACCTGCCGGGGTCTGAGCAACTTGTGGGGTGGTGGGGTGGGAGTGGGGGGTGAGGGGCAAGCCATCCTTGCAACAAATATTGCAGTTGTACATGGAATCATATATACTTCTGCAAGCTCACTGAATTACCAAGCACCTTCTCCTAAGACTGACGTTAAAGAGGTAAAGATGTTGAACAGTAACAGCTAGCTTCTTGGCAGTGTGGTAGAAGGTCCATTTCAGTTGCACGTAGATATCCGAATATTATGACTAACCAGGTTGTTTTACGTATTTGACTTACAAAATATTACCCAGTGGTGTTCGCCACTAGGTAGTTATAGTTTGGTCATCTGCTACATAGGAAAAGCGTTTTTTTGTGCTGCTAATACCTTTGGCACCATTTAATGAACCTCCACAAAACTTTCCAAAAAGGTACTACTTTTTGACGAGTTTGTGCATTGGAAGTTTCGGGGGGATCCATTAAGTGGGTGTCGAGAAAAAAGGGAGATTGCAAAATCCCTATGCATTTTCCATAGACTTCTTTAGACAAGGCTACAGTAAAAACTGCAGAATGGAATTACACCAAATTTAGCAGTAAGTTAGATCTCGGTCCGCAGATTGTGCTTTATTGATTTGGTGTAAATCCATTCAGTAGTTTTTGAGAAATTAAGGTTGCAAAATAATTGAATACATATGCACGGTTCGGTCTGTATCTCCAGATTCTTGCAGGAGCGCCAATTTGAACACAGAGCGTTCTGATTGGCCCCCGGACCTTTATTTCCCTTGGCCCATCCCACTCCTGCAGGAGTCTCACTCAAGCGAGCGCTCTGATTTGGCTCCCAGCAAAATGAGGACAAACGCTGCCTACAGCCATTACAGGACTTGGGGACTTAGTCCCCTGTTCTGATGTAAAAAAAATATATATTATAAGGGGGTAGGGTTGTGAGACCCTCCCGGGGCCCAAAAATAAATTTTCTATAAATGCTGCGATCCCGTGAAACTTAGAGGAAATCGCAAATAAATACCAGAAAACCTACCCCGTGAAATCTTAAAACAAAAAGTGGATGGTGGCCCCACACTGCACCTCCCTCCCCCGCCTTCTTGAGCCTTCAGAGGCTCAGGGATCCCAATTCCCCGGGGCTGATTTTCTTAAAGGGGGAGGGGCGCACAGCCCCCCCCTTGGGCCATTGAAGGCCCTAGGGAGCCCACCTCAGGAGCCGAAATTTGGTGAAAAGTGCACCTCCCCAAGCCTCTAGAGACCCCGTGGAACCTACCCCTGTGGAAGAAAGTGTCCATTGGAATCTTAAACGTGGGTTCTTGTCGGAGTACTTGAAAGCAGAGTGGACAGAGTCTAGGGCACTTGAGTGACCAAGGGCTTGGTATACGAATGCCGACCGATGTCAGGTGCTTCAGGATAGTTGACGATGACCTTGACTCAGCAACTGCGGGGAGCAGGCGACGTTGAGGACGACCAGGAGCCAGATGTGTGTTGTCCCATGAAGCATGTCGAGTGCTGAGGGGTCAGTGTCCAGCGAGAGCACTAACAAACCTTGGCAAAAGCAACCCACGAAGGAGGTCAAGGAAGTGTACGGTTCGGACTAGCAAGGTACAGGAGACTCACCACAACCAAGGGAGTCAGGAAAGCCTGAAGCAACCAGGAGAGCCCAAGAAGAACAAAGTTGACCCTCAATTGGACCCACAGGACTCACGAGAGGACCTCTAGCAGCTTCACGAAACAGATCTTTGTAGGAGAAGTTGCCTGAGGTTGGGGCTACTCTGAGCCCAATGCACTTGTCAAGGAATTGCCAACAAGCACATACACCTGCAAATATACGCAGTGCACAGGTGTTCGGGTATTGCAGCCCCTACGAGGGATACTGGCCTCAAACTCGGTGAGAGGGCAGCTCTGGCCTCGAGGGACATAGAAACCAACCTCCTGAGTTGCTGAACCCTTCAGAGTCCTTACGAGCTCCGGATCAGCCGACCAGTCAGCAGTGTTGAGGTGCCTGCAAATGCAGGGGAGTGACTCCTTCACTCCAAGGAACATTATTTTCAGGTGTCTTGGATGCTCCTCAGATCTGTATGGTGCACAGGCAATGCAGCAGACTGAGAGGGAGACTAAGTCGGGCCGAAACGAAGTCCAGCGAAGCTCAGAGTGCCCAGACGGTTGAAGTGCAGTGGTTTCAGTTCTGAATCTTGTCCACTACGAATCTAGGGACCTTCACCCAGGTGGGACGATTCAGGGGACCCTCCCAGGGGAAGGTCTGGACAGGGGGAGGTTACTCCCATGTCCTTTGTCCAATTTTGCGCCAGAGCGGGAGCCAACGGCTCCCAGGACTGGTGTGAACTGGACTATGCACAGGGGACACCAAATGTGCCCTCATGCAGACTTTGAGGCGCTTTGCAAGTGCACCCACCAAGCCCTAATACATCAAATCCTGTCTGGGAGGTGGTCACACCTTCCTGTGACAGGATGCCTATTGTTCTGCCTCACTCTGCTGGAGCTTGGCTCAGCAGCAGGAGGGCAGATATGTGTCTCTGGTCGGCAGGAACCATTTTGTGCTGTCCGCGTTCCATTTTGTTTGGTCTCTCATGGGTGGCATAATGCATGCTTCACCTCATGGGAGACCTCTGGGGTGCCTGGGTACATGTGTACTATATACTAGGGACTGACCAGGGTACCCGGGTATCCAATCTGTAGTGTACCAAAGTACATATCATTACAGCTTAGGAAGAAAGCAGATGGACTGGGGTCCTGATTAGCAGGATCACAGTCAGACTAGTCAAAAACAGTATCACATAAAGCAAAAAAGGGAGAGTAAACATAAGAAGCAGATGCTACTTTCCTACAGTACTTCTGTGGTGAACATTCAGGGAGACCACACAGGCTTGTTTTGCTACTTCTGGACTCCAGTCCATCCTTAGCCTCAATTGTCTGTGGTGCCTGCACTAGAGAACAGTGTGCAAATGCATACAATCAGGCTTCTTAGTTGAACATTCGTGAAGACAAGCAATCCTACACAGTTTTGCAAGAACTGGAGAACCAAAATGACCAGGAGGTGCAGGAGCAAACTACTCTACTCTAGGACAAATGGAGATCCTTCGGAGAACCACTGGGAAAAACAAATATAAAAGGTGCAGTAATCTGAGGCCAGAGCGACCTAGAGAGAAATGTAGACAAGTCACAACAACCTCAAGCATTCACTGCTTTTCTTGCAGTGATGCTGTCTCTACGTGCTTTAACCCAGACCTGAAATGAAAGCAAATTTATAACGCGCGTACTCAGCCCAAAGGGCATCAAGGCGCCTAACCAAAATGTTTACATGACCAAAGAGCTAATTACTAGTAGGCTTTCCTGAAACACCATGTTTTGAGGGCCTTTTTGAAGAGGGGCAGTGAGGATAGGGACTGCATTCCAAAGACGAGGGGCAACTGTAGAGAAAGCTCTTCCTCCCCATCTAGTCTTCTTAATCCAAGGGATCACCAAGAGATTCAGTTGTGATGAACGTAAACATCTGCTGGGGACATAGCCAGAGAGAAGTGATCCCAACCCATCAGATGTTCCAGCTCTCAGAGCCCTATGCACTATACAAATGATTTTAAAGGAGATACGGTGCTCTATCGGAAGCCAGTGAAGGCTCTTTCTGGCTAGGGTTGCAGAGGAAGAGTAGGGAATGTCTAGTACAAATCTTGCTGCCGCACTCTGTACTCTTTGGAGGCGTTGGATCAGTCCCCTATTGATCTCTGCATACAGTGCGTTGCAATAGTCCAATCTTGAACCAACCTTCGCAACTACTGTCTGTTTCCTAGCTTGCAGGGAAAGATAATGCACTATTCGTCGGAGAATTTTGATAACTCCCCAACAGGTGGCCACCGTTCTATTGAACTGCAGGGTCATTGCCAGCGAGGTATCAAAAATGACCCCAAGGTTTCTAGCTGAGTGAGAGGGGACCGGGCAGGTTCCCAAGAATGGAGGCCACCATTCATTTGACCACACATCCTGGTCCCTTCCAGAGATCAGCACCTCGGTCTTATCGCCATTCAGCCTCAAGGAGTTGAGTATCATCCAATCAGAGACTGATTGCATACAACTCCTGAAGCTGAACGCAGAGGCGCTAACCGATTGGGCCAGCGACACCATGATCTGAGTGTCGTCTGCGTACAACACCACCTCCATTCCCTGCGCTTTTACTAATCTCGCTAGAGGGGCCACATAAATGTTGAATAGGGTCGGGCTTAAAGCCAACCCCTGTGGTACCCCACATTGCAGAGATGTAGCAGGGGAGAGGTATTCTCCCAGTTTGACCCTCTGTTCTCTAAGGTCTAAAAATGAGGACAAAAGGCTCAAAGCTGGCCCCACCACTCCTATCTCCCTCAAACGAGATGTTAAGATCGAGGGAGATAGGGTGTCGAATGCTGCGGTCAGATCGAGTAGGACCAGCAGCGTTGTCTGTCCCTGGTCCACTTTCATTCTGATGTTGTTTGTCACCATAGTGAGCGCAGACTCCGTGCTATGGAGTTTCCTGAACCCATGCTGGGTCTGATCTAAAAACCCAGAGGAGTCCAGGAAGGCAGACAAGTGCGAGTTCAGGTGGGCCTCAAGCATTTTGGCGGGGGCAGGAAGTAAGGAGATGGGTCTAAAATTCTTTAAGATTGCGGGGTCAAGGGAGGGCTTTTTAAGTAGCGGCTTGACGATCGCTTTTTTCCAGACTGAAGGAAAAAACCCCTGCAACAGGGCACTATTCATTACCTCCAATAGGGGAGGGAGTAATGTGTCCCTACACTCCTTCATCACTTTGAGAGGACTGGGGTCCAAAGGAGAGGAAGATTTGGTCCTATTCAACAGTGAGTTAAGGTTATCAAGGGTGATCGGTGGGAAGTTAGAGAGGGTCTTGGCAGGATCTTTAGACCAGGCTTCTAAGTCTGTGAGAGCCTGGATAGTGTGGTTCCCAAGTGATTTTTTCTGCATTTCCAGAGTAACGGAGATCTCATCGATTTTAGCATAGAAAAAGGTTGAGATCTTGTCACAGAGCTCCTGCGATCCTATCACTGGATCGGGAACCTGTAGTGAGCAGAGGGAATCCACTACCTTAAACAGCTCCTTTGATGAGGTGAGGAAAGTTGTAAGGTCAGAGAAGAATTCTTGCTTTGTCTTGATGACCGTGGCCTTATATTCACCTAACAGTCGTTTATGAGACTCTCTGTCCATAGTGTCCCATGTTTTCCTCCATTTTCTCTCCTGCCTCCTGCACCCCTGTCTCATCAGCCTAAGTGGCTCAGTGAACCAGGGGGCGGAGGGCCTGCGCCTCGCTGAATATCGGCGTATAGCTGGAGCTAGAACATCTATTGCTCCAACAATGGAATTGGCAAGTTCTCCAGTATTAGGGGTGTCTTTCATAGATTCACATGCCTGAATCATTCCCCGTCGTCGGAGTGGGAGTCCCACGGTATATATAAAAGCAATAAAATGCCATAATACATATAGCAAATATCAGAAATACCCAACCAGGAAGTAAAGTAGCACCAGCTACAGTAGAAAAAGCCTTCACAATCGTGACTATCCTAGTCATTATGTATTAGTCCAAACTGCAGCCAATAAGGCGACAGCACCCACCAGAATGTTCTCCCCAGAGGCTCAGGCTCTCAGATTTTCTACCGCACGTCGTGTGAAGGGAGTCTCCCTGAGCTCTGCTCAGTTTTTCTTCTAGATCAGTTAGTTTCTTCAAGTTTACAGATGTATTCTTCAAAATCCCTGTTCAGGGCCTGTGATTCTTGTGGGAAGCAAAGACTATTCAAAGAAGATCCCCACAAAAAATGTTTATATTGCCTTTATCCTGACCATAAGGCAAAGGAGTGCAAGATCGGCCGGACCTTCCCCCCTAAGACCATCAGGGATAGAGAAGGACGACTGCTGTTGTGGCTTAACAGACTCAAGGACAAGGAGGACCCTTTGTCTGAGGTAGGAAGCATTGCCTCTGGCTCTTCATTTCTTTCTACTAAGAGGAAGGCGGAAACTGAAGTTTCATCTCCTAGGGCGAAGGTGGCGAAGAATGCCCAATCCTCTCTGGATACTCCTGGGCCTAGTGATTCAAAAAAGACTCTTCCACCTAGTAAGGTGGATAGTACGCCCTCTTAAGAAGTCTGGGAAATCTGCAGTTCCCAAGAAATCTTCAAAATCTGTGCCTCCTCAGTTGCCACCTTTGACAATTTCAACGTCAAAAAAGGACTGTGTCTCCTCTCATGTGGCCACGTCTACCACCTGCACTATGACTTTCTCCTCTCCAAAGCCGACTCTTGTCATGTCTTCGGTCTCATCGCCTACGCTGGTTCATGTACAGATCAGGCCTATCTCGTCGTCGACAATTGTCCCGTCGACGACGGCTAAGGTACCGTCGACGAGTTCCTCGTCTACGATTATGATGTCGACGGTTGGCTCCCCGTCAACGAAGAAAATGATACCGTCGACGAAGCTCTCGCCGACGATGTTCCCGTCGAGGATGAAATCCACGTCGACGACGAAGTCCACGTCGATGAAGCTACCGTCGAGGACCTTGACGGCGTCCCCGTCGACGATGTTACTGTCGACGACCTTGTCGACGAAGAAGTCCTCGTCGACGATGAAAACCACGTCAACAAAGTTACCGTCGACGACCGCGACGATGGCCCCGTTGACGACGGTACCGTCGACGAGGCAACCGATTCTACAGCAAACGGAGATCCCATCGACGCTGCCTCTATCAAGCTGCACTACCTTACAAGTTTGGTCAGCACGGACATCAGGGATCCCGTTACCATCACCTGCAACTACAGCTACGCTGTTGAAGAAAAGGGCTACTACTGAGGCGATTCCTTCTACGCTAGTAGTGCCAGAGAAACTTTTGGATTCCGATGAGGAAGGATCCTATGAGGATGAAAACTTTGGAGCAGCCAGAAGTCCATCTGACCTCCAAATTAAGGTTCAAGATGATATGGAGGAAGAGATGAATGAAACAGAGCCTACGTCACATGAGGACAGGCCTACTTCCGGCACGCAGATGCCGAGGAATTGTTTCGCAATCTACAGTATATGCTCAGTGACTATTATAGGCGTTTCCCACCATCAGAGTCAGGTGAATCTCAGGTATCTACGCCAAGACCTAAAACAGCGACACCGCTTTCTAGGCAGACACAGCCAGTGGTTTCTGTGACAGTGGAGGAAGGACATCCAGCATTATCTGCGTCGCAAGTCACAGCTCCTCAAACAGGAGATGAAGAGTTCTCAGATCATGAGGAGCAAGAAGAAGGAGAATTGGACAATAGGTCAGAATCGTCGGAGTATGAAGATTATAATGCAAACACGCCCTCTCCGGCAGAACCTACTACATCTGAGTCACCACCTGTGGATATTGCCTCATTCCACAAGATCATGGATAGAGCAACAAAGAGGTTCATGATAACCATGGAGTCAAAACAAGAAGACTGCTTCGTGTATGATTTCAAATCTACACCACAAAAACAGAGTTGGACCATACCAATCATAGAATTCATCTGGAAGGAAGGACTGAAGATCATGTCCAAGCCAAATTCTTTGCCAGCAGTGCTCCCGAGAGTAGACAAGAAATATAGGGCGCCAAATTCATCTCCAGCGTGCCTTATTGGACAAGCTAAAGCAGACTCTGTGGTAGCGCAGGCAGCACAAAAGAGGTCTTCTAACCCAACATCTCAGGTCTCTGTTCCACCAGACAAGGACGGAAGACGCCTAGATTCTATCGGGAAGAAAGTTTCTACTATTGCAGCCTCGACCATTAGGGCCTCAAACTCCCTAGCCATATTGGGGAGATACGATAGGCAGATGTGGTCGGACATCTCGCCGTATGTGGACAAACTTCCCGAGCCAGATAGAGCTGAAGCGAAGAAGATCCTTCAGGAAGGAGAGTGCGTCTCGTCTGAGATGATTGATGCTGCAGTGGACGTTGCTGCCACAGGATTTCGTCAACTAGCGGGTGCAGCTGTTCTCAGGAGGCAAGGATGGTTGAAGGCAACATCCTTTCGGCAGGAGGTCCAAACAAGGATTATAGACATGGCATTTGAAGGAGAATACTTATTTGGGAAGCATGTTGACGATGCTCTAGAGGCCATCAAAAAGGATACTGAGACAGCACGTTCGCTGGGCACCCTACAATACCGGAAGTCTTCCTTTCGTGGAGCAAGAGGAAGAGGGAATTTTTCAAATAGAGGAGGCTATAACCAACAGCGCTACTATACTTCCGCCCAGGGAAACCAAAGATTCCAGCCATATCGGCAACAGACTTACGGACAGAGGAAAGGAAATTTCTCTCAGCCTCGAGGAAAATCTAACTATCGAGGAAGAGACAATAAGAAGTGAGGAACGCATCCTGCCACCATTTTGTGCCAACCCGAACCAAATTGGAGGAAAAATATCCCAAAATTACTTGAATTGGTCCAAAATTACCACAGACAAATGGGTTCTGGATGTGGTAGCCAGAGGTCACATTTTGGAATTCGTAAAAACTCCCCCAAATTGCCCCCCAAGAGGACCGCCTCCAGCGCACCTCAAGGAACTGTTTGCCCAGATCAACACTATGATTCGGAAGGGAGCAATAGAAAGAGTTCCTCATCATCAGAAAGGAAAAGGCTTCTACTCAAGATTTTTCCTTATTCGCAAGAAGTCGGGGGAATGGCGTCCCATCCTCGACCTGCGTGCCCTAAACAAATTCCATAAAAAGCTGTCATTCAGGATGCTGACACTTCAAGAAATCCTCCAATTTCTTTCGACGGGAGAGTATATGGCAACACTCGACCTTCAGGATGCATACTTCCACGTACCAATTTTTCCCAGGCACCGGAAGTTTCTAAGGTTCAGAGTGGCTGGCAGGGACTTCCAGTTCAAAGTTCTTCCATTTGGACTGCGCTCAGCCCCCAGAGTGTTTACGAAGATGCTGGCCCCGGTGGCAGCCCATCTACGGTTGCAATTGATACAGATATATCCATATCTAGACGATTGCCTTATCAAGGCCAGTTTCTTTCGACATGGTGCAAGTTCACATTCAAACAACTCTGTCACTGATGCAAAGCCTGGGTTTCTCAGTGAACTTCGAGAAATCGCACCACACGCCAGCAAGGAGAAAGACTTTCTTGGGAGCGACACTAGACACCAAGCTCGCCCAAGTATTTATCTCAAAGGAAAGGCAGGAAAAGATACAACGGTTGGCTGCGGCACTGTTATTAAAAAGGTGCGTTTCAGTGCGCATGTTCAAGTCTTTCATCGGGATGATTTCTTCCTGTATTCTTCTCACCCCCAACTGTCGTCTTCGGATGAGGCCCTTGCAAGAGGAGCTCAGTCGCCAGTGGATCCAGGTGTCGGGGTCCTTCAAGGATATCATCCACATAACGCCTCGAATGCGAGAAGCGATACAGTGGTAGAGTCAAGGATCCAACATACAAGTGGGATGCTCTTTCCTCACGGAAGTGCCCAGGTTCATAGTAACGACGGACGCTTCGATGACAGGCTGGGGTGCACACCTCCAAGGCATGACGGTCAGAGGAAGATGGAACAAGATCCAAATGAGATGGCACATAAACAGGCTAGAATTGCACGCCATCTTTCTAGCCCTGAAGTCCTTTCAAGCGACCCTAGAAGGTGCCACAGTTTTGATTCGGACAGACAACACCCCCTGCATGCATTATCTAAACAAGCAGGGAGGCACGAGATCAGCCCGGTTGTCACAGCAAGCACAAGAGATTTGGAGTTGGGCCCTGACTCACAATATCCATCTGTCAGCGTTCCATGTCCCGGGAATCGCAAATGTGTTGGCGGACTCTCTCAGCAGGTCCACGGGCTGCACTCACGAGTGGGAATTACATCAACCATCTCTAGACCGCATCTTTCAGATATGGGGGCATCCGGATCAAGACTTGTTTGCGACTCACAAGAACCGGAAATGCCCATACTTTGCAAGTTGGGTTCCCCACAAGGACTCGTGCGGGGATGCCCTTTCGCTGAACTGGAATCAAATATTCGCATACGCTTTTCCACTGATACCTCTGATCCCGGTTGATACTGATTGCTCCACGATGGCCCCGGCAATACTGGTTCATCGAGCTACTCCTTCTCTCGGAATGCAGCCCTATCCAACTTCCTCGCATTCCAAATCTTCTCTCCACCCAGAAAGGCAGGGTGTACCATCTGGACCCGAACTCGCTGAAATTGTCATCTTGGCTCCTCAGTACATGGAGTTTGCACACTTAAACATTCCACAGGATTGCCAGGAGGTACTGGCGAAGGCCAGAGCTCCATCCACGATCAAGACCTACAAACTTAAGTGGAGGCGTTTCTGTACATGGTGCCAATCTAATGGTCTTCATCCCATTCATGCCAAACCAGAGCAAATCCTTCCTTTCTTTTTGCATTTAGCCAGATTGGGTTTGGCACATTCTACTCATAAAGTCTTCCTGGCTGCCATTTCTAGATTTCGTCAAGATGGATCAAATTCTTTGTTTTCTGTGCGGATCATACAACAATTTTTCAAAGGATTGTTTCATATGTTTCCGCCTGTACGGAAACCTCCTCTTGCATGGCATCTGAATGTCGTACTAACTCAGCTCATGCGTCCCCCTTTCGAGCCGATCCATAAGGTGGACCTGAAATTTTTGACATGGAAAGTATCATTGTTACTAGCCTTAACATCTGCTAGAAGGGTTAGCGATATTCAGGCATTTACATCTAAAGCGCCTTTCATCCAATTCACTACGGACTCTGTAGTACTGCGTACTAATCCAACGTACATGCCAAAAGTGCCTTTGGATTTTCATCTGAATGAGCCGATTGTCCTCAAGATTTTCTTTCCAGCACCACAGTCTCCAGTTGAAAGAGCACTACATTCGTTAGACATTAAAAGATGTCTTAAGTTTTACCTTTCAAGAACCTCTGCCATCCGCAAGACAGACCAACTGTTCGTGGCCTATGGGCGGCAGCGCCAGGGCTGTGCAGTTTCAAAACAGACCATTGCTAGATGGGTCTCCTCTACAATTGGACCGGTAGACCCTTACAGGCCTTGCCAAGAGCACATTCTACAAGGGCTGTTAGCTCTTCCACTGCCCTTTTTGCTGGTGTGCCTCTTCGACAGATCTGCAGAGCTGCTACATGGTCTAGCAGACACACCTTTACTAGACACTACTGTCTAGATTCAGCAGACGACGCAAATGCTTCGGTTGGAAGAGCAGTGCTGCGCAATCTTTTCAAATAAGGTGAGCCTCTGTTTCCACCTCCTCCTCTATGCTCTTTAGACGTTTTCAGATGTTGATGATTGTTATTCTTCATTTATACTGTGTATATTTATGTATACATTTATGTATATATATTGGATACTTTGACGTCTACGAGCATTATGCTACGAATACTGCTTACTATTCTGATTCAGGCATGTGAATCTATGAAAGACACCCCAAATACTGGAGAAGAACAATAGTTACTTACCTGTAAACAGGTGGTTCTCCAGTATTGGTGTCTTTCATAGATTCACATGCAACCTGCCCGCCTCCCCCCAGAGCCTGAGCCTCTGGGGAGAACATTCTAGTGGGTGCTGTCGCCTGATTGGCTGCAGTTTGGACTAATACATAATGACTAGGATAGTCACGATTGTGAAGGCTTTTTCTACTGTAGCTGGTGCTACTTTACTTCCTTGTTGGGTATTTCTGATATTTGCTATATGTATTATGGCATTTTATTGCTTTTATATATACCGTGGGACTCCCACTCCGATGACGGGGAATGATTCAGGCATATGAATCTATGAAAGACACCAATACTGGAGAACCACCTGTTTACAGGTAAGTAACTATTGTTCTTTTTGTGCTGCCTTCTCTGGGTCTGACGGCAGGGAGACAGAACTAATCAATCAATCAGTGACACTTATAAAGCGCGCTACATACCCATAGGGTCTCAAGGCGCTGGGGGGGGGGGGTGCCGCTACTGCTCGAACAGCCAGGTCTTCAGCTTCTTCCTGAAGGAGAGGTGGTCTTGGGTCAGGCGCAGGTCGGTTGGGAGGGAGTTCCAGGTCTTGGCGGCCAAGTAGGAGAAGGACCTTCCTCCTGTAGTCGCTCTTCGGATGCGGGGGACGGCGGCGAGAACGTGGTTGGCTGATCGGAGGTGGCGTTTGGGAGCGTAGAAGTTGACTCGGCTGTTGAGGTAGCTCGGGCCTTGGTCGTGTAGGGCTTTGTGTGCGTGGGTGAGGAGGCGGAAGGTGATTCTTTTGTTGACGGGGAGCCAGTGAAGGTCTCTCAGATGTCCGGAGATGTGGCTGGTTTGTGGGATGTCGAGGATGAGTCTGGCTGAGGCGTTCTGGATCCGCTGGAGTCTCTTCTGGAGCTTGGCGGTGGTACCGGCGTAGAGGGCGTTGCCGTAGTCCAGTCGGCTGGTGACGAGGGCCTGGGTGACGGTCTTCCTGGTCTCGGTGGGGATCCACCAGAAGATCTTCCGTAGCATGCGTAGGATGTTGAAGCACGCCGAGGAGACGTTGTTGACTTGCCTGGTCATGGAGAGGGAGGAGTCCAGGATGAAGCCCAGGTTGCGTGCATGGTCTGTCGGTTTGGGTGCGGTGCCCAGGGCGGGAGGCCACCAGGAGTCGTCCCAGGCGGAGGGTGAGGAGCCCAGGATGAGGACCTCCGTCTTGTCCGAGTTCAGTTTCAGGCGGCTGGTCGTCATCCACTCGGCTACCTCTTTCATCCCTTCGTGCAGGTTGGCTCTGGCGGCGGCGGGGTCGTTGGTCAGGGAGAGGATCAGCTGGGTGTCGTCGGCGTAGGAGATTATGCTGAGGTTGTGTTTGCGTACGATGGCCGCGAGGGGGCTCATGTAGACGTTGAAGAGGGTGGGGCTCAGAGATGATCCTTGGGGGACGCCGCAGATGACTTCGGAGGCCTCTGACTTGTACGGTGGTAGGCGGACTCTCTGTGTTCTTCCGTCGAGGAAGGAGATGATCCATTCCAGCGCTTTGTCCTGGATTCCGATGTTGCTGAGGCGCCGTACTAGGGTGCGGTGGCAGACCGTGTCGAATGCCGCGGAGAGGTCTAGGAGGATGAGGGCCGCTGTTTCTCCCTTGTCCATCAGGGCTCGGATGTCATCGGTGGCGGCGATGAGGGCGGTCTCGGTGCTGTGGTTGGCTCGGAATCCGGACTGTGAGGGGTCGAGGGATCCGTTCGTCTCGAGGAAGGCGGCCATCTGCTTGTTGACGGTCTTCTCGATGACTTTGGCTGGAAACGGGAGGAGCGAGATGGGGCGGTAATTCTTGAGGTCGGTGGGGTCCGCTGTTGGTTTCTTGAGTAGAGCGCTGAGTTCGGCGTGTTTCCAGCTCTCAGGGAAGATGGTGGTGTCGAAGGATGTGTTGATGATGTCTCGCAGGTGGGGTGCGATGACAGCGTCGGCCTTGTTGAAGACGTGGTGAGGGCAGGGGTCGGTCGGTGATCCGGAGTGGATGGAGTTCATCGTGCGGATGGTGTCTTCGGTGCTGATCGGGGTCCAGGCGTGGAGGGTGGTGGTGGGGGGTGGTTGTTCGGTCATGGTGTGCGTTGGTTGGTTGTCGAAGCTGCTGTGTATGTCCGTGATCTTGTTGTGGAAGTATGAAGCGAGGGAGTTGCAGAGGTCTTGCGATGGGGTGATGTCGTTGTTTCCTGCGCTGGGGTTGGAGAGCTCTTTCACGATGTTGAAGAGTTCCTTGCAGTTGTGTGCGTTGTTGTCCAACCGGTCCTTGAATGCTGTTTTCTTGGCGGCGCGGATCAGCTGGTGGTGTTTCCGGGTGGCAAGTTTGAAGGTGGTCCTGTTGTCCGGTGTCGGTTCCCTTCTCCAGACTTTCTCGAGGGCTCGGCAGTTCTTCTTGGAGCTCTTGAGTTCGTCGGTGAACCATGGGGCCTTCTTGCTGCCGGGTCTGCTAGGCGGGGTCCTCAGTGGGGCGAGTTCGTCCGCGCAGTTGCTGATCCACTTTGTGAAGTTGTCGGCGGCCTGGCTGGGGTTCGCTGAGCTGGCAGGAGGGTGCTGGCTCAGGGAGGTGGCGAGCTGGTCTGCTGTGATCTTGTTCCAGCTTCTGCGGGCGGCCTGTTGCTGGTGTTGGTGGGTCGTCGTTCTCTTGAAGGTGAAGTGGACGCAGCTGTGGTCCGTCCATTGGAGCTCTGTGGCGTGGCTGAAGTCGATGTCTGTGCTGGAAGAGAAGACTGCGTCGAGTGTGTGTCCGGCGAGGTGGGTGGGGGTGGACACCAGTTGCTTGAGTCCCAGGTTGGCGAGGTTGTCGAGCAGGGTGCTGGTGTTGCGGTCGTTGTTGTTCTCCAGGTGGAAGTTGAGGTCCCCCAGGAGGATGTAGTCAGCGTTGGGGAGGGCATGCGGGCTGACGAAGTCGGCGATGTCCTCGCTGAATTGCGTGCGTGGTCCAGGGGGTCGGTAGATCAGGGTGCCTCTGAGGGTGGTCTTCGGGTTGGTGTGGATCTGGAAATGCAGGTGTTCGGCGCTGGTCAGGGTGTTGTCGACGCTGGTCGTGAGACGGATGGTGCTCCTGTGGATGATGGCGATGCCTCCTCCCATCTGGTTGGCGTTTCGGTCCCTCCGGACGATCTTGTAGCCCTCTGGGATAGCGATGGCGATGTCGGGAGCTGAAGAGGCGTTCATCCAGGTCTCTGTGAGGAAGGCAACGTCAGGGGCTGTGGCGTCTAGGAGGTTCCAGAGTTCGATGGCGTGTCTGTGGACGGAGCGGGTGTTGAGCAGGATGCACTTGAGGTGGGTGCTGCTGGAGTTCGACTTTGCGGGTGCTGGTGCGGGGCTGGACCGGATGCAGGTGAACTTGCAGGCTTGGCAGCTGAAAGGTCCGTGGGTACGTCTTGGAGTGGCTTGATGGCAATGTGGGAGTCGGCCGGTGTTGAGAGCGGTGAGGGTGGCGGCGGAGTACGTCAGGCGGGTCGGAACTAATGAGAGGGGCTAGGGAATCATTAGTGATGTTTTTATAGTTCCTTTTACCCTCTCCCTGAGCCTGTCCCTTCTTGGATGGGTCTGAGTGAGAAAGGGTCAGTTCTACTGCCAGGTGGTCTGTCCAGACCAGAGGTTAAGGAATACCCGTCTTAACCCTGGGCCTGATTAAGACCCGATTGCCTACCACCTGGAAGTGGCCTAAAACCTGGCTTCATATGAGTCAAGCTGTAGAAACCACCTCCTCCCCCTCCAGCCCAGGTGACAGCTAGGCCTCCATAGTTTTATAGTTTATAGTCATGAATGTAAGGTAAACTTTCATCCCTGAGAGTGATGTAATCTTAGATGTGGTTATGACAAGTGTCTCATTCAGACATAATCCACACTTTCTTGGTTCACTTAACCTGGGAGAACGACACGTACCAGTGCTAAGACTCTTGCATTAGAATCAGGGTAGTTGACGAGATTCTCTTCTTAGGTCACCCAGGGGGTCACATCGAAAAGAGAGGCATAGGATGGTCTTACCATCAGGTGAGTGGTAGGAGCCACTCTGACTCCGTCAAGGGATCACTCTATGCTAAATCCCTATTCTCAGGCCAGTTACTGTTCCCTGAAACCCCAGCACAGCCATCAAGCTAGGCTTCAAACCTGCATACAGTACCCTTTCACAATGTCCCAACTCTAGTCTGAGAGGCTAGGGCCCAGTGCACCCATCAAGCTAGGATTCACACCTGCATACAACTGCCTCCACACAATGTCCTTACTCTCCTCTGAGTGCACCCAACCAGCGCCAAGGTAGCCAACCTGGGGCCTTTCGATTCACTAAAGGTGATACTGAGAGCAGAAATGTTGTGCCTGCTCTCCACATTTCATTAGTTCCCTCTTGCTCTGACTCCTCCTCATGAGTGGTCTGTGCCTGCATTTCGTCCTCCCGCTTCCCAACATCTTAACACAGGACCTTCTTGGCAGTTGATGACAGGGAGTCGGTTAAATCTCCGATACCCATAAGAATCTAATAACATCTGAACCAAAAGCATAAATGAAAACTTGCAAATTTAAGAAACAATGAATGTTTATTGCTAGATCTCCTAAGGGACTTTTAAATATTCACTACTATGGATATATGGGCACTGCCGAACAAAACAAATGTTCATCTGGAGTGCTGGCTACTAATCTCAGGAACCTAATCTCTCAACGAGGAACCACATAGGCAGCCGGGCTGAATTGAGCTGTAACAACCCGATCTAAATCCCAATAAATAAACAGGTTTCTGTGAGGAATCCTTTCCTCACAGCTCTTCCTCAAAGACATCTGCTTGTAGTACACGAACATCGACACTACAGCAACCCCAGAGGTAAGAAATACACGAGGCAAAAGTCCTGACACTGTTTAGTTAACACAATGTAATGATTGCAATGATTTAAAAAATAGGCATGTAGGAATCAAGAGTTATTAAAGTGGAATGTTTTTCCCCAATCAAAAGCAGTCTTTGGATGTAAAGTGACACAGATTAGTTGTTGGTTGGGTTTCTTAAAAATGAAGAATATTGGAAATCAACAAGTAGCCAAATGTTTTCCCATCTGACACTAGATTCTGACCTGTGATACAAAACACCAAACAGGTTGGGGAGAAATCACTGCGGCAAGAGTAAGGAAGGTGCAAGTTTAAGAAGGGACTAGAGGGAATAGACTTCACAGGCAGAACACAATAGTAACAAATGCCAACTCAACCATGTATCCTGTGTAACCCACACCAGCATCTCCCACAGGTCTAACCAGTAACAAACAAATGGGCTGCTTGCCAAATGTGGACTCCTAAAGTGTAGTTCACCGACAGGAGGCATCTCTGATCACCTGAACAAACTGTTAGCAAAGGCCTAAATCTGTAAACGGGGAACATCCTTTACAACGCAACTTTTACCACGCAGTGCCTTTACAACGCAACTTTTACAACGCAAACCATTACAACGCATTGCGCTGGGGGTGCTCTAGGATAGGGAATAAGTTTAATTTACTATCCAACACCTTCCCTAGTGTCCACGGGGACGGGAGTTGGAAGAGTAAATTAAACTTTTCACTATCCAGCACCCCAAAGCGCTATGTGTTGTAAAGGTTTTCGTTGTAAAAACCGCATTGTAAAGGCATGCGTGGTAAAAGCATGCGTTGTAACGTCATACATCCTCTGTAAACATTCCTCACTTCAGGTCTGTCAGAAAACACCAAGATTGGAGTTCAAACCCAACAGGAGCGATGTATACTTCTTCACTTATCCACATTCACAGGTAACCACTGTCAGAGACCCTTTTATTGGGCCAGGGCACAAGCAGGAGCTACTGGGCCCCTACAGTGGGGGTTGAGGTATTTTACTCCTGATATCCCTGGTCTGACCAACTATGAGTCCTGAGTAACTGGGCCAAGTACACCTTCAGCACTGAAATGGGACCAAGTAACCCCAATTACCTTTTTGCAGGAAACTCTGGCTAAAGTTGAGGGGGAGGTTGTAATTTGTCTGGATAATAAGAATTCTGGTGCCACCATGATTGAGGCTTTTGACGCCATCTGCCGCCAGGTCAACTCAGACCTGATCGTAAAGACAAAGTCAAATAGGATCAGGGGCCCCAGATGGTTTGACTCAGACTGCTCTAAGGCTCACTCAATTCTCTTAAAGGCTCTAAAAAACAAACCTAGAGATAAAGAGCAGATAGCGTTACTGAGGAAACAATACAACCACGCTATCAGGGTGAGGAAACTCGAGATAAAAAACGAGGCTTGGAGTGATTTATTATCGCCCGAAACACAACGAGATAGCGCTAAATTTTGGGCAATCATAAACCACCCATATTTTGCGGGACAAGACAATCAGAGAGCAGATTGTATTATACCAGACGATCAATGGGTGACACATTTTAGCAACATCTATAGCTGTCCTGATACTATCTCAGATTGTGAGATGTCACCCCCACAACCAACAAATAAAATCTCTCCTTTTAGCCCAGAGGAGGTTAAGAAAACAATTAACGATACACTCCATAAAAAGGCACCAGGGCCTGATGGGGTCCCCGCAGATTTTTTCAAAAGCGCTCCAGAGTTTAGTACCAAGATTCTTACAAATATTTTTAACGTTACTAGGGACCTCATTTTTCCTATCAGCTGGGCCAAGTCTACAATAGTACCGATTTTTAAAAAAGGACAGAGGACAGATCCGGCCTGTTATAGGCCAATTTCCCTTATAGATTCAAGTGTTAAAATCCTGGGGAGAGTCCTTTTAGGAAGACTGACCCAGCTCCTAGAAGGGAATGGTGTTCTTTCAAACGCACAATATGGCTTCAGAGCCAAAAGAGGAACTTTAGATCAATGCCTAAACCTGGAACTAATTTTAAATAAATATGTAACCGCCAAGGGGGGTTCTCTGTACATGGCCTTTATGGACCTCTCATCAGCTTTTGACCTGGTCAACAGGGCTAAGCTGTGGAGGATCCTTTTGGCCATGGGCATCGACCCCCCTTTGGTTGGATACCTAGCTGAATTACACAGGGACCTTATGACCTCGGTCAGAGTGACTAGGGAAGGAAGATGCACTTGCCACTTTAATTCGGAGAGGGGGGTCAGGCAAGGGTGTATCCTTGCCCCCCTCCTCTTTACTCTTTATATAAATGACCTGGAGGGAGTCATGGCTGCATCCCACATTGACATCCCGCGTGCAGGTGAGACAAAGTTACCTGTCCTCCTGTACGCGGATGACGCAGTCTTATTGGCACGCTCCGGAGTGGCACTTAATAAACTCCTCTCATCCTTTGGAGATTTCATGACCTCGTTGGACATGAAAACTAATACAGAGAAATCCCATGTAATGATTGCAGGAGCCGCAGGCAGGAAAAGAAAGACAAAAACATTTTTTTGTACAGGGAAAGAGGTTAGGAGAGTCCCATCTTTCCCATACATAGGGGTGACTTTTGATGAAAAGGGCACTTGGGGCCCCCTGCATTCCGCTAAAAGCAACGCTGTTGCAAGAGCAGCAGCAGGGTTGCTTGGATTTGCTAAGAAATTAGGTGCCCGCCCCATGGAAAGCATTATCAAAGTCTATAAAGCAAAATGCGTGTCCGTTGCCCAGTACGGTTCTGCCATTTGGGGGTACACTAGTCATGATAAAATCCAGATAGTAGAAAATAAATTTCTGAGATCTCTGCTTTCAGTTCCCCAATCGACTCCCACCTACGCATTGCACGCAAAGCTAGGATTGGGCTATATAACTGACACCTTAAAAGTAGCCCCAGTTATTGGATGGATGAAAACTTGGCTTAACCAGGAGCTTACATTAAATCACATTATTTTAAAAGATTGTTTAGCCCTGGATAGAGCCTTACACATTCCGTGGGTAAAATATGTACAAATGCAGCTGACTCTTGCCGGACGACCAGAGCTTTTCTCTTCTCCAGACTTGATAAGACAGGAAGATCTCAAAACAGTAAAAAATACCCTGATTAAGTTATATGTTCTGGAGAGGGAAGCCATAGAGTTACAAAAACCCACGGTAAGGAAACATTGTATGTTGACATCTGTTCCAGGAATGGAACCATACCTTCTCCTGGTAACTAAACCATACCATCGTTTCCTTTTAACGAGATTTCGTTTTGATTTGATCCACCTTATTCTGGGCAATTTTAAAACTTGGAATAGACCTGTTGATGCTGAACCATGTGACTGTGACCACTTTTCCACCCAGGATACCATTAATTTTATTATGTTTTGCGGACATTACACCGACATCAGAAAAAGATATTTGCTTCCAATCCTGCGTAACCAAGGTTTTATTCAGGTTAAACCAGCCCTGATGTTTTTGCAACTCCTTCCTAATGTAAAAGTAGCCTTCCATGTTGCTAGTTTTTTAGTTGCAGGAGCACGTGCAAATAAGCACCGTATTAGAGTTAGGCACCTTACTGAACACTGAACATTGACTTCCCATTTTATTTTATTTTTTAAATGTTTGTTTTCTGGAGGGTCTCTTTTTAATATTTATAATATTTTTATATGTTTCGTCTGTATATTGTGATTTTAGTGCTTTTTAAATATTGATTATTTGTATAATTATGTATTAACTTGTGCTTTGATGAATTGCTATGAAATTATGCTCGTTCTTTTATGATTTTTAATAATCGAATAAAGATAATTGACTGACTGACTGACACCTTCAGCACTTGACTCACAGTGGTATTTTGAGTTGAGCAGTCCAAGAGCTCTTATGGCTTTGGGGGGATAGGTGTAAAGTGGACACAGGCTCACAACTCAAAGTACAAACAGTAATGGCAACAAGTTGATTGTCCAGTTAAATACTAGCTTTTATGAAAAAAGGAATATTTAACGTAACACACAAAGCGCATATCAACACACTAAATAATCCACTTTTAAGGTCAGTGCACTAACAGTATATAGGGCAGAATACTAGTCATTTTTCCCTGTTCTGTGGGGATGGTTATTGCCAATTCGATAAGGGAGGTGATTCCCAGATGACACCCATGCTAGTCCCACGCAACAAAGTCTATGCCTCGCCTTAAGAGCGAATGTTAGCACCATTTAGATACGAAGTTTGTGCAAATCTTCAGTGGACACTGCAGTCCAGAATTGTCTTACACGATGGCAGTGGCGATCCCGGGATGACCTACGGTAATCGAGCATGAACTCTGGCCTCCCAACTCTGAGGGTCCACAACTGCTTGTGGTCATTGATTTGATTTTGAGGTTTTGGAAAGCGCTCTTATGCCCTGAGGCTTCTTGGCGCTGATCCGAAGCAAGGGGGTGTGCAGAGCGGGAATGCACTGATATCTGACCGTAGAATCTAGATATGTTATTTGCTGTAAAGCCAAGTTTGTAATTTTTTTCTCCTGAAAATCAGAAGAGCGGGGGCTGTTTCTAATCCAGAGTAAGTTCATTCCAGAGGAGTGCAGTGTTTTTCACAAAGGTTCTGCCGCCCCAGGTGGTCAGTGTGTGTGTCGGGGGAACAATGAGGCTGGATCGAAGGGGTCTTTTTAGAATATACCATCTGAACTTGTTTTTCATGTACTCCGGACCTGTTCCGGCCACGGCTTTATAGAGAATGCAGAGTGATTAAAGCGGCTCATTTTTTCACAGGGAGCTAATGAAGCACATTCCGAGCTAGGGTTGGAGAGTGGAATTTAGGTACATTTTGAAATCTTCTAGCTACCGAATTCTGTACAGTTTACAATTTCTGCATGAGAATAATTTGCAGATTAAGATAAAGGCAGTTGCAGTAGTCAAATGTGTGAGAGTACCAGTGCAGTGACTACTGTTTTCAGAAGGTCATGAGGAATCGGATGTCTGATTTTCTTCAAGGTTTTTAAGACAAAAAAGGAGGAAGAGGTTACTGCATTAACCTGGCTTTTGTAGTTTAGTCTGTTCTCTAACAGGACTCCTTAGTTCTTAACTTTATTCTTAGGGGTAGGAAGATCTCCCATGTCTTGCAGCCAGCATGTGGGGGTCCAGAAGGATGTGTTCTGATCAAACAGCATCGCCTCAGTTTTAGCCTAATTTAATTTGAAGCAATTTTTGCCCATCCAGTCACTGACTGCCGACATACAATTACGAAAATGTTCATCAAGGCCGAGCTTGGAATTGGAAAGGGACATAACTATCTGGGTGTCATGGGCATACGATACCAATGAGAACCCAAAGGATCTGATGAGTGCTGCCAGCGGGGTGACATAATATTAAACAAGGATGGGCTTAAAGATGAATCCTGGGAGACACCACAGGGTGAGATATAGGATTTCCATGTGTCCGTAACAGACCTCTTCGCACGATTCCTGTGCCAGTTAGTAAGTATTCCCAACAGCTGCCATAGCACGATGATCCAAGGCAACAGCCCTGACTCCACTGTGGCCCCTCCTCGAAATATAGGGATCATAAACTTCAGCTTTCTTATGGGTGATGGCCATGTCTTCGCGGTGACCTCAGCCTGGCCAACGTGGGTCACAGATTTCAGTGCGCACACAGGCAATGGCTTGAACTTCGCAGTGGTATTTTCCTGGCATCTGGGGTTCAGTGACTTCAAAGGCACATTAGGGCGACAGCCGTAGCTTCTGGTAGATGGGGCAGATTGTCTGCGCTTTTGCAATGGTCCCAACTGGACCAGTCATCTTCCACTTAACTCACTGGAATCCAATTGCCAGACTTAGCGTGGGCCCTCAATCCCTCAGGGTGCTCTTCTACTCACCGGGGCTCACTAGTCTTGGCAGGCCGGCAAAAGGCTGGTGCCTCAAGGCAAGTGGTCTTGACTTCCTGGGTTATGGCCCCTCATCCAACAAGGAGACTGGCACTCCTTGGTTCCCAGTCCTGTTTGAGCAGCAAGAAGTCTCGGTGATCTCTCTCCTGAAGAGACACTGCTGCTGTTCAACCAAGTGTGGGTCTTAAGCTCTAACCTTTATAGATCAAGTCCAGACACATATGTGACTTAGTGTTTGGCCTTTGAAATTCATGTTGGTGGTGCCAGCTCCTTTGAAGTGTCTTCTCCTCTGCACTGCATGTTGTCAAAGGCACAGTCTGCCACAGCAGTAGTAACTTCATTTCTGATCGACCCACAATAAAGGCCAAGTAAGTAAGTCGGGATCACACCTGGCTTTCCGCCTCAATTGAAATATGTCCCATAAAGGTTCAAAGGACCAAGCCTTTCTCTCTGTCAAGAATCTCGGATGCACAGTGCCAGCCTTATAGTTGCACCACCTCCCTGACACTGAGTCCAGGCCCTACTGACCAGTAACTGTTCCTGGAATCAGATCTTTGATGTGCACAGAGACAGAGGATGTTCTGCTCCCTTCCATTCATGTATGTGCCCCACCCCAGCCATGTCAGTAAAAAACATCTGTCTGCGGACTGCGGTCCTCGCCTCTCCAAGCCTTGGGCTTCCAAAATGGTTTCCATGTCATGTACCAGCCACAGAGGCATACACATATGCAAGCACGCACACACAAGTGACACGCACTGTCCAGCGCTAAGCACAATCCATGCAGGGCAAGAGTAAGTTAAGTACACAGCCGCTGATCTTCACACGAGTGGGCCATTAGGCCCCTCTCTAGTGACACCAGTAAAAAGGCCTACTGATTCCACTGAACAGAAAATGGATGTGCTGCCATTACCACTCTCATGTCAAGGTGGGGGCAGTAGCCCTGTAGCTTCACAAGGGTAGCCCTTGGTGAGTCTCTTCCTGTCTAACAAGCCTGTATAACCATGAGACAGGCCTAGGACATGGCACACACACATGATCCATGTTCATCCATATTCAAAAATAATTACTGGGGATCCAGATATCCATGCAGCTGGGCCCCTGTGGTGACAGTAGTGGCTGGTGACCTTTAAAAGTGGTGGGGTATAATCTTTGGCTCAAATTTCAGTGAGCTAGCCTGACTTCTCTGTGGGTTCGGGGGGGTGGGGGAGGGCTCACTCGGTTACGCTCCAATTCACTCATTCTTCTCACTTGGTCTCACTTGGTCTCCCTTGGTCTCACTTATTCTCAGTTAGTCTAACTGTCTCACTTAATCTCATTCTCTCTCAGCCCCACTCACTCTCACTTATTCAATATCACTCTGACTCACCTATCACCCAATCTCAATCTGACACCTCTAGTCTCACTTGTTTCCACTTAGTTTCACTCATTCCGACTCACTCAATCTCTAACTCACTTAGTCTCACTAATTGAGCTGCCGACACCATCGCACCCATGCTTCATCACACCATCAACCGCTCCCTGGCGAATGCCTCCTTCCCCGATGACTGGAAACATGCCAAGATCAACCCCCTCCTGGAGAAGCCCTCGGCGGACCCCACTGACCTAAAAAACTACAGACCCATCTCCCTACTCCCGTTCCCAGCGAAAGTCATCAAGAAAGCCATCAACAGGCAACTCGCCACCTTCATCGAAGAACACAACATCCTCGACCCTTCACAATCCGGCCTCAGGAAAAACCGCAGCACAGAGACCGTCCTCCTGACCGCAAGAGATGATTTTCGCACCCTACTGGACAAAGGAGAAACAGTAGTCCCCATCCTCCTCGACCGCTCAGCGGCCTTTGACACCATTTCCCTCCGTACCCTAATACGCGGACTCCACAACGTTGGTATCCGGGACAAAGCCCTCGACTGGATCTACTCCTTCCTCTCTGGTAGAACGCAGCGGGTCAGACTCCCCCACCACCCCCCTTTCCTCTCGGTCCTTAAACCAACCACCTGCGGAGTCCCCCAGGGGTCCTCCCTCAGCCCAACGTCTTCAATGTCTACATGGCTCCCCTCACCCTCATCGCCAGAACCTACGGACTCAACATTGTTTCATACGCAGACGACACCCAACTCATCCTCTCCCTGTCTAACGAAGCCAACGTGGCCAAACCCAACTTCCAAGAAGGCACGGAAGCTGTTGCCAAATGGATGAAAATCAGCTGCTTACAACTCCACGCTGACAAAACAGAAGTACTCATCATGGGCCCACACCCAGATGCCTGGAACGACCCCTGGTGGCTCACCGTCCCGGCAGCCCATCCCCCCCATGGACCATGCACACAACCTTGGACTCATCCTAGACTCCGAGCTCAAGATGGACCGCCTGATCAACTCCGTCTCATCCTCCTGCTTCCACAACCTCTGCCTCTTACGTAAGACCTTCAAATGGATCCCCCTCAAGCACAGAAAAACCGTCACCCATGCCCTCGTCACCAGCAGACTTGACTACGGCAACGCACTCTACGCCGGAATAAACAAAGACCTCACCCGCAAGCTACAAAACATCCAGAACGCGCCACAAGACTGGTCCTCAACTTACCATGACACTGCCACATCTCCCAACACCTGCGCACACTCCACTGGCTCCCCATTGAGGCAAGAATCACCTTCAAGATCCTCACCCACGCACACAAAGCCCTCCACAACACCAGACCAGCATACCTCAACAGCCGAATCAACTTCCACGCACCCCAAAGAACCCTATGATCAGCCCAGCTCTCCTACGCCATGGCTCCCCGCGCCAGAAAGAGCAGATCAGGAGACTGAAAGAGGTAGGTCTCCTAAGAGACAGAAAAAGCGGAGAACCCGTTAGACGTCAAGAGAAGTCCCGACCTGTTCTACTTTGGCGTCGAAGCTGCCAGCGACAACGAAGATGACGTCGAAGACAGTTCATCATTCTTCGATGGTGAAGACTTCAGCGTCGAGATCTAAGGTACCTCCGTTAACGTCAACCAGGCGACGTTCAGCGTAGAGAGAAAGGTCTCCGTCGATGCACAGAAGCTCGACGTCGGGACATGCTTCGTCGCCGCCTCATCACCGGCGTTCGACGTAGAGTAACGCTCTGTTGACACCTCATCATCAGAGTTCGACATCTAGGCACTCTCTGTCGACATCACACCTCCGACGTTCGAAGTCGAAGCAGCCTCTGCCGGCGTCTCATCGTCGACGTCGCAGCAACCCTTATGGCAGTCTCATTATCGACGGTCGACGTTGAAGAATCCATCATCGCCGTCGAGGCAAGTCTCTCCGTCGGCGTCCCAACAGCGATCAACGTTGAGCCACAAGCAGTCCTCGGCGTTGAGTCTCCAAACTACGCCTTTGGCGTCGAGACAAGTGTTGACTACTACCACGACGTTGAGTTTACCAACTCCGTCACCAGATCACCGGCCACAGTCGCAGCAGAGATCTCCAAAGTCGACGTCGGCTGCAGAAGTGGTATTGGCTTCTAAGAGGCATTCTGGCTCTCAGGAACGTTCTCCTGTTCACTTGAGCCCTCCTGCTAAGAGGAAGAGGCGCCCTTCAGGTCAGGCATCACAGAGTCACTCCAGGTCTTGCTCTAGATGCTCTTCAAGAGAGAACACGCCTCCGGTTAGCCTCTCATCATCTTCCTCAGGCTCTCATTCCTCTCACCGTGGATCTACATCTAGGTCCCCAGATGTGTCATTTATTCCTCTGGCAGTGAAAGATCAAGGCATTCACCAGTACAATCACTGCATGAACAGAGGAATTCTCCCCCTCCAGTGCGTTCACCTGAGAGGAGAGACAGGCAGAAGTCGCCTTCCATCAGATTATCACCTAGATGGTACAGGTCTCTACATCACTGGGCTCCCGACAAGGAGGCAGCGGCCAGGATGGACAAAGGAGAAACAGTAGTCCCCATCCTCCTCGACCGCTCAGTGGCCTTTGACACCATTTCCCTCCGTACCCTATTACGCGGACTCCACAACGTTGGTATCCGGGACAAGGCCCTCAACTGGATCTACTCCTTCCTCTCTGGTAGAACGCAGCGGGTCAGACTCCCCCACCACCCCCCTTTCTTCTCGGTCCTTAAACCAACCACCTGCGGAGTCCCCCAGGGGTCCTCCCTCAGCCCAACGTCTTCAATGTCTACATGGCTTCCCTCACCCTCATCGCCAGAACCTACGGACTCAACATTGTTTCATACGCAGACGACACCCAACTCATCCTCTCCCTGTCTAACGAAGCCAACGTAGCCAAACCCAACTTCCAAGAAGGCACGGAAGCTGTTGCCAAATGGATGAAAATCAGCTGCTTACAACTCCACGCTGACAAAACAGAAGTACTCATCATGGGCCCACAACCAGATGCCTGGAACGACCCCAGGTGGCTCACCGTCCTGGCAGCCCATCCCCCCCATGGACCATGCACACAACCTTGGACTCATCCTAGACTCCGAGCTCAAGATGGACCACCTGATCAACTCCGTCACATCCTCCTGCTTCCACAACCTCTGCCTCTTACGTAAGACCTTCAAATGGATCCCCCTCAAGCACAGAAAAACCGTCACCCATGCCCTCGTCACCAGCAGACTTGACTACGGCAACGCACTCTACGCCGGAATAAACAAAGACCTCACCCGCAAGCTACAAAACATCCAGAACGCGCCACAAGACTGGTCCTCAACTTACCATAACACTGCCACATCTCCCAACACCTGCACACACTCCACTGGCTCCCCATTGAGGCAAGAATCACCTTCAAGATCCTCACCCACGGACACAAAGCCCTCCACAACACCAGACCAGCATACCTCAACAGCCGAATCAACTTCCACGCACCCCAAAGAACCCTATGATCAGCCCAGCTCTCCTACGCCATGGTTCCCCGCGCCAGAAAGAGCAGATCAGGAGACTGCTCCTTCTCCTTCCTCGCCGCCTGCACATGGAATGCCCTACTGCTCCTCCTCAGGCAGACAACATCTGTCCCCATCTTCAGGAGAAACCTCAAAACCTGTCTCTTCGACAGACCCCCTCCTTGATGGACTAGAACCTGCACCCTCCCCTCCCCCACTGCCTTGAGACCCTTGCGTGTGAGTAGTCGCGCTCAACAAACCCATGATTGATTAATTCGCTAATTTGCTCACTCATTCTGTGGAAAATTAATACGGTTTGGTGAACATTATCTGCGCCATCTTCCCTTTGCCCCGATGCCACACTCTTTGTCGCACACACCCTCCACTTTAGCTGCCTTGATCAGAACCACCCTCTGCACACCCCTGACCCCCAGCACGGCTCTTCACCCTCACAAGCACCCCCACGCACTGATCACTCCCGCTCTCACATGCCTTGCACGTAAGCGGCAGCCATTTTGAGCACCATGGCCCCTCTGCCCCTAGCTGATAGCCAGCGTGTCTCTTACTCTCTCTTAGCCCCGCAGGCATCCCCCGCATGCTGACTACCCCCCCCCCCTCGCTCTCATATGCCTCGGGTCATAAACCCCTCTTCAGCGCAGCTCTACCTCGGAATCCCATCCTGTTCCCAGCGCGACACCTCCCTTCATCCCTTTCATGGTCCCAAGTCCTTTGATACAAACCCCCTTTTCCTGTGCGCCCGTTTGTCTCCCTTGTTCCCAGGCCGCCACCTGGCCCTGCGGATACTGTTTATCACACCCCCGTACAGTAGGAAGCTTCCCCCTATCAAAGGACCCTCGAGTCGATCGAACTCCCTTCACCCCATGAGATCCGATCAACTCCACACATTCCGTGAATCGGCGGAATGTCCAGCTGCGCGATAATCATCACCTGTTGTGACCGGGGTGGGGATTTCAACTGTAAACGTGTGGGAACGGGCTTGAAGCGGGGATTCCTAGGATGCCTTTCCGAACATCAAAGTATTGACAAATATGTGTTTCATGTAATAAAGCAATAAACCTGTGTATAAGAGGCCAGGCCTCAGAGATGCGGTTAGAGCACCTCGTGACGATACTTGCTGTCCGAATTGATGTGTTCTCCTCCGGAGAGAATAAACCCTCGTTTCCTGCCTTTCAGTCTCCAGCGCCTGCTTCTTCATTAATTAATATTTTGTGGGTAATAGAGGCGACACCGCCGGGCAACACAAAAGGGTCTTTGGTCACTGGTTGTCTAGCCACCCTTTTACAATTGGCGTCCCAAGCGTGGGGCCCATCAGCGACTCGTGGATCCAGTGGGAGAGGTCCTGACGACAGAGTGAACGACTGCAACGATCGGGAGGTACCCTGTCCGATAGACCCTCGTCTGACAGCCGATCATCCGAACTTCACTGGTTCCGAACAGACCTCTCTCGAGTGATCTACGGTCCTGGCTGGGAACCATCAGGAGTGCCGCGAGGATTACGAAGAAAAGAGGACGATCGGGCGCTGGATTCGGAAGACAAGAAACTGTCCATGCGGTCCGGGTAAGGTCGTGTAGACACGACGAATTAAGAAATTGTTTGATTGATTGAAAAAATACTAGTATTACTCTTTGTTAATTTATTTGGAGATTCGCTGTCTGCAAACGGAGAAACAACAGGCTCTCCCTTTACAAACAGTGAAGGATAGGTAACGCATCCGCCGTGCCTATCTTTCTCCCCCACTGATCAATTGCCCCTCCCCATTGATTAACTGTTACGGATCGTTTTTCTGGAGATTCTCTGTCTACAAACAGGAAAGAATATGTCCCCTCTTTGTAGATAGTGAAAGGGTAGGTAACGCAGACCTTTGCGGGCCTACTTATTCTCCCCATTGACCATTTTATTGACCATTTTATTGACCAAACATTAACTGCCCGATATTGATTCATGAGGTATTCACTGCCTGCAAACAACGTAGAACAGAAATATTCTGTCTAGTCTTTGCACGCAGTGATAAGATAGGTAGTGCTGACTATTATCCCCATTGTGATCCGTCATGCCTGTCTTCTCCCCACTGATTGGTAGCCTGTTTAGCCCGGACCGCTTATTAGAGATGAACCATCCGGCTCCACTGGAAGGCACCCCTAATAAGGACATGTTCATGAAGCATGGATTGATCGCTATAGCCTATAGCAAGCTGTGGCATAAATATACGAAAAAGGATCGTGAAAGTCAGTGGCCACTGATAGGATCCTTCGATGATGATAAAATAAACGCACTAGAAACAGCCCTTGGTAAAAACAAGACGACGCCCACTATGCTTGATAGTTTCGGCATGTGGCGCAAAGAAACTGAACAACGTAAAAAGAGAACTGAGAGTAGGTTGGGAAAGGAGCTGCGGAAAGCAGCCCACCTAGCGGCTCAGAAACTAGAAGAAGAGATAAAAGAAAGAGAGGAAGCCAAACTGAAACTAGAAATAGAAACGTCAAGCCAGTGTCCGGTTAGAACATCCTCCACGCTGTACCCTGAATTACCCTGGAAACAACGAGCCAACGATGATCTGCTGCTAGGTCCTCCGATCATCTACATGCCCCCTCCATATGCCCCTTCCCAACCCTTACCACAGCACCCACCACCCCCAGGTACAAGCAAGAGTAGCGCCACAGCTTTGGCCCCCATGGCCTCTGTGCCGGCCGAACCCCTTGCATTAGATACTACGCAAACGACAACGTTAGGCGACCCCGAGGCCCTAAGGGTTGGTTCTGCAAGAACAAGCAGACTAAGCAAAGATGAGCGAGCAGGGAGAGATAAGATAGCAAGGACACTGGTAGAAAGGAGGGAAGATGAAGAGTACATCACGGATGTGTTTAACTCGTATACAGGGAGTCACAGACGACACTTTACTGTACAACTGTGTTACCATGTCTTGAACGCATACGAGGACCGATATCGAGACAAAGGTCCCCAGAGCCTAACGACTCTGTACCGGAAGGTCGATATCGGGGATGAGGGTGAGTGTGATGTGGCGGACCTCCTTACGCGTACGCTTGAGGTTTTCCGCCACCTCACTGAACGAAAACCGGCAACTGAACCTACGACATCCGTAGTGACCGAACCACAAACTGAACAATCTAACGCCATGATGCCGATACGAGAGGCTGCCCCTTACTGGGTTCCTCCACGAGGTGAAGGGACTCACGATGACGCAAACCACAAAGATGCAAAAGGAAGGGTAGTGTACAATTGGGTCTACCAGCCATGGGACCGGCAAGAGATTCTGACATTCCGGAAATCTCTGCCTGACCTACGTAAAAACCCCACTGCCTTCTATACTGAGTTGGGTACAGCCCTAGGATCAACGATTATGACCCTGGCTGACATCGACTTGTTTTTCGGGTTATGCCTACCAGCTGATGTGTGGAAGCAAATCCGGAAAGTCGACCACCTTGAGCTGTTTGGACATAACTGGTCACAACTCGATGGCATAGATAAACAACGAGAACCCGGACAAAAGCCTTTGAAAGCCATTTTAGAGCTCCCGGATAAAAGCGTACAGAAATTAAAAACCCTGATCCCAGAAAAGAAAGTGGACTGGTCGATAGTAACGGCCTGTCGCCAGAAACCTCAGGAGGATGTATCGGACTACTTCTCCCGGTTTGAAACGGTGTTCTCCGATTACAGCGGCCAGGACTTGACCACTGCAACCGGACACCATCTTTTTGTCCAGAATTACGTTAAGGGTCTGTCACCAGAGGTCTCCCAGAAACTGCAGGCCAGCGAGAGTTGTTGGGCAGCCTCCAAACCAACGGCTATCCTCCAGATGGCCCAATATTATGAACATCAGAAAAATGAAAACGATAGAGCAACAGAGAGAAAGAAGAAGGACTTAAAAGAGAGGGTTATGATTGCTCAACTGCAAGGGGTGACTATAGGACGAGACCAATACCGGGGAAACTATCAGACGAACGTCCCTAAAACTGCACCTCCCAGGGACCGCACTTCGACTCCCCACATTGGACGTACAGACATTAGAGAGGACCAGTGTGCTTTCTGTAAAGGAACGGGCCATTGGAAATCTCAGTGCCCAGTTCTTTTGGAAATCATCAGAAATAAAGACCCTAGGGACATAGCAAGTGGGCCGAGAAATAGGGGACAGCAGCGAGGGCCCCCAAATGACACGACTAACGATAGATCAGGCAGGCCAAATACATTTGACCGACCCAGACAGAACCAATGCCAACAATCTGACTACGATGACGTTCACGACTTTGCATAGGACTGCCTAGGGCAAGGGAGGGATCCAGTCGAGCTCTATGTTGACCAGCAAGGCCCTTACGTCACTGCTAAGGTCCTGGGTACAAAGTCTCCATTCCTGGTAGACACTGGCGCAACACGTAGCGCATTATCTAAACGACTGATTCCAAGGGCACCCTTGTCTGGCTCACTAATAACGTCGACAGGTTTCGATGGAACGCCCTCCACTAACCCTTTGTCCGCCCCGATCCTCTTCGACTTAGAAAACAACACCACTGACACCACGTTTTTGCTTTCCTCCAATAGCCCTGACGCAATTATGGGACTTGACTTATTGAAACACTTCCGAGCGACAATTAGATGTTCTCAAGACGGAGTTCGAGTTTTTCTTTACGACAACCCCGTTCTGCTTAGGCATTGCCCTCCCAGACGCATGTTTTCCATCACCGACGCTGACACATCCCTGCTTGACACTCTGCCTCCGTATCTGTGGGCCAAAACGGATTCGGACGTAGGGCGCATGATGATTGACCCAGTGCACATTACTGTCCGACCAGATGCAACACTCCCAAAACTTCCACAATATCGGATATCGCCCGAGGGCAAGAAGGCATTGGTAAAGATTATTCAGTCACTAATAGACGCAGGAGTGGTAGAGGAAGTGGTTAGCAACGTTTGCAACAGCCCAATCTTGCCCATCATCAAGAAGCAGGGAGAGGGAGATGAGAAGGCATACCGCTTTATCATTGACCTTCGAGAGATCAACAAAGTGGTGGTACCCCAGTACCCCGTGGTCTCAGACATCACCACCATCCTGACTTTGATTCCCTCTACTGCCACCACCTTCACTGTCATTGACCTTAAAAACGCATTCTTTTCCATCCCCATCCACCCAGACAGCCGATATCTCTTCGGCTTCACCCTCAAAGCCCGCTCATATAGGTTCTGCCGAGCACCCCAGGGCTACACAGAAAGCCCTAGCATCTACAGCCAGGCCCTCAAGAGACAACTGGATCAAGTCCAGTTACCCGATGGAGTGGTGTTAGTGCAATATGTCGATGACATCCTTTTGGCAGCCGACACCACTCCACTAGCTGTCACAGCCACCATTCAACTCCTGCACTTCCTCGCAGAAAATGGCCACAAGGTCTCCAAGAAGAAGTTGCAATTCTGCCAACCCCAGGTCACTTACCTAGGCCACCTTTTGTCCAAAGACGGAAGGAAACTCACTCCCGACCAGATCCAAACCATTCTCGAAACTCCTATCCCTAAGACTCAGAAACAGGTTCGCTCCCTACTAGGCCTCACCTCCTTCTGCCGACAGTGGTTACCCAACTTTAGCCTCATAGTAAAACCACTGCTTTCACTGCTAGCTAAAGACGTCCCTTTCCCACTCCCTTGGACCCCTGAGTGTCAGACCTCCTTCACACAACTACGAGACGCCCTTTGTTCGGCCCCTGTGTTAGGTACCCCCAATTACACGAAGCCCTTCTCCCTTTACACTCACGAAAGGGAGGGGAGCGCTTTATCTGTCCTGATCCAGTTCATTGGCCCAAAGCAACGACCGTGCGCTTACTTCTCTGCCACTCTTGACCCTGTAGCCAGAGCCTTGCCTGCCTGCCTTCGAGCTGTAGCTGCTGCTGCAATCTCTATCCGACAGAGTGAGGGGATCGTGCTCTCGAATTCCCTCACAGTACTGGTACCCCATGCAGTTGACACCCTCCTAAACCAAACCAAGACGCAACACCTGACGAGTGCACGACTGACTGGATACGAACTGACTTTGCTCGCACCCCATATCACCCTGAAAAGATGCACCACACTGAACCCAGCAACTCTGCTACCCTTACCAGAAAACGATCCCAATGTGCACCCTGTACACGACTGCGTGACCCTTACGGACGAACAGACTAGAAGTAGGGTTGACCTCAGAGACACGGCTTTTCCTGACCCTGACGGAGAGCTGTGGGAGGACGGTTCCTGCATCAAACTCCCCGATGGCACCACTTCAGCTGCCTATGCAGTCACCACGGCTCGAACTGTAGTCGAGACAGCCCGCATCACGCAACGATCTGCCCAGGCAGCGGAACTGATTGCCCTAACACAAGCCTGCATTCTAGCAGCAGGAACCACAACGAACATTTACACCGACAGCCAGTATGCCTTCGGGGTGGTTCACCATTTTGGGCTCCTTTGGAGGGAGAGGGGATTCCTGACCTCAAACGGCACCCCCATTATGCACGGGGACCTAGTCTCCGCCTTGATCGAAGCCGTCCTTCTCCCCAAAAAGCTTGCAGTCATCAAATGCCAGGCACACAAAAAGGTGACGGACATTATAGGACAGGGAAATGCACTAGCTGACATCACTGCCCGAACGACAGCTGAAAGTAGGACGACAACACATATGTACGTGACCAGGTCACAAGCAGAAAAATGGACTGACACTAGGGACACTATTAGAGACATTCAAATGGCTAGCACACAACACAAACTCACTGAATGGACACGGGTGGGATTAAAAGATGACGAAGGCTGCTGGCGGACAAAAGACACAAACAAATGGTTGCTACCCGACTCGTACCTGATTCCCATACTGACTATGGCACACTCCCCTGCCCACATAGGGTCAGCCCCCATGATTGAACTTGTCTCCAGAGTTTGGCACAATGATAAAATCACAGACTCTGCCAAACGTCTGGTCCAACAATGCTTGATATGCCTGCAACACAACCCCGGGAAAGGAACTGTGGTACCCCGGGGAGGGTTTGGGGTCCCAAATCACCCATTTGAAGTCCTGCAGATGGACTACATCCAACTAGACAGATGTCAAGGCCTGAAATATGTACTTGTTGTGGTATGCGCATTTAGCAAATGGGTGGAAGCATACCCAACCCGTGACAACACTGCTATGGCCACAGCAAAAGTCCTGTTAAAGGAGTTTTTCCCCGTTACGGCCTTTGTCGAATTTTGTGGAGCTACAATGGCCCCCACTTCGTAGCCGAAGTTATCCAACTCATTTTGAAGGGGTTGGGTGTAAAACAAAAGTTCCACGCAGTCTTCCACCCCCAATCTGCTGGACTAGTTGAACGACATAATGCCACACTGAAACTAAAATTGGCCAAAATAGTGGCTACCACAGGACTGAAATGGCCAGACGCACTCCCACTGGCATTGCTCTCAATGCGTTCCACCCCTACCAAACACCACTTGACACCATACGAGGTTGTATTCGGCCGGCCTATGAATGTCTGGTCTGCACCGAAACCAACTTCCATTCATGACGTCCCGGACGTCCTAATGTCTGATTACTTATGCCAGTTGACTAAAACACTGTCTGTTATCCATCAACAGGTGCTGCATGCCATCCCTGACACTTCCAGGGGTCCCGGACACACCATCCAACCTGGGGAGTTCGTTCTGATCCGGAACTTCCAGCGTGCCAAGAGTCTAGAACCCAGGTGGACGGGCCCCTGGCAAGTCCTCATCACCACCCGAACAGCACTTCGAGTGGAGGGAAAACGCAACTGGGTGCATGCGCACCACTGTAAGAAGATCTCCTCGACCCTGGCCACGACAGAAAACATCGACAACCAAGAAGAGCTCCTGAACAAGGACCGACCGTCACTGACCTGCTATCCTGATACCGAAGCACTTGAACTTTCAAAATTCTCTGATCCCACTGTACCATCCAGAGAAGGGTATTTCCTGCGCCGAAGGAAGGGAGCTCCGGCTAAGTAGACCACGGACTAAGTTGAATCTCAGAACGGTGACCTAAACACAACCAAGGGTTACCGGGAGAGAAGCTAAACGAAGTCTGTGGTTCTGCCCACCACCGAGCACCTTGAAGATGATGGAAGCAACAGGAAATACCCACCACAAAGACCCAAGAACAGACAGACTCCGCAACTCAAAGACAATTGCACCCTTCACCACAAATCCTTTTCTGTCTCCTTCAAATGGCCACACTCTGGATTATGGAAGAAAATGCACCTGCTCCAAAAACCGTAACATATTTCTCCCACGAGGTCTGGCGAAACAAAACAAAGACACACTCCTGCCCGCAGACCTCCAACGGCTCAACCCACATGGACATTCCTACTAAAGAACGAATTGTAATGCAGGTGCTCAACAGTGCTAACAGAGGATGACAAAGAATGCTGAGAACTCACTAATAATGGTCCACGACCACAAGACACTGGAAACCCTGATTATTGTTTTTACTATGTCACATTTCTCTCCCAACCACCATTGAACTGACTATGCTCCAACCGAGTACAAAATGAACTTACTTACGTGGTAACCTATCAGTTCCTATTCCAAATGACTATAAGCATCTATGATCTGTACCCAACGCTCTCACTACATAATTTTTGTCTGATATTGCATTACTATGACTTTCCTGCAACGAGCTTAACGATGAGCCCGCCCACTAAGATGAAAAGATTTTAAAATGTGATGTTTATGTACAGTTCCTTCACCTGGGTTATCTCTTCCTTACTTATGACCACCACAGTAGACATAGATAGGAAATAGGCCAGCAAGATGTCGTAGAAATGTTAAAGGGAGGACTGTGGAAAATTAATACGGTTTGGTGAACATTATCTGCGCCATCTTCCCTTTGCCCCGATGCCACACTCTTTGTCGCACACACCCCCCACTTTAGCTGCCTTGATCAGAACCACCCTCTGCACACCCCTGACCCCCAGCACGGCTCTTCACCCTCACAAGCACCCCCACGCACTGATCACTCCCGCTCTCACATGCCTTGCACGTAAGCGGCAGCCATTTTGAGCACCATGGCCCCTCTGCCCCTAGCTGATAGCCAGCGTGTCTCTTACTCTCTCTTAGCCCCGCAGGCATCCCCCGCATGCTGACTACCCCCCCCCCTCGCTCTCATATGCCTCGGGTCATAAACCCCTCTTCAGCGCAGCTCTACCTCGGAATCCCATCCTGTTCCCAGCGCGACACCTCCCTTCATCCCTTTCATGGTCCCAAGTCCTTTGATACAAACCCCCTTTTCCTGTGCGCCCGTTTGTCTCCCTTGTTCCCAGGCCGCCACCTGGCCCTGCGGATACTGTTTATCACACCCCCGTACAGTAGGAAGCTTCCCCCTATCAAAGGACCCTCGAGTCGATCGAACTCCCTTCACCCCATGAGATCCGATCAACTCCACACATTCCGTGAATCGGCGGAATGTCCAGCTGCGCGATAATCATCACCTGTTGTGACCGGGGTGGGGATTTCAACTGTAAACGTGTGTGAACGGGCTTGAAGCGGGGATTCCTAGGATGCCTTTCCGAACATCAAAGTATTGACAAATATGTGTTTCATGTAATAAAGCAATAAACCTGTGTATAAGAGGCCAGGCCTCAGAGATGCGGTTAGAGCACCTCGTGACGATACTTGCTGTCCGAATTGATGTGTTCTCCTCCGGAGAGAATAAACCCTCGTTTCCTGCCTTTCAGTCTCCAGCGCCTGCTTCTTCATTAATTAATATTTTGTGGGTAATAGAGGCGACACCGCCGGGCAACACAAAAGGGTCTTTGGTCACTGGTTGTCTAGCCACCCTTTTACAATTCTGACTCACTCAGACTGCGAGTCACTCAGTCTTGCATATTCTCAGTCAGTCTGAATGCTTCAGCAAGAGCTACAGAGCATGACTTCCCTCTTCGTCATTTGTTTGGCTTTTTTGGTTCGGATTGATATTTTACGTCCCAACTCTGTCTCTTTGCTTGGCTTCTGTTAATTCACAACCGCATCTGATTCTTGACAAACACACACAATCTGTTTCAACAAAAAGGCACAAGGTAGCAGCAAAGCCAGTATCTCTCGTGCAGATTCATCCAAATGGGATTTAAGTACAAAATAGTAATGGCATGTACTTTAGCTGTGTTTCTAGTCCTATTCTAGTCCAGGTGGGGCACACTTGCAAATCTTCGAGGTTTGCTCCAACATGTAAACTCGCCGAATGGACAGCCAGACAGGACACCATGGGGTTACTGAAAACGTCTACAGCTGAGCAAGGAAAACAAGAGGGCTGTTAAAGGTGTAAGTGTCTTCTGATGCAAACATTGTTGGGAATATGGAGGAGCCCAATTGGCTCCCTATTTGAGGATGACTTTGTAAGGATTTCTAAAGTTCGCCTGGACCTCCTAGCTTTACTGTCTTGATGATGATGAGCCCTAACAGAGAGAGTCATGAATGAATGGTTGTTGCTCTAGCAGACACATAGAAGTGTGAGACCTTGATTGAAGTTGTGGCACATACTATCATCAATATGCTGAGGATATCCAGGAGAGTTTAAATCTCTTGCTGATGTCTGGCCTCTGGTCTCCTGAATGATGATGCACCATCTCAAGTTCAATCTGCAAAAGGCCGAGTTCTCTCTAATTTCACCACAGACTTTATCCATGCCAGTACAAAAGCAGTAGACTCCACATTCTCTTCCAGGGGATCCTCATCAATAGTCATAAGCACTGAATATTCCCGCCCACGTGCGGGACCCCGGAAATAATATAAAAATATATATGGAAATCACATATATCTAGCCCCACATATATGTATGTACATATATCATTTTTTCTCACACCAATGCAGCCCCAAAACTGAGGCTAAACAATGTAATTACTCATACATTCACTGTATTAGAAAGTATATAAAAAACACATTAGGTCACATAGCACTTAAACTCTGTGTTTTAATGAGCAAAACACTCATAAATCCTGAAAATTGCTAATAAATAGACATTGTTAGCCCACAGGCTGCATTGTAAAGCAATAGCATAGAAAATAAAACCATTTTTAACAAAAACTGGCACAGTGCCTTTAAGGCAGCCATGACCCCTGGCTTCCCATCATGCCTCAGGGGTGACAGTTAGGTCAGTTGTTCTATCCGGCTCCTTCAGTCAGGACCCTGGTTTTACAGCTCCTACCTTTTTTGTCTTTCTGTCAAAAATACTTTGAGATTCTTAAGATTTTTCACTTTCACTCGACGTCTTTTACGTCTAGAGTGTTAGTGCTGCCTTTTTTGTTGTTCAAAAAAGGTTTATTTTTGTCAAAATGCCTTCTCTTTTTGACACCTGCCCTTCCTGTGGGAAGAAGAACGCCAGGACTGATACACACCATGTGTGTATTCTCTGTCTCCTTGAGACACATTCTGCAGACTCCTGTAAACACTTCAAGAACTTATCCAGGAGAACGCTCAAGGACCGAGAGAGGATATGGATTTATGGCCTCTCTGAAAGAGGTAGGTCTCCTAAGAGACAGAAAAAGCGGAGAACCCGTTAGACGTCAAGAGAAGTCCCGACCTGTTCTACTTTGGCGTTGAAGCTGCCAGCGACAACGAAGATGACGTCGAAGACAGTTCATCATTCTTCGACGGTGAAGACTTCAGCGTCGAGATCTAAGGTACCTCCGTTAACGTCAACCAGGCGACGTTCAGCGTAGAGAGAAAGGTCTCCTTCGATGCACAGAAGCTCGACGTCGGGACATGCTTCGTCGCCGCCTCATCACCGGCGTTCGACGTAGAGTAACGCTCTGTCGACACCTCATCATCAGAGTTCGACATCTAGGCACTCTCTGTCGACATCACACCTCCGACGTTCGATGTCGAAGCAGCCTCTGCCGACGTCTCATCGTCGACGTCGCAGCATCCCTCATGGCAGTCTCATTATCGACGGTCGACGTTGAAGAATCCATCATCGCCGTCTCATCATCGACGTCGAGGCAAGTCTCTCCGTCGGCGTCCCAACGGCGATCAACGTTGAGCCACAGGCAGTCCTCGGCGTTGAGTCTCCAAACTACGCCTTCGGCGTCGAGACAAGTGTTGACAACTACCACGACGTTGAGTTTACCAACTCCGTCGCCAGATCACCGGCCACAGTCGCAGCAGAGATCTCCAAAGTCGACGTCGGCTGCAGAAGTGGAATTGGCTTCTAAGAGGCATTCTGGCTCTCAGGAACGTTCTCCTGTTCACTTGAGCCCTCCTGCTAAGAGGAAGAGGCGCCCTTCAGGTCAGGCATCACAGAGTCACTCCAGGTCTTGCTCTAGATGCTCTTCAAGAGAGAACACGCCTCCGGTTAGCCTCTCATCATCTTCCTCAGGCTCTCATTCCTCTCACCGTGGATCTACATCTAGGTCCCCAGATGTGTCATTTATTCCTCTGACAGTGAAAGATCAAGGCATTCACCAGTACAATCACTGCATGAACAGAGGAATTCTCCCCCTCCAGTGCGTTCACCTGAGAGGAGAGACAGGCAGAAGTCGCCTTCCATCAGATTATCACCTAGATGGTACAGGCCTCTACATCACTGGGCTCCCGACAAGGAGGCAGCGGCCAGGATGGCGCAACAGACTGATTGAGACCGACCTGCTTCCAGGCCCAGGAAGCGAATGCGCACCCCAGTGCGCTCCAGCAGACGGAGATCCAGGTCAAGGAGCAGAAGAAGAGAACGCAGATCTCCCACTTCTTCCTCCTCCCCTACTAGATCACATAGGGATTATTCTCCGACACTAACTGATAGCCTTCCATCGAGGATTTCTCCAGTGGACAACATCTTTAACTTTCAAGATATCTTGGGCAGAGGGGCCCTTAAACTTGGAATTCCCATGACAACTCGACAGACCAAGTCCTCAGTAATTTTCAAGACCTTACATCAGAAGTCTGCAGCCAAACCTCTGCTACCCTTAGTTCCGGGTATTATAGAACTGGTCATGGAGGTATTTTTCACGCCAGCGACGATAAAATCTGCTCCAGCAAGGATCCTCAAGAAATATCGTTCGCCAGAGGAGGATCCACTCTTCTTCAGAGCTGACCCTCCACCAGATTCAGTCATCATCGCAGCAGAAAGGAAGCCCCATGCTGTGGCTTCTTCCTCCACGGTACCACCTGATAAGGAAAGCAAGACACAGGACTCATGGGGACGAAGAGTCTGTAACACCTCAGCTTCATTACTGAAGGTCTTCAATGCGGAAGCACTTCTGGGCCACTACGATCGGTCCCTGTGGGATTCTCTACAGAGGTTCATTGAAAAAGTCCCGCATGATGATCGCAAGGATTTTGAGGAAATCCTTTTGGAGGGGAGCCAGGTCTCCAATCAGATTATCAGCGCTGCAGCTGACAGAGCCACCCTTTCGGCGCATGGCTATGCCCAAGGGGTGTGTGCAAGGAGGTCTTCTTGGTTGCGTCTTACCGCCCTAAAACCAGAAGCTCAGTCCCGCATAGTGAACTTGCCTTTCTCCGGAACATGTCCATTTGGGGCACACGCTGATAAAGAGATGCAGCGTATGAAGGCGGAATTGGACACTCTTAAGGCCGTGGGGCTCGAAAAGAAAAAGAAATTCCGCAAAAGTATTCGCTCCTACAACAAGGGTTCTTTCAAGCAGAGGGTTCAAACTCCCCAGTGGCAGAAGGGTCAAGGCCAACAGGGGCAGCAGAAAACCCAATAAATCGGTAGGCGCAACTCACGAGGAGGAGGAAATCAGCGTCAAGGCAACAATTCCAACAAGACGCAATCCAAGCCATGAGTTCTTCCTTCCCCCAGTGCCGTTGTCCACTCCAGTGGGGGGAAGCATCGCAAAGCATATGGAAGAGTGGCATGCCATTGCAAAAGATCGCTGGGTGTTAGCTACACTTCAGAATGGGTACTTTCTTCGTTTCCAGCACCTACCTCCTTCAGTCCCCCCAATGCCAACATCGAGTCATCAGTTGGAGCTATTGAAAAGAGGTGGCCCTCAAGAAGTCAGCCATCGAAAGGGTGCCAATTTCTCAAAGGGGTAAAGGAGTGTATTCATGTTACTTTCTGGTCAAGAAAAAGGGCCAAAAAGCGGAGTACAGACCCATTCTGGACTTGCGGACACTTCATCAAATATATCCACATCTCAGGCAGGGGGATTGGATGTGTTCGCCTGACCTACAAGATGCATATTTTCATGTCCTGATCGCCCTCAGTCACAGAAGATTCCTCCTGTTCCGGGTGGGGACCTCTTACTACCAGTTCAAAGTCCTCCCATTCGGATTGAAGTCAGCTCCACGAGTGTTCACGAAGTGCATCACAGTGGTAGCAGCCGCTCTATGCCGCAGGGGTGTCTTCGTGTACCCATACCTAGATGACTGGCTGTTGAAGGGTCCTTCTTCAGACAGCGTAAGGAACCAATTTCTAATCTGCACCGATCTCTGCCACCGGTTGGGCCTGCATGTAAACTTAAGCAAATCCACTCCACAGCCTACACAGAAGATGCATTTCCTAGGAGCTCTGCTAGACTCCGAGGTAGAAAAAGTGTTTCCTTCGGAGGGGAGACAGTGTTCCATCGCACAGAAATGTCAACTGGTGCTTTGAAACAAGGATCTGATGGTGCGATGGATTGCCTCCCTGTTAGGGTCGATTGCATCCTGCATTTTCCTGGTCCCAAATACCAGGCTACGGATATCGTCCTCTTCAGCAGGATCTGGAGGACAAATGAGATCTGCAATCAGCTTGCTGGGACAACAAGATTACACTGTCAAACGCAGTGCGAACATCCATACTTTGGTGGATGAAAAGACAAAACATGCAGGTCGGGATTCCGTTCCATCAACCTCCTCCTGCACAGACGTTGATCACAGATGCGTCTCTACAAGGCTGGGGGCACACATGGGTCATCTCCAGGTGCAAGGCCTGTGATCTCCAAAGGAGCGAACTTACCACATCAACATGTTGGAGTTGAGGGCAGTCCACCTAGCCCTCAAAGCTTTCCTGCCCTTGATTCTAGCGTCATCAGTGTTAATACAGACGGACAACACCACCACAATGTACTACCTGAACAAGCAGGGAGGAACACGCTCACAAACTATGCCTCTGGAGGCTCAAAACCTAGGGCATTGGCTCCTAGCTCGCAAACTGTCAGTCAAAGCAGTCCATCTCCTAGGAGAGCAGAATGTGAGAGCTGACACACTAAGCTGGCATTTCGAAGACAGAGAACACTGGGTTCACAACGACGAGGTATTCGAGGACATCTTCCAGTCATGGGATCGTCTGACCATAGACCTCTTCGCTGACGACAAAAACACCAAATGCCGAGACTTCGCCTCAAGATTCTACCGACCAGGATCAAAAGGGAATGCCCTTTTGATAGACTGGTCAAGGGAATTTGTGTACGCCTTTCCACCCCTTCCGCTGATCCCGGCAATAAACACACTAAGCGCTCACCATTGTATTCTTGTATTTAGTATTATCGCACTTGGTAGGTGTGGCCTCATTAGCCAGATGGTATACTGAGACTTGTAGTCCTAAATGGTGAGTAGTCATTGTTTTCCTTAGTAGGTACAGTGAATTCATTGTGTTATTTAAAACCATATTTCTTCCTATAGTAGGATGGGATTCAGGGAAAGAAGATTCTTTTTTGCATGAGAACGCTGTGCGTCGTAAAATGGAACCGTTCCACTTCACCGCCTTTTCATCAGTGTTGAGAAAATGGTGCTCTTCCCCACGGTAGCCCTTGCCGTGGGGAAGAGCACCATTTTCTCAACACTGATGAAAAGGCGGTGTAGTGGAACGGTTCAATTTTACGATGCACGGCATGCTCATACACAACGATGATTCTCATTGCCCCCGATTGGCAGAGACAGTGGTGGTACACGGACCTCCTACATCTGTCAGTGAGTCCTCACAGGAAGCTGCCATGCAGCCCGGACCTGTTATCCAAGATGAGCGGGAGGATTCATCACCCCAACCTTACGTCACTGAACTTGGCATCATGGCTCTTGAGGTCATACAATATGGACACCTAGGACTTCCACAGGACTGTATGTCCATTTTGAAAGAGGCGAGAAGACCTTCCACAAGGCATTCATATGCATGCAAGTGGAAACGCTTCTACATGTGGTGCAGGCAGAACAATTGTCATCATATCAAGGGTCAGGAGGAAGTCATCCTCCCTTACCTTTTGTATCTGGCTAAAGCAGGGTTGAAGTATAACTCCATTAAGGTGCCTTTAGCTTCTATAACAGCTTATAGGCGCTCACCTTCCCAACCTTCTTTTTTCCAGTTACAGGCTGTGAAAGATTTTCTGCAGGGTTTGAAAAAGGTCTACCCTCCGGTACGTCCCCCGTCACCTCCCTGGGAGTTGAACCTGTTGCTATCAAAATCGATGGGTCCCCCTTTCGAGCCCATTCATAAAGCAACCTTTCAGCATATTTCCTGGAAGGCTGCTTTTTTGGTAGCAATCACGTCACCCTGCAGGGTGATCGAAATTTAAGTTCTCTGTTCCAAAGAGCCTTATACAGGGTTTGTTATTGTTATTATTAATGGGAATTTATTAAGGAATTTAGGTAAGGGTTTCATCTGAATAGGGTGGTGTTGAGGACACATCCTTCTTTTCTACCTAAGGTGGTGTCAGAATTCCATGTAAACCAGACCATCTCTCTATCCACCTTTTTTCCCAATCCCTCCACTCCAGCTGAGAGGGCTTTGCATTCTTTGGACCTGAAAAGGGTTTTAAAATTCTATCTTGATAGGCCCAAATCTGTACGTAATTCTGATCAACTGTTTGTCAACTATGGATCGATCAGAACAGGTTATGCAGCCTCGAAAGGTTCTATTTCAAGGTGGATAGTTTTGTGTATCAAGCTTGCTTATCAATTGGCTCAGAAACCCCTGGGGTTTTCTCCCAAGGCGCATTCCACCCGAGGAAAAGCGCGACTACAGCTTTTCTTCATAATGTGCCCATGTCTGAGGTTTGTAAGGCGGCGACATGGAGGTCCGTCCATACATTTACCAGACATTACTGTCTAGATTCAGACACTAGAGCAGATACCCAGGTAGGCCAGGCCTCCTTGCGGAATCTGTTTAATGGCTGATTTTGTCAGCTGTTATAATCTTTAGTTGGGTCATGTATCTTCTCATTTACCTGCAGGTGGTTGATGGGCTTGCTATTCTATTCAGTGCTTATGACTATTGATGAGGATCCCCTGGAAGAGAAGGATAAGTTATTTACCTGTAATCCTAGTTCTCTTCCAGGGGTATCCTCATCAAAGTCATAAGCAACCCACCCGCCTCCCCAGGTAAATGATATGTGGTCAATGTGTTTATATTTTATTGTGGAACTCTGACTTCAGGGTTGTGCAAAGAACAACTGACTTAACTGTCACCCCTGAGGCATGATGGGAAACCAGGGGTCATGGCTGCCTTAAAGGCACGGTGCCAGTTTTTGTTGAAAATTGTTTCATTTTCTATGCTATTGCTTTACAATGCAGCCTGTGGGCTAACAATGTCTATTTATTAGCAATTTTCTGGATTTATGAGTGTTTGCTCATTAAAACACAGAGTTCAAGTGCTATTTGACCTAATGTGTTTTTATATACTTGCTAATACAGTGTATGTATGAGTAATTACATTGTTTAGCCTCAGTTTTGGGGCTGCATTGGTGTGAGAAAAAATGATTTATGAACACACATATATGTGGAGCTAGATGGATGTATGACGGTACAACACGTACCGTCACAACGCATCCCTTTACACCGCATCCCTTACAACGCAAGTTGGGAAGGTGTTGGGATAGTAAATTTACTATTTTTAATCCTTTGGCGCCCTTCAGCGCAAGTCGTGCTAACGACTTGCGTTGTAACGGCAACGTGGTAAAGGTACCGCGTGGTAAAAACTTTGTGGTAAAGAATGTTTACCGAGCTAGATATATGTGATTTCCATATATATTTTTATATTATTTCCGGGGTCCCCGCACGTGGGCGGGAATATTCAGTGCTTACGACTTTGATGAGGATACCCCTGGAAGAGAACTAGGGTTACAGGTAAGTAATTTATCCTTCAACTCTGCTTTCCTTAATCACCGATAACACAAAACCTCTGGACATCACTTTGGACTTTAGATCGGATCTTTGCAAGCCAAGCAGATTGACACCCTGATAAGAAGCGCCCCTGTTAAAGACTCCTTACAAGCTGCAGCTGATTTCAACTCTGGGCCCAATTGCTTTGATCCCATCACCCCCATCCTGAGTTTATTCGGTTAATTGGCAATTGAGGTGGCAGCCATGGTCAAATTAACCTAAATAGATCACAAAAATGACCATTCATATCAATCCTAATACGTGAGCTGGGAAGGCAAATACTGCCGGCAGCACGCAAGAAAGGATCTTTCAAACTGGATGTCCTTAAAATGATGATCTCTGCCGACTCTTGTTTAGCAACTAAAGACCTAGACTTCAGAAATTGGACATTAAATATTGTTTATTAGAACCAACTTTCATGTGGGTGACAATGGACAGCAAATCCAGAGATTATATACACCTGGAGAATCTAAAGGTGCTCAGCACACAATACCTGAAATACCTGCACTGGGTATAACTTGCTGACTGCATGCCACATTTGATGCAGATAAAGGAATCACTGGTAAAGCTAACTCTGTTCTACTCCTCCCCCATCACCCCCCCCCCCCAATCCCGGATTGAGTGGTACAAAACTTGATATATCAATTATAAAGCAATCCTTACAAGCTTCTCCCACATATTTTACAGATTCATCAAACGTTGCCAGAGCTATTTGTAAATAAACATTTTGTGTCCCATCTTCATTTAACTTGGTCGATGTCCCCTTAATTTCATATATATTAAAGAGCATGATTCTGCTAGGCCTCTGCCAAATTCATGCAAATCCATCAAGCAGTGCCAAAAGTGCCAGTAAGTCAAAAATATTTTTCACTCTACCCTCCGCCCACCCTTTAACATTGCTCCCCCACTGTATTTAAACAAAACCTGGTATCCCAACACTGGTTGTAAGTTGCAAACAACTTGCCATATTTGAGACGGGTCCATTAACTACCACCAAAGTTATAAGCAAACTAACATTTCATTCACTCCCACTTCCATCTTTACACCCCCCCCCTCCCCTTAATGCATTGGCACAAAACTTGACACACCAACAAAATTATAATTCTTTCTAGGCTCTGCCTATTTTTGAGGAGATTCATCTCACAGTGCTAAGCATTTTAGTAAATGAACACTTTTTTAGCCCCCCCCCCTTTGTTAGTGCCCTTCCTTGATGTATCTACATAAATAGTTATATGAATATAATAAGCATCTACCAATTTTCAGGCCTATTTGTGAAACTGTGCCAAAGGTTTAAGGAAATCCACAAATGGCTTTTGAACTGACAAGATAGTGTTAACCCTTTCTTTTTTTATTTAAATATCTTTATTCAGTTTTCTGCGAACAATTATCAGCACCCCTCCCCCTCCCCTCCCCCCCCCCCCCGGCCCCCCCCCTACAGTCCACCCCTACCATCCCTGGTCAGACAAGTATACATACAGCTTCATTATTCACTTTGTATTCTAGCCTTCATTAAGTTTGTTTCATAATATATTTATTTAATTAATTAGAAGGGAAACTCCCACAAACAAATCCCCATTATACATTAGCATTCATATTCAGCTATATACGGCCTTGGGATTGACACCATTCTACTAGAGGGGTCCAGATCTTCAGCCCTCTTTTACGCCGTTTCCTGCCCTTCCGTTTATAAATGGCAACCTCCATATTAGAAATTGCTAATAGCCTAGCTAGCCACTGTTGGAAGGACGGTGCGTTAGGGTCCAGCCAAGCTGAGGCTATGCACATTCTAAAGACTGCCATAGCATTCTTTAGAGAAGTGTGAGAAGTGTGGCTCACTGGTTAAAGGCAGCAGACCCGTAAGCAGAGGACAGCCCGGAACCAGGGTTCGATTCCCGGCATGGTCGTGGACCAGGGTCAGCGGACTCGATAATTCTCGCCTCGGTGCCTACTCTAGTCAGAAACCACACTCGGCAACTCTGGGCATCAGCTTACCTCATCTTCACAACGGCCCCCCAGACCGCCGGGGATGCTTGGTCGCACCTTAGAGGGACCATCTCTCAGGATGAGCCAGGACGGGTTCCCCAGCGGTCGAAGCGTGGAGATACTCCTCCGGGAGTCGATTCCTAGCGCTATATAAACCTGCAATTAAAATTAAATTAAATAGCAATTATGCTGTTTTTAATGTGAAATAGTGTTTCTACTTAGTAACTTTTTCAAGCAATACCCTTCCTTTCCCCCCCCACCTTTCGTGAAAAAGTCTCTAATTTGGAGGTATTTAAAAAAATACCGCCACTCCAATTGGAAATTTCTTTTAAGTTCATCAAAGGATTGTATCCCTGTAGAGGAGAGGAGGCAGCCTATCTGGACAATACCTGCCTCATTCCATTTATGTATACAGCTATCCCTAAAGATTTCCGGGAGAGTTAGGTTATCCCTTAGGGGGGGTGTAGAACAAAATTCGCCCTATACCAAGCATTTTTCTAACAGCCTTCCATCCCTTAAACCCACTATAGAGCGTTTTATATGCAACTTTTTTATGATAACTGTCATGCAAGTGTCTCCAGAAGTTTCCTCTACTCTTACTATCAAGAACTAGTTGAAAGATAGATGGCATGCTGTCCCCAAGTACCTCAGTTTCCCCGTTGTTCTGTAATAGCTCTCTACTATCTAATAACACGGATGCCCAATAATAGGCTTTTAAATTTGGGAGAGCTAATCCGCCTCTATCCTTGGGAAGAGTAAGGAATTTGTAAGCCAGCCGGGGTTGCGAGTACGCCCAAATAAAATTTGAAAACATACATTCGATTGATTGAAGCCAGTAAGTTGAAAATTCTAGGCATATTTATCTGAATAAATATAACATTTTAGGGAAAAAGACCATTTTCACAGCGTCAACACTACCTATAATAGAAAGGTGTAAATTGTCTAGGCGTTAGAAATCTTTCCGCATTAAGTCCGTCATTGGCTTTAGATTAACCATATTTTCAAGATTGGATGATATACACACTCCTAAGTATATAGCTTTTTTTACTACTCGGGAATCACTCATTTTGCTTTTGTTATTCAGTACAATCTGAGTGTTCCCTTGGTTAAGTGGATATCCGGATACTAGTCCGAAGTTGTTAGCCTCACTTTCAATAACAGTCATGGTTGTGTTAGGATCAGGTGTTACAATAGCGATGTCGTCTGCATAAGCCAATGATTTGGTAGAGTAATCCTGTGACCAAATAGATTCTATTTCTCTATTTCCTTCTAATCTGCGAATGAATGGGTCGATGTATATTGCGAAAAGCAACAGTGAACAAGGGCAGCCCTGCCGTGTTCCACGGGATATTATAAATTCTTTAGTCAAGCTGCCGTTCACCATTACTGCCACCCTGGGGTTGACATACAATTTTTGCACTGCCTGAATATAGCCTTCCTTTATTCCAACCCTGGACATAGCTGCCCACAGAAATTGCCAGGAGACCCTATCAAAGGCCTTCTCCGCATCAAGAAGAACCAGTGCCATAGGGTATCCTGCAACATCCATGCTATCAAATAAGGTGATCACTCTCTGAATGTGGTTAATGGTGGATCTCCCTGGCATGAAACCATGTTGACATTTAGCAATTACTTTATAAATATTAGGAGCAATTCTATTAGCCAACACTTTCGAATATATCTTTGAATCCGCGTCAATAACAGTAATGGGACGGTATGAGCCTAGCTGTTCTGGAGGTTTGTTCTTTTTGGGAAAAATGACTATCTTCGCCCTGGACAAAGAGTTTGGAGGTTGGCTACCTTTAAAAATATGAATACTAAGGTCAGTTAAAATGCTTTTAATTTGATCTAGAAAGGATAGATAGAATTCCTTTTTTTTGTGTCCTCATACATGCCACCAGAAGATATATACTCTAGATGGGATCTCTCTGAGCTTTCCACACAGACATGATCTATTTACGCCCCCGGTGTCTGTGTCCGGCAAACAGGGATCACCCAGGGGTAAGGCTGTCTCCTAGTCCAACTCCCTTTCCCCTTGATAGACATTCATAGGTACCAGGGAGGACAGAACAACAAACCTCTGGCATAATCATTGGACCAAAATTAGTTCTTCGTCCAGGCAACTAATGCGGACCAGATTTTATTGGCACTAGCTTCATCACAAGCCATGTCCGACTGGCTAGTCATCATGATGTTTTTTAAACAATCAGCAAATATGGGTGGAGCCTCCGACTTCCAACCTCTACAGATTTCTTTCCTGGCAATGACTATCACATAGAACAGAAATTGTGATTCAAAGCTGTTCAGATTGTAGCCCGGTGGCAACCCAAAAAAGACCAATCTAGGACAGCAAACTATCGGCCTTGATAGGACCTCCTTGAGAAAGTTACATACCGCCACACAATACCTGGAGATCTTTGGGCAGTCCATAAACATATGTCGATCGTCCGCTGCAGGGTATTTACATCTGGGACAATAAAATATATCCGTTGTTACCTTAGATAGCTTAGCCGAGTCCAATACACCCTATAAGCTGTAAAAAGGTGATTTCTCCTCAAATTTGCTGGTTTAATTACTCTGAGACATGGATGGAAAAAGAGTAGCTCCAGATTTTCAGTGTCTCTTCACAACTTCTAACTAGATCATTACCCCAAAGATTCGCCAATTCAGAGTCCAGGCTGTCCTTTACTCCAGTAACTGTCCTATACCAGAAGGAGACCTCCCGTTTCCAAACTCCACTTCTGCAGATGGAATCAAGGGGCAAGCTGTCCTCACCAGTGCCCCATGACTGTCTTGCCCAGAGAGCTGGTAAAACTTAAATCTGATTAAGGTCCCATTAGTTAAATTCATAAAGGACTCCCAAATCATGAGCTGAGAGTTTAGGCTAAGATCACCCCACGTCTTAATACCGGCCACTTTAAGTGGCTGTGACAGTTGATCTAAGAGACATTATGGGGTGGCAGGGGAATCCCAAATTGGAGCCTGCAAATTGTAGTATGATATCCCCAAAACTCTACGAATGTACCCCCAGTTCTTAAGAGCCGCTAGCAAGATCTTAAGACAGACTTTTTTGTAATATTTGGGGTCCCCGAATTTAAAAAGAAAAGATTCTAAACCCTGTGGCTGATCCTGCAACATTGCCTGAAAGAGGCGACCCTGTGAGGAAGAATCTAATTTATTGGCCAATATCCTAAAATTCTTAAAGTGGAAGGCATGACAGTATAAAAATAAATCGGGTAAAGCTAAACCACCTATCTTCAAACCTCTCCTCAATTTCTTCCAGGTTATCCTGGGTGTTTTTGCGGCCCATATAAAGTATCCTATCTTCCCTTGAAGGCTAGCAATATCCTTATAATTGAATGGTAGCGGGATTGTATTAAAGAGGAAAGTTATTTTAGGGAGGATCGTCATTTTCACGAGATTAACTCTCCCATAGATGTTCAATGGCAAGCTACCCCACCCTAACAATAACTTACACACTTCCTTTGCTACCTCCTGCCAGCTGATCTTAGGGATGTCAGTCAACTTTTCAGGTAAGTAAATTCCCAAATACCTGATCTTTTCTCTGGCCCCCTGTATGGCAGTTGAATTATTCCACCCCATTATATCCGTTTTCTCTTTATTGATTTTATAGCCAGATAAACTTCCAAACTCCTCAGCAAGTTCGAATAACCGCGGGATCACATCAGTGTGATTGGAAGTATAAAGAAGAAGGTCATCCGCATATAAAGTGGTTTTAAGTTCTAAATCCGCGATTCTAAAAGGTAAAATAATATTGTCGGTTCTAAGTGCACAAACAAAGGGCTCAATATAAATATCAAACAATAAGGGGGACCGGGTACTGCCCTGCCTGGTGCCTCTAGAAATACCAAACCATTCTGATAGCCCCCCATTAACTAGAACCTTTGCTGGAGGATTCAGATATAGTGATTTAACTCCTTCTATAAAAATAGATGGAAATCCGAACCTCGTCAAGGCAGCCCAGAGATACTCCCAGTTGACCTGGCCGAACGCCTTAGCGGCGTCAATAGCTATGATGGCAAGTGGCAGCCCTTTTTCCTCCGCAAAATCGATTGCCCCTATTACCTGGAAAGTAAGCTCATTGAGCTGCCTCCCGGGTATAAACCCTCTCTGATCTGGATTTATAATTGTCTTTATTATTCTGGCTAATCTAGTAACCAGTATCCCAGAAAAAATTTTCGGATTAGAGTTTAACAGTGAGATTGGTCTATAAGACCCAATTTTTTTGTGGGTCTTTATTTTGCTTAGCAATCAGGGTTATAGTGGCTTCTGACCAAGATGGGGGGATAAAGTCGCCTTGTATTAGTATCTTAGTAAAAAGTGTCGCAAGCACCGGGACAACTGTCTCCAAAATGTCGGAATATACTTCAACCGGTAGTCCATCTGGACCAGCGGCTTTACCTCGACTCATTTTCTTTAGTTGTTGTATTATTTCACCCTCTGTAATTTCACTGGCTAAGTATATCTTGTCTGATTCAGACAACTGGGGTAACTCTCTCCGATCTAACCAGTTGATGACTGCTTCTGGTTCATGTGTGATCTCTTCCTGGTATAGGCTCTGCATAAACGCCCTAGCTTCCTCCCTGATTAACTCATCCTCTGATATCAATAGACCGGATTCCCTTTGGATCAAATTCTTGATATTATTCCTGACCTTCTCTGTCTTTGATTTCCACGCCAAGAGGGAACCGCATTTTCCTTTAATCTACTAACCGCCCACCTTTCCTTGATGATCTTATCATTTCTAGCTTTAAACTCTGCTTGTAGTATAATCAACTCTCTTTCCAGCTTAGGAATACCTTCCCTAGCTACCAGAGCAGCCAGCTGTAATTCTAATTCTTTCTCCTTGATAGCTTTGAGATCGGCTGTTTCTTTTTTCTTACTAGTATTCCTCCTATAAATCATTAGAGAGCTTAATAACCCCCATAGGTATGCCTTAAAGGACTCCCAGACTAGTTGTTCCATAGAAGAACCTATATTAAAGTTAAAAAAGTAAATTATTTTCTCTCTTAACTCAACCTTTACACTTTCATCCAGGAAGAGTGTTCTGTCAAGTGTCCATCTATACGCCGTACACTTAGACCTAAGGTTGTGCACTAACTCGACAACCGAGTGGTCCGAGATACCCACTGGGACATAGCTGACCGATACTATATCTGCAAGCAATTTCTGATCGGCCAAAAAATAGTCGATTCTCGAATATTGCTTTTACTTTTTACCATAAAAAAAGTATTCCCTTCTAGTACCATATTTAGCTCTCCACAGATCAAGCAAGTTAAAGTCCTTCATGATATTCCTTAGTGTTAAAAATGTTTTATTAGGAACACAGTATTACACTTTGGAAGTCCGATCCAATTGATTATCAAAGATCAGATTAAAATCTCCACCTAGTATGACCGGTGCCGGAGTATGAGGATAGATAGAATTCCAAGGGGATACTATCCAATCTGGTTGCTTTCCCTTTTGGCAAGTTTTTAATTGTAGTTAATATTTCTTCAGAATTGGGGGTCTCCTCTAAAGTAGCCGAATCTTCATCATCAAATTTATCATTAACTACCTTATCTAAGTACCTTTCAATATTTACAGGGTCACGCCCCCCCTCCTCCGTATACAAGTCACAATAAAACCGCCAGAAGGCTTCTCTTTTATGTTCTGGGTCGGATATTTGTCCAACCAGAGGATCACATGTCTCACAAATCAAATTGATGAGGCCTGTTGCCTCATACGTACGGCAAGCTGATGACCGATTTGCTTGTTCACTTCATACTGCATTTCTTTTTGTGAAAGTGCTTCTTTTACAGCTTTGTCGGTAAAAGTATTTGTAATTGCGGCCTTTGCAATTGCCACCTGGCCCTGTATTTTTATTTGTCTACCCCGTGGTTCCCTATTGTCATTGTCACCCTTATCAAATCTTCCTCGGCCAGCCTTAAATTTTCCTGAAGTACCTTCAAAGATTCCCTAGTCCATTTGTTGGCATTTAATGAGTATTGCAACGTCTCTCCTCAAACCCCTGCTTTTAGTGCATCCCACACTACTTCAATTGAAGTGCTCTCTATATTATCTGTTAGAAAGTTTGGAATCCACTCTCTCATGTGAGCACAATATTTGTCGTTTAAAAGCAGGGATTTCTCAAAGGTCCAGGGTCTAGGGGTTATGTTTCCTAAACCTATTTCTATGGTACAGATTAGAGGGTTATGATCCGATAGGACTCGAGGCAATTTCTGCATTTGGCAATTAGATTTAAGTGAATTAGACAACAGTATATAGTCTATTCTTACATGGGTAATATGTGGGTTGGAAAAAAAGTATACCCTGGATCATTAGGTTTTAAAATCTGCCAGCCATCCACTAACCTGTGTGTTTAACACATACGTCTCAATGCCTTAAACACTTTGGGTTTGCGACCAACATATTGCCAGCCATCCTTCATGGACCAGTCATTGGGTAGGTTGATGTTGAAGTCCCCGCAAATCATTAAAGGTAGCGGCCAGTGCATGAGTTCATCTGAGATCTCGTCAAAGACCGACGGATCATCACTATTACTTCCATAAATAGCACAAAGTGTTATCTTTTACCCATTTCCATATTGGCACTCTGTGATCGCCCAGCGGCCAAACTTGTCTGCTTTAGAGTGACTAAAAACATACCCACTGCCCTTGGCTAAACTAGCAACACCCCACACACACCCCCCCCCACCATCCTGGGTCCCTGTGTTGTTGCACAAATCTGCCTATACTCCAGTGTTTTTAAAATGTGTTTCTGAACCCTGTGTGTGTTTCTTGTAAACAGATAGTATTAGTGCCCAATGCCTGTAATCCTACCGCTACTGTTTGCCTTTTTTGAATGTCGTTTAAACCACAAATATTGATAGATATAACTCTTAGCACTCCCATCTTGTTAAATTGTATATGTCGGATGTTTGTTCTAAATTTTGCATGGCCCCTTCTTTGCACCGTATCCTGATATTAACATCATACCAGTTTAGCCTGTTGAATTTCCTTTTACATATTTTCACAACATGTCTGACCCTCCACCCTCCCTCCCTCTGCCACCCCTCCCCCACCCTCCACCACCTTTTGTAGGTTACCTGGCCACAGCCGGGCCAGGGGTTTGACATCCGACGTGCAGAGCCCCGCGTACCCGCTGAGACCCCCCCTCCGACATTCGACCTTCTGTAGAAACTACACCAAAATATGCAATCCTTATCAACAAAAAAAAATAAAACAGATGAAAGAAAACCCTAAAATTATTTACAAATCTGTTTCCTGACACAATACAGCTGCCGAGTTGCAAAAAGTTACCAATACTATATACATTGCGTACACTACTTGTGTCCCCAGACTTCCTCTAAATACTTTTTGGCCTGAATTTCTGAAATGAAGCTACGTGTGGCCCTTTTATATACAATTTTTATTCTGGATGGATTTTGGAGGTACACCCTCACTCCTAGTTCCAGAAATGGGTCAAAGAGCTGTCTGAGTCTCCACCTGCGTTCAACTGTGGCGCGCGCAAAATCAGGTCTGGTGAAAAAGGTTATTCCATCAAAGGTCCGCTTATTTTTAGGCCTGGCCAGGTCATAGAGAGTTTGACGGAGTAGGAAATTACAGAAAAATAGAAGCACGAGGATGTTGCAGTGCCGGGATGCGTTTGTAGGAGAGTGGGGTCTGCAATCCTATGGTCACCCCCGATTTTTGCTTTTTGCTTCAACTGGTTTACGACTTTCCCTGGCTGTGGTCCTGCTAATCAGACCCACAGCCTAGCTGTCTCTCTCTAAATTGACATCCATGTACCTTAGGTGCATATCGAATTGGATACTGGGTCACCTTTTCAGTCCCTGTACAGTGTACATTAGGTACCCACGGCATAGGTGCACTCAGGGCCTACCAGGGGCTGCAGCATGTATTATGCCACCCCTGGCTGGCCATCCAAATCTGACACAACTGGCTCATCAATCAGCTGGGGAAAGGTGGTGTAATCACCCTTTGCTTTAGATATAGTATCCCTATATCTAACCCTAAAATGGACACATATCCTCCTATCAGTCACTCCTATGGCAGGCCTTATCAATCCTGAAGGCAGAGTGCTTGGAATTATGTGAGATGGTGCTCTAGCATGAGCTGAGCCTGTCTGCAGCTTTCGGAACCAAGTCCTTTAGCTGTTTCCATGATAACGCTATACCATATACTCTTAAGTGCATTATAATCCTCGCGGTTATTGCTAACTTTGGTATAGCATTATCAAAACATGTCGAGTATGGTGTCACTAATTGGAATACTACCCCCTCGCCAATTCTGGCGACGGGGGTAGCATTCCACCCTTCTAGAGGGACACGACAGGATTGTAACTGTGAACCCCCGTTAAAGTTAACTCGAGCCTCAGCATCACAAAATGGATGCTGCCACCACAGACACAAGTCTGACCTCCTGCTGCTGGGAGTCCTTCCAGCGAGGGAGGCTTGGACAAAGGGTTTCCTGCCTTGGGAGGTGCTAGCACCACCCCAGACAGGATTTTGTGTATTGGGTAGGACAGGGCTGAAAGGAACGAGACATGCCTGGGGCACACAAGGTGTCCCTGTGCATACACCGGTCTAAACCAGTTCCTGGGGCTCTCCAGCCCCAGCTCTGGTGCAAGACCGGACAAAGGATAGGGGGTGTAACCACCCCCCTTCTTGGTCCCACCCAGAGGAGGGACCTAGTCGTAGTACAGCCCCCTTTAGCCGGATAAAGGTAGGAGCTGGTCCCATTCCAAATTAGATTATCCTGAACAACTTTACAAGAAGAAACTCTGGACTTCGACGTTCTGCTCCACAGAAGACTGAAGAATCTCCCTTGTGGGCAAGGAGTGTCCACCCTGCAACTGCAGGCACCATCAAGCGTCCAGCGGCTTCACTTTGTCGTCTTCCCTCGAGGATCCAGACTTCAGAGCCTGACGAGACCCGGATTCTGAGACCTCTCCGACCTCTACCTACATCTGCAGCACAGCTGAGACCCGTGGGTGCGACGAGACACGTGGGACCGGCCATCTTGAATGATAGTGCACTTTGCTTCCAGCACAACTTCTGAGGTAACCTCGATGAAGTGCTTTGGGGATTAAGAAGCCCCAGCCCCGAGCAGCTCCTGCACTGAAGATCAGCCCTCCAGCCTCCACGAGATCTGGGTGGGGCCCTTCTGCTTGCCTGCTGCTTGACGCGTTGTCTGGTCACTTGCCGGCTGGCTTGTGGCCTCCTAGACAACGAACCTTGAAATCTTCACTGCTTGTCTGGTTGCTCCAGACTGGCCCTTGATCCCTTCCAAAAGAGGAGCACCCCGGACCCTCCTGGTCCACTCCAGACGCCGTTTCCACTCACCGCATGGGTTGCCTTTGCCAAGGCCTGTTGATTCCAAATCCGGAGCCGATACCGCCGACAGCGAGAACCTGCGTGGGTCAGCTTGTGCCTCCATCCTGGTTGTCGAAGACACCTCCTGGTCCACGTGGCTGCAGAGACAAGCGTCCACTCTCACCTGATCGCGACGACGACATCTGGTTCCACTCCTGGTTCCACTCCAGTCACTGGCTAGTGACTTTGAACATTGTCCCCTCTGCTTTCAGGTCTTCAACATCCCTGATCCACCCTTGGATCGCACCGGACATCTTCCTCCTGGTCGCCTGCAGCATCTTTCTTCAAGGCTTCATAGACTTCGACGTGGAAACCCGACACACTTTGACACCTATGCACCCGCAGCCCGTGGGTGAGGTAACAAGAGCATTTCGGTGCTCAAGGGTAGCTTGACTCTCCTAGTGTCCAGTTCCATTGTTGTTTTAGTCCTACCTAGTCAGGAACGTCCGTACTTACCTTTTTCTTAAACTGTACTGTCCATAGACGTTGTTACGCATCTCGCGTGTGAGTTCACACTCTGCACACGTGTTCCGTGGGCCTCCTAGTACTTACCTCAAGTTAGTATAGCGTGGTCCCAGCGATCCTACAGCCTCTGGACAGCTCCATTCCTTCTATCGACTTTCACATTCCACTTACTTAGTATATGGTTTGTCGTGCCCCTAGGGCACCATTGTAATTTGTGCAACTTAAACGTATTTTTCCTAAGAGATTGTCATGTGCTTAGCCCTCTGATCTCATAAAGAGTTCAGAGGTGTATGTTAGTTAATAAATATATTGTTTATTTTCATAACAACCTGTGTGGTGTCCTTTCACGTGGTATTCAAGGGGTTATATGTGGTAAAACAGCTGGCTTCACATGCCAAAAGAGTTTAGCCTAAGACTGCTTTGTCCATGCTACCATTAGGATAGCTGGTCTATAAGGTTGACTTTACAACCAATCACCATAAGGGTTGTTTGGACTGATACAAGGTGATCACTAGAACTAGTGAGCATCATATATCAGGCCAACTTCTCACAGCGTTTAGTGAGAGACAGAGGGAATCTATGAGCTCGTTGACTTTCTTAATCCAGGTCCCAGGAATGTAGCTCTGGAAAAGCTCCTTTGAGAAGCATAATCATGAATTTCCTGGGGTAATCTTTTTCGACACCTTCCGGGATCCCTCTTGGAAACGGAGATTGTTGCGCCTCTGCCAGTTTTCCAGCTCCTCCATCTTCCACATAAGATCTTTAACCACCCCCCTCATGCTCATCATTCTATGTTTGAAGTGTGGCAACATCTTTTTCCAGTTGCTCCGTCCTTTCCTCCACCGAAGCCATTCGATCTGCGATTTCGGCGCAGGTTTTGCCGACCTTTCTGACTGCCCCTTGCAGTTTTTTTGCAGCCAGGCGTGATCTACGACTATCTGCCTTGACCTCCTCCTGGAAGCTCTTGATAGATTGCAGAATATCTGCCAGTACTGGTTCGCTTCTTAGAACTCCGTGGTCTCCCCCTTTGTCACTACCAATGATTGTTTGATTACCACCAGAGGCTGCCATGGAAATAGAAAATATCGTAAGTGGGGTATGATTGTAGTCCCACTTTAGGTCTGTGGCATCTTCTTTGTCTGATATGTCACAATTCTGTTTATAGTGACCCCTGCTTTTCTTCTTTTGTAGTTTTTTTAAGCCTTGATTATTTTTCTGTGGGTCCGTATTAGAGCAGCTACATCACCTATTTCCTTCCTCCCCGCTTGACAAAGAGATGCTTTTGTCAGATAGCTCTCATTCGTCTGTTAGGGAGTAGAACTTGTCTTGATTATCAGGCGTTTTCAGTATGTGATCTGGCAGCACATTGTTAGCAGCTTGCAATGTTAGTGAAGAGCTTGCAATTTCTTTAATGGTATTTGTGCTGCCGCTTGGAGTGCAGATGTTGTTATTAAGACTGGCAGTATTATCCACTAGTACACCTTCTATCAACTGAATAGAGGGTGCTGCGACATTTGCTTGGTCTGCAGGGGAGGGAGTGTCTGAAAGCCTTGATTCACACAGTACCACTGGTTCAAGTTCAAGTTCAAGTTTAACATTTGTATAGCGCACTACTCACCCAGAGGGTCTCAAGGCCCTTGAGGGAAGGTGGTATATTATTTGTCGAAGATCCAAGTTTTTAGTTGTTTTCTGAAGGAGAGGTGGTTCTGTGTGAGGCGGAGGTGGGTGGGGAGAGAACTCCAGGATTTGGCCGCTAAGTAGGAGAAGGATCTTCCCCCCATGGTGGATTTATGGATGCGTGGAATTGCGGCGATGGCTTGATTGGACGATCGTAGTTGGCGGGTGGGGGTGTAAAAGGACAGGTGCGTGTTGAGGCATTCGGGTCCTAAGTCGTAGAGGGCTTTGTGTGCGTGGGTGAGGAGACGGAACGTTATTCTCTTATTGACGGGTAGCCAGTGAAGGTCTTTCAGGTGACCGGAAATGTGAGCTTGGCGGGGGATGTCTAGTATGAGTCTGGCTGAGGTGTTTTGGATGCGTTGGAGTTTTTTCTGTAGTTTGGCTGTGGTTCCGCCATAAAGGGTGTTTCCGTAGTCCAGTCGGCTTGTGACCAGTGCGTGGGTGACCGTCTTTCTTGTTTCGATGGGGATCCAACGGAATGTTTTTTTGAGCATACGTAGGATGTTGAAGCATGATGATGAGACGGCGTTGACTTGTCTGGTCATCGAGAGGGAGGAGTCCAGGATGAAGCCCAGGTTACGTGCGTGGTCCTTAGGTATGGGTGCGTTTCCCAGGGCCGGTGGCCACCATGAGTCATCCCAGGCGGAGGGGGATGAACCTAAGATGAGGACTTCCGTTTTGTCCGAGTTCAGTTTTAAACGGCTGTTCTTCATCCACTCGGCTACTTCTTTCATCCCTTCGTGTAGGTTGGTTTTGGCGGTGTTTGGGTCTTTGGTGAGGGAGAGGATCAGCTGGGTGTCGTCTGCGTAGGAGATGATGTTGAGGTTGTGTTGCCGCGCGATGGATGCGAGGGGACTCATGTATACGTTGAAGAGGGTGCGGCTGAGTGATGATCCTTGTGGTACGCCGCAGATGAATTTGGTGGCCTCTGATTTAAAAGGGGGGAGGCCGACTCTCTGGGTTCTTCCGGCGAGAAACGAAATGATCCAGTCCAATGCTTTTCCTTGTATTCCGATGGTGCTGAGGACTTGTATAAGGGTGCTGTGACAGACTGTATCGAAGGCTGCGGAGAGGTCGAGTAGGATGAGGGCAGCTGTTTCTCCGTTGTCTAGTAGTGTTCGAATGTCGTCTGTTGCTGCGATGAAGGCGGTCTCGGTGCTGTGTTTGGCTCTGAAGCCGGACTGTGAAGGGTCGAGGGAATTGTTGGATTCAAGGAAGGCGGCAAGCTGACTGTTGACGGCTTTCTCAATGACTTTGGCAGGGAATGGGAGGAGCGAGATGGGGCGGTAGTACTTAAGTTCAGTGGGGTCTGCTGTGGGTTTCTTCAGAAGAGCGCTGAGTTTGGCATGTTTCCAGCTTTCCGGGAAGGTAGCGGAGTTGAGGGAGCTGTTGATGACGTCTCGGAGATGGAGTGCGATAATGGAGTCTGCTTTGTTGAAAATGTGATGGGGACATGGGTCGGTTGGCGATCCTGGGTGGACGGAGTTCATCAGGCGGATGGTGTCTTCAGTGGTGATTGGATTCCAGGCGCAAAGGTTGCTGGAGGGGGGTTTTAGTTCGGAGGTGGGTGGGGTGGACTGGTCTCCGGACTGGTTTTCAAAGCTGTTATGCATGTCAGCGATTTTGTTGTGGAAGAATGAGGCTAGGGAGTCGCAGAGGTCTTGGGATGGAGTGATGTCGTTGGTGCCGGCGGTGGGGTTGGTAAATTCTTTGACGATGTTGAATAGTTCCTTGCTGTTATGGGCGTTGTTGTCGAGTCGATCCTTGAATGCTGATTTCTTGGTGGATCGGATCAGCTGGTGGTGTTTGCGGGTGGCGTTCTTGAAGGTGGCCCGGTTGTCAGTGGTTGGGTTTTTTCTCCAGGCTTTCTCGAGGGTGCGACAGAACTTCTTGGATTTCTTGAGGTCATCGTTGAACCAGGGGGCTTTTTTGCTACCTAGCTTGATTTGATGTTTTTTCAAGGGTGTTAGTTCATCAGCGCTGCGGGTGATCCATTGTGTGAGGTTAGTGGCTGCAAGGTTTGGGTCCGATGATTTTGCAAGAGGGTTTTGGTGAAGCGATGTGAAGAGTTGGTTGGTGGTAATTTTGTTCCAGTTTCTGCATGGGATTGGTTGTGGGTGGTTGTGGGCCGTAGTCTTATTGTAGTTGAAGTGAACGCAGCTGTGGTCTGTCCAATGGGGAGCTGTGGTGTGATTGAAGGAGATGTGCTTGCTGGAGGTGAAGATTGGGTCGAGCGTGTGTCCGGCATAGTGGGTGGGGGTGTTAACAAGTTGTTTGAGTCCGAGATTGGCGCGTTGTCAAGAAGGGTGGTGGTGTTGCTGTCATTGTTCTTTTCCAGGTGGAAGTTGAGGTCTCCCAGTAGAATGTAGTCCTCGGAGGGGAGGGCGTGTGGACTGATGAAGAAGGTCAAGTAGGTTATTGTTAGGTCGAGGATTTTTTTTAAAGTACTAGACCTGCAGGACTAGTACCATTTTTCAGATTTCTCGAGCCCTGCAGATAAGAGTTTCTTGATAACCCCAGGTAGGGTTTCCTTGTGCATTCCTTTCAGTTTAGTGTCTTCCTAGTAGCTTTTTAGAACTTCATGCTTGGTTCTGAAGGTTTTTCAAAGCGAGTTAAACAATCGTTAAGGGGATGCTCAGCGGAGCATCGCAGCGGAGATGTCAGTCGGACGCCATCTTGCCTCCTTCCAAGATGGTGTTAACCCTTTCAAGCAAACCCAGTCCCATTTTAATCAAACACTATTATTTCACAAACAACTGAACGGATTCACACCTAGCCAAAAACAGAACTCTTTCTGAAGGAAGGTATTTTGTTATACCAAGTTTGGCCTAAATCCGTTTGGTGGTTTTTTGCTCTGTCTTTCATCAAAATTTCTTATAGGAGCTAAAATGGGAAATCGCTGTTTTTTTCACCTTTTCAAATCTTGGCTGCTGACACTTGGCTGATTGGGGTAAGTAGACTTCCGGGTTGTGTGCAAATTAGTTCACAGGGCTAAACATTATAGGTAAATCTATAATGCATTTACAATGGAAACATAGTATGTATATATTTACACATAAACCCCGAACAGCCTATACAGTGCGCGTTCAGGACTGAAGTGACCACAGCAGTCTACTAAAATCTTCAAATCTACCCTTCATTGCTTTCCTCCTACAACTAAGTACCTTCATATTCTCCTATACCTACTTAAAATATTGATGTTTTGGGGAACTTCTCTGCCCTGCTTAAGAGGAGGTGTTGTGTTGAGATTGTTTGAACACTCGATTTAAAATTGTTTTCAAAATATTAATTTATTTTTATCTGCAGAACGTTCATTGCTGGAATCGAAATTTTTAGGGAGTGGTCAATATGTTTAAACTGACTGCATTTTCTAACCTTTTTAGGTCGAGCTTCGATCAACATGTTATATCGCTTCTGTGGGGTTTGGCACGCTCACCGATTGCCATAGGTTGTTTTCTATGCGTTATGAAATGCTTGCTTTTTATTGGTCGAGCACTGCAATTGTCCCTCCTTTGTGTGGCTCATTCTTCCCATGGCGATTTCACTAATGCTTCGTTTTGGTTGTCCAGCATGAGGAAGCTGGCTGGATCAGAACGTAAATGTTTGTAGATGTCCAACTTCCAAGGAAGTGGCGATCCTGGTGTATCGTAACTGGTGCTCATGTAAAGAGCTCCAACAGATTCAGGTCGAGCTCGTGCTATATAAAACTACAAAGACATAAAACGCTGATTACATGCAAATGTTTTGCATTGTGATAAGCAAAATGATAACCCATGCAGGAGCAGAAATAGACTCCAGTTGTCCTTTAGCTTGAAAATTGATAAAAATATTGTAAGCTCTTACCTTCCGCTTGTTTCCTGGAGTTTCTTCTATTTCCAGCATCACCAATTTTTGGGCGGAATTTTCAGCACACTCAGTATGAATGTATCAAACACGAAAAGAGTCTTGTGGGGCAGTAACTGTAACTATCGTGTGGGTGTGTTTTTTCTTAGGAGGAGTGTCTGTCCATGCTCGGGATGATGGCGGTTTATCGGCACCCTGATTACCTTGGTGAAGTTGTTGAGTGACTAGAGCTCCCCCAGCCATGGTGCACTGTACGGACTACGAGAAGGAGCAGGATCAAAATGTATGGGCACTCGTGGCGAAAGTGTAGGGGCTAAGTGAAGATTCCTCGAACGACAAGAACTACAAATGCACCTTACATTTCGCCTGGCCACACTTCAGGTCTGTTGTGTACAGCTGTCAACGGAAGCGCGAAATTGTCCTTCGGAAAGTGCGTGCTGGTACCAGGCAGGCGTGCCATTGCGGAAGTAGCCCAGCTCAGGTTCTGGCTGTCTGTGCAGAGTATCTCGAGCATGAACAATCACAGCTTTGGAGTGATACTTTTTTTTTTTTTAAGCTTTATTCTATTTTTATACAAAATCATGAAAGCACAAGCATATGATACATATAATAAAATCAATTCAATAATCAGCAAAGATCCATTCATAAAAATATACTAGGGTCCCGGAAATATACATATTGTCACGAATAACAAGGCATGATTTAACGCTAGAATCATGAAAGCACAAGCATATGATACATATAATAAAATCAATTCAATAATCAGCAAAGATCCATTCATAAAAATATACTAGGGTCCCGGAAATATACATATTGTCACGAATAACAAGGCATGATTTAACGCTAGCTAATCTAGTATTTGCAAAAATAAAACCAAACAAGTATCAGATAGTTTAAAAACAGATAAAAATTCAGATAAAACAGCTAAAAATGTATTATATTTCAATAAAAAAGGATTTAGTATGAGGAGACTAAATTAAAAAGATCACAGTACAGGTAGTTGACTTGCTGGACACTCTTGACAATTTTCACAGGTTACATTGACCTCCTTAAAGCAACCAAAAATCATAAATAAGAAGCCACTGCTTTAATCCCCAGGACTGTTTCCAGCTGCTTTAGTTTGTAATAGGCTGCCCGGCAACCCCTTATGCCCCAGTTGATAAAGATTGTTTTTAAAAACAGTTTCCTGGGTGACTCAAAAAATTTACAAAAAAGAATCGGATGCATATTTGATTGCTGTGAATGCCCATCACAAGGGCATTTTCCCAGATTTTTTGACCAATCATTTTGATTAGGGAATGTTGTCAAACGGTAAAAGGTATCAGCCCGAAACCTTGTCAGTAGCATTCTCGAGAAAGGGCTAGGGTCCAGAAATAGATATGGCTGTATACCTGTATAAAAAATAAAACCCTGTCCCAATTTAGCAGTCATTTTTTCTCTTACCGTAAGCCATCTTTTGTTATCCAGGGACTCCATGATCATCTTTTTCAAAACCCGTCTTGGGACAAGTTCCAGGCACGTGGGGTTCTCAAAGTATTCTGTGTGACCAATATCTGTAGCCATGCTTTTTACATATTGTAGCCATTTGATGTTTCTCACTCCATCTAACTGTAGGCAGTCTACGATGACCTCTCTATTAAGCGATGTTTTTGGAGTAACCCAGATCTTGTGCCACAGGAGGAGTGGAGCAGATTTGATTATATCCTCTATATGTACGATGTCCAGTTCCTTATGGCTAAAGAAAGTAGACATAGATTTTGGTGTCGCGAGCAGATAACAAATAAATTCGTTTTCTGTTCGTTGTAACTGGTCGGTTTTAACAAAGCCCCAGATGCCCGCACAATACGTGCCCGTTGGGATACACTTGGCTTTATATATTTGGAGAAGTTCTCTAACTGGGTGACCACCTAGTTTCCTTGGAAAGTTTATCAGTGCTCCCTTTGCTCTTTTAATCGCCAGATTTCGGGCCTGTACTGCCTTAGTCCAGTTACCCCTGTTATCGAAATTTACTCCCAGATATGTAAAACTGGAAGTATTTTCGATTTTTTTCCCATTCAAGATGATTGCTTTGTTGGGTTTTAGCGAGGAGCCACACCTCATAGAATATGTCTTGGAGACATTGATCTCTAGCCCCCTCATGCTCATGTAGTCTGAATATTTGGCCACTGCCCTCTGGAGGCCAATAAATGTTCGTGAAATAATTGCAGCGTCATCCGCATATAGGAGGATGGGGATGGACGTCCCTCCCACCGCCGGGTAATCGCATTGGAAAGACTTGAGGTACCGGCCCACACTATTGATATAAAGGATGAATAGGAAGGTTGCCAAGATGCACCCCTGCCTACCTCCTCTTTTGATGTCAAATTTACTAGCGCATGCACCCTCTCTCCCGTACCTTACCCTTGCACCTGCGTCCCTGTAAAGTTCTTTGATGAATGTTACATAGTTCACAAGTGTTTTTAGGTAGAGATTTAGTGTGCTAATTTATAACGATTTCATGTTTGCAGTGTTCCTACATGTTACATTGCAGCTTGAATCTTGGATGGACCTCAATAATGATTGAACAAAAACCTTTCATTGGTCCATATTTTGGACATTTTGTATTTTTTAAAACTTATTTTTAAGTCCTTTTATAGTGTATTTCTGCCACTTGTGTGGCCTCGTAGACTTTTAGGAGCCTTGTTTCCCTCCATACGGTTATGGGGCACTTACCGCCTGATTCATGAAAAACGGGATTTGCGATTCTGTAATAGCGAAAAAATGCGAATCGCTATTAAGAAATCGCAAATCTGAATTCATGAAGATTAGCGATAAAAAAATGAGATTCGCACGCGGACGCAAATTCCGTTAGCGATTACCGATAATCGCAGAAAAATCGCTATTTCCGGCTACCCGCGCCGGGATTGCGAACTCGCTAATAGCGATATCGCTATTTGCGATATCGCTATTTGCGAGATCGCAAACTCGCGAGATCGGGAAAACGGGAAGTCGCATTTCGAGCACAGTGATGACATCACAACCAGGAAGCAGCCAGTTCCCACCCCCATTTACCACAGTGAGGCAGACATCGAGGGAGCAAGTGGGAGAGCTGCTGCTATTCTGGTGATTTGTACACATCTACTACATTGCTGCCATGTCAGAGGAACCTGTTCCTGGCCCCAGCAACACCTCAGGGCGGAAAAGGAAGCTCAAATTTTCTGAGCAGGAGCTCGAACATTTGATTGAAGGGGTGGTGGCCAACCACGACAAACTCTTTGGTAAAGACTCCAGGAGGGTCCCGGAGCAAGAAAAACGGAGGATCTGGCAGGGGATTGCCTCCACTGTCAACTCCGTGGGAGTGGCCGATAGGTCACTAGAGGAGCTGAAAAACCGATGGTATGATCTCCGAGGTCGTGCCAAAGAGAAGGTGGCGGAGCGCCTTGGAGAGTCGTCGGGCACTGGAGGTGGCGGACCTACAGTCCCTCCCAACACAGCCATGGAGGACCAGGTGCAGGACACCCTTGAGAGGGAGGCGTGCATTGGCTTCACACATCTCGACTCATCCCGCACCACCCAAGACACCCAAGGTAAGTGGCATGCGACTGCGACCCTGTCCCCTATGAATGTCCATGACCAAATAGGCTCCCCTAATGTCCCATAGGCATGCCATTGTTGCACATCAGGGAATGCCCTGAAGCATTGTGGGAGATGTAGTGTGGCCACAATGTAGTAGTACTACAATGCAGCCAGACAGGTTCCAAAGTACGCAAAGCCACAGCCATTCAGGGAATGTCACCCAGCATGCATGTAGCAACTGCACGTCTGCCAGATACATGCAACTAATGATCGTCCACTTACCCTCACAGGTGGCGGCGAAAGCAGCGACAGTGAAAGGCTGCAAATTGATGAGGAGGTCCAGGAGGAGGAGGTGCCACCACCAACCCAGGCACCAGCCCCTGCCGCTGCAACAACACCAGCAGCCAGGTCCACCAGCAGTGTTCCCCCTGCGACTGGTGCACCACCTACAGCCGCAGCCAGGCCAGCTACTATTGTGCCCCCTGCAACTGCCGCACCACCTAGAGCCGCAGCCAGGCCAGCTACTATTGTGCCCCCTGCAACTGCCGCACCACCTAGAGCCGCAGCCAGGCCAGCTACTATTGTGCCCCCTGCAACTGCCGCAACACCTATAGCCGCTGCCAGGCCAGCGACTATTGAGCCCCCTGCATCTGGCGCACCATCATCGCCTGCTGTGACACCACCAGCAGCTGTTGCTACAACATCTGGGCCCGCGACAGTTGCGACACAGCGGCCAGCCACAGTGTCAGGCCAGCAGAGTAGGAGTGGCAGGTCTCGCCAGCACACCACTTCAGCAAGCAGGAGGGGCAATGGACAGGGGCTGGCGCGTTTGAGCGTCGAAAGACGCATGTTGAGAATCCATCAGCGCCAGGCACGACAGAAAGGTGCCATTCAGCTCCAGCTCCACAAGATTGGGCCCAATGTGGCCGGAGTCGCTGACCGCATGGACCGCATGACGGCGGCCATGGCAGGTATGGGTGAGAGAATGGCCCGCATGACTGCAGCAATGGAGGCCAACACTGCTGCGATGACCACACAGCGCAGTGCAGCACGCCGCCGCCACCATCAGCTCATGAGCCGGCTGGCCTCCTACAGCAGGTCGAATTATGTTGCTGCCAATGCAACTTCACAGTTGTCGCGGCGGTCACTAGCACAGCAGCACCAAGTTGTCCAGTGCTGTGAGGACATGACCAGGGTCCTGGAGCACCTGACCACGGCGGTTACGGCACTACACCCTCCTGCTATACCTGCCACTGTTGGGGGTGATGATATTAGTGAGGGGGCATCCAGCATCAGCAGCCACTCAGCCTCACAAATCCCGCCACTCAGCCGCAGCACCAGGCCCACGCCAGGTCCAGAAGCCCCGGAAGACAATGCGCCTCAGAGGCGCTTGGGCGGAACGCGCAGGAGGCACACTTGAGTACATTAGACAATAACAGGCACAGGCTGACTTTAAGCCTGCCCTGTCCTTTGACACTGCAGTATGCAGTAATACTGTTAGTGGAAGATAGTTGAACTGGTACCTTTTTGTGATTTAAACAAATACATTTATCTTGCTACACACATTAGCGTTGTGTCATTATTACATTTTGCATGCATTATTGATTTGTGGGGTGATGGAAGAGGGTGCACTGGAAACTGTTCACTGTGATGTGGTTGCAACGTCTGTGGCCTTCAGCTGGGTTCTCCCCGCGTGCATGGCGCGCATGTGCAGGTGGCCGGTTGTCCCCTTCAGATTCACTGCCAGAGATGTCGACAGGTATCCGGCTCTTGGTTGCAATGTTATGTAGTATTGCGCAGACAGCCACAATGCGGCAGCACACTGCAGGACTGTAATACATGGCCCCACCTGTCTTGTGCAGTATGCGGAACCTGCTCTTGAGCAGGCCAAATGTCCTTTCTATGCAATTCCTTGTCCGTATGTGTGCAATATTGTAGCGCCGTTGCTGGGGTGTAGCAGGGTTGAGGTATGGGGTCAGGAGGTATTCACGGAGGGCGTAGCCACTGTCACCTTAAAGAGAGGAGCAGATGGTGATTGCCTGTGCTGCGCTGTTACTTCTTAGCAATGTGACATTGTCGACAAAGTGTACTTACGAAGTAGGTGTCCTTCCCCAAACTCTCCCCTGACCAGTCGTGTGTGGAGGCCGCTGTGCCGGAATACGAAGGAGTCATGGCTACTCCCTGGGTACTGTGCGACAATGTCAGTGATGTATGTCTTAGCATTGCAGACCATCTGGATGTTGAGGGAGTGGTAGGACTTTCTATTGCGGAACATATACTCCGTGGCAGCTGGTGGGCAGATGGCGACGTGGGTACAGTCTATGCATCCGAGTACATGTGGAAAATGGGCTACATTGTAGAATTGTAGCTTGGTCCTGTCCAATTCCTGTTGGCTGGTGGGGAATTTGATGTGACGGTGTAGCTGGGTGAGCATGGCGTCAACAAAAGTGTAGAGGCAGCGTGACATGGTGGGCTGGGATATCCCCCCAGCAGCCGCTACTATCCCCTGGAAACTCCCGGAGGCCAGGAGGTGCAGGCTACACAATACCTGCACATGTGTAGGCACCGCATTGGTACGGCTTGTTGGGTGCTGCATCAGGGGGTCAAGGTCCTGTATTAGCTGCATTATCATTTCCCCATTCAGCCTGTATTTTGCATATATCTGCTCTCTGGTTTGGCCCAGCAAGGTGACCCGCTGGCGGAAAATCCTGTCCTGGATCCTGCGTCTCCTCCGTGCTAATCGCTGTAGCCTTCGACGCCTCACCACCATGTACATTCCTGGCATTGTGGAACTCCTTATGCTGCTGCTGATGATTGTCCTTATGTGTGATTGGTCAGGCCTGAACCTGTTGGTGATTGGCCAACGGTTTTTTAAATGTAATTTTTCCATGGCTTTTATGGTTACCACCTGCTTTGAGTTGTCCTTAATTTGCGCGGCGCTAACTGCGATTTTTGGGTTTTTCGCTATTAGCGATTTTTCTTGAATAGCGATTGCGATTGTATAGCGAATTAGCTATTTATTTTGCAGAATCCGTGGTTTGTCGCTTTTTCCGATTCGCTAATGCTCTCCTACTGGGATTTTGCGAATATAATAGCGAATTCGCTATTATGTGTTTGCGAGTTCGCAATTTTGATGTTGAATGCCGATTACGGAAATTGCGCCCGCACTTGCATTTTCGCAGCGATTGCGGGTGCAATTTTACTTCATGAATCAGGCTGTAAATGACTGGCGTTTAGGTGGCCCTATGTTAACTGTGTGGTGAGAGGATGTGAAGATAGGTCTTGGAGATATTTGTGGTAATACCTGTTATTTTGTGGTTTTTGAAAAGCACAACATCAGACATTAACATAGCTTCATGGCCTTGCTTTAGTGAGGCCTTCCTTGGAATATACATTTACCTGTAAAATAGTATATTCATTTATTCAATGGCAAGAATTATAGTCATGTTGGGCTGCCTCAAGCTTTCACCCTTCAGAGAAAATGCCTTCATTAAACATAAGTTTTATTTGTTATTCATAAATTAAGGACGTTTGAATATGTAACTATGAGGACTCAATTTAACCATGTGTTATTACATAAACTAAGACTAGCCTAGGGCCCTTTGTCTCTGAGTGCAGTTGCAACCGTACTTTTAATGTACGGCTTGCAGCACCTTTTCAGTTTGTTCGTATATTTGAGTCCTTCATACATGCCTGCTTTTGTTTGGTTAGAATGCTTAATTAGTCCCGCCTCACTGCCCCTGCTACATATGGTTTAACACGTTTTCAGGTTGAGCCTGGGCAGTGCATGCGCTGCTCTGGGTGGCATGCTCTATTCAGGTATGTACTTGAATCTCCTCCCATTTTCTGCCCATCTTTTCAATTGGGTCCTGTTACTGTAATTTCTAAATCACTGCTTTTGATTCATATATACGCATAGTAGTCCCTTCTTAGTACCGCCTTGTCTGCATTTGTAACCTCCTGTGAGGGCTGGCCTTTTTATTTGTGTTATTACTCGGTATGTTTATTTACTCTGTCGGCTCTTTTTTCTTGAATTATTTCTCCTATTCCACAACATGCTTTCCTGTAACCCAGCACTCCTTTAGTTTATTAGGTCGAGCATTCGAGACCTCTTGTATATACCTATATGTGTATGTACTTTGTGGGCTCTGGAGATCAGCTCTAGGACTTGTCTGCTTCCGGTTAGGGACTTTTTTTTCTGTTCAACTGCCTCTATTCAACTTTCTTGATAGAAAACGACCAGCAGAGGTCAGTAAAATATCAGAATCCCTTTAACATTCTCTAGATTCCAGTCCATAAAAATTGTCTTCCATGAGCACCCGCGGACAAAAATATTTTTTTCAAATCTTGTATTTTCAATGATAATACCACGAAGGCTCTGATTTTATACTAAAAATAGAGCTTTGGACTATACCATTTCCCGTTGAAAGGCAATATTTCTCTCCATGTGTTCCCATACCTGGCGTGTCAGGCAGTTCGGTGCTTACTTTCCTTCCATGTTAAACAACAGGAGATGTATCCTCAGCACCCTGGCTAATGTGCTGCATAGCTAAATACAAATGAGGTCCCAAAGGTGAGACCGATTGCGCAGGCCAAGTAAACAAACATTTGCAATGCAATCTGCTTTCACTATAGCAGCCGCGCTCCAATCTTTCCTTATTTTCCAAGTGCAGTTCGCTTTCAATATATAGCGGCAGCGCTTCTTTCTTTCTTTATTTTGACACAGCATCCACTTTAACTATAGCAGCCGTCATCTTGAAAACATTTTTTTATCGAGTATTGAAGTCCATGCCCAACACCAACCCACTCCTCCCACTTACCCTCCCCCACTACCTCTAGGAAATTGAGAGTTTAAGCTATCGGCATTGTAAATAATAATGCCTTTTATTTATGTGTTACTTTTCTAAACAGATGAATAAAAGGCATTGTCAGTTACAATGCCAATAGTTTAATCTGTCGAAAATGTGATACATATTGCATTGAAAATGTTTCTCACACTTGCACTTTGATGGCGTCACTGAAACGGCCTTTCTGGGAGGGAAAGCTGTTCAAGAAAGTAGAAGGGGTCGTCATTCTACCAGCGGTTAGTGCTCTTGATGTGTTTCGGAGGGGATAAAAGGAAGTACGCTGTGCGAACGTTTGACGCAGACCATCTGTGCCCATCAGCACCCATCCGGGACAAGAGGCCATGCATGTTGGTGCAAGGTCACACTTGGGCGCCCCAACTATTTAGTTGGAATGAGGTAAGCATGTATCCTCACCCAGAGATTTTTCAAAGGCTCACCACTCTAAGGATAAGGAAATTCCTGGAGATGAGGGTGATTAGATCTTGCAAAGGGTTGAGAGATGGTCCTGTATTTGAACACAAGGTCACTTGTAAGATACAGTATAGAAATACTTAATCTTTTATCCTTAGTACCGCCTGATATTTTATTGCTGTCTGAAACTTGGCTTATGGACAATTCATTAGCGGCGATATTGGAGCCTAAACGGGAGCCGAAACGACTAAATCCGAAATGGTGAATAAGCTTTGTGGAAGACCAGAAGAAGACATATAGGGTAGCCCTCACAAACTATAAACAATTGATCACTCATACTAAGCACATTTTCTTTTCAAACAAGATATGTGAAGCATGCAACCTACAGGAAGAGATTTTGAAAATTAAGTGGGATCTCTCTCTTCTATTGATAGGGCTGGTCAAACAGTGATTTCGTCCCAGTGTTGCTGTAATGATCTAAATGTGCTTTTACACAGAAGATCTGCCTTGATTAAAGGATCCATTGTAGACAGCCCAGAGGTTGGCTATACAGAAAAGAATGTGAAGTAGTGTGGCTCACTGGTTAGAGGCGGCAGACCCGAGAGCAGAGGACGGCCTGGGACCAGGGTTCGATTCCCGGCGCGGCAGGTTTCTGGACCAGGGTCAGCGGACTTGATAATTCTCTCGCCTCGGTGCCCACTCTGATCAGCGATCACACTCGGCAACTCTGGGCATTAGCTTGCCTCATCTTCACTAACGGCCCCACCAGACCGCCGGGGATGCCTGGTCTCACCCTGGAGATACCCATTAAGGGACCATCTCTCAGGGAAGCCAGGAAGGGTTTCGCAGTGGTCGAAGCGCCTTGGGACCCTACGGGTAAGTAGTGCGCTATATAAATGCCAATACATTTACATTTACAATGAATTGACCAAGGCTATGATTAAACTGGATACCTTTACTTTGTTGAAGGAAAATATTTTAATTCAATTTATGACGAAAATAAAGGCAGGATCTCCTAATGACTCGTGTCCTCCTAGAATTATGCAGGCCTAGGCTCCTTCTTCATATGAACCTCTTACTTTTCTGCTCAATATGTCCTTGCAGTCAGGTATAGTATGGGACAGCTTTAAGAAAGCAATAGTCATTCCCTTGTTTAAAAAGCCAAATGATGACCCTGAGATATTAAAAAATGATAAGTCTATTTCTTTGCTACCCTACTGCACAGAAGTACTGGAATCTCATGTAGCGCAGGAACTGCGTGCACTTGCAAGGGGCACATTTTCAAAACCCTCAACAAGGAGGCTTTTGGCAAATCACAGCACGGAAACAGTGTTAGTTTCAGTGATTGATGACTTAAGAATGGATCTGGGTGCAGGAACCTGCATGACCCTAATCCTGCTGGACCTCTCTGTGGCCTTTGATACAGTTGATCACGGGATACTACTCCACCAAATGAAGGGCGCCGGTCTATCTGTCATGGCTTATGAGTGGTTAATCTCATTACTCAACAACAGATGGCAAGCAGTTTAATTAGTGCCATTGAGAACCCCGAGGTAAAGGTAGAGCGCGGCGTTCCACAGGAATCAGCCTTTTCACCCCACCTGTTAAATAACGACATCCAGCCTCTGATAAATGAATTACCTAGAGGAGGTTGCTGCATTTTTAATAAGGCGTATGACACCCAGAGTTTATTATCCTTGGCGAATGGTCAATATTTATTTCAAGATGCACTGCGCTTCATCTGTGGGTGCATGAAGATTAAATGCGGAAAAAACAGAGGTGGCTGTTTTTACCACCCAGAAGCATGGACTGATCACTGTCCCACGGAAATGGGGCTGCATCCTACACAGAATACAGTAGCAAAAACCTTAGGGATAAAGGGGACCATGAATTATCCCTGATATCGCAAATCAATAGTGTGGTTTCCAAAGGGTTATTCTTTCTGTGGATAGTGAATAAACGTATGCCTTACCTTTCGTTTGGTGCTTTGACAACAATCATAGACTAGAAGAAGAGTTCGTCCTAACCGTCGTATTTGTGTGCTGATAAAGCAATTAAACAGACTTGAGCCCATAAACGTAATTAATATGGACTTTTTGCATTTATTTGCAAAGTCGTTATTTTGTTTAAACACATTTGATCCAATTTACGTCATAAGTCAGACAAGCATGGATATGCATCAATTAGTGCACATTGAAACAAACCATATCACAAAAAGTGAAAGAGAACTAAAATCAACGTTGTGTCAAAACTATTGTAACAAACAAACTATTAGTGAATGTGATACAACACCAGTCACAGTTCATAGAACAAAAAGCAGTAAGTGGACAATCTTTTGCATTCAAATGGTCTTCCAACTATTCAGTGCTGCCATACATGGGGGAAAGAAAACATTGTGCCTAGTAGTTCGGAATTTATATAACATTTCTGTTAGGGAAAAGTTAATTCCATTAAATAGGTCCCCGCGCTGTTAAGTGCCGATGTGCTTCGATTTCCCAGTATTTTTTATGGGACTCTCTTCAGGGCATGGACTGGTTTCTATGGGGATAAAGGGAGTGTAAATTAGTAAAAAGATCACTAATCCTTCCATGTACTACATGATTGTCAAAGTTAGTTATAAAAAAAATACCTGGACGGCAGCGATGTGTTTTCTGTGCAGGCTCAGGGAGCCAGAAGATGGCAAAAGATGCAACTCGTGAAATTAATGCGTCTTCAGAAAAAACACAGGAGGACAGAATTACATGGCTGTTTTTCTTTCAGAAAGTCTCACAGCAGCAATAATTCCGTGGGGCCTACTAGTGAAAAACATACCAGTGGTTTTCACAGATGATCCGGGATATAATAGGGGCTTTAGTTGCATCAGCACAAAGTGTAGTCAAGATTTGATGGTACATACCATCGAAATGGCCCAACCCATTTGCAAAAAAGTAGCAGACGAATTGGAAGAACTTACCCAAGCAATAAAGGACAATCATACCACCAGTAAGGCCAAATTCTTGCTGGAAAAAATTGAACAAGAATTGACAACTTACAAAGACCATACAATTGGTTTCAAAACATCTAAACTAGAGAAGGATATCAACACTTTCAACCTGGAGTCTGTATACCCATACCTGAAAGAGGACTTTTACACAAAGGCTGAAGCTCGGCGGGCTCATACAGAGTACCAAGGCCGGTCGAGGAACAGATTCCAGACATTCTCAGAGACATCTTCTTCAGAATCCACAAACTATTCTGATTCTGGCGAAGGACCTTTTAAATAGGAACCAAGGAAGCCAAAATTATTTTTTAAAGTAAGGCCCACCCCCAAAAAAAGTATGCTTCAAGGTACAGCTTTGGGAGATGCGCACACGACGACAATTCTGCAAGACTTAACTAATACAATCATCGTTAATTTGTCAATCAAACAACTTACAAAGGAGGAAGGACACGTCCTACAAATTGGGTTGAAGTTTGTGCCAACATCCGGCACAGACTTTGCTAGATTTTAAATGGAAGCAATGGAATTGTTTCGCAAAATTCGACTCTGAGCCTTCTTTTCAACAAGGAACATTCCCTCTTCTATAGAACCATCTGGCTTGGCCAACAAATCTAGTTTTGTACCTCCATCACATACTATTCCCAAAGAGATTTTGGCATTTGAACAGGTTGTTCTTTCCTCCATTCAGCAGCTTGAAAAAAAAAAACCTTTCAGCAAAAATAACTTTACCAGCGCACCACAAAGAGCGATACAAGCCTTGAAAGAGGATGAATCAATAGTTATAAAGGAAGCGGACAAAGGAGGAGCAGTGGTGGTCTGGCCTAAAGTGATGTATCTAAGAGAAGGACACAAGCAAGTCCACAACCTTTGTGTTACAGACCAACCCACGAGGACCCCTCACATGAACTTACTGAACAAATACGTCAAATATTCAATGTGGGACTAGAAGAGGGAATCCTTGGGAAGAAGGAATATGAATGTTTGTCTAAGAGACACCCTAGGACCCCAGCCATTTGTTTTCTCTCAAAGATCCACAAGGGACTATCAGAGACTCCAAGCAGGCCAATAGTATCAGGCTGCGATTCAATCCTGGAACCGATAGCCAAATAAGTGACTACCTTTCTTGAACAGTTCCTACCTAAGGTTCCCTCGTACCTACAAGACACTATGGATTTTATCAATAAACTTGAAGGCACAGCCTTTGATCACCTAAAACAATGGCTAGTGCCTTTTGACGTTGTGCCATTGTACACCCAGATCCCGCAGGACGAGGTACTAGAGGCATTGGAATTTTATCTGGACTCCAGAACACGACCACACAGGGTCCCTACAACATTCATTTTCCAACTGGCTGAGATAGCTTTAAAGAAAAACTTCTTCAAGTTTCAGTAGACCTTCTATTGGCAAGATCAAAGGGACTGCCATGGGTTGTCCTTTCCCTTCAGAAATGGCAATCCTCTACATGACAATGTTTGAGAACAACCCAGGAAAACCCGAGCAGGAGGAAGACGTTTCTCGGTTCAAGCCTCCCGCCTTTGGAATTCACTCCCTCGTGACTTACGACTTGAACCTCAATACCTGCGTTTCAGGAAGCTGTTAAAAACCCATCTCTTTCCCTAACCTGTGCACCCCCCCCCCCTGTTTCTGATCCTTCATCCTTCCTTTCTTCCTATCTCAGTTTCTTGCTCCGCTGATTTGGTGAATTCAGGGTTCCTCAGCGCTGGGATACCTCCGGGTGACTATCGCGCTTTATAAAAATAAATAATAATAATAATAATAATAACAAATTTGTCCACAACAATAATCCATTTGAACAACATCTCATTCAATGGTATTGATATATTGATGACATTTGGTTCCTTTGGAGTGGCACTGAGGTACAATTAGATGCCTTCCAAGAATGGTTAAACCGCCGACACCATGACATCCAATTTACCGTGACCAAACGTCAGGAAAAATTAACATTCCTCGATGTTGAGGTTATTCCTCACCACAATAAACTCATCATGAGGTTGCATACAAAGGAGACAGACAAGAATGCCATCCTACACTTTAAAAGCCATAATCCCGGGAACCTTAAGGAAAACCTGCCATACAGACAACTACTTAGGATCCGAAGAAATTGTTCTCGGAATGAAGACTTTCAAATACATGGAGAGAAGCCTTTTGCGAACAGGTGAAGGGACTGGGATACCCCAAAAAGCTGCTAAAATACTCACTCATAAGATCACAGTGTACTCCAAGAGAATGCCACTCACACCCAAAGAAAGACCCAAGATGGAGAAGTTGGTCTGTGTCTCAATATACGGACCGCACTCCAACAAATTTCGGTCAATTGTTTTGAAGAATTGGCACTTAATAAAGAACTTGAATTCGGGCCTTGATCCACTCTTTCCAATGGTAAAAAGTATGAGTATTGGGCAACGGATCATAAGTGCTGGGTTACCTTCTCCCGAAAAGAACAAATATCTCAGGACACTTTTCAACATGAAGCCACTACAGGGCCATCATAAATGTGGTACTTGCACAAGCTGTAGGAAGACGGTGGTTGGCATCGACTTCATACATGATGACATCAAGTGGACCAGGAAACACTTTTCGAATTGCAAGACAAAAAACGTCATATAAGACATCATCTGGCCCTGCCCTAAAATCTATATAGGCAAAACTACACAGACAGTTTGCCAATGTATAGTACAACATCGATCCAGGATCAAAAATAAAGTAATTACAGCACTGATGGTCAACGATTTCGCGGACTTGAAGCATCAAGAAACTGATTTGAAATGGACCTTGCTGGCTGTCATCAAACCTTCAACAAGAGGTGGCGATACCGAATCCCTGTTGCCAAGAAAAGAGGCCTACATGATTGTTAGGTACAATAGTATCACACCAGGACTTAACGAAATGTCAGAATTAGGCAGATGTTAAAACAATACCACCATATATTGGAACAACTGCTTTTCCCATAATGCAGTTCAGCGGAAAACTGTTAAAGCTCTTAGAACATTTCTTTTTACTGATTGAAAAACGATAAAAGCTAAGCAAGCTCTATACAAATAAAAAGCATGCCTGCCAAAATTGTCTGAAGTGCATAATAAACAAAGTTTTCTCGTTCTCATCTCCATTATCCATAATACTACTTTTGCGAGTCAACTCTATAATACCAAGGGACCCAAAAGTAGAATGCAAATGAAAAAATGGAGAGCAGAACACAGGCAGAGGAGCAGCACTGTCTTGAAACAAGTAAGACTGCAGTGAATTTCATTAGCTTAACTTCAGAGCTATTTTGGAAAAAGACATGCTAGATGCTGATGTTCCATCTTTTAATTTATGATATGATATGAAAAATATTTCTATAGCGCCTAACTACCCGGAGGCCTTATAGCGCTGAGAAAAAGAAGAGCAGAGTGGAGTCAGTCCGCAAAGCTATACAAGCATTCCAAACAGGTGGATTTTTAGAAGCTTACGGAAGGCCAACAGATTGTTGTTCCCCGCAAGGCCTGGGGGAGGGAATTCCACAATTTTGCAGCAGTAAATGAGAAGGAGCGTCCACCCCATCTCATCTTCCTTATTTTCTTAGTGGTGGCCAGGTGTAGAGAGCTAGAACGTAAAGTTCTCAGCTGGAGATATGGTGTTATTAGTGGATGTAGGATGGGTGGACCGGTCTTCCACATAGCTTTAAACTGTAACCTGGCAGAGATCGGTGACAGTGTAGCTGTCTCAGTGCTGGTCTTGCCGATTGCCATCGTGGGGTCTAAAGGAGCATCCGTGCATCACAATTCTGGATCACTTGCAGTTTGTTTAATGTGGCCTGCGGAGCTCCAAGGTACAAAATATTCCCATAATCCAGGCGGGACAATATTAATGCCTGAACCATTATCCTTCTCGCCTGGAAGAGAAGGAGGGGAAGAATTTTGCAAAGCATTCTCATCAATCCATAACAGATTGATGAAAGTACAGTCGCTTGGTACACAAAATTAAGGGAGTTGTCAAGCCACATACCAAGGCTCTTTATCTGTGGCTTTGGAGATGGTGCGGGACCCAGACATGACGGCCACAGGGAAACAGAGGTAACAGGTGATGAGTTACCCAACAGCATAATCTCTGTTTTGTCTCCGTTGAGGCGAAGATAGGAGAGCTCCATCTATCTGGCCACTGCCTCTAGGCAGGGCCCCAGGGTGCTAGATGAACCCTCATCGTGGTGTAAAGACACCACTAGCTGGGTATTATCTGCATAGCTGACGATCTTAATACCAAATGGATGGACGACCCCTGCCAGAGGCTTCATGTAGATATTAAAGAGCGATGGGCTCAAAGCCGAGCCCTGCGGGACCCCGCAGCTCAGAGATAGTATAGAGGACGCCATATCTCCCTCGAAGACCTGAAAGCAGCGGTTGCTGAGGAATGATGAGAACCATGCCAGTGCAGCGCCCGAAACTCCGATACTCTTGAGTCAGTGGGTCAAGATGGTATGATTGACCGTGTCAAACGCGGCACTGAGGTCCAAAAGGATGATGGCAGCCACTCCTCCCTCATCCACCAGCTTCCTTGCCTCTTCTGTTACCATCAGCAATGAGGCAATGAGGTTTCTGTCCCATGTTGGGGGCGGAAGCCTGTTTGTGAAGTATCCAGCAGATTGTTGGATTCTAAGTGATTGACCAAAATGTTGTTAATATGTTTTTCCAACAATTTACTTAGCCAGGGCAGAAGAGAAATTGGGCGGTAATTAGATAGATTGGATTGATCCTTCAGGAGAGCCCTAACCATCGCACATTTCCAGTGGGAGGGGACTGTGCTAGAACTAATTGAGCAGTTCAAGACATCAAGGATCGTTGTGCGAACCGAGTCTATGAGCGTAATAAGATTTTGAGGTGGGGCAGGGTCCAGTGGGGATCCTGAGGACACCTTTGCAATTACCAGATCTAATGTGTCACTATCTAGAAGATGAAATGGTCCCAACAAAGGGACGAGGCCACCTGTCTCAATTTCTGCAGGGTCAGGGGGATTAAGGGGGAAAGCTGTATAGATAGCGTTTTTTTTCCATCAAAAAAATCCAAGCTAAGTTGTTACAGCGTGTCAATGCTCCTTCCCTCTGTATAGGCTTTTGAGGAGGGGTAATGAGTGATTTTGCTATTTGAAAGATCTCTTTTGGAGAATTAGCAGCTGAACTGATTTTAATCTCGTAAAAGTGGGCTTGTGCAGTTTTATTCTCGATTTTATACAGCCTACTAGCTTTCCTATAATCATCCTTCCTATGTTGTAAGGGATCCTGTCTCCAGCTTCTTTCTAATTTTCGGCAGGATTATTTTAAGGTTCTTAATTTGGGAGAAAACCATGGGGCAGTGTATTTCCTGTTTTTAGTTAGAATGGGAGTTTTAGGGAGAATTACATCCAGGGAGTCCTGTATCCAGCTATTAAAGTTGTTATTTGCTACATTAATAGTGGTTCCCTTTAGAGGTTTTGACAGTAAAGAAGTGATAATAAGCACACTTCCCAGCCCAATGCAAGTAAGTGCCTTCCTCGTTATTCAGGCAACAAGCCGCCATATTCATGAAAATCGGCATTTGCGATTCTGAAATAGCGAAAAAAAGCGAATCGCTATTCAGAAATCGCAAATCCGAATTCATGAATAATTGCGATTAAAAAAAGCGATTCGCACGCGATCGCAAAATCCGATTGCGATCCGATTGAAATTGCGATTAATCGCAGAATAATCGCAATTTCCGCCTACCCGCGCCTGGACTGCGATCTCGCAAATAGCGATATCGCTATTTGCGATATCGCTATTTGCGAGATCGCAAACTCGCGAGATCGGGAAAACGGGAAGTCGCATTTCGAGCCCAGTGATGACATCACAACCAGGAAGCTGCCGGTTCCCACCACCATTTTGCACATTGAGGCAGAGAGAGAGGGAGCACATTGGAGAGCTGCAGCTCATCTTGGAAAGTACACAGATCCACAGATCCACAACCCTATACCATGGCTGAGGAACCAGCACCTGGGACCAGCAGCTCGTCTGGGAGAAAGAGAAAACTGAAATTCTCTGAGCAGGAGCTGGAACACCTAATTGAGGGGGTTGTGGCCAACCATGACCAACTGTTTGGCGCTAATTCACGGAGGGTCCCAGAAATGGAGAAGCGGCGCATATGGCAGGGGATAGCCTCAGCAGTGAACTCGGTGGGAGTGGCGGCCAGGTCCCTGGACGAACTTAAAAAGCGGTGGTACGACCTCCGAGGCCGTGCCAAGGAGAAGGTGGCGGCGCGCCTTGGGGAGTCCTCTGGCACAGGAGGAGGAGGACCAACGGTACCACCAAACACCGCCATGGAGGACCAGGTTGAGAACACCTTGGAGAAGGAGGCCTGTGTTGGTTTCACTACACTGGAATCATCCCGCCCCACCCAAGACACCCAAGGTAAGTGGCATGCGACTGCGACCCTGCCCCCTATGGATGTCCATGACCAAATAGGCTCCCCCAATGTCCCATAGGCATGCCATAGTTGCACATCAAGGAATGTCCTGAAGCATTGTGGGAGATGTAGTCTGGCCACAATGTTGTAGTACCACAATGCAGCCAGACAGGTCCCAATTCACACAAAGCCACTGCCATTCAGGGAATGTCACCCAGCATGCATGTAGCAACTGCACGTCTGCCAGATGCATGCAACTAATGGTCCACCACTTACCCCCACAGGTGGCGATACCAGTGACAGTGATAGGCTGGAGATCGATGAGGGCGTCCCGGAGGTGGAGGTGCCAACACCAACCCAGGCACCAGCCCCTGCCGCTGCAGCTACACCAGCAGCAAGTACCACCAGCAGCGTCCCCCCTGCAACAGGTGTGGCACCCACATCCGCTGGCATGTCAGCCCCCATTGTGCCTCCTGCCACCGCTGCTCCTCCCAGAGCCGCAGCCAGGGCAGTCACTCCTCTGCCCCCTGCATCAACTGCTACTGCCACACCAGCAGGCACACCCCCTGCGACTGGCTCACCTGCAACACCGGCGGTCTTACCCCCAGCAGCTGTCGCCTCAACATCCGGGGCAGCGCCACTGTCCACACAGCGGCCAGCCTCACACTCAGGCCAGCAGGGCAGGCGTGGCAGGTCACGCCAGCACTCCACAGCAGCTACCAGGCAGGCCAATGCTGATGGACTGGCGCGGCTCAGCGTCGAGAGACGGATGCTGCGCATTCACCAGCGCCAGGCTCAGCAGCAGGGAGCTATACAGCTCCAACTGCACATGATTGGCCGCAACGTGGCATCTGTTGCAAGCCACATTGAAGGCATGAGGGCAGACCTGGCAGGTGTGGGAGTTGGAATGGCCCGCATTGCTGCAGCCGTGGAGGCCAACACCCGTGCCATGTTGAGAGTGCGCAGTGGGCAACGCCGGCGCCACCGCCAACTATTGAACCGGCTTGGCACTTACAGCAGGGCAAGTTATGTGTCGGCGAATGCGACATCTCTTTTGGCGCGGCGCAGTCTGACCCAGCAGCACGCAATCATCCAGTGCAGTGAGGACATGACAAGGGTGCTGGAGACCCTCACCACGGCCATCGTTGCTCTTCAACCTCCACCTATTCCATCTGTTGTGGGGGGTGATGATGCGAGTGAGGGGGCGTCCAGCCTCAGCTCACAATCTGCCTCACAGGCCCCACTACCCACCCGCAGCACCAGGACCCCCCCATTGCCTGAAGCCCCGGAGGAGGAAGCCCCTCAGAGGCGCTATGGAGGAACGCGCACTAGGAGCACCTAGAGGACTGCACTTCACCAATGGCACAGGCTGAGGTCAAGCCTGCCATGCACTCATGCACAGCAGTATGGCGTAATACTGTTTGTTGGACTAATTAGGACAGAACCTTATATTTCATTTTGTGAATTTAACAAGTACATTTATTTTGCTATTTGGACAGAACCTTATATTTCATTTTGTGAATTTAACAAGTACATTTATTTTGCTATTTGGACAGAACCTTATATTTCATTTTGTGAATTTAACAAATACATTTATTTTCCTACACACATTAGCGTTGTGTCATCATTACATTTTGCATGCATTGTTGATTTGTGGGGTGATGGAAGTGGTTGTACTAGAAATTGTTCACTGTGATGTGGTTGCGACGTCTGTGCCCTTCTGCTGGGTTCTCCCCTTGTGCATGGCGCGCATGTGCAGGTGGCCGGTTGTCCCCCTCAGATTCACTGCCAGAGATGTCAACAGGTATCCGGCGCTTGGTTGCAATGTTATGTAGTATTGCGCAGACAGCCACTATGCGGCAGCACTTTTCAGGACTGTAATACATGGCCCCACCTGTCTTGTGCAGTATGCGGAACCTGCTCTTGAGCAGGCCAAATGTCCTTTCTATGCAATTCCTTGTCCGTATGTGTGCAATATTGTAGCGCCGTTGCTGGGGTGTAGCAGGGTTGAGGTATGGGGTCAGGAGGTATTTACGGAGGGCGTAGCCACTGTCACCTGAATGAGAGGAGCAGATGGTGATTGCCTGTGCTGCGCTGTTACATCTTTGCAATGTGACATTTCAATCAAAGTGTACTTACCAAGTAGGTGTCCTTCCCCAAACTCTCCCCTGACCAGTCGTGTGTGGAGTCCGCTGTGCCGGAAAATGAAGGAGTCATGGGTACTCCCTGGGTACCGTGCGACGATGTCAGTGATGTATGTCTTGGCATTGCAGACCATCTGGATGTTGAGGGAGTGGTAGCACTTTCTATTGCGGAACATATACTCCATGCCAGCTGGTTGGCAGATGGCGACGTGGGTACAGTCTATACATCCGAGCACATGTGGAAAATGGGCTACATTGTAGAATTGTAGCTTTGTCATGTCCAATTCCTGTTGGCTGGCGGGGAATTTGATGTGACGGTGTAGCTGGGTGAGCATGGCGTCAACAAAAGTGTGGAGGCAGCGTGACATGGTGGGCTGGGATATTCCCCCAGCAGCCGCTACTACCCCCTGGAAACTTCCGGAGGCCAGGAGGTGCAGGCTACACAATACCTGCACATGTGTAGGCACAGCATTGGTACGGCTTGTTGGGTGCTGCATCAGGGGGTCAAGGTCCTGTATTAGCTGCATTATCATTTCCCCATTCAGCCTGTATTTAGCATATATCTGCTCTCTGGTTTGGCCCAGCAAGGTGACCCGCTGGCGGAATATCCTGTCCTGGATCCTGCGTCTCCTCCGTGCTAATCGCTGTAGCCTGCGACGCCTCACCACCATGTACATTCCTGGCATTGTGGGACTCCTAATGCTGCTGCTGCTGATGGTCCTTATGTGTGATTGGTCAGGCCAGTACCTGTTGGTGATAGGACAACGGTTTTTTGAAAGTTTTTTTTCCATGGCTTTCATGGTTACCACCTGCTTTGAGTTGTCCTTATTTTGCGCGGTGCAAAATGCGATTTTTGGGTTTTTCGCTAATTGCGATTTTTCTTGAATACCGATAGCGATTATTTTGCGATTTCGCTATTATTATCGCAGAATCCGTGGTGTGTCGCTATTTCGGAATCGCTAATGCTCAGCGGCTGGGATTCTGCGAATATATTAGCGATTTCGCAAATATGTGTTTGCGAATTCGCTATTTTGTTGTTGAATGCCGATTACGGAAATTGCGCCCGCATTTGCGATTTCGCTGCGATTGCGAGCGCAATTTCACTTCATGAATCAGGCTGAAAGTGACAAATATACTACTTACTTAGAAATCAACACGAGTTCCAATTAATCTTACAGACAGCATCTTTTGTCTATATTCCGGCCCCCCGAGCCTGCACAGAAAACATATCTCTGCCGATTTTATAATCAACTTTGACAATCATGTAATACATGGAAGCTTTAGAGATCTTTTTACTAATTTAGACTCCCTTTAAATTTTACATTTTACTGGCGCTGGCGTAACCAAAAGTGAGGGGGCCTCCCTCCGGGCTCAATCAGGAGCTCTCCGGCCACAGTGCAGTGCCAAGGAGGCCCCTTGGAGCTAGAGGCCCCCTGCACCGCAGGGGCTGCGTGGGCCTGTGTTACGCCCCTGCAGCCAGGTCTCCTATAAGCAAATCACGGAGAACTGCCTGATAAACTGCAGCCAAATCGGGTCCCCGAATTTCCCAGCCAAACCTGCGATATTCCATGAGACGACATTGTAAAGATCCTGAGCGGGTTGAGTTCCCTGGATTCCTACCAATACAAGGTCCTTACTTTGAGTGCTGACCCTCTTCGGTCCTTCCTTGCCCCTTAACACAATTTCGGATGTGGTGGTACATAGTTCCTCGAGCCTTTGTATTGGAGCTCCTACTGAAGGGGACCTTGGCATTAGTCAATCACACTCTTTCAGCCTTGAAAGGGCTGTGAACCTGTTAGAAAGTTCCAGCAGAGGGACCGACTGTTGCTCATATTGGCGCCCTAAAACCCCCGTTTGGAATAAAGAATCCATCCCTGGCACCCTGGTTGAACTTGTGGCCCTTCTGTCGCGAGACAAAATTGAATTCTTTGCGGCGCGGACAGGCCCGCCTGCCCTTGGCCCAGGCAGTGCCCGGGCACGCCCTCGCGCGTACCGCGCTGAAGGAGCCCCAATGCGCTTAAAAGCGCTGCCTGGCTCTTCCCCCTTGATGCGTGATCATGCGCCACACGGGGAGCTGAGAATTGGAGTCCATGGCAGATTCGGGGCGGGAGCAGCAAGTCGGATGGCAGGAGCGGGAGTTGAGTACTGCACAACAAATTAGTGCTATTACCTAGTGCTGCAATTGCTTAGGGACCCCCGCTGCCATAAGCTGCCGACTGGAAAAGGGCGACAAGTGTGGCTGCATAGCAGGCTTGAGAGTGGTGCAAGACAACGCATTCAGTGGTCCTTAGACAATGTGTGATGCCCTGCTAGTAATTTCTCTCACACGGTACCGCAGAGCCAAGTGGACGCAAAAGGGGTCAGCTTGGGTAAAACTTATAAATTGCAGCCCAAGCTGCAATTTGACTTGCAGAAAACTCCCAGAACCAAGGAAACTGCAACCCTGGAGCAAGACTCGATCCCAGATGACTCAGACTCTGAAGTAGACACTCCTATCCAAAATCAACAGTAAAATAGATGCACTGTTGTTTCGCATGGATAGGATGTCCGAAAGACTTGAAAAGCATGGCAGCAGGCTTGATGTGGCAGAATAACGAATATGAGATATAGAAGACATCACCAGAGCAGAAGCGGAGACCGATAAGGAGAGGGACAACATGTTGCGCAGTTTGCAATCGAAGACTGAAGATCTCGAAGCAAGATCCAGACGCAATAAAGTCCGCATTTTAGGTGTGCAGAATCCACAAATGTAGGCAATATGGAGGAATACATAGAAAAGCTGCAGGTACAACTCATGGGACGAGACACTTTTTCCGAAATATTAGTGGTGGAACGTGTGCACAATCCTTGGCGCAAAAACCAATACCAGGTGCGGCCCCGTGACCAATAATAGCCAGGCTCCTCAACTACAGGGGTCGCGAAGCAGCACTGCTTGAGGCTAGAGAAATAGGGGAACTGTGACACGAAGGAATGTAAATAGCATTATTCCCTGATTTTACAATGCAAGTGCAGGAGGCTCGTCGACTTTTCACACCCGCTAAAAAGAAACTTCGGGACCTCAACCTAGAATATAGTATGCTGTATCCCGCAAACCTAAGGGTCAAAGCCGATGGAAAGGTGCACCTGTCCACGGACCCCCAAAGCTGTATTGCGATTCATCTCAGAGAAGGAGAGGCAGCGTAGACAGCGAGTTCGCCGAGTCACTTACCGGCACAGTCGTAGACCCCTACACAAGCTCTAGAAAACCAAGGCACAAAGAAGTAAACATTGGAGAAAGTCAGCGACAAGATGAAGACTGGTAATGTAGTGGCTTCATAAACTGAACACCTAGGGCCTGATTCACAGAACTAACTTAAGACAAAATCCTAAACTTACTACCATTTTGGAATTCACAGAACGCACTTACTCATTTTGGTATTCACGGAAGGCACTTACTCATTTCGGTATTCACTGAAGTCATTTAGGAGTCCTAAAGCTAGGAGTCCTAACTTTACTACTCCTAAACTGAGAAAAATCCTAACTTTAGGACTCCTAAATGCCTTCTGTGAATACCGAAAGTCTTAAAGTTAGGATTTTTTCAGTTTAGGAGTAGTAAAGTTAGGACTCCTAACCTTAGGACTCCAATATGCCTTCTGTGAATACCGAAAGTCTTAAAGTTAGGATTTTTCTCAGTTTAGGAGTAGGAAAGTTAGGACTCCTAACTTTAGAATATCATGCGCACAGAGGTCTAAGTTTCCCTGAGTACACACTTAATATTTCAGCATACGCTGATGACATGTTGCTATATACATGGGATCTGGAGGTACACTTATCACCAATTCTACATGAAGTTGTACAATTCGGAGGTCACTCAGGGTTACGTATCAATTGGGATAAATCAATTGTATTCCCCCTCACCCCCTACACGGTAGAACCGGTGATGGAGTTCCCTCTGCGTTGGACTACAAAAGCAGTACGGTACCTAGGCATCCAATTCCACCCAGACCCTGAGATAGTCCTACAGGAAAATTATGGCAAAGCCACACTGAGACTCATTGATAATGTAGAGAAGTGGATAATGCTTCCACTCTCGTTGATAGCGAGAATCTCCATAATGAAGATGGTCGTTATACCGAGATTCTTGTTTGTGTATGAAAATATAATAGTATGAAAGTGGGGACCCCCTCTTAATTTACTTATAGCCAGGGAAACGAGGGGAAAATATCAATACAAAAACTAGCAATTTCCCTTGTGGCTTTCATATTTTTCATTGTGTCTTGGGTCACAAAACTTTATGACAAGTCCTTCAAAATATGCCAATAACAAGTGTTGATATATTTATCAAATTTTATTTTCTTTTTTTTAAAAAAGGTAGTGTATATATATCACAAAGACTTTTTTGTATTTTTTTCATATACCATCATTTCTTTGTTTACAAATTCATTATACTTATTTTAGGCAATTAGGACAAATATAAAAACATACTTCATCATCATGATACACTTTATTTTCCATTTTTTATACTGTACAACAACTTCATAAAACTAACCTAATATCCACACCTAGATCCCATTCACCAGTCAGTCATTCATACACTTACATATAACACATTTAACAACTAACTACTCCACTACTCCTTCTGTGCATAGGGTTTAACAGAGAACAACTCTGACTGAGTAGCAACCACAGAATGTTATGTGATATTACACGTCAGGTCGACGCACTTTTCGGTGGGCTTGTACCACCTTCCTCAGGACCTCGACAGAATCACTTTCAACTTATTGGGTGGATACAGGATATCTGTAATAACAAACACAACTTGTTGCGCATACCCTTAATCAAAACAGTTAAGGAAGGACAGTCATTTACAACATTTCTTATCTACACTTTTGTGACTTGGTTGGAGTACATAGGCACACATATTCTACAAATAGCACTTATAGTCAAAAAACCCCTATACACATAGAAAAAAATATATAATGTCTATTAACTATTTAGGAGAGGACCCCAACTACACTTCATTGATCTCTCTACTAAGGACAAAGAAAAAACAATAGATTTCATAGTACATAGTTAGACCTTTAGTGTCCTAACACGCTAATGTAAAAAAATATTATTGTATCAAGAAACCCTACTGGTCTCTGTTGCATAGGTCTATCTAGTTATAATGTTATTACAAAGGATTATACTCACTCTTCAATTAATGTGACTCTAAGCCACGTGGCCTGTCCCTGCGAGCTTCATGTTAAATTGAACTCCTACAATAGAAGTACATTTTGTCTCAGAGACACAGATCTAAATGAGGCTAGCTTGGCAGTAATCAACTCAGAATTAAATCTTACCACATATAATAGCCGTGATCTTTAATCCAAGCTATTTTCAGAGCAACCTCACTTTTTTCAGCTTTTAGACAACTCTCCTCACTAACATGTATTTCTAAAAAATATCATTATGTAAGTCAAGACAAGTTAAGTTTAATAAAGATATTTTTAAACGGCTGAAGGGTGGGACAAATTTGATAAATATATGAACACTTGTTATTGGCATATTTTGAAGGACTTGTCATAAAGTTTTGTGATCCAAGACACAATGAAAAATATGAAAGCCACAAGGGAAATTGCTAGTTTTTGTGTATGAAAATATACCCATTTTGTTACCAAAACACAATTTTAAAATTTAGCGTACACAACTGATACAGTTAGCATGGGCCGGTAAACAACTGCGCATTTGACAGTATTCTCTTACTCTACTGTATCATTTGGGGGGACTGGGAGCTCCAGATTTAGAGAAATAATATAAGGCAGGGTGTAGTGTGTTTTCACACTATTGGCTACGCGGGCCATATGATCTGCCCTTCCTGCACATGGAAAGAAACGCAGTGGATCCTCTCACAGACCATCACGCAGTCCACATCCACGAAATTGAGAGTTTTTAACTCAATTGCGTTCACCGTACAGGCATGGCAAACTTTGCTCCAAATGCAAGCAGGAGCCTTTATTTATGCCCCAGAAATGCAATTACAGTGGTGTATGTGGTTTCCGCTAAGCCAAGAATTAGGGGCAAGGAAGGCATTAAACGCCATCGGCATACACACAATGAGTGATTTCTTTAAAGATGGAGTACTGGCGACCTGGGAGTCATTACAATCACCGGCCCAACCGATAGGAGATACAGTGCTATTTCATTATTATAGAACACATCAAACTTGTCGAGCCCTTATTGGAGAAGTTCTCATCGAACCACAAAGGATGGAGGTACTCTCCACGCTCATAAAAACAGAAGAACCTGCAAAGTTAATAACAACATTCTATGTCATTCTACAGGACACACGTAAGACTGAAGTCCTAAGCGTAAGATTAGAGTGGCATATTGACTTGGGTGCTCCTATAAGCGACAAAGAATGGTCCTACTGCTGCGTCCACACTCAACGGTAGACACAGACTAATACATTTTAAAGTTTTACATAGGGTATATTGCACCCAGAACGCCAGTTTCGACATCGGCTGGCTGAGACCTCCAATTGAAATAGATGTGGGCAGGAAGAAGCAGGATTCCGGCAAGTAACCTGGCAATGCCCAGGGATTTATGCATACAGGGAAACTGTGTTTCGGGAGTTGGGCATAATAATTAGTGCAGACCTAGAACCTGATCCGAAAATGCAGCTCCTAGGACGGGACTTTTCCATATACAAGACCCTGCACCCACTAGTCGCTGTAGAGGTCCTACTTGCAAAGCGGAGGGTGGTGTTGCGATGGATGAAGGTCCCACTTCCAAAAATAGCAGAATGGCACACAGACCAGGTCTATTGCAAAACTCAAGCCGACACGTATAGTGAATTACTGCCCCAAAGAAGCCGCCCAAGGAACTACTGGGGACCTTATCAAACCTTCTTGTTAAGAGACACTAATGAGATAACGTCAGAGTCACAGAACACGATAGAGGTGGCACAGACAACAGAGGTAGGAATGTAAAAAGCACATGCTAACAAGCACAGAGAGTGAACTATATGGCTCGAGCCCTGAGGTATCAATCACCACCCCTCCAACAAGGTGTTGATCTGTCAATGATTCAGAAAAATCACAGAAGTTATTGATTGTACAGCTGATCAAAATCACCGTGAGATGCACTGAGCCCTGAGCTACATGTTTAAAATCAGAGCTGGGGTGGCTCCCCAGTGCTTGCATGCCTTGGTTCATCCCTATGTGCCTCCACGTCTCCTTCGCTCTTCTACTCAAGAGAAATTCATTGTTCCCAGATTCAGACGGTCCCGGATGGGCGGAAGATCCTTTGCCGTGCTAGGTCCCTCACTGTTGAACTCGCTCCCAATCTCACTTCGCAGTGAAACTGTTTCTTTAAACTTTCGTAAATCTCAAAAGACATGGCTTTTTAATCAATAACTCTTCTTTGCCCTTGCTGTTGCCAGAAGCCACCAACCTTTTACGGACCCTCTGTGCATATCGCGGACCCGCCCGCTTGTCTCCCGCTGCCCTGACGCTCTCTGTCCATCTGGAGCGGGGCCGCCGAGCGGAGACCGGCGAGGGGCGGACTGCAATCTCCAGAAGCCCTAGCGGTGAGCCGCGTCACCTGTCAGCGCCAGGAGGCGCTTAAAAGCGTCCCTATCACCATTGAGAGGGGGAACTCTTCTTTGCCCTTGCTGTTGCCAGAAGCCACCAACCTTTTACGGACCGTCTGTGCGTATCGCGGACCCGCCCGCTTGTCTCCCGCTGCCCTGACGCTCTCTGTCCATCTGGAGCGGGGCCGCCGAGCGGAGACCGGCGAGGGGCGGACTACAATCTCCAGAAGCCCTAGCGGTGAGACGCGTCATCTGTCAGCGCCAGGAGGCGCTATAAAGCGTCCCTACCACCATTGAGAGGGGGAACTCTTCTTTGCCCTTGCTGTTGCCAGAAGCCACCAACCTTTTACGGACCCTCTGTGCGTATCGCGGACCCGCCCGCTTGTCTCCCTCTGCCTTGACGCTCTCTGTCCATCTGGAGCGGGGCCGCCGAGCGGAGACCGGCGAGGGACGGACTACAATCTCCAGAAGCCCTAGCGGTGAGCCGCGTCACCTGTCAGCGCCAGGAGGCGCTTAAAAGCGTCCCTACCACCATTGAGAGGGGGAACTCTTCTTTGCCCTTGCTGTTGCCAGAAGCCACCAACCTTTTACGGACCCTCTGTGCGTATCGCGGACCCGCCCGCTTGTCTCCCGCTGCCTTGACGCTCTCTGTCCATCTGGAGCGGGGCCGCCGAGCGGAGACCGGCGAGGGACGGACTACAATCTCCAGAAGCCCTAGCGGTGAGCCGCGTCACCTGTCAGCGCCAGGAGGCGCTTAAAAGCGTCCCTACTACCATTGAGAGGGGGAACTCTTCTTTGCCCTTGCTGTTGCCAGAAGCCACCAACCTTTCACGGACCCTCTGTGCGTATCGCGGACCCGCCCGCTTGTCTCCCGCTGCCTTGACGCTCTCTGTCCATCTGGAGCGGGGCCGCCGAGCGGAGACCGGCGAGGGACGGACTACAATCTCCAGAAGCCCTAGCGGTGAGCCGCGTCACCTGTCAGCGCCAGGAGGCGCTTAAAAGCGTCCCTACTACCATTGAGAGGGGGAACTCTTCTTTGCCCTTGCTGTTGCCAGAAGCCACCAACCTTTTACGGACCCTCTGTGCGTATCGCGGACCCGCCCACTTGTCTCCCGCTGCCCTGACGCTCTCTGTCCATCTGGAGCGGGGCCGCCGAGCGGAGACCGGCGAGGGGCGGACTACAATCTCCAGAAGCCCTAGCGGTGAGACGCGTCATCTGTCAGCGCCAGGAGGCGCTATAAAGCGTCCCTACCACCATTGAGAGGGGGAACTCTTCTTTGCCCTTGCTGTTGCCAGAAGCCAATAACCTTTTACGGACCCTCTGTACGTATCGCGGACCCGCCCGCTTGTCTCCCGCTGCCTTGACGCTCTCTGTCCATCTGGAGCGGGGCCGCCGAGCGGAGACCGGCGAGGGACGGACTACAATCTCCAGAAGCCCTAGCGGTGAGCCGCGTCACCTGTCAGCGCCAGGAGGCGCTTAAAAGCGTCCCTACTACCATTGAGAGGGGGAACTCTTCTTTGCCCTTGCTGTTGCCAGAAGCCACCAACCTTTTACGGACCCTCTGTGCGTATCGCGGACCCGCCCGCTTGTCTCCCGCTGCCTTGACGCTCTCTGTCCATCTGGAGCGGGGCTGCCGAGCGGAGACCGGCGAGGGGCGGACTACAATCTCCAGAAGCCCTAGCGGTGAGCTGCGTCACCTGTCAGCGGCAGGAGGCGCTTAAAAGCGTCACTACCACCGTCTCGCGGGCCGCCGGGCGAAGCCTGGGCAAAGGGCGGCCCTCAGAGGACGAAGAGGTCGGGTTGGGTCCACCTCCCTAACGATTCCATCTCCGCAGCACGTAAGACTCTGACTTTGTTCTTAGGGACATTTTTTCCACTTCTCCTGTGCGATATCAGTAGGCTACCAGCCTCACATAACACTGTTTTGTGGCTTCTGATTCTCAGTAACATTTGTTTCAAACTAAGGCAAAATAACTTTCTACTATGTCCACTAGAGGCAGTAGAAGTAAGACAGCGGCGGGGGGGGGGGGTCTGTGATTGGACCCATAGATCATTTTATTAAAAGGACTAATGACGCCATCGATCTTAGTATTTCGCTCCTTGAGCGCAGGGTCCCGCAAGACTTAGAAAATGCCAAACGTTCTTCTCTTGGGAGCATTATGTTAGCAACAACACCAGTTAGCTCCAGAAATCTAGATAGTAATTTACATACAGGTCGTACTCATGAAATCCGACCCGACCTTCACACCATACCCAACGAGGTCAATCTTTCGGCAACAAATCCTTTAAATGACTCCGACCTTGATGCAAGCAGTTAATTAGAGAGGACAACAGATCTAAATATAGACCTTACGCCACAGATTGTAGTGGAAAACATTGAGAAAAATCCTAAAGATAGGCAAGAGGGTACCATTCGAAAACAAATGATCCAACCCATTCCCCCGGTTTCTAGAAAACGCAATGTAACAAAAGGAAAACATAAGAAAGGCGCAAACAACCATTTAAACGCTAACAGACCAAATTTATCTACAGTGATATTAAGAAAAGACACTCATGAGCTCCCTCCTGTGCGTGCGGACAAGTCTGACGCTAGTATAGGAAAGATTTGGCGACCTTGTAAGCATCTTTATGTCGCCAATTGAAACCAGGCTTGCCCGCATTGAAAAACAGCTGGAAGAACTTATAGTTCATAGCAAAAAAGCTGCTAGTGTCACCTCAAAAACTAATGCCGGCCTGAAGACAAGTATTAGTAAACCTATATTACCTAAATCAAAGGATATCCCAGTTTCTGACGCTGTGACAAAATCAAAACCAACGACGTCCTTAAGTAAAGAATCTGTCACAACTAAACCTGCACTAATCAGTAGCCCAACTCCCAGAACTGAAATGAATGCCCAACTTACAAATACGCAGGCAGAGAAGATCCACATAACATCCCAAAGTGGTAGAAAAACATCAAATCAAACTAGCGATACGATGCCAACTTTCCAAAGGTCCCGGATGCCTCATGATCCTCCCTACAACTCAAGGCAGATACCTCCACGCATTAGTCTACCACCTGAGTGTGGGGCCTGTATGTTGGTTTTGGTGAACGTCCCAAAACTCAGGTACGACCAAGAAGAGACCTCCTCCTCACTGAAAAACAAGACACTACATTGGTTGACAGCTAACTGCAACTTTCCTATGGAATGCTCTGGAGAAATCACTCACACCCAGAGAGTAGGATGGATAGGTCCTCTGAAAAAAAAGTTTGAGGGGGATTGTATAATTGTCAATTTCAAAAATCCGTTATGGGCTGAAAAAACTCAGGCTAGGGCCCCCCCCCCTCTACCTGGGAATTTAATACCACTCTTCTCCCTCTGGGCTATTTTTATAGGCATTTAATCACTACCCAATCAATCACAGCAACTAACCCGGCTACTCCTTTCTATGACCAACAACTGATGTCTGAAAGTAATACACCTTTCTTTCATCAAAACTCCAAATTCATTTACCCCAATGGTCCTGCACAATGGCATCAGGGCCAAATTCACTCATACCCGACAACTCATCCATATCTGTCTACAATGCCACACTATGAGCATAGAGACGTTCGATGGCGCCAAGTTGCCGCGGCATCAGCCAATTCCTATAGCATTCCGACCTATAACAGATTTAGTGCACTGTCTGGTCTGGACTTCAACGACTGACTGTCTCATGATCAGGTCAAAGGGATAGACGGGCACATCTTAAATAGGGGGGAATTATTAACACGTAAAATGCCAGATTCAGAGGATAAAAATATAATATTTACTCCTGGCAAATAGACTCTCAAGGCTCCCTCGCAATGCAGGCCAGCTGATCTGGCCAACCCGTTATTAGCCCATTCCACTCCCAGGTCTGCTGCAAACTTAACGAACATAAAAATCTCCCCTAATCCCAACTCAGCTATTCCTCAAGTTCACTTTACTTATTGGAATATAGCCGGCTTGTCTGCCAAACTGACAAACCCTAACTTCCTGAATCAGGTCAATCTAAGTAACATCATCTGCCTACAGGAAACATAGGCTATCGATCCCATTCATATAATAGGGTATAAAACTTTTTTCTCTGCAGCCAAAAATCATCTTCTGGAAGAAGTAAGGGTGGTCTAATCACCTATATTGCAAACACTATTTATAATGAGGACATTCTCCCCTTAAAATTGGCAGAGAATTACCAACTAATAGTCCTAAGGAGAACTAAACAAAATGTATATGTCATAGTAAATCTCTACAACAATTTGAATACAGACGACTTGACCAACCTTCTCTCCGAGATTTCCCTAGCCCTCCGAGATCTTCGAGTACAGTACATTAACCAGTCAAGTACAATAGTGTGGGGTGGTGACTTCAATCTCCATCTATGTAGAACCAACAACTTGGATAGATGTGGTATTAGGGAGGATGACGGCAATGGCATAACACACTTTTTACATTCAATTGAGGGTGAGAAAATGAATGAGATCATGACAGAACTGGAACTGGGCTTCGCTAATGAGATAATGACCGCCCCAGTACCTTTTTCCCCAACATTTACCGGTAGAGGTTTGACGAGCCTGATAGATTATGTCCTGATTTCAACATGTAAAGGCCCTAATATCGAACTATTTGAAGTAATCAAAAATCCATTGAGTGATCACTTCCCTAATACCATCGCATTATGCGAACCAAAACTTCATAAAAAGCCTCACTTAATGAACATCTTAGACCAGCAAGAGCTCAAAATAGGATGTTTGAATGGCTATACATTAAAATGGGGAAACATTGACAAAGGAGCTGCCACTGCAAAAATAGTTAGGCAAAACCAAACAGATATAATAAACTGTCTAGACTCTAAAACAAAATCTAGAGAAGTTCTGGCTAGTTTTAACACCATTTCCCAAAATATAAAGAAAGAACTTACTAAAACATGTAAACAAAAAAATCAGATGAAAAAAGGTTGGTTTAATCCGGCTTGTACCAAAGCGTGTTTGAAACTGAAGGAAGCCCAAAGCAGGAAAAAGAGAGACAGAGGAGAGGTTATCAGATTAAGAAAAGAATATTCCTTAGCTTTGAAAACCAGGAAACAAGAGCTAAAAGCTGACCTATGGGAGCGTTTAAGTAGAAGTTCAGAATTAAAAGATAGTGTAACTGTAGTATTAATGGAGACAGCACAGCAGGATAGCTTGAGGTCTTGGTTTATTCAGCTTAGGAGAAGCACAGCGACAAGAAGCAGGAACAGCTATCAACTGCCAGAAGGCAACATTCTCACACAAAGCATGGAACTTACAACCACAGAAGTTCTATCTACAGGTGCCTGGGAGGCACAACACAGAGAATACTACATTATCCTCCTTTCTGTAAAACAAGAGAAGAAACAATTGTAAGGGAAAAAGGGGAAGAAAAGAGGAAAAGAAAAGAAGAGAAAGAAGGAAAGAAAGTAAGACCGGAAAATGTGAATACCAGAAAATAAGACAGAAAGGGAAAGGAAGGAGAAAACACAACTTGATGTGAAGAGGAAAACAGAAGCAGAAAGTTATCCGAACCTGGCAGGAATCTTACACACTCTAAGACTCCTGCGAGGCCCTGGTACAAAAGTAGCATCAACATTACTGCCATTTCCATTATTATTAACAGTACTAAAACGTTTGTCGTTTAAACCAGAATTAGAATTGGACCGAGGAACACAAAGGAAAGCATCATCTCTACTAACCTTCACAATTTTACAGATGTTCCACCAATCCTTATTATTCACACGTACCGCATTCCCGCAGACCTTATCAACCACAAGTGGCTGAGAGAATTTGCTTCTACCTTTGGTGACATGAACAGGATTTTTAATGCGAACAACATCACCAGCACAAATATCATGGGGAACAGATCTCTTCCGTTCATCAAAATAGATTTTTTGCTTCTTTTGAGCTTCAGAGACGTTATCTCTTACAAATTCATCAATACCATCCATCAAATTCATCTTCACCCATTTAGACATCCAGCCCGGACAAATTTTTGTAGAAGGTTTCCTACCCCTCAGGAGTTCAAAGGGAGAAACCCCAGTAGAAGAATGCACAGTGGTACGGTAAAACCATAACATGGAACGCACAGCATTCTCAACAACGCACTTGCTGGCAATGGCCCACTGGACACAGTTGTTGAGAACACGGTTCATCCTCTCAACAAGGCCATTGGCCTGGGGTGGTAAAGAGAACTTTTTTTATGAGTCACACCACCCTGTTTAAGGAAAGATTCAAACTCACAACTGACAAATTGGACACCATTGTCAGTCATGACAACAGAAGGAAAGCCCTCTCTCAAGAAGATGTCTTTCAAAAAAGAGATAACATTAGCAGAGGAGGGTTCACTGATAAAACGGATTTCCGGCCATTTGGAGTAATAATCAATGGCAACAATAGCAAAACGGGAACAAGAAGGTAAAAGATTGAAAGGACCAACTAGATCAACTCCAATCTTTTCCCACGCCCTTTCCGGAAATTGAATGGGTTCCAAAGGGGGAGACCTAACCTTGTGACTTTTGTCTGAGGACTTGCAAATGACACAATTATCAACTAAAGTATCAACACAAACGTCCATCTGCGACCACCAAAACACATCCCTCAACCTACGTTTGGTGAAAGTTTTCCCTAGATGTCCTTCATGTGCACCATCCACAAGACGCTTCTGCAAACTCTCAGGGGGAATGAGCCTACTACACCGCATGAGTATACCATCTTCAACAGTGAGTTCATCTGCAACTTTGACAAAGGTTTGGAAAGGACCAGAAACATTCTTTTCTTTAGGCCATCCAGACTTCAGAAAATTCACAACTTGAAGGAGTACCACATCCTTCAATAACTCCTTCTTCCACTCAACTTCACTGATAGCACACATTCCTTCAAGATCCAAAGCCGCAACAAAACAATCTTCAAGATCATCTTCCTTTTCTGCCTCAGAATCGTTATCAGCTAAAGGAAAACGAGAAAAATAGTCGGCTCTGACATTTTTCGAACCTGGCAGATAAACAACCTCAAAATCATACTGAAGAAGCTTTGTGGACAGCCTAGCAATCCTAGGGGTATGCTCTTTAATCTTTTCTCCAGACAAGATTGAGACGAGAGGATTATGATCCGTACGAATCGTAAAATGACTACCCCAAAGATAGGGATTAAACTTCCTGACCGCCCACCAGCAAGCTAAAAGCTCCTTCTCAATGACGGAGAAGTTCACCTCAGCCCCACGCAAGGCTCTTGAAGCATAAGCAATGGTATTATCAATTTGCCCATTCCTCTGAGTGAGAACAGCCCCAAGTCCAAACCCACTCGCATCCACAGTCACAACACATTCTTTGTTGGGATCGAAAGGTTTGAGGATACTGTCCCCAACTAACTGTAATTTAATCCACTTGAAAATTTCTTGACAGTTTTTATCCCAAACAAAAGGCACATTCTTTTTCAACATGTTAGTCAAAGGTTGAACTTTTGACGCATAGTCTTTGATAAATCTTGAGTAAAATTCACTGAGTCCAATGAAAGACTTTAAACCAGATTTATCAACAGGAGGGGAAGCATCAACAATGGCTTTCACCAGACCAGGACGTGGTTCCACACCTTCATGTGAAACAACATGACCCAGGAATTCCATTTTTTCTTTTAAGAAAACACATTTCTCTCTCTTTAATACAATCCCTTTTTCTTGCATGATTTCCAGAACCTGATTCAAAGAAAAGTCATGATCCACCTTGTTCTCGCCAAAAATCAAAACATCATCCTGGAAAACAATTACTCCAGGAGTGTCTCTAAACATCTGACTCATCAACCTTTGGAAGACTGCAGCCGCTGACGCAAGGCCAAATGGCATCCTGCAGTATTGGAAGCTGCCAAAAGGTGAGACAAACGCAGTCAGATGTCTAGAAGATTGACTCAACACCACCTGGTGGTAAGCGGAGGCCAAATCCAACTTTGTGAACCACCTAGCTCCTCTAGTAAGAGACAACAAATCTGTGATTTTTGGTAAGGGGTGTGAATCAATCCAGATGTTTTTGTTGAGACTGCGCAAATCCACACAGACGCGCAAGTCCCCATTCCTTTTTCTGGCGACAACAAGAGGAGACAACCACAAGGACGACTCAATAGGTTCTATGACTCCTTTCTTGCATAACCCCATCAACTCCTTTTCCAAATCATCCCTAACGCTGAAAGGAACACTCCTGACCTTGTGTTTTATAGGGATAGCACCTTCTTTAACTCTAATCTCATGGTTGAAACCTTTAATAATGCCAAGGCTATTCCCGAATACAGTGGGGAATTTAGAAATTAATTTCTCGACATAGTCATTTGAGACAATGACTGCCAAACTCTCAACGTTGTCACAAGATTCCTCGATACTAATCTGTTCTTTAGAACCAGGTCTAAGGATCATCTTAAACAATCCCTGGTGGAACCACCCCAAAATGTTTAGGCCCTTTAATGAGACATATACTTTACCCAAAATCCTCCTTCCCCTGAACTGAATGATGTCTTCAAAAAAACCAAGAAGAGCTATCCTACGCCCTTCATAAGAAACAGGAGTTCTGTCAGGTGGTAGGAGGTTCCTTTCAGGCCAAGTCACATCAAACAATTCTTGTGTGATCATAGTTACTCTAGCGCCTGAATCTACTAACAAAGTAATTAACTTGTCACCCACACCAAAATCTTCATAAGGATCAACACAATCAGAGGGATCCCCAATAATGACAACATCATCCCGTACCACCACAACCATGTCCCTAAGGTCGTCTTGGATGCTGTTCATAGAGTCAGATTCATCACCCGTACTTCCATAGGACTCTGAGAGATTCCCAACTGTATTGACAGTACCCAGACTCTGGGATTTGTTGCTGAAAGTAGAATTTCCCTGTTTTGAGACTTGACATATCTTTGCAAAATGGCCAAACTTTCCACAGTTCCGACAGGTAGAGTTCCTGGCAGGGCAAAACTTGTTATTTTTGTTATGAGAAGGATTTCCACATCTGTAGCAAATGTCACTTCTAGAAAAAGCGTTTCTCTCAAAACGCTGTGAACCAGGAACATTGTTTCTATCAAGACGTTGTTGACCAAAAGCCCCTTTATTGTCCTTGTTCTCCTTGGTTCTAACAATGGAAACACCTTCATCACATTTCTTTTCAAGTTCCTTTACTTCTTTTTTTGACAGTTCTATACTCTTGGCCATATGAATAGTCTCTTCAAGAGTAGGGTTTCCCAAAGTTAGTAGTTTCTGTTGAATAGACTTGTCAGAGCACTTACAAACATATTGGTCTCTAATTAATTGTTCCCTAAAACCTTCAAATTCGCATTCAGCACTTAGTTGTCTAAGACTAGAAACATAAGTCTCAACATCCTCCCCTGGTAGTTGTTCCCTTTTGAAGAATTTGTGTCTTATTACAACAAGACTAGGCTTGACATCAAAACGCAACTCAAGTCTCAACCTTGTCTCGGTATATTCATCTACATCCTCTTCTGCATTGTTTCTCACCAAGGGGGGTAAGTGTTTAAAGATTTCTCTACCCTCAAAACCCAAAGAATGTAGTAACAGACACTTCTTCCTTTCTGCGCGATATCTTGACGCGCCTATAGCCCCCAAATAAGTCTCAAAGGCATCAAACCATTTTTTCCAGATTATGGGAGGATTGCCTGGGGTCTCCAGAAAAGGAGGAGGAGGAGAGACAGATTGCATACTGACTGAAATGCAGTTTTTTCCCCTTGACTAACTCTGTCGCTGTACAAAAGAAGTTGAGTATGCAAAATTCGAATTTTCCTTCACACTCTTTTAGTCAAGGACCATGTTGTTGTTTCATTCACCACTAGATGGCACTAACGTGTAGAGGTTTAAACCACACAAACACCTCGTAATGTTTTGTAAAGTGTGGATTCTTTTCTATCACCACGTTCATGTAAGTAAATCTCCTTTCCTTTTGTGTTTACAGCAGATGGCACCGATGTAAGAAGATTCAGGACCAAGGCACAGTTTTAAAGAAGCCTCTCGCGTCAGAGCAGGAGAAGTCAGAGCGGAGCGCGAACAGGCTCAAGGACGGCTCAGACGCAGCGAGGTTTGGTTGTCACGGAGACGCGTTTCGCTGCTCGAGTGCGCGTCAAATGGTTGCGTTGGCAACGAAGCGCACAGGAACAGAGCGTGGTAACGCTAGTAACCAAACGCTCGCGCTGGAACCGATGACGCGGGGAGTAGCGCACGCAATCAAACGCTCGCGCTGGACGTTCTGAGCCCTCGATAAAAATGTACTTTTGAGCCTTATTTAAAGTTAATTCGCGCAGAAAGAACAGCGGAAACACTTATCTCGCCATCAGTCGTCGTCGGCTTGTCGAGAAGGGTTTAGAAAAGGTCGGTCTTCGTGTGCACTCGGTCCACGGTGCTCTTTCCACAGGAATACGAGGAGAAACGAGATAAGGCAGGTTCTTTTACCTTCTCCTAAGCAGCATCGTCGCCAACAAATTTGTAGTATTAATGGAGACAGCACAGCAGGATAGCTTGAGGTCTTGGTTTATTCAGCTTAGGAGAAGCAAAGCGACAAGAAGCAGGAACAGCTATCAAGTGTCAGAAGGCAACATTCTCACACAAAGCATGGAACTTACAACCACAGAAGTTCTATCTACAGGTGCCTGGGAGGCACAACACAGAGAATACTACAGTAACTTTCTGGCAAATAGTTAGATCCCCTTTTTTAACAGACAGCGAGGATTTACCATCCATCGACGTTGCAATTAGTGACAGTGAATGGGTGAGCTATTTTTCTAAAGTCTTTAGTGATGGGAACATACTGGGTATGGAGTACATAGATCCTCTGACCGAGGTTCTTTACCCAATAAATTTGCATTTTTCACACGATGAGGTACAAAAAGCACTGAAATCCTCGAAAACAGGTAAAGCCCCAGGCCCAGATGGCGTTCCAGTGGATATTTTTAAACATGCAGTAGATCTTTGGTCCCTGTTGTTGACTAATGTTCTAAATGCCACCATAGATGAGGGCCTAAGCGAAACCTGGAAAACTTCGATACTGGTCCCTATATTTAAAAAAGGGGACCGAAATAGCCCATCTTGTTATAGACCGATTTCACTCCTGGACTCGCTCGGAAAGATGGCAGGTCGGATTTTTCTTGACCGACTCCAGGAGTAGACAACTACCCAAAACATCATTTTGGACATACAATACGGGTTCCGCGAGGGGCTAGGTACAGTAGATCAGGCACTAAACCTGCCTTTATTGGCAGGAAAATACGTGGAGTCTAAGGGGACAGCATTGCATATGGTATACGTTGACTTATCCGCAGCGTTCGATTGCGTAGTGCACTCGAGGCTCTGGAAAATCATTTTAACAATGGGTTTCGACCCTCCGGGTGTGGATTTCCTTCGGGAATTATATACTGGAACAACTGGAAGAGTAAGATTCGGGACCAAAGGACAGCTCATGGAAAGTTTTAGGGTGGAAAAGGAGGTGCTGGCCCCCTTTTTACTCACCCTGTATACAAATGGGCTAGAGGCCGCCATGCTAGAAGGAAGTAAAGATCTCCCCTTAATTGGACATCGGCAGATACCGGCCCTGTTATATGCCGACGACGCGGTTATTCTAGCAAGAACTCCTGTTGAGCTGCAGCGAGCACTAGATAGATACTGTGCTTTTATGTCGAGTCTAAACCTGACCCTCAATGTAAAAAAAACATACACTATGCATGCAGGGAAGAAATCTACAAAGACAAGAAGCCTGTATGTGAAAGTTGAGGCATTGGACAGGACAGTAACATACCCATATTTGGGAATTGTAATTGATGAGAAATTTAAATGGAAGGCAGTGATTAATGCAAGGAAACTTGCCTTTTTAAGAGCAACAACAGCATTAAAATCGTTTGCACAAAGATTGGGTCAGAGACCACCATTAGAACTGTTAAAAATATATAACGCGAAATGTGTCAGTACTGGCACGTACGGAGCTGGGATATGGGGTTTTGTGAACGTGGACGAACTGCAAATAATAGAACATTCTTTTGCTAGATACTTATTAGGAGTACCAAAGAGCTCTTCCACATATGCCTGTCACTTAGAGCTGGGCATAGACTATATATCAGACACCATAAAAATTCAACCAGTAATGTTGTGGCGCCGAATTTGGGTAACTGAACAATGTCACCTAACAAGATCAATTATACAAGATATCCAGTCACTTGATCATTGTGGAAAAATAAAATGGTTAGCATATGTCAAAGCTTTACTAACTGATTTAGGATTTGAATTTTTTTTTTCTGAGCCCTTAAAAATAATTGCAATTTCAAAGACTGTTTTAAAAAAAGCATGCCTGGCACATTTGGGGCAGGTACGCCTGTTAAAAGAGATAGAGAAACCGTCTGTCCAACAGGGCATATTAGCTCAGACTTTGTTTTCCATTGAACCCTACTTGCTGTACAGTTTAACCCAATTTGAAAAATTGTTGCTGACACGATTTAGATTTAATATGTTTCATTTAATGGTCTCTTTTCCCTCTAATAATGATTGGTCATCAAAATCAATTCCATGTCCTTGTGACTCTGTCTCCACACAATCAACCATACATACAATTTTCTTCTGTAAATTTTACACAATACCACGAACCCGCTGGTTATTGCCCATACTGAAATACTGGGGCTTGCGTCAATGCCGCCCTGCATTTCTGGCGCTCCAATACCTTGAAAACGAAGCTATCGCAAAAATGATGGCTCGATTTCTTAAATTTTGTTTTCGTCATCGTCCAAAACTGTAACAAAGACGAATCATCTTTCCTGTATAACAGAGGGCTGCTGAATCTACTGTAATGAATTCATGTTGTGGTCATAATCGAATGAACTGTAATTTTTACGAATTGTGATTTTTTACAAAAACTGTTTTTATTGTATAATCAAATTTTAACTGATCTTTTTTAATTGAGATATTTGTACAAAATGCATTTTTTATGAACTTTTATGGTATTTCTACAACTATGGAAAACCGAATAAAGTTGGTTTTGATTTGATTTGATTGATAATCAATAATTCCTCCTTGTTCTGACTCCTCTGGCTGGCGCCAGGAAACCCTTGGGTAGCTGTTGCGTCTTATAAATTTTAATTAACATAACATAATAACATCCTAACTGTCAGACCCCTGGCATCATGTATTATTGTATTACTGTGTATACCTGCTCTCAAATGCTGACAAAACCGTCCATGTTCATAATATGTTTGCGAGTAGAATGTCTTTTAATTTAAGCTGAAAACAATCAAAATAAAATAAAAGCAAAATACATAAAAAACTCTACAAGCTCCAAAAATTACTCTCATCTCAAAAAACACCACAACTCCCAAGCAAAGACAAATAAACTTTGAGTGATTGTAAAAGTGAAAGCAATTTTACAGATCCTTGTTTCCAGCATGCAAAATCCATTACATCACTTCCATTACTCCATCACTTCATTTTCTGGGTGGATGTGGGACATTTTCAGCCCATGTGTCGTTTTTTCTGTAAGTGGTGGCAAACAAATTCTCACTGATAGGTGTAGCATAATTTTTTTGATGGGCTTGAAATAAAAAAAGTTTTTTATCTGATGATGTAGATTTCATGTTCCAATTGACAGTGAATGTTGTTTTCTATGTGATGGGTATTATTGGTCTGTTGTCACTGTTAGATAATGTGTCATGTGTGAGTAACAAACTATACATGTGTGGGATAATCCCATCTAATGGTTCTAAATATGCATAATGGGCAAACATGCTCTTAGAACATTGGTGCTCATTCCTATGGGTGCTATGTGTGCCACGTAGTTGATGTCCACCAATGACATTGTGTGTGCTTCTGTAACGCGCACAAAGGGGAGTGGTGTCAATGAATCTCTTTGAGAGAGGTGGCACGTGCTTCGTGAAAAAATACTGCCCTCACTCACAAAATTGTGACATGCTTCATCTTCGGGCTTGCTTACAATACACCCCTGCACAGACCAACGCCTGGGGTGGAGCAAAAGGGAGGAGAAGACAATACAAACATATATAAATAATAATAAGGATAATAAATACTGGGATCACCGAAGAAGCATTAGAGAAAAAAAAAACCCTGGACCAACAATATAAAACTGTGGAGGAGATTTATAGATTACGTCATAGTGATCTGGAGGGGCGATGCGGATTCAGTGAAGGGATTTCTCGAATGGCTGACCAGCAGGAACCACCTACTACATTTTACCTCTACAATAACGAGCACGGAACTACCCTTTCTGGACCTCTTGATAGAACCTAAAGATGGAAAACTTTTCACACAGGTTTTCCACCAGCCAACTGACAAAAACTTCCTTCTCTCTTTTGAGAGTTTCCCCCCCAAAACATTGAGGGAGAACCTCCCGGTGGGGCAATTCTTCCACCTCCGACGCAACTGCACGGATATCACCACCTTCAATCAGGAAGCTACACTATAAGCAGAAAAATCACACGATCAGGGAATACCCATGATGAGGGGGTGAAAAAAGCTAGAAAAAGAGCTATGAATACGAACAGGGAAAACCTGTTGGAAGAAGTGGAAAAAGAGAAAACGGATAAACCAGTGCGTGAACCACATTTAACACGGCCTCACACCACATTAAGAAACTCGTTCTAAAAAATTGGTGTATCCTTAATTCAAACGGATTAAGTATGGAGAAGCCATTATTGATGCTAATTTCTGGTCATGAGCAATCTCCAAACATGCATGTGCGCTTTGATCAAGGCCTGTCTCATGGATTGCAGTCTTGCTTAGACCGGGAGGGTGGCCAAAACGCTAACCTTATAAGTGGTAAAGGGCTACTGTCCTGACTAAAGAGATAAATAGCACGAGCACAGTGGTGGCAGCATACAGTGTTTCAGCGGTAGAAGTGGGCAGGGACGGAATGGCACGGCGTGCCCCTGCTTTTAAAAATTCTTTCAGTCCGTTCCCCTACTTCTTTCTTTCAATAAAGCATCCCGGGACGGCAAGAATAGTCTTACTTAAAACGAGAACTTTTTTTTCAGCTTTCAGGGGCTGCTCGCACTTCTCTGTTGAACTCCAGGGCTGCAGCAGCCCCTCCCTGAGCTCTCACAGGCAGTGGGCAGGCCCATTGTCATTCCGATTGAGGCTGATTATCCCCTTTGAAATGACAATGCACCCACCCACTGCCTGCCTTTAGCATAAGCCAGTGAGATCTGCATGAGGTGTCTCTGGTATCTGGGTGCAGGCCATGGCTCGTTTTGCAACAAATATACCGCCAGATAAGAGCTCTGCCAATTGAGGTCAGAGTTCCCAATCTGTCAAACTCTAAGGCTCTTATTCTCTTTAAATAATTAATGATTATAAGCACATTATTTTTTCTGGCAAGAGCATGTGGGCTGTTGCATATTTTCTCTAGTTTTTCATTTAAACTATTAGCAATTTTAACCAAAAATTCTTTATTTCGGCCATATAGACCATAAAAGATACAATACAACGTTACATACATTAAAATACATTTAAAATACATTAAATAAAATCACTCTCCCAGCGAGGAAGGATTTATGATAGCACTAGCAAGTTCAGGGGGCTTCAGATGCTCTTTTCTTCCTGATCAGCCATATAGCCATAAGAAATTTGGAAACAGCGAACACAATGTGGCCCAGGGTGCTGGTTTTCATGATCCTATATGTCTGTGCATACTCTCTAAACCCCATGTTCTTACATAGCGGCGCTATCCAATATTTCCTGGGCCTTTGATATGCGGGGCACACAAACAGGATGTGGAGGTCATCTTCCACATGATTGTTACAGCAGGGACATGTTTTATCGCCCCCATTTGTCCACTTGCAGGTGTATGAGTTGATGGGGAGTGTGCCGAGCCTCCATTGAACAAACAGTTTCCTCGCCAGGATGGGATAAATAAAATCCATAAAAGGTTCAAAAGCATATGAATTTTTGGATTCTAAAAATCGCAAGGTTAGGGTGCCGCTATTTTGAGCGTCCATCAAGCGTGCAAGGGTCCTGTCTTTGTAGATTTGTGACAGGGCTTTGCGCGAGATTGTTTGACAGCCTCGCGCAGGGTCCTCCCAAAGGTCGCGGAAATTCATGGCAGACAGTTCGTTTTTCACAAAGGCGAGCCAGGGGATGTTGCCACTGCAGTTTAAACTCATAACATGGGTAAGATCCTCCCTATAATGGTGAAGTTCATCCGTGGACCAAAGCCTGTGCCAAAACTTCACTGGCTTTGACACAAGCTCCTCTGCAATAGGGGGGAGGCCCATGTCCATCCTCAGAGGCTGGAGCGGCGTAGCACGTGGAAGAGCTAATAGGCGCCTTAGAAAACTATTTTCAACTGTTGATAAGTCCTTTACCGCTTTATACCCCCATAACTCACTGCCATACATGGCCGCTGCCTTGGCCTGGGTCATGTAAGTTTCAAGGGCCGGACTTATGGGCTTGAAGGAAGAAGTATTGGCCACCTTCAGAATTGCGCCCGACAGTTGGGACAGTTTGGCCCTGGATCGTACTATCTGGCGGTCCCATGATAGATTTTCCTGCAATGTTACCCCCAGATATATAAAAGTAGACACCCTCTCAAGGCTAGCAGTCCCTAGGGTGGGATTGGGCCTAGTTTTGTTTGGTGGGTTAAAGATCATGAACTTGGTCTTTTCCGTGTTCACCTCCAACCCGTGCTGGCGACAGAAAAGACCAAATCCATCCAGGATCCTCTGGATCCCCATGGGGGATTTGGAAAGGAGGAGGGTGTCATCGGCAAACATGATTGCCGGTACCTTCCTACCTGCCAAACATGGGGCGTCGTTGTCCTTGACGTTTTCCAGGTGTGAGATGACGTTATTGATGAATAGACAGAACAGGGTCGGTGCCAAGACACAACCCTGTCTCACACCTCGACGGACAGGGAACCTGGATGAGAGATTGCCATCTCTCCCACACCTGACCTGCGCATAGTTGTTTTCATGCAGCCTGGCTAAGATGTTAAGTAGCTGGGCGGGAACTCCTAACTTTTCCAGCACCTCCCACAGTTTCCTGCGCGGGACTAGGTCAAAGGCTGACCTCAGATCCACGAAGACCATGTACAATCTCCCCCCCTCGATCCTCACCATCTTCCAGTAGAGGAGGACGAGGCGTAAGATCTGGTCCATGGTCGACGTGTTTTTCCTGAAGCCAGCCTGCAAGGGACTCATGATGTCATTATCCTCTACCCAGTCTAGAAGGTGGTTCAAAATGAGACGCGCAAAAAGCTTTTGGGGGACATCTATAAGGCTAATTGACCTATAGTTTGCCGGACTCAGGGGGGACCCTTTCTTGTAGATCGGAACTATTTCGGCCCCTAGCCAAGAGGAGGGGACCGCCATACCTCCCAATATAGCGTTAAAGAGAATAAGAAGGTACGGGCCCCAGATGTCAGGATGGTGTCTGAAAAGGTCACCGGGTAGCTTGTCCAACCCCGGTGCCTTCCCCAGCGCTAAGCGCTCCAGTGCTAGCTTCACCTCACCTAGAGAGAATTCCAAGGCCATGTCTGGAGGACAGGGGGACTCCACCGCCATCCCTTCGGGTCAAAGAGTGGTTTCTTGGTATAGTGTTCCAAAGTGGGCCTCCCAGATAGAAGGGGCAATATTGGCTTCTACTGCAGTTGTCAGATCCCCATTTCCATTATTTACCAGGGCCCAGAATTTTCTAGAATCTTTGGATTTAAGGGCATCAGTCAGTTCATGCCAGTGGTTCCAATCCCACTCTGCCCTTGCATTGGCCAGTACTGACTTATACTCCCTCCTAAGGGCTGCCACCTTCACCTTATCACTACCCACTTTAATAGCGGAAAGTAACTCAGATTTAGTTTTCCTGCAGGTAGAGGTGTACCAGGTCGGGGTACGAGTCTTCTTCCTTCTGGTGGGCACCGCCGGATTGAAGACATCTGCAAGGTCCCTCACTAAGGCCTGGTGAATGCCAGATAGTCTCTCATTGTAGTCGGAGGGTCTTAGTTGGTTAATGAGAGCATCCACCTCCTGGAACCTGGGGAGTGCTATGCCATATAGCTTATATATAGCATCTTCTTTGTCAACCAGCTTCCCCCATTTCACCCGACGCCTACTTGTAGTGAGGAGTAAGACTCCCTGGTCTACTCCGGAGACAGTAGTTGACAGCCCTACTGCAGGGGCTGGATGCTGAATCTCCAGCAGAAGGGCATTGTGGTCACTATCCGACCTCGGGACCACTCTAAAATCTTGAACTTTGGGCCACAGGGAAATGTCTATGAATATGTAGTCCAGCCTTGACTCATGGCCCTTCTTGTTGAAAGTACACACCGATGGAGTGTCAGAAGGGGTGCGTCCGTTGCACGCCCTTAGTGCAACGTTCAAGGTGAGGGAAGTAAGTTGTACTGCCAGCGGAGACCAAGCTTTGGGGTGAGGTGAGGAGGAAGGTGGAACTCCCCAGTGATCATCCTCAGCAGTAAAGGCACCCTCCATTAGGCCCTCCAGGGGTTCGAAGTGGCAGTTGAAGTCCCCGCCCATCACTATTTTCAGGTAACCTGGCAATTGTCCTAGAAAGGATGAGAGATCAACTAGAGTGGGAGATTCATTGCCCCCAGCGACTGGTCGTGAGTAGACGTTAACAATGGCCCATGTTCTTTTACCGGGCCATCTGAGGAGCACGCACTGAATGTCCTGTGATAGTGTGTTCATCCTTTCCACCTGGCACCTGATATGGCTCGCCACCCAAATTGCTAGATCACCCGAGGGTCTCCCCCTCCCATTCCACTTTGCCGGGATTTCAGAAATGTCATACCCCCTCCTAAGCTGTGGTTCCCTTGCCCACGTCTCCTGGAAAAGGAGAATATCACTTTTATTAACCAGTGTTTCCCACTCCGGAGTGCCCACCTTACTTGAAATGCCTGCCACATTCCAGGAGAGAATACTCAACCCTGTACCAGGAAGTTGTGGACCTGCTTCACTTGATGCAAGCGGAATATCAAGTGCAGGATTCCCCGGGTCACCCAAAACAGTTATGGTGGACACCGGGGGGGGGTAATACAGCAAGCTCCACTGATTGCATTAAAGGAGCAATGAGTGTGCTTGATGAATCCTCAGCTTGAACTTGGATGCTTCCCAAGGAAGTCCCCCCCACATTGACAAGGGCCAGGATCCTTTTGTGAGTTACGGGAACAGATGTACCTTCCCCCCTGTCTGGGGACCCAAGGGCAGATTTTTCTAGGTGTTGTAGTGTATCTCCCCTTTTTGGTCAATCTACTTGGTCCAGGCAGGAGAATCTATTCTGATGAACAAAATTGCCATGAACGGGGAGTGTGATGTGCTTGGGTCTGTACCGTGAACCATCTACTGCAAAGCCTACTCTAGTCCAGCTCTGTTCCCTCCCCACAACTAGATTGGAAACATTTGGGTAGAAGTATGAGAGGGACACTAATTCAATGTTGGACTTATCCGGCCTTACCAGCCAGTTGCAGATATATGGAGCAACCAATGGGCTTTTAAAGCTGATTATGATACAGTCCCCCACCCTGTTCTTGGGGGTAACTCCAATCCATGGGATCCTTCTAACCATCAACACATCTCCTTTGATATTGGGAGGGAGGGGCCTGTTAGTGTTAAGCCAGCTAATTACTTTATTACGGAGCGAGTCCTGTGGCTCTCTAGTGTCACCAGTGAGCTCAGGAACTCCCACCATAATCGCTGTGTAAGGCACTGCCTCAGGGGGCAGATTGACCGCCCTACGCCTAGTGTTAGGGCTGATGGGGCGACCAGTTTGTTCAGTGGTAGCACGCCCTTCGCTCGTTGGTTGGGGTGGTGTCGGTTGCTTAGATCTTCTAGGTGCAGGGACCACTTGCTCCTGAGGCTCAGCCGGGAGTTGCTGTATGTTGTGTATAACTATTTTACAAAAAAAGGGAGGAAGGAGAAGTGATCGGTTGATCTACGGACACTATTTACCACTCTGGGGAGTGGAAGGTCCAGTCACAGCGTGTGCCCGTATCAGCAGATACAACAAGGAGGGGTGCCGGACTGTTCCTAGGCGTGATTAGGGAAAAAGTTAATTGGCGTGACCGAAGGTGTAAGTGTAACACCCAAGGGCATCCATTTTGTTGGATGGATTTGCCTCACACACCCCGAAGGATGTCATGCTTCATCATCGGCGGTTGCTCCTCGTCGGGGAGGCGGTGCAATCCCCGACGGGCTCACCTCAAAGAGGGGCTCTTTGGCGGAGATCTTTTTCCAACAGCCTTATGGTGAGGTGTGGGTGTGTGGGCAGGGAGGTATGTGACGGTGAAAAGGGATATTTAAAATGTAGCTCAGGGTACCGGAATCAACTTTATTCAGGGGGTCCCTAGCTGCAATTAAAACCAGGGGGCTAGCTCACTAGGACTCAACGAGTAAGGTCAGGTGAACCTAGATGGGGCTAGTGGTGAAGACGGTCGACATGTTTCTCGCTGTGGGCAAAGGTTGCCCGCGATTCATCAGGACCTTTAACAAGGTGATCTAAAACATGCTGGTGTCATGTGTGAGTTTTGTGTGTGATTACCTCTGTGGGAGTTGTCCTATGCTCGAGTAGATGAGCTCGGCGGAGAAGGGTAGGTCACGCAGCGAAGGCACGGGAGATTAGAGTTTCAACCTAAGGACTCATCCTTGATGCTAGATCCCGCCGACCCCTCATGTGGCTGTTAGTTCTTGACAGTTTGGCATAGGACAACTCCCACAGAGGTAATCACACACAAAACTCACACATGACACCAGCATGTTTTAGATCACCTTGTTAAAGGTCCTGATGAATCGCGGGCAACCTTTGCCCACAGCGAGAAACATGTCGACCGTCTTCACCACTAGCCCCATCTAGGTTCACCTGACCTTACTCGTTGAGTCCTAGTGAGCTAGCCCCCTGGTTTTAATTGCAGCTAGGGACCCCCTGAATAAAGTTGATTCCGGTACCCTGAGCTACATTTTAAATATCCCTTTTCACCGTCACATACCTCCCTGCCCACACACCCACACCTCACCATAAGGCTGTTGGAAAAAGATCTCCACCAAAGAGCCCCTCTTTGAGGTGAGCCCGTCGGGGATTGCACCGCCTCCCCGACGAGGAGCAACCGCCGATGATGAAGCATGACATCCTTCGGGGTGTGTGAGGCAAATCCATCCAACAAAATGGATGCCCTTGGGTGTTACACTTACACCTTCGGTCACGCCAATTAACTTTTTCCCTAATCACGCCTAGGAACAGTCCGGCACCCCTCCTTGTTGTTGTGTATAACTGTCACTTTTTTTTAAAAATCGTGGAAATTTTGCTCTTTTAATTATTTCACCCCTTTACCTGGTACATGATTGCAGTGTGCAGGCTGCTGTTCTTGAGCCAAAACGAGCGCTGCTAAGGGTGGAAATCGCCGTTTTTCCTTAGCGCTATCCTCCTCGGTAGGAGTAGGACACGCCCACTACGAGGCCACGCCCCCTCTTCACCTCCAGCCTATAAAGATGTGCTTATTTAGGAAGCGCAGCGGACGAGCGCAGCGGGCGCGACGATTGCGCGCCGAAGGCGCGCATAAGGCAAGCCCGTCTGCGCCCGTCCGTGGCCGGCTGGGACCCGGGGCCCGTCATTCTGCCCAAATTACGTCTTATGCCCCTAGGGACTTGATTGCATTACACTCCCTTTGGCCGCTGGAATCCACCAGCTACTTAAAACTACGCCACCTTGGCGTCTTCAACGCCCGTAGTGTTTTCCCAGAGCTTAGGGCCCTCCCATCCTCCTCCACCTCCGTGCACATTGTTCCCCTCCCTACTCCCACAACACAGCCTGCTCAATCACCGGCTAACATGGAACTCACTATCACATACCTTAACACCCGGTCGCTAGTCAGTCACCAACATGACATCTGCCATCTCCTGGATTCAGATCGTCCTGATATCCTACTCCTAACTGAGACTTGGCTGAACGAGGACTCCTCCCCTGATATCTTGGCAGCCATTCCTCCGGGGTATTACATCCTCCAAACCAACCGACCAGCTAGTAAACCCGGAGGTGGCGTAGCCGCTATCATCAAACTCTCCCTCAGATTCACTTCCCTCTCTTTATTTACCATCCCCCAGGCTGATTGTCTGGTTATCAGACTCGAATCCTCGGTGTCCCCTCTTACTTGCGTTTTGGTATACCGCCCCCCTCAACCCATGCCCAACTTCCCCTCCCTTTTCTGCGATCTACTATCTCAGCTCACAATTAATAACTCCAAACTCCTGGTTTTAGGAGATTTTAATTACTGGCCGTCGGACCCGCACGAAAGCCCTCACTCCTTGGCTTTCACTGATTTATTAAGTGGGCTCAATGGCCTCCAACATGTTCACACAGCCACTCATTCCAAAGGCCACACCTTAGATCAGGTGTGGACCTACAACCTCGAAATTAAATCACTCACGATCCTTCCCTGTCATTGGTCGGACCATTTCTTAATCTCCTTTCTTCTCTTGGTCCCCCCGCCGCCCCCCCGTAGCCAAGGCCCTAGCCTCCTGGTCCGCAACTGGAATAAAGCAGACCTCGACCTCTTTCTTTCCTCTCTAATATCTTCAGCCCCGTCCGGCCCAGGTTCTCTAGACTCCCAGGAAGCCGCACTCACCAAATGGCTGGAGTCCGCCAGCGACAAGATCGCCCCTTTTAAGTTAATTAGAACTAAGCGCCCCCACGACGCACATCGCTGGTTCTCAGACAGCCTTAAAACCTTAAAGCTGGGACTTCGCCAAGCCGAGCGTCACTGGCGTAGAAACTACGATCCTTTAGAAAAATCTCACTTCCTAAAATTATCCGGAGAATATAAACAGGCAATTTCAGCCGCCAAAACTGCCTACTTCTCCACAAAAATTCTCAACTCTGCGCAAAAATCTAAGGATATTTTTGCTATTGTGGAGGAGCTCTCTCACCCGGACAGGGTGACCATCAAACCCCTCCCATCTCAGGTACTCTGCGACTCTCTTAACTGCTTTTTTGTTGACAAAATTAGCAATATCAAAAACAGTATTTCCTCTGGTCCCCCGGCGCTGTCCCTCCCGGAGGTTGCCCCCTTTCTTAATCTCCTCTCCTTGACCCAGCTCCCCTCTATACCCGAAGAAGACTTCCTCTCCCTTCTAAACAAAGTTTCATCTGGCTCCCCCACTGACTGTTGCCCCCCGGCGATTCTCCGGGCCGCTTTTTCGGCCTGCCCTACTCCTCCATTAACTCTCTTGAACAATTCCCTCCTGCTCGGCATGGTCCCCAGTCAGTTCAAGAATGCAGAAGTGGTCCCCATACTAAAAAAACCCAATGCCGACCCTTCGGTACTGGGTAACTTTCGTCCCATTTCCCTTCTTCCTTACCTTAGTAAGGTACTTGAGACACATGTGACCAGCGTCCTCAGCTCCTTCATTGAGGACTCCAACTTTCTAGACTCCCAGCAAGCCGGGTTTAGACCTGCCCATTCGACAGAGGCGGTTATCCTCTCTGTCATGGAGGAACTCCGTAGAGGCGCTGACTCCAACATCAGTCAAGCCCTGGTGCTCCTAGATCTGTCGGCGGCCTTTGACACGGTCGACCATACCATCTTAGTCGACCGTGTCAAAGAGGCGGGTATCACTGGAACGGCCCTTAACTGGGTTCGCTCCTTCCTGGCGGACCGCCACCAATCAGTCCGTCTTTCCCAGTTTACGGCAGGCAGGACGAGGGTCACCTGTGGTGTCCCACAGGGTTCGTCCCTGTCACCCCTTCTTTTTAACCTGTACCTTTCCCCCCTGATCCGCTCCCTCCGCGGCAGGAATGTCACTGCATTCAACTTTGCAGACGACATTCAGCTCGTTTTCAATCTCGACTCCTCGGATGAAGCGGCCCAAGATTTCCAGTCCACGCTTTGCCACATCAGTAATTGGATGGGCGTTCATCATCTTAAACTTAATCCCGACAAGACGGAGCTCGTTCTTGTCGGAGGCCCATCCAATCCCTGGAACTCCACTTTTTGGCCCCTTTCCCTTGGTCCCCCCCCCCTCCCTGCTGACAAAGTGAAAAGCCTGGGGGTTTACATCTCCCAGGACCTATCTATGAAGCACCAGGTTAGTGCCACTGTGTCTTCCTGTTTTTTCCAGCTTAGGAAGATCCGGAAAATCGCCCACTTTCTGACTACTGAGGCCCTCACCCTAGCACTGTTGGCATTAGTCATCTCTCGGATTGACTACGCCAATGCCCTGTACGCTGGCATCCCACAATATCAAATTAATAGACTACAACTGATACAGAATCAGGCAGCTCGCCTGATTTATCACCAACCAAAACACCACCACGTCCGTCCCCTCCTCAAAGCCCTACACTGGCTTCCAGTCTCAGAGCGCTGTAAGTTCAAACTGGGCTGCCTGACTCATAAATCTTTGGCCGGCATTGGTCCCTCCTTTATTTCCTCTCTCCTGCATCCTTATGCTCCCTCTAGGCTCCTCCGCTCTTCTCATCTTGCGCTCCTCCAGACTCCCCGTTTTAGACGCAAAAAACACGGAGGCCTCAGATTCTCCTTTCTGGCACCTTCATTCTGGAACTCCCTCCCGCTGGAACTGAGACTCTCTCCTTCCTACCCTCACTTTAGGTCTCTCCTAAAAACTCATCTCTTCCGTAGCATCTACACATAAGCCTTCCCCCTCCCGCCCTCTGCCTCTACCAAACAAGTGATCAGCGCCAAGAAACCGTCCGGTGAATGCCGCGCTTTATAAGTAATTTTTACATTACATTACATTACATTACATTACATTACAGGGACAGGGGGTCTGGACGATTGTGAAGTGGGCAATAGGGGGACGTGACTGCCTGTGGTACTGTGTTGTGGCTCAATCGGGGCCAGTATGCTTGTGTCAACAGTAGGAGGTCTATTCCCTGCAGATTCCCGGGTAACCGTCTGTGCACTTGGGCCCAACCCCCTACTAGGACTATTTCTGGTGAATGCATTTTCTATAGCCATGAGTCTTGTGTCTATAGCATCTAGTTTTGCAGACAAGGGTTCCAGCAGGTTCTTAAGTATGTCCATAAGTGAGCCAATTAGAGCATCTGACATATTAGGAGGGTTTCCACCAAATATAAACGGCCCAGAACACCCTGGTACAGCTGTGACTAATGGCGAGCCTGTTTGATCAGACCCAATTCCCGGGGAAGTGACCTCGGGTGAAGCCGAAATGTCTGAGCTAACATCCAATGTTGGATTGGTTTTATCCACTTTGGCCCTTTTTGCCCCTCTTGGCTTCCTTGACCTTTTCCTTTTCGGAGGATGGTCCACTCTACTGCCTACGGATTCCGTTAGCACTACAACTTGGCCCTCATCCTGCGACTTAGTAATTTCCGCGTTCACATAGGGAGTGGACTCCACAACCCCGGAGAGGCGCAAGGACTCACTATCCCTCTGTACGTTTGACGGGGTCCTGAGTTGTTGGAGGACTGACTCAATTGTCTGGTCAATACTATCCATGAGCGATAAATGGGTAGCGTCAAGGGGTATTGGAGTACTAACATCAATTGAAGAGGAATCAGAGGGGGCCACTGACGCATTTTCTGTGAACACCTCAGGTAGAGTGTCCGGCACTGTGTGACCTTTGTTGACCGCAGCACTTGCCTTGGGAAATAATTTTTCCAGTGTACTAGAGCACTGTAGGGCAGCCTTGCTCTTGGATACTCTGGTGGCCATGTCGAGGGAACAATCAGAACCGCAGGCTAGTGAGGCGAGGGGAAGAGCCTAGGGACAGGCACAACGTTAGAGGGGTGGCCCGGTCCGGTCTCTGCCGGCCTCTAACGGCCTAAAACGGCCCGCTCTTTGCCCGGTCTTCGCCCCGGGGACCGCCCCGCGCGCGTCCCGCGATGAGCGTGTCCAGGGGCTCCTATGTATGACAGGGGGGCGTGGCACTGGGAGGGGGCGCGGCGCGGGCGGGAAGAGGAACCAGCTGGCGGTGTTATGCAGGAATGCTGGTCCTCGCAGTCCCGCTCGCCGTGCCTCTCACCTCCACTGCAGCCAGGACCTCCGGGAACAGCAGGAAAACAGCCCACAGGGTGAAGGCTCCCAGCTACTCCTGTAGCGAGCAGGGCGGACTTCCAAACACCAAGATTCTCTCTCGAGCGGCTCCCGCGAAGCGGGGGCCGCGAGAGGTAAAGAACGCTCAGGCGGGGGGGCGTGGCACTGGGAGGGGGCGCGGCGCGGGCGGGAAGAGGAACCAGCTGGCGGTGTTATGCAGGAATGCTGGTCCTCGCAGTCCCGCTCGCCGTGCCTCTCACCTCCACTGCGGCCAGGACCTCCGGGAACAGCAGGAAAACAGCCCACAGGATGAAGGCTCCCAGCTACTCCTGTAGCGAGCAGGGCGGACTTCCAAACACCAAGATTCTCTCTCGAGCGGCACCTTAGATGCGGCGCAAATATCCCTCCCCAGTGCTGCGCTGTCCATTGGAACTAGTGCTGAATGGACGTCCAATGGACGTGCGCAGTACTGGGGAGGTAGTACTGCCGTCGGCCAACGCCCCGACGCAGCACTTAAGAGGTTAACGTAAGATTAATTGCATCCCAGGAACCAAGTGGCAACCTTGGGTCACACATATTTTTCATGTTATCCGAAACAAATAAAAGCACCCCTTCTTTCTTCGATGTATTAACCATATTTAAAAAAAACAATGGGTCTCCAGGTGCACTCTATTCCATTTGTATTTTTAACTAGACCTAAAAACAGTAGTGTCTCGTAAAACCTCCTTAGCCATTAACAGAGAATCAATGGGTGTTTAATAGTCGATTTTCAGTGATTTCACACGTTAACTCTTTATAGTGATAAAATATTAGAGTTGTTAAAATGTAAAACAATATAAAAACACTGATGTTAGCAGGATTTACGGCATTTGCCATGGATGTGCCCATAAAATGATTACTACAAAAACTTCACATGAATAAGACATAAGAATACGGGAAGTATAAGGATTAATCAAGAAATTCAAGTCATGGCAAGAAACAATGAGTTGTATTTTACTGAGTGATTTATGCCAACTGTTTGCATGTTTCTAACTGCTTTAATGTATAGGGGCATGCTTATCACCTTATTTCATGACTTCTGCAGAATCACTACAAATTGATGCTGTACAAAGGATCCAGTACCTCTATCTTAATCCGCTGTCAGAAACACAAGTTTTGTTTCTGGGTGATTCATGAATATCTTGCATTTCCCTGCACTCACTGCTTCTTAAACTACTGTTGGTCCTCCCACAGAACACACATTGACACTAAGCATAAAGAAGATCTCTTGGATATTGTAAAAGAAGTATGAACTACTTTATGCATCCTCATGTCCTGCGATGTTATGCAATCTTTTCTTTTCCTTTGTCTATGTAAAGCGCTCTGATACCCACGGGTCTAGCTGGCGCTATATAAAACTTTATAAATCAATAAATACATAAAATGTACACTCAATTGTGATTGGAACCAAAACAAGGGCTGTTTTCCAGTGCCTCTGTAAGAGATTGGGAGCGAAAAGGGGAATAAATCAACTCATAGCCAAGAACAAATATTGGGAATTTCTGCTGTGTGTATATTTGCTGTGGTGTGTATGCTGCTGCTGTGTGTGCTTGGTGTGTCTGTGTGTGTGTGCTGTGTGCCTTTGTATGTGTGTGTGTTTTTATTTTGTGTAACGTGATTGAGTGTGTTATGTTTATATGTGTGCACATTCTTGTTTTTATTGTGGGTGTATTTGCGTTGTTTATGTTGTGCTTTGTGTGTGAGTGTGGATTGTGTGCATTTGTGTGTGTGCGTAGCACATTATACAGCGGTACACAATGATGTGGGGCTCCTTCTGCCCCCACCTTCCTCTTCACCAGCAATAGTTCGGGCTGGACTGTTCCCACGAGGCACAGGGTCAGACTGATTTGCATATGGCCATGTCTGAACTGGGGTGGGAGAGTGGGCTAAAGAACGGTGATGGATTAAACCCAGATCTGTTGACTGGGTGTGAGTATTTGATTGGTTCAGATGCTCCGTCCATCACCACCCCCTTTTGTACCGCTTTGTTCGCAATATGTTGGCAGGGTATGCTCATACTTGAGTATTGTATTGATGGGGAGAAAAAAGGCACGTTGTTCGGCAAGGAAGGGCAGACAATTGGGACAAAATGAAGACGTTTCTGTTTCCATTATGAGCATATCGCTCCTTTATATCTCAGTTGTTTATACATCCCCAGCCCAATGATGCCTCTTTGCAGTAATATGCTTTCCCTTTTACACTAGGAGCATTCTCATGCCCTCACATCATGCCCATGGCAATAAAATACTAAATGTGGGTATAATGTCGATTTGCATTCGGCGAAAACGCTCAAGGTACACATATACAGGCAAAAAAAAGATTTGGCTAATACGCATTTATCATTCGCATGAGGAAAACCAGAGTATACCTGTGAAAGGAAAAAACGAGAAGCAGACGATAATAATGATGAAAGCAGGCGCAGCGCTAGCCCTAAACTATAAAGGGCAGCGCCCGTGCATATTTTAGATATGTGCATTACGGCCCATGAAGGGGGCGCCATGTTGATAGATGAAAAAAAAAAGAAAATAACATGAAACCGGGTGCAGCGCTTGGCGCTGTTGTGATAAGATCATGCAAGCTCAAAACAGAATAAATAGTCCCAAACAAAAGACCTAGACACTGTACTGCGCAACAAAACCGTAGTTGGTCAGTGCTGCTACCGATACAACGGAAGTGATGTATTGGAACAGCCAACCTATTCAGAGCCAAGAAAGAAGAGCATCGGAGGAGTTAGCCAACGGCAAGCAGTAGGCGGGATTCCACGCCAGTATACTGCTTACTCCGGGTCTTGCAACAACACATGCGCTGTCTAGCCTCGACCTAAAAAAGTATCTGTACGTTGCCGAACATAAGTGGCAGCTGATCCAGCGCTCCTAATGAAAAACTGTCTAACCAACGCTACCTATCTCCACAATACTCACCATTAATCATGAATCACTTACCAAGGCCCATAAACCAACGAGACAATTTTTGAGCGACTGAATCATGTGACCTAATTAATCAGAACTATTCACAAACTATTTACATATTTATATACAACTGCAGTTTATCATTTCTTACCATGGTTTTAAACATATAACATTTAATTAAGTCACTAAGGCAAATGGATCAACTGATAATAACTAGACCATGAATAAACAAGACCAGCTTGTCGTTTCAAAATCAAATTTTTATTATCTTTATTATTCAAAGAAAGAGCATTTTTATTTTATTAGCAAAATAAAAGCAACATTTTATTAAGGAAGAGACTTATTAGACTGACATTTCAAAGATAAACCAGATAACATGAATTAAAGCAAATAACAGTTTCCATTCCCTAAATTCTATTTTCCCTGTCTAAAACTCGCTTCACCAAAGTATTGTCATTAAACACTGCTGTCCTTACGTGCGCCAAAGAGTCCAACAGCACGTCACGCCCTTCAAGAATCAGGTAGCGAGCAGCGCCCTCCTGCCCATGGGGTCAAGTTTTATAACTTCTAACTAGCTAATCTTCTCAAAATTGTACACTTTACTTTGCCATCCAGAGTTCCCATTGGTTGTCTTATGTCAGACCATATTATGTCATCACCATTTTCAAACCGAGAACGGGCTCTTCTTTAGCCCTATTGTCCTTTGCTTTCGTGTCATTTCGCTTCCTCGAAAATGTAACATTTCATTCGAGCTACAGTTCATGACTTTCTTGCCTTGGCAATCTTGCCGCTTCCTGTCCTTGAGTCTTTCTCTCCAAGAGCTAGTTTAGCACAACTTATTAAACTGCATTTTTCTGACAAAATTGTCGATGCAGTAAAAGTTTCCACTTCTATGTAAGGCTCCTTTCTGGACAGGATTCGAAACGCCATCTTTTTGCAGGCCTAAGGCCTCTCACGGAAACTATTATTTAAACAAGCACAAAACATTAATTAATTAGAGAATTGAGACCCATTCTGTTACCCACCCCCTTTGCTAATTATTAAAAACCCATTAAATTATGTTACCTAGCTGAGCACACAAAGCAGCACTTATATCTACCTTCTTTTTAGGCCTTATGGATTCTCCACGAGCTTTTGCCACAGAAAAGACAAACCATAACACAAGCACACAAATAAGCACATGCCATTAATTAAACAGCCGCATTTAATACTGACAAAGACAATAGACAAGGTTAGTTTATTATTTTTCACACACTTGCATTTGCAGCATAGAGCATATAAATTAGTCCCACATGTTTTTCTGAATGTATGCATTTTAAAACTAAGTTGATTAATGATTTCAACACATGCTTATTAATACAGTTACATTTGTTATGGAAGTTTAACTTTGCAAGTTTGAACAAAATTGTATTCATCACCTCGCTCCATCACAGCCCTCGCATATGTCTAACTCGAAGTCATCTGCATGGACCCAGTGCTGCTCTCAAGGCTGTTCCTGCTAGAAGGTTACCTTCGGAATGTCAAAAATGTAAAGTCCAAATGCAAAACAATCTACGAAGTAGGACTCAAACCTACCGCACCACTGTTCAAAGAGAAGGTACATGGGTGCCACAATGTCAAGTCAGTCTACCTCAAGGGCCTTGGTCGTGAAGCTGATTCCCCAGCTGATTCCGATGCGCCCCGTGTTTTCTGGGCTATCGATAATGCCTCAACAAATTGATGCCTTAAAGAAGGCTATGCTACAGATTTTTGGCACCCTCTGTTTGGCATGCATTCAGACCCCAAGGAACATCAGGAGCTTCCAGTTGGGTTTCTGTCAGCAGATTTGTCTTCAGCAGCCACTGACATTTTTGGAGCCACGTCAGGCCACGTACTAACTTTATTAAAAACAGCAAATCCTTCTCCAAGACCTGCACTGGGCTATCATGAACGACTCTGGTGCCTTTGTGGCCAGCGTCGGGAGAGAATCTGGTGCTATTTCTGATGTCAGACACTGTACTGATTCCAGTTCGATTCAGCCAATGTCACAATTTAAGATTTCAAAAGAGCTCTTCATACAGCTTGACTCTGAACCAGTGTATGTACCAAGGCGGATGCAACAGCAGAGGCTTCATTATCTTTTTTGGCTCTCATTCCATGCCCCAAGAGGGAGATGATGATGGGGATGTTTTTGATAGGCACTTGGTCAAAGCCCTGTTTCTGCTCACAGATAGATAAGGAGGTGTCCAGGCATTACAGACCAGTTCCTGACAATCCTGATTTTCCACTAAACATACTACTCCAGAGGAGAGGCTTCAGTCAGCAAGAAGAATCGTATTTCATTCCCTTCAACTCCTCTGGACTGAGTGAATTGGGAGTCTGAGATGAAAGCAGCTTTTCGAAAACATATGTTATCTTCTGCTAGCCAGTCATTGATATCAGTCAATGTTGTTTCTTTATAATGTCGCTACACGCATGTTCTCTGGGACATGGCCATTGGAATCTTACTGGGGGTCCTGGGAAACCTTAGGACCTCTCTTGCTCAGATGAATCATTGCTGACGAGACGCAGGCAAGTATGTGATTCATGCCGCCCTAGATACTTCTGATAACTGATGCTCTTGAAAGGTTTTCTTGTAACTGATGTAATTTGTAACTGATGTAATTTTGTGGAACCTTATGTAAAGCGCGCTGATACCTCCGGGTCTAGCCAGCACTATATAAAACTCAAAATAATAAAAATCCTAGTTAGGGATTACAGAGCTTTCCCCCAGCAGAGTACTGTGGGGAACTTGCCACCTTGTGTAATTTGTCAATGTTGTACACAGAGTGAACTGGGCAGGAGCAGTGATGGGAAAGAAGAGGTGACTGGGCAGCAGAGTGACAAGGCAGGAGAGGTGACTGGGCAGTAGAGGCAACAGGGCAGTAGAGGTGACTGGGCAGGAGAGGCGACTGGGCAGGAGAGGCGACCGGGCAGGAGAGGTGACCGGGCAGGAGAGGCGACCGGGCAGGGGAGGTGACCGGGCAGGGGAGGTGACCGGGCAGGAGAGGTGACCGGGCAGGAGAGGTGACCGGGCAGGAGAGGCGACCGGGCAGGAGAGGTGACCGGGCAGGAGATGTGACTGGGCAGGAGAGGTGACCGGGCAGGAGAGGTGACTGGGCAGGAGAGGTGACCGGACAGGAGAAGTGACGGATCAGGAGCAGTGACGGGACAGGAGAGGCGACAGGAAAGGAGAAGTGAATGGGCAGGAGCAGTGAACGGGCAGGAGCAGTGAACGGGCAGGAGCAGTGAACGAGCAGGAGCAGTGAACGGGCAGGAGCAGTGACGGGGCAGGGGAAGTGACGGGGCAGGGGAAGTGACGGGGCAGGAGAAATGACAGGGAAGAAGCGGTGACAGAGTAGGAGAAGTGACCGGGCAGGAGAAAGTGACAGGGCAGGAGAAGTGACTTGTACTTATGTTCCTTGCCTATTTATTTATATACTATTGCATGACATCTACTGATGTGCCTGCAAAGCATACCTGTTGCCCCAAATTTTTGTCCTGAATTTTGACCCCTTGTCCTGAACTCTTACACTCACCATCCTGAATTTGCACCCATGCCAGTTGGCCACCCTAGTCTGGAGTGCCCACAACCTCCTCCCCCTTCCCTTCTATCTACGGGCACACAAACTAGTTTATTTTAACAAACTGACTACACTGAACTGAGTACCTGTGCGCCCAAAACTGGAAACACATTGAATAACACAAGAGACTTGGGATTAGACAGTGCCGCCAAATCTGGGACTAGTAGAAAGGTCATGAAGAGGCAGAACACATGGCTCCTACTCTAAAGAGCTTGGTGATCCTCTACCTTGACAAGGCACCGTCTGGGTCATGCTGCTTCCAATCCACTTATGGCAAGCGTGTCTCTGAACCAGCAAGAGGTTAACCTCTGGCACAACACAGGAACCTCTGCCTCAGCAAGGGTTTGGCTGGGAGTTTCCCCGGCCTGGACCCAAACCGATCTCTGCACAATACAACTTCTCTTCAACTCAAAGTCACAGGACTGCAGATGCCATGAATGCATTCTGCCTTTACTTCTGTTCTGTTCGGCATGGCCCTAAAAAAAATTCAAAATTGGCTAGAAGTAAAAAAAACATTATATTGCTTGTTAGAAAGATTATGTTAAAGGTGCAAACTTTAAAACATCTGCCAAAAGATTATGCATAGTTAAGCACAGGCAGGAATTGTACAGAAAGTTCAAAAGGGTAAGTGGTCCTGTGTGAGGGTCTTTATGAATAACATTAATGTGCTTACCTCAGAGGTCTACCCAGATACCTTCTTTTGTGTACCAAACATGCTCATGTGTGCCATTCAGGCAGGAACCCAATTCAAAGGATATTCAGGAAGAATCTGTATCTTACACTAACATTGATCCATGACGTTTATATCTAATAAGTATACATATCTGCAGTATTGCATTGAAAAAGGTAACTATGCCGGACTGGCCGTTCCAGGCATCAGGCGTTTCCCAGGGCTACTGGAAGGGTAGGGGCCAGTTTAGTTTGGGGGGACCGGTTTTGTACAAGTGCAGGAGTTTTAAAAACACAGCAAAGTTCTTTGTATATTCAACAGGTTTTGGTCAACAATACAAGTGCCAAGATAACTTTGGTGATCAATGTACCTGCTGGAGAGAGATGGGAGCGTGTTTTGTCTAGTGGCTGTTTTACTCATCTAAGGTAGCGCAGAGGGGTAATATGCCTGCTGCAAAGAACGTGTACCATGGATATCAAAGAGCAATATGTTATGTGCATAGTTCAGTGGGTACTGCTTTGTGTTCACTTCTCGAATGAAAGGACACTTGAATACATATGACCTGGCGGTTTGGGCTGGACTGGTCCCATTGGGTGCAGGATCAAGACTGATTTGCATATGGCTTGGTCCCAATTGGAATGGCATGGTGAGCAAAAAACAATGGATTTAGGTCCAGATCTCTGTACTGGGTGAATGTGTGACATTGTTCTGCATTCTTTCCATCTTGTTCTTTTTGCTTTTGTCATCCTGAGTGGGACAGGTATGTCCAGACGTGGGTCCTGTGCTCTCCATGCCACTGGAATCAAGCTATCCTGGCTGAGGAGGCCTGAAAGCCCTTAATCGGTCCTAGGATGCTTAATTCCAGTCCAGGGAGGACCTGGACTGGCAGTTCGGACTGGACTGTTCCCATTAGGCGTAGGATCAAGACTGATTTGCATATGGCTGGGTCCAAACTGGAATGGCATGGTGAGCAAAGAAACAATCGATTTAGGCCCAGATCTCTGTACTGGGGTGAATGTATGACATTGTTCTGCATTCTGTCCATCAGTTGTTCTTTTTGCTTTTGTCACCCCAAGTGGGACGGGTATGCCCAGATGTGGGTCTCGTGCTCTCCATGCCACTGAAATCAAGCTATCCTGGCTGATAAGGGCTGAAACCGGTCCTAAGATGCTTGTTTCCAGTCCAGGGAGGACCTGGCCTGGCAGTTTGGGCTGGACTGTTCCCATTGGGCGCAGGATCAAGACTGATTTGCATATGTTGCACGCTTTACATCCTGCATTCTCTATGAGTGTTTGCTTTTTCCTGAATTAAACCTAAAATAAACATGTTTATCCATTGTTTGAATTAAATAACGTTATAAGCTGTAACTGGTCAGTGAAATGCTAAACGTACAAAAAATTGGAATGTTTTGCTATTTCTAGCCACACCCCTGACTCCGCCCACTGATCCAATCTTCGGTTATTCCCGACCCCTGATTCTCCACCCACAGTTCCCCTACTTTTTTTCCCCCACTTCGACCACTGCAGTGTTTTAGTAATGATGATCAGTATTGATAACATGCCTTTACACCAGTGTAACTGAGTGGGGCCTACCAGCCCACCCATGTAAAGATCTGCTGCTGTGTGCTTAACTCTTTCCCGGCATATATGGCCTTATCAAGTTGCGCAGTCCAGCGTACCTGTGTGCATGCTGTGCTGTATGTGTACCTGTGAGAGGTATAATACATGAAGATCTGTGTGTTGCATATAAGCCCAGGGTCTTGAGGAAGGAATGTGGAAGAGCCCCCCGGACAGATTTGTAGATTGCTATATTCCTAAGAGCTCGATGGGACACACTCTGGAGGAAGGTAGAGCCAAGCTCTCCTGTACACTTCAAAAGGGCTCTTTGATTCTGAAAAGGTTACGGTTCAATGGGATCTGGGCACACTTCAAGATGGCGATGGGGCTGATTAGGGAATCATAAAGTGTGGTACTCGGGGCTTTTTGATAGGTGTATACCAGTGAGGCTGGATTCAATTTTGATCCACGAGTAATTCCAGTGGCCTGTGTTCTGGGCCTATTTGGGTTGGAGTTGCTCCTGTTGTGCCGGACTACTTCCCGGGCAGAGGACAGGAGAGAGGAATGGGCACTTCAAAGGAGGCATCCCCTGCAACACGAACTTCAACGCATGAGGCACCACCGCCTGGATTTACTCATCTTTCCTACAAAGCAAGCAAGACAACTTGTTGCTCTGCATTGCATGGAAGTGAGAGAGCAGAATTGTGTCTTGTGCACTAAGATATGGCAAACTTGTGCTCTCTGATTGTGCTGGTGCACTATAGGCAGACTAAAGCAATGCAGGCACCTTTGCACCATGGTAGGATTGTTTTTGCACAGGATGGCATACCTTCCTGCACATAAGCAATCCTTATAGGCTTATTCCTCTTGTATGTATGTTGCAGACTGCAGCACACTTGCAAAGAGAAAGCAACAAGGAGAAATTAAGATATTCTCCTAATTAAGCCTCTATTGGGTAGGTGCACCATTTTGGCACAAACCCAGTTTTACTGCTTTAGTAAATCTGGGTTTTCATCAGAATGCATGGGTGGATACATGGAAATGTCTGTGCTTCACCCATGTAACGCCTACCCAATGCAGAGTAATGCAACGCAGTGCAAGGCACTGCAATACCTATTTTTTTCAAAGCGACGCAAATTACTTTGTAAATCTTGACTAGCATTTTATGTTAATGCTGCACCAAAAAGTAGCACAACAACTATACAAAATATTAGCAAATATGGGCCTAAATCACGTGTGTCTGGAACTGGATTTTTAAAAGGGGAGCTGGAAGCTCCCAAATTGTTAACTGTCAAGCTGCTAGACTGGGCTGTACATGGATTTGGAGAAGCTCAGCAACATTTCTGCCTTGGGTGAGCATGACTGGACAGCGAGATCTGCCAGTCTCCGATATGAGAGAGGGGACATCACCCAGGGAACTCAAGACCACCAAGCTTGGAGTATCAGTGCCTGCCTGACTGCTGAGACAAGAGGACCCTGTGCGGAGGAGGAGAGCCCCTGGAGGGAACAAGGTCCAGTGGGATAACCTGGTGAGTGGAACCCCGTAACAAGGTGCAAGATAACCTGCTGTTGAACCGATCGGGCCATTGCCTGTGTGTGGACTAAAGTTGCTGACCCCATATGCCAGAGGGGACCGCCGTGAAGAGCAAGGGCTGTCGACCTATTGGACCATATGGTAAGAAGAAGGGCTATTGTTGAGTTTATCGTGTGACCCCCGAGGAAACATCGGGTTCTGACCTATGCGTCCACAGCCCTGGCTGAAGCTGAGTGACTGCATCGATCTACAAGCAAGATCAGAGACATTTACCACATCATTCAAAGGAGCACTGCAGATGACCAGCCCAGGGGGACCTTGCTCATCTTCATAGAGCTATATCACTAGAACACTTTGACTTCTAAAACAAGCATTGGCATAACCAATAGGTCTCGCTTTTGTGACTTTAGTTATGCAGCACAATATCCTTGGTGCAACAATATCCTTGGTGCAACAATATCAACTGTTGCATGACTAAACACTTATAAGGTCCCAAAAGCGAGACCAAGTGGCTATGCCAATGCTTGTTTGGAACATTGGCACTCTAGCAGCCCAGTGTGTCACTGGGCTGCTGGAGTGAAATATATGTGTTACCAAAAATAATGGCACCCAGGCCGGGCGCCTGCAACGTCCCGGTCCCGGACCCCGGGCTAGGTTGCGATTGTCATGTCATTGGTAGCTGAGCGCTATGCTACTACAAATTAAATTTTGCACCGCGCTCAGCTACCAATGACATGGGACAGCCACGAGGAGGCTCATGTGACAATTTGCAGGCAGGCGACTAGGCGAGGCAGGCAGCACTGTCATTGAGTAGCTGAGCGCTACCAATGATAGCCGACTACCGTTTGCCTGACATGATGAAAATCGAGAGCTAGACCAATCATGTTCCAACTCTGACCTCCCCCCCCCTGCCTAGCCCCCAGCAAGTGCACACTGCGCAGGCTCCTCTCCAGTCAGACGGAGAGAGAGTTCAGAGAGAGAAGCAGCCTCTCTGTCCTGCGCTTCGTGTTTAATAAGAATAGATTTATTAAAACTTGAAGTTTTAGACTTTTAGACAGCCTATATGTTTTACAGCAAACCACTGTTTAATTTCTGAAACGTGGGGGAAAACAGAAGGAGACTTAGGAGAGGAAGGTAAACGTCAGGCCAGAAAGAGTCAGTAAAATGGGGAGGGGGGAGGGGGTGAAAGGAGGAAGGAAAAAGCAGTAAAAAAACAAGGCAAAAGTAGGAACAAGCATTTACAATGCAATGGTCTTGGTATTCTTAAAGTTAGAGCTATTGGCATTGCTCATGACATTATTTTTATTTATGTGTTTGTTTTTAAAACATAAATAAATGGCATTGTCATTTACAATGCCAATAGCAGGGCAGGAGAGCAAGCACAAGCAACAAGGGTGCAGGAAAGCAAGCACAAGCAACGAGGGGGCAGGAGAGCAAGCACAAGCAACGAGGGGGCAGGACAGCAAGCAGAAGCAACGAGGGGGCAGGACAGCAAGCACGAGCAACGAGGGGGCAGGAGAGCAAGCACAAGCAACGAGGGGGCAAGAGAGCAAGCACAAGCAACGAGGGGGCAGGACAGCAAGCACAAGCAACGAGGGGGCAGGACAGCACACACAGAGCCAGTCACACACACACAGAGCCAGCCAGACACACACAGAGCCAGCCAGACACACACACAGAGCCAGACACACACACAGAGCCAGACACACACACACAGAGCCAGACACACACACAGAGACAGACACACACACACAGAGCCCCCACACACAGAGCCCAACACACACACACAGAGCCCCACACACACACACACACAGAGCCCCACACACACACACAGAGCCCCACACACTCGACGCATTCACTACAGGAGATGTCAGATAGACAGCATTGTGTGCAGTAACCACCTCTCCCTTCATCAGAGTCCCTAGAGACCCCGCACCTTGTTGTTGTACTCCTCGATGAAGCTACCCAGGGCCAGCCGGAAGCACTTGTAGGGACGGACGCTCCAATTCATGGCGTAGACAGTCCACGGTGCCTCATACTTGTAGATTTCCTTCCGTTTCCCGTGCAGGGACATTGTGAGCTCTTAACCCACCAGCAAGGCCTCTTGATCTCGGAAAGGGCGACTGGGAGGCCTGTTCGGTTGATAACTCCGGGGTGGGGCGACAGACGCGATCTCCAAATGTCGCAAGCACTGTAAGGTCGGGCGTCTGTTTGACACACAATGGGGAAGACGGCAGAGACCGTTAAGCACGTGAATACATACAGCAGTGAAGAACAAAAACCGAACCACTTGCGCCGGAGCTTCAGTGTGCGGTGACGTATAGAGCTCTGAGACTTTCTAGTCATGCGCATGCGTACGGGCAGGTTGGGGCGTTTCCATGGTTACCTGCCCCAAGCTGTGGGTGTTACCGCACCCAGCTTTAGGTGTAGGTAAAACTAAACCTGTTGGGTCACGCCCCTCTTTCCACAGGGACTATGTTAGAATTAGCTACAGCCAACCTTGTGCAGTGCAGTTTAACATGTCGTGCTACAACCAAAACACAATACGTTTACATCATCGAGTGCTGCTGGGGGCGAATCCGCGGAGAGGCCCGGAGACAAACAGCTCAAGAGAAAACAAGAGAGGAGCGCTGCTCATGCTGCCTGCACGAGCCAGTCGGCCCTCTGATTGGTTAATAAGGAACACCAATCAGAGAGCTGACTTGAGCGTGCAGGCAGCGTGATGAGGGGCGTGCTCTCTCCCAATGACGTCAGGGAGAGAAAGAACAGCAAAAACACACCCCTCTATCCCAAAATGACGGGGCTTGAACGGAGTGATGCCCCTCTCCTCCAATGGCTGGCCTCCGTTTAGGAAGCCAACCAATGGAGAAGAGGGGCGGGTTAAAGCCCCACTCTAGGAAAACATAAAATCTCGGCTGCGTGACACTGCTGCTCAGTGTACGCTAGGCCGAGACCTAAAAACGGGCACAGTGAGGGGGTTGTAGCCCTTGGTTGCACTAGCATGCAACCAATGGGACTTCCCAGATGATGAAGAATTCCACTTCGGTCGGTGATGGGATTCCGTCCTTATAAAAGGACTCCCCCCATGTTTGAAAAGGAGCCCCATGCTTGTACTGATTGTGCCTTGGAGCTTTTTTAGGCTTGTTAGACCCGCAGATAATTTGGTTGATGCATTATAGTTGTTGTGGGGTATCTATCTGCCCCGGTCTTTAAAATTTTCCCTTAGACCCCCTACCCACGGTTTTGTATTGTTAGAAAAATAACCTTTACCAGTAGCCACAGCAAGGCCTTGCTGAGCTAAGGATAGGGAGACACATGTGCTTATAAGGTGGGGATATGCAAAGAACGGCAAACAACAAACCTCTTCCAATGTCCTGCATTCACGGTTTTGGAGGGATGCCTGGCTGCTAAAATTACGTTCACCTCATGGGGAGGGAGGGAGGTTAAAGGCAGTTAACTGTTGGTACTCCATCTCCAAGCATGGTTGTGCCAGCTGTGCAGATTCAGGTGCAGGGTCCTGCCCTGTTGCTGTTGAAGATACCACACTCTCCTGGCCCAATCTGCAGCCACTAGAATGACTTGGGCCCGGTTGTTCCTAATCTTCAGAACATTTAACAGGAGAGGTAGAGGTGGGAAGGCATACAGGAATCCAGAGCTCCATTCCATCCAAAAGTCATCATGAGGGAGAACTGCCTTGGGCACTGCAATGTACAGGCGTTTGGGCACTGTGCGCTCTCCGCAATGGCGAAAAAATGTATGGACAATGCCCAGGATTGCCTTGAGGGTAGACACCATTTGTGACCCACTGGGCAATGCCTGCCAAATTCGTCCATCCTGGTGTTTAAAGATCCTGCCAGGTGTTGTAAAGTAAGTGAAATGCTCTGACTCAGCCAGTTCCAGAGGAGTAAAGCCTCCTGATACAGCACACATGACCACACTCCTCCCTGCGTGTTGCAGTATCACATAGCCGTGGTGTTGTCTGTGATGTCCTACACCCAACCCCCCTTGATGTTCAGGAGGAAGGCTTTTAATGCCAAATGCATTGCCTGTAACTTCAACAGATTGATGCAGACATCTTTCCACTGGAGACAGGAGCTTTCTGAACATTACCTTTCCCAGTTCACCTCCCTAACTCAGCAATGATGCATCTGTCACAACCGTTAGCCCTGTATAGGGTATGAGTGAGGTTTGCCAGTGGTGCAATTGCGATCCAACAACCACCACTCCAAGTGTTTTTCGATCTCCTTTGACACCCGATAGATTTCCCTGGTGCTAGATTTCCCTGGTGCTCAGCCCACTGAGTCTCCAGATCGCATTGCAGAGCTCACATATGCCACCTGGCATGGTTCTCTAGCAGGATGCCAAGAAGCCTCACAGTCGCTCTCACTGAGACTCAATTCGAAGGTTAAAACTTTGGGATCATAGACCAAATGTCCAGGGCTCGTTGAGGCAGAGAGACGACTTGGAATGTTACTGTAACCAGCATGGCTCCAATGAATTGGTGCCTCAGCGAAGGAGTCAGTCATGACTTCAGCACATTTATTGAGAAATCCAAGGATGTTAACAGGTTCTCCGTCATCTGCAGAGGGTTCATGGCTGATTGGAGCAAGCCCACCTTCATCAACCAGTCGTTATGAGAAGACTAGTATCCCCGAATTTCCAACATCTCTTTCGTGAACCCCGAAAGGCGCTGGTGAAGCCAAAGGGGCAGAGCGGAAACTGAAAGTGCTTTTGGGCTATTAGGATTGTGGAACTGCAGGATGGCGATGTGAAAACTGGCATCCTGCAAATCCAATGCCATCATTCAGTCTACCAGACAGAGCTTAGCCAAAGTAAGCTTCTCAAACTTGTCCTTTTTGAGGAAGAAATTCAGAGGGTGAAGATTTAAAATAGGTTGAAGCCCTCCAATCTTTTTTGGCACAAGAAAGTATTGGGAATAGCAACAACTCCCGGCACCCTCTCTATGGCTTTGTTGTCCAAGAGAGCCTGGACTTCCTTCCGTAGAATAGACAAGTGGTCCTGCGAAAGATCTTGGGGTGTAGGTTGCATGTTTGTAAGGATGGATAAGAAGTGTAGGGCTTTACCACCCTGGGGATTTGAAACACCAATCTGTCTGACGTGGTGCTTTGCCACCCATGGAGGTAATAAGTTATCCTGCCTCGAACTCGATGACAATGTGCCGCAGAGGGCACACCATAAAGGCTTTGCAGTGGTGGTGGGAGATTGTGTAGTACATTAACCCTAATTCCTGGTCACTGTTGCCGGGATCCCCAACTTCTACCGCAAAAGGGCTGAGAGGTCTGTGGCTGTGGAGGTGTTGCCTTTGTGGGATGCCTCTTTCCTTAGCCTCAAAAAGGGTGGTATTTTTGGAGAAACTACCACACAGCAGTGAAAAGCCAAGGGAGCGCACTGTAGTCTACTCTTTTTAAAGCACTCTAGGGTACAAAATGCAGACAGCCATCTTCAAATCTACCTTCCAAACACAACAGGGAGCCTCACCAGCTCAGACAAGGTTAGAATTTGGAACAGTAAATGAAACAGTAGGAAGAAAGTACGCAAGTATTAAGTACTGGTATACACTGAAACAGAACACGTCAGCCTCGGAATTGCACCAAGCACTATGGGAAGAAATTAGATCCGACACTAAATCCCCATACAACCAGTATCTTGAAAACTCCATAACTGAGACTGGAACAAGAAAACTCTGGGAACTTAACCTGCCTTACCCGGCGTTCAAACAGGCTATAAACAAGTCGACAAAATTCCACTCTCTCTTACTTGATAAAGCCACGTTTACCAACAGAAAACACGCATGGATGGTAATATCAAATTACAAAACACTTGTGGCAGCCCCATACTTAACAATTACATTTCCAGCTCACAGAAAACAGAAATTAATGGGACTCCGTTTGGGGAAATTTCCATTGATTATGGACCAACCAATCTGGGTGCATAATGGACCAAAAACCTGCAGACTATGCGGGAGAAGCAACGAGGACTTTATTCATCTTGTCTGCATCTACCCGAATCTAGCTCAATTAATTCCTTATCAGCAAACAAAGTATGCACATAGTTGGTTATTTTAATGAGCTTCTTAAATTAAACTGCTCCTTTGAGTCAATCAAAATTGATACTTGCAGCAACAAACACAAAATATAAATTGTTGTAAAGTACCTGACACAAGCCAAAAATTATTTGGAGAAATGTAGGGAGTTTAATAAATTCCATTTGGACTTAATATTTTTATATACATTTATACAATTATGTACATTTTTAAACTAACGGTAAAAAGAAGAGCAGTCGGCTTTTAAAGAAGTACAGGAAAAAAGAGAAAAGACAAGGAAGTGATTGTGAGGAAAAGGGTGTAAGCCTCAAAGAAAAAATTGTGACAAGTGAAAAGAAATGTAAACAGTTCCGATCTGTTGCAGCTGTATTAAAAATTCAGCTTGTTTTTCAAAAAGGCCACAGTTAATTGCTACTATTTTTTTCATTCATTTATACAGTCATGGATGACATGTATAATGTTTTGCTGGGGGGTGGTCCTATTTGCACATGACAAAGGGGGCGTCGACGTTTCGACCCGTCTTTCGGTGCATGGGCAAGTTGGAGCCTCGACCTGCGGGTCTTCCTCAGGACAGATGTTGCACACACGTTTTTTACCGTAGACTTCTCAAAAGTGTAACCTAAGGTAAAAATTATTAAAATAGTGGTCAGGATTTTAATAAAATATATATGGATATAGTTATTCCAAGTTGTGTAAGTTGCTTACCCACAGATTACTCATGGGTGGCCTCCGTCCTCCTATTCCGGGATGGACGTGTAATATGAATGACCGTAATGGAGCACCTGTAATTAATAAGGCGTGAACGGTCTATTACTAACTTTATATGGAATTCATTTCAATGTTACTTAAGAAACTTAATGAAACCTAATACAAACTTCAAAAGTGGCTTACCCTAAACTGGGTGGTGCGGCGTCTATGTTGGGTGTTCAGACGGTGTAAGACACAATTCGAGCAGAGCGTCCCCGGACACTGCATAGAAGACAACAAAGGGGCAATAGAATAAGTATTGAGCCCCCCATTTAAATCGTGGTCGCTAGACGCTAGAGGTTAACCAGTCAGATTGCATACCTTACGTGTCAGGCGTCGCACAATGTCGGGTGTCGTACGATGTAACCTTGCAGGTGTTCGAGTAAAGCAAAAAACAAGCTGAATTTTTAATACAGCTGCAACAGATCGGAACTGTTTAAATTTCTTTTCACTTGTCACAATTTTTTCTTTGAGGCTTACACCCTTTTCCTCACAATCACTTCCTTGTCTTTTCTCTTTTTTCCTGCACTTCTTTAGAAGCCGACTGCTCTTCTTTTTACCGTTAGTTTAAAAATGTACATAATTGTATAAATGTATATAAAACTAGCAGCCCGCCCCGGCGTTGCCCGGGGGAGAAGGGGGCTGGGGGCAGCATTTTAAGGCTCTGTGCACTCCCGCCCGCACCGACATTGCCCAGACCACATCCCTCCCGCTTCGCCGCCCGCCCCGACATTGCCCAGCCCGCCTCTCGCCTCCAGCCCCGAAACTGCCCAGCCCGCCTCCCGCCTCGCGCCTCGATCCTCCCGCCCGCCTCCCGCCGCCTGCCTGCCTTTGCCTTGCATGAGCCGCCCGCAACGGGCTCCACTGCCACTCCTCGCCGCCCGTCACCGCTCCTCCCCGCATATCGTCATTATGTCTAGGTCGCGGTCAGCGCTACGTCGCGGCCGGCGCTTGTTTTAGGGGACTACTTTGTTTACAAAATTTAAGTTACGTTTTTTTTAAATTTAATGTCGCCTATGTCCATCTGCACACCCTGAGGATTCCAACAATGTATTGGGTGTGTGGATTGGCGCTGTGGTTCTCGAGTATACCTGGCCAAAAGGTGCAAGTTCTCTCTTTATAATAGTAGAGAATAGATATATATACACAACAACCCTACTCCACTCAGGAAGAAGGCACGCACACGAGGGCTGCAAGGTAAAGGCTTCTTTATTTCATGGGGCCTCCCTCGACCCCTCAACTGAAGAGACACATTTCGTCTGCCTGCGCAGCCTTTCTCAGTCTAGCCAGCGCCATTATCATCGGAACATTTATACCCCCTCACAGTCGTAGACATAGAAAACATACATGGAATTATAAAAAGAGAGGTTAATCTGGAGAGCAGTATTTCCATTAAAACAACTCCTAATGAGTATTGTTGATTGCTGGAAAATATCAAAATACATTGAGGCACTGAGTGTGGTTGATAAATTGTGTTGTCAATGAGCTCATAAACATGCTTAGTGCAAAGAAATAATACATCTAAAAAGTATAATACATCATTGACCCACATTGCCCTTAGTGATATATCCAAGTCTCACTGATACATCGGGTAACATCGCCTTGCTTCTGTCAAGGACATGCGATACTCGAGAGTCTAGTTTGTTTAATCTCAGATGCATTGGCGCAAAGTCCTTCAGAAAATACTCACCCATTAAAATAAAACAAAACTAAAACATAGTATGTTGTGTTTAAAACAGTATAACATCAAAGGAGTCATCATTCACTCAGCCTAATGAGTTCATGGCAAGAACATATCGTCCAGGCTAAGTTCGTAACCCATGTTGATAATTTAAAACGGGAAGCAATCCGAAGTACATCAATTGACCAAACATACTGAATGTATTGGGGCAACCATCTGATACACCACTGGAGGCAAAAAACACATACTGTGTACTTTTGAACTAAATTGTCAGCTTCAAAGTGTGAAGATTGCAACAGTAAGGAACTGCCAGTCCCATAATGCCAGTGTCGTGTAATGAAAACAAGGGCAAAATCCCAAGTCCGTGACACCGTAATTAAAAGCTAAACTTCATGTTTCCTAAGTCCCGGGATGCAGAAGACTAAATAGAAACTCACTAAAAGAAGCCCGACATGTCTCCTGGGTTCCCAACACGGCTTCATTTATTGGCCATGTGGAATAAACGGTAAATGCAAAGTCAAGCCAATTAAAGGTGAAAGTCATGCAGCCTCCATAAAAACCGCAGTGCTAAGTATACCAAACTATTGAACAAAAGTGCAGGGTCGAAGGAGGTCAATTAACAAAAAATGTCTGAGCCAAACAGTCTGATCCGCCCGCCCCGACATTGCCCAGCCCGCCTCCCGCCTCGCGCCTCGATCCTCCCGCCCGCCTCCCGCCGCCAGCCTGCCTTTGCCTTACCTGAGCCGCCCACAACGGACTCCACCGCCACTCCTCGCCGCACGTCACCGCTCCTCCCCACATATCGTCATTACGTGTAGGTCGCGGCCAGCGCTACGTCTCGGCCGGCGCTTGTTTTAGGGGACTACTTTGTTTTCAAAATGTAATTTTTTAATTTCCGTTTTTTTTAAATTTAATGCCGCCTATGTCCGTCTACACACCCTGAGGATTCCAACAATGTATTGGGTGTGTGGATTGGCGCTGTGGTTCCCGAGTTTACCTGGCCAAAAGGTGCAAGTTCTCTCTTTATAATAGTAGTATAGATTATTAAGTCCAAATGGAGTAATTTATTAAACTCCCTACATTTCTCCAAATAATTTTTGGCTTGTATCAGGTACTTTACAACAATTTATATTTTGTGTTTGTTGCTGCAAGTATCAATTTTGATTGACTCAACGGAGCAGTTTAATTTAAGAAGCTCATTAAAATAACCAACTATGTGCATACTTTGTTTGCTGATAAGGAATTAATTTGGTTAGGACCACTGTTTTCTGTATAACGTTGACTACCCAGGTCCTTGAACCTCATTGGGTTACCCCATTCCAGTAATGGCGAATCTAGCTCAAGCTCGAAGCTCTCTGTTAAAAAAGTCTATGAACGAGCGGGGTATAAGAACGTGCAGATCTGCAATTATGGCAACCTTGAACCCAGCAGACACGCGATTGAACTGCCTATTACTAAAGTTCCTTGCAGCCCACTCCCAAGCGCTAAAACACACCATGGCACCCTGTCAACAAAAGGATAACACAACTGTGGTAGCTCGGGCAGAGAGCTCTCCGGAACATAAAAGAGGAAAACATCAAGAACTTCAGAACTAAGCTAGACAGACTGCATTTTTATTACACTTCATTCGATTTTAAATAACAAACTCGGTTTTAGACGGAGAGTGTTATAGAATATACTAACAGAGATTGTACATATATATTAAGAAATTTTAAACACATTAGTCGATTCCTGTAAAATGTATTGTTGTGGTTTTAATTAACTGAAACAATAAAAATCTTTCATTTCATTTCACTCTAGGGTAGAGTCTGCATTGTCTCTGAAGAGAGGGTGCCATTTAATAGCATTTCCATAAATGAAGCTTAGATATCACTGGTGAGGCCTGTGGATGTGATCCATGCATGGCTCGAAACACCAACCTTGCAACAATTGTCCAACCCAAACAGTCAGTAGTGCCCATGCTTGACCTGTTCACATACTTTTCTGCACCTTGGCTGTCTTATATGAGCTGCTAAAGATTGGCTTGGAGGTCACCAGGGACCGCAGGCTAGCTGTCATTCATCATATCCCATGGATGCATGTTCCTCCATGGAAGGGCCAGTTGGAGAGATGGGACCAGTGTCAGGAGATGTGTCTAAGCCACTGGCCACCTGGACATCCAATAATATGTTCTCCTCATCATGTAGCTCAGGCTCCATCTCCATCATCATCATTGTGTGGTTCAGAGTCTGAAAAACATGGTAATTGAAGCGTCACTTCAGTCTGTGGTTAAGGTTGGCAAGATTTCAGCCGAGTTGGATTTGCTTCCAAGACAGAGAGGACAATATGGTTTTTGCTCCGACATAGCTTATACATGGGCTAACGCTGGAGGTCACTGTGTCAGGAGTGTAGGCTAAGTAGATGTCTGCCCCAGAGCCAGGGAAGACCCCAGCACAGGGGCAAGAGGCACAGTCGGGATGGAACCGCCAGATGAAAACCGACTGGAGTCCTCCTCAGATCCGCAGGGCCCGGAGGAGTGCCAAAGGGAGCCAAACATTTGCAAGATGTCCTCTTTGAAGACCTTGATCTCTTGTGTTGTCACCGGTGGACTTGGGAATTTAGGCTGGATCAGGAAAATTGCAGGATCGGTTCAATGGCAGGGGGCTGGGATAGAGACCTCGAGGTACCCTGTCGTCCACTTGATTCTCCTGAAGATAGACACAGGAGGAATGAAAGTCATGCTTCAACTTAATTTTATAATCCTTCTCTCACACCAGACTGATAAGTTCACCACTGTGCCGTGTCAATGTGCTCATTCATTGATTTCCACTTGTACTTTGTTTTATTTATGTATTCGTTTAGTAAACTGCTAGCTCTTGAGATACTGCCCCTTTGTCAAGCTGACTGCCAGTGAAAGCAATGGTCTGTATTGATTCCTATCCCCATCCTTTCTGGAACAACTATTGATCTAGTTGGGATTGAAGTGCCAGAGACTTAACGTCAGTTATCGGAGGAGTCTAAACTCGACAAACATAACTTGGTTGCAGCAAAGTTCTTTGCATTAATAGGAAGTTATGAACCTATTCAAGATTGTGCACAATCAGAACACCTTTTTCCTAGGTAATTGCGTTTCTTCACTCATCAGGTGGGGAGGCAAAATGTGGCGTTTTAGCTGTTTGGGCCTGCAAGACGTTTTGGAGATGTTAACCTGAATGACGAATGCAGTGCTCTTTGAAAAGATCTTGTCCTTTCCTCTTTTCTGAACTGTATGCATTGTGTGGTTAGCCTAATATGCAGTGGCATGTTGTTCTCAATTCTTAACGCTTAGTTGAAGAATGCTTGCTTCTGTGCCTTTTTAGGTCAAGCCTTAGCACTTTTTCTATTGGGTTTTTAGAAAGACAGCACCCAATTGGGCAAATGCGGGTGCATGTCCCACCTTTCCCTAGAAATGTATCCGCCCGCGGCCTACGGCTTGCGGTTACGAGCAGGGGTGCCATCTGTTCGGGATAATGTCACCATCTGTTTTTAATTAGAGCGTTCGCCGCGCTGCCAAACTCACTCACCCCCACTTCTCTCTCGCGCCATTCTTTTTAACCAACCCTCCCTTCACATGCCAAATGCAACGAGAAACTTGTGCATTCGCTGTCATGCTTTGCCCATTACTGTTGACTTGTCGAAGGAAGAAGGCAGCAGAATCGTGTTTAGGCACTGGTGGCTGAGGCAGAGGTAACGAGGCCTCTGCTTACACACAAGGCTCCTGATTTTCTCTACTGTGCAGCATACTCCAGCCCCGCCTTGACTTGCACACTTGGATAACTCACTTTCGCCTCATTTCAATTAGGCTCCTCATTTTCTATACTGTGCTTGCTTTCTGTTTTAGTACTGATTTGGTACTGGCATTATATAATAGAATCTCACACAAAAGGAGGGGTGAGGGTAACAGCTCACCTACTCCGAACCCCTTGTCCAAACATTATAACACCAGAAGGGGTAGGGAGGATTCAAAATCAAGAACATGCAGTGGCACAAATAGTGTTGAATAAAACTGCCCTCACTCACACACAAATGTGTGTGACATGCTTCATCAACGGGTCTGCTTACAATACACACTGGCGTAGCCACGCACAGGATGGAGCATAGGGTAGGGAAAGACAAACAACACAAAAAAAACCTACACGGTGGTGAGAGGCGAGCATTAAGAGGAGCACCACCCTTGGAATAAGTGTGACTACAGGGGGTCTCTCCTGGCCCTCTGCCAGTTCTAGTTCGACTATGATATGAACTCGTAATTGTACCTTGTACGAGGGGAATTTCTTCCACGCGGAAGAATATCAATGTGTCTTAAGCCCCGATAACTGACCAAGGAAAGGTAATAAGGGGGTTTTCAACTGGGACTTGTAGAAGTCCTGAGGAAGACCGATTTGACCCTACACTGGGGGCATGTTGGCACGGTTGAAACATGTTAACAATCACGGCAGTTAAGGAGGGGTGTTAGGAGTACCTAGATAGCTTCAGACACCAACATCCTTCACTATTTTTAATCCTGGCCGGGGGACCTTTGAATAAAGTTTAATTGTAGGATGCCCCCCGAGTTAGTTTTAGTCACTGTTCACTGCACTATCTCTATCACTGTTCCCAGTCACTTTGTTGGTACTCATTAGGTTTTGTGTTGTTTGTGTTCTCCTACCCTATGCTCCATCCTGTGTGTGGCTACGCCAGCGTGGATTGTAAGCAGACCCGATGATGAAGCATGTCACACACATTTGTGTGTGAGTGAAGGCAGTTTTATTCAACACAATTTGTGCCACTGTATGTTTTTGATTGTGAATCCTCCCAACCCCTTCTGGTGCTATAATTATATAATAGGAGCCAGCAGCGGCGGCACACAGGCTGCCATGTGTTTTGGGTCAGGTTTCATTTCTAGACCTTGCCGCTTTCATTAGAAGGCTCGTCCCCTCCACGAGAGTGCGCTTTCATTTTCTTTAAAACACAAAGCAACAGAAACAAAATCAATTACGGTGACATCTTACTTTTCAGCTGAATGGTATGCACTGTCTAATGAGCGGGCTTTGGCCAACAAGCCTACCCTGGAAGGCAACAAGCAGCTGCTACAGTAGTTAAAGCTCCTTAAAGACCACTCATGTCTTGGGGAGGAAGGGAACAATCCTCGTGGGGTTTCAGTAAAAAGCTACATTGTGATGCTTAACCATTTGTTGACCGGATGATCATGCTTCTGGTAAACAAAACAGAAGAAGGTTAGCAATCAGCATTTTACCATAACTGTTGTGGAGGAAAACCAAACATAAACAGCAGGTAGGCACAACGTAACTCTACAGAGTGCATGATTTTGCTCCACCACCTCAGAAATCTGCAAGCACTTCTCCTTTCATTCCTTTTTATTTTTTGCATTATGAAGAGCGAATGAAGGTAGCAAAGCACTTTACATAAGTACTAGTTCCATTACAGAAATCTGACTGGTGGGTGATAATGTGCTGCATGGCTAAACACTTATAAGGTCCTAAAGGCGAGACCTATTGGCTATACCAATGCTGGTTTTATTTCCCAGTACTTCTTGACTAGAAAACTGTCAATGCCCTGACTCATTCTGCCCTGACTCATTCTGCTGGCATCTGGAGGTGTTCAGTTTTTGAAAACAGGTTGTGAGAGATGCTATTCTTCGCTCTAGTCTTGTAACAGCATCCATTTATAAATGCAGCACAGTCTGAGAGATGTGAATTTATTAGTTCAGTATATTTAGGAGACTTGTGACGTCAGAGCGGGTTCCGTTCACTGGTGTAACAGTGGTGTTATCAATACCAATAAATAGGGCATCGCCACGTCTTATACCATAACCAGCAGCGTTTCACCACAGCTGCTGGTCTTGAATCACTGCTTGTACATCTTTCTTCATTATTAGGCATGAAAGCATTTTCAGAATTCAGACATGTGAGTTACATTTTAACTAAATACTTCACAATGCAGTGCAATAATGTGCACATTGGTGTCAATGCCCATTCGTTTTTCTGATCACTCCCCGGTCTTTGTCCAATGTATGTCACATATCCCAGGCCGAAGTCGAATATTCCCAATACACCCTGGTGTTGTATTTCTATCTAGGACCCTAATTCGATATTCCCGATTCATGCCCTTATGTGGTTATAACAAATAGTTTCCTTATAAAGGCATAAGAATCCTATTCATATTTAGTATTAGCCTATGCAGTCCGAAACACGCCAAGGCTACTCCCATAGACTCCTAGAAAGCACAACGCGTTCTTTATACAAACCAAGCCTCCAGCAGCCCGGGAAAACCCCTTGCTTTTGTTTTGATTTGCACAAGAACTCCTGGAGTCCAGAAAGAACTGTTAGTTCTCATTGATGTCTTATGTCCAACCTTACATCAAACCCGGCACCTTTCAGGTATAAGTATACCAACGTTGCCTTAAGCAAACACACGGTGGTGTGGAGCAGAGCGGCTATCTACTTATCCGAAGCCCAGCTGATGCGAGAGCCCAAGGAAGCCGCCCCTCCCCTTTGAGGCGCTGGAGAAGCTGCTCTTTCTCACGCCGAGAAAATCCAGCTCCGGTGTTCCCAAGTCACCCTCGCGGGTTGCTGGGAGAGTGAGTCCTGAGAAGCGAGATACAAGACCTCCTTCATTGTATAACCAAGGTACGGAGCTGACTAAAACCTTAGAGAGAATTCTTGATTCCAATACTTGGCAAAAACCTAACTTAACTTAAAAACTGCAACTTACTTACTCCTTCCCACGTATTAGGCTTAGGTCAGGTACACCGGGGTCGGCGTATCTTAGAAGCACCAGTTGAGTTTGTTAGTCAATGTTTTTATGTATGTATATATTTTATCCAATTTAAAGTATCATATGGCTAAGAAACCATATCAATACTTTTACAGTATTATTTCATAATACTCCTTTTACTGTACGCATTTTACTTTATAATAAGTATTGCAATAGTGGCAATTCATTTCTCTTGCATGAGAAAGAACACTGCTCAATAAAATAACACCTTTTATTGAAAACGCCCGTCCCTCTATTTCTCTGCACTCTGGTGAAACTAAGCATGCACGATTGACTGAGTGAAATAGCTGTCTATTGTTTTCACACGACTCTAGAGATACACTCTTTATTCTGTGGGAGCAAAGTTGTCATGTTTATGCGGTTGTCAGAAACTAATCCCTTCTTGTCTAAATCAGGACGGTTAACCCTTTCCTGAACATTCGAGAAAGTTTCTAGTGACCTCTGAGCTAGCTGGCAAAACTAATTAAGTCTAATATAGTCAGTAGAGACCTAGATGACCTCAGTCCTACGTCTACACTGCTGTTTGTATTATTTCAATGCGCAGAGCCTATTGGGAATATAGGAACTACACTACATGGCGCCCAACGTTTGGTAAGGCGATAATCTAACGCAAGACATAGAGTAACTCAGTCGTGCTTTTCACACAGACCCCTTTTCCCGTAAAAACTCCAATAGACGTCTGGAGTGGGTAAAAGGTTAATAGGTTTAGTCAACGTTGAAGGATACAGTGTTCCAAAATATTGTGCACCTAATCTTTGTTTCCTTGAAACTTGATCTGCAACAGAAACTTTCTTTCAGTAAAAATGGGAGAAAGTGAAGACGAAAGGGAGCAAGCTAGAATAGCAGCTCAACTCCTAGCGGATGACACAACCATCCAAGACAATGACCCGAATGCTATAATCATTCCGGTCAATACTAGAAGAACTATAACTCTTAAACTCATAGAAAATGGACTATCACCAAGAGGTGGTACGGTCATATTCGTGATAGAGGCACATGAGTTTCGGCAGACAGAGGTATTATATTCATGGATACATTTTCCAGCAGCACACGCTGTGACAAAAGATTTCCACTATTACAAAATAGTGGAACCTCCGGATATATACACACCTTTCAAGGACGTTGAAATCCCACTAACTTACCAAGAGCACCTGCTCTGGTTTAATGGCGCCCTAAAACATCAAAATCACATCACCAGGCACGGTCCACTAGGTAGACCAGGAGCCACGTGGCCGGTTCTAGCCAGCTACACACCACATCCAGACATTGATAAAATGTCAGACCGGGAACTTTTAGCTCAGCTAAAACTATTAATTAAAATACATAGACAATTGGTCCAATATGTCATGCGGACTACAACAGTCCAAATAGCAATTAACATCCCACTGCTGACCACTCATCAGGGGATTACAAATAAAAATACACCACAGAACATACAATCATGTCTGGGAAAAATACCCATAAAACGGGAACAAATTCCATTCTGGTTAGCTCAGAAAATAACTCAAATAGAGGCAGTATTTCCTAATACTACACCTCATGAAAAACACAGAATTCTGACTATCTGCCTCCCAATGGGGGTCGCACCACATGTGGAGGACTGTGACACTTGGGGCACGGTCTTTGCTTCCATCTACACAAAAACACATGGTGTTCCGTCTATGGCGGTTATACCAGATGTACTAAGACAAATTCAGAACGAATACGGTCCAGAACCAGCTTTAACATTAGGTATGAAATTACTAAAAAACTTTAAGCAGGTCTCGGCTATATTATTAGCCAACATAAGAGGAGAAGCAGCATGTGTGGCAATCCACCAGAAATTGAAGGAGACAGATATAACAGACCAACCATTTGAACTTGCCAGAATCATAGAAAAATCCTATGAAGAGCTAGGAAGAGATAGTTTGGGTGGGAAACCAGTAAAACCCCAACTAACTGAAAATCCTGAAAAAACATTTATTAAAAATAATCTAAATACTCCAAAAAAGAGTTGGGATGGTAATAAACAATCCACTCCCAAGGAAAAACGACTCCAGTCCAGAGGAAGGTCTCCTCAACGGAAAGCAAGATCTCTTGACCGAGGAGGCAAGTCTCCCCAACGGGAATCCTCTGAAAAAATATATAATCTAAGAGATAGGGATAAATTGGGAAAACCTGATAGATATCAAGATATTGATACACATCCATCTCCCTCTTTTCAAACTTCCTCACAGAAATCGGAAAGAGGAGGACGGTCAGAACACAAGGAAGAGCACGTCAAGTCCAAAGACAAAGAACCTGCTAATCAAAGAAAAAAATCACAATTTCCCAGAAAGAAGGTAGCAAGTATTAAAATTAAACATGCCGAGGATTCTGAGGACACAACTGAAAAACGGAGAGTGGGCCCAGACAATGCTAGACAGCGCAGCAGAAGTGACCATAGCTCGCAAGATCCTGATGAATCTTCTGGAGACAGTGAACACGAATGAATACATTCAAGTGGAAACTGCAGACACTCGAGTGAGCGTGCCCCATAAACTATATGAAATAACAATATGTATAGAGGGAGATAGAACTAGGAAAATAAAAGGTCTCTTTTGGGAGAAACAATCTAAAGGCTATGACATCCTGTTAGCTGAAAAAGACTGGCCACCAGAGTTTGTCAGGGAGTGCTCTCATGGCGAAGAAATAATTATGCCTGACTTCTCAAATCATATTCCAATTCATAAAAAATACACATTCACAAGAAAATGGGCAGTGGCCCAAGCCCCTGCTTTATATAAAAATCATGTAGGATGGGATGAGGGCTCTCCTCACCACAAAATCCAGTTAAAAAATCAACCTACTGCACAAAGGCAGTACCCAGTTAAACAAGAAGCTAAAAAGCAAGTCAGGGAGATCTTAGATCAACTTGAATATCAAGGAGTGATTGAAACATGCACCTCACAAATGAACAATCCCTTAAACTCCTGCTGCAAAACTTTTGCAGTACAAAACTCACACAGTGCAGCACTAATGAACAACATTGTGCGCAAAAAATATAAAACGACATTAGATATCTCTAATGGATTCTACTGTAAAAACATTGCACCTGAAAGCAGGTATTTGAAAGCTTTCTCAATAATGGGGTCACAAAAACAATTTTGTCGACTCCCACAGGGATTCAAGAATAGCCCAGAATTATTCTCAGCGAGAGTAATAGAGTTACTACAAATATATGATGATGAGGCATTATCATATGTCGATGACATCTATCTTACAGACGATGACCTGGAGACTCACTTAAAAAGAGTGAACACCATAATACTTGGCTTCGCATCAGAGGGTTACAAATTCAACTTTAAAAAGTCAAGAATTGCCCATCTAACTGTCCTGTTTTTAGGATATGAATTATCAAGTGAAGGCAAAAGCCTGGCAGACAACTTCCTAGAGAAGTGTGCAGTACTCCAATCACCGAAAACGCTGAAAAACTTACAATCAATTCTAGGCTTCCTGAATTTCGGTAGAAGATACATTCTAAATTATGCAGAGCGGGTTAAACCTCTCTATGAATTGATAAATCCTGATTTAAAACCAATACATTGGACTCAGAAACACACAGAAATTTTAAGATCATTACAAACAGACATGTTAACTAAAACAAAATTACAAACTCGCGAAAACATACGTAATCTTTTAATCCGAGTCATCCCAGGAAGATGTGGATTCACATACCTGACCTCTAATGAGTGAGAAACGGTACCCATAGCTTACGAATCACATTTGTACACTGAAGCTGAAATGAAATTCCGTTCTACAGAAAAAATTCTGACAGCGGTCCAAACTGTTGTAGCAAGAGAAAGGCCCTGGCCCAAGGAAAGAGAATAACTGTTTATACAGCAGAATCAGCCCTTGAGGCATTAACAAGTCCACGCAATCTGAATGCAGTGGCATTAGATCCAAAATGGATACAATGGGAAAATTCTCTTGCTACACCAGACGTGAAATACTATTTTGACCCAAAACTGAAAAAACTAGATCATCTAGAATACGAACAAGACTATCCTCTACCAATCGAAATCCTCCCGCTCGAACAATATACCTGTGTAATCTATATGGACAGATTTGCACACCATTACAATGTAGAGAAAAAATCCTACAATGCAGCGTGCGCGATTGTTAAAGGTCGCTGGCGCTCTGGTAAATTCAAACCAATGATTACCAAAACGGAATCACTCAGAAACTGTTCAGCTCAGCGAGCTGAAATAAGATCTTTAAAGATGGCGCGTGAAAATGCCGATAGCGAATTCCCCACACTGATAGTGTGCGATTCGCATTACTGCGTCAAGTCATATAATAGTGACATGCAGACATGGAGCAAAAACGGTTACAAAGATGACACAGGTGCCACAATAAAGCATAAAAAGCTTTGGGAACAAGTAGTTCTATTACAGAAAGAACTACAAAAGACTCACATGATACATACACTGAGTCATCAATGTGCTGGCGTTCACGTTGCAGGGAATTCATTGGCTAATAGAGCCACAGCGGAAGCGGTTCAACTGGCTCCCCTAGCCTCAAAAAAGCGTTCTAAAAAACACATAGATGGAGAAATCATGCCGGCGATAAAATCATCGCTAAAAGGCGATTATGCAGCATTACCTCTCAACTATCCACTCAGTAATACATACATAATTGATGCAAACTCCGTTCCTTTTGCTCATATCCCTGGAGTGGGGGATAGGGTAATTCCAAACACGAACCTGAGAATTTTCTGGATACAAGAAGCACACATGGGATTGGGTCTGAGGCACCAAGAGATCCTGAAATCTCTAATAGAATTACAATCAGAATACTAGTGGCCGGGGATGAGCCTGCAAATTTACAAATTTGCAATGGATTGTCCAGACTGCAACAGAGATCGCAGTTCATCAGCCCGCACGCCCTCCCCTCCGCTGACTACATCCTCCTCGGGGACCTCAACTTCCACCTGGAGAACAACAACGACCGCAACACCACCACCCTGCTGGACAACCTCGCCAACCTCGGACTCAAGCAACTGGTAACCACCCCCACCCACTACGCCGGACACACACTCGACCGTGTCTTCTCATCCAGCAAGGACATCGCCTTCAGCCACGCCACCGGACTCCACTGGACGGACCACAGCTGCGTCCACTTCAGCTTCAGAAGAACCACGATCCACCACCACCAGCAACAGGTTGCACGCAGAAGCTGGAACAAGATCACAGCCGACCAACTCGCAACTTCCCTGAGCAAGAACCCACCCACCAGCGCGAAGAACCCCAGCCAAGCGGCCACCAACCTCACGAAGTGGATCAGCGACTGCGCAGATGACCTCGCCCCTTTGAAGACCCCGCCCAGCAGACCCGGCAGCAAGAAAGCCCCATGGTTTACCGACGAACTCAAGAGCTCCAAGAAGAACTGCAGAGCCCTCGAGAAAGCCTGGCGCAGAGACCCCACACCGGACAACATGACTGCCCTCAAGCTCGCCACCCGGAAACACCACCAACTGATCCACGCCACCAAGAAAACTGCATTCAAGGATCGACTGGACAACAACGCACACAACAGCAAGGAACTCTTCAACATCGTCAAAGAGCTCTCCAACCCCAACGCCGGAAACAACGACATCACCCCTTCGCAAGACCTCTGCAACTCCCTCGCCTCCTACTTCCACAACAAGATCGCGGAAATACACAACAGATTCAGCACTCAGCCGACGCACGCCACGACCGAACCACTGCCCCCCACCACCACCCTCCACGCCTGGACCCAGATCAGCACCGAAGACACCGTCCGCACGATGAACTCCATCCACTCCGGATCTCCGACCGACCCCTGCTGTAGTAATCCACTCCAGTATTTTTGGTGAAAGTAGATTTATTGTAGCAGAAGAACACAGTACAGCATCTGCTCAGCAGGACAGGTCCAGTAGTAATACAGTATAGAATGTAGAACCATAAACCATAGCAACAGATTGCAGTACAGGGTTTGTAAAGCAACTAATGGCAGGATCTACTTAAAGAGATACACACAATATATACATATGAAATACAACACATCTTATCCCTAAAAAGAAAAGAAAAGAAAGAAAGAAAGAAGCATAAAGAAAGAGAAGAGAAAAGAAATGATAAAACAGGAAGATGAAAACAAAGAAAACAGGAAGAAACTAAATTAAAATGAAAAAGGCAAAAAGTAGAAAATCAATCTCTAAATCGAAGAGGCACATTGACAATTCTCTTATTAGTTTTAACTCTTGAAGAAACAGAATCATTCTTTATAGGTAGCTTAACATTGTCGAAACCAGGAGTGTAAAAATTAGGACACTTAACAACCCGTCTAACATTCCAGACTTTGCCATCATTAGTTACAATGCTGTTGGTGTTAACTTTTACAACTTTTCGAACAGGACCAAATTTAGAAACACCCTTAATCAGAAACCCAGGTTTACGTATCCTGACAAAATCTCCCACTGCAAAATCAGGAATTCTCACATTGTGCTTAGAATCATGGTATTCTTTCATCTTCTCCTGATGATGTTTGACCCTCAGAGAAGTACTTCGCATGTCAACGGGAGTAGAAATAGCAGAAGAACTAAACTTTTCTTTCATCCACCACGGACACAATTTTGACACCGGTTCCCTCCCTCTCAATAAACGAAAGGGACTAAGTTCAGTAACTGAATGAGGAGTTATTCTGTACAACCATAACCTTTTTCTAATGACTTTTTTCCACACATTGGAAGTCTTTCTTGCCCATTCAACTGAGTCTTTCAAGACGCGATTAAACCTTTCTACCTGTCCATTACCTTGTGGTTCGTAAAGAGGTGTTGTGATGTGTTTAATCCCACAAGAGCTAAGATAATCCTCTACTTCAGTAGAAATCAATTGTACCCCATTATCAGTAATCAGGACCTCTGGACTACCTTCTCTTGCAAATACCTCTCTAAGAAATTCAACAATGACCTGCGAAGAAGCAGAAGAAACAAACCTAACCTCAGGCCATTTTGAATGGTAGTCTATCAACACCAACGCAAAACGGGCGTCTTGAGGTAAACAATTGAAAGGACCAGAAATATCAAGTGCTAACTTCCTCCAGGGATTCTCTGGCCAGGAAATAGGTATGAGAGGAGCAGGGTAGGTTTTCAACATTTTGTCACTGTTAACACATATAGAACATTCACGAACCACTCTGTCAATCATTTTATCCATTCCTGGCCACCAAAAACTAGTTCTCACTAATCTCTTCATGGATGACATTCCCAAGTGACACTCATGAGCAAGCCTGATAATTTCTTCTTGCATATCCTCAGGAGGCACACATTTTCCACTTTTAAAAACCAGATTATTATCAATTTCCAATTCACTAAGAACCTGATGAAAAGATTTCAACTCTGGAGGTACCATATTGCTACTAGGCCAACCCTTCAAGATATAATCCTTAAGAATATTCCAATTCTTGTCACGTGTAACAGCATTATCCCAAAAAGATTCTGAAATGGAAGAAAATTCATCTCCTACAAAATCTTTTAAAGAAGCAACAAAATCAACATCCTCTTCTTCCTTATTATCTGCAACAAATTTTAAGTCACAAGGGAGCCTTGAAAGACAGTCAGCTGTAACATTGCTCCTTCCGGGAAAATACTCTACATCAAAATTATACTCTTGCAAACGAGACATCAATCTGGCAATCCGTGCTGTGGCGTTCCGACCACCACCAGGAGAAAGTATGGAGACTAGCGGTTTGTGGTCCGTTTTCAATAGAAAACGACTACCCCATAGAAAATTCCGGTAATGTTCTATTCCCCAGACACATCCCAATAGCTCTTTCTCTATGACAGAATACTTCCTTTCTGTTTCACTCAATGTCCGGGAAGCAAACGCTACACACCACTCATCATTCCCACACTTCTGTGACAAAACTCCTCCTAGCCCATACTCACTGGCATCCACAGTAACTACACAAAGCTTATTTATGCAGAACGGTTTCAAAGTAGGAGCATTGGCAATCTCATGCTTAATAGTTTGAAAAGCAGACTCCTGTTTCTCACCCCAGTAAAACTCTACTTTCTGTCTTGTCAATTCTCTCAAAGGTTCCATTTTAGTTGCAAACCCTTTAATAAACTTGCTATAGTATTCACACAAGCCATTAAAAGAGAGCAATTTTTCCTTATTGTCAGGACATGGTGCTTTAACTATAGCTTCAACTAAGCATTTCTTGGGAACAACACCATTACCGGAAAGAGTGTGTCCAGGATATTCCACAGATTCACAGAACATTTTGCACTTGTTGTCCTTCAAAGTGAGACCATGCATTCCCAGTCTCTTGCAGACCTCCATGACATGTTCCTTGTGAGATGCATTATCGGGAGAAAACACCAGGATGTCATCCTGAAAGCATCTCACAAACTTGTACAGGTCCTTGAAAATGTGATGCATAGTACGTTGGAAAACTGATGCCGCAGAGGCTAACCCAAAAGGCATTCTTTTATACTGAAATAAACCCTCAGGAGTGAGAAAAGCTGTCAACTGTTTGGATTCATCTGCTAACACAATTTGGTGATATGCTGAGCGCAAATCAAATGTGGAAAAGACTTTCGCTCCCTCTAACATACATACCACCTCATTTATATTAGGTAGGGGATGGCAGTCTACTACGATATTTGAGTTGAGAGCTCTCAAATCTACACATAACCTGAGACTTTGATCGGATTTTCGGGCTAAAACAATGGGCGAAACCCATTCAGAAGACTCAACTTCTTCAATTATGTCATCATCAATCAAGTTTTTCAAAAGTGCTTTAAGATCATCTCTGACATTTATAGGAACATTTCTTAACTTTTGTGTAACAGGAATGGTTCCTTTTTTGAGTCTAATCAAGTGTTGAAAATTATGGAGTTTTCCTAATTTCTTTGAAAAAACCTTAGGGAATAAGTTAATGATCTCATTTATCCATACATCAGTACCAATTATAGTTTTGACAGAATGAGTTTCTTTTAGGCAATCATCAATCATGACAATGGGATCAAATTTCCTGGGATTGAGAGTAATACCGAAACTCCATTGATCCCTCCATCCAAGCACATTCACTCCTTTTGTAGCAATATATAATTTAACAAACCTCATTCGACCTCTAAAATGCATGTCTACTCCCAAATATCCTTCCATTGGGATGACAGACTCATCAAAAGTTTTTGCAAGTATGTCAGAAACTTTAAGGTCTGTAAGAGTAACAATACCTTCAAACATTTCAGTGAAATACTGTTTAGTGATAATAGTCCAAGGTGATCCTGAATCGGCCATTAACTTAAGATCCACCCCCAAAACATGTACTATGCACTCAGGTTGTTTAAGGTGAATCAGTTCTTGTTCATTGGCATCAACAATGGAAACAACTATGCCTCTTTCACAATCATTTCCAATATCTTTGCCAGCAACATCAAATTCTTGCACAGAGTCAGTGACAAAAGAAACTCTATTTCTATTAATATTTCCAGAAACAGTATTGTTTCCCGTAGTAGTCTTGCATACACTGCTGAAATGTCCTTGTCTACCACACTTGTTACATTCTTTCCCAATAGCAGGACATTTCGGAAAAGAAGCAGCATGACTAGTACTACCACATCTAAAACAATGGAAGAATTTGTCATTCTTTTTGTAAGAACGTTGAAAAGAACTACTGGTACGTTGTACGTTGTTAGAAGACGATGCAGAAGACATATCAGATTTAACAGCGCATACTTCGGAGGAACTGTCTTTGTCTTTCTTATCCAAACATTTTATCCATTTGTCTGATTGTTCAATAGCTTTAGCTGCAATAATAACATCTTTCAAATCCGGATCTCCCATAATCCATAGTTTTTCTTGAATTTTCTTGCTTTTAGTATGAACTATGATCTGATCTCTGATCATCTCGTCAGAGATAGGACCAAAGTTACAGTTAGTAGATAAATAACGTAAGGCTGTTAAAAAATCATCAAAAGTTTCAGATTCTTCTTGAGCCCTAGTATAAAACTTATAACGATTCAAAGCCACACTAAAAGTAGGTTTAAATCTAGCTTCAAGACGAGTCATTGCATCATCAAAAACATTTCTATCTCCTCCTCCATCATGTAGAGGAAGTGTTCTGAATACCACCTGACCTTCAGAACCCAAAGAATGCAATAAGATATTTTTTTTCCTCTCTTGTGAAAATCTCTCCCCATCTATAGCTTTTAAGAATGTCAAAAATTCTTCTTTCCAGCGAATCCATGGGATGGGAGGTTCTCCTTTGTTTTGTAGAAACTTAGGGGGGGGATCAAACTGCATGTTTGATAAAAATGTTTAAGTCTATGAATATTGGGAATTAAATAATAAATGTACATGAAAAATAAAATAAATAATTTTGTAAAATCGTGAGTAAATAAAATAATAATAAGAGTCAAACCTGTTGGAGAGCTGACAGAAATTTTGATGAAAAATTGATCCTTTTGTGTTCAAAACGAAGAGTTTTGGACTGTAAATGCCTCTTGCGCGTTGGAAACGCGATAAACTTAATACGGAGCTTCGTTGCTAAGCAACCGGTAAACGAAAATGGCGTCAACGTGTGCGCGATGACGTCAAGCGCACACGTACAACCATTGAGTTTTGTACATGGAAGCAGAGCGTCACGCCTGAGGCAAAACAATGGCGTGCAGGCAGTTGAAGAGCGCGGAGAGAAACGGTTGCCGTGGGAGCAAGGCAGCAGTTTAAAAGTAAGCAAACTGTAGATGCGAAGGCAAATAATTGTCACAAAAATAGTAGAAAGTCACAGAAGTATCAGAAAAACACAGCGAGGTACCTGTGTGGGGTTTCAAGAGTCTCTGTAAAATGTAAGCTTTTCCAAGATTTCTTTCGAATGAGAAAAATGAACAAAATCGATAAAAGTCGCAAAAATAGTTTGTAGAGATAGCAAAAATGAGGTGAAAACCAAGCCAGTATTTCCAAACGTTGTGGAAGTACAAACAATGAAAAAAGAAAAATATACTTTACATGAAAGTCCAAGAAACTGATGAAAATCATGCAGCGCAGGTTAGAATCCTTTGGTTGCTCCTGTGTTCCCAAATGTAGCAAACCAATGAAATCGTCGCCAATATATACATATGAAATACAACACCTGCCCTCACCACGTCTTCAACAAGGCCGACGCTGTCATCACACCCCACCTACGGGACATCATCAACACCTCCTTCGACATCGCCACCTTCCCGGAGAGCTGGAAGCACGCCGAACTCAGCGCTCTACTAAAGAAGCCATCAGCCGACCCCACCGACCTCAAGAACTACCGCCCCATCTCTCTGCTCCTGTTTCCTGCAAAAGTCATCGAGAAGACCGTCAACAAACAGCTGGCCCCCTTCCTCGAGACGAACGGATCCCTCGACACCTCGCAGTCTGGCTTCCGGGCCAACCACAGCACCGAGACCGCCCTGATCGCAGCAACCGATGACATCCGAGCCCTGCTCGACAACGGAGAAACAGCGGCCCTCATCCTCCTGGACCTCTCCGCGGCCTTAGACACTGTCTGCCACCGTACCCTAGTGCAGCGCCTCAGCGACGTCGGAATCCAGGAGAAGGCACTGGAGTGGATCATCTCCTTCCTCGCCGGAAGAACACAGAGAGTCCGCCTCCCCCCGTTCAGATCAGAAGCCACCGAAGTCATCTGCTGCGTTCCTCAAGGCTCCACGCTCAGCCCAACCCTCTTCAACGTCTACATGAGCCCCCTCGCAGCCATCGCACGCCAGCACAACCTCAACATCATCTCCTACGCCGACGACACCCAGCTGATCCTCTCCCTCACCAACGACCCCGCCACCGCCAGAGCCAACCTACACGATGGGATGAAAGAGGTAGCCGAATGGATGAAGAACAGCCGCCTGAAACTGAACTCAGACAAGACGGAAGTCCTCATCCTGGGCTCCTCGCTCTCCGCCTGGGATGACTCCTGGTGGCCCCCCGCCCTGGGCACCGACCCAAACCGACAGATCACGCACGCAACCTGGGCTTCATCCTGGACTCCTCCCTCTCCATGACCAGACAAGTCAACGCCGTCTCCTCGTCGTGCTTCAACATCCTGCGCATGCTACGGGAGATCTTCCGGTGGATCCCCACCGAGACCAGGAAGACGGTCACCCAGGCCCTCGTCACCAGCCGCCTGGACTACGGCAACTCCCTCTACGCCGGAACCACCGCCAAAATCCAGAAGAGACTCCAGCGGATCCAGAACGCCTCAGCACGACTCATCCTGGACATCCCCCGCCCCAACCACATCTCCCGCCACCTGAGAGACCTGCACTGGCTCCCGGTCAACAAGAGAATCACCTTCCGTCTCCTCACCCACGCAAACAAAGCCCTACACAACCAAGGCCCAGGATACCTCAACAGCCGCCTCAACTTCTACGCTCCCAAACGCCAGCTTCGAACGACCGGCCACTCCCTCGCCGCCGTCCCCCGCATCCAAAGAGCCACCACAGGGGGAAGGTCCTTCTCCTACCTCGCCGCCAAGACTTGGAACTCCCTCCCGACCCACCTCCACCTGACCCAGGACCACCTCGCCTTCAGGAAGCAGCTCAAGACCTGGCTGTTCGAGCAGTAGCAGACCCCCCCTCCCACAGCGCCTTGAGACCCTCCGGGTGAGTAGTGCGCTATATAAATGCTTTGATTGATTGATTGATTGATTGGTTGTGAACCGGACCAGACTATTGCCAGGATACCTTTATTAGAAAGCATCAGGCGATCTATACGCAGAAATCCAGCCGGAGAAATGCGTCCCCATAATTATTAAGACAAAATTCACTTAAAGATGTGGCCCCAGCGCTCGGCTGATGCTAGAACTGTTATAAAAGATTTGCGAGTCTTTATCGGCACATACGCAATTGGCATGCTACATTCTGATCAGGGTCGTGCGTTTAGCTCTCGAGCTTACAAAGAGGCCATGAACAGCATGGGCATTGCATTGCGGTACTCTTCTCCCTTCCATCCTGAGGGAAATGGGGTAGTGGAAAGAAAAAACCGTGACAGAAAGCAATCTATAACGGCAAGGGTATTAGGTTCGGGTGATGGGTGAGTCAAACATTTAATAAGTGTCCAACGTAGTCTTAACAACATGCCAAGAAATTCTCTAGGAGGTATCACTCCGTATGAACTTTTGTTTGGTACTAGAATGATTATCCAGGATGTGAATCGTCAAACTTCAGTGGTAGAAGAAAAAACTTTTGATATCAAAGATTGTTTGGCTATTTTACAGGACTTGAATGAAACAACAAAAAGTCTAAGTAACATAAAGTTTAAGCCAACAACCACTGAAGAACCACCTGTCCCAGCAAGACCTGTCTGGATTCCAAAGATTGGGGATCTGGTCAGAGAAAAGATCGCGGTAAAGAAGGAATTTGGGCCTTCTTACAGAAAAGCAGTACCTGTCTTAGCTGTCAGCGGAACAAGATCAGTAGTACTACCGCCACTTGCTGGTAAAAAGGAAAACAGAATTGTTTCCATCGACCAGGTAAAACCACAATCATGTGGCCAATAATAAGTAGTAGGCCCAGTGGATTCCCAAGAAATAGCAGAAGACCAAACTTTGCCACAATCCAAGAGTTTCAAACTGAGAGACTAATCACATTCGACAAACCAACAGTAAATAAAAAAGGACTATGCAACAAAGCCATGGAACTTGTGCCTCTTGAAACCCAAATTACAACAATTCATAATGAAACACCAGTCTACAACGATGTAGCCTCAGAATGTACGATCGTAAGAAAAGAAAATGCAGAAATCAATGGAAATCAGGAAGCAATCCCACCAATTGATAGAACTGCATCTGGCTATTTTGTCAACTTTGATGACTTTTCTGATGATCCAAGTGAACATGGACACGAGCCAGCAATAAAAAATTTCAAAGAAAAAATGAACAAACTTTTTCACCAACTAAAAGAAACATATCTGATTTCACCATGGATTGAATTTTGGACTGTGTTAGGTGTACTTTTCCTCCTGCTTTGGCTCATGATGGGTTTATGCTTGGGTAAATTCATTGACGGAAAATATAGTACAATGGACACAGCAAGTCAGAACATCAACTTGGTCCTAAAGTCTCACAGATCCTCTCACATCGAGAAAAGAGAACTATCATCAGTGAACATCACAGCCAATCCAATACCTGGTGGTATAGCATGGGACAGAACTGACTATGATATTTATGGCCCGATTGAGCTCCTGAAGTATCTACACCAGTTTAAGGTTTCCTTAAGTGACTTTGTGATACCAAGTACTTTCTCTGATGATTGGGACTTTGATAATATTAATAATATGATGTCAGATTTAGTAATGTCTGCCAAATTTACAGAACATGATTATTTACAGGGTTCATCAAATTATGAAGAATTATACTGTTACAATCACTATGGTCATCACTATTTGCATAAATCTGCACAACCTAGAAATGTTTTTAGTTATAATCAATGGAAACATTGTCCAACTCCACCAAAAGGAAGTTCGAAGACATTTTATGAGAAATTTCCATACTTCTCAGGGTTTAACAACAGTGATCCAGAAATGTTTTATTTTAAAATGTTAAATAAGACAGGAATGAAAGCAATGTTGACAAATACTAAATTGATTTATTCTGAGAACTTTTATGACAAAATGTCTACATTTGGTTTTGAATTTTGGAAAAATAGCATTGAAACAAAAACCATCTGGGGAGCAAAAGACTGGCAGGTACAAAGTCTTGAATCATTATTTAGAGCCTGCATGATCCCAGAACAAATAATATTCCTGAATGATACCATTCAACAAACTACTTGTCTTGGTTTAGCTAAGATAAAAGACTTAAATAAACCGTCTAATCCAAAGCCCATACCTGATAGTAATAGCACCACAGATGTGGAAATAGACGTATCCCATATTTTTCACCAGAACAGAACAAATCCTGATTGGAAAAAATGCTTGATCTGGCCCACAGACACAAATAACTGTCAAGATAGATTCCTGAACAAAAAGCAAGGATTCAAAATGACCAGGCCAGACCTAAGATATTCCCAGAGACAACATCCAGGGATAGTTACAACATACAGTGTAGGGTAATTATGCCTTGAGTGGCTACAGAAATCCACACTGGATGAAATTAAGCAACACTTGACTTTACTTAAAGAAGGTGCTGACTTGCGAGATTTCATATTGGGACGTCGCAAACAGCGTCAAAAATGTTTCATAGCGGCCGGTATATACGCTGCATACAACGAAGCTTGGAAAGTAATGCAAATTGAAACAGCAGAAAAAAATACGAGAAATTGATCGTATAAATTTGGAAAAATCACTTTCTATACTGGACAATGGGTTAACGACTCTGTCCTCCAGAATATATTCACTGGACAGCATTGTATCCTCTGCCTTTGATATAATAGAACAAGACTTGCTAATGTTACAACATGGTCAGTCCCAATTGCGTTCTATTGTACAGCTTGGCTGGACATTGCAAAACCTACGTTCAGGCTACGTGCCATGGCGTCTAATCAACATAACGTCATTATTTTCTATCTTTAACCATACTGATAAACAAATCAGTTTGGCACAAAAAGGAGCAGACTATACGATTCTGAGCATTGAAAAACTTGAGAGATTACCATTGACAATGTCAGAGAGACCTGTCATTGAATGGATAATACATGGAAAAATTACAATTCCGATAACAACTTTCCAGTTTAAATATTGCCAAGAATATATACCAGCAGGCCAGTATGAAAGGTTGGGTAAAGGATACATCAAATCAACCTGGGATTTACCCTACACACACAAATGTTATAGTGAAGGGAAAAAGGAGGAATTCCTTAGTGGTAATAATTGTAAAAAAATCACTATTTATTTATTTATTTTACAGCGCTCTGTTACCTGTGGGTGTCCTGGCGCTAAGTGTTACTCCTGAGGTAGAGGCCGATCGGGAATCAGTTGGTAAACAGCCATGTCTTTAACACCTTGGCTGCTAAGACGTTTCCCCTCCTGTGCTGGGAGGCTTTGAATCCCATTGTTCATGACGAGCTCAGCTTTTATAAGCACAGCTCCAGTGTGCCTCATGACGAGCTGAGCTCGTCATGAGCAGCGAAGGGGTTAATGCTCTTCTAAAGGCCATGAGGTCCGTCATTTTTCTGAGGGCATGAGGCAAGGCATTCCAAGCTTTGGCTGCGCCCAGCACAAAGCTTCTGCCTCCCCAACGCGCTCTTCTAGTACGAGGCACAGTGATCAGCCCCAGGTCAGCTGATCTAATATTTCTAGTCGGACGATACCAATGAAAGTACTGCCGAAAGAATAAGGGTCCCTTGTCTTGTAAGGTCTTAAATACTAGGCATAATGCTTTGAATAGAATTCTCTTTCGCATTGGGAGCAATGAAGTTTAACCAGCTCCTGGGACACAGGGACAAATTTTGGGATCCCCAATATGAGCCTGGCAGCCGCATTTTGTAATACCTGCAATTTATTTAGTACGCCCTGTTGGGCACGAGAAATGGACTATTGCAGTAATCCAGCCTTGCCATAACCAGCGTCGTGACCACTGTTTTTCTGTCACTGCCTGGAATAATTGGAAGGATCTTACGGATGGATTTGAGCAAGTAGGCCACAGAGGAAGATAGTGCATTGACCTGGGGACGAAAGGTAAGTTGATCATCGATCAACACCCCCAGGTTTTTCACCTTAGCCACTGGGATGGGGACCTTGCCCATCGGCTCTGGCCACCAGTTTGGGCTCCAGAAGTTAGTGTTTGACCCAAACACTATAACTTCAGTTTTAGCCGAATTTAATTTGAGGCAGTTAACTGCCATCCAGTTTCCAACCGCCAACATACAGTCCTGGAAATTCCTTGCTACTCCTTCTTCACTCCCTGGTAGTAAAGACACCACAATCTGGGTATCGTCAGCATATGATGTAAGATCAAAGCCATATGCCCGGATTACTGGTGCCAATGAGCTGACATAAACATTGAATAACGTAGGGCTCAGGGACAAGCCCTGAGGAACTCCACAGGGCAGGATGAAGGGTTTTGACTCATAATCTCCTACGGCCACGCTCTGGACTCTGCCGGACAGGAAGGCTTTAAGTATGTAAAGCGCCTTCCATTGTACTCCGCAGGCCTTCAGACGGTCGAGTAAGATCCCATGGTGGACCGTATCGAAGGCCGCGGAGAGGTCCAGTAGCACCAGGGCAGCCCTCCCTCCCGCATCGGTCACCGCTCTGATCTCCTCAGTTGTTTTAATGAGGGCGGATTCCGTGCTATGGTAAGGTCTAAAACCATGTTGGGAGGGGTCCAGAGTTTGAGTGGCTGCAAGGAAAGAGCTTAATTGAGTATTCAGGGCCTTTTCTATTAGTTTAGCTGGTAGAGGGAGCCTTGTTATTGGGCGGTAGTTATTTGGGTCCCTGATATCCAGGTTAGGTTTTTTAAGTAGGGGCAAAATCGAGGCATGTTTCCAGCATGCTGGAAAACCTCCTGTCACAAGCATTTTGTTCTGGGGCCATTTTTATCACAGCCACCGGGCAAGGATCTGACGGAGCCCCTGATTTTGCCGCTAACAGTAGCCGCCTAATTTCTTCACTATTTACTGGTGAAAAACAGTCCAAATTTTGTCCTAAGGTTAGCTCCATTACCTTTTCCTTTTCTGGAGAAGCCGCCTGGCTATTCATCCTCTCCTGACTGGAGAAGGCTTTGAAAATGATGTCCACCTTTCCTAGAAAGAATATGGCAAGCTCTCTGCATAATTCAGAACTCGAGGGGATGGCCGCGGGAACTGGGTCAGCCAGAGCAGTCACCGTAGTAAACAATTCCTTCGCAGAGTTCTTAGCGAGGTTTATGCAATTAGTATAGTAATCTTGTTTTGCCCTCCCCACCGTTTTTAGGTCTCGGCTAAACGCGCGGAAGCGCGTTGTTGCCGAAAACTTATTGTTAGCGTGTGTGCTTCCCAGGAGACACTCCTGGCCGCGCGCATCGCCTTGGAGGCGATTTGAAACGCGCACGCGCACGCGATCGCGCTCGCTGTGGGCAGCTGCTGTCGTGCATTCACACAGACACACACCAGCGCCCATGCACGCACTTGCTCATACAGTGCCATGCTTCAAGGAAGCAAAAATAATGTGGGCAGAACGAATAAAAAGAAGTTAAACATGAATGCTAAAGTTGTGATGGGCACTGAAAATCGAAAAGCTTAAATCAGATGTGTGAAATAATAACGCACCGAGAAAACCCTGAAAAATAACATGTGCATGAAAGCCAAAAAATGAAAAGCAAGTGTTTACCTGTGGATGCAGTCCGTGCGAAGCATTAATACAAATGTTTACATGCTGGCTTATGTGTTTAATCAAACGGAGAAGAGAGGATAAAAGCACAGTGCTAGTGCAATGAGTGAAACAAAACATGGTGCTGTGCTATATATGTCCTCCTAGATCCAACACACAGTCTTACATCGTAGGTGCCAAGAAATATATGAGAGTACCTACATACTGCATCCGGCCATGAAGGGCATTTACACTACGGAAGGGAGAATGCTCTAAAATGAATTACAACGTAGTGCTCTTACATACAAAATGTGGTGCTCTACAGCAGATGAAGTGAAGCAAAACAGAAATACGGGATGGGCTGTGTAGGATACGATACACTCACAAACGGCACAAAGTCTACAAACATAGTAAACAGCTTTACTGCGGTGCCACAGTGAGTGCAAAGTGTGAGTGCAGAGTGAGTGTGCAGAGTGCAGAGTAGTGAGTGCAGAGTAGGGAGTGCAGAGTAGTGAGTGCAGAGTAGTGAGCGCAGAGTGTGAGTGCAGAGTGAGTGTGTGGAGTGCAGAGTAGTGAGTGCAGAGTAGTGAGTGCAGAGTAGTGAGTGCAGAGTAGTGAGTGTGCAGACTAGTGAGTGCAGAGTAGTGAGTGTGCAGAGTAGTGAGTGCAGAGTGCAGAGTAGTGAGTGCAGAGTGCAGAGTAGTGAGTGCAGAGTGCAGAGTAGTGAGTGCAGAGTAGTGAGTGCAGAGTAGTGAGTGCAGAGTGTGAGTGCAGAGTGCAGAGTAGTGAGTGCAGAGTAGTAAATGCAGAGTAGTGAGTGCAGAGTAGTGAGTGTGCAGACTAGTGAGTGCAGAGTGCAGAGTAGTGAGTGCAGAGTGCAGAGTAGTGAGTGCAGAGTGCAGAGTAGTGAGTGCAGAGTAGTGAGTGCAGAGTAGAGAGTGTGCAGACTATTGAGTGCAGACTATTGAGTGCAGAGTAGTGAGTGCAGAGTAGTGAGTGTGCAGACTATTGAGTGCAGAGTAGTGAGTGCAGAGTGCAGAGTAGTGAGTGCAGAGTGCAGAGTAGTGAGTGCAGAGTGCAGAGTAGTGAGTGCAGAGTGCAGAGTAGTGAGTGCAGAGTGCAGAGTAGTGAGTGCAGAGTGCAAAGTAGTGAGTGCAGAGTGCAAAGTAGTGAGTGCAGAGTAGTGAGTGCAGAGTAGTGAGTGCAGAGTGCAAAGTAGTGAGTGCAGAGTGCAGAGTAGTGAGTGCAGAGTGCAGAGTAGTGAGTGCAGAGTAGTGAGTGCAGAGTGCAGAGTAGTGAGTGCAGAGTGCAAAGTAGTGAGTGTGCAGACTATTGAGTGAAGAGTGTGAGTGAAGAGTGTGAGTGAAGAGTGTGAGTGAACAGTGTGAGTGAAGAGTGTGAGTGCAGAGTAGTGAGTGCAGAGTAGTGAGTGCAGAGTAGTGAGTGCAGAGTAGTGAGTGCAGAGTAGTGAGTGTGCAGACTAGTGAGTGCAGAGTGCAGAGTAGTGAGTACAGAGTGCAGAGTAGTGAGTGCAGAGTGCAGAGTAGTGAGTGCAGAGTGCAGAGTAGTGAGTACAGAGTAGTGAGTGCAGAGTAGTGAGTGCAGAGTAGTGAGTGCAGAGTAGAGAGTGTGCAGACTATTGAGTGCAGACTATTGAGTGCAGAGTAGTGAGTGCAGAGTAGTGAGTGTGCAGACTATTGAGTGCAGGGTAGTGAGTGCAGAGTGCAGAGTAGTGAGTGCAGAGTAGTGAGTGCAGAGTGCAAAGTAGTGAGTGCAGAGTGCAGAGTAGTGAGTGCAGAGTAGTGAGTGCAGAGTAGTGAGTGCAGAGTAGTGAGTGCAGAGTAATGAGTGCAGAGTGCAAAGTAGTGAGTGCAGAGTGCAGAGTAGTGAGTGCAGAGTGCAGAGTAGTGAGTGCAGAGTAGTGAGTGCAGAGTGCAGAGTAGTGAGTGCACAGTGCAAAGTAGTGAGTGTGCAGACTATTGAGTGAAGAGTGTGAGTGAAGAGTGTGAGTGAAGAGTGTGAGTGAAGAGTGTGAGTGAAGAGTGTGAGCGCAGAGTAGTGAGTGCAGAGTAGTGAGTGCAGAGAAGTGAGTGCAGACTAGTGAGTGCAGACTAGTGAGTGTGCAGACTAGTGAGTGTGCAGACTAGTGAGTGCAGAGTAGTGAGTGCAGAGTGCAAAGTAGTGAGTGCAGAGTGCAAAGTAGTGAGTGCAGAGTGCAAAGTAGTGAGTGCAGAGTAGTGAGTGCAGAGTGCAAAGTAGTGAGTGCAGAGTAGTGAGTGCAGAGTGCAAAGTAGTGAGTGCAGAGTAGTGAGTGCAGAGTGCAGAGTAGTGAGTGTAGAGTGCAGAGTAGTGAGTGCAGAGTAATGAGTGCAGAGTAGTGAGTGCAGAGTGCAAAGTAGTGAGTGCAGAGTGCAGAGTAGTGAGTGCAGAGTGCAAAGTAGTGAGTGCAGAGTAGTGAGTGCAGAGTAGTGAGTGCAGAGTGCAGAGTAGTGAGTGCAGAGTAGTGAGTGCAGAGTAGTGAGTGCAGAGTGCAGAGTAGTGAGTGCAGAGTGCAAAGTAGTGAGTGCAGAGTGCAAAGTAGTGAGTGCAGAGTGCAGAGTAGTGAGTGCAGAGTAGTGAGTGCAGAGTAGTGAGTGCAGAGTAGTGAGTGCGTAGAGTAGTGAGTGCAGAGTAGTGAGTGCAGAGTAGTGAGTGCAGAGTAGAGAGTGTGCAGACTATTGAGTGCAGAGTAGTGAGTGCAGAGTAGTGAGTGTGCAGACTATTGAGTGCAGAGTAGAGAGTGTGCAGACTAGTGAGTGCAGAGTAGTGAGTGCAGAGTAGTGAGTGTGCAGACTATTGAGTGCAGAGTAGTGAGTGCAGAGTAGTGAGTGCAAAGTGCAGAGTAGTGAGTGCAGAGTGCAAAGTAGTGAGTGCAGAGTGCAAAGTAGTGAGTGCAGAGTAGTGAGTGCAGAGTAGTGAGTATAGAGTAGTGAGTGCAGAGTAGTGAGTGCAGAGTAGTGAGTGCAGAGTGCAAAGTAGTGAGTGCAGAGGGCAGAGTAGTGAGTGCAGAGTGCAGAGTAGTGAGTGCAGAGTAGTGAGTGCAGAGTGCAGAGTGCAGAGTAGTGAGTGCAGAGTAGTGAGTGCAGAGTAGTGAGTGCAGAGTGCAGAGTAGTGAGTGCAGAGTAGTGAGTGCAAAGGAGTGAGTGCAGAGTGCAAAGTAGTGAGTGCACAGTGCAAAGTAGTGAGTGCACAGTGCAAAGTAGTGAGTGCAGAGTAGTGAGTGCACAGTAGAGAGTGTGCAGAGTAGTGAGTGCAGAGTGCAGAGTAGTGAGTGCACAGTGCAAAGTAGTGAGTGCAGAGTGCAAAGTAGTGAGTGCAGAGTAGTGAGTGCAGAGTAGTGAGTGCAGAGTAGTGAGTGCAGAGTAGTGAGTGCAGAGTAGTGAGTGTGCAGACTATTGAGTGCAGAGTAGTGAGTGCAGAGTAGTGAGTGCAGAGTAGTGAGTGTGCAGACTATTGAGTGCAGAGTAGTGAGTGCAGAGTAGTGAGTGCAGAGTAGTGAGTGCAGAGTAGTGAGTGCAGAGTAGTGAGTGCAGAGTAGTGAGTGCGTAGAGTAGTGAGTGCGTAGAGTAGTGAGTGCAGAGTAGTGAGTGCAGAGTAGTGAGTGCAGAGTAGAGAGTGTGCAGACTATTGAGTGCAGAGTAGTGAGTGCAGAGTAGTGAGTGTGCAGACTATTGAGTGCAGAGTAGAGAGTGTGCAGACTATTGAGTGCAGAGTAGTGAGTGCAGAGTAGTGAGTGTTGCGACTATTGAGTGCAGACAAGTGAGTGCAAAATGCAGAGTAGAGAGTGCAGAGTGCAAAGTAGTGAGTGCAGAGTGCAAAGTAGTGAGTGCAGAGTAGTGAGTGCAGAGTAGTGAGTATAGAGTAGTGAGTGCAGAGTAGTGAGTGCAGAGTAGTGAGTGCAGAGTGCAAAGTAGTGAGTGCAGAGTGCAGAGTAGTGAGTGCAGAGTGCAGAGTAGTGAGTGCAGAGTGCAGAGTGCAGAGTAGTGAGTGCAGAGTAGTGAGTGCAGAGTAGTGAGTGCAGAGTGCAGAGTAGTGAGTGCAGAGTAGTGAGTGCAAAGGAGTGAGTGCAGAGTGCAAAGTAGTGAGTGCACAGTGCAAAGTAGTGAGTGCACAGTGCAAAGTAGTGAGTGCAGAGTAGTGAGTGCACAGTAGAGAGTGTGCAGAGTAGTGAGTGCAGAGTAGTGAGTGCAGAGCAGTGAGTGTGCAGACTATTGAGTGCAGAGTAGTGAGTGCAGAGTGCAGAGTAGTGAGTGCCAGTGCAAAGTAGTGAGTGCAGAGTGCAAAGTAGTGAGTGCAAAGTAGTGAGTGCAAAGTAGTGAGTGCAGAGTAGTGAGTGCAAAGTAGTGAGTGCAAAGTAGTGAGTGCAGAGTAGTGAGTGCAGAGTAGTGAGTGCAGAGTAGTGAGTGCAGAGTAGTGAGTGTGCAGACTATTCAGTGCAGAGTAGTGAGTGCAGAGTAGTGAGTGCAGAGTAGTGAGTGTGCAGACTATTGAGTGCAGAGTAGTGAGTGCAGAGTAGTGAGTGCAGAGTGCAGAGTAGTGAGTGCAGAGTGCAAAGTAGTGAGTGCAGAGTGCAAAGTAGTGAGTGCAGAGTAGTGAGTGCAGAGTAGTGAGTATAGAGTAGTGAGTGCAGAGTAGTGAGTGCATAGTAGTGAGTGCAGAGTGCAAAGTAGTGAGTGCAGAGTGCAGAGTAGTGAGTGCAGAGTGCAGAGTAGTGAGTGCAGAGTGCAGAGTAGTGAGTGCAGAGTGCAGAGTAGTGAGTGCAGAGTAGTGAGTGCAGAGTAGTGAGTGTAGAGTAGTGAGTGCAGAGTAGTGAGTGCAAAGGAGTGAGTGCAGAGTGCAAAGTAGTGAGTGCAGAGTGCAAAGTAGTGAGTGCACAGTGCAAAGTAGTGAGTGCAGAGTAGTGAGTGCAAAGTAGTGAGTGCAGAGTAGTGAGTGCAAAGTAGTGAGTGCAAAGTAGTGAGTGCAAAGTAGTGAGTGCAGAGTAGTGAGTGCAGAGTAGTGAGTGCAGAGTAGTGAGTGCAGAGTAGTGAGTGCAGAGTAGTGAGTGTGCAGACTATTGAGTGCAGAGTAGTGAGTGCAGAGTAGTGAGTGCAGAGTAGTGAGTGCAGAGTGCAGAGTAGTGAGTGCACAGTGCAAAGTAGTGAGTGCAGAGTGCAACGTAGTGAGTGCAGAGTAGTGAGTGCAGAGTAGTGAGTGCAGAGTGCAAAGTAGTGAGTGCAGAGTGCAGAGTGGAGAGTAGTGAGTGCAGAGTGCAGAGTAGTGAGTGCAGAGTGCAGAGTAGTGAGTGCAGAGTAGTGAGTGCAGAGTAGTGAGTGCAGAGTAGTGAGTGCAGAGTAGTGAGTGCAGAGTAGTGAGTGCAGAGTGCAGAGTAGTGAGTGCAGAGTGCAGAGTAGTGAGTGCAGAGTGCAAAGTAGTGAGTGCATAGTGTAGAGTAGTGAGTGCAGAGTAGTGAGCTCAGAGTAGTGAGTGCAGAGTGCAGAGTAGTGAGTGCAGAGTGCAAAGTAGTGAGTGCGGAGTGCAGAGTAGTGAGTGCAGAGTAGTGTGTGCAGAGTAGTGAGTGCAGAGTAGTGAGTTTGCAGACTATTGAGTGCAAAGTAGTGAGTGCAGAGTAGTGAGTGCAGAGTAGTGAGTGCAGAGTAGTGAGTGCAGAGTAGTGAGTGCAGAGTAGTGAGTGCAGAGTAGTAAGTGCAGAGTAGTGAGTTTGCAGACTATTGAGTGCAGAGTGTGAGTGCAGAGTGCAAAGTAGTGAGTGCAGAGTAGTGAGTGCAGAGTAGTGAGTGCAGAATGCAGAGTAGTGAGTCCAGAGTAGTGAGTGCAGAATGCAGAGTAGTGAGTGCAGAGTGAGTGTGCAGAGCAGTGAGTGCAGGTGCAGAGTGGTGTGTGCTGTTGAGTGCAGAGTGCTGTTATTTATGATTTAATGAAAAAAAAGATATGTCATGAGCAATGCCAATAGCTCTACTTTTAATGATGCCGAGACCATTGCATTGTAAATGCTTGTTTTATATGCTAGGAGGCTTTGTTTAAGAAGAAATCTGTCACTTTCCCTGTTTTCCTTCAGCCAGACCCTTTCCAGTTTTTTACATTCCAATTTATGGTTTCTTAATTCCTCAGAAAACCACGGTGCTGAGGGCTGGGCTCTAGCCAGGAGACGCAGTTTAGGTGGAGCGAGGATGTTGCAGGCTTTATCAATCCAACTAGTATGGGCAAGAGCTGCCGCCTCCACCTCTAATGGAAGGGGCTCCTTGGAGGAGAGCAAATGATTTTCCAGTGCTCTACCCTCAACTTTGTTCCAGGCTCTGCATATCCTAGCTACTTTAGGCAGACACCCCCCACCTTGGGATTTTGGCACTGAGATGGCAAATAACAGAGCCCTGTGGTCGGTCCAGATTACCGGTATAGATTTAATAAAGACCAGCGTGGGGTGGTTCGAAAAAATCCCATCTAGGGTATGACCATGCTTATGCGTAGGGCCCCTAACCAGTTGTTTAAGCTCGGCGCCATCCATCAGATCGATAAGAGCGTTGGTGTCCGTGTCCAGGGGGTTTTCTAAATGGAAATTGAAATCCCCCAGGACTGTAAAGTCCTTAGAGAGGAGTCCCTCCTCTAGTATGCTTCCCACAGAGCCCAAAAAGATATTTTTAGAACCAGGGGGTCTATAGACTAAACAGCCATTAAATGAGTGATGATTGCCCAGAGTAAAGTTAAATGCTACCGCTTCACATCCATCCACCGTTAAAGGGTGAAAGAGGGCGTTGAGGGAATTGTGATATATCACAATTACACTTCTGTGCCAAGGTATTAATTTGCATGGAGCTTGTGAAGGGTCTTCAAATAACCTTTCATGTCACCTGCAAGGCACTCCTGCAACACAGATGGAACCGTTCTTCAGACAACTTTCCAACGGTAGCTACGTTTTAATAAATGACCACAGCTGTTGTGGAATGGTGCCAGGAGAATGCTATCTCGTAACCGTTACTTCCAGGGTTGTTTGCTGTATGCAAGTATTGTATCCAAACAGCAATCCAGACATGGAGGCGGCAATATGGCCTTATGTGAATATCTCTTCTATTCGAATTGATACTTTAAGCAGAATTAAGTCTATTCTTTTACAGACTACTGTGCCATTGACCTCGTCCAAAGAAACATATGATCTGCAAGTTGCAAGGACAGCAGCAGAGATACATACCCTTTTATCGACAAATTGCCCCGTGCATTTCGTAGAAATGTTAAGTCAAATTTTAAACATGTCTGATACCAGTGGCATCGCACATGTATTTAAGACAATTTTTTCGGGACTGTTAGCACCGTTTGAAACAGTTCTGGGCATCTTCCCGAATTTTGTCCATTCTGTCTTTGGCGGCCTACCTTTAATTTTGGGACTCGTAGCAGGAATTCTATTTTTGTTCCTTTTGCTCCGATATGGCAAGCCAAGCCACAGACAAGACTCCAGCAACGATGGAAGAAACGATCCAAGCAATGCTCTACCGAGACCGCATCACTAAGGTCCGCGGATTGGCCCGGCTGAGAGATCTGAATACTACCTGGTTTCTTTCATTCAGACCAATCTGGCAAGATTGCATCTTACCTGTGCTTCGTTGTCTGCTATGCGGAGAAGAATGCGTGTTGGACATCTGTCTTACACTACCATCAGCAGTACCAATGGATATCGATACTTTGCTAGGTCCAGTAGCGACTCATGCAACGTGTTGTCCCCAGCGGCTACCGATTCTGATGACGGCATTCGTTGAGACTTCACCATTACGAGTAGGTGGCGGTGAAGTACGAGAGGAAAGCAGCACCAAACAGGTACAACCTTCTGTGAGCATTGCTGATCCAAACATCGATGATAGCAACCACGCACAGAACTGCACAGTTGCAGTATTTTCAAACTTGGTTGAACTTTCACCTGATGTTGTAGACCACTTTTTTGCAAGCCTGTCTGATATGATGTTCTCCCCTGAGCAATGTGAATGACTTTTTAAATAATAACAAGCGCACAGCGTTCCCTGAACTCTGAATTTGCCCTTCAGTTTTGTTACACAATGCTACTAAAAACATTTGGAACTATTTTTTCCCCTGAAAGCGAAATTATTTCTCTTTAACTTCAAAAATATTTACCCATTTTCCGGCACATGGTACTCTGCTTCAAGTAGAACTATTCTTAGAGAACAGAGCTTCTATTTTTAGAGACACTAGACACAATATTTTACCTCAGTCTCTAGCACATGTACAGTATCATATAAATATGTGATGAAATGGTCTCGACCTTCTTTTCTGTATACAGAGCCATTTCATGTGTAATTTTTGCAATTCATTCAGCTGATATATATGCATTTAACTGAATGATAACCTTGCTTGAAAAAATGTACAGTACCAATTCTCATTTTTCGTGTATAAACCATACACTATTTAAAATGCAGTTATTTATTTTGGGGTGGGTTGGAAAACACACATGCATCATATGTTTTATATTGCTTATTTTTAGTAATGATGGACATAAATACGTGGAGTGGGTGTTGTATTTCTATCTAGAACCCTAATTCGATATTCCCGATTCATGCCCTTATGTGGTTATAACAAATAGTTTCCTTATAAAGGCATGAGAATCCTATCCATATTTAGTATTAGCCCATGCAGTCCGAAACACGGCAAGGCTACACCCATGACTCCTAGAAAGCACAACGCGTTCTTTAGACAAACCAAGCCTCCAGCAGCCTGGGAAAACCCTCTGCTTTTGTTTTGATTTGCACAAGAACTCCTGGAGTCCAGAAAGAACTGTTAGTTCTCAGTGACGTCTTATGTCCAACCTTACGTCAAACCCGGCACCTTTCAGGTATAAATATACCAACGTTGCCTTAAGCAAACACACGGTGGTGTGGAGCAGAGCGGCTATCTACTTATCCGAAGCCCAGCTGATGTGAGAGCCCAAGGAAGCCGCCCCTCCCCTTTGACGTGCTGGAGAAGCTGCTCTTTCTCACGCCGAGAAAATTCAGCTCCGGTGTTCCCAAGTCACCCTTGCGGGTTGCTAGGAGATCGAGTCCTGAGAAGCGAGATACAAGACCTCCTTCATTCTATAACCAAGGTACGGAGCTGACTGAAACCTTAGAGAGAATTCTTGATTCCAATACTTGGCAAAAACCTAACTTAACTTAAAAACTGCAACTTACTTACTCCTTCCCACGTATTAGGCTTAGGTCAGGTACACCGGGGTAGGCGTATCTTAGAAGCACCAGTTGAGTTCGTTAGTCAATGTTTTTATGTACGGATATATTTTATCCATTTTAAAGTATCATATGGCTAAGAAACTATATCAATGCTTTTACAGTATTATTTTATAATATACCTTTTACTGTACGCACTTTAGTTTATAATAAGTATTGCAATTGTGGCAATTCATTTCTCTTGCATGAGAAAGAAGACTGCTCAATAAAATAACACCTTTTATTGAAAACGCCTGTCTCTCTATTTCTCTGCAATCTGGTGAAACTAAGCATGCACGATTGACTGAGTGAAATAGCTGTCTATTGTTTTCACACGACTCTAGAGATACACTCTTTATTCTGAGGGAGCAAAGTTGTCATGTTTATGCGGTTGTCAGAAACGAATCCCTTCTTGTCTAAATCAGGACGGTTAACCCTTTCCTGAACATTCAAGAAAGTTTCTAGTGACCTCTGAGCTAGCTGGCAAAACTAATTAAGTCTAATATAGTCAGTAGAGACCTAGATTACCTCAGTCCTACGTCTACACTGCTGTTTATATTATTCCAATGCGCAGAGCCTATTGGGAATATAGGAACTACACTACACTGGTTTCCCTAAGAACCTCGGGATCAGGAAGGGTCTAACCAAAACCACACAACAGTACTTCCAAGAAACTGAACTCTTGGTGGCCTCTCCGGTGACACTATGGGAAGCATACAAGACGGTACTCCGAGGCCAAGCAATTTAATTCATCACCGGGCATAAAAAAGAAAAACAGAAACAGGTAGAAACCTTCGAACAGGAAGTAACACAGGCTGAGGCCGTACATTCCCGAGACCCCAATGGAGCTAATACACACAACTTGCATCTGAAACGACAAGAATATATAGAATGCATGTGGGAAGACACAAAGGCCAAACTCGTAGCCACCCAACATAGAATGGTTGTATGGCATTACAACGCAGGCTTTTACCCCGCATGCCATTACAACGTCGGGATTACAACGAAAGTCGTTACAACGACTTTCCCTGGAGAGCGCTGGATAGTGGAATAGTTTATTTTTTATTCCAACTCCAGCCCACATTGACAGTAGGGAAGGTGTTGGATAGAAAATTAAACTATTCGCTATCCAACAGCGCCCTCCAGCGAAAGTCATTGTAACAACTTTTGTTGTAATCCCCTCGTTGTACTGGCAGTGCGGGGTAATCCCCGCGTTGTCATGGCTGTTCCCCAAATAGAATATATGAGGTTCGGGACAAAGCAGGGAAACATCTGGCTTGGCTCGGCAAGCGAGAAAGAACCAGTCGCTGGGTGGCACAACTACAATTGCCCACCGGGGACTTCATAACAGGCCCCCAACAGATAGCTAATACACTGGCCCTCCACTACGAACAGGTATACACTCCAGCAGCTACAGCCACACCGGAGGAAGCGCTAGCATTCCTCAAGGATATACAACTGGCCAAGCTCATTTCAGATGACACTCGGGCACTGGAGGCAGATTTAACAGCTGAAGAACTGGTGGTGGCCATAGGTAACATTCAATCGGGGAAAGCCGTAGGCCCCAACGGCATACCAATTAAATTCTATAAAAAAGCAGAAGACAAACTCGCACCACACATGCTTAACATGTACCGGGCTAGCCTAGAAGCAAGTGAACTCCCCAGGGACCAGCGACTGGCAACTGTGCTCGCTATACATAAGCCGGCGCACAAATATACGTCTTATCGGCCAATATCGCTGCTTAGGCCAAAATACTTACTAAACCGTTGGCCACTAAACTACAGCCTCACCTCACGAAATTATTACAACCAGACCAATCCGGTTTCATGCCCGGCTGAAACATTGCTCTCAATTTGAGAGGCCTACATGGCGTAAGGGCCCGTATACCCATCATTCAGGAGGACGCAGTCATTCTATCCCTGGATGCGCGTATGGCTTTTGATGTGGTCGAGTGGCCTTTTCTCTTTGCCGTACTTAAACATATGGGCTTTGGCCCCAAGTTTTGTGCCAGGGTCCAGCTATTATACACTGAACCTTATACACTGAACCTTTAGCACTCGTAGAAGCCAATGGTCGAATTTCGGCAGACTTTCCTCTGGGACGTGGCACAAGGCAAGGCTGCCCTTTGTTGCCGCTTTTATTTGCCCGGGTACTGGAGCCGCGAGCGGCCTGGATCGGAAAATATCCGTTCATGTGTGGGCTTCACTGGGCGGTGGGTTGGGATGACCGCATCTCCCTTTATGCAGATGAGGTGCTGCTATACATGGCATCCCCCAGGCACTCGCTCTCCCAACTTCTGGATATATGGTAGATTCTCCGGTTTATTTATTTTCTTTATTTATAAATTTTTATATTGCGCGAACTTGGTCCCGAAGGACATCAGAGCGCTTTACAATTTGAGGCAAAGGTAACAAATCAAAACATTAGTCTAACATGGGGAATCTAATGGGCATTGAATCAACTAGTACAAACATAACAGCTCATGTCCCAAACTTTGGTCCGGCACCACTTTCAAAATGAAATCAATCAGATCATATCTCTTAAAGTACGTATTGAAGTGCTGAGTCTTGATTCTTGTTCAAGTGCTTTTATTTTCTTAAGGTTTTAACCACAACCAGCCGACGAGTTTCGTTCTGTACTTCTTCAGGGCTGTAAAACATTTATAAAAAAACAGTATGTAATACAGATATTAAAACAATACAAAAAGCACACCCATAAATATATACAGACATGTATATACACAAAATACATAAAAAACACAATGTAAATTTTTTATATTATTGTTTTTTTTTTTAGGGCCATACCTCATGCAAGATTGTTATAATTCCATATATCATCACTCTCATTTTAGTATAGAACCACTACTTAACAAAGACTCTTATGACCTGATACCATCAACATTAATCTCAATATATTAATATTATTATGACCATACATCTGAAATGTCGTACACTGTCCCAAATCACAAGTCACATTTACAACACCAATGTTTAAACCCACTAACAAATCAACCAGTCTATAGCTTGAACATATGGAAAAACATACCGTTCTTATTTCAATCTGAATATGTCGGTATCTCATTGTTATATAGCTACGTATTCCTTCCAAATATCAGACGGGTCATAAATTGTCATAAATTGCTGCAATCGACATTTAATGCATGCATATAGTACCTACGTATTCATTTGAATCACGAGGTTCATGAAGTGGGACCTAACTGTGCCCCATGGACTCGAAGGGGTTCAGTATCCCAGCAATTTTCTAACAGGATACCTCCCTCTTATAAGCACCTACTCGCACCTCTCCGGTCCGAAACGTAGGTACTATATGCATGCATTAAATGTCGATTGCAGCAATTTATTAAAAAACTCATTGCAGCGTTAAGGAGTGGCGAACACAGGGCTGGTCCCTGTGTAGTCCCGAAGAAGTGCTTGGGGTATGCACGAAACATGTTGACAGGAGTTGATAGGTACACCTTAACACATTACGTTTAGGTATCCTAGTTTTCCACCCCATATTTTAATGTTACCACCTGGAAGCAGGAATAAAGTTTATTGAAAGCTTACTGGGCAGGTATTTTTAAACACATCACTTAGACCACTCCACTATCACACCCGCACCACACATAGTCAATTATAAGTGCTCCTACGTAATTCGCAAGTCGCAGCACGCCCCAGCCCGTAGAGGACTGGGATGGCCCCTATGATGAAGCATGTCGTGGAGAAGTGTGGCTCAGGGGTTAGAGGCGGCAGACCCGGAAGCTGAGATCGGCCCTGGACCAGGGTTCAATTCCCCGCCTCGGCGGGTCTTGGGCTCAAAAAATTCCACGGACTCGATAATTCTCGCTCCGGTGCCTTCTCGACTCACGGGTTCACACTCTGCGACTCTGGGCAATAGCTTGCTTAATCTCCACAACGGCCCCTCGCGGCGGGATGCCTGGCTTTCACCTTGTGGATACCCTGCCGGGGTTATCTCACAGGGGAATACCAGGACGGGTTCCCTAAGCAAGCGCCGGGAAACCCTTTGTGGGTAGCTGTGCGCTATATAAGCTCAAATACATTTACATTTACATTTACATGTCACCATGGGGCAACCCTGGTGAGTGAGGGGACACCAAGAAAAAGAGCAATTCTCTTTTTCAATATACTATACCTTCCTGGCCAACCCCAATGAGTGACCGGCTAGGCTTTCAGGTTTCTGTTTTCAGAGATCTTATTTTGACTACATTATTTGGAGGGTGAGCCTATGCCTTTTTCCTCCCTCTAACTCCCTTCCTTTTGTACTAACAGCATTTCCTCCCATAGGAACAAGATAGGACATAAGTATCTAGTATCACTGAACTAAGGATTTAATAACACATCTTTTAGGAAAGGTTGTTTTTAAATCCTGTGTTTGAGAACAGCACTTTTAGAAAGTTGCTGTTCTCTTGTCTGACCCTTCTGTGTGCTGTGGCCTGTTTGTGTATTGACTGTCTGGTTTGAGAGTGACAGGGGCTAGGGATTGCCCAGGAGGCTGGCTGAGTCAGCCCTAGGCTGAAGGACTGCATTTGCAACTAGAGTGGTGGGAGGAGCCCACCTCCTGCTGGGCGGCTGACGACCCTGCCCCTCACTCTGAAAGGAATGAAGAAGCCAGCAAAACAAAGTACTCAGGAAACACCCAGAACTGGTTCAGACCGGGCTCAGTGCCCACATGCACAGAGAGAACAAAGACTTTAGGGGTATAAGTACAGGACCCCTGTCAACAGAAAATTAGATCATCCTGGAATCAAGAAGGAACCTCTGCCAAGGAGAAAGCTGAAACTGAAGAAGGAAGACTGTCCTGCTGTTGCTCTGCTGGACTGACCTGCTGTTGCTTTGCTGCCAAGGATAGGGGAAGGACTTTGCTGTTGAGCCGTGTCCCCTGTCTTGAAGGAATCTCCAAGGGCCTGAGAAGAGCTGGCTCCCTGTTCTGAAGTCCCAGGAACAAAAGGACTTCACCCCCAACTTCCCTGAACTCTGCTGAGAGAGTTCTGTCCTTCCTAGAGTGCTTTATCCAGTTGTGGGACCTCTGGAAGTTGTACCTGAGCTGGGAAGCTTGAAACTAAGCTTGAGAGACTTTTGCAATCGAAAAGTGTTGCATCGCTCGCTTGCGGAGCGCATCCCCGACAGTGCGAGAAGTTTCCCGCCGCTACGAAGGTCGAGATCGTCGCAGCGCCTGACGCCGCTGCCAGAGCCGTCGCATCCTTCGTTTGCGGGACGCACCAGACCAGTGCGGGAAAGTCGAACATCGCTGCGAGTGTCGTCGCAGAGCCTGTCGTCGCTGGGTGAGATCGCCGCACCGCTTGCTTGCGGACAGCATCACGTCGCTGCGAGCACCGTCGCAGAACCATCGCATCGAGGTGTTGCGAGAGAGAGGATCACCGCTGGATCGTGCATCGTCGCCCCGGAGATCGTCGCAGCCCCTACGAGATCGTCGCATCGTGCCTTACCGAGAACAGACTTCCTACGGAACCTACGCACCGGCATCCATAGAAGTGGCCTTCCTCCCCATGCAGACCGGATTCGTCACAACACGCCCGCTGCTGCAGTGGGGTTGTCGCATCGCCTCCCCATGGTCTCAGGAGCAATGCATCGCTTGTTTTCCACCGCACCAGCTTCTGCTTTTGGAACTTTGTTGCAACTAAAAGGTACTTTGAGTAAACGTGACGCAACTGTGAACTTTTCACGCATCTGTGGTTCATTTAACCGCAACCTGAAGAACTTTAACGCAAACCTTAAGAACTCTTTTGAAACCATATTCTTGAACTGTGTATGTTGGATTTTTGTCGTTTTGGTCTTGTGTAGTTTACTAAACTGTTGTGGAATCAGTTTGTGGTGTTCTCACAGTGTTACTGTGAGTGTTGGTACAAATACTTTACGCATTGCCTCTGGTTAGCCTAGACTCCTCGGGCCAAGCTACCTAGAGGGTGAGCAGGGGTTATCTCAGAGGGTTATCTCCTCGCCCTCACTAGAAGCAAGGGTCCCTATTTGGACAGTGGTACCTACCTCTGCCAACTAGAGACCCCCAGTTCTAACAGTTCCCGTTTTGTGGGTAATTTGCCAATGACTGATTGCATAGTCTGTTGTGTAATTTTATTTGTGTTCCCCTGGTGAGAGGTGTGCTGTGCAATTTTTATTGCTGGTTGGATTGTTAAAGTCCGCTTGACATATTGGACCAATTGTCTATGTATTTTGATTAATTGTTTTAGCTGAACTAAAAGTTCTCTGTCTGACATTTTTTCAATGTCAGGATGTGGTGTATAGCTGGCTAGAAGCGGCCATGTGGCTCCTGGTCTACCTAGTGGACCGAGCCTGGTAATGTGATTTTGATGTTTTAGGGCGCCATTAAACCAGAGCTGATGCTCTTGGTAAGTTAGTGGAATTTCAACGTCCTCGAAAGGACCGTATTCCGCTGGAGATTCCTCTGCTTTGTAGTACTGAAAATCGTGTGTCACAGCATTTGCTGCCGGAAAATGTATCCATGAATAGAATACCTCTGTCTGCCGATATTCATGGGCCTCTACCACAAATATGACTGTACCACCTCTTGATGATACTCCATTATTTATAGGTTTGTAAGTTACACTCTTCCTTACATTGACTGGGATGATTATAGCATCCGGGTCATCTTGCCAGAGACTTGTGTCCTCCGCTAAACGTTGAGCTGCTAACGCTGCTCTTTCGTCGTCACTTCCCGTCATTTTACTGACTGAAAGTTTGCAGAGCAAGTTTCAAGGAAACAAAGATTAGGTGCACAATATTTTGGAACACTGTATTCTTCAACGTTGACTAAACCAAACTAATACATACGATTCTTATCCTACTTAGTTTTGGCGGATATTAACCTTTTACCCACTCCAGACGTCTATTGGAGTTTTTACGGGAAAAGGGGTCTGTGTGAAAAGCAGGACTGAGTTACTCTAGTATCTAGCGTTAGATTATCGCCTTACCAAACGTTGGGCGCCATGTAGTGTAGTTCCTATATTCCCAATAGGCTCTGCGCATTGGAATAACATAAACAATAGTTTAGACGTAGGACTTAGGTCGACTAGGTCTCTATTGAATATGTTAGACTTAATTATGAATGTCAGCTAGCTCGGAGGTCACTAGAAGCTTTCTCGAATAAACAAGAAGGTGTTAACTTTCCTGAATAGACAAGAAGGGATTAGTTTCTGACAACCGCATAAACATGACAACTTTGCTCCCTCCAGAATAAGGAGTATATCTCCAGAGTCGCAGAAACAATAGATAACTATTTTACTCAGTCAATCGTGCATGCTTAGTTTCACCAGAAGTGCAGAGAAACAGAGAGACAGGCGTTTTAAATAAAAGAGGTTATTTATTGAACAGTCTTCTTTCTCTTGCAAGAGAAGTGAGTTGCTACAATTGCAATACTTGTCATAAAGTAAAGTGCGTACAGTAAAAGGAGTATTATGTAATAATACTCTAAAAGCATGGTATGGTTTCTAAGCCATACGGTGTTTAAAATAGATAAAATATGTACATTGATAAAATCATGACTAAGCGTACTCAACTGATGCTTCTAAGATACGCCTACCCCGGTGTACCTAACCTAAGCCTAGTACGTGGGAAGGAGTAAGTGAGCTGTAGTTTAAGTTAAGATAGTTTCTGCCAAGAATCTGAATTAAGAATTCTCTAAGGGTCCAATAAGCTCCGTACCTTGGTTATAGAATGAAGGAGGTCTTGTATCTCTCTCTCAGGACTCAATCTCCCAGCAACCCGCAAGGGTGACAGGGAAACACTGGAGCTGGATTTCTCGGCAGGAGAAAAGACAGCCTCTCTCTCAGTGCATCAATGGGAGGGTCGGCTTCCTTCGGCACTCGCTACAGCAGGGCTTCGGGCAAGTAGATAGCCGATCTGCTCCAAACCACCGTGTGTTTTGCTAGGGCAGATGCTGGTATATTTATACCTGGAAGGTACCGAGTTTGACGTAAGGTTGGACATAAGACGTCACTAAGAACTCGCAGTTCTTACAGGACTCCAGGAGTTGTAGGACAAATCAATACAGAAGCAGGGGGAATTCCCGGGCTGCTGGAGGCTTGGTTTGTTTAAGAACGCGTTGTGCGTTCTAGGAGTCTATGGGAGTAGCCTTGCCGTATTTGGACTGTATTGGCTATGACTTAATATGGGTATGATTCTTATGCCTTTATAAGGATATGATTTGATATAACCGCACAAGGGCATAAATCGGGAATATTTAAATAGGGTCCTAGATACGTTTACAACAAGGGACCCTACTTCCCGGGAGAATGAGGCCATACCAGAAGTCTGACACCACTGCCCATGCGACCAGTCTCCACCAAGGAAGATCCCATGAAGGAGGAAATCAAGAACCCATTGCCCAGCATACAGGCCCTCAATTACCACTGCATCCCGGGCCCTGTGTCCTTCCTTTCGCACAGAAAGAAATAACAGGAGGATTCTGTGTACGTTACCGACCACATAGCATCCAGGAGATTGGGCAGTGCTTACGATAAATCCTCCTATTTTTTTTCTGTCCAGGGAGGGGCATTATCGTCATGATGTAATGACTGAGGCAGGGACGAGGGACGTAAAGGTTATTATAGTATTGTCAGGGCGGGAAAGTTAAAGTGACCAGGTATCCCGGATTTCCTGGGACAGTGCCTGTTTTTCACTAGCTGTCCCAGCAAATTTCAGCAAAATTTTGTCTTATGTCCCTGGTAGATCTGGAATCCTTGGCGTGGTATTCCCCCTAACTTTTTGCCTTCAGACCTCCTGGTTTTTCTGACTTCATTTTTGCTGGCCTTAGGACTATGCACCCTTCACCACTGCTAATCTGCTCTAAAGTGCTTGTGTTTTCTCCTTAAAACATGCTATATTGGCTTATATCCAGCTGGCATACTTATTTTACTTGAAAGTCCCTGGTAAACTGGCAGTACCTGTGCCCACAGCCTGTATATTAAGTGCTACTAGTGGGCCTGCAACACTGATTGTGCAGTCACTGAAGTAGCACTTTCGCCTTATCTCAGGTCTGCCATTGCAGCCTGTGTGTGAGGTTTGAACTGTCATTTGACTGGGCAAAGTAAAACTTTTGGTAGGCACAAACCTTCCTTTTGAATACGTATATGTCACCCCAAGGATATTCCTGGGACAGCACAAATGGCAGGGTGCAATGTATTTAAAAAGTAGGACATGGGTTTTTAAGTTTTACATGTCTTGGTGGTGGAAAACTCTTAACTTCCTTTTTCACCACTGCCAGGCCTACCTGTCCTATATGATAACATTGAGGTTACCTTATTACATTTGATATGTGCCATTTCTGAAATGGAATAGATAGCTAGTACATGTTGGTGTCTCTAGAATTGTAATGAAAAATCACAACTTATGGTAAAGTTGGAATTTAAATTACAATTTTATAAATGCCACTTTTAGAAAGTTGACATGACTGGGAATTATAGACAGTTGTGCGTTGTGTATTCCTCCTAGACATCCACACACAAGAGGTAGCTTAGGTGTGACTGGATGGGCCATCACAGGCAGAATGGGAGGGAGAAGCTGTGCCCAGTCCCACTTACACTTGGAAAGGGTTGTGTCCTACCTCCACACAAACAGTTGCATACCTCCTGCAGGTATTCTGAGGCATAATCGAATTGTGGGGTGCTACAGGGCTCCTCTCTTTCTCCCCACCTCTTTAATATCTACATCCGCCCCTTGGTCAACTCTCTTAAAAACAAGAAAGTCAGTATGTTTGACTATGCCGATGACATGCAATTGTTATTTACTTACAATGATAGCCCCACGCCCAGACAGCAGTTTCAAGACACTATGCTGTTCATCCGGGATTGGATGAACAGTAACTACTTGAAGCTAAACTCTGATAAAACAGAGATAGTTATCACTAAAGAAAAGATTGATCGCTGGAATCCCTCTTATTGGCCCAGTGAGATGGGTCCTCCTCCTCTGCCCAAAAAGTCAGTAAAAAGCCTCGGTATCATCACTGATGAGGAGTTATCATTCAAGCAGCAGTTTGGAGCTGTGACATCTTCCAGCTTCTTTCACCTTCAACGCATAAAGAAGATTAAAAAAAATCCTTACTAGTGATGTCATGATCCAAGTCATAATAGCTTAAGTCCTGTCTAGAATTGACTACACCAACTTTCTCTGTTTGGTTCTCCCCAGATTCCTTATGTGTAGGCTCCAGCTGATTTAAAACCAGGCCGTCCGGTTGATATATCATTTGCATAAATATGGTCATATCTCTCAGGTGACTAAGGGCCTCCACTGGTTGACAGTTGTACAGAGAACAATGTTCAAGGTGTGCTGCAGTCTTTAAGGCATTGTATATGAACTGTCCCGCCTTTATAAAATCTTGAGTTATTAAATACTGCTGCACCAAAGAAGTGAGATCAAGTCACCTACACTATCTTGTTATCCCCTCGTGCAAAGTGCAAAAAAAAAAACAAGAACAGGAGGGTGTAGGTTCTCTGTCATTGATCCTTTAACATGGAATAAATTGCCATTGGAATTTAGGACCACTACTAACTATGCTAGATTTAGACAGCTACTGAAGACACAGCTCTTTAAACAGGCCTACCAATAACTGTGGATCAATGTTGAATCAGCTACCTAGTGCCAAAAGACCGTTGGGTGAACATGCGCTCTAGAAATTCGTAGTAACATAACAGTCTAGAGCCAGGAAGGCTGGGTGCTTCGACATTTCAAAGGCCAGCCTCTAGAAGCTTCTCCCCACTTAAAAGGCATAACTGGATATAAATACTAGACCTAAAGCACCAACTGTTCAGTATCCTTCTGACCCGTGGATACTCTGCCAGGAAAATGGACTACTGTGCTGCATAAGCACTGCCACTTTGCTACTCTGAAGGACTGCTGCCCTGCTGTGCTGACCTGCTGCTCTCTTGCCTTGGTGAGAAGGACTGGATGTGCATCTCTTGATCTCAGAACCCAGAGTGACTCCAGAGGCTAGTATGCTGGCCTCCTGATATGAAGCCTGAAAGAGACAACAGACTTCAAACAGGCACCTGCACCTGGACTCTGCCATATGTGACTCTACCCTGCCACTTGCTGCAATCCAAGTCCTAGACCCTAGGAAATACGCTTACGGTGTTCCTCCAGCCTCCGTGGATCCAGTGGAACCGACGCATTTCCTCTGCTGTGCGGCACAAACATAAGCAGAACCGTCGCATCGCTGCTGCGTGGATTGGATCCGTCGCAAAAACCTACATCTTCTTTGGAGCCCCATTGAAACCGCTGCCGTGCATCCTCGGTGCAGGACCTTGCATCCCTCGTCGATGGCAGCCTTGATGATGGACTTCGCATCACAGGCTCACGCATCGCCCAAACTGAGAGCCACATCCTCGACGTCAGACTTCACGTTACAAGCCCGGTTGACGGGATCCTCAGCGATGACGTGCATCGCAGCCTTGCCTCATCTTAGAACTGACGCATCGCTTCAACTGACGCATCGCTTCAACTGCATGACGCATCCTCGATGAAGATCCTCGCAATTGTCAGCAAACCACAAATTATGCTACTTTGTTCAGTAGGCCTAACTGGATCTCTGTAGCCCGCTTGCACTCCATGGCAGTCGGCCTGAACTTGTAAGCATGACCAGATATATACAGTTGTCGCTTTGTGCTTTTTGACACTCTCTTCACTAAAATCTTTAAAATTGCATATCTCTGGCTCTACTGATTGGATTTTTGTCATTTTGTTCTTGTTTTATTTATTAAGGATTTTTGTCATTTTGGTGCAGGATTTGTTTATTAAAGAAAGTTCTATTTTTCTAACTTGGTGTGGGATCATTTTGTGTGGTGTTTTCCCTGTAATACTGTTTGAAGTGTTGCACAATTACTTTACACATTACCTCTACGTTAAGCCTGACTGCTCTGTGCCATAGCTACCTAGAGGGTTGAGCACAGGTTAATTTAAGGTTGGCTTGTTCCGTACCCTGACAAGGATTGCGGTTGCCGTTTGACCAGGGCTCACAAACTAGTCAACCAACAACCTAATTTCTTTCAGTCCTGGTTTTCAGTGAGGGTCGACTGAAAACAGTGTTATGTGTTACAATGCAGTACTAGTTAGCAGCTTTTATTCGAAAGCTAATTAACTAACATCTATGAAACCAGATTTTAAAAACGACTTTTTATTTATTTCCTTAGTGTCTCAACTGTGTTTCTATATTGATGAGCGAAGTAATTTTGTGACACTCCAATGATTTTGAATTAAGTCCTTCTTCTATTTTACAGATATGTCCTGCTTTTTTAGCTTTCAAACCATGGATTTAAGTGGGCAGGGTCCTGTTGGTGCTCAGCACTGGCAGTTCTAAAAAGCAGGAGCCGAGACGGGTCCCAATCGGACTCTTCATTTTTACCCTCACTCTCAGGGTGAAAAGAATAATATTAACTCTGCAGCAGGACCACCCTTTGCAGCCTTTGAGGTAACGTCAAAGAAACTCGATATACTTCGTTCACAACCTCATCATTTCTAAATGGAAGCGTGTTCAATACTGTATGCAACAAAGTCATAGTTGCTCCTAATTTTGTTTTATGCAACTAACAACCATTGGAAAAGCTAATATTCCTAGTTTGTTGTAGGTGTAATGTTACTTGTTGTATCTGGATATCTGGATGCAATGATAGAAACAGCAAAATACCAGTCGGGCAATACACTATGCTAAGCACAGATTTTTTGTTTAGGTGTTTTTGAGCCACGCCCTTAAATAAATCGGCCTCGCCCTTTGAGAGACACCCTCAGTTTTTTCATCCCACTTAAAGCCCTGTTTCAAAATATGGTCACGCTATACGAAGATCATGTGTAAAAAACATCACTTTAATAAACGCCTCTCAATGCAGTGATAAAACCCCGCATGTCAAACAAATGCACCTTGCGCTGTGTAGGAAAGAGACCTGCAGCCATCGATTGCCCTTTTCAGGCTAAAACGTGGACGCGTTGCATTGCCTTCAATGGCAACGCGTGCACATGTGGCGATTCCCTTGCAGGAGCGAACGCCGTCATATGGTAGCAATTATCGCTCTCGCAAGGGAATCGTGCAGCCCCCCTCATGCCGTGCGAGGCATGTGCGCTCCTTCCCCTGCTGCCGGGGGCTCCTCTTCCTCACTTTTCTCTCCAGAATTTGTGGTGAAGTGGCGGTAAAGTGCACTCTTTGCTTTTAATTTACAGAATTTCCTACAATCCCCCACCAACTTGCTGATTCGAGGTCCACTGTAGGAAAAAAATACTCTAGACTAAAATACATAGTCTTGCATCTGCTGTGTAGGTTGAACTCCGAGTTGTCGCAGGCAAAGCAGGGGGCACGCATTAGAAGGCTGTTGTGGGGACTTCATCAGAGGTTTCTGGCTCGAAGGGAGTTTGTTTGCTGGATTCCAGCTGTCCTCATTAGCAGACTGCATGAGGTCTCCTCCTCAACAATTAGCAAAGCCCCTCCCGGCGGCAGGATGTGGCGATAGGGAGGCTACTTTTTTCACTGTTTGGTCATGGCAGGAGTTCACTCGCGATCACACATGACTTATCTCTGCTGACCCAAATGCTGTTTGGTTGTGCAAGGTGCCTGTGCCGGGTAATTCCACAGTGATGTGCTTTTGATGCATTGTATTTTATTTTAGTTACCCTTAGCTTCACCAGTCCCATCTGTAACAGCTGTTTTAGTTGTGTACCTTATAGACCATATTTGGGGAATAAATTGCATCCTGCCGACCAGTGACATATGCAGTACAGTAGCTGTTTTAGGGGTGTTTTGATAGGTTGCAAAAGGCAATTGCTGTTTTCTATAAGCGTAGCCTAACCACTGCAGGCACATTCACAATGTGTCAGTGTTTGTGGCTTTGCGGCCTCTCTTTAGGGACATGGGTCACAGTGCAGGCACTTCGCAGGGAGGCTGACCCTTGCAGGACATCATACAAGCATTCCCTACTCTTTGAAGGAGTCCGGAACCAGTTCCTGCTTCATGACTTCATGACTCCACTCTTTACCTGATCCCTCCCTTGGCCATATTATCAGGCACACCTGACCCTCATACCTGTAACACACCCCTCACCCCTTTGGGTCATCTGCCTCACCCCCTCCATGGCCTGAGCTGCCCCACGAGGCTGACAGTCCCTTAAGGATGTACCCAGTGCTTTAAATGGGAAAAAAGTAGTGCGGGTACTCATTTAACTGTGGCGAGTGGGCGGGGCACGCCAGATAATTACACTTAAGTGAATACAATATAAATACACTCCACATAACACAACACAGTACCACATAATTATACCACATATTTACACTCTACTAAATGCACCATACACTCCACATAATACCACTCAGTGCCACGTGATAACAAGCCACATAATTACACTCTACTCAATACAATATAAATACACTCTACATAACACCACTCAGTACCACATAATTACACACCACGTAATTACACTCTACTCAATGCAACATAAATACACGCCACAAAATACCACTCAGTACCACATTATCACACGTCACAATTACACTCTATTCAATGCAACATAAATACACTCCACATAATACTACTCAGGGTCACATAATTAAACATGTCATAATTACATTCTATTCAATGCAACAAATACACTCCACATAATACAGCTGTGCCACATAAATACAAAAAAATAAAAGACATTTTTATATTAAAATATTCAGTTGTATATAATGTCGTCTTAGTTTTTATAAAGGTAACAAAAATGCTTAACACTTTTTAGGTCTCGCACCTAGCGACGCAGCGCGAAGCACTGTCGCCTGCGAGACCTATAGTCGTCAACTATGCTATCAAGGGCTTGCAAGGGAGACAGGAGATGGGCACGCGCAGGCTGCAGGTTGGACTGGATCGGTGAACACGCGCGTTCGCCACGTACACTCATGTGCTGTGCCCATCTCCTGTCTCCCTTGCAAGCCTCGTGGAGTAACTTTCCCTTTCCCTCCCCTTTCTGCCGTGGGCTTCATGGCCCGTTAACGCGCACTGTACACGCGCCTCTAAGACTGGCTCCCTGGCATGACCAAGCCCCCCAAACCCCCGCCAAGAGGAAACGTGCAAACTCTCCCGGTGTGGCGCATCGCACACGCGCCACTAACACCGGCTCCCCGGCACGACCAAGCCACCCCCCTCGCCAAGAGGAAACGTGCAAACTCACCCGGTGTGGCGGCTGGCTGCGGCACAGTACTGGAGGATTACAGCTCCTCCGAATATCTGGCAGCACAATGCGGGGCTTCCTCCTTAGGCATGGGAGCCCCGCACTGCTATCTGCTGCTCTACCGGGACTTCAGCTCCTGCATTTCACTTCCTCTTTGGTGCCAGGCTCCCTCTTCGTCACGGGAGCCCTGGAAGGGGACAGGCACTGCCTACACCGGCTGCACGTGCGAGCCGCAGGGCACGCAAAAGTAACCTGTATCGCGCATGTGCGGCCAGTGTGAAGTTTTTCTACAAGTGCATCCCTCCTACCCCACCTCGTCTAGTCTGCAGCTGAGGTTTAAAATGACAGCACATGCCAACAGAAGTAAGTGCATGTCTGAGATGGAGGCGACTCCTAGACTGGAGGTCAGGAGGGGGCGGATCAAGAGTAACAAAAAATATCATTTCTTGGAAAGAGGCTCCTCTCCTCCGGAGAGCAAAAGACAAAATAGTTATTGAATACAAAAAATAATCAAGGACAGACAGACCATGCTCTCTGAAATCTGCGTAGCATTTCTGATAGAAAGGTCCCTGCTTGTTTCAAAATTAGCATTATGTAAAGTTTGTCCATGTACAACTTAGTTACCAAAGCTTGGGACAGTGGGCACGATTTACCAGGGTGTTTCTCCGATTCACACCTTCCATTTTATTCCTGGGCAAGGTAAACTCACACCTCCTGTAAGCAAAAACGTTCCACATTGCGACCCGGGTCTATGCTAGTTGCAGAGGGAAACTGACCGGCTGATTGTGGCTGTCAAACTGTATATACTGTCAAAACATAACGTGTCAGCAGTCAGTTGCTTTATATACTGTTTTTGGGAGCTGTTTGTTACGCTTCAGGGTAGTTGTGTCGGGTGTGAGTGTTGTGAAACGCCGCACTCTGGAGAAGCGTGTTTACACAGAGCCGGTGCCAGATGTTCAGGGCACAGCCAGTCTTTCCCTGACCCCAGCACTGCCCTCTGCATGGCAACCTGTAAAAACAATCTGATTTCACTGACCAAATGTAGTCCATGTATGAAAGCATTCAACTCCCTCCACCCTCCCACCCTCCAATCCTTGGAAACAGCTAAAAACAGATGGACTCAATTGGTGCAGTGAAAAACGTATGGGCGAGTGGTTTTAAGTAGCTTTTAATACTGGGGAGCCCGGGGAAGAAAAGGTATTGTCAGGACCACGTGGTAGATGCTGTTACCTCCTCATGGTTCAAGTGTGACATCTGTATCTTTCTTAACAATTTTGAGTGAACTTCCATAAGAAGCAAGCAGCAGAGCATCTTGTATGGTCCTCGAGAGCCGAGGAGAGGTGTATAAACTAAGTATGGGTGGAAAATCCGTTTCGCTCGCGGATTTTGCGGATTTTCGGTAAATTCGCAATCCGCGAGATTCGCGAATCTCCCGCAAAATCCGCAAATCCGCGAGCAGCGGATTTTATGGCTTGCTCGCACTGTTCGAGTGAGTTCGCGGCTTCCCAGTACAACTTCGCGCCCCGCGAATAAGCGCTAAATTGCAGAAATACGATCTTAGCAAAACTGAAACTACTTACCAGGTTCAAAAGTTCAGGCTCATCATTAGTAGCCATTTCCTGTAGTGCTTCCTGAGGGGCCCCTCCAGAGTTCAGTTGCCTACTTGCAACTATTATGTGACCCTGCTCTGAACCTCAGAATAGTTACACATATGCCACAAAGGTCCTGAATTACAGCTAAGGGAGACAAGCAGGAGCCAGGCTGGAAGTTCAAATCCATTAATCAGCCCCTAATTCATTATTGTCAGTTGGGGCAGGGCAGGTGTTGTAACTAATTTTGCAACAATGAAAGCACTTAGCAAGTGCAAAAGATCACTAATCAGGAAGCACTAAGGAAGCAGGTGCCAGCTAAAAAAATATTCTGTGACACATTAATCAGCCCCAAATTAATTCAGGTCACTTGAGGCAGGGAAGGTGTGCTTTGCTTTGCCACAATAATGTACACTGACTGGACAACCAGAGGGTGCTGTGATGAAACAGAGGGTGGCATGGGTGGGCCAGAGGGTGGCATGAGTAGTCAGAGAGTGGCAGGGGTGACAGAGAGTGGCAGTGATGAAGAAGAGTGTCCCAAACAGGCTGGACACGTAGAAACAACAAGTTCGCAAAACTTGCGACCCGACAGGTAAGTTCGCGCTTGCGAAATTGTACAAAACCCTCGCGAACTGGCAGAAACCCGCGCGAACACAAAAAAAAAAATTCCGCAAATTCGCGAGAATTCGCGGATTTTGCGAATTGCGAGTTCGCAAATCCGCAAAATTCGCGAACGCGAGATTCGCAAAATTCGCCCATGCTTAGTATAAACACCCAGTGGCAAAGGCAGTATATTCGAACCATTGTCACAATGAATGTTGAGCTTTAGAGTACTCACCCTACCTGCAAATGTCTTGCATTAATGGCTGACTCACGCTCACTGACTATCACACTCACTGACACTCTCACAAACTCTCACACTCTCACTAACACTCACACTAACTTTCGATTCGATTCGAAAAATCTTTATTTCGATCACATGATCATAAAAGATATACATTACATCATATATAAAAATTTAAAAGCGCATTAAGCAACATTAGTGATCAAAATTATTAAAAAGAGGTAAAAAGAGAGATGTGCCACAATTCAAATCTGTCTCGAGTCTCCAAGTCTCTTTACACAACGGGTTCGGGCATACCACATTGAAGTAAAAAATTTAGATAAAGCAAAAACTAAAGTAGGAGTTAGATCTGTCTTTAAGACTCTGTAAGCGGGTAGAAAAGTTCTGAATCCCAAGTTTCTGAGCAAAGGGACTAGCCAGTATTTCCTGCTCCTCTCATAGACCCGGCAAAAGAAAACCACGTGAACGTCGTTCTCCTTTGGGTGGGCACATGCCGGGCAACTTTCTGAGGAGGAGCGACAAGACCATGATGCTGTAAATGATGCCAGGGGAAGAGTTCCATATCTCCATTGGAGGAATAGTTTCCTAGTTAGTGCCGGGGTCATGGCATCTAAGAAACTTTCTAGTTGATAGGAATCTTTGGTTTTTATGAACTGGTTGGATAGTGATCCGTCCCGGGTGCCTTCGGTAGCTCTGAAGAGCATGTGTTCGTAATAAGCTCTCGCGAGTGCCTTTTTCGGGATCTTAGTACTGATGTTTAATGGGTCCAACCATAGTTCAGGGAGTCCAATTGCCTCAAGAGTTCTCTTGATGTAAGTCAGCCACGGTATTCTTGTGGCGTTGGGTAACTGTAGAAATTCCTGCAACTCAGCTCTGTAATTTGAAAGGTCTGGGCTGCTCCATAGACGCCGCCAGAATGCCAAAGGCTTGAGGCCCAGCTCCTCCGTTATGGGCCGGAGGCCCATATCCAGTCTGAGAGGGAGTAATGGAGTACTCTGTGGAAGAGCAACAATCTGTCTCAGGAATTTGTTCTCAATTGTCAATAGTTTAGATGATGGGATGTGGCCCCACAGCTCGCCCCCGTATGTAACACCCTCCCGGGCCTGTGCTTTATAAATATGAATAATAGGGGTAAGTGGCCGGTAGGGAGATTTGTTCACTAGTCTCATAGTACCACCCACCAACTGTGCCAGTTTGATGTTTACTTTTGACTGGTGGGACGACCACGTTAAATTTTCATTGAGAGTGATCCCCATATATTCAATTGTGTGCACCCGTTCCAATTGGACTGTTCCCAGCTTGGGCGGTGCGCGGTTATGGGGCTTGGGGTTGAGAATAATGTATTTAGTTTTCTGTGGGTTAATTTCGAGTCCCCGCTCTGAACAGAACTGCATAAACCCGTCCAGGACACGTTGAATGCCCATTGGGGATTTGGACAGCAGCAGGGTGTCGTTGGCAAACATAATTGCAGGCACCCTGCTGCCAGTCAGTTTTGGGGCATCAGTGTTGGGAATCCTGGTTAGGTGGGCAATTACCCCGTTCACGAAGAGGCAAAACAGGGTCGGTGCAAGCACACAACCCTGTCTTACCCCTCTGCGAACGGGGAACCTTTCGGTTAGATTGCCACCTCTGCCACACCTAACGCGGGCATAGTTGTTATGATGTAATCTCATCAGGATTGCCAAGATGTCTCCCGGGACGTTCAACTCCTCCATAACTTTCCACAGTTTTACTCTAGGTACCAAATCAAAGGCGGCACGCAGGTCTACAAAGACAGTATACAAGGTACCGCCCTCAATTAATGCTGTCCTCCAATATAAGAGGTTCAGCCTAAAGATTTGGTCTATTGTAGAGACTCCCTGTCTGAATCCCGCCTGGTAGGGAGTCAGGATGCCCGTCTCCTCTATCCAATCCTGTAGCCGGTCCAGAATCAGTCTTCCAAAGAGCTTTTGGGATATATCAATAAGACTGATTGGACGATAGTTGGCTGGGAGCAGAGGGGACCCCTTTTTGAAAATTGGAACCACCTCTGCTCCCAACCAAGTATCCGGCACCTCCATTCCCCCCAGGATAGCGTTAAATATCAATGTAAGGTATGGGGCCCATATCCCTGGTTCCTGCTTGAATAGGTCCCCGGGTACCCCATCAAGACCAGGGGCTTTCCCTGTGGACAACCCAGCTATAGCCACCCTCACCTCTTTTTCAGTAAAAGGGTCTCCAATTGGACCTGGCACTATCATACTGCTTGTTATATTCGGAGACCTTTCCTCCATTGAATACAGTGCCTGAAAGTGACTCTGCCATAGGCTAGGAGCTATATTAGGCTTGATTGCTGAGGATAAGTCCTCTGTACCATTGGAGACTATTCGCCAGAATTTGCGCGAGTCTTTAATGGCTAGTGATCTTGAGAGGTTTTCCCAATATTGTTGATCCCACTCAGCCCTCGCATTCACCAGGAGCTTTCTATAGGACCTTCTCCTGGAATGGATTTCCTCCCTGCTTTTGTGCCCCTTTATTGCAAGTAGCAATTTGGCCTTAGACTCCTGTGGAACAGGAGCCCGCATTACTATCGATGCCCAGGCTGCTGGCGCAAGTCGCCTCTTAGTTCCCATTCTGAATAATTACCAAAATAAAGAGACGGGCGCTGGAAGCAGGAATCAAGAACAGAGTTTAATTCTCATGAGGAGAGCCAGTCATGTCAGACACGAAACAAGGTGCCATCGGGAGGTGCTCTAACAAGTGAGCTGAGACTCTTGGTTTTATACCTTACAGAACACTCGATAACACAATCAGGGCTGTATGACGCAAGAGAAGAACATCCCTATAATCCTCGTGGTGATCCTACCCCACATGGGTTCACAATGGGGACCCTTGACCTGCTGATAAGAGGGGAGGGCAATCACGCAGCTGAGTGTTCCGTCAACTGTTTAGGATGTGTACGCCTGATCATAGCCCAGGGGGTGGGGTGGCTAGGATCAATAGTGGCATACAATAAGGGCAGTAAATGGTATCCCCTGACTCAGGCGATGGCCTCGGACATGTGTGGTCAGCCGGACTCGGGGGAAGGGGTCATCAAAGGAGTGGTATTCATGCCACGTGGACAATCGAGCGCGGAGGGAAGGCTCGTCAACAGAGGGGCATTCATGGAAGGAAAGGAGGTGTTGGTCAGGCGCGGCCGTGACTCCCAAGGACAGGGTCTTGCAGAGGAGGAAGGTTTATGACTTGTCCATGTGAGGGAGAAGGAGGGGGTCAGGGTGCGCGCAGGGTCAGAGTCGCACAGAGAGAGAGAGAGGTCTTATGACCCGTACATGAGAGAACAGGGGCAGTCAGATACAGCTGGGGGGCTATGTCAGCTGAGGCGAAGGATGCTTCTTCAAGAGGGAAATGGGGGGGGTGCCTGGGTCAAGCAGGAGGGTTGCCTTTCATAGCAGGGTCGCGCAGAGTGCTGGGTTTCATGGTCTATGCATGTGAGAGTGGGAGGGGGGTGCTCAAATGCGCGCAGGAGGGAAGCCAGTGATTCTAATGAGTGGGCAAGAGGCCAAGGTGCCTAAAATGGCTGTCAGGTACATATGGGCACGGGCTTTTACTGGCGGAGTGATACGGTCAATATTTCAGGGTATACGTGGTGTCTACAGGGAGGGGGACGGGAGAGGGCAAATGAACGCCGCTTAGGTACATTAATTTTGCTAATTTCCACAGTCGCCGCTTTTAACATAAGCGAGTTCATTTTCCTATTCTTCCTAGTTGATGGGCGTACATATAAACAACAAAGTTCATTTTCCTATCCTTCCTAGTTAAGGGGCGTACATATAAACATGTGGTTGATGAAATAGCATTTGTCAATACTAACATATTGCATAAAAATCATGAACAGTTGATGTGATGGGCAGAATGCAGCACATAGGAAATTGCATTTGTCGAGTTCCTATCATTTCAAAAGCACTACATAGCATAAATGTTTCTGACTTAAAAATGTGACCAATGAACATTTTGACCAAGCAGTTGAGGGTGGAATCAGTTCTATATACAGAGTCTCTTCGTCACAGTGTCTTTTATCAGTGAGCCATCACTGGTAGGCTCTAGTCCGTGTCCTTTCGTTGGCGCTGTTGAGCACCGGCGGTGGAGCTATAGGTCCAGCTCGGTTCTATCCATACGCGTTGCAGGGTGCGGTCAGTCCTCTGCTGTTAGACCACAGTCCTGTTCCCTAAACAATCCGTTTAACGGCGCCTTATGCTCGGCACCTATATTTCCGTGGCAACACCCTATTCCCACCTGAATGCCTTTCTTCCTTTTGGCGTGAGGTCACATGGAAAAGAGGGTGTGGGTTGTTCAAACAGTCGATAGGAGAGAGAGCGGAGTTGGGTCAGAGTTCCTGGGACACACAAAAGGGACCAAGGGAGCAAAGGATAACAAGCAGGCAGGCCCATCAATCGGGCCCAAAGAAGGGGGACGGAGACTCCAGGCACACATGGGTTAGCAGACGGAGGGCTTCAGGGCAGCCCGTCAAGTTTCATTTTCCACGTTTGAAATTGCTGTCTCGTCCCGCATCTTGTTGCGCTGCAGCTCCACCTTTGGTCGAGGTCACGTGTGTCTCAAGATCTGCAGCTAGGCTGTGTGTCACGTCCGACCCTTCTCCTCCGGTGATCGTATATCTTTGAAATAGGTACAAAACAAGCTTTAGAGAACTGGTCAGGAGAAGACATTTATGCATGTGAATTCCTCCCTCAATCCACCGCACTTGGGAGATACGCTCATCGGTCACAGTCAGAGGTCTATTACCAAGCAGTGCATATGTCGGCATTCCTACTGAGTTCATGTCAAGTTTATTCATCGTCCTATTTATAACTCAAGTGAGGATAAATAAGATTCCCATCAACTGTGCATTTCATCATATTCAACATTTCGGAACATTTCCCTTCAAGGCTGGCTAACCTTTTCAAACAGGGCGGGGGCGCTATCATCGAGAGTCAGGGTAAAACAGGTTTTTCTCGAGGGACGACAGTTACTCATGGTCATCATGTTTATATCCGGGACAGCAGCTGGGGTCTATCAAATGGGGCGGGGATGCTTCGAGCGCTCGCGCTTGGGTGCAAAAAGGGGGTGGGGCAATCTGGGCATTGGGGGTCAATCTAGACGTTGGTGTTCGTCTCTAATGAACAGAAATAAGGTGCCATTGACATACAGTTCCCCTATAACTGGCCAGATTTGGGGGACTTTAGTCGTCTTACCTGTCCTTTCCTTCTCAGCCAATTCAAGTTCATTCATTTTACAGAAAGGAGAGGCAGTAATATGGCGAGATTCAATCATTTTAGTTTCGGTCAATTTCGCTGAACGCCTTCGCGTTCAATATGTATCAAATCAGACTGGTGCCGGTGGGGCACAATTTTACCAAAAAGAAGGAGAGAAAATAGGGAGACTCTCGTAGAGAGCGAGAGTCGTCCGCGATCTAAACGAGCCATTTGGTACACGTATGACATGTAGAGAGAGATAGAGAGAGAGATAGAGAGAGAGAGAGAGAGGTGTACGCAAATAGGTCATTTAGTGCGCTCACAACACAGAACAGCATAGGTCAGGTAACACGCAGATACGGACAGAGGGAAGACATAAATTCATACATTACACACACACAAAGTCAGACAGGGAAGACAGCACATGTATTACACATATATAAGACATTTCACGACAAGACTGGAAACAACAGGTGGCCAACAAAATTCGTATTATATCCTACGTATTTTTACTATCCTATTTATCTACGTGCTTAGCTCTTTCTACCCTTCCCTCCTTTTCATTCTCGCCAGTTATCTCTGTGAGCGTTCTCAATTGCCAATACTTACACCTCGGTTAGTCGATCAGAATTTAACCTGGTCGTGCTATTTACCCATGGTTGGATCTTAATCCATTTTCAGTCCCTTCCTTTGGTGGGAAGTTCTCCAGGCTGAGGCAACAGCAAGTATTGATCGGGAGAACAGTCGGGCAACTCGGCTATATCTATAAGAGTGTGAAAAAAGGGGGGCAGTGCATTTTGAACATCAGCAACATTTCTAACTACCTAGACGGGTGGTGCCGTGGCAACCCTTACCCGTATATTTTTCTTTGTCCTTTCCCTACCTAGTCAAACGTCCAGTCACATTATTTAACACGTCATTTCTAGTCAATTTTCCGTCATTCAGTACCTGTCCAGTTCCTATGTCAGTCCGTCCTCTCAGTCGCTATGTTCTAAGGAGGAACAGTCATGTTAAGCCTACGTCTTTTAAAAACCCTTCGTTATAACGACTAAACACATATTCCCTTTTTCCCTTTTTCGTCGGTGGTCCAACCGTCGCTCTTCCATACTTCAGTCGACGTTCTGACGTGACCTGCAGAAGGGAGGAAGAAGAAGGGGTGGGGGACAGCATTCAAAGTGCATCAGCATGCAGTAGTCCGAAAATGCCTTTACTTACCACTTACTTGACCTATCTCCACGTACCGCCTTTCTTTATCATCTCGGCGCTTAAGCCCAGAGGGACCAGTGGTGTCAGATAGATAATCATTGGTGATCTGCGTATCTACATGAGCTACTTGGTCGTAACCCCTTTTCGTCGGGTGCAAAGGCGGCGGTCAGGTGGCATTTCCGTGGTGTCGTTTTAAGGGTGTCCAAAACACTTTTCTGGCTGCCTGTGACACGCAATGTAGCTGCTAAATATCTGATCCCTTTTGATTCTACCTCTTTCATCATACTTATTCTTCGTTCACAGTAGTAAGACATCCAAAACGCATTAATGCAACTGCTACAACCATGCTTTCTTTTTCAAAATACTTTTAATAAAAAGTGTTGATGTACAAATACAGGCCTGCAACTCGGTGGGCCGGCTACAAAGCAGATTGAAACTGTACATAAGAAGAACGAAATAGGTGGCAGTTTATTGCATAAAGTGCAGTAGTGTAATAAAATCGCGTTAAACTTCCCTACAGAGCAAGCATGATGCACGTCAGTAATTCATCTTTAATAAATTCATAAATTCATTATCCAAGTTCATTCGTTACCTAAATTGCACCAATTCATTTTCCACATTATAATCAGTACCCACTCTAAGTCAGTTCATTGTCCAAGCACATACTTAATAACCTTCATATCTAATTTCATTATCCAAAAACTGCGCATATATCTCGGGACAAAAGGCTGCGCAATCAGGGTGCAACAAGGTTTATTCAAAACGTTTCATTTTGTGTCGGCGCCATTTTTGGGTGGGGTCAGGCGAGTTCCAGCACAGTCAGAATGTCTCCAATGATTCGTGGTTGGACCGGGGCCTTCCGTTGGAAGTTCAAATAGTTTTGAATCATGTGGTAACAGTCTAACGATAGTCAAAGAGTGGGGAGGGCGGCAACAATTTTCCTACCGGGTCATTCTGGTGTTCCTCCGGAACTGAACAAGTCTGTGCCGTGGCTGCACCTTAGCCATTTCCAAACTGAAGCTGGCGCTGGCAGGAGTGCGTCGATGTCGCGGTTCCCAGTGAGGGGGACGGGGGCGCCCATGCGGAGGGATCGGGGTGCCCCCCGGCTCTTATAGAATCTTCAAGGTTGAGGAGAAGAACAGACATGGGGCGTGCGCCCGTCCAGGGCAGAAGACCGCTTTTTGATGTTGACCCTCTTTAAGTAAGAGCATTGGGGTGTCGCTGGAAGCCTCCACCTGGAGGGAGGTGGGGGAGGCTCGTTCGCGTCACCTCCCCCTTCCAGCGACCCCGCGCCGTTCCTCGGCTCCGTCGTTTCGATATTGGCCGTGCCAGCCATTGAAGATGGGGGGGGGGGGTCGGTGGCTGCGGCAAGACATCCCCCCCTTTTCTCGTCGACATGTGGCGGGACTACCTGGAACTGTCCAGGCGTCGACATGTGGCGGCACTACCTGGAACTATCCAGGGATTTGACATGTGGCGGGACTACTTGCAAGCTCCGCCATTCTCGCTTTTGGCTTCGGCCTTCTTCGTGGGTCGGACCAGGCGGGAGACAGAAGGGAGGGGGTGGTCGGTGGCTGAGGCAAGACAGCCCCCCCCCCCGTGGCCCGCAGGGCAGCAGGAGAGAAGGAGAGGACTCTGCCATTCTTTGGACCGCCTGCCCAACATCATCTCCTTCTGACCGTGGCCAGGCGGGCCCCTCGTGCCTCGAGGCCTCGCCTTCCGGATGGGCGTAACCGCGGACCTGTTGCACTTCGGGAGCTTCCGGAATGGGGGTAGGTACCTATTGAATTGTTTCTATCTCACGTGACCGTTATTTGGGCGTGGCGGGCAATGAGGCAGACATGTTTGGAGCAGGAGTAGGCAATGGAGCCTAGCTACCTCGTGGCTGCCTTGGTGTCAAGCTTGTCTTCCCTCGCCATTTTTATGTTTCTTATTGCAAGTTATTTCTAACATTTCTTATTTTATTTTTAGCGAAGTTGATAACTCATCAGTGGCCTACTGATTTCGCTCAACTCTTTTTCTTGTATTTTTATGCCATAACCTATTATAAGCTATAGTGACTAGTCCACACTTAATGAACATGTCCTTATTAGGTGTACCCTCCAGTGGAGCTGGGTGGTTCATCTCTAATAAGCGGTCCGGGCTAAACAGGCTACCAACCAGTGGGGAGAAGATAGGCATGACGGATTACAACGGGGACAAAGGTCTGCATTACCTATCTTATCACAGCGGGCAAAGACTAGGCAGAATATTTCTATTCTCCGTTGTTTGGCGGCGGTGAATACCTCAAAAGAACCAATACCGAACAATCGGCCAATCAAACAATTCAGTGGGGAGAATAAGTGGGCACGAAAAGTTATCGCTACCCACTCTTTCTCTACCTGCAAAGAGAGACCTTGTTCTTCCCTGTTTGCAGACAAAGAATCTCCAGACAATAATCCACGAACGACAGTTCGGGAAACAGTGGGGGAGGAAGACAGGTACGACGGATTACAATGGGGACAAAAGTCTGCGTTACCTATCCTTCACTGCTTGCAAAGAGAGGGAGCCTGTTGTTTTCTCCGTTTGCAGACGGTGAATCTCCAGAGGTTTCAACAAAGCGTAATACTAGTATTATCCAAAACAATCATTTCACAATTTGTCGCATTTACGCAACCTTACCCGGACCGGACCGTGTGGGCAGTTCTTCGCCTTCCTCCTTCCAGCGCCCGATCGTTCTCTTACTCCATGATTTTACCGCAGCAGTCCTGTGGGATTCCAGTCAGGACAGTAGGTCACTCGAGAGAGGTCCGTTCAGAATCGGTGAAGTTCATTCAATCGGCAGCCGGGCGAGGGCCTTCTCAAGGCAGGTATACTCCGATCATTTAGATGTTCACCTCATCGTCTGGATCTCTCTTACTGGACCTTATGTCACTGATGGGCCCCGCGTTGGGACGCCAATTGTGGAACAGGAGCCCGCATTACTATCGATGCCCAGGCTGCTGGCGCAAGTCGCCTCTTAGTTCCCATTCTGAATAATTACCAAAATAAAGAGATGGGCGCTGGAAGCAGGAATCAAGAACAGAGTTTAATTCTCATGAGGAGAGCCAGTCATGTCAGACACGAAACAAGGTGCCATCGGGAGGTGCTCTAACAAGTGAGCTGAGACTCTTGGTTTTATACCTTACAGAACACTCGATAACACAATCAGGGCTGTATGACGCAAGAGAAGAACATCCCTATAATCCTCGTGGTGATCCTACCCCACATGGGTTCACAATGGGGACCCTTGACCTGCTGATAAGAGGGGAGGGCAATCACGCAGCTGAGTGTTCCGTCAACTGTTTAGGATGTGTACGCCTGATCATAGCCCAGGGGGTGGGGTGGCTAGGATCAATAGTGGCATACAATAAGGGCAGTAAATGGTATCCCCTGACTCAGGCGATGGCCTCGGACATGTGTGGTCAGCCGGACTCGGGGGAAGGGGTCATCAAAGGAGTGGTATTCATGCCACGTGGACAATCGAGCGCGGAGGGAAGGCTCGTCAACAGAGGGGCATTCATGGAAGGAAAGGAGGTGTTGGTCAGGCGCGGCCGTGACTCCCAAGGACAGGGTCTTGCAGAGGAGGAAGGTTTATGACTTGTCCATGTGAGGGAGAAGGAGGGGGTCAGGGTGCGCGCAGGGTCAGAGTCGCACAGAGAGAGAGAGAGGTCTTATGACCCGTACATGAGAGAACAGGGGCAGTCAGATACAGCTGGGGGGCTATGTCAGCTGAGGCGAAGGATGCTTCTTCAAGAGGGAAATGGGGGGGGTGCCTGGGTCAAGCAGGAGGGTTGCCTTTCATAGCAGGGTCGCGCAGAGTGCTGGGTTTCATGGTCTATGCATGTGAGAGTGGGAGGGGGGTGCTCAAATGCGCGCAGGAGGGAAGCCAGTGATTCTAATGAGTGGGCAAGAGGCCAAGGTGCCTAAAATGGCTGTCAGGTACATATGGGCACGGGCTTTTACTGGCGGAGTGATACGGTCAATATTTCAGGGTATACGTGGTGTCTACAGGGAGGGGGACGGGAGAGGGCAAATGAACGCCGCTTAGGTACATTAATTTTGCTAATTTCCACACTCCCTGCAGGTGTCATTATACCAGGTCCTCTCAACTATGGGTCCTTTTTTTCCCTGCTTTTGAAAATAGATCTAGCTCGAGAGTACTAATTAAATCTGCGTGCGTCTGGGCCAGCTTTTCTCTATTTGCCACTTCTTCCACATTCGTCCCTATCTGAAAAGCCTTCTCTAAGAGCGGGATAATTCTTGCATATAGTTTTGGTAATTTATCACCGCTAGTAGCCAGTTTCTCCCACCTGACTTTTCTCCGGTTGTTTTCTAGTAGGAGTCCTGACTTATCTTTATACGGACCAAGCAATGTATCTTTGTTCCCCGGTAAGGAGTAAGAGAGTTCCAGGGCGTTGTGATCACTATCCCTTCTCTCAATAACTTTTAAATCAACTATTTGTGACCACATTGATAATTTGACAAGGATGTAATCCAGTCTCGATTCACTACCAGATTTATTATAGGTGCAGATACTTGGTGTGTCTGATTTGCAGCGCCCATTGCAGGCCCTTAAACCTTGATTTAGAGTAAGGGCTGTTATCTGCAAGGCCAGGGGAGTCCAGGCCCTGGGAGGGGGCGCCACCGTCAAAGGAACAAGCCAACGTGAATCTTCCTCGAAGGAGGGGCCATCACGTAAGCCTGGTAGTGGTTCATACTGTGAGTTTAGATCGCCTCCCACCAGGCATTGGAGTTCCCATGGAATGCCATCTAGGAACGCAGAGAGTTCCTCTATGGTGTTGGATTCTTTTGACATGGGTACCGGTCTTGAATATATGTTGACGACGACCAATTTCGTGGAATTTGGCCACTCTAATAGGACGGCCAAAATATCGTCGGAGTCTGTCTCCAAGCAGGTAGCCTGGCAGCCTAGATCCGATGCTACCCAAGTCGCGAGTCCTCCCGATGGCCTGCCCCTTCCCCCCCACTTAGCGGGTTTGGAAAAGACTGCGTATCCCTGAAATGAGAGTTCCTCACGCGCCCAGGTCTCCTGGAAGAGTAATATATTTTTTGAACTGATAAAAGAACTCCACTCTTGACAATCAATTTTACTGGCTAATCCCGCGACGTTCCATGAAATCAGAGTCATGGGATGTAGTTTGGTAGTAGATGGGCCTTTAACGGTGGTGTTAACACCGCTAATCTCCGAAGTAACCATCTGGATTGGGGTAGAGTGGCTCAGAGCCAATCTTGTATTGGTATGAGTCACGATTGGGTCCACTAAAATAGGCTCCAGAGCTAAATTCGGTTTTAATTCATTTTGTACCCTTGTGTGTGGTGTTGGTTCTGGGAGTGTGCTATTCCCTATCCAATGGGATGCGAACAGTTCACTCCCCTCAGTGTCAGAGCGTCAATCTACCATTTCCAGACTGCTGTATCTATTATAGGTAGGAAAGTGGGCTGGGTAGTGCATTCTGTGGGGCCCTGGAATTCCTCTCATAATTCCTCCCCCTCCGCCCCTCCTCCTGGTAATAGTCTACCATCCTGCCTCCTCCCCGTACGGTAAAAAGTGGTCAATAGGTCTTCCCCTATGATGAAATGGAACACTTCTCTCCCTGCGACAGCTTTCACAGTCATCCAGCAACTCTTGATGATGCCCCCATCTCTGATCCTCCAAGTTATATAAACTTGAGGGATAAAAGAATGAGAGGGGAAGGGCTTGGATGTTGCTGCCTTGGTCGTCAGAAGCCCAGGCGCAAATGTAAGCAGCTGTGCCCGGCTCTCTGAAAGTGACCAAAACACAGTCTCCCCTAATTGATTTTCTAGAATATCCCACCCAAGGGGCCCGTCTGACCATGGAAATGTCACTGGTTATACCTCTCGGGAGTGGTCTGTATGTGGATAACTAGCTGATAACCTTGTTCCTAAGTGAAGATGTTGATTCAGTTGCCATAGATTTTAATTCAGGGACCCCTGCCAGGATCAGGGTATAGGGGGCAGCCTCTGGAGGAAGGTTGACAGGTTTGGGTTTGCGGATAGGGTTGTGTTTTTCTCCCGTAAGTGTTGAATCACCCTTAATATCAGTCAGGATAGGAGCAGAATCTTTGGATGGGGGAATAGTAGTTGGGGTCGGAATTGATGTCTGCTGGGTTTTTGGAGGGGTGTTGTTGGTGTTGGGGTTGTCCGGGAGTTGCGGTGTCTTATTTGAATTGGCTTGTGGGTTTTGGGAGTCAGTATTGGGTAGCTTGTTCTTTAAGACTGAAGTGGGTTCACTGCCCTTTTTAAACTTTGGATCAGGGCCCCCTTTTGCTCCTTTAGCTCCATTAAGATCAAGTTTCATCGAATCAGCTAGTTGCACTGTAGATTTTTCGATGTTGACTAACCTAGCTTCGATCTTGATCAAGCGAGCTTCAAGAGGGCTCAGTAGGGACCTAAGAAGTGTGCCAATATCCTCCAGTGTAATATCATCGCTGGAATTGTCCACTAAAGTGATGTTTGTAACCGGTGGTGGGACCGTTTGGCTGTGAACTATGGGGGAAATTATAGTGCCCGGCTTCTCTAAGTTAATAACTGTAGTGCCTCCTTTCGCACCTTTTCCCCTCGATGGTTTGGATTTTGGAGACTTTGTCCTATTGTCTTCTTTGTTTTGTCCCCCCCTCTTCTTTTTTGTATTGCACCTTCCCTGACCCCCTGTCTCTGTCAGAGCTAGACTCTTTGTCATTAGGTGCCACTGTGTTAGGTTCGAGTATTGGGGGAAGGATTCCTGGTGAGATTTGAGGCGTTTGGGTATTAGGGAGGGCCATTAAACTCATATCCACGAGGTCACTGGGGGCCTCGATTGTGAAATCGGGGTCAGTTATTAAAACACTGGGTGGTTGAATTACTCCCGGATCACTCATTGCGCTGTTTGTAGGTTCGAGCCTCCCCTCCGGGGTTCTGGCTTGAGCCATTGGCCCCATTGAGGATCTCCTAACCCAGTCAATTTCCTGGGAAATTCGTCTCTCCAAAACCTCTATTTCCTCAATCAAAAGTGATCCGGCTTTGACAAAATAGTTGTCGATGGTGCCTTTAGCGAGTCCGGCCGCAGCTAGTGAAGTTTTGCTTCTGGTTTCTCTAGTGCACATTGCTCCGTTAGTTTGGGGAAAAAATATGGCAAAGGGGGGGGGCCCGGCCCGAACTCTCCCATACTCGAACAGCCTCAAACGGCCCGCTCTTTGCCCGGTCTTCGCCCCGAGCTCCGTCCCGCACGCGTCCCGCGTCGCGGTGGAGAATGCGTCAGTAAAGTACGTGAAGGCAGAGGGCGTGGCCGCCGGGGGAAGAGGCACCAGCTGTGCAGAATGGAGAATGCTGGTCCTCGCAGTCCCCCTGTAGGCACCTAGCGCTGTATGCACGCCAAAGTCCTCAACCTGGGCTGTGACTCACTGGGAGCGAGTGTGATATCCGCCGACTGCGGAGCCGCTCACACCAGCTGGGACAGCCTCAGGGAGCAGGCAGGAAACAGCCAAGCAAACACAATCCTCGTGGCAACAGAGTTAGTCAATGAGCGGCACCCGCAGAGCGGGTGTCACGAAAGGTAAAGGAAGCTGGAACAGCCTCAAGATGCAGGCAGGAATCAGCCGATCAGGCACAATCCTCGTGGCAAACAGATTTAGTCAGTGAGCGGCACCCGCGGAGCGGGTGTCGCGAAAGGTAATGAAGGCTGGAGGCTGAGGGCGTGGCTGCCGGGGGAAGAGGCACCAGCTGTGCAGAATGGAGAATGCTGGTCCTCGCAGTCCCCCGGTAGGCTCCTAGCGCTGTATGCACGCCAAAGTCCTCAACCTGGGCTGTGACTCACTGGGAGCGAGTGTGATATCCGCCGACTGCGGAGCCGCTCACACCAGCTGGGACAGCCTCAGGGAGCAGGCAGGAAACAGCTGAGCAAACACAATCCTCGTGGCAACAGAGTTGGTCAATGAGCGGCACCCGCGGAGCGGGTGTCGGGAAAGGTAAAGGAAGCTGGAACAGCCTCAAGATGCAGGCAGGAATCAGCCGATCGGGGACAATCCTCGTGGCAGACAGATTTAGTCAGTGAGCGGCACCTCAAGTGTGACATCTGTATCTTTCTTAACAATTGTGAGTGAACTTCCACAAGAAGCAAGCAGCAGAGCATCTTGTATGGTCCTCGAGAGCCGAGGAGAGGTGTATAAACACCCAGTGGCAAAGGCAGTATATTCGAACCATTGTCACAATGAATGTTGAGCTTTAGAGTACTCACCCTACCTGCAAATGTCTTGCATTAATGGCTGACTCACGCTCACTGACTATCACACTCACTGACACTCTCACAGACTCTCACACTCTCACTAACACTAACTTTCACTTACACTAACTTTCACTCACACTGACTTTAACTTACAGACTCTCACTTACACTGACTCTCACTCACACTGACTCTCTCACTAACTGACTCTCCCACTCTCTCACTCACTCACTGTCACTAACAGACTCTCACTAACTGACTCGCCCACTCTCTCATTCAGTAACTGACTCTCCCACTCCAGCCACGGCCCATGGAGGGAGTTTCGGTGGGGCGGAGAGGCGGGGTGGGAGAGGGGCAGGGTGGGTGGTGCTAAACACCGGAGTATGGATAATTGAAGGTAAGTAAACAATTTAATAGATAAAACAAATTTCGTAGCGCACCCTGCATCACATTTTGCGATGCAGGGCAGCGCTAGGAAATTTGTTTTATTAATTAAATTGTTTACTTACCTTCAATTATCCATACTCCGGTGTTTAGCACCCCCCACCCCACCTCTCTGCCCCACCGAAACACCCTCGACGGGCCACAGCTGTCCCACTCACTGACTCTTCCACTCATTCTCACTCACTGACTCACTACCAACACATATTGCATTACAAATGCAATAGGTGTCACATTTGCGAAAGTTTAAGCTATTGGCATTGTAAATGACAATGCTATTAATGTGTCTATTTTCAAAACCAACACATAAATAAAAAATGTGTTATTTACAATGCCAATAGCTCAAACTTTCCTAATGCGAGACCTATTGCATTGCAAATGCTTGTTATTATAACTTTTAAACATAATGCACATCAGCCACAATGCTCTACAACATAGCCAGAACTTCAGGATAAACACATAAGGTCCCAAAAGCGAGACCTATTGGCTATGCCAATGCTTGTTCAGTTTTGAAGCGACCTGGCCACATATTCCCCTGCGTTTGTGCAGGTTTACGTGACACATATTTCCAAGGCTCGGCTCCCGCCGGGCTCTTCGAGCCAGCAGCGACCCCGGCTCGGCTCTCGATGTTAACTTGTCGGATCTCCCACCACCACTAATCTGTAACTGAATATATGGATCCTTATAAGCGGCATTGATGTTCGCCCCAAAGACAAGGGGTTGGGGGTAGCTCAGCGGCGCGCGAACCTTACACTGAAAATAAAGAAATGATGACCCGAAACTTCTATCCCTCAACATTAGGCAAGTATCGTTTTCCTAAATTCACCGCCATTCAAAAAAGGAAACAATTCTGGGACGGAAGTGAAACTCTTTTTTTTTTTAATTTTAGAGATACATGAAATACATTTTGTCATTAAAAAGTCATATTTAATAGAAACCAGGTAATACATAAAAATAGCCGAAACATAACAAAGTGCAAAACATCATAAAGTGCAATTGCTGTAGATCAATAACAGCCAATGTCACCAATAAAAGACGGTACTATTGTGCAAAAGAGCTAGGAAATTTTTATAAAGTGAAACTCACCTCGTAGCAAGCGATGGTTTGGGACAAAGGGAGTGGATTTCCATCCGCCTATCAGAGAAAGGCATACATGAGCGTGCATCACAGGGAAGGCGCTATAAAGCGCTGCTGTGCGGCTTTATCGGGACGGGATGGAACGGAGACGGCTGGAGGAGGGGAGGGAGTAAAGAAAGAAGAGATTCCGTACGTTTTTAGACACAGTTTATTTACTTACAGGTTGGCACAGATGTTTTTAAGACTCACCAGACTTAGTCCTGGGAGTTTAATTGCCAAAGTGATGCATTCTGGGGTTTGTAGTGCGAGTTCACCTGAAAACAAGCCAGTAAAAAGAGGTTACAGAAGAAGGAGGTTCACTGCATTTCGAAGCAGGAAAAAGTGGTTTCAATATGATATATCTTGTGACAGTGATTCAGTGGTATGAATTCTGGGTTTTGCACGACTAGCCCCAGTGCTTTAAATGGGCCGGTACTCACTGGTACTGAATACCGGGCCGGCCCCCTCCGATACGAAGGAGAGTACCTGCTGTACTCAGTGTATCAAGGCAGCATTTTAAGTCACAAATAGTCACGTGAGCATGCATCTCCATGTACACTGCGGGGCATGCTCACATGGAGGTAATTTCACAGTGGGGGGGGGGGGGCAGCGACACGCCACGGCAGAGCAACGTGTGACGTCACCCGCCAGGCAGGTGTGCGGTGGGAAGAAAGGGAAGAAAGTGGAAAGATCCATAAAATGACATCAACCAGCAGGTCCAGGAAGCAGGTTCCTCATCCGTGCCAGTCTGATTAAGGACCCATCGACAAGGCACTTTCTGCCACTCCGTAGGTGAGTGCCCATGCGCAACGCCAATCTCCTTGTGCTTTTAAAAAAATGAAGGTGTCCGTGTGCACTGCCGGGGAGGATGCAGCGCTTTACCACGGTGCCCTACCTTGCAGGCCTCCACTCGGGGCGGGGGCGGGGGTGAGCAGGGAGATGGCTGCCTCGCGTCCTTTTCTGAATTAAATGTTTGAACTAGTCAGTGCTACACACTAATTGTGTTTACTATAACTGCGGCTACTTCCATGTATTGTATTGTAATTGAATTTATATTTCGCTTACTACCCCTGACCAGAGGTCGAAGTGGGGAAAACAAAGTAGGGGAACTGTGGGTGGAGAATCAGGGGGCGGGAATAACCGAAGATTGAATCAGTGGGCGGAGTCAGGGGTGTGGCTAGAAATAGCAAAACATACCAATTTTTAGTACGTTTAGCATTTTACTGACCCGTTACAGCTTATAACGTTATTTAATTAAAAGAATGGATATGTTTATTTGAGGTTTAATTGAGGAAAAAGCAAACACTCATAGGGAATACAGGTTTATGTAAAGCTCCTGCCCCATCACCTCTCCTGCCCCGTCACCTCTCCTGCCCCGTCACCTCTCTTGCCCCGTCACCTCTCTTGCCCCGTCACCTCTCTTGCCCCGTCACATCACCTGCCTGTCATGTCACCTGCCCGTCATGTCACCTGCCCGTCACTTCTTTTGCCCAGTCACCTCTCCTGCCCTGTCGCCTCTCCTGCCCTGCCGCCTCTCCTGCCCTGTCGCCTCTCCTGCCCCGTCGCCTCTCCTGCCCCATCACTGCTCCTGCCCCCTTCACTGCTCCTGCCCCCTTCACTGCTCCTGCTGCCCCTTCACTGCTCCTGCTGCCCCCTTCACTGCTCCTGCTGCCCCCTTCACTGCTCCTGCTGCCCCCTTCACTGCTCCTGCTGCCCCCTTCACTGCTCCTGCTGCCCCCTTCACTGCTCCTGCTGCCCCCTTCACTGCTCCTGCTGCCCCCTTCACTGCTCCTGCTGCCCCCTTCACTGCTCCTGCCGCCCCCTTCACTGCTCCTGCCGCACCTTCACTGCTCCTGCCGCCCCCTTCACTGCTCCTGCCCCCTTCACTGCTCCTGCCCCCATCACTGCTCCTGTCCTTTCACCGCTCACACCCGGTTACTGCTCTAGCTCATGGCCCGTCACCTTCTCTGCCCCGTCACCTCTCCTGCCCCATCACCTCTAATGCACCATCACTTCTCCTGCCCTGTCACCTCTCCTGCCCTAGTACCTCTCCTTTCCTGTCGCCTTTTCTGTCCGGTCACTGCTCCTGCCCCGCTCACTTCACTCTGTGTACAACATTGACAAAGGTGTCAAGCAGTGCTGGCTGGTTAAGTTTGAAAGTGGTGGGGGTGTAAAATGAAGACACCAATTATCAATTAGTGAGCAAACATAAGTAGGCATAAGCTAAAGAGGAAGGGAGGCATGGTATATTGTTGACTGGACAGGATAAGCCTGGTACCAATAGTGTAGCGTAAAATGAACAGTGTTATTAAACAAAAGAGAAAAAGTTAAAAAAGCTTGGTGCTGGGTACTTTTATGATACGTCTTATGGGTCTACCAGCACAATACTCTTGACAGGTCAAAACGTGTCATTGCTAGCTCTTTCAAATTATTCACAAAGAAACATTATTTTGCACTTCATGTGTTTAACGCAGTTCTCGCTCTTTTGCTCTGCAAAGCGATGAGAAGAAAGACTTTCAAATCGCGTCATTTGAAAACACACACACAGCCATTTAACATTTCAGCCAGGGCAATGCCAAATACTTTAAACTCACCAGGGCCTGCATATGTTGACTTTCAGCCAAGCACAAAAAAACAGTAAAAAGGTTTGCATGGCGTTCTGCAGTCATACAGACAATTCCAACCCTTCTCTTATAATGGTGTACAGATTCCTCGCTGCACTCCTGGCTCTTCTAATGCACCTCCGCAGGTTGCTAAAGGAAACAGCAGGCTGCGCGCACCACGCGGTGGCACTTCACCAGTGCATCTGTTTCTAAGTTTTGAAACCCATTTCACTGGTGAAATTAAATCCTGACTAGAATAAATGTTAGCGTACAGCAGCACCAAGAAGTGAGAGAAGGAAAACAGACATAGTGGCTGATATGTAGTCACTATGGTAACACGTAATTAAATTCGCACATGTGAGCCCCCTACTAAAAGTATGTGCCAGGAGTTGCTGATACAATTGTGCCACAGCATCCTGTCTGCAAGATATCGACGGAGCTCACTTGGGGAGGCTGATCAGTGCTGAGGAAGTTGTTCTGCAATCACCTTCGGATAAAGTCCGCGCTACATAAAAATGCATTAAATAAAAAAAAAAGATCGTAAAGATAACAAGCCACGCATTCACACTTATCTGTAGAACATTAACAGCGCCAGGGGCTAGATTCCGGGGTTGAGTTTGCCGCCTCCATCCACTAACCACACACACACTCACAAATCGTCACAAGATAGCCACTGGTGTCAAGTTCACCACAGTACCCTGCTTGGGGAAAGCTCATCTCTAATCATCAACTCTAATCTCAGGGCCACTTGATATGCTAAAGGCAGAGGGCGGAGCATTGTCATTCGAAAGAGGTAATCAGCCTCAATCGGAATGACAATGGGCCACCTTTCTGTGTGAGCTCAGGGAGGGGCTGCTGCAGCCTCTTGAGTTCACAGAGAAGTGCAAGCAGCCCCTGGAAGCGAATGAAAAAAGTTTTAAAGTCGGACTATTCTTGCCGTCCCGGGACTCTTTTTTCAAAGCAAGAAGTAGGGGATCGGACTGAACCATTTATTAGAAGTAGGGGCACGCCGTGCCCACCGATTTTCTCCCCCCCCCCCCCACTTCTACCACTGCCCCAGACGAGGCGTCAAATTGCTTTTTCGGTAAATAGCACGCTACTCCGGGCCCCATAGAGGATTAGTGTCGAATTATGAAAGCAATTTAAGTGGTGGATTGGTTAGTTAGTTTGGATTCGGAAGGATAGAAGAGGAAAAAACGTTTGCGTGTGTTTATTTATTTATTTATTTATATATATATATATATATATATAGCACTTGTTACCCTGATTGAGTGTTGAAGCGCTTTTTTGGCGAGTAGCACGCTACTCCGGGACCCGTAAAGGATTAATGGTGAATTAGTATGGTGAAATATGAAAGTCATTTGAGTGGTGGATATGTTAGTCAGTTAATTGGATTGAGAAGGGTTGTTACATGCTGTCTAGAAAGAAGCTGTGTAGTGGCAATCGAAATGTTGAACTGTGTGCAAACTCCCTGGGTTATCTTTCAATATGAGGCATATGACAAGTACATTTATCTTAAGCAGTGAGAGAGTCATCCTTTTAAACATGCATTTTCACTTCCTTTCTGATTTCCATGAGGGTTGAAGCAAATGGGTTTTTTAGATGTTGTTCCAGATCGTGGATATGGAGATGAAGTATATTTTCTTTGTTTTTTTCAATCTTGCTGTTCTCCATCGCTGATCTGCCAGGTTCTTGACTCCATATCAGTCAGGAATAACTTTTATTTCGCCAACCCAATGACGGCATAAAGCGTTCTACAGATAAAACACTTTTCGTTATTGCAATAGGCTCAAACTACAAAGGTTACAGCAAAATTACCAAGGAAAAACACATTAAAAATATTATTCCTATTATAGAAGTAGAAAAGAAAAAAATCATATATACACACAGGTATTTACAGAATTCAGTAAGTTAGTTCCCCAGTTAGATACCAGATTGGCAAATTGATCTTATCTTTTTTAGAGCAGATAAAAAGGACACCAATGAAGGACATGTAAAAGGGTCAGGTAATAACTGCAGGTAATGAAGAGACACACAACACTGTCTAAAATTCATTTTACGAATGAGGTAGAATAAACCTTTTCCTCTCTTCACAATAACATTTACAAGAAAACAAGAAGTGCAAATCATTCTGAATAATCGCAGTTCGGAATTTACATAGATGTTACGAGGAAGACCCAACATCAAGGGGATATAGTTTAGTCGAAATGTCACCAAAATATATCTATGTTTTAAATTAGTGACGAACGATAGATAACTTGAGTTCACATCCATTTGCATTATGTGTGGATCCGCCAGGAATGCTTTAACTGTCGACAGCTTGAGGTTAGAATCCTCCCTCCTTGCCTGTAATCTAGATATTAAATGATTATTCAAATCTTTCATGGAAATAGACCAACAGGTTATAGAATCTATAAAAAGATGATGTAACCCAGCTGCTATAAAGGTGGATTCAACATAATGTAACCAGCTGATATTACTCACACCTTTTAACTTCAAAATGTCATTTATGATATCCCTCGTCAGGGAGAGAGTCTCCTTGCGTCAGACCGAGTGCCACATTAAAATGGGCGCCATACAAATTTTGTCAGTAATATAAGGAACTCTCAGCTCTAGGTGACAATTTAGGTTAGAGCATGACTTTAGCAGTGAAACAAGATATTTCAAAAAGATGTCTTCTATAAATTGCAGTTTTGAGCAATCCATGGTGCCCCAAACAGCTGCTCCATAAGTGGCAGCAGATACCGTTTTGGCTTCATAAACTTTCTTTATTTCTTCAACAGGGTTAGAACCAACTTTTTTTTTTAATCAATTTAAAAAGAGTCCCAATGTTCTTTTCCATCTGCAGCCCCCGATTTAAAAATTCGACCCCTGCACCGATTGTAGCATCTAAGCCTACAAGTACGACAGTGGCTAAGAAAAAAATAACAGAAAATCCACCTGTAAACCCCTTAACTGCAAAAAATAATACCCTTTGTGACCCCATTAGTACAGGTACGAAAACAAAACAACCTCAAATAAACAGAGAGAGGGAGAGACAACAACTGGGCGAAACACGCCCAGTAACCCTTCCGCCAGAAGCGAGTCCATTTGTTGTCATTTTGACTGGCGTTCCAGAACTGGTGGACCAAAAATCGGAACCAAACTGGTCGCTAAACAATAAGATCCAACATTGGCTTAGTATAAACCGCCCCCCCCCCCCCTTACTGTTCAACTAGAATCCTGATGGTTAGAAGAGCCCCCTGGGTTGGTCAGGGAAGAAAAACAATACAGGGCGATTGCATCTTAATCACTTTTGAAGACCCTAGAATAGTGGAGTACATCAGCTCAGGGGAGGATCTTAGCTCAAATGGGGGGATTGGCACAAAGCGCCTCTCTTTTTTTCTATCCACCAAGATTTCCGGACGGTCCCTCTCAAAGTGATGGACCTTGGTACACAGTGGGCCCTCGCTATCGGGGAAGAGAAAGGGAAGAGTGGAGGGGGCAAGATCAGCGGAGAAATTATAGAGAACCATCTCGATGGGAGGGTTGGAATGGAATACCATTAATGAACATGTGTAGTGGCTTAGAGTCAGTGGACTGACCATCACAGTCAGAAGACCCTGACTCCCCAACTCCAGATAACCCCGACATCCTTCATAATTCCCAAACCCACAACACCTCTAGGAGTGATTCTCCACTTTTGGCTATAGTCTCCTGGAATTCCGCGGGATTACGGCCAAAAATTGAAGATGGGAGTATCATGCACCTTGTGCGTAGACACCAAATAGTCTGCCTACAGGAGACATGGTCGCCAATAGAGCTTCACCTCCTGGGTTATAAGACGTATTTTTCTCCCGCGCTGGTGGGCCCAAAGGGCAGGCCAAAGGGAGGACTAAACATCTATATAGCCAATACCATCCAGCAAATAAAAATAATTACTATCGAACTGGATCATAACTTCCAGATTATCTGTCTCTCTCTACCCAAAAACGAGTCTGTTGTCCTCGTTAACTTTTATAACAACCTTGAGGAACTACAGCTCCAGAGAGTGCTGGTATATCTACATGAGAAATTAACCACCCTAAGGCAGAAAAGAGGAGCAAAGGGCCCTGTATTCCTAATATGGGCAGGGGACTTCAACTTACATTATTGTAATTACCCGGAGAAAAAATGTGCAGGGATGGTGACAGAGGAGGGTAATCCCCTCACTCACTTTTGCCATAATAAAATCGGTGCAATAATGATCTTCTATCAGATCTGGATCTTCAAATAGCAAATACCCCAGATGGTAGTACCAAACGCCTAGAACCGACCTATGTGGGAAGGGGGTTTAATACAACGGTCGACTATATTCTAATATCGGCTGGTCTTCAAACTAGAGTTAATCACTTTGAAGTTATACCAAACACCCTAAGTGATCACTCGGCCCTCAAACTGGAACTGAATTTAATCCAGCAACAATCCTTACCCCTGACAATAGCTAAAGCACTGAGTCAGAATAACATAAATCTGGGCCAATTAAATGGATATACAATAAAGTGGGGGAAGATAAACCCCGGGGAACTCACCGAAGAGCTGATAAAATCAGCATATCCCCAGATTAAGAAATGTCTAGATTTAACGACAGAAGATGAGGACGTCCGTAGCAACTTCTCTAAAATTATGGAAAAAATTAAATCCCTACTCACAGCCAAACCAATAACTGGTCCTCGCTGTAACAAAGGCTGGTTTAATCATGATTGCACCCAGGCTCATTCCAAGCTCAAGATAGCATTAAATAAAGATGACAGAGACCCCCATCTAATAGCAACTTTAAGAAAGGAATACCTTGCAATTCGGAAAAAGAGAAAGGCGGATTTAAAGCAGGCTTTGTGGGATGAACTTCACTCTAGTGCCCAAGCAAAAAACAGTGAAGCTTTCTGGAGAGTAGTGAGAGCTCCATTTTTGGTAGATGAAAAAACTCCAAAAATTGAAGTCGCCATAGAAGAGTCAGTATGGGTATCGCACTTCTCCAAAATATTCCAAAAGCAAGAAATAGATCAAGAAACTGAAGGAGAAAATTTATCAGCTCTGACTTATCCCATCCAAATAGACTTTGAAATCTCGGAGGTCCTTCTGGCCCTGAAATCAAGTAAAAACGGAAAAGCTCCAGGGCCGGACGGAGTCCCGGTAGATTTTTATAAGTATAATACAGACCTCTGGGCCCCTATTATCACCAGGGTATGCACGGCAGCCGCAAAGAAAGGAATTCTGGAGTCTTGGACGAGGTCCGTAATGGTTCCGATTTTTAAAAAGGGCAATCGCCAGGACCCTGCCTGCTACCGTCCAATATCCTTGCTGGATTCGTTGGGAAAGATAGCAGGTAGGGTGATCCTGGAGCGACTCCAGCAGTGGGTGGAGGAGAGAGGCATTCTGTCCGAGCTGTAATTTGGCTTCCGGGAGGGATTCGGAACAGTGGAACAGGCCCTAAATCTTTCTATCGTTATGGGGAAGTACATACACGCAAAGCAAGACAAACTCTACATGGTTTACGTGGATCTGTCTGCCGCGTTCGATTGCGTCTCTCACACTAAATTATGGTCTGTGCTGTCACAAATGGGGGTAGATTTGCCACTTTTGAACTTTCTGAGGGAATTGTACTCTAAACCTTCCGCCAGAGTCCGTTTTGGCACAAAGGGCGAGCTGTCGACGTCATTTAGAGTGGAGCGTGGAGTAAGACAAGGATGTGTCCTGGCGCCTTTCTTATTCTCCCTCTACACTAACAACTTGGAGGTTGAGCTTTTGAAAGGCGCCCAGGACCTCCCACAGGCAAAACAACGCCCGATTCCCGCTCTACTCTATGCGGACGATGCCGTCCTGCTGGCACGGACTCCTCGCGAACTCCAGAAGGTACTTGGCAGATACTCTTCGTTTATGGGCAGCCTCGACCTCCACATAAATGTGACGAAGACATTTGTGATGACGGCAGGCACAGGGAAGAACCACCCCAAAGACTTAATCCTTAAAAATAAAAAAATAGAGTTTACATCTGATTATTGTTACCTGGGCATTACAATAGATGATAAATTGTCCTGGAAAGTGGCAGTTGAAGCAAGGAAACATTGCTTTAAGAGAGCTATAGCAGCCCTGGTGTCCTTCTCGGGAAAACGACCACCCCTGGAATTACTAACAATTTATAGAGCCAAATGTCAGTCAACAGCTCTATATGGGGCTGGCGTATGGGGTCACACGGATGTCTCTGCCCTACAGGTTGCAGAAAATGCTTTTTTGAGGTTCCTCCTGATGGCCCCAAAGCGATCCTCAACGTACGCATGCCATGCTGAACTAGGCGTCCCATATGTTGAAGATCTGGCAAGAATACAACCTCTACTCTTATGGCGCCGCATCTGGACCTCGGAAAAAAATGCTCTCACCAAGATGATAGTGGCAGATGCTATGACACTAGATCACGCTCTAAAAATAAAATGGCTAGCCTACATTAAGAACTTTTTTATTGACCTAGGGTTGGAGAAATACTACTCCACTCCTGAAAAGATCTGTGAACTTTCGAAAAAGGAGCTAAAAGATTTGGCCCTGGGACACTTGGACAATCTTAGGCTTCTCTCTGAAGCAGGCAAACCCTCTGTCCACCATGCTATAATGGTTCAATCCACTTTTTCCATTCAGCCCTATCTAAATCTTGAAATCAGTATCTTTGATCGTTTCCTTCTGACAAGATTCAGATTAAACCTATTTCACAGACCAATAGCAATCCCAGTAATGAATGCATGGGATCCAACCCTACCCTCCTGTCCTTGTGACGAAAAGTCAGTACAATCCACCCTACATGTAGTCATGTTCTGTAAATTTTATAATGAACATCGCTAATTGTGGTTACTGTCCCTGCTAAAATCTTGGGGTTTTAGAGAGTGCCGTCCTGCCATGCTGTGCCTACAGTTCCTAGACACAGAAATCACCTGCTATCACGTTCTTGACTTTTTGAAATGCATATTTAGACACAGGGAAAACCTGTAAAGTAATTTCCATTAATCAGTGTACTCTAAATGAACTATGAAAATTATTTTTGTATGTGAAATTGTACTGTATTCCAAAATTTTATGCTCACAATTTTTTAAAGAAAGAAATTATTCTGTATTAATATTGTTTTAATGGATTTATAATTCTGAAACTCCGAATAAAGAAATTTATTATTACTAAACATTACATACAATTGAATTATAAAAGCCATAAATTACAGTAAAACTATACAAACATTAGATATAATCAATTCATTTTTGGATAATTTCTAAAAAAACACATTTTCCAAATTGGAGCCTCCTTAAAATTAGTCAATTCAAGCTAGTTCATAAGAAGGAGTTATACGTAACTTATTTTTCCTCTTTAATCTGACCGCTGCGGTGAGAAAGCTAGCTATATTAAGTCTCCCACACATGCGATAGCAGCTGCAGATAAAGGAGGGTTGGCTTGACTTGCAAAAAGCCTTTGTTTTTTAAAATTGGGCGAATAAAAGTGCATTGTATCCTGGACAGAAAAATCGTCACAGGAACATACCCCCAAATCTTCCCACCTTTTCCAACCCGGTGGTTCAGCGAGGAGGAAATGAAGTTGATTCAGCCAGAATCTAACCAATAGAAAACGGTGATTTGGGTTTGTGACGATGTTAAAGTATGGTTCAATTGCACAAGATGTTTTTAACAATTGGTGAGCTCTTACAGTCGGCTTAACCAACTCCCTATCTTCTCTAGCCATGGCAGCCATTGACAAATATGAATCCTTTACCCATTTTATATCCCCTTTCACCAGCTTTTCAGGCAAATTATATATCTCAGGTCGGCCCAATTTCACTGTCAGTTTATGGACATAACTCAGCCAGGGGATGCGATTCCCATAATCAAGAGCTAGACAAGCTCTTAAGATTTCCTAGTTCAGCTCCAATTCAGAGTTTAGCCAGGTTAAAATCCATTTTAAGAGAGGTGCAATGGCTATTAAATCCTCCACAAAACCAGCTCCACACTCCTGATGGACAATGTAGCCAAATGTAGATTGTGGGACAGATAAAATGTTTCCAAAAAACGTATTCTCAACTACTTGAATTGCCTTCACATTTCTAATACTCCAGATGTCCGCGCCATACATTGCGAGGGAGATGCATTTTGATCCATATATTTTTAGAAGGGCTTGCATTGGTCTGGCCCCCAATTTACGTGCAAAGCCCAAGACAGCTGATGTCGATCTAGCCAGGACATTTCTTTTCGCTTGTATTTGTGGTGTCCATGTGCCTTAGTCATCAAATATAATTCCTAAATACGGTAAGGTAGAGACCCTAGATGACAAATTCCCCTCGCAGTGAAAAGTTTTAACCCCTTTCACTTTACAGCCAGTTATCATAATATGGGATTTAGAAAAGTTGACACTGAGGTCTAAAGATTTCACAAAGGCAGCAAATGAATTTAAGAGAAGTTGCAACCCTACTGCCGTTCGTGCTAAAAGGGCGGCATCATCCGCGTAGAGAAGTGCCGGAATCAGGCGTTTTCCTACACGTGGAATGTCTTTACATGCTTCACATACAACTGAGGCCAGATTGTTAATATAAAGGATGAAGAGTAAAGGGGCCAAAATTCACCCCTCCCTAACACCGTTGGCAATACGTATTCCTCCTGTGCAGTTGCCAATTTGTTCATATCTCATGGTGGCAGATAAATCCCTATGCAGATCAGCAAGGAAGGCCACAATATTTTGATCAACACCTAGTTGGAGAAGATTAACCCATAATTTCGACCTATTCACTCGGTCAAAGGCCGAGGAAAGGTCCATAAATGCTAGATAGTGTGCCCTTCTTGGCAACTGTATACTTCCCAATTAAAAGGTGTAAATTGAGGCATTGATCAGTTGTGCCCCTACCTTTCCTAAATCCAAATTGCAGATCTGAGAGGGTTTTCATTTCAGCTAGCCATCAGGTGAGTTTGCTAAGTACCACCCTTCCAAGCACCTTAACTGCAGAGTCAATGATTTAAATGGGTCGATAACAGCTAGGATCCCCTCTATTTCCCTTTTTGAAGCTAGGTACTATAACTGACTCAGACCACGTGCTAGGTAATTCCAATTTACAAGCCTTATTAAAAACATTATACAAAATTTTGGACCACTTCTTAACACCCGATTTAAAGAGATCAGCTGGAACGCTGTCCGGTCCCGGGGCCTTATTGCTCGTCATCTGGTTTATAGCCTCTGATACTTCTAGCTCTGTAAAGGATAAAATATACGCCTCCATCTTGAATGTAGTATTAACGCGGCATTGGGTGTCTTCAACTTTCTACACTGATTTTAAAATGATCACACCAGGCCTGCTCCTGGATACCACAGTCAGGGTGGTTATTAAAGGAGTCTTGGAAAAAGGGTTTATTGACCACTTGCCAAAATGTGGCGCTGTTTTTAATAACGTCAATAGATGCATCATTTCTGATCTCCTTTTTCCGGTTTGTTAGAGCCACTTTTTAAGTTTTCCTTAATGCTGCTATAATTGACTTATCCGGTGGATTTAATTTCAGAGCAGCCAGCAGCTTCTGATGGGCTGATGAGCAATTGTGGTCAAACAATCTCTCCCCTGTTGTATCCTGCACCCTACATGGCCATCTGAGGCAATCTGGGCACAAATTTTAGTGTAAGCCACAAAAACACGCTTATCCCCAGCACTTTCATTCATACAAATAGACATCTCACAACCAGCCTTAATCAGATTAGCATGGAAATCCTGTGGCACCACCAGGCACCATTTAATTCTGCGGGCTTGATCTGTAGGCTGTATATCTAATTTACCCATTGTTCTATTGGTTTTCTCAGGTTTCTTGAGATCATCCACCAAAGTCAAAATGACTGGATTATGGTCACTAAACGTGGACCAGATTGCAGTGTAGCCACTTACCCTGGTGATCAGCGCAGCACTTATAAAAAATATAATCAATAATTGAGCGCATACCATTGCCTTTAAAAGTTTGAACAGCTATGTCCCCATTAGAGGTGTTTGGATAAATTAGACCATTTTCTGCCACCAATTCCTCCAAATAAACTCCCTGCGTTGAATGTTCAAAGTGGGTTTCGCCTTGATCTACTGGGCCTAGCTTCTCCCAAACATAACAATTTTCATTACAACAATGTACATTAAAATCACCTAAAACAATAACCGAATAAGAATTAGTATTTTTCTCCTTTTTTATAATTCAAGAAAAGAATGCAGACTGACCAGGTGTTCATTTATAAAAGCTCTATCAAAAAAATTTACAATGAGGATAGTTCGGGCATTGGTAAATGCAATCTGTACTGGAAAACAGGAAGGTGAGCCTGTTTCCAGTTTGGTATGAGTGCCTGCAATTTTCAGGGAAATCCGGTTCAATAGCCCACCCTTCGTCCTCCCCATAGCGGAGGCTATCGCTGGTGTCGAATAAGTGGTATAGCCATCCAAACAAAACAGATTATTGGTATCCCATGTTTCCTGTAGCCCAATAATGTCAGACTCACTTAGGAAATTCCTCCACCTAACGTCATCTGGTTTGTTCTTTAGCCCCGCAATATCCCAAATAAGTATCTTTGTGCCCTCATAAATTTCAGTGAGTGTTACCCTATTCCTAATAGAAGTACCTAGTGCTGGGGTTTCCTTAATATGAACCGACCTACTGTGTGTAATGGTCTTGGTTGATGCTAATGGGCCCAGTCAATCTATCTCCTCCAGACTTGTACATGCCTCATCTGTTATGGGTAGGTACGGTATTCTCGTAAATTCCCTGGGCTTGTATTTTGTCCGTTCGTTCAACCCTTCCTCTTGCCATTGGTGGTGTATTTCGATTAAAAAAAACCTAGAGGAAGAATACTGATGCAATCCCCACTTCAGTGCCTAGTTCCAGCCCTATCTAAAATCAATTTTACAATCTATGGAGACCCAAAATTCAATATCACGCAGTCACCTCTACTGGTTTTGACCGAATTCCCTATCCAGGCAATCCTACGGGTCATTTTAAATTCTTTAAATAAATTGCTACCCAACCCTGTTAAAATATTTAAATGGTGAAGAGCCTTATTCCTAAGGGAAACCCAATGTTCCTCCATTACGGTTTGCAAAGGAGGTACATTTGACAGGATAACAGTATATGGCATAGCCTCAGGAGGTAAATTGAACCGGTCAGCTCTTCTTTGACAAAAAAGGTCTCCCTGGTCCAACCTTTCATTTGGGTCCCCACTTGAATCATTCCTTCGCCTCTCGCTTACTACCTGTGATTACTGGGGGAGCTTGAGCAACAATAGTGCAGCCTGCGCCAGCCATAATTGGGGGCTGGTTTGACACAACAGCTATTCCCCCCAGTCAAGGCAGTGGGCACACTAGTCCTTCTGCTAGATGGATTAAGTTGGGGGAAAAAGAAGCTGATTCTCTATTTTACGCAGTCTGAAATCTATGTCCGAGAGTTTAGAAGAGATAGGTCTAAGCAATGCCAATAATTTTTCTTCAAATTTTGCTATGATTCGATCTTCCAGGTCGCATGACACCTGCCTAGAACAGGCCTGTGAGCTAATACTTGTTGGACTAGGGTAACAACCTCATGCACACAACCTTTCTTACCCCGGGTACTCCCTCTAGTTTTTGGCTCTTTGCTGGCCTGGTGTGAAGTAGCTAACATACAACCCGCTTTCTTTTTTTTTAGCTGTAGCGGTGACCGTACCCTCCCCTTCTTTTGCATGAGTTAATCGTTGCTGGCGGGTCAGGATTTTTGAGGGGTAGGGACGGAGACCCCGGCTTTGTTGGATGGGTCATCTAATGATGCAGCCGGTAATGAAGTTGCCGGGTGCTGCATCAATTCTACATGGACATACAATTCTTCTACTGTTTCTGGTACCAACAGGGGGCCAGTTAAGGAAGCTCCAGCAGAGGCACGACGATGATCTAGTGAAAGTCTCCTTTGGGTCAGCTCTATCTCATGGTTAAGTACCGATTCTGCACTTATAAGGAAATCATCAAGAGTTCCTGCCACCCCTGATCCCCCTGCCCGCTTGCAACTGCCCTTGCTCATGATTAACAGTTACTAAAATACACAGATGGTAGTATATACAGGTAACAAAACAGTACAGTGCGCCTTAGAATTCAAAGTCACTAACCAAGTCTTTGGAGACACTGGAATGTAAATAAAAAGGGGGTGGCCCACCCTACCGCCTCCTGGCTACGACGGGTGCGGACGGGCCCGCCCTTGGCCCAGGCACGCCCGCGCGCATCCCATGCATCGGTAGCCCGCGCCACCTCTTATGCGCCTCCTGGCACCAACAGCGTGCTCCCGGCATCACCACCGCAAAGGCTGCAGGGGATTGTAGTCCCCCGATGTCGGCGGGAAAATGGCAGCTCCCAGCAGTGTCTGGTGGTCAGGCATGTCCCCCAGGGGGCAACAGGCAGCGTGGCAAGCAAATCTGTAAGTCAAAGGGGGCAGGTACAACGGGCTCCCCAAAACAAAGGACTTTGAATAGTTAATTTTCTTGTCCAGCTTGTTCATGAATTTCATGTACTCCATCACTAGTCAGCGCAGCACATTGCAAGTACATGCGAAAATCACTGCGTCGTCTGCATATAGGAGTACCAGTACTTGTAAAGAGTTGATATAAGGAACCTCTGGAGTAGATCCCAACAAAGCAGATTCAACATCATTGATGTAAAGTGCAAATAGAAAGGGCACGAGGACGCATCCCTGCCTCACACCTCTAGCGATTTTAAAGTGCCTGGTACACTCGCCTCCCTTTCCAATGCGAACACAACCTGAGGCTCCTGAATACAAATCATGAATTATGTTAATACTCTGTATGTCGATTTTCCCCATTGTCTCCATGATCTGCCACACCGCCTCGACTGTGCCTCTCAGTCAAAGGCTGCCGACAGATCCATGAAGGCAAGATATAGATGGCCATTTTTAGCTGCTGTATATTTTGCAATTATTAGGTTCAGGTTCAGACACTGATCCACAGTGCCTTTTCCTTTTCTAAAACCAAACTGACCTGGGATTATAATATTCTTCTCCAGAGCCCATTTGTCAAGTCTATTTAAAAGCAACTGGCCCATTAATTTTGCGGTGGAGTCTATCAAAGATGTATGCCTAGAATTTTTCGGAATTGTCCTATCCCCCTTTTTAGGTCTCGCCCGAGCCTGCGCACGAGCTACTCTGTGAGACATTTAGTAGGTGGGTTTTCAAAGTGCTACCCACAGCCTTTTGCTGGCCTCCAGCTTGCGTTAGCGAGCGTGTACACAGCTGCCATCTGTGTTTCTGTTGCTGTAATCCGGCTCCTCTGCTTGCACTACCCCTCCCTTCTCGTCAGCTTCATTTCTTCTTTGTCTCGTGTCACTGTGAATCATGCTCTTCTGCTTGCACTACCCCCTCCCTCTTCATCACTTTCATGTTCCTCTTGTATCCCTGTTATTAGTAGTTTAAGCATTTTCTTAAGGCCCGAACACTTTGATTATTATTATTTTTTTTTACACTAACTATACCAATATCTAACACTTACTAAATGACTCACTCTCTCTCACTCTATAACTACATACCTGTTAACTACATACCTCATCCAGTGCGTACTTTTTGCCAATGCTTTCAGGTGCTTACCACCGGCACTTATTTAAAAGGGACTAGTCTACAACACGCCTCCTCTGCACATCTATGACAACAAAAAAATAATTACATCACTCACCGAAGATACTGTTGTTTTGCGTCCTGCGTCACCAGTTAACAGTGTTGAGAAAATTCTAAACCATATCCATGGGAGGTTGCCTTAGGTCTTTGTTTACTGTGGCGCCAGCATTTCAACACGATGTGCGTAGTAAGAAACAGCAGGCCAATTATTAAAGGCAGAGGCCCCAAGTAAGTTGCCAAAGCAACGCAGCTTCTCTTTGAGCCCGGTGACACTGGGTATTTCCATGAAACTTGGTATGAAGTGATTCGCAGCAGGAGCAATAAAGCTTGCAGTGCCGCCAAAAAGCGTAATCCAATAGGACAGCTCCTATGAAAGGCAGATAATTGTTCAAAATGCGACCGGTTAATTATGAGCTGCCGCTGCCATGCAGTCGGCTGGCCGTAATGACTCCCTCTTCCCCAACCTGCCATGCTTCTCAAGTGATTCTCAAATCATGGAGCTGTGCAGGTGGAAGATTGGCCGTCTGTTGCTCGAAGGAACAACCCAGGACTTGTAGGTTTGCCTTTAAGTTCAAGTTTGCAGCATTCATGCAAAAGCTAATTTAAATCAGTGCAAAAAGTAAGACAAGCTGACATAAACGGGTATGGAAGACCGGTGCAGTTTTGTTTGGCTTTTAATTGTTTCATTGCTTCGTGAATTTCTGCTCAGTGGGATTCAATGGTACGCCATGTGGGTAACGCGTTACAAATATAACTCCATGTCCTTTAAGCATCCTACATTAGAACATCAACTGTAATGTTTAGATTTTTGCTGTAACTTTGTGCAATTGTACCGCTTTTCTTGATTTATTTATTTTTAATAGAGTTCAGTAGTCTTGTTACTCAAGGCATTATATATTTTAACGTCTTTTTTAAAGGACTCTTGCTTAATAGGAATAGTGTTAATCAAACATTTGGATAAGCAAATGGTTTTTAGTTAGTTAAAGAAAAAGTAGTGTTGCACAATAATGCACTTCTTAACAGGTGAATAAGATTCAGTTGTTTACGGGTCTCTGCACTTAATCAGCAACACCATCGCTTGTCAGAAGCACCAGTTAATGACACATTCATTTACGCATGGGAGAACGATTAAGTGCTTTGTCCAGAATCTAAGGATTCTGTTATGTACTGCTTATACTCAGTATTTAGTCAGGAAATTGGAGGCAAGAGGGAGCGGCAACCGTGCAATATGGAATTATGCCTCCAACTACTAGAGATGTGTGATTGTTTTCACCAACATGAGTCATTCTGAAAACCATTTTAAAGAATACAATTAAGAGCCAAGGAATACTTCGGGTAACGTAAATTGTATTTAATACCTCCCCTCATAAAGACACACCACCCAATGTTGCTTACCCCACACTAACAGAGACACACTACCTACCCAAAACTCACAAGAGTGCACCATCTCACTGGACTGAAATAACACGCAGTGCACCCTGCACTCACAAGCACTCCTCTCATCCTGTACTAACACAGACACCACCTTACCCTGAACCCACACCTATACAGGCCTCACTCTACACAACCAGTGCACACCGGTCTCTCTGCACACGTACCCGAAAGGCATGCAACTTAAGCACTTTGCTCAAGAGTCACGGTGCACGCACACTCGTCCAGAAGTACAGTGGCTGGTTATCCTAAAGCTGTTTTCATTGGCCCTAAGGCACATCAGGGCCAATGAGAACACTCTTGCAGTGTACCAGCGAGCTCTGGGATTGGCTAATGGCTTTCAAGCCAATGATAGATAACTTTGTTTGATTTCAACAGCAAAGATTGGAGCAACAGTTGGTGATAGAAAGGCACATGATTGGCTGTCACCCAACAGCAGATAAAATTACAGACAAATGGCGTCCGTTAAAGAATCCTTCATGAACAACGTACAGATGGTCGAAATTACGGACTGTACTTGAAATTTACGGATGGTTGGTCACCCTAGTTTTGCTAGCTTCCAGCCCGCAGGTCATGGTAGGTCAAGCCCCAGGACATCCGTAGTAAAGACCCCATCACCTCGTTAAGGCCCTCTGACCTCTGCTTCTTCTCTTGCTCCCCAATGGGTTCTGACAGAGGGAGTATCTGCAATTGAACACAATGTCTAACAAATGAAAAATTGTTATAGGATTTTTGAAGGGATGAAAGAGCCTCCTAGGATGTTTCAGAAACTGCACATTAAGGAGTTTAATCAAGCGACCCACTGATCACACTTTGACATCATTTATTCCTCTGCAGCGCAGATCAGTGAAAAGTAAATATCACCACACAATGAACTTAAATGTGTTCTATTATTCTGCAGATTAACCCCCAGCTGTGCGCTTCAGCATCCAACATAAAGATGGGTAAAAGAAAAGGAAAAGCCATTAGGCACTCAAACAAATTCAGATGTCATGAATGTGGACGTGCGCTTCCTGCAGGTAAGAGGAGGATATCTTTTCAGTTTTCACCTGTGTTGGACGTTTTTTTAAATTTCTCAGTCAGGTAATCTCTGTATCAGTACACTATATGTATGGTTGGCATCGCTGATGAAACTGAGAGCAATAAAATAAGTCCTTACGACTCATGACAAAGTCTACCTGAAGTCCACGTTGCCAAAAATATCTGCCATTGTCATGGTACCTGCCAGAGTCTGTGCAACTCATGGGGTGGTGGGGAGGGGGGGGTAGGAGTAGGGGGTGAGGGGCAAGCCATCCTTGCAACAAATATTGCAGTTGTACATGGAATCATATATACTCCTGCAGGCTCACTGAATTACCAAGCACCTTCTCCTAAGACTTACGTTAAAGGGGTAAAGATATTGTACAGTAACAGCTTGCTTCTAGACAGTGTGGTAGGAGGTCCATTTGAGTTACACGTAGATGTCCGAATAATATGACTGACCACAAAGTTTTACATATTTGACTGACAAAATTTTACACAGGGGTTTTTAGCCACTAGGTAGTTATAGTTTGGTCAGCTGCTCCACAGGAAGAGTGTTTTTTGTGTTGCTTATACCTTTGGCACCATTTAATGAACCTCCACAAAACTTTCCAAAAAGGTACTAAGTTTAGACCAATTTGTGCATTGGAAGTTTCGGGGTGATCCATTAAGTGGGTGTCGGGGGAAAAAAGGGGATAGCAAAATCCCAATTAATTTGCCATAGACTTCTTTGGACAAGGCTACAGTAAAACTGCGGACACAGAAAGGTAGGAGGAGGGCCTGAGGGATTTTAAAGACCAAGACACATTCCCTAGCTACATGTAGAAAAACAAGAGTGTCAGAGGGTCTAACTAGTCTATGTGTGGGTCATTAAACTAACAGAACAGTGTCAATTCATCTAACCAAAACAAAAAGAAGAATTGTTGGATACCAGTGATCACTTGCAGGTTATCCATCAGTCACCACACGGAACCGCCCTTCATCATTTGGCATTCCTGTTGTTCACAATCATTGGTACGTCACTGGCTCAGACAAGGAGAGGCCAGTTGGTATAACCTCCCGAGAGCCAAGTGGCGGCCAAATAGTGGTAGAGTGTTTGGTGGGTGACTGATTTGCAGTGCTATGAAAAGGGGTGTGTGGAAAGGGTGAGTGAAGATATATAAAATTGGGTAAGTGAGCAGTAATAAGAACTTTATTAGGTCAAATGCTCGTTCCGCCAACATTAAAAAGCAGCATAGGTAGTTTTAACAAATATCTACCCTGATATTAGATTGGTCGACATGTTTCAGCAAACTTCTAGGGACTATCGAGTCCATTGCTTTCATCAGGACCGGTAAACGTATAAATGCTACTGCAAGAAGTGAAGTGAAAAAATAAATTAAAAGTGACTCAATACTTATATTTCTTACAACATGAACAAAGATCACCTGATATGTGAGGTGTATTCTTTAGTTTGTAGAAAGTATGTTCGTCACTATGAGGGAGAGAAGAGAAAGACACAGACTAATACATGAATAATGACCACTTGCATACGAATAAAACATCATGTTATGTTGCACATTGAGCTAATGAACAAGTGTGAAATTCACACATTGGTCTCATTGATATTACAAATTAGGACATAGTAATATGTCGTTCAATAACTCCCTCTTACCATGATAGTAGGAGTAGAAGGCTCCTCCCCGCCTGGCAACGGCTCAGGGGTCGGGGGAAGCACCGCACTAATATAGGAAGCAAGAAACAAACAATCTTGTATGTTAATGCCTCTTGGTCTTATTGAAGAGTAAAACACATGGCAGGTATCACAGAGCCATATAAGAGGTTTCTTTGCAGCACAGTATCGATTGCCCATTAGGAATGGCAATCTGCCTCACTAGTAAAGCTGACAAAAATGTCGATGGTATGCTAGTTGAGAACGGGGTTTGTCTAAAAAAGGGGATAAGCGTATCAGCGTCTTCGATGTTAAATGGCGCTTTACACTACTGTGAAACAAGTGTCAGCCTCGCGAGTCTTGTCATTAGCGATTACATCAAGCATGCGAGTTCAGAAAAAGGGCGCCAGCATTATTAAACTAAATGGCCAAGGTTCTTTAGAAAAGAGAAGAGTCTCGACCCTTGCGTACAGCTTACCTCTCCGTCGGTACTCCTTAGCCTCCATCTGAGCCAGTTGGGGAGGTGCTGGAGCCGGCGCGAGAGAAGCTCGCGGTCACCTGAACAATCAGAGCGCAGTTAGAATGAAGTGGCAGAGTATGCGGTAAAACCGCCATGCCAATAGGCCGATTAGTCATCACATGTTTAGTGATGCTAGTCTCCTATTGGACAAGTGAATTGTTGATATAGCTGCTAAGCAACGAAGCAGTATGAATGCCTCTCGTTCTGCGCGTAAGCATTCCGTGTTATTGACAGCGAGTCAAGAGGAATCTCAATGCGTGAAATCAATGAATGGCCAGAGAGAAACTCTTGAAGTGTCAATCAAATGGACGCTTGCGCTCACCCAGAACACAGTTAGGATGAGGTGGCAGAATATGCGGTAAAACTGCCATGCCGATAGGCGGATTAGTCATCACGTGTTCAGTGTTGCTAGTCTATTATTGGACCAGCGTTTTGTTGATATCGCTGCTAAGCAACGAAGCAGTATGAATGCCTCTCGTTCTACGCGTAAGCATTCCGTGTTATTGAAAGCTAGTCAAGAGGAATCTTATTGCGTGAAATCAATGAATGGCTGTTCATTCAAGGCTTCGTGTGTGCCATAAGTTTAAAAAGTGTGTGCACTTGCTCGGTTCTGACGGAGAATATCTGTAGAGACACTGTGTAAGAAAATATTTCTTTGACTAGTAGATACTGTTAACTCTAATCTTCTAGAGATTTGATTCGTGTAAGATCTCTAGAAACAGTCTGTCACTGATGCCTCTAGATGTTTTTAGGGCAGACTTTCAGGGTGAGCGGTTTGGATGTCCCAACCAACAGTCCTCTATACGTTCACAGTGAGAGGTAAAGGATGAATCAAGGAACAAGCTCTTATACATTTACCAGTTATAGGTAAAAGGAGCGGTGGGTGGGTGGGGTTTACAGAGTGGACCATGGAATGTCGTCATTCAAACCATTCCTGTTAGTCTTCAGTTTGAACACCCACTTTTGTTCTTTACGGAGCAGAAAATTAGTGAAGTCTGTTACATGGGGAGGAATGTAAGGTTGTTCGAGCACTGTCCAAGAGAAAGCAGTGGGATCATGTTTTTTATCCAGAAAATGTGTGGTTAATTTTGTTGCCTGTCTCCTACACCGGATTGTGCTCTTATGCTCTGAGATACGTAGTTTGCTTTTACGGGTTGTCATTCCTACGTACTGTAGGCCGCATGGGCAGGTAATTAGATAAACCAATTTCTCGCTATTGCAATTGGTGAATCTGACCTGTCTCCACGGTCTATTTGTGCCAATGTCAATCTCAGTTGACCTAGTGGTTTGTGGGCAGGCCTGACAAGATCCACATGGTTGATGTCCCACTACTGGTGAAGGTCCCAGATGGTCCCTAGAGCCCTAGGCATCCTCATCTGGGGTCTGGTATGGACGATGCGATCTCTCAAGTTTGTACCGCGTTTGAAAGAGAACAGTGGTGGCTCAATTTCTCTTTGTCCAGAGTTTAATGTGGACCAGTGTTGTTTCACTATTTTTTGTATCTTATTTGATAGTGTCCCAAAAGTTGTTACACAGGTCAGTCTGTTGGATGCAGATTTAGGTCGTGAGGGTTCTAACAAGGCTTGTCTGTTATTATTGCTTGCCCGTTTCATCGATTGTTTTACCAGTCTAGGAGGATATTTCCTGTCATGTAGTTGATGTTGTAAAGTTTTTGCATGTTTTGCATAGCATTCTTTGGTAGAACAATTTCTCTGCACCCTCAGGAATTGCCCATACGGTAGATTCTGTCTGCGGGACTTTGGATGGTGGCTATCGTAACATAGCAAGGAATTCTTCGCCATTGGCTTTCTATATAATTCTGATTGCAGGCCATCAGGTGTCGAGAAAATCCTTAGGTCTAGAAAGGCAATTTCAGTTTTACTTGCCTCTATTGTGAAGCGAAGATAGTTGTTCCTGTAAAAGACATAAGAGTTTCGTGAGTTCCTCGCCACACAACTAGTATATCATCAATATACCGTTTCCATAACCTTATACAGGTAACAAATGGATTAGTATCAATAAGGACCTGCAAGTGATCACTGGTATCCAACAATTCTTCTTTTTGTTTTGGTTAGATGAATTGACACTGTTCTGTTAGTTTAATGACCCACACATAGACTAGTTAGACCCTCTGACACTCTTTTGTTTTTCTACAGTAAAACTGCTGCAAGGAATTACCAAATTTAGCAGTAAGTTAGATCTCGGTCCACAGATTGTGCTTTTTTGATTTGGTGAAAATCCGTTAAGTAGTTCTTGAGAAATTAAGATTGCAAAATAATTGTATATCTGCACGGTTCGGTCTTTGAGAGTCTGGCTGGAGTGCTAATTTAAACACGGAGCGTTCTGATTGGCCCAGGGACCTTTTTTTCCCCTTGGCCCATCTCACACCTTCAGGAGTCTCACTCAAGCGAGCGCTCTGATTGGAGTCCAGCAACATGAGTAAAATGTTGCTGGCAGCCATTACAGGACTTGGGGACTTAGTCCTCTGTTCTGAAGTAAAAAAATATATATTATAGGGGGCAGGGTAGTGATACCCTGAATGCATTGGGCCCATGAGGGGTGGGGGGACCAGAGAGACCCTCCTGGGGCCAAACAAGAAATGTGCTTAAAAATGCTGCTATCCCGTGAAACTTCCAGGAAATCGAAACAAATACTAGAATACCTACCCCCCTGGAATCTTGGAACAAAAAGGGGATGGTGGCCACACACCATCCCTCCCCCTCCCCCCACCCCCTCTCTCCTTCCTGAGCCTTCAGAGACCCAGTGGACCCAATTCCCGGGGCTGATTTTCTTAAAGGGGAGGGATGCACACAGCACACTCCCTGGGCCCTTTAAGACTCTAAGGGGCCAACCCCAGTGCCCGAAATTTGGTGAAAAGTGCACCTCTCCAAGACTCTAAAGACCCCGGGAACCTACCCTTGTGGACCAATTGTTTTCAAATGAAGGGGTTGTGGGAGTGTGGTCCCCTCCCAAAGTACACATCAGAAGGTAAGAGGGCTGAGGAAATGATATAATAACAGAATATTAAATATTGTGCTGCAAAAATATAATAACAGGAAGACCGTGAAGATGCAACAATACACTGTAAAATATTGTGAAGGTAAGTGTATATATAGGTAAGTTTGGATTTACTAACCCTACACACACATATATATTCACCTAGAACCCAAAGTTAAAGTAGTTATGGCTACGAATTAATACCACAACACTGCTGAAATGTTATTTTTTAATTTTTTTATTTATTTAAAAAAAATATATTTTATTAGTTTTCAAAAAAGGCATATAAATAGTTAAATACAATAAACATGTGATACAGTTGACCAAAGGAGAAATACAAGAAAACTGATGTAAATATGTCACACACAGTTCCTATAATCACTTTCATAAGTGCATTATACAAAATAAAGAGTACCACAGAGGAACCATAATAAAAGTCAGATGTATCACTTTGATAAAAAATAGATTTAAAAGAAAGAAAAAGAGAAGAAAGAAAGCGGAAAACGGAGAGAAAGAGAAAGAAGAAAAGAAATCACAAAAGAGGAAAGAAGAATAAAAGTAGGGATAAGAAGGGGGAGGAGGATAGAAAAGAGGAGGGGGGAGAAAGGAAGGAAGGATCCCCTGTAGCACTACAAAAAGAAATAAAATAATCAGAGACGACACAAAGGGATATTGTTCCACCAACCCCATTGATGCCAAATCCATATATTCATCCAAAGCTCTCCAAACCCCACTAGAAATAGAAGGGGAGAGATGAGCCTCATCTACAGAAGTATGTGCCCCTCGTAAAAAGATACCCAAGCCCACCATGTATGATAAGAAATGGAACTAAATGATTTCCCTTCCATAAGGACAATCTCACCGCAATTGTCAACAACAGGTCTAATAACTGCAAATCTAAGGAGTCCAATGGTAATGGTATAGGGGACGCCCATGGACCCAACAAAATCATGGTAAAGGAGAGCTGAAATTGAATCTTAAATAATAACATGAGATGTTTATGGACCAAATCCCAAACAGGCTGGAGTAAGGAACACTCAAAAAACACATGTGGATAAGAACCCGCAGCTAAGCCACAACTCCAACAGAGATCATCATCTTTAAGATTAAGAGAATGTAAGCGTACTGGAGTCCAATGTAATAAATTGAGAGAAATTATTTGAGATTGAATTAAAGAAGGGGCAATTTTATTACGAAGAGAGCCTCCCAATCATCTGCCAAGTGTGTGAGGAGATATGCGAAGTAAGATCATGATCAAAATGGTGTAACCATTTCTGTTGAGTAACAGTAGTTAAGACAGGTGGATTGGAAGACAAAAAATTATTAATCTTAGAAGCCACATGCCCAGACCTAAGCCACATCTGCAAAAGAGATATAGTAGGAGAAACTGGATCAAGATGCAGTTTAGCAAGAGCAACATTGATTTTTAAAAAGGTATAAAAATCCAAATTAGTAAGAGAAAACTGTTGGGCTAAGGAGGAAAAAGGTAATGGATCATTATTAGAATCCTAAAGGTGATGAACCAACGTAATTCCTTTACTAGCCCAATAAGTCATCAAAGTAGGATCAATAACAATTTTAACTTTGGAATTGCGCCATAAAGAGGACCACCTAGACTTATGTATTGGAGTAACAACTTTCTTATCAATAGTTTTAACTGCAGCAATGGTGTCTAAAATGATAGCTCAAGAGAACGGAATAGACGACGTGGATGAAGTTAAGAAAGAGGAGGAAGGTAAAGGAAAAGCAAGTTCTTGTTCAATCAACACCCAAGATGGCGTATGGCAAGGATCTGAGGAGAACCAAAGAGCTCCTTGAGAGGGCAAGAAAGCTACTTGATATTTCTCCCAGTCAGGAAAATTACAACCACCCACATCATAAGGCTTCCTCAAAGATTTATATGCTATTCTAGCCTCTTATCACGCCAGAGGAACTTAGAGGTGAGGGAATCAATGTCATGAAAAAAAGATGAAGATAACTTAATAGGGAGCATAGAAGACACAAAATTAATAATGGGCGTTATTTTTTTAGTAATAGAACGCCAAAACGATGGATCATCACTGGTAGGAGCATAAACATTCATAACATAGAGATCGAGAGAACTATTAGAAAGTAGAGTCAGCCACCACTGTCCTTCTGAATCATGCTACGCAGAAACCACAGATAACCCTGAAGTTTTAGAAATTAACGTTACCACTCCATTCTTTTTACCAAAAGCATCAGAGCACACAACATCAAGGGCCCACTCTTACCTCAATAGTAAAGCATCCTTGTACGATATTTTCATTTCTTGTAATAAGACTAGATCAGTAGAAAGATGTTTACAATAGTCCAAAATCTTTGCCCTTTTCACCGGGTGATTCAACCCATGTACATTAAGCGATAATACGTTCAGACCTGGCATAAAAACAGAAGAACAAAATACTCTCTAATCACTGATAATAGAGAAGACATTCCAAAGACAATTGTAATAAAACACCGACACAGCAACAACAAGGACACCACAAAAAGGAAGCACCAGCAGGAGATCCAAGGAAAGAAAGGAAAGGGAAGGAGAGGGAAAAGAGAAAGAGAAAAAAGGAAACCAGAAAAAAGAAACAGGAAAACAAAAGGAAGGAGACCCACCAGGGGAGGTCTAAAAGAGACCAAATTCATATGATGGGGGAACATGGAGAGGTAAGCAGAAAGGCCAACAAGGAAAAAGAGAAAAAAAAGAACTCATTACCCCATACACTAAAAAAGAACTATAAAGATTCATATGGGAGATTCGCAAACACAATATATAGATACACGTGATGAAACCCAGTAAAAAAAAAGAAAAAGAGCAAGTTCGGTCTAAATAGGGGCCATCAAGCAGTAGAAAAAGCTACAGAATAAATGCATGAAAACTGATAAAAACTAATTTGCAAAGCATAACATTAGAAGTATTAGCATAAGCCAAATATAACAAGTAGTAGCAATAAATATAACTTCATCAAAATTATCAGAGAAAACCAAAGAGCTATTATTTCATATTTCACAAGCCTAGAGGAAATAGCATAATACAATTAATTCTAAACTTCAATATTTGAAACCAGAACAGATAACGAACAATAAATATAAAGCCAAACACAAAGAATGAGAAAGACATCAATCGGAAATAGATGGTACAATTACATAAAGACAAACAAAGGCAGTAATAGAAGATCAATTAATGTATAAAACACTATAGAAAAAGAAATGCATCAACAAATAAGAACAGGACGAACAGAATACCCAAAAACACCGAACCACACAAAAAACCATATCCCAATATAAACGACAAATAAGAAATAAACAATGAAACACTACCACTACGTAATAATGCGTTCATAGAAATGGAAAAAGAGAGAAAACCAATGGAGTGGAAAACATATTAACAAAACACCAGAAACGAAAACGGACATCAATCCGGAAGAAAGTGAAATAAATCATAAAGGAAAACAGGAAGAAAACAAAAACACAAAACCTAGTGTTTTCATTGAACCACCTGGAAGGTTCATCTGGCGCTCTGGGCAATTGCCTTGAGGCGGTTGCCGAATGGATGGAACTGTCTCATCTTAAGCTAAATGGGGACAAGACAGAGCTAATGTTCCTGGGCAAACCCTCTCCATCCTCGGCGATACTCTCCTGGCCGACCTGTCTCGGCAATCCGCCTGTCCCCAAACAGCAGATCATGAGCCTTGGCATATGGTTGGACAGTTTGCTTGGTTTCAGCCATGAAGCTACTAAGCTTTCAGCCACCTGCTTTGGCCTGATGAGGATGTTACGGAAAATATTGCCTCTACTCCTGTTAGATATTAGATTATGAAGTGAACATTACCGGCGCCATCTTGTCCCGCTTAGGCCTTTGCGAGCGCGTAAGCGGCAGCCATTTTAGACACTATGGCCAGTTCATAACATTGCCGATCGCCTGCACGTCTCCTCGACCTCGCAATCCTCCCCCACGCGCTGGCAGCCCCCAAGCACACATGATAGAGTCATAAAAGCATCCTCAGCGTGACCCTGCCCCGGAGCCACTTCCAGTGCAGAGACCACATACCCTTTCATCCCTTGCGCACAAACAGGCCCTTCGACAATCTCTTCCCCTGCACCTGGCTGCTCGATCCGATCCCAGGCCATAACCAACCCCTGCGGTTACAGTTTATTGCCCCATACAGTAGGATTCCGCCTCTCATCAAAGGAGCCGGAATTAATCAATGCCACAACCCCATGAGATCGACCGATTGCGCGTATTTCAGCTCCTGCCGGAATGCCCAGCTGCGCGATAGCAATCACCTACTGAGACCGGGGGTAGGGGGTACAGTACTGTTGATATGTGTGGGAACGGTCCTGAAGCGGGGATTCCAAAGATGGTTTATAATTAGGGCTCCCGGTTTTATGGTATTTATTTTTTTACCATTTCCGTCTGTATTTATCCATATTTATTTTTGGGTCATTTTATCTGTATATATCCGCATTTATTTTTGGCGCATGCAAGATCAGACTCTGGAGCTAGTATTTTTCCATGTTTATTTTAATAGACCGTGCACACGGTTGTTATAGGTTCAGCTATATTTATATATATATATGCCAAATTAAGTGAATACAATACATTTGTGAGCTGTTGGTGTGTTACAATATTGAAAACACTATGTCACTAGCCATGATTAATAAATGTAAACACATTTAAAATTTCGACGAGTGCACCTGTGCACTGTCAGTGGCCTGGCCAAAGAGGGCATGAAAGAACTGACAGCTTTCATGATAATTTAGATATTTTGGGTGCCCAGCATGCTCTGTGGTGCAAGTTGCTGTCCACAGGTGAGCGAGAAAACCACTTCCTTTGAGGCAGCGGGCTCTTATTTCTGACCACCAAGGATCTTTAAAGTGTCATGCCAACACCTTTCTCTCATATTCGCCTTTCGCCACGATCTCCCATGTGGGCAGGGCCGTCTTGAGAATAAATCATCTGCCTGGTGTGGGAATAAAGTTGCACACCTCAGAAATTAAAGGCCCTGCATTAGTCCTGCCGGGGTCAATTTCCATCACACTTCTGAAGCCTGAAATAATGAACAACATCCACATGAGCTGGCAGCTTTTGAATCCCTTTTGTTTTTAACTAATTCCTTCGCTAATGCAAAATAAATTTTTCAGAAGGGAGAGACAGTATCTGCATTGAAGAGCCTGGCCCTTAGACGTGTATCATTTGCCATATTTTACCTTTTACTGCCTAGTAGCATTGAACCTTTTAATGAATATAGAAGACAAAGTTCTGTTTGTTGAAGACGTTTTCGGTGAATTAGTACGCTATATCACGCAGTTTAACTGCGGCCACGGTGGACAATACACGATTTAACTTTGAAAAGAGTTTACAGATATGCCGTGGCTCAGGGCTGTCTCTGGCAAGATGCACCTTTTTACATTCTGCTATTGTTTTCTTGCTGTGTTTCTTCATGCCAACCAAAGTCAGGGTGGAAAGTTTTGTTTTCAAGGATCCGCATGTTAATCTGACCAAATTCCCCTACTGTGTTTATGCTGCCGGTTTTGAACCCTTTTCGAGTCCCATTCAAAAGATTTATTTTTGTCAGTCAGTCATAAGCTTTTATTCGATATGCAAGATATCTTATAAGCACATTTACAATACAATCATTACAATGTACAAAAAGCATCACTTTAAGAAGTCAGTATAAGAACTCATTTAAAAAGGGTAAAAGGACATGAGGTGCCCGATAATAATTTAGCTAAAAAAAGGATTAAACCGCTACTGACAATCTCTTACATCGAATAAGCCAAAACTGTTTTAAAAATTTTGCTATTCCACATACAATAGGGGGGGATGTGTCCGTAGTTAGGATGCGCAAGGCTACTAAGTGGCTACGTGTACCCATATTTCGGCAAAGAGGTTTCAACCAAAAACTCCTAGGCCTTGCATAGTCCGGGCATTCAAATAGAACATGCGCGATGGACTCTACCCTACTCGGGCAACAAGCACAATTAGGGGACGTACGGGCCGCTGATTTCCAATTTGATGTCACAGCACCAAGCGGGAGGGATCCAACTCTAAATTTAAAATAAAGGGCTCGATCAAAGGGGAGGGTAATCAGGTCCAGGTAGGGTTCAAAAGCCACAATATCTTTGACTAATAAGAAGGCGGCAGTAGACTTACAGTGGTTTGAGTTTGTAATTAATTGCTGCGCAGTCCATTTCCAGAAAAGGGTTTTAACAACTTCTTTCGGAGGGGCTGAACGTGTTGACCAAGAGTCCCCCAGTCCGATCTTCTCCAGAAGCTTTTTAGTTTCTCTTAACCATCTTATTTTAGCCCAACCCCCCAAACTCATTATTTCACCCCAGGGCATCAGCGTAGGATTTTAGCTCTTCACCCCTCCAGATTCGTGTCCATAGAAGGAGAGGGCGAAGCTGGGCTTGATCTTTGATGTTTTTACAGCCTGTATCCAACAACACTGGTACGGATGGTGTGCTCAGTGGGATAGAAATGAGGGATTTTAGTAGCTTGCTCTCCGCTGTCGCCAAGGTGTCCAGTCGGCAGTGGCCCCACAGTTCTGCCCCATACAAGGCTGATGTCACTACCTTGGCCTTGTAGATATCAATTACCGGGGTGAGTGATCTCCTAGGTGAGGCCCGGAACTCCCTCATGAGAGCTCCTCCTACTCTCCTGTGGTTAAGGACCATTTTGTCGATGTGATTTGCCCAAGACATCCTGTCCGTTATCCGAATACCGAGGTAATCAAATTCGGACACTTTCTCTAAGGCAACAGAGTTAAGCGTAGGTGGGCGGCCCAGTTTCCTTGGTGGATTTAGGACTAGATATTTTGTTTTGTCCACGTTAATTATTAACCCTTTTGCGGCACAAAACTCCTGGAAACGCGTTAGCAATTTCTGGAGGCCTTGGGGAGTCTTCGAGATCAAAAGCGTGTCGTCCGCAAAAAGCAGGGTGGGGGTCCGGACTCCTCCGAGACAGGGGGCGTCAGCTGGTTCTTGTTGGAGATGTTCTACCACCCCATTCACATGGAGTGAAAACAGGGTGGGCGCCAAGACGCAGCCCCGTCTTACACCCCTGGACACTGGTATCTTCTCGGTGAGTTCTCCGTTTTTACCCCAACGGACCTGTGCAAAGGTATGGGCATGGAGGCTAATGAGGAGGGACAAGATGTAAGGGGGTAGTCCCAACTCATAAAGCACCCTCCAAAGCTCTTCCCGGGGGACTAGGTCAAAGGCAGTCTTCAGGTCTATAAAGGCCAAGTAAAGACTACCCTTGCCTAGTTCCACCACCTTCCACCCCAGTTGTGCCAACCTAAACACCTGCTCTATTGTCCCCATTCCAGCCCGAAAACCTGCCTGAAAGTCCGATAGGATTTTATTCTCCTCCACCCAATGGTGGATCCTTCTGAGGATAGCTTTACCAGCTATCTTTTGGGTGGAGTCTATCAGACTTATGGGGCGGTAGTTCCCCGGGGTTTCCCTACATCCTTTTTTATAAATCGGGACCACCACCGCCCCTTTCCAGGATTCTGGCACTGCCCCTCCCATCATGATGTCGTTTAGGAGAGCAGCAATAACCCTTCCCCATTCCACTGGGTAAGCCCTCATGAGATCCCCCGGGAGGCCGTCTGGGCCCGCTGCCTTACGAGGCGCTACCCACCCTATAACCTTTTCAATCTCTAGGGGAGTGAAGAGATCATAGGCGTGAGGTTCAATTACTAGTGTAAGGTTCAACCCAACATTCAGTTCCCCATCTGGAGGGAGGTATAAAGCCCCAAAATGTTTTACCCAGTTTTGAGGCGGGATGTTGCAGGGTCTCATAGCTGCATCGGGTTTATCCCGTGTGGCTATGAGATTCCAGAAGGCCCTTGAATCCTTACTTTTACTGGCTTGGAGCAGGTCTTCCCAGATTTTGTCCTCCCACTCCCTCCTAGCAGTTTTGAGGGATTCATTATAGACCTTCCTTGCTTCCTGTATCACACTTCGGGGTTTGTGCTTTACTGCCTCAACTAGGTTTGCCTTAAGTACCCTACATGTTTGGGTATACCAACCGTCGTCTAGTTTTTTAAATTCTTTGTTACCCGACTTGCTAGGGTGTGAGGTAAACACATTTGTCAAGGCTTCCACTAAGGAGACGAAAAGCCCACTCACTCTACCCACCCCTTCTAGAGAGGACCCCAGGGTTGTCACCGCATGATTTAAGAGGGTTAAAATTTCCCCTACCTTTGCCTCAGAGAGGACCAGTTCCGCCCATTTTATTCGTCTACCACATGGGGAGACTTCAGACTCATCCGGGGGTGCAGCTACCCGATTAGTATTGTCCTTCCTTGCGGGACGCCACCACTGGTCCATGCTTAAAGAGACTGGGTTGTGGTCGCTTTCAGTCGTAGGGACCACCTGCATGTCCCTTACATATGACCATAGGTATACATCTATTAGCAGATAATCTATCCTAGAGGTGTGTCCTGGCCTGTTGTACGTGTGGGCACCCCCCCTATCCGAGGTTGTCCTCCCATTTGCTGCCCTTAAGTTAAATTCAAGGCTCAGGGAATATAACTGGAGCGCCACTTCTGTCCACCTCCTGATCGGTGGGAATTCCAGTACGGGGATCCCCAGCCTGGTATCCTCCTCGTCTTGGTCGAGGGCAACGTCCGAGCCCAAAGGCTCGTACGTGCAGTTCATGTCGACCGCAACCAATGTGCGCGTCTTATATGGGGTATTCTTTAGCAAAGTCTCGAGGAGAGATATTACAGGAGACTTTCTCCCACCCTTGGTCCCCCGGGCATAAACATTATAGACATTTAGGACCAGTCTTCCCCTTTGATCTATTAGGGTGATATTTTGTATGTCCGGGCAGCCTGTGGGAAACTCCTCTACTCTACAGTCTAGAGAGGCTGCGACCCAAATGAGAAGGCCACCCGAAGGTCGCCCTCTCCCTGTTTCCGACACTTGTGCAGGGGAGGAATAGGAAGAAAATCCCACCCTATGAACCGACACCAGGCTCCATGTCTCTTGGAAAATACACAAGGAGTGCTCATCAACCCAAGCAGTAAAGTCTGGTAGAGCCAGTTTTCTTGCAATCCCTGCGACATTCCAGCTGAAAACCTTGAATACTAGGTCCATCACAGCTGGAGTGTCGCTGGGCGCTTTATTTTGTTTCTCAACGTGACTCGGGGCCACTGGTCAGGAATTTGTCTGTAGCGTTTCCCAGTCTTCCATAGGAGTGCCGAGAGGTAATCAAAAGCTCTGCACCGACCCTGCCTCTCCTACACCAGAGCTGGACTCCGCCCTGAAGCGAGATTGTAGTATCATCCATTTCCGACAACAACTAGAGTGCATCTAACGCTTCACAGATTTATTTCTTCCCCTCCACTCCCGTGTACAGTGGCTCAGCACACGGACTGCACCCACTTCAGAAGCTTTTGCGTCGGAAGAGGTCTTTATAATGGCACGTTGTGGCTGACCGACCAGAAGCTGAAAGGAGATCGTGGTGCTTGCATACCTAGCAAAGTACATCATGGCGATCGCCTGGATGTGGGCAGTGTTAAAACTCTTATGCTTTTTCAGTTTCATTTTAGTGCTTGTTGAAGCCACAGAGACCTTTAAGTGCGAGGAGCTCTGGCTTGGACAATATATTTGCAAAGATCCAGAAATAAGTTACACAACACAAGAACCAGTGAAATGCACAAATTATGCAGCATATGCTCCATGTTATCCAGCTCCTAATACTACTTGAAAGGATCCAAAAGGCAATGAGACACATTTTAGGGGGTATTCAATTGGATTTTACAGGCCCATACCGTGCCGTAATGTAAATGGTTAGAAAGGAGCAAGACTTAATCAACTATTACCAACGAAACATTTAGAAAAACACAGATGTATCCGTTTAAATCCAAACATTTCTTAGGATAAAAGGGTTGCAAAACCACACGAGCAGCTTCAACAGGAAAATGGAAGTTCTTATGATTGTTACTTTAGCAGAAGTACTCGGTGTGCAGAAAGTATTTTTTGTCCTTTTAAGGAGCAGCCATTGAAAAAACTTGACTGAGGGGCATTGGAAGAATATGAAATTAATTTTCAAAATGGGTTTCAGAATCTTTAAGAACTAATGCCATGCCAAATAAATGTTTTGTTCGCAGGCTTCCACTCTGTCAACTTGAACAAATCCTTACGTATCAGTTACTTCATTGTATGGGTTCAAGCATAAACATTATTTATTTTAGGGTTTGGGAAGGCACAGACTTACAGAACAATGCTATGAATAAGAACATAATTCAATTTACCATCTTTCGTGTAAATTTTGTTTATAGGCTATATTGTGTATTGCTTTTAATAAATAAGATTTCAAGACTCAGTGACCATTTGGCTAATGACTTATTATTGCCACACTTCCAATAAGCAGTTTAAAAAAAAAAAAGAAAATAACTGAAGCCGCGGGTAAAAGAAAGGATTGAAGGAGTTTTAGAATGCTTTGTCACCCTGTCGATCCTCACAATCTATCCTGCAATCAACTCGTTAGCGCCATCACCAGCCTCCATAATGAGTAAACAGTGAAACAAAAGGGCTATGGAGGGCAGGCCAGAGGTCAATACAAGACCCTCATTGGAACGAATTTCCTGCGTGTATTCAAAGATTAATGGCCCCAGCAGGTGTTAATGTGGGTAGGCAGACACTAAAATCAGGAAGAGGTGCGAGGCAACCACTTAGCTGGAGCACAGTTTGCCAAACAATTCTCTGATTCCGGTCTGGTCGTATTTTTCCATTTCTATTTATAAATACAGACGGAAGAAAAATATTTTTCCGTCTGTATTTATGTGTAAAAATCCGTTTAAACGGAAAACCGGGAGCCTTATTTATACTGCATCACAGAAACGTCAGGAATGTGTTACACTGTAATAAAGAAATAAACCCATGTATAAAAGGCCAGGCCACAGAGATGCAGTTGGAGCACCTCGAGACGACACCCTGCTTGTCTGATCTGACACGCTTTCCTTCGAAGAATAAATCTGTTTCCTGCTTTCCAATTCCCAGCGCCTGCCTCTTTATTTGATAATTACGATTGAATGAGTGGCGACTAACGCCAAAGCAGTGCTTGAGGGTATCTGGGGAAAATCTGCTTTGTTCAACAATTGGCGTCCCAACGCGGGGCCCATCAGCGACACGTGGGTCCAGTGAGAGAGGTCCTAACGACTGAGTGAACACCTGCAACGATCGGGAAAGAGCTCCTGCCTGATAGACCCTCGTCTGCCAGCCGATCATCCAACCTTCACTGTTTCTGAACGGACCTCTCTCGAGTGATCTACGGTCCTGACTGGGATCCCACAGGAGTGCCATGGCAACAACGGAGAATAGAGGACAATCGGGCGCTGGAAGTGGAAGACGAGAAACCGTCCATACGGTCCGGGTAAGGTCGTGCAGCACGACTGTTTTGATTGATTGATTGTTTGGAAAATACTAGTATTACTTATATTTATTGGTTCGTTTAGCCTTCGTTGCTACTCGGCGCATTTGATTATTTATTGGTTCGTTTAGCCCTCGTTGCTACTCAACATATTGGTTCTCTTTGAGATATTCTCTGTTTGCAAACAACGAAGAATAGAAATATTCTGTCTAGTCTTTGCAGGTAGTGAAGGATAGGCAGTGCGGACTTTTGTCCAACATTATTTGAGATATTCACTTGTCCGATATACGTCATGCCTATCTTATATCCACTGATTGGAAATTGGTTCAACCCGGATCGTTTCTTAGAGGTAGATCATCCAGCTCCACTGGAAGGCACCCCTAATAAGGATATGTATGTTGGATATGGACTAGTCGCCGTAGCTTACAGTAAACTATGGCATAAAAATACCAAGAAAGATCGTGAAAGTCAGTGGCCACTGATAGGATCTTTTGACCTCGACAAAATAGAAGCGCTAGAAATAGCCCTTCGCAAAAATAGAACCACGCCAACCATGCTTGACAGTCTCGGCATGAGGCACAAAGAAGCAACGCCAAGTAAAAAGAGAGACGAAGCAAAGAGTGATAAGAACTATGAAAGGCAGCTCACTTAGCTGGTAAAAAGTTGAAAGAGGAAGTGAAAGAAAACGAAAACACTAGAAAGGAAGGAGAATCAGAAACCTCAGGCCAATGCCCTGTTAGAACACCCTCTGCGCTTTACCCTGAGCTACCATCAAAGCAAAGGATGGACAATGATTTACTCTTAGGTCCCTCAATCATCTACATGCCTCCTCCTTATGCCCCTACCCATCCCTTAGTACAGCCCCAAGGACCCCAGAACTTAACTGAAGGTAGTGCCAGAGCCTCGGTGCTCACGGCCTCCGCGCCGACCGGGCCTCTCGTACTACACACCTTGACAAAAGACACCTCAGAAAGGATTGAAACACAAGGAAACGGCGAGAATTCCCCGTTTGAGCACAACTGAGCGGGCCGGCATCGACAGAGTAGTTAAGACCTTAGTCGATAGGAAGGAAACCGAAGAGCATATCACAGAGACGTGTAGCGCATACGCTGGCAATTACAAACGACATTTCGTCATGCGTTTTTTTATCACACCCTCACAGCGTATGAAGAGAAATATAAGGAAACAGGGCCTGACTGACTCATGGCTCTATATAGGAAGGTGGACACAGGGGACGAGAGTGAATGTAAAGTAACTAAACTCTTCTCCTACACTTTAGAAGTCTTCCGCCATCTCATAGAACAGGGACGAATAGTTAAGAACGTCACGCCTTTGATAACTGAACCCCCGATAGAAAGATTCGACAACATGATGACCATAAAAGAAGCTGCCCCCTATTGGGTTCCCCCTAGAGGACAAGGAACTCACGATGACATAAATCACCAGGACGCAAAAGGAAAAGTAGTATACAATTGGGTATATCAGCCTTGGGATAGACAGGACATCCCGACGTTCCGCAAATCCTTGCCGGATTTGCGAAAGAATCCCACCGCGTTCTATACGGAATTAGGTACCGCTTTGGGATTAACGATCATGACCCTTGCCGACATTGATTTGTTCTTTGGGCTATGTCTGCCAGCTGACGTGTGGAAGCAAATCCGGAAAGTCAACTACACCGATCTGTTCGGGCATACCAGGGAACAACTTGACAGTCTAGATAAACAAAGAAACCCCTAAAAGCAATATTAGACCTTCCAGATAAAATCGTACAAAAGGTAAAGACTCTAAACCCCGAGAAGAAGTAGACTGGTCTATAGTGACAGCTTGCCGCCAAAAACCACAAGAAGATGTCTCCGAATACTTCTCCCGGTTCGAAATTGTGTTTTCCGATTACTGTGGACAGGACATGATCACTGCAACCGGACATCACTTGTTCATGCAGAATTATGTTAAAGGTTTGTTACCGGAAGTTTCGCAGAAATTGCAAACTAGTGAAAGCAGTTGGGCTGCCTCAAAGCCCGCAGCCATCCTCCAGATGGCTCAGTATTACGAGCACCAGAAGAACGAAAGCGATAGAGCTTCTGAAAGGAAAAAGAAAGATTTAAAATAACGGGTTACGATAGCCCAATTACAAGGCGTGAGTATAGGGAAAGAACAGTATAAGGGAGGTTATCTAACTTATCAACAGAATACCCCTAGAACTCCACAGCCCGAAGCAATGCACTCTCACCCTACGCTGGACGTAGAGACTTAGGCGAGAAATTATGTGCTTTTTGGAAAGAGTACGGGCATTGGAAGTCTCAATGTCCGGTCCTGTTAGAAATGAATAGGAACAAAGAGAAAAGAGAGCTAGCGAATGGATTGAGAAATAGAGGACGTGGACGAGGGTACACAAACGACACTAGTGATGAAAGACCAGGTAGAATTAATAAATTTGACCGTCCCAGACAAAACCAGTACCAGCAGTCTGACTACAACAACGCGATAGACTATGCATAGGACTGCCAAGGACAAGGGAGAGATCCAGTCGAGCTCTATGTTGACCAGCAAGGCCCTTATGTTACAGCAAAGGTCCTAGGTACAAAGTCTTCATTTCTGGTAGACACGGGAGCAACACGTTGTGCATTATCCAAAAGACTGATTCCAAGGGCACCCTTGTCTGGCTCACACGTGACATCAATAGGATTTGATGTTACGCCCTCCACCAACCCCTTGTCCAAACTGATCCCTTTTGATCTTGAAGACAATATCATTGACACAACATTTCTCCAGAAGCCATTATGGGTCTTGACTTGCTGAAGTATTTTCGAGCAACTATTAGAGGCTCGCCCGACGGAGTCAGAGTCCTCCTATATGACAACCCTGGCCCACTCAGATCTTGCCCTCCACAACACATGTACCCCATTGCTGACACAGACGTATCCCTACTCGATACCTTGCCATCACACTTATGGGCGAAAGCTGACTCAGACGTAGGACGAATGATGATAGACCCAGTGCATGTGACTGTACGACAGGACGCAACCCTACCGAAAGTACCCCAGTACAAGATATCACCAGAAGGCGAGAAAGCACTAATTGAAATAATACAGTCACTAGTAGACGCAGGAGTAGTCGAAGAAGTATTTAGCAACATCTGCAACAACCCAATTCTACCAATCATCAAAAGACAAGGAGAGGGAGATGAGAAAGCGTACCGCTTCATTATCGACCTACGAGAGGTCTACAAGATAGTTGTGCCACAGTACCCTCTAGTCACCACCATCCTGACCCTGATCCCATCCACTGCCACCACCTTCACTGTCATCGACCTCAAAAATGCCTTCTTCTCTATACCAGACAGCCGCTACCTCTTCGGATTTACCCTAAGATCCTGCTCGTATAGATTCTGTCAAGCACCCCAGGGGTACACCGAAAGCCCGAGTATCTATAGCCAGCCACTCAAGAGACAGTTAGACGCAGTATCCTTTTAGCAGCCAGTCTCGTTGTTAAGCCCCTACTTTCCCTTCTAGCCAAAGATGTTCCCTTTCCCCTCCCTTGGACCCTCGAATGCCAGACCGCGTTCAAAGAATTACGAGACGTCCTTTGTTCGGCACCCGTTCTAGGAACCTCAGACTACTCCAAACCATTCTCCCTTTTCACACACGAAAGAGAGGGATGTGCATTATCTGTCTTGACCCAATCGATTGGCCCCAAACAGCGCCCTTGCGCCTATTTCTCAGCCACTCTTGACCCCTTAGCCAGAGCATTACCAGCTTTCCTACGAGCTGTTGCATCCGCAGCACTCTCGATACGACAGAGTGAAGGAATTGTGCTTTCCAACCCCCTTACAGTGTTAGTACCCCATGCTGTTGACACCCTCCTGAACCAAAGCAAGACCCAGCACCTGACTAGTGCACGATTGACTGGATACGAGTTGACCCTATTAGCACCACACATTACTCTGAAACGATACACCACTCTGAACCCAGCTACATTGTTACCACTGCCTGAAAACGACCCTAATGTAACTACCCTACATGACTGTGTGACCCTCACCGACGAACAGACAAAGAGTAGAGTAGACCTCCGAGACACTGCTTTCCCAAAACCTGACGGAGAATTATGGGTAGATGGCTCATGCATCAAACTCCCCGATGGCACCACCTCCGCCGCATATGCCGTCACCACAGCCCGAACCATTATTGAAACAGCCTGAATTGCCTAGCAATCCGCACAGGCGGCAGAACTGATTGCCCTCACACGAGCATGTATCTTAGCAGCAGGGACGACAGTAAACATTTACACGGACAGCCAGTATGCCTTTGGGGTAGTTCATCACTTCGGACTTCTTTGGAAGGAAAGAGGATTCCTAACCTCACATGGCACACCGATCTTACATGGAGATCTAGTCTCCGCCTTGACCGAAGCAGTCCTCCTCCCCAAGCAGCTAGCAGTAATCAAATGCCAAGCACATAAGAAAGTAACGGACATTATAGGACAGGGAAACGCACTAGCTGACATTACTGCCCGAGCCACAGCTGAAAACAGAATGACGACACGAATGTATGTAACAAGGTCACTAGCAGAGAAATGGACAGATGCTAGGACCACTATTAGGGATATCCAACTGATGAGTACACCACACGAACTGACTGAATGGGCTCGGGTGGGACTAAAAGACGATGAAGGCTGTTGGAGGATGAAGGACAAAGATAAATTGCTGTTACCCAATGCATATTTGATCCTCATATTGACCATGGCACACTTACTGGCACACATAGGTTCCGCCCCCATGACCGAACTAATCACCAGAGTATGGCATAATGACAGGATAGCAGATTCAGCGAAACGCCTAGTTCCGCAATGCATGGTATGCCTACAACACAATCCAGGGAAAGGGACAGTAGTACCACGGGGAGGATTTGGAGTCCCCGACCATCCGTTTGAAGTCCTCCAAATGGATTACATACAGTTAGAAAGGTGCCATGCTCTGAAATACGCCCTAGTTATTTTATGTGCATTCAGCAAATGGCTAGAAGCTTACCCCACCCGCGACAACACCGTCACCACTACTGCAAAGGTGGTGTTAAAAGAGTTTTTCCCACGCTACGGCCTTTGCCGAATTTTATGGAGCGACAATGGCCCCCACTTCGTAGCCGAGGTTATCCAACTCATATTGAAAGGGTTGGGAGTAAAACAAAGGTTCCACGCAGTTTTCCACCCTCAATCTGCAGGCCTGGTAGAAAGGCACAACGCCACACTAAAGCTAAAACTAGCAAAGATAGTTGCCATCATAGGACTGAAATGGCCATGACGCCCTCCCACTGGCATTGCTATCAATGCGCTCCACCCCAACCAGACACCACTTGTCTCCGTACAAGGTTGTCTTTGGCCGGCCAATGAACATTTGGGCTGCGCTGAAGCCGACTTCCATCCACGATGTCCCAGACATCCTAATGTCTGATTATTTGAATAACCTTACCAAAGAACTAACTGTTATCCACCAACAGGTGCAGCAAGCCATACCAGACGCATCCAAGGGCCCCGGACACGACATCAAACCTGTCGAGTTCATCCTGATCAAGAACTTTCAGAGAACGAAGAGTTTGGAACCCAGGTTGACTGGCCCCTGGTAAGTCTTGATCACCACCCAAACCGCACTTCGAATGGAAGGGAAGAAGAATTGGCTGCATGCACATCACTGCAAGAGAATACCCCCAACACTGGCAACGAATGAAGACGTGGGATCCGACTGATTGCACGTATTTCAGCTACTGCCGGAATGCCCAGCTGCGCGATAGCAATCACTTACTGAGACCGGGGCTGGTGGTACAGTACTGTTGATATGTGTGGGAACGGGCCTGAAGCGGGGATTCCAAAGATGGTGTACAATGCATCAAAGAAACGTCAGGAATGTGTTACACTGTAATAAACCTATGTATAAAAGGCCAGGCCACAGAGATGCAGTTGGAGCACCTTGAGACGACACCCTGCTTGTCTGATCTGACGCGCTTTCCTTCGAACAATAAATCCGTTTCCTGCTTTCCAATTTCCAGCGCCCGCCTCTTTATTTGATAATTACGATTGAATTAGAGGCGACTAACGCCAAAGCAGTGCTTGAGGATATCTGGGGAAAATCTGCTTTGTACAACACTCCCCTTCCAGGCTCGCAGGATAATGGTGCACGCCCTTATCCTTTCTCGGCTTGACTACGGGAATGCCCTATACCTGGGCGCCCCCGTGGCTACAACCAAAAAACTCCAAGTAATCCAGAATTGCGCCGCCCGCCTCAGATCCCACGGAGGCAGTCAGCGCATTCTGCCCTGGATACACTCCACTGGCTCCCTGTTCATTCCAGAATATGTTTTAAGGCAATATGCCTGGCTCATGGTGCTATTCGGAAAATCTGTCCCCCGTTAGACATTCTATGGTGGTTCCCTATTTACCTTCCAGGAGTCTTCGCTCCAGTAATGCCTTTCTTGCTACTACTAGGAAACTACGCAGATCCAGATGGCGCGGTCGCTCCTTCTCTCTGAATGCCTCCAGTTGTTGGAACTCTCTCCCCCCTACTCTTCGTAGGGAACCCAACTTGCAAATTTTTCGTAGACTGCCCAAAACTCATCTTTTTAGCGCTACATAACAATCCTGTTATACATCTGCCTGTCAGCTTATAAGCGCTATGAGGCCTCCGGGTAGTAATACGCTATATGAACTCTATTTCATTCATTCATTTCACCTGCAATCCAAAGAAAGGTTAAAACATGTCAAACATGGAGCTCATCATAAACCAATTGCATAGCTAGAAGAATAACAGTAGGATTTACCTACATCAAGATTTAGAAAACAAAAAAGCTAACAAGAAAAAACAACATTTCAGGAAATACTCAAGAACCAGAGGGGCCAGGAGACAGTGAAGAATCCATCTGGGACTCGATCTGATTATCCAGGAAGGTCGTAAGATCCGAAGGCTCATAGAAGATCTGGGAGTGAGCTCTAAAAGTTCTACGAAATCGTGACGGACCAGCAAAGGAAAACTGAATGTTCATGTCGAGTAATCTTCGTAGATTAAGAAAACCTTTCCGTCTGATAACAATATCCCTAGCAAAGTCTTTGGAAATAGCAATCCTGTGGCCCTCCAAGTGACCGACTTGATCTTCCTCATCTGAGCTCAAATTTGCTCAGTGCTGATGACGCAAAGGTTTAAAAATCACCGCCCTAGGATGAGGTGAAGATTTAGGCCGGAATGTAGGCACTCGTTGAGCACGTTCAATTTCAAAGTCTCTCTGAGAGGAAATCTGTAAAACTGAAGGAATCCATTGATATCTGTGCACAGCCCAACCTGTTGGCATTTCGAAAATCTCTGAAAACCTGGCTGTTCCCATAAAGCCTTCGCCTCAGAACTCCATCTGTACTTATTCAGCGCGGGGACGCTCACGGGCAGCCAGGCGCTCAAGAAATCTTTTAACAATAACAATAAAAAGTCTATCAATGAGAGTGCTGATTTATCCGCATCTTCGGGCAGACCAAAAATACGCAAATTGCTCCTGCGATTACGATCTTCCTCCTCCGTAAGATCTCTCCTCAGCGCCAACATGGAGCATTCCATCTGTTGCATTGATTTAGAATGCTGTTGTGCAGTATCTTCCACACCACTTATCCGTGATTCAGGAGCCGAAACGCTAAGTGATAAGGACTTGAAGTCATTTCTGATTGCTGCAACCTCAACTTGAAGTAAGTTAGTATTAGTTTTGGTCGATTGCGCAATATCATGGACAGCTTTTCAACGAGACAAAATGGTATCCAACGTAGTACCAGCATCTTTCTGAGCTAGCTCCGGAGTAGGAGAGGTTTGCTTCGACCTTTTAAGGTTACCTTTCAAGTCTTTGGTCTTGGGAGAAAGACCCATGTTGTCAGCCATTAGGGAATGCAAGAGAAAAAAATTCAAACACGTACAACCTGTATGAGTTCCGCTGAGAGAGATTCAGGCATGTCAGAAACAAAACAAAAAACAGCACCCTGGGAAACAATAGCATATTCAGAATATGGTTAAAACCTATTAAATATACAGAAAAAAACTCAATATAATGGTGCCATTGAGAACATCTCAGAGGAGAAAAATTTATCCAGCACCATTAGTAAAGAATACAAATAGCATTGCACTTAAAATACAGACGTCGGCATCTTGAGGACCATATCTGAGGAGACCTTTATCAAAAAAAAGATGACAGCGCAGGACCGCATGACTGGTAATAGGCCTGCAATGGATCGTATAAATTGCCAAAGACAAAGGAAACTCTCCTGTAGAGAAACCTAGGCACCCCAGTCATAAATATCACCTCCTCAATATTTGCTCGTAAGACATCAGGTAGAAAGTGCAGTAGCATCTATTCCGGAATAGTGTTCACCGAATTATGATTGAAGACAGTCGCTGTTAGGGACCTTAAGACTCCACTTCACAGAAGCTCCCATAATCTGCATATTAGGAGGAAAAGCCCCCTTGAAGAAGCTCAGGTATCCAATTTGAGCAAATATCACCTCCTTACCATAATGTGGCGCAGGTTCCAGTGATACGCTCGGCCGCTGAAGAAAAAAACGCAAGCGCCGCCACCAGGATAGAAAATAGCGGCCGCCCGCGAATTCAGAGGAGAGGATCTCTGTGATGGATACATGCTCAGTCCGAACAGCGTGAGTAGCAAGAGCCGCACAGACTGCTCACGGCATACTGTGGTGACGGATACACCGGTTTCAGGGAGGATTCACCGTGTGTGGAGACCGCAAACCTACTTGACGGCCTCTGTTACCCCGGAGCTCAAGCGTGACCCGCCATTCCACAGCGGCGCAGAAGCCACGCCCCCTGAGATGTGCAAGTTATGATGGCAATCCATAAGCTGCACAATCGCCATAAAACCCGTAGCTCAAATACCAAATGCAATGCTCCTGACCTCGCCCTTCATGAAACCGATGTAATTACAAATGTTGTAAATCATCTAACAGATAGCCCTTACCACCCTACATGAATGCAGTTTCATTATTATGTTTGATTATGGTTTGTATTTTAATAACACTTTGCTTTTAAGTGTTATTCATTGGTACAAATATTGTGAGGTCAAAGGTGTTCCATTTGTAGTGTGAGTTTTGGCTTGAATGTCTGTGGTGTGGGTTATGGATTGTGGCCCTAACCATAACTTGCAAATCTCAGTGGTTGCGTGGTTTTAATTTGTAACTTTAACTGGACTTTACTTGTGCTTGTTAACTGAACGTCTGTGGTTTTTCAAAACATTTAAAAGCATTACAACCAAGCCAACCATAACTTCACTTTCACCTTTGGATTTTTTACTCCGTGGTGCTTGGCCAAGGGTCCTGACCTGACACTTTTAGGATCTCTCCGTTTTCTTGGTCCCCACTTGAGCGACCTGCTTGAAACTTGCTATGAATAAACTGTTTTGTTGAGCTGCTCCAAAGTTATTAAAAAAACAAAAATACCTCTCCCATAGAAACTCTGACTCAACCATGACTACACTGGAGCTTTTGCCACTACTGTAATGAACGGGGTGCAGGCAAAGTGAGTTTAAGTACAGATTCAAATTTTTGGAATACCCTAAATAGAAAAGTTGGGACTGGCTGGGGCATTGGCCCAAGGTAAACCTAATGACCTATTTGTAAGCATTCTGAGAGCCAGAGCATTTACTCTTCAGCTTGGGAATTCAGGGACCCATTGTAGTTTGTTTTATGACTGCATTAGGTGGCTTGTGGAGTGTAAAAGAGACTCTAACACATGTATTAAGTTGTTTTAATTACGAATCTGTTATTTAAATGTTTATTTGGGACATTGCAATGACACCCTTAACAAAACTGATAGGGATCCCTTTTATAGATTGACCATGACTTACTCTACAAACCCTAGAAATTCACTAAAAAAGTTAAAGTGACTATTAAAGTTAGGTAGTCAAAAATACCTTAGAAATTTATTGAACAAAAACGAAAATTAAAATGACTTTATAGTTTGGTGACCATGTCCGTTTCAGCATAACATTTTAAACATCGAAATTCACTGGGTATAATTAACTGGCGTAACTGTAACTCGAGTTCTGAAGTAACTATAACTTGCACCCTCGCCTTGCACTGCTTATAATCTTACATATTACATCACTTCTGACATGTTCAATGAAATCTGAAAGGAAACCATTGATGACCACTCTGTGCGTGTTAGGGTGCAAGCTATAGTTACACTCTTTTGCCGGTCTTCATATTTGGAACTTTTGAGAACCTGTCCTGGTTTATTAAAGTGGGCACCTTTCACCAGTCCAGGCAACCATTATGGTGATTTAAGAGGTCTCAGACAACCTTATAGAAAGGTATCCAAGTGGTCGCTGTCGAGAGCAGACTTCCGCCTTAGTCTTGAAGGAGTGTAAAGCAGCTTGTTTTACCAGAATGCAATCTTATAGTATAGCTGAAATGAAAAGAGAACCACACAGTAGTTATAAGAATATGTATTTGTTATATAACACTATCTAGTAGGGGGCGTGGCTTGGACGCTGGAGGAGATGGCTGCGTGAGCTCGGAGCTCCGCGCCCGATCCCCCGAGAATATCCTGAAAACTGGTAGTGGAGCGCCCGTGCTTGTCCTCCCTAGCACGCGAGGAGCCTGCCGAGCGGGAGACACCTGCGGACGCCGACCGACAACAGACAGACACAGGCTCCCAAGATGGCGGACCCGGCCGAGACCGCAAAGAAGTAAAGGCCGCGCTGGGCTAGGGTGTGCTGCTCAGGGGCGTCTGCCTTGTAAAGAGAGAGGGCCCTGGAAAGGGAAAACGAGTACGACGACGATCCTGACATTCGGGTCTGAACTCCCGACCGGGAAGCGGATATAGCTCGTCAAGACTGAGCATGCAGGCAATGGAGGTGTAATAGGTGGACAGAGCTCACCATGCATCGCCCTATGTTTGAATCAGAGTCGCGAGGGGGGTCGACCTAAGAGGCAGCGCGAACGGATTGCCGGAGCGCCAAAGCCGCCGAGAAGCAGTGACGGGGACTGAGGCGGCGACGGGAGCAGAGAAGCCGAGCCCCCCCCCCAGACAAGACTCCAGTGGCGATTGGGAGACCCCGGGAGCGGACGGTGCAGCGGAACAGTGGAGTACCGACGGCGGTGAGCAGGGGGGCAAACATCATAACGGCGAGCTGGAAGAGAGGCCTAAATGCGGGCTGAACCCTTGAAGGGAGCCTAGGGCCTAGGGAATCCATGGGCCAAGCCTACAATTCCGGTGAGGTGTCGATGTGAAGGCAGGGAGCACTGATGTGAAACCCCACAGCTCAACCTTCCAACAGCGAACATACTCCGATACCGGGGTAGGGCCTACGCAGCTGAGGACTAACTGGAGCTAGCATTGGCCGGCGGACAGAACCTCAGTAAACAGCGGGACAGACGAGGAGCCTGCTACTGACCCACTACTGGAAAGTGCCTACGGGATCACCGGCAGAGCCATAAAAACACATAAGGAGAGCCGGCGCACGAACTAGTTGCGACCATGGGGAAGACCAAGGGGAAGACAGAGGGAGCAACATCAACCGAGGTCCCAGAGGGAAGCTTGGCGGGGCCTGCAGATCTACAGCAGCTACAAGATCGGATACTGGAGGCCATCGCGGCAACCAGAGACGCATTACAACAAGACATTGCGCAAGTAGCCACTGGCCTAGGCCTTCTCCACGCTGAACATGACAAACTCAAAGACAGAGTGAAGGACGAGGAGACCACCCTGCAAGAACTGGTCTCAGCCCACAAGTCAGTGGAGGGGAAATTAGCGGAAGCCCTGGACCGCATACAAGCGCTAGAGAGGAGAGCTGAGGATGCAGAAAATAGGAGTAGACTCAGTAACGTCCGAATAGTGGGTATTCCGGAAAAAACAGAAGGGGGAGATATGGTTGAATATCTGGACAACTGGCTTAAGTCAGATGTGGCGCCTGAAGGCCTCTCCCCTTTCTTCACATTGGAGCGAGCCCACCATGTCCCGGATAGACCACTTCAGCCGGGACAACCGCCGAGGCCGATTATAGCCAAATTACTACACTATAAGGACAGAGATGTGCTGCTCCAACGGGCTTGCGACGCGGGCCCGTTCCAGATAGTGAACAGTAAAGTGACATTGTTCCCCGATTACACATATGAGACGCAGAGGATGCGAGCCTCCTTCCTGTCCCTTAAACGAGAACTAAGAACAGAGGGCATCAAATACTCCTTGCTCTTCCCGGCGAAACTTCGAGTAGTAATAGATAAGGCACTCTTTTTCCTCATATCGGCAGATGCGTGGTCATGGTGGGACACGTATAAAGCGGGCACGGATGGAGCTAGAATTCGGGAAGAAAGAGAGATGGCGACGACACAGGTACGGAAATCGCAGAGGATACGCAGGAGACCGCAGGGCTCTTGCAAACCCACTGCGTCCCAGACGGATGAGGAGAGGAGAGCAGAGCAGCACTGAAAGCGGTGGAATCCCTGTCGAGAGGCGAAACCTCCTCCACTAAGCAGGACACTGAATCGGAGGGCCACATCTCGGGCACGGAGACAGACCAATCGGACATTCTCAACGCCAAAGGCCCGCTGGTGACGCCACAGACCTCTGAAGAGATCCTGAACCAATGACATGGAGGTGAAAAGCAGGGGACACTTTCTGAGTAAGGGGGGCCCTGGGAGGTCAAAGGCAATGCGGGGAGGGGGCGGTCACGGAACTGTCGCACAGACCCTAAAATTGGGGGATCGGAGGCTTGGGGGGGGGGGGGGGGTGAGTGTAGCCGCTTTCCGGCCTAAGCCACACTTCACTAGCCCTTAAGGCAACCACGGTCGCGACTGTGGTATATTTGGGGAGTGCAAGGGAACACCTGAGTTTGGATGGGAACTGATAGCTTGATATTGGGGCCTGTTCTGGGGAGGGAGGTTATGGGAACTGTTGGGGAATTCTTTAGTTGGTAACAGGTTACTTTTGAGCACAGGAGAAGCGAGAGTTGTAGAGTTTTGTGGGATTGTTGGGGAAAATCCACCACACATGTAGGAACGGAACAATGTGAAATGTTAATGCACCTACTTTGGGATAATGGCTAACGTGGGTATGTTGCGATGCATAACCTGGAATGTCCGGGGGTTACACTCAATGACGAGAAGAATATACATGCTTACTTGATTCGTAGGGGAGTGCATGTCGCTTTCCTCCAGGTAACACATCTTACAAAACAGGAGGGTATCGCACTACAGAGGAGATGGAGGGGACAGGTATTTAATACTACTTATTCGGCATATGCTAGAGGAGTCTTAATCTGGATATGAGTGGGCGTCCCTTTTCAGGCTACGAAACAAGTTATCGACACTGAGGGCAGGTATGTAGCAGCAGAGGGCAGGGACATAATGCTATGCAGCGTATATGCGCCAAACATCGAGCAGCTACACTTCCTGACGAGCCTGTCCGGCACACTGGCGCATTATTTGGCGGGTCCTGTTATACTTGGAGGGGATTTTAACTTGATAACAGATGTCACTTTAGACAGATCACACCCACCCCTTCGAGACTCCCCTGTGCACCGCCTCACGAAAGGTAGATTGGACTGGCAGAGGCGATGGGGACTGCTGGACGCCTGGCGTACACAGCACCCAACGGAAAGGGATTACTCACATTTTTCGGGATTACACGACCTACACGTTCGGATTGATGCAGTATTATGCTCTCCGCTCGTGATGCCATCTGTAGCGAGGACTGAATACCTTACCAGGACGATATTGGATCACAACCCTCTGTTGCTCTCCCTAAATTGGATGACAGAGACTCCATGCGTCCCCACGTGGAAGTTACAACCAGAAACACTAGACGACCCGTTGTTTCACGAGACATTGAAGCAAGGGATGACACAATACTTTGTAGAAAATGAGGGGTCTACTGCCTGTAGTGCAATGGAATGGAACGCCTTTAAGGTGGTGATAAGAGGCCAATGCATAGGAAAACATGTGGGCATACGTAAGGTATTACAGGATGACCTGGCCAAGGCTGACAATAACCTGCGAAAGGCCGAAATAGCAAGACCAGGACACCCTGAACTACAGAAGGAGGTCAACCTAGCTAGAGAGGCAGTGGCGGTAGAGGTGGCGCACCTCAGAAGTTTTGATCATAAAGCATATACACTGAGCACACGTGGAGGGGGACAAATCGGGGACGCTGCTAGCATGGCTGGCTGACCCCACCAAACGAAGCTCACAGATACTAGCCCTAGAAGGAGAGGGAGGACAACTGAGATACACCCAGACCGAGATACTAGAAGTTTTTCAGAATTTTTACTGGGCCCTTTACAAGAGTACACTAGTGGGGCATGGAAATGACATTGATAAGTTTCTAGAGGACCTACAGCTGCCTCGACTGGAACAAGAACAGGCAGAAGACTTGAGCAAGGACATAGACGTTAATGAGATCAGGATAGCGGTAAAACGCATGGCCCGCAACAAAACACCAGGGCTGGATGGGTTACCCATTGAATTCTACAGCAAGTACCTAGACATCCTAGTACCCTGCCTCCAGGCGGTGTATAATGAGGCCAAAACCACTGGCTACCTCCCGCAGTCCATGCGGGAGGCGTTAGTGATCCCATTGTTAAAGCCGGGGAGGGAGAGCAGTAATCCGGCTTCCTATAGGCCGCTCTCCATGTTAACTACAGACTATAAAATCCTGAGTGCCATACTCGCAACCAGACTGCTACGGCATCTGCCTAACCTAATCCACCCGGATCAATCAGGATTTATACCTGCGCGCAACATGACCATAAATATTAGACTTGCACATCTGCTGGAAGATACGTATACGGATGCCCAGACACCCCTGGTGCTTTCCATTGATATAGAGAAAGCATTTGACACCCTGGAATGGGAATGCCTATACAAAACCATGGAAAGATTCGGACTAGGAGAGGGATACATTAGATGGACAAAAGTGCTGTACGCCGCAGCGGTTGCTAGGGTACGAGTGGGCCCCCTTGTATCCCACCAATACCCGGTGGAGCAGGGTACCAGACAGGGGTGCTCCCTATCCCCCCTGTTTGCCCTGGCGATAGAATCCCTAGCAGCGGAGGCAAGGACGGGGAACCATTTCAGGGGCCTGGACAGCAGCAGGGGCCTACAGCACATCTCGCTATATGCGGATGACTTATTGTTATTTCTAGAGAATGCGAAAGACGAACTGGAAGGGGTGGAGATGCTGCTTACACGATTTGGTGAGCTCTCAGGATTAAGGGTTAATTGGTCCAAGATGTGCTTATTCCCGTTGCGCCGCGGTACAACGCAGCCAAGTCATCGACTGCAGCTTCAGTGGGCACCCACCTGTTTGAAATATCTAGGTGTCTATATACACACCATACGGCAGCAGACATGTTAGAGGGCAACGTGCGCAGATGTATACGGACGTTGAAGGGAAACCTGGAATTCTGGGCTACACTCCCACTGTCGCCGACAGGCCGCATCTCATTACTAAAAATGATCACCCTGCCGCGACTACTCTATTTTCGCACCCTGCCTGTGTGGGTGCCCTGCTCCGTGTTGCGTAGATTACGGACGCAGCTTACCTCATTTATTTGGAACTAAGGAAGATGCAGAGTGGCGCTGACGACGCTCATCCGCCCGAAGGATGAGGGCGGATTGGCAGCCCCAGACTTTGAGCTTTACTATCTCGCAGCTCAACTGCAACTCTTCACACAAGAAGTGGCAAGAGTGTTCCGTGGCCCGGATTACGAAAGAGACAGGGGGACGCTACGACATGTACTAGCGTTCATAACCTTGCAACAGAAGATTGCCCTGAAAGACCTAACACTTGAAGAGCAAACGTTCCGACTTTGCTGGAACCGCTCCCAGCGCCGAGCGGGTACGCAACACCCATATGCCCCAGAGATCCCGCTCGGGATGCTGACCGCGCTCCCCCATGGGGGAGATTGGTCACAGTTACAGCGCTGGGAAGATGCGGGGTTACAAGTGATTGGCGACCTCTATGACGAGGGGGCACTGCTACCTTATCAGGATCTTCAGGAGCGATACGACCTTCCGCAGGGAGGCTACCTATTACACGCAGCAGTGACGGGGGCCATACAGGCACACTGGAAGGGGGGATTGGCAGAACCGGTCACCACCATGGCCTGTCAATATACAATGATGGCGACCGGGACTCATAAGGCTGTAACATGCCTATACTCCAGAATGCTGCGGGAGAATCTACTGCCACTCACGGCACTAAAAGCCAAATGGGAGGCAGACCTCGGCAAAGACATCCCGGAAACCACTTGGGCCTAAATAGTACGACGGGCTCGAAAGAGCACGAGGAACACGCGATTCCAACAGATTCACTTCTACATACTACATAGAGCCTACATGACACCGGGCAAAATTAAGAAATACTTTGGGGTGTCCGAGGCGGGGTGCCCGCGATGCACCCTAGAGGGAGCGGAGTTGGTCCACATGTTATGGTCCTGCCCAGGCCTACGTGACTACTGGCAGACGATTGGAGAAACGCTCAACGAGGTTACGGACAGAACTGTAAACTTCGATATGGCGACCTGCATACTGCACTGGTACCCACATACACCTAAAAATAAAACCACTAGTAAATTTATAGACCTGGGACTAATTCTGGCCAAGAGGGAAATTACAAGAGTATGGAAGGCGAGAGTGGGTCCTACGCACAGAAGGTGGGTTAAGGAATTACTGAAATGGGCTGCTTGTGAAAGCACGATCCGATACCAAGTAGCACGTAGGAAACCAGATACAAGGGCAATGGACACAGCGGCAGCTTGGGAAATGATGGTGCAAGCGTTGAGGGATAGTACACAGCAAGAGGACGACGAGACCCCGCATACAGACTACGACAGCTCCCAGGGCGCACCGGGTACATCGCACAACTATACGAGCATTACCTCCTGGAAAAACCCATAAAAGCAGTCATACAGGGGCATTCCTATGTGGGTGGTGAGATCAGTGGGGAGGGGGGATGGGGGAAAGGGAGAGTGTTTAGTTAAAGGCACTCCGACAAGAGTTAGGGGGGGGGGAACAGTTATAAAAGCAGGAGTACACACTTTTTGCCAAAAGGTACATGATTGCTGAGAGACCAGACATTCGAACTATCCTCCTGCTAGACGCCGCCCGACCTCCGGGTTGTGGGCTAAATGGCTGTGTATGGAACAAAGTGGCAGGGAGGGCGAAGGGGGACTGAAGAAGCAATGGTTATATTGAATTATCAGATGTACTATCTAGTATGTTACAGTATCACCTACACTGAGATACACAAAGCACACAATAATTTAGCAAATAAATGACAGTAAATAGCACTAATACACTGTGGGCCCCAGGGGGGCACTAAACCATATACTAAGAAAGTGGTATAAAAACCACGACGTGAGCCAGGATGATGTTAAGAGGACGTATAATTGCTTGGACCCCAAGGAACCACTCCAGGTGAGTGGATCGGGACCCCACGGAGTCCGTGTGCAGTATGTGAACACAACCGCATGCTCTGTACAAGTCTATGTGCAAGTCGTGCTTGGTATTTTAAAGATTAGGGACCCTTTCCAGTGGACTTTGAAGAAACCCAGTGGAAGACAGAAGGTTGGAGAACTACCCCACCCGTCGATACCAAAGTACCCAAGTTACCTATCCCAGGGAAGTCTGGTGCATTGACTGAGGAGGGAAGGCGGGTGGGGGGAGTAGCGTCGGAAACTGCTGTTGAACCCAATGGTGGACTTCGAGAGAGTGCCGCTGCTGGAAAAGGAGAAAGTGTCCATTGGAATAAAAACTTGTAAGAGTACCTGAAAGCAGAGTGGACAAAGTCTGGGTCACTTGAATGACCAGGGGCTCGGTAGACGAATGCCCCCGATGTCTGGTGCCTTAGGATAGTTAATGATGACTTTGACTCTGCAGCTGCAGGGAGAAGGCGACGTTGAAGACGACCAGGAGCCAATTGCGAGCTGTCCCATGAAGGATGTCGAGTGCTGAGGGGTCTGTGTCTAGCGACTGCACCAACAAGCCTTGCCAACAGCAACCTACGCAGGAGGTCAAGGAAGTGTACGGTTCGGACAAGCAAGTTCCAGGCTCCCCACAACCAGGGGAGTCAGACAAGCCTGAAGCAACCAGGGGAGCCCAAGAAGAACAAAGTTGACCCTCAATTGCACCCAAAGGAGTAGCGAGACGAGCTATAGCAGTTCACGGGCCACCTGGCACTCGGTTGAAGATCTTTGTAGGAATAGTTGCCAGAAGTTAGAGCCCAATGCACTCGTCAAGGAATTGCCAACAAGCACATGCACTTGCAAATATACACGGTGCACAGGGGTTCGGGTATTGCAGCCCCCACGAGGGCTACTGGCCTCCAACTCAGTGAGAGGGCAGCTCTGGCCTTGAAGGATGTAGAAACCCACCTCCTCTGTTGCTGGACCCTTCAGAGTCTGTAGAAGCTCTGGATCAGCAGGCCGGTCAGTAGTGTAGCGGTGCCTGCGAATGCAGGGGTGTGACTCCTTCACTCCAAAGGTCTTGCACGGATCCTGTATGGTGCACAGAAGATGCAGCAGACTGAGGAAGACTTAAGTCAGGCCAAAACAAAATCCAGCAAAGTTCGGAATGCCCAGACGGTCAAAGTGCAATGGTTTCGGTTCTGAATCTTGTCCACAATGAATCTAGGGACATACACCCAGGTGAGCCCTTAAGTACCCTAAGGAGAGGGTTGGGAAGATTCAGGAGACCCTCCCAGGGGAGGGTCTAGACAGGGAGAGGTTACTCCCATGCCCTTTGTCCAGTTTCGCGGCAGAATTGAACTATGCACAGGGTCACCAAATGTGCCTTTCATGCAGACTTTCAGGCGCTTTGCAAGTGCACCCACCAAGCCCTAATACACTAAATCCTCTCTGGGAGGTGGTCACAACTTCCTGTGAAAGGATGCCTATTGTTCTGCCTCACTCTGCTCGAGCTTTGCTCATCAGCTGGAGGGCAGAAACCATTTTGTGCTGCCAGAGTTCCATTTTGCATGGTGTCTCATTGGTGGCATAATGCATGCTTCAGCCCCTGGGAGACCTCTGGGGTACCTATGCCCTGGGTACATGTGTACTATATACTAGGGACTGGCCAGGGTACCCAGGTATCCAATCTGGAGTGTTCCAAAGTACATAACATAAGAGTTTAGGGAGAAACCAGATGGACTTTGGTCCTGTTGAGCAGGATCCCCTCAGACTAATCAAACAACAGCATCCCATCAAGCAAAAAAGTAGGCAGTAACCATAAGAAGCAGATCCTATTTTCCTACAGTACTGCTGTAGTGAACATTCAGGAATACCACGCTGGCTTGTTTTTGGTGCTTCCGGACTTCGGTCCATCCTTAGCCTCACTTGTCTGTGGTGCCTGCACTAGAGAACAGTGTGCAAATGCATACAATCAGGCTTCTTAGTGGAACGTTCGAGAACACAAGCAATCTGACACAGTTCTGCAAGGACTGGAGAACCAAAATGATCAAGAGGTGCAGGAGCAAAAGGTAACTATCCTACTCTAGAACAAATGGAGATCCCGCAGGGAACCACTGGGGAAATAACAAATGAAAGGTGCAGTAATGTGAGGTCAAAGTGACCTATTGAGAAATGTGGCAAGTCACAACAACCTCAAACATTGTCAGGCACAGATTCACTGCTTTGCTTGCAGTGATGCTGTCTCTACGGGCCTTAATCCAGACCTGATTGCCTACCACCTGTAAGTGGCCAAAAAACTGGCTTCATACGAATCAAGCTATAGATACCACCTCCACCTCCAGCCCAGGTGACACCCAGGCCTCCATAGTTTGATAGTTTTTAAGGCATGAATGTAAGGTAAGCTTTCATCCCTGAGAGTGATGTAATCTCAGATGTGATTATGGCTAGTGTCCAATTCAGACCTAATCCCCACTTTCTTGGTTCACTTAATCTAGGAGAACGTCACGTTCCAGTGCTAAGACTCCTGCAATAGAATCAGGGTAGTTGACGAGATTCACATCTTAGGTCACCCAGGGGTCACATCAAAAAGAGAGGCATAGGATGATATTACCATCAGGTGAGTGGTGGGAGCCACTCTGACTCAGTCAAGGGATCATTCTACGCTAAATCCCCATTCTCAGGGCAGTAACTATTCCCTGAAACCCCAGCACAGCCATCAAGCTAGGCTTCACACCTGCATACACTACCCTTTCACAATGTCCCAACTCTAGTCTGAGAGGCTAGGGCCCAGTGCACCCATCAAGCTAGGATTCACACCTGCATACAACTGCCTCCACACAATGTCCTAACTCTCCTCTGAGTGCACCCACCCAACGCCAAGCCAGCCTGGGGCCTTTCGATTCACTAAGGGTGATACTGAGATCAGAAATGTTATACCTGCCCTCCACATTTCAGTAGTTTCCTCTTGCTCTGACTCCTCCTCAGGAGTGGTCTGTGCCTACATTGCGTCCTCCTGCTTCCTTGCTTTAGTGCCCATTTGGTTCCCAACATCTTAACACAGGACCATCTTGGCAGTTGATGATAGGGAGCCGGTTAAATCTGAGGAGCGACCCTTGACCCTCTTGGCAGGTCCCTCCCAACGCCGCACAGCACCACCTGTGTCACGTCCTTGAGCCCCTGTCCTCACCAAGGACCCTTTCACCGCCAAAACCAACCTCCACGAAGGAATGAAAGCTGTCGCCTAATGCATGAAAAACAGCTGTCTGAAGCTGAACTCGGACAAGACGGAGGTCATCATCCTCGGCTCCATCCCATCTGCCTAAGACGACTCCTGGTGGCTGACAGCCCTGGGTGTAGCACCGACACCCACCGGCCACGCACACCAGAAGAACGGTCACCCAGGCCCTTGTCAGCAGCAGACTAGACTAAGGAAACGCCCTCTTCGCGGGAGCCCTGGCCAAACTACTGAAACTACTGCAACGCATACAGAAATCCTCTGTACGCCTAATCCTCGACATCCCTCGCCACAGCCACATCACACCCCACCTGAGACCTGCACTGGGATCACCTTCAAGCTCCTCACCCATGCACACAAGTCATTCCACAACACCGGACCAGCATACCCCAACAAACGACTCACCTTCTACACCCTGAACCGCCTGCTCCGCTCCGCCGACCTCTCCACCATCCCCTGCATCCGAAGAGCGAACACCAGTGGCAGATCGTTCTCCTACTTTGCCGCCAAGTCCTAAAACACCCTCCCCATCCTCCTACGGCAGACTGAAGACCTACTAACCTTCAGGAGGCTACTCAAGACCTGGCTGTTCGAGCAGTAGCAATACCCTCCCTCCCCTCCAATCCCCCCCAGCACCTTGAGACCCTTACCGGCGAGTAGCACGCTTTACAAATGTCTTGATTGATACCCAAAAGAATCTAACAACATCCGAACCAAAAGCAAAAATGAAAACTTTCAAATTAAGAAACAATCAATGTTTATCCCTAGATCTCATAAGGACTTTTAAATATTCAACACTATGGATATGTGGTCGCTGCCGAACAAAAGTTCATCTGGAGTGCTGGGTATTAATCTCTGGAACCTAGGGCCATATATAGTTAAAAAAACAAACTGCGGGTTCATAATATATATATATATTTTTTTTACGGAATTGCTATTAAGAACTCGCAAAATCCGATGTAGATAAAAAAAAATCGCATAAAGTTAGCGAATCAGTAATCTCAAAAACAATACAGAATCCGCATTACCGAATCTGTATTTGCAATCTTAAGAAATCACAAATTAGCGAATCGGCAAATCGGATGCAGCCTGATGACCTCACAACGAGAAAGTAGCCTGACCCATGCTGTTCGCTGAGCCTAAAGCTGTGGGAGAGGCAGGGAGCAGGACCACAGACCCAGGAGCTGCATAGTAATTCCCAAGCAGACACCAAATACAAGCATGGGCACGTGGAGGTTTTAATTGAGGAGGTGGTAAAGGACCACAACCAGTTGTTTGGCAAGAACTTTTTGCATGTTCCGGAATCGCAGAAACAGAAGATATGGCTAGTAATACAGGGAAAATTGAATGCCATTGGTGTCACTCAGCACTCCATTGACTAACTGAAGAAGCGCTGGTATGATCTCGGCAAACGTACCAAGGAGAGGGTGGCTGACAGGCTCAAACAAGCCAATCAGACAGGTGGTGGAACATCCACTGTGCCAGTACCAACACCCCTGGAAGAATTGGTGGAGTCCACCCTCCAGACAGAGAGCATCATTGGCATTGGAGACTAGGACAGCGGAAACGGACAAGATAAGAAGCATGCACAGCATGCGGGGCCCCCCTCTCCCCCCCACACCAATCCCCAATAGGCAAGTATGAATTCCACTCCAGTCCATGATTTTCTAAAAACCAGCAATGCATCTTGGGAGTTGAAGTCCTAATTAACACATAGCATACCAGTTAGTCCACTGAACCCAAGTGCATCTGACCAACATCCGTAAATAAGCAAGCTGGGGACTTTCAGTTTGAATGGCAAACATGTAATTTAATGAAACACAAATGCTGCAAGGCAAGTCAGTAAATGGACGTTCTGTATCCACAGGCGAACCTGTGCCCCAGACTGCTGAGAGGGAGACCGAAGAGACACTTAGGGAACACAACACTCAGAATGTGGAGGCCCTGTCCCCTGCAGATATCATGCCACCACCACCACCACCGAGACGCAGGAGGTATACAGTGGGTAGCCTTCAGGAGATGGAGGGGCAGAGGAGGAGAGCAATGGAGCATGCAGGAAGAGGCAGAACAGACTCCAGAGACAGTCACCCATGGAGCATTGCCACTCAAGTGCCCGATGACGCAGACCAAGGGCACACAGTCAAGATGCACAGGGTGAAGATTCCAGTGTATTTTCAGGTCTGGAGGGAAACATGTTGAAGGCGCAGCGGCTGCAAAGGAAGACCATGCGGTCAATGCAATGCAAGATGGTGGCCATGAACAAACACATGAGGGACATGAAGGAGGGCATATATGGTCTGAACAACACCGTTGCTGAGGGCATGCGGGACATGGCTGAGGCTGTACGTCTGTTGTGCAGCAAAATGGACCTTGAACGTGGGGAAAGGCGCAGGGAGAAACCGCGCATGGAAGGGTACACAAAGGTGGTGAACCGGATATGCAATGCCACCGCTGTCCTTAGCAGAGGCTCAGTGGCCGTGCAGTTGGAGATGGCCCACTGCAGCTGTGATGTTGCTAGGGGTTGGATACGGTCCCCACTGAGTTGGAAGAGCTCCAGACAACACACATCACTGTCACGGGGTCTGGGGATGGTGGTGAAAGTGAGGAGGTAACAAGCCGCAGCATCACTCCACCAATAGCAGAGTCCAGGAGGCACGGTCCAGCCGCAGGGCAGTCCTCTAGGGAGGGCAGTGTGCAGAGTGAGCGGAGCAGTGCCGTGCGGGGCCGCAGGAAATGAAGCCATGCTTCACCTGACATTGGGAGATGGGTGAAGTAACCCATGTAACCAAATGATAAGGGATGACAATGAGCATGCAGTGTATCCATGCCATGCTCTGATTGTTGAGGCACTGAGAGACCAATATGGTGTGGCGGTGTGCATTTGTATTGCCTGACGTAAGGTTAATAAAACACAGTTACACAATTGCAATTACTTGCTTTGTCTCATTACTTTCTCCGAAATAGTTTTGTTTGATCTTGGCCCGTCTGTCTCCCATCTGGCGCTGCTGTGACACCTGCTGGTCGGTGCATTGGCTGTGGACATTCCTCATTCCCATCCTCTGATTCAGTGAGTTCCATGGGTGTTCCCTTCTTTGTGGCCAGGTTATGTAGCATGGCACATGTTGCTATTATTTTGCAGCAGATCAGAGGGCGGTACTGCCGTGTACCTCCACTTTTGTGGAGGCAGCAGAACCTGCTTTTCAGGAGTCCAAATGTATGCTCCACCACATTCCGTGTTGATTTATTCACCACATTAAATCTCCTCTCACTTGGGGTAGATGGTATGGAGTCAGGATAAATGACCCCACCGCATATGCGATATCACCTAAGTGGTAAAGGAAGATCCTTCATTCACAGTCGGCAACAGATACATTCAAGGTATACATTAGTGTGTCACATTGATTTACCTAGCAGGTATCCGTCTCCAAATTCATCCCCAGCAAGACGTGTGTAGATCCCACTGTTCCTGAAGATATAGGAGTCATGCGTGCTCCCTGGAAATTTTGCAACAATACCGATGATGATGCGAGACGCATCACAAATGACCTATACATTGATTGGATTTGTTGATTTGCCGTTATGATATATGTACTCAGTAGCAGAGGAGGGCATTTTGGAATATGTGTCCCATCGATGAACCCTATAACATGTGGGAACTGGTCCTGCTGATATAAATCCTTCTTTGTGTTATGCATTTCCGTATGTGTGCTTGGGAACCGGATATAGTGATGCATTCTTTGCATCATGGCATCCCGGAATGTGTTGAAGAAGCGTGACAGGAAACTCTGTGAGACACCACCAGCCACAGCTATGGTAACTACCTGTTGCAAGAAAGTGCAGGCAACAAAGGACCTGTACATGTGGTGGTATTGCATGCCCCCTTGGTGTCTGGTGCTCCAGGATTGGGTTCAGGTCACGTATCAGGTCTAGGATGGTGGTGGGATGAAGCCTGTACCTCTCATGGATTTCTGCCTCTGTGAGTTGGAATAGTGTAATGCGCGCTCTGTATACGTGTTTCTGACGTCTCCATATCCTCAGTGCTGCTGCTTGCATCTGCATCCGCCTGGCGATGACCTAGAGGGCCGCCATTGTGTTCACGCAGCTGCATTCTGCAGCTGTTTATATGCATGCAGTGTACCTGGTTACGATTTTTTTTTTTTTAGTCCGTGTTAATTTGCGACCCCAAAATTGCGATTTTTCAAAAATTCACAATTTGCGATTTAATGTACATTGGTTTGCGACCTTATGTTGTGATTCCTTATTTAGCGACTCATAAAATAGTGAGTCGGTGTGGTATATATGCCACATAAAGAATCGCTAACTGTTTTTCTTTATTTTTAGCGATTCTTTATTTTGTGGTTCGGTTTTTCTGTCTCTACATTTCACTTGGATTATTTGCGATTGCAAACGTGGGACTTCTGTGAATTTCTGCCTCTGCGATCACTATGTGTCTACCTACATCTGGCTCCTAATCTCTAAACGAGGAACAACAAAGGCAGTAGTGCTGAAATGAACTGTAACGAACCGATCCAACTCCCAATAAACAGGTTTCTGTGAGGAATTCCTTCATCACAGCTCTTCTTCAAAGACATCTGCATGTAGTGTAGTGTAGTGTAGTTCCTAGTTTCCCACTAGGCCCTGCGCATTGGAATAACATAAACAGTAGTATCGACGTAGAAGTGCGGATCTTCCAGGCCTCTACTGACTATGCTAAACTTAATTGGGTTTGTTACCAACTAGCTCAGAGGTCACTGGAAACTTTCTTGACTGAAATAGGAAGTGATCAGCTTCCCTGGCACAGACAAGAAGGGATTCAGTTTTCCAAGAACCGTGCAACATGACAACTTTGCTCCTCAGATCAAGAGTCAATCTCTGGGGTCGTGTGAAACAATAGACAGTTATTTTACTCAGTCAGGTTGGTGCAGTTTACTTTCACAATATGTAGAGAACAGAGAGACGGGCGTTTGTCAATAAAGGGTTAACATTTATTGAGCAGTCTTTCTTCTCGTACAAGAGAAATGAATTGCCACAATTGCAAGACTTGTTATTATAAAAAGTATGTACAGTAAGATAAGTATTGCGAAATAATACTGTAAAAGCATTGATATGGTTTCTTAGCCATACAATGGTTTAAAAGTAATAAAACATATATACATTCATATATACATTAGGCTAAAATACTCAACTGGTGCTTCTAACTACGCCTACCCCAGTGTACGTGACCTAAGCCTAATACTTGGGAGGGGAGTAAGTAAGTAGCTTCAGTTTAAGTTGGTTTTGCCAAGGTTTGCTTCAAGAATTCTCACTAAGGGTTTAGTCAACACCATACCTCTGAATAGAATGATGGAGGTCTGGTATCTCCTTCAGGGGAACTCGGTATCCCAGTCACCAGCAAGGGTAGACCAGAAACGCTGGAGCTGGATTTCTCTGCAGGAGAAAGACAGCGTCTCTCTTCAGCGCATCGAGGAGGAGGAGGGGGTCAGCGTCCGCGGGCAGCTTGCATCTGCTGGGCTCTTCGCAGAGGGACGGCTGTTCAGCTCCTAGTTTCACCACACCATCGTTCGCGCTTTAGCAGCGATAATGGTATCAGCGGCTTGCATACAGCAGCTTCATCGAGCGACGGGCAACAGGCGTATTGCTTAAGGCAACGTTGGTAATATTTATACCTGAAAGGTGCCATGTTTGACGTAAGTTTGCTGGACATAAGACGTCAATAAAGATGTCACTTAGGAAGTGATCGCTATCAGTTGCTCATTAGAGTTCCATTACTAATCAAAACACAGCAAGCGGGGATTTCCAGGTTTGCTGAGTTTTTATCTTGTTGAAGAACTCGGAGTGTTAATCTAGGAATCTCAGATAGTGGCTTCTGCTCTGTCATTGTCCTAATTGGTTGCAAAGGAAGTGGCAGAGAAAACTATTCTGGAATGTGGCTCTGTTCGTGTGAGGCCAGAGATGACTTTCTGAATATTGTACTTGAACGGTTATGCCAATATAGGGAATAAATGGATTTATAGCCGAATAGGGGCATAAGGTCACAGTATCGATCAGGATCCTAGATAAGCACGCAACAGTAGTACACGAACATCGACACCACAGCAACACCAGAGGTAAGCAATACACAAGGCAAAAGTCCTCACACAGTTTAGTTTTCAAAGAACACAATTTAATGATTGCAATGATAAAAAAAAATAGGAATGTCAGTAGAGTTATTGAAGTGGTATGTTTTTCTCAATCAAAAGAAGTCTTTGGAAGTTAAGTTACACACAAGTTGTTGTTTTATTTATAAAGTTTTATATAGCGCGAACATGACCCACGGGAGTTTCAGAGTGCTTTACAATATACAGTTGTTGAGCTTTATATGGTTGAGGTAGTAAACAGAGATTCAGTATTCGCCATTCACTACAAAAGCGGTAGATAGGAGTATATGGGTGACATACAAAAGAGGTAGATGGGAGTATGTGGGTGGCATAGGAGACTAGTCGTTATTAAGGAATGATCCACGAGAGAATCAGAGCATTTTACAATACACATATTACATATAGGTGGTTTAGGTAATATACATACATTCGATATTCATCATTCAGTGCAAAAGAGGTAGACCGCAGTATAAGGGTAGCATTGGAGACTGGTAGTCATCATATAGTTAAAGTCTTAGGATGTGAATTTGTTCATTAGGAGCAGTTTTACTTCTTTTTTGCAAGTTGTTGGGTTTCTTAAAAATATTTACTTGTTGATTTGCAATATTCTTCAAATTGTTTTCTCCTTTGACACTAGATTCTGACCTGTGATACAAAACACCAAACAGGTTGGGGAGAAATCACTGCTGCAAGAGTTAGGAAGTGGCAAGGGTTAAGAAGGGACTAGAGGGAATAGACTTCACAGGCAGAACACAAGAGTAACAAATGTCAACTCAACCATGTATCCTGTGTAACCCACACCAGCATCTCCCACAGGTCTAACCAGCAACAAACAAATGGGCTGCTTGCCAAATGTGGACTCCTAAAGTGTAGTTCACCTACAGGAGGCATCTCTGATCACCTGAACAAACTGTAAGCAAGGGCCCAAATCTCTAAACATTCCTCACTGCACGTCTGTCAGAAAGCACTAAGATTGCAGTTTGGAGCCAACCGGAGCGATTTATGCTTCTGCATTATCCTCATTCACAGGTAACCACTGGTAGAGGCCCTACCCTGGGGATTGAGGTACTGTGGTTAGATATAATCACACCGTGGGGATTGAGGTATTTTATTTCTGATGTCCTGGGGCCTAACCAACAATGAGTCCTGAGTACCTGGGCCAAGTACCCCTTTAGCACTTCACTCTCAGTGGTATTTTGAGTTGAGCAGTCCAAGGACTCTTATGGCTTTGGGGGGATAGGTGTAACGAGGACACAGACTTGCAACTCCAAGTACAAACCGTAATGGCAACAAGATGATTGTCCAGTTAAATACTAGCTTTTATGAAGAAAGGAGTATTTAATGTAAACACACAAAGCGTATATCCACTCACTAAATCAACTTTTAAGGTCAGTGCACTAACACTATTCAGGGCAGAATACTAGAGTCATTTTTCCCTGTTCTGTGGGGATGGTTTTTGCCAATTCGATAAGGGAGGTGATTCCCAGATGCCACCCATGCTAATCCTACGCCACAAAGTCTATGCCTCGCCTTAAGAGTGAATGTTAGCACCTTCGAGATACTAAGTTTGTGCAAGTCTTCAGTGGATCAAGCAGTCCAGTATAGTTGTACCCAGTGGCAATGGCGATCCCTGGCGGACCGACGGTAATCAAGCCTGAACTCTGGCTTCTCCACTTCTGAGGTTCCACAACTTTTTGTGGTCTTTGATTTGTTTTTGGGGTTTTGCAAAGCGCTCTTATAGCCGGAGGCATCTTGGCGCTGATCCGAAGCAAGGAGATGTGCAGAGCGGGAACGCACTGATATCTGACTGTAGATATGTTATTTGCTGTAAATCCAAGTTTGTCATTTTTTTTCCTGAAAATCAAGAGTGGGGGCTGTTTTCAATCCGGGGGAAGTTAATTCCAGAGAAGTGGTGTTTTTCACAAAGCTGCTGCCGTCCCAGGTGGTCAGTGTGTGTCGGGGGAACAATTAGGCTGGATTGAAAGGGTCTCTTTGGAATATACCATCTGAACTTGTTTTTCAAGTACTCAGGACCTGTTCCGTCAACTGCTTTATAGGGAATGCAGAGTGATTAAAGAGGCTTGTTTTTTCACAGGGAGCTAATGAAGCCCATTCAGAGCTAGGGTTGGAGAGTGGAATTTAGGTAAATTTTGAAAATGTGTTTTATTTATTTAAATTTTTTATTTTTGGAGTTTTATATTACGCTGACCTGGGGGTATCGGAGCGCTTTACAACAGTGTTTCATAATAGTTACATAGTAGAGCAGTCTGAAAAACATATCATTTGGCAGTGGGATGCCTGGTTTCACCTTGGAGATACCCAGGAGGGAACATCTCACAGGGAAAGCCAGGACGGGTTCCCCAGCGGTCCATAGCGCCAGGATGCCTCCGGGTAGCAGTGCGCTTTACAAGACACACACATCACATTTACATTTACAGTCTAAGAGTGCTGATGCTTTTTGAGGTATTGGTTGAGTCCTGAGGTAGCCTCGTTAATTGCTTTATTGAGGTAGTCCAAAGTCTTGAGGCAGCTTATTTATTTGCGCAGGTTTGCCTTTTTAAGTATGGTGGTGAGGGGTTCCATGAATATGTTTAACAGTTGTGGTGAGAGCACTGAGCCTTGGCACACCGCTGCTGACTGGGTGGAGGTCGGACGTGAAGTTTTTGCTTTTTATCCTATCGAGCTTTTCTGGAGGAATGAGGTGAACCAGTGGAGGACCTTCTCGTCGGCACCTACCCTTTATTGTAGGTCCTTGATGAGAAGTTGGTGGTCTACCGTGTCAAAAGCTGCCAATAGGTCGAGGAGAATGAGAAGGCAGCAGTGATTGGAGTCCAGTGACTTATTGATGTCGTCTGCGATATTGAGGATTGCCATCTCAGTGTCGTAACCTTTTCTGAATCCTGATTGGTGAGGGTCAAGAAGGTTGATGTTGTCTATGTGTTGGGTCAGTTATGAAAGGATGCTTTTCTCGAGGATTTTGGACAGGAGGGGGATATTGGAGACCGGTCTGAAATTATTCAGGTCCATGCAGTTGAGGCCTGTTTTTTTTTTTAGTAGTGACTTTACTTGGCCTACTTTAAGGCATTCAGGTACGATGCTGAATCTCAGGGAGCTGTTGATGATTCTGCACCAGAGCGGGGCTATGGAGAGTTTGAGTTTTTTGGTCCATTCAGTAGGTATAGGGTCCAGGACATGAGAAGGGGATTTGGAGGTTTAGATTAGCTTGGTAACCACGGCTTCCATGATGGGATTGAAGGACTTCCATGTATTTGTGTGGTGTAGGCATGTGCTTTGAGGTAGGAAGAGCTCCCATGTCTTGCAGCCAGCATGTGGGAGTCCAGAAGGATTTGCTGTGATCAAACCGCATCACCTCCGTTTTAGATTAATTTAATTTGAGGCAATTTTTGCCAATCCAGTCACTGACTGCCGACATAAAATTACTAAAAGGTTCATCAATGCCGAGCTTGGAATTGGAAAGGGACATAACTATCTGGGTGTCATCGGCATACAATATCAATGACAACCCACAGTATCTGATGACTGCTGCCAGCGGGGTGACATGAATATTAAACAAGGATGGGCTTAACGATGAATCCTGAGGGACACCAGTCCTCTGGGGAGACACTCCTCTGTTTAGGTGCTATCGGGGTTGGCAGATGGACTTTAGGTTTTCTCAATAAGCGCTAAGAGACCTGCAGGTGATTGTGCGCTATATAAATTGTAGTTAACATAACATAACCACAGGGTGATATGTAGGATTTTCATGAGTCAGTAACAGACCTCCTCCCACTATTCATGTGCCAGTTAGTAAGTATTCCCAACAGCAGACATAGCATGATGATCCAAGGCAACAGCCCTCACTCTACTGTGGCCACCTCCTCGAAATATAGGGGTCTCCAACTTCAACTTTCTTATGGGTGATGCCCATGTCTTCATGGGGACCTCAGCCTGGCTTATGTGGGTCACAGATTTCAGTGCGCCACAGGCAATGGCTCGAGCTTTCCAGTGGTCCCTCTCTGGCATCTGGGGTTCAGTGACTTCAACGAGCATACTAGGGCGACAGCCCTAGCTTCTTCTAGATGAGGCGGAAGGTCTGAACTTTTGCAAAGGACCCAAGTGGACTAGGCCTCTCACACTTAACTCACTGGAATCCAATTGCCAGACTTAGCATGGGCCCTCTCTCCCTCAGGGTGCTCTCCTTCTACTCCGCGGGGCTCACTAGCCTTGGCAATCCGGCAAAAGGCTGAAGCCTCAAGGCAAGTGGTCTTGACTTCCTGGATTATGGTCCCTCATCCAGCAAGGAGACTGGCACTCCCTGGTTCCCAGTCCTGTTCAAGCAGCAAGAAGTCTGTGATCTCTCTTGAAAAGACACTGCTGCTGTTCAACCAAGTGTGGGTCTTATGCTCAAACCTTTATAGATAAAGTCCAGACACATAAGTGACTCAGTGTTTGGTCTTTGAGATTCATGTTGGGCCGTGGCTAGCACTCTTCCCCAGCAGCTCAGCTTTGCCGTCGACTGAGCTAGGACTGTGACCAACCCCACAAGCAAGGGTTGAGCCAGCTCCCAGTCTCTGCGCATCAGGGTCCGCCCAGGTGCCATCCGGTATCCCCCAGTATTCCCTTCTCTTTTCCTACTGTTGCTGACTGTTTAATTGTTTTTATTTTGTTTTACTGTCCGCGTTGTATTGGCCTTTGTCTTCCCGCTCCCGCCATTGCTGCCCCTGCTGCCCCGCCCCCGACCCAGCTGCTCCTGCTCCAGCCCCCTTCCCCTACTTATGGCGATCACTGCGCAGTGTGCGCACAAAGTGGGTGCGCCACTGGCACGCTGAAGACTCACCTAAGGCAAGCCCGTCTGTGCCTGGACTGCGGCCAGCGCCAGACCCCCTGCCCCCCACATCGCCTGACTCCCCTACGACGCCAACACCCTCTGCGAACTCAACACCGGCCGATCACCGAACTGCTTCCAGGCCAGCTCGACACTCCCCAACGGACCCTCCCCTGCCTAAGCTGCAGCTTCACCAGCCGGCGAACACCTGCACACCCAACCCAACCAATCAGAACAGAATGCAACCACCTCAGATGCATACTACACAATACCCCCTCCGTCCACAAGCACGCTATCGAACTCTGGGATCTACTCGACTCTGCCTCCCTGGACATAGCCTTTCTAACAGAGACCTGGATGAACCCCTCTTTGGCATCCAACATCGCCATAGCGATCCCTGATGGCTACAAGATCATCAGAAGGGACCGCACCAACAGACCAGGAGGAGGAACCGCGATCGTCTACAGAAACACCCTCAGTCTCGTCCTGCACAGCAGACACCTCCAGCATCGCCGAACACCTGCACTTCCAGATCCACATGGACCCCAGCACCACCCTTAGATGAACACTCGTTTACAGACCCCCCAGAACGCGGCCACAGTTCATCGACGCCATCTCCAACATTGCAAGCATGCATGCTCTGGCTTCCACAGACTAAATCTTCCTTGGAGACCTGAATTCCCATCTCGAACGCTGATGACGGCAACTCCATCACTCTGCTCGATAATCTTGGACTCACACAGCTCGTCGTGACCCCACCCCCACTGCCAGGCACACGCTCTACCCCATCCTCTCCTCCAGCAACCACGTCTCCTTCAGCCACAACGCCGAACTCCACTGGACCGACCATCGCTGCGTCCACTACACCTTCAAGAAACTCACCTCGCACCACCACCCGCAATGTATCCCCTACCGCAGCTGGAACAAGGTCACCGAAGACCAGCTTATCTCCACCCTCGCCCAAGACCCTCCAACAGACCCCAGGACACAGCTGCCCACAACCTCAGGCAATGGATTGACAACTGCGCCCAACACTCTCGCCCCGATCAAGAAACCCTCAAACAGACGCACCGACAGGAAGGTCAGTTGGTTCACCACCAACCTACATGAATCTAAGCAAACTTGCAGAAGACTCGAGGAAAAAGTGGCGTATCGAACAGATTTCGGACAACCGTGCAGCCCTAAAGAACGCCAGCCGCAAGCACCACCAACTCATCGAGCCACCAAAAGGACCACCTTTAAGGAATGCATAGACAACAATGCACACTACGGCAAAGAACATCATGAAGGAACTTTCGAACCCCAGCTCCAATGCAATCCCGCCATCGCAAGACCTATTCGACTCCTTAGCCACCTTCTTAAACCGCAAGATTGCAGACATCAACAACTGCTTCAACACCCAGACCCTCCCTACATCCGCTGTCACCGCAGACTCACCACTCCCCTGCCGCACCAACCACATGCGCTCCTGGACCCACATCAAAGATGATACCATCAAGACCATGAACACCATCCACTCCAGCTCACCATCTGACCCCTGCCCGCACCACATGTTCAGCAAAGTAAACCGGGTCATCGCACCCCAACTCCGGAAGACCATCAACAGCTCCTTCGAGACCGCCACTTTCCCGGAAAACTGGAAGCACGCCGAGATCCACGCCCTACTCAAAAAACCGACCGAGGACCCAAAGGACCTCAAGAACTTCCGGCCCATCTCCCTGCTTCCATTCTGGCGAAAGTCATTGAGAAAATCGTCAACAAGCAACTGACCCACTTCCTCGAGGAGAACATCCTGGACCCATCCCAATCTGGATTCTGCAGCAATCAGAGCACAAAAAAACCACCCTCATCGCTGTCAGACAACTTCAGGAACCTACTGGACAATGGCGAAACAGCAGCCTTCATCCTCCTGGACCTCTCAGCTGCCTTCGAAACCATCTGCCACCACACCCTACGCACACGCCTACATGATGCAGGAATACACGACAAAGCCCTGGACTGGACCACCTCCTTCCTCACCAACAGAACCAAGAGGGTTCACCTCCCCCCATTCCTCTCTGAAGCCAGCAAGATCTGCGGCATCCCCCAAGGATCATCCCTCAGCCCTACCCTTTTCCACATCTACATAGCACAGCTCGCCAACATCGTCAGCTCACACAACCTCAACATCGTCTCCTATACTGACGACACTCAGCTGATCCTCTCACTTACCAAGAACCCCGCCACCGCCAAAACCAACCTACACGAAGGAATGAGGGCCGTCCCCTACTGGATGCAGAACAGCCGCCTGAATCTTAACTCAGACAAGACCGAGGTCCTCATCCTCTGCTCCACCCTCTCTGCCTGGGACGACTCCTGATGACCAGCTGCCCTGGGAGCTGCACCCACCAACCATGCACGCAACCTGGTGTTCATCCTGGACTCAATGCTATAAATGACCCAGCAAGTCAACGCTGTCTCCTCCTCCTGCTTCAACACCCTTGCATGCTCCACAAGATCTACAGATGGAGCCCAACTGGAACTAGAAGGACGGTCACCCAGGCCATCTTCAGCAGCAGACTGGACTATGGCAATGCTCACTACGCAGGAACCATGGTTAAACTCAAGAAAAGACTCCAACGCATACAGAACGCCTCCGCATGACTAATCCTCGACATACACCGCCACACCCACATCACCGCCCACCTGAAAGATCTGCACTGGCGCCCAGTCAACAAGATCACCTTCAAGCTCCTCACCCACGCTCACAAAGAACTCTACAAAGCTGGACCAGCATACCTCAACAAACCTCTCACCTTCTACACCCCAAACCGGCAGCTTTGTTCTGCCAACCTCGCCCTCACCACCTTCCCTCGCATCCACGGGACCTCCTATGGCGGCAGATCCTTCTCCTAACTCACCGCCAAGACATGGTGTTGTGTATCAATTTAGATTCCGTATGAATTTCCTGATTCATGCCCTTATATAGGTACAATTCACATTGCCCTTATATAGGTATAGAAATCCAGTCCTTATTTAGGCATAGCCCATGCTACCCAAATACAGGCATGGCTACTTACATCCTTTCATCTATGTCACAACGATTTCTTGGAAAACCAGACTCTTAAGCTGTAGGGACTTTCCCTTGCCTCGATATTGATTTGTCCAAGAAATTCATTATTATGCATGAACATCTATTCCTTGGAGGTTCATTCATGACATTCATATGCCTGACTCTTACGTCAATACTGACCTTCCTAAACCCCTTCAAGGTAAAAATATAACTTCACTTGCTATGGCAAAGCACGGTGTGGTTCGGTGCAGTTCGACTACCTACTTGCACAATGCAGCTCGCCACAGCCAGTACCGAAGGAAGCCAAATCCCCAGCTGACGCACTGACCAGAAGCGGTCATTCTCCTGCCAAGAATCCAGCTCCAGTGTTTCTGACTCCCCTTGGGAAATCGAGTTCCAGGATTGAAATACCAACCTCTCTCATTCTAAGGTTATTGTATGGCGTTTTAGATTGTGAATAAATTTTCCCGATTTATACCCTTGTATAGGTAAAATTTGTGTTGCCCTTATATAGGCATAGAAATCAAGCCCTTATTTAGGCATAGCCCATGCTACCCAAATACAGGCATGGCTACTGCCATCCGTTCATCAAACGTCACAACGTTTTCTTGGAAAACCAGACTCTTAAGCAGAAGGAACTTCCCCTAGCCTGCATGAGCAACTATTCCTTAGGGGTTCATCCATGACGTTCATATGCCCGACTTTGTCAAAGGTGGCATTCCTAAACACCTTCAAGGTATAAATATACCTTCAATTGCTATAGCAAAGCCCGGTGTGGTTCAGTGCAATTTGACTACCTACTTGCCCGACGCAGCTCGCTACAGCAAGTGCCGAAGGAAGCAGACTCTCCAGCTGACGCACTGACAACAAGCTGTCCTCTGCCGAGAATCCAGCTCCAGTGTTTCTGACTCCCCTTGCGGGGTGTTGGGATATCGAGTCTGAGACAGAGATACCAACCTCGTTCATTCTAAGTTATGGAGCTGATTAGAACCTAGAGAAACCTTTGGCAATTCTCGGCAGAACTAAGACCTATGCTCCCTTGTACTAGACTTGGGTTAGGTACATTGGCATAGGCGTATTTTAGAAGCACCATGAGTATTTTACCCTATGATATTTATCTATGTATTTTTATATGGCTTAGAAACCATACAATGCTATTACAGTATTGTTTTAGAATACTATTCTCGCTGTACGCATTATACTTTGCATTCTGTCTAATGATAGTAGCAGTTCACCTCGCTTGCATAAGAAAAAAGACAGTTCAATAATCCTTTTATTGCAAAAAGCCTGTCTCACTATTTCTCTGCAACTCTGTAGAAACTAAGCATGCACGATTGACTAAGTGAACTAGTTATCTATTGTTTCCACGACTCTGAAGATATTTCTTCCAGTCCTAGGAAAACAAACTTGTCATGTTTATGCGGTCATCAGAAACGAATCCCTTGTGTATTCGAGAGTTTCTAGTGACCTTTGAGCTAGCTGGCACTCACAATTAAGTTTAGTATATTCGATAGGGACCTACAGACCTAAGTCCTAAGTCATATCTATAGGATATATTATTCCAATGCGCAGAGCCTATTGGGAATATAGGAATTACAGTACATGGCGCCCAATGTTTGGTAATGCACTAATTTAATGCTAGATACTAAAGTAACTCAGTCGTGCTTTTCTCAGAGAGCCCCTTTTTCTGTAAATACTTCAATAGACATCTGGAGTGGGTAAAGGGATAATATCCACCATAGCTGAGTAGGACGAAAAATCCTATGTATTAGCTTTTTGGTTTGTTCAACGTTGAAGGATACAGTGTTTTAAAATATTGTGCACCTTATCTTTATTTCCTTGAAACTTGCTCTACAAACTTTCAGTCAACAAAATGCTGGATAGCGACAACAGCACCGAGAACGGTGGAGCTGTGGCTGATCCAGCAGCTTTTAACACAACAGGTTTTAATGAAACTGATGAGGATGCTACATCCATTCCTCAAAATTTAAGGACTATATAACTTATAAGAAATGGCCTAACATCGAGAGGTGGTAGAATAGTTTTTGTGATAGAGGCACATGAATATCCCCAGACAGAGGTATTCTACTCCTGCATAATCTTCCCTGAAGCAAATCCAATAACACAGGTGATTCACTACTACAAAGCAGATGAACCACCAGAGGAAAATATTCCTTTTGAGGATATTGAAATTCCACTAACTTACCAGGAGCATGAGCTCTGGTTTAAAGGTGTCCTAAAACATTTAAATCATATTACCAGGCTCGGTCCCTTCGGTAGACCAGGAGCAACATGGCCGGTCTTGGCCAGCTATACACCACATCCTGACATTAATGAAATGACAGATGTAGAATTACGAACTCAGCTAAAAGAGTTAATCAAAATTTATAGACAATTGGTTCAATTGGTCTACAGACACAGAAGATTTCATGTTTTCTCCAAGCCCTAACACTTACTTTTGATTTTGGCACACAGTGTTCTGAGAGACTTTGAATATGACCTTCTCTTTTTTACAAAAGAAATAACTTTTTCGTTTGATTAATTTTGTTTTTTCCAAATTTGTATTTTTTTCTTTTTTGGCACAAGTAATCTGCTTATACTAAAACTATTCATAGAGAACAAAAATTCTTTGAATACTTCCAGAGACAATATATGACCATGTCCACAAACAAACAGTTTTATGTAATCTGACATGAAATGGTTTCGGCTCTTTTTCTTCTGTATTTACGAGCCATTTCATAAATGTATATTTTTATGATTGATTCATTCATGTTTGCATTTCAAAATGTCAAATATGCTATGAATGAAGACTTGCTTTAATGTGTACAGCACCAATGCAGTAGTTGGAATACATTATTTACAATGTATGTGTAACATGCTTTACGCATTTCGTGTGTAGATACAATTTTAGATATGTTATGTTTAGAATTTAGTAATGTCGTACATACGAAAGTGGAGTGGGTGTTGTGTATCGATTTAGATTCCGTACGATTTTTCCGATTCGTGCCCTTCTATAGGTAAATTACATTGCCCTTATATATGCATAGAAATCCAGTCCTTATTTAGGCATAGCCCATGCTACCCAAATACAGGCATGGCTACTTACATCCATTCATCTACGTCCCAACGATTTCTTGGAAAACCAGACTCTTAAGCCATTAGATACTTCCCCTTGCCTGGATATTGATTTCTCCAAGGAACTCATTATTATGCATGAACATCTATTCCTTAGAGGTTCATTCATGATGTTCATGTGCTTGACTCTTACGTCAATACTGGCATTCCTAAACACCTTCAAGGTGTGTGTATGTGTGGGTGTGTATATGTATATATATGTGTGTATATATATGTGTGTGTATATATATGTGTGTGTATATATATATATATATATATATATATATATATATATATATATTCATCCATTTAGACACTTATTTAAACATTTATTCTTCCATCGACCTTTACATATACATATATAAAACATATTTATTTTTCAGAAAGACACACATTCACTGGATAGTGTCATCAGTGATGTCATGAGTGATGTCACTGACCATGTCATGAGTGATGTAATATGTGATGTCATCAGCAGTGCATTACACGCGCAAGTTATAGTGAGTCCAACTAACTATAATGTGGAATTTCAATGGTTTTATGTCAGTAAAATTTCCAGGTAACTATAACTGGTGTGAAACCTATGGTTTTTTTATTGAATTTAATAGGTTTTTTAAATGCTAATTCCTAACTATAAGTCTCACTTTATAAGTAAGACTGTTAACGCTCTAGTTGTTCTTTAGTACACCCTGGTACATTCTATCATTGGGCTATAGTTGGGCTACATATGGCTGATATTTGGGCTAAATTTTTTTTTTTTTTTGTCTCTGGTGGCCATCTTTGGGCTACATTGGGCTACATTTGGGCTCTAACATATATATAGCCCAATGTAGCACAAAATATATGTTTTTCAAAGTTAATTTTCGTAAAACCACTTGAGTATAGCAAAGGCACATCGGGCTACCAGTCCCTACAATTTTTCCCTTTTTTTTTTTTTTTGCCTTGGAGCGCTCCCAGGTTTTTTCAGTGAATTTACTAGGTTTTTTAAATGCTAATTCCTAACTATAACTGGTGTGTAACCTATGGTTTTTTCAGTGAATTTCAAATGTTTTTAACTGCTAATTCTTAACTTTTTATAGGGCTTCATACCTATTTACTTTTTAGTGAATTTCTAAGGTTATTTTTTCGCAAATGTCTATAGCTGAGAAAGGTATGTTTTTCTAAAAACTGAACCCTATATTGTATATTAAATGAAATGGTAATGGTATGAAATGTAATATTTTTTATAACGAATTTTATAATAATGTAATGTGTATATATATATATTTTTATTATTTGTTTGCCCCGGGGCGCGTACCGATGCGCTCACCGGTAAGCGCAGTGCTTTGGCGCGCCCCGGGGCGAGTACCGGTGAGCGTCCCGTTAGCGCTATTGCCGCGATCAAACAACATTGTGACGTATCGCGTAGCCGCTTGATGTGTCATATGACGCACAGCGTAAGTGCACCCGGAAACACGCATGCGCATACGATCGCAAAACGTTCCGACGCGCTTACGCTACGCAGAAGTTGTCATCCTCTTGCCGAGAATCCAGCTCCAGTGTTTCTGACTCCCTTTGAAGGGTGGTGGGAAATCGAGTCCCGGGAAAGGGATACCAACCTCTCTCGTTCTAAGGTATGGAGCTGATTAGAACCTAGATAAACCTTTGGCAATTTTTTGCAAAACTAAAACCTATGCTAAACCAGCACCTACTTCTTCCCTCATACTAGACCTAGGTTATGTACACTGGGGTAGGCGTTTTTTGGAAGCACCAGTTGAGTATTTTAGCCTGTGTTATTTATGTATGTATTTTTATATATGTCATAGCAACAGACCATGATATTACAGTATTATTTTATATTACTGTTTACGCTGTACGCATTACACTTCACATTCTGACTTACGATTGTAGCAGTTCATATCTCTTGCATGAGAAATAAGGCTGTTCAATAAACTCTTTTTATTGAAACGCCCGTCTCTCTATTTCTGTGCAACTCTATAGAAACGAAGCATGCACGATTTACTGAGTGAAATAGTTATCTATTGTTTCCACGACTCTGAAGATATTGTTCTGACTCCAAATGAAACAAAGTTGTCATGTTTATGCGGGTGTCTGAGACTAATGCCTTCTTGTTCATTTGAGAAAGTTTCTAGTGACCTCTGAGTTAGCTGGCACACACAATTAAGTTTAATGTACTCAATAGAGACATACTGACCTCACTCCTATGCCAAATCTATAGTGTATATTATTCCAATGCACAGAGCCTATTGGGGATATAGGAACTACACTAGAACAGAACAGAACTAGACAGAACAGAACTAGACAGAAAACCCTCTTGGGTTTTTGTCACAGAAACATGGGGTTCTGACTCTGCTGGTCCTGATTTGGTTGATGCCATTCCCGACAGCTACGCCCTCGTAAGACAAGCCAGAGTTTGCCGGAAAGGTGGGGGTATAGGCATACTGCATAAAATTTCATCTCGTTGCCGCATTGATTGCCTCCCCTACCCCCAAAACTCCTTCCAGGCCGCCTATTTTACACTCAACCCCTCCCCTACTGTGTTCTTCACGGGCCTTCTAATTTACAGACCCCCTGGTCCAAGGTCGACCTTCCCCACCAGCCTCTTGGAAATCCTTGAACCCTTCATTGATGTGCCCAATTTTACCATCCTTGGGATTTCAATTTCCATCTGGAAAACTCCAATTCATCTGACACCGGTTCGCTTGTCGATTCCCTGGCCTCCTGTGGCCTTTTACAAAAGGTAAACTGCCCCACCCACTCTGCAGGCCACATTCTAGACGGGATCTTTACTAATGACACCAGACTGGAAGTGGGCCCTCCCATCTCCCTCTCATGGTCCGATCATAAGGCAGTTCCCTTTGACTTTGACCCCGGTCTACGGGATACGCCTCTTAAGGAAAATAGTGTCTGGACTCTTAAGAGGAATTATAGAGGCATTATTAATGTAGCCCTCACCCCCTTTATCGCTAATTTCATCTCCTCCTCCGAACCCGACATTGATGCTGCCGCTCTGGAGCTGATTAACACCATCTCAGAAGCAGTCAATACTTTAGCCCCTGTGAAACCCCACTACTGCGCCAGCAAACGCCCTTCCGCCCCTGGTTCTCGGACTCCCTCAGATTACGTAGGCAGGAATGCAGGAGACAGGAAAGACTCTGGAGAACTCATCTTGAGCCTGAGGAAAAGACCAAACATTAAAATCTCATCATTGGTTATAAGGCCGCAATTCTTGCGGCTAAACAATCCTATTTCACCGCCCTGACCACCTCCCTCAGCTCTCCTAAAGACCTTTTTAAAATTGTGGACTCTCTTTCTCTCACTCCGTCTCCGGATCCCACTGTCCCGACACAAGAACTCTGTGACCAGATTTCCACGTTTTTTCACAACACGATAGTGGATATTCACTCTGCTTTAGAAACCCTTAATTCCACCCAAGTTCACGTCCCACCCCCAGACCCTATGCCCATCCCCACTTTTCCTCCAGCAGCTCCAGAACGCCTGTCCAACTTTCCCCCCCTCTCCCATGAAGGCTTAAATGCTCTTCTAGATAAACTTAAATCTGGCTCCCCCCTGGACACCTGCCCTCTCAAAATTTTGAAAGACTGCAGAGAAGTCCTTCTCCCCCCTTACCTTGAGGTTATGAATCTGGCAATTTCTAATGGTGTCTTCCCTGCATCTTGGAAGCTGGCTATCGTAAAGCCCTTATTGAAAAAGCCTACTTTAGACCCTGGCACTCTTAAAAACTTTCGTCCCAAATCCGTTCTCCCTGCCCCAGCCAAGATGCTTGAGGCTCACCTCAATCACCATCTCAGTGCCTTTCTGGACAAAGCTAGCCTGCTCGACTCTTCACAGCATGGCTTCCGAAAGGCGCACAGCACCAAGTCAGCCCTCACAGTGGTAGTCAACAACATCCGCGCTAAGGTCGGCAGAGGTCATTCTACCATTCTGATCCTGCTCGACCTTACAGCCGCCTTTGACACCCTGTCCCCAACCATCTTGTCTAGGTGGCTCGGTGAGATGGGAGTGGAAGGATCAGCCCTTAGTCTTCTGACATCCTTCTTTAGCCAACGTTCCCAAACAGTCAAACTGGGTGACTTCCTCTCCTCTGCCAAGCCTTTGCATTGTGGGGTCCCGCAGGGCTCATCTTTGAGCCCTACGTTCAACATATATGTGGCTCCTCTTGCAAGGCTTGTTAGATCTTACGGATTGGAAGTCCTATCGTACGCTGACGACACCCAGATAATGGTCTCCCTATCCCATTCTGTGGAGTCCACGGCCCTCAACTTTAAGAATTGCATGGAAGCCGTGGCAGGCTGGATGTCCTCGAACTTCCTTAAGCTAAATGGTGAAAAAACCGAGATCCTCATTTTTGGTGGCAAACAAGATCTCTGGTCCGCGGATTGGTGGCCATCCTCCCTTGGAACCTGCCCCCTGCCGTCCTTAGTTGCCAGAAACCTGGGGGTCACCTTCGACACCACACTGGCATTTGATAAACAAGTTAGCAAAACTGCGTCAACTTGTTGTGGGGTCTTGAGGATCCTCAGGAAGTTAGTACACTATCTCTCCCCCGATGCCCTGAAACAGGTGGTTATTGCTCTTATCTCACCCCGCCTGGACTATTGCAATGCCCTCTATCTTGGTATTTGCAAAAAACGAATCTACCGCCTACAGACTATTCAGAACGCTGCAGCCAGGTTTGTGGTGAATGCCCCAAGACGTGTCTCTGTCACAGAAATTAGAAAAAATCTCCACTGGCTACCTGTTCAGGCCAGGATTAACTTTAAGGTCCTGGTTCTGACCTATCGGGCCCTACATGGCTTGGGTGCTGAGGACATTGGGTCTCCCGTGTCCTTCTATACCCCGGGCAGAGCCCTGAGATCTGCTCACAAAAATCTTCTTGCGACCCTCCCCGGATCGCCAAGGCCAGATGGGGCGGGAGGGCTTTTTTCTCCCTCTCCCCCAAGCCGTGGAACACGCTTCCAGCCAACCTTAAAACTCAGCCATCTCTTGCCCTTTTCCGGAAAAATCTTAAAACCTGGCTATTTGCTGAATCCTACCTTTAAGTTCTGCTTCTTTCTGATGCCTCCGACCACTCAGTTGTTTTTCCATCTGATGCACCTTGATGCCTCCGGGTTAAGTTGCGCTCTTACAAATCGTCAATTCATTCATTCATTCATTCATTCATTCATTCATTCATTCATTCACTACACCGGAACACCCTACCCACTCAGCTGTGAAAGACCCAGGACCTGCTGATCTTCAGGAGACACAGCGGATTAGTGCGCTCTACAAATGAGTGATTGATTGGTGGTGCCAGCACCTTTTAAAGTGTCTTCTCCTCTGCACTGCATGTTATCAAAGGCACCGTCTGCCACAGCAGTAGTGACTTTAATTCAGATTGACTCACAACACAGGTCAAGTGCGTAAGTGGGGATCACACCTGGTTGTCAGTCTCAGTTGAAATATGCCACATAAACGTTCAAAGGGCCAAGCCTTCCTCTCTGTCAAGAATGTCGGATGCACAGTGCCAGCCTTATAGTTGCACCACCTCCCTGACAATGAGCCCAGGCCTACTGACATGTTACTCTTCCTGGATTCAAAGAGATCTTTGATGTGCACAGAGTATGTTCTGCTCCCTTCCTTTAATGTATGTGTCCCACCACAGCCCTCAAGAATGTCAGTAAAAAACATCTGTCTGGGGACTGCGGTCCTCATCTCTCCAAGCCTTGGGCTTCCAAAATTGTTTCCATGTCATGTATCATCCAGATACGCCAGCACACACACACACACGTATCATTCACTGTCTAGCGATACGCACAATCCATGCAGGGCAAGAGTAAGTTAAGTACACAGCCACTGAACTTTTAAACGAGTGGGCCAGTAGCCCCCTCTCCAGTGACACAGGGAAAAGGCCTGTTAACACTACTGATTCCACTGAACAGAAAATGGATAAGCTGCCACTACTACCCTCATGTCAAGGTGGGGGCAGTGGCCCTATAGCTTTACAAGGGTAGCCCTTGGTGTGTCTCTTCCTGTCCAACAATACAGTGTAACCATGAGACAGGCCTAGGACATGGCACACACACATGATCCATGTTTATCCATATCCAAAAACCATTCCTGGGGATCCAGATATCCATGCAGCTGGGGCACTGTGATGGCAGTAGTGGCTGGTGACCTTTAAAAGTGGTAGGGCAAAATCTTTGGCTCAAATTTCAGTGAGCAAACTTAACTTCTCTATGGGTTTGGGGGGGCTCGCTCAGTTACACTCTGGCTCAATCACTTAGTCTTCCTTATTCTCAATTAATCTAACTGTCTCACACAATCTCATTCTCACTCAGCCCCACTTGTTTCCACCTAGTCTCTACCTAGTCCACTCTCTCACATTCTGACTCACTAGGACTGGGAGTCACTCTCTCGCCTATTCTGTCAGTCTGACTTAGTCCCACTTTTTTTCACCCATTGTCAGTCAATCAATTTTATCTACTTCTGATTCTTGCAATCTCACTGACTCACCTAGTCATAATCATTGTCATTCGTTACTGCTCAGTACCACCATTCAGACTCAGTCTGACAGTCTCACTGATTCTCACTCTGTCGTGCTCAGACTGTGACTCATTTAGTCTTACACAAAGTAACACGGGCATTCTCCCTCACATTTACTCGCTGTCATTCTCCCTCCGAGTAACACTCGTTGTGATTCTTCCTCCGAGTAACACTCGCTGTCATTCTCCCTCCTAGTTGCACTCGCTGTCATTCTCCCTCTCAGCTGTGCTCGCTGTCTTTCTCCCTCTCAGCTGTGCTCGCTGTCTTTCTCCCTCTCAGCTGTGCTCGCTGTCTTTCTCCCCCTCAACTGTGCTCGCTGTCTTTCTCCCCCTCAGCTGTGCTCGCTGTCATTCTCCCTCTCAGCTGTGCTCGCTGTCATTCTCCCTCCCAGCTGCGCTCACTGTCATTCTCCCTCCCAGCTGCACTCCCTGTCAATCTCCCTCCCAGTAATTATCGCTGTCATTCTCCCTCCCAGTAACGCCCGCTGTCATTCTCCCTCACAGTAACGCGCACTGTCATTCTCTCTCACAGTAACACTCGCTGTCATTCTCCCTGGCATGCTTTGCACCCAATGATCCACACCTTAACTGCTGCCTAGTGAAGTATCCAAGACTATGCAAAAGCAAAATGCCAGAAATGCCGATATAAGGAATCCAGGTTGCAAACTCGAGAGCAAACTTCCTAAGGCGAAACAAAGAAACTCTCACCACTCAACAAGAACTTTAATTTGGAAGCACGAGGTGGTCGGACTCCACAGTAGTTGAGAATATGCCACACGGAACCGTTAGTATTTTCATACGGGCTGACTGCCAAGGTGAGTAGGGCCTTCTAACAGTGAGTGGAAAGTTGTTTGATGGATTGGAATACTGCATGTAGCACGTGGACAGAAAATAGATAATTTAATTGTAAAGGTGCTTAACCAAAGACATTTTTTAGAAGTCTTAACATAATAATCATGCAGGAATGTGTAGTATATGTATTTATTCTGTTTTATTTATCATGTTGGCCCTATTCAACAGTTTAAATTAACTATGCAAATACAATTTATACCTTAACCCCTCACAGTAACACTGGCTGTCATTCTCCCTCACAGTAACACGCGCTGTCATTCTCCCTCACAGTTCCACTCGCCGTCATTCTCTCTCAGTTCCACTCGCTGTCATTCTCTCTCAGTTCCACTCGCTGTCATTCTCTCTCAGTTACACTCTCTGTCATTCTCTCTCAGTTCCACTCGCTGTCATTCTCTCTCAGTGCCACTCGCTGTCATTCTCTCTCAGTTCCACTCGCTGTCATTCTCTCTCCGTTCCACTCGCTGTCATTCTCTCTCCGTTCCACTCGCTGTCATTCTCTCTCCGTTCCACTCGCTGTCATTCTCTCTCACAGTTCCACTCGCTGTCATTCTCTCTCACAGTTCCACTCGCTGTCATTCTCTCTCACAGTTCCACTCGCTGTCATTCTCCCTCACAGTTCCACTCGCTGTCATTCTCCCTCACAGTGGCACTCGCTGTCATTCTCCCTCACAGTGGCACTCGCTGTCATTCTCCCTCACAGTGGCACTCGCTGTCATTCTCCCTCAGTAGTGGCACTCGCTGTCATTCTCCCTCAGTAGTGGCACTCGCTGTCATTCTCCCTCAGTAGTGGCGCTCGCTGTCATTCTCCCTCAGTAGTGGCGCTCGCTGTCATTCTCCCTCAGTAGTGGCACTCGCTGTCATTCTCCCTCAGTAGTGGCACTCGCTGTCATTCTCCCTCAGTAGTGGCACTCGCTGTCATTCTCACTCAGTAGTGGCACTCGCTGTCATTCTCACTCACAGTAACACTCGCTTTCATTCTCCCTCACAGTGGCACTCGCTGTCATTCTCCCTCACAGTGGCACTCGCTGTCATTCTCCCTCACGGGACAGGATAACAGTGAAAACAGACACTTGTCATTTTAACTCCTCATGCTGCTGGGTTGCAGTGTATTTCTAAAGACAAGATAGACCTATCAAAACTTAACCATTACAACTCCCCCACTGCCAACTCGGGGACCATGACCAATTTATTAGCGGTGTCCTCCATTGTCGACAAAGCCCTCTCCACATCTAAGTTTGTGTTTTGTTGCTTCATCGACTTCAAAGCTGCCTTTGATAGGGTCCCTAGAGAGGCCCTTTGGGAAAAGCTGAGGAAGTGGGGAATCCCAGACAAATTATTGAACGCAATCATTGAACTGCACTTACGTACTTGGGTTCGAGTAAGGTTAGGGAACGGCACGCATCTCTCGCGAAAAATTCCAATAACGAGAGGCGTTAAGCAGGGATGCGTGCTGGCCCCTCTCCTTTTCAACCTATTTCTGGCTGACCTATCCAGCACCCTGGATGAGGTCAACAGCCACCCGCCAAAGATAGGGGGTACGGCATTAAGTAATCTCTTATATGCCGACGATCTGGTGCTGTTCAGCCTCACAAGGGTGGGGTTGCAAAGGCTCCTTGAAACACTGCTGCAATATACGATCAAGAACAAACTAGAAGTAAACATGAAGAAAACCCAGGTAGTGCCGTTTGGGAAGAAGCGACATGTCGGAGGCGGATGGTCATTTAACAACAATGGCCTCGCCACAGGCAAATCGTACAAATACCTGGGGGTTTATTGAGATTCTAGGGGTAGCTTCAAAAAGCAGCGTGACGACATTGCAGTCAAAGAAATGACACTTGCGGTGTCATTGACTAAGCTCTCAAAATCTGTCAGGCCCCACCCTCTCACCCCTTCTGGAAGTCTTGAAAGCAAAAACAGGCCCTACTCTGTCATATGGCATACGGATATTCAATGGCAAACTGAACATCGCTCTAAATCAGTATACGACCAAAATTTACAAAAAAGTCCTTCACTTGCCACACTCTGCTTCTCCCTCACAGATTAGACTAGAGATGGGGCTACTGTATTATGACGCTTCCAGTATTGGGGTATTTCTTAACCTGTGCCATAAACTAAGACTATCTAACCCAGGCACACTAGATTCCCTAGTCTGGCAAGAAATAAGTGTGAAAAATCCAGGAGGTACATTTGGCCGTCTTCTTAAGGACTACATTCAACAAATGTCAGCAGACTGCCTCTGGGCCCTTAACCCAAGTCAGTCAGCTTTTAAGCTCGCTATTAAAAAAAAGTGTAAGAACGCTATCACTTATCAGTGACAAAGCACTGTTTGCAAAACGAAGCCATTCAAGGACCGTTATTAATTCTTATAATCGCTTAACCCCTGCTTCCTACTTCTCCAGCCCTTACTCACTGTACCTAAAACGCAGTTTCACAGCAATTAGAATGGGGGACTGGCGATTCTTGCATAATTTACCCGCCTGGCGTCGTACTGAGGAGGATACATTATGTAGAGGGTGGGGCGAAGCAGCAGAAACGCTACTGCACGTGGTTTGCATCTGCCCAGCCTTTGGTCTCCAACGCAGGTTTAAGCTGAGGGGGGAATGGAATCGGCTGGGTGTTCGGTCCTGTAGGCAAGCTATCATTGCGGCGTTGAGCCCAGACAACACCGACCTAAACATACGACTGACAAACCTTATCCAGCAGGCATATCGCAATTTTAAACAAAAGTGACCAGGTACAGCTTTCCCCTAACCTTTTTTAAAATAATTAACGCTTTTAAAACAAATAATCCCAAAATCATTAGGTAATTAGAGACAAGAAAAGCTAAACAGCCTTTTAGGACCATGATTTGTTTTATGTATGTATCATAGACTAGGGGACCAGTTTTATTGATATTTGCAACTAAGAGAGCAAGGAAGATGATTATGCATATCTCTGCTGTGTATTTGATTGTCTGTACTGTTTTAATATTTGTAATCGACATGAATCGGAAATTTTGCTTTTAAAGATATTTGTTTTATATCTAAATAAAGATCATTTATGTTATGTTAACTCCCCAACTAAGCCTTTCTACAGGATTGATATACATCCAGAGCATCTCTAGTTGTCTGCTAGTGTGTATTGAAGTCAAATATTGGTATTTTTCAAAACCAGAACATAAATACCTTTGTAATCACTGTGATTCATCCTTAAATGCACTCTCCCTGTAATGAGGTAACTGTCTTCTAATTGTAAGTACACGTGTTCTGCTGCTGTGATTTTATATCCCTAATCTTCACCACTATCTTAAATACATTATTAGCATCATGAAAATTTCAAAAGTCTTTAGAAGGTGAGCTTCCTTGCATTGTAACAGGAGTCAATGGTCTTCAACAAATGATTTAGTTCTGTGCTGCATCAAAATAGTTCGGCTTCATCACTATAAACTATCCGTTTATTTCTCCAAATACGACAATCTATCCATAGAATACTTCTGAATGTTCAGACTTGTTGTTTTCCCAAAAACACTCAAGGATAACAGTCTCTAAAGTATCTGCAAGAACTGGCAGCAGCAACAAAGTATCTCAATTCTAGGTCAGGACCGGAGGCTCCAATTATGCTTTTCTCATTTCTTTATTAGAAAATGCTCAGCAGCTAATTAGAAACAGTAAAAGAAAAAACTACTATACCCATGAGTACTAGGGTATCACATGACAACCATACAGTAACTAGTATAAAATGCCCCCAGCGAATACCACATCCTCTTTCTTTGTTGCTCAGCAGCCAGTTAAGTGCATCTTACCTTATTCTGCATTGTGGTGGTTCAACTTGCATTGCTGTTGTTTAGTTTGCTTTGGCCATTGCTGTTATCGGCGCTGTTACGCACTGTATCTGCTTTTTATTCACTGACTGTTCTTCTGCCAGGCTCTGCTCACTGTGCGTGCCGTTCGGGGCATTTTTACGTTTTTTGCCGCTTGTGCTTTGTTCCTTGCAGCGGTGGAGCCTCGCAGGTGTCCCTGGTCTTTCTGCGCGCTCTTCGTGTTGCGGGGAGCGTGCGTTCGCCTCCCCGGTTCAGGCGCCTTTTTCCCGTGGAGAGGGAGTTTAGGGGACATTAAAGGGCTACGCGATTGTATCGCGTAGTCCTTTCTTTGTGTTTCCATTGACGGGCGGCCGTTCCGCGCCTGCGCTGCGGCCATTTTGTGTGTTTGTTCCGTTTTTTTACCAGAGACGAGACAAACTGCACTAGAAAATCGTGAACTTGCCCACAGCCCTGTCATTTGTACCCATTTTTACACCCAATACTTAAATATTAGTTTGGGCTGTATAATCTACATAGGCACTGCCTAGAGTGGCTGTTTACAGGCAAGCCCTCTCTCCACGTTTCATTCAGTTTTTCTCTCACTCGGGTTTCTTCCTGGGCCATTTGGCTTGCCTTTGGGGTTTTTAGACACTCCCCCTGAATTTTTGCCTTAGGCAATCCATAATTCCTTCCTCTTGTGGGCATTATTTCTGTACACTTTGTGTAACCATGGGTGATTATTACGAGGAAGATGATTATTATGATGAGGATGCTTCCGGCTCTATGGAGCACAATTTAGTTGAAGCATTAGACCAGGGTGTGCAGCATTCTGTCAATAAGGCGCTTGGTCGCGCTATAAGTCCTTTGAAACGTCACCTCTCAAAATACGCCATGCAACAAGGTTGGTTGCCTTCAAAGTCGAAGCGTGCTTCCTAAAAATCTTCACACAATCCGCATAAATCGGACTTTCAAACATTAGCTAAAACTATGTCATCTGAACCTTCTGGTGGAAGCTCTTCCAAAGATGTTTTGTCTTATCAAGCTCCACTGACGGATACCGATGACACTTCCTCAACTTCTTCAGGATTAGACGTCCCGCCTCAGTCTAAGAAGTCTTGTAAGGAGCATTTTGTTGATGCGCCGACGCATCCTCAACTTCTCACTTTTGAGCCCTCGGATATTGTACATCCTAATTCCTTCTCTTGGCTTCCGTCCCCAGCGGTGGCTGAATATGTTCAGGCATATATTCGCCAGCCATTTGAAAAATGTTAAGGCTCGTCTTAGGTCAGAGTGTCCGCGTCCTGACTTGACTGACCACTTAGCTGACACTCCAGAGGTGGATTCTACCATGGTCACCTACCTTAAAAATATGCGAAAGACCTAAAAAAGGGGATTGACAGAGATTGGCGTTCCTGCCAGGATAAATTATTGGATTTATTGGGTCCTCTAACAAAGATCTTGGACCTGGGGTTTCAGGCCAAGGAGTCGGACGCTCTTGTGGACCCTGATGAATTGATTGAATGGTCCCAAAGAGCTATTTGCCAATTGGGGAGTGCTAATTGTGCTATGTCATGCAAGCGTCGCCGCACCATTCTCCTTAAATTAGATCCCAAATTGGCAGATTTGTCTTCATCAGAATCTGGTCCTTTGGCTCAAGGTTTGCTGTTTGGCCAGCCTTTTCTGAAAGAACTAACAAAGTTTGTTGCTGCCTTTAGCGGGCTAGACAAGGCACAAGCGTCTCTTAGGAGAGCCTTTTACCCAGTTTTTGCAAGGGCCGGACGAAGCAGGGGACGTTTGTTCGGCCGCGGCTATAATCTGAATACCCAGCGGGGATTCCAGTCCCAAAGAGGTGGAGGCCAGGAGTCTGGCTACAATAACAGAGCCAACTTCTATCCTCTCGTAAAGGCAGAGGACAATACAAGAAGGGACACTATAGTGGTACCCAAGGCGGACATCACGATTCCAACGCTTCAGGTGAGATTGATCCTAGCTTCAGAGGTTGTCCTAGGGGGCAGGATTCAGTTTTTTTCTTCCAAACTGGCGTCTAATCTCCAGCGATGCATGGGTGTTAGAGACTGTCCAGGGTTTCAAGATCGAGTTCTACAGTCCCCATCATCCCCAGCATCAATCCCACCCTCCTACCCACCATGGTTCAAGAGTTCATTTCAGCGGAAATCGATTCTCTTCTTCGAAAAGGGGCCATTCTTCGGACTTCTTGCCATCCTCACGGTTTCGCAAGCATCGTCTTTCTGGTCCAGAAAAAAGGGGGCAGGTTCCGGTTGGTTCTCAATCTCGGGGACCTCAATGGAGGGGTGGTTTTTCGTCACTTCAAGATGGAAGGCATCCATCTTTTGTGAGATCTTCTAAGGGAAGGGGACTGGCTGGTCTGTCTCGATTTGAAGGATGCGTACCTATCGGTTCCCATTTACGGTCCTCATCAGTGGTTCTGCAGTTCCAGTGGCTGGGGAGTTGGTTCGAGTACAAAGTTCTCCTGTTTGGCCTCTCGTCCGCACCTTGGTGCTTCACAAAACTTCTGAGGCCCGTGGTAGAATCTCTGCGAGCCAGGGGTGTTCGTCTGATCATCTACCTGGACGACATTCTGATCATGGCACATTGCCCTCAGTTACTGATGACTCACTTGGAATGGTCCATCACTCTCTTGCAATCTCTGGGTTTTCTGGTGAACCCTCAGAAATCTGTCTTCCAACCCTCTCAGTCGATCGACTTTCTGGATTTCCAGATCAATTCTCTCTTGCCAGCCCCTCTTACCCAATCAGAAGATTCGGTCCATGAAGCGGGAATTGAGTTTAGTTTTATCCAAACCGCTTGTGTCGTTGAGGTCTATAGCTCGGATTGTCGGTCTTCCATTCAGGCGATCTTCCCGGGTCCTCTTCATTACCGGGCTCTTCAATGCTTAAAGATTTGTCATCTCCAGAAAGGCCTCCGCTATTCAAATCTGATTCTTCTTTCAGAGGAGGCGAGGTGGGAGATGATATGGTGGTTGGAGCACATGGAGTCCTGGAATGGACGTGCCCTGTTCGGAGCGTCCCCGGAGGTGATCATAGAATCCGATGCCAGTCTGTGGGGATAGGGAGCGCGTTGCAGTTACATATCGACGGGAGGCCGGTGGTCTCAGGAGGAGTTGTCTCTCCATATAAATTGCTTGGAGCTTCTGGCGGGGTCCTTTGCAATCCGTTGCCAGACCAACTGTTTCATACTCCTCCGCATGGACAATGTTTCAGCAGTTCGGTATGTCAACAAGTTGGGGGGGACGAAGTCCCGAATTTTGGTGGAAATAGCAAAGGATTTTGGGCATTTTGTCTTCAGAGGAAGATCACTGTTATTGCAGAATACCTCCCAGGTCATATCAATCTGATTGCGGACTGGAACTCACGTCACCTTCGGGATTTCAACGATTGGAGGCTTCATCCTCGAGTGTTCTGGTCTCTCTCCTGTGTTTGGGGTTCGTGCCACATTGATCTCTTTGCATCTTGCCTCAACACTCCGCTTCCCCTGTTTTTCAGCTGGCGTCCGGATCCGGAAGCCCTGGCCACGGATGCATTTCTGCAGACTTGGCCGTCGAACCTGTGCTACTCCTTTCCCCCGTTTATGATGATTCCCAGGGTCCTGGCTCGCACAAAGCATTGTCAGTCTGAGCTGATTCTGATCACTCCTCTGTGGAGGGCTCAAGCTTGGTTCCCAGTTCTCCTGGAAATGAGTTGTGCAGTGCCCCTCCTTCCCCAACGATGGAATCTCTTGCTGGACACTCTCAACCGACCGCATCCTCTGATCGAATCAGGTCATCTTCTCCTAGTGGCATGGCGAGTTTTGGGGATTGCTGGCAAGTCCCAGGTCTTTTGAGAGACGCTTCCTGATTTATCAGCGAAGTTTGGGCCCCCAACACACACAAACGTTATGCAGAGGCTTGGAAATGATGGTGTGGTTGGTGTGCTCAACGGGAGGTGGATCCCGCTTCAGCGGATGTCTCTTTGATTGTGAACTTTCTGGCCTCCCTCGCTTCGTCTGGGCTTGCTAATCGGACAGTTAATAATTTCCGTTCTGCCATTTCCGCGGGTCATACCATTAATGATGGCAAGCCTGTTTGTGAGCATCCTTTAATTTCCAAATTGCTAAAGGTTATTCGACTGGTAAAACCGCCTTCTCCAAAGTATGTGGATTTGTGGGATGTTTTAGTGGTTTTACGTTTCTTAGAGGCCTGGCCGCCCAATTTTTCTTTAACCCGCAAACCACTTTCAGCAAAATTGACTATGTTACTTTGTCTTGTTTCTTGTAAACGCGTTTCAGATGTGCGTGCTCTGGACCTGGCGGGTCGTAGTTTTTCGCCTGAGGGTGTGACTTTTAATATCTTCAGACGCACTAATTGTAATACGTCTTAAGTTACCTATCCTGTTTTTCCCTACAATCCAAAACTTTGTGTGGTTCAATGTGTTAAAGATTATGAGGTGAGTACTGCTCCTTTTCGCCAGGATATGCAGGGTCAATTGTGAATTGCTCTTTAGAAGCCTTTTCGCCCTGTGACCCCAGCTACGTTGGGTGCGTTGGCTAATGAATGAAGCTGGTATTGATGTTTCCAAATTTGGTGCTCACTCTGCTCGTGGAGCTATGGCTTCCAAAGCTTTTTCTATGGGGGTGATTTTAATTGACATCATGAAGGCCGCTGATTGGTCGTCTGATTCTATGTTCAAATCCTTTTATTATAAACCAATTGTTAATATTGCTTCTGTTGTGGTGGATCAGCTTTAAACCAGCATAATCAGTGCCTCTGGTCCTGACATAGAATTCAAAATTTGCGAACATACGTGACAAGAATTTTTAATTCTATTAAGGACACGGAGGTGAGGATTATCCCACCCATATTTCTGTATTTCAAATAATGATATTTCATCTTGATTGTTGCAACTTGCATATGGTAGTTGTTTCTCCTTATTCCCCCTCCCCCCCCCCCCCCCCCTCCACCCCACTTGGATGATCTTTGTCAACTCCAAGGAAAATGTGTATTACGATTATATATCTCTTTTCAGGTTATGATCCCAAGTAATGGTTCCTGTCCAGCCTGGTTGGTCTGCTTTACCATTGTCTTCAGGTTCAGGTTTCCTCTTCGACGGCAAGCACCCAGGATTATTTCTTCACGGTGGATTCCTGTTTGACGCTGTTTTCTTCCTCGATTTTTCATGTTAGATTGGACATATTTTCATTTGAACTGCTTTAGTCCCCAAAGAAAGAGGATGTGGTATTCTCTGTGGGGCATTTTATACTAGTTACTCTATGGTTGTCATGTGATACCCTAGTACTCATGGGTATAGTAGTTTTTTCTTTTACTGTTTCTAATTAGCTGCTGAACATTTCTAATAAAGAAATGACAAAAGCATAATCCTCTCCTCCGTGTTCTTAATAGAATTGAACATTTTTGTCACGTATGTTCGCAAATTTTGAATTGCGTAGCAAGACCACTGGACCAAAGGAAACTTGCACCCCAATGACTTCATAAAGGCCGCTGCCATTTCCAAACAATGTGAGACTTCACAGGAGTCATGGGAAATGTAGTTTGAGTTAGGATGCTAGAGTTTAGTTTGTCATCAGAGATACAAAGCCTTTTTTCAAGCGTCTCAGATATTTCATGATCACCTCCAGCCTTTGCTCTATTTAAATGCTGTAAGTAAGAACAAGTTTGAAGTGTGACACTTGCACATTTTCCGAGTGCTTCAGCAAGAGCTACAGAGTATGACTTCCCTCGTAGTCCTTTGTTTGGCATTTTTGGTTCTGATTGATATTTTACGTCCCAACTCAGTCTCTGTGCTTGGCTTCAGTTAATTCACAACCGCATCTGCATCTTGACAAACACACACAGTCTGTTTCAACATAAAGTCACAAGGTAGCAGCAAAGTCAGTATCTCTCATCCAGATTCATCCAAATGGGATGTAAAAAAAATATTTTTTTATATGAATGTTATGAGCATCTTTCAATTTTCATATTTGTGAAACTGTGTCAAAGGAAATCAGCAAATAGCTTTTGAACTGACAAGATACACAAGTGCTAACCCTTTCAAGCCAAACCAGTAACGTTTTTTCCAAACACTATTATCTCATAAACCACTCAACCAATTTACACCTAGCCAAAAAAGAACAATTTCTGAAAAAAGGTGTATTGTTATACCAAGTTTGCCCTAAATCTGTTTAATGGTTATTTGCTCTGTCTTTCATCAACATTTCTTATAGGAGCTAAAATGGGAAATTGCTGCTTTTTTCACCTTTTCAAATCTTGGCAGCTGACACTTAGCTGACTGAGTAAGTAGACTGACTGGTTGTGTCCAAATTAGTTCACAGGGCTGAACATTCTAGGCAAATCTATGATGCATTTACAACGGAAACACTGTATGTATTTATTAACACACAAACCCTGAACAGCTTATACAGTGCACATTTAAGACTGAAGTGACCACAGCAGTCCACTAAAATCCTCAAATGGGAAACCACCTTTACAACGCAACTTTTACAACGCACTACCATTACAATGCAACCATTGCAACGCATGACACTAAAACGCATACCTCTACAACGCATGTCATTACAACGCAGTTATTACAACGCATACCATCACAACGCATAGTACCCTTACACTATCCAACACTTACCCTACTGTTGCACCCCCTAGAGTTAGAATAGTAATTTATACCCCTACACTATCCAACACTTACCCTACTGATCCACCCCCTGGAGTTAGAATAGTAATTTTTACCCCTACACTATCCAACACTTACCCTACTGTTGCACCCCCCTGGAGTTAGAATAGTCATTTTTACCCCTACACCATCCAATACTTACCATACATGCAATGTAATGGTATGCGTTGTAATGGTATGCGTTGTAAAGGTAGTATGCGTTGTAATGGAATTCGTTGTAATGGTAGTTTTTAAAATTTCGTTGTAATGGCATGCATTGTAATGGAATGCGTTATAATGGATGTTGCGTTGTAAAAAATGTGTTGTAAACTATGCGTTGTAACGTCGTACATTCTCTTCAAATCTACCCTTCATTGCTTTCCTCCTACAACTAAGTAAATTTAAATTCTCCTATACCTTCTTAAAATAATGTTTTGGTGAACTTCTCTGACCTGCTTAAGAGGGGGTGTTGTGTTGAGATTGTTTGAACACTCGATTTAAAATTGTTTTTAAGATATGAATTTATTTTTAACTACAGCTGGAATCGAAATTTTTAGGAAGTGGTCAATGTGTTTAAACTGTTTACCTTTTTAGGTCGAGCTTCGATCGACCTGTTACATCGCTTCTGTGGGGTTTGGCACACCCACCGATTGCCATAAGTTGTTTTCTATGCGCTCTGAAATGCTTGCTTTTCATTGGTCGAGCACTACAATTGTCCCTCCTTTGTGTGGCTCATTCATCCTATGGCGATTTCACTAATGGGTTGTTTTGGTTGTCCAGCATGGGGACGCTGGCTGGATCAGAACGTAATTGTTTGTAGACGTCCAACTTCCAAGGAAGTGGCGACCTTTGTGTAATGTAACTGGTGCTCCAATTCATTCAGGTCGAGTTTGTGCTATACAAAACTACAAAAACATGCATATAGGGGGAAACACAGCTTACATGCAAATGTTTTGCATTGTTATAAGCAAAATGATAACCCATGCAGGAGCAGAAATAGTCTCAAGTTGACCTTCAACTTGAAAATGAATTAAAATATTTTAAACTCTTATCGTCCGCTTGTTTCCTGGTCCTTCTTCTATTTTCATCATCACCAAACTTTGGGTGGAGTTTTCAGCACACTCAGCATGAATGTATCAAACACGAAAAGAGTCTTCCAGGGCAGTAACTGTGGCTGTCGTGTGGGTGGGGTTTTCTTAGGAGGAGTGTCTGTCCATGCTCGGGATGATGGCGGTTTATCGGCACCCTGGTTACCTTGGTGAAGGCGCTGGGTGAGTAGAGTTCCCCCCAGCCATGGTGCACCAGACAGACTACTAGAAGGAGCAGGATCAAAACGTAGGTGAACTCATGGGAAAAGTGTGGGGGCTAAGTGAAGATTCCTCGAACAAGAACTAAAAAATGCGCCTTACAGTTCGCCTGGCCACACTTCAGGTCTGCTGTGTACAGCTGTCAACGGAAGCGCGAATTGTCCTTCAGAAAGTGCGTGCTGATACTAGGCATTCGTGCCATTGTAGAAGTAGCCCTGCTCAGGTTCTGGCTGTCTGTGCAGAGCATCCTTAGACCATGCAGGTGTCTCTAGCATGAAAAAACACCGCTTTGGAGTGATGCATAGTTCACAAGTGTTTTAGGTGGAGATTTAGTGTCCTAATGTATAACGATTTCCTGTGTGCAGTGTTCTTACATGCGACATTGCAGCTTGAATCTTGGATGAACCTCAGAAATGATTGAACAAAAATCTTTCATTGGTCCGTATTTGGGACCTTTGATATTTTGTTTTACTTATTTTTAAGTAGTCCTTTTACAGTGTATTTCTGACTCTTGTGCGGCCTCGTCGACTTTAGGAGCCTTGTTTTCTTCCATACGGTTCAGGGGCAATCAATGACTGGCGTTTAGGTGGACCTATGTTAACTGTGTGGTAAGAAGTTGTGAAGATTGGTCTTGGAGATATTTGTGGTAGAACCTGTTATTTTGTGGTTTTTGAAAAGCACAACATGAGACATTAACATAGCCTATTGGCGCTGCTTTAGTGATGTCTTTCTTGGAATATACATTTACCTGTTTAATAGTATATTCATTTATTCAATGGCAAGAATTAGTCCTGTTGGGCTGGCTAAAGCTTTCATCCTTCAGAGAAAATGCCTTCGGTATACATAAGTTTTATTTGTTATTCATAAATTAAGGATGTTTGAATATGTAACTGAGGACTCCATTTAACCACGTGTTATGACACTACCTTTGCCTAGCCTACGGGCCTTTGTCTCGGAGTGCAGTTGCAACCGTACTTGTAATGTAGACTGTTGCTTGCAGCACTGTTTCAGTTTGTTCGTGTTTGTGCCCTTCATACATGCCTGATTTTGTTTGGTTAGCATGCTTAATTAGTCCCGCCAAACTGCCCCTGCTACATATGGTTTAACACGTTTTCAGGTTGAGCCTGGGCAGCACATGCGCTGTTCTGCGTGGCATGCTGTATTCAGGTATGGACTTGAAATTCCGCCCATCTTTTCAATTGGTTCATTCCTTTTGATTCATATATACGCATGGTAGTCCCTCCTTAGTACCGCCTTGTCTGCATTTGTAACCTCCCGTGAGGACTGGCCTTTTTAGGTCTCGCCTAGGCAGCGCGCATGCGCTGATCTAGGTGGGCCTTTAGCCATCGGTCTTCACATTTCAAGCACTGCACTTGTGCTTATGGCGGCATCCAACTTGCAGAAGCGATCAGCGGCGCGCGACAAGCACGACTGCAGTGCTTGAAAAGTGAGACTGCGCGCGCACGCACCACTCCCGTGCTTGTGTTTCTGTGTCAACGCATTTCCCGGTAATAAGTACTCTCTAATTCTGGGCATGCGCAGAAGGTTGTTGAATCTGATGTCTAAGCCTTCATTCACACTTCTGGGACTACGTCCCTCCAACTTCTGGTTGCAGGGGAACAGTTCCTTACCTGCAGTTTGTAGCTCCCTCGCAGATCCCTGCCAGCTTACACACCCGTTGTCCGTTAGGTGTAGGCTTAGCCAGGTGAGGGATGTACCAGCAGGAGTCGGACATGGTGAGTGCAGAACTGAGAACTTTATGGAAGAGTATCGCCCTTTCAGGGTATGTTTAAATCTGATATTATTTTTGTTTCTGCCGTATTTGCAGTTTTTGGTGCAGGAAAAGTTTGGCCTTGTCGATGTGGACTACAGGCATGTTAACACTACCGACCTACAATACAATTTAGATACTATTTATCATAGTGCAGGTGATTTATAGAATGAGGTTTCAACTTTATATGCTGATGAACAGGGAGCAATGTCCAACTGCACCAGACACTGCCACACTGGCAAAAATCCTCCTGCAACTGTGTCGCACCACAGCTGCGGATACAACTGTGACTAGGGTGATAGTGCGCTGCTGGATCAGATATTTGAGGAAGGTGGGCGCTGCAACTCCCTACTCTCCTGACATACCACTCAAGATGCTGTGCTACCTCCCACAGGGGGAACATTGGGCAGGACTGGAGGACTGGGTTGAGACAGGACTAAGGGAGATGGGGCACTTATACCGAGACTCAACACTACTCCCCTTTGCAGACTTGCCGACTGCATATGATTTACCTGGGGGTCATTTCCTGAAGCATAGAGCTCTAACGCGCAGGATCAGGATGCACTCGAGGGGTGGGGATACAGAGCCGAGGGCACTAGCGGGATGCAGGTATGTTGCACTATCAGCAGGAAGAATTAAGACTGTGTCCTGCCACTATAAGGCAATACGGAGGGATACGCAAAAACCGCTGGAGCGCTTGCAAACACCGTGAGAGGAGGACCTCTGTAAAGAAATACCAGAGAAGGAATGGGACAAAGTCCTGGAACGCACCCCAAAAATATCTAGGAATGAGCGATTCAAATTAATTAACTACTATGTGCTGCATAAAGCATATTTAATGCCGGTTTGCATCAGGAGGTACTTTGGTGCAGACTCTGGAGCCTGCCCGAGGTGCGGAGAGAGAGAGAGGAGCACATACTTCATATGTTCTGGAGCTGCCCACAATTGCTAACTTTCCTGGGGGAAATTAGACAAGTAATAGGTGACCTGATCGACAAAGAACTCCCACAGACCCCAGAATACTTCCTCTTAGGGTGGTTCCCTACTACGGCCCAAAATAGGGTGACAGGAAAGTTTCAGGACCTTGCGTATATTTTAGTCAAGCGGGAGATGGCCAGGAACTGGAAGGCGCCGGGCGGGCCGAGACTCTCCACCATGAGAAGAGAGCTTGAAAGATGGGCGGGGCAGAAGGGAGACTGCTACTCCGAGAGGCCAGCCAGGGAATAGGTAAGATGGAGAGGGCCAGGGCCTGGGTGGACCTCGTGTGAGAACTAGTGGCGGCTGACCAAGATGCACTCAGTGAGGCGACCACTCCGATAGCAGCTGAACCAGACCCAGACAGCAGGCGAGAGGGACAATCAGCTTTGCACCACTAGAGGGTACAGCGAGATTGCACATGTCTCTTAGGGACTTCGCACATGACCACTTGTTACCATGTAGTTACCACACTTTACTTATTAGCATGCAACTCCAGGGGGGAGGGGGTATAGTTCTGTTGGTAAAGGGTTATTGAGGATGGCACACCAGAGAATGTTACAGATAAGGTGTGTAAGCCAGAAATCCGGTCAGAACATAAGAGCGATTGTATGTATTGACAATATCCAAATGCTAATAAAATATTGTTTAAAAAAATAAAACCACTTTATATGCTGATGAAGTATGGCACACCACAGCACAGAAGACTACAGAAAGCATATTATGGCTCCAGGGAAGCTGTATTAACAAGCATTGGCATAGCCAATAGGTCTCGCCTTTGGGACCTTATAAGTGTTTAAACATGTAACAGTTGTTGTTGCACCAGGTATATTGTACTGCATAACTAAATACTTACAAGGTTCCAAAGGCGAGACCTATTGGCTAAGCAAATACTTGTTACTAGTGTTATTACTCGGCATGTTTATTTACTTTGTCAGTTCTATTTTCTTGAATTAATTCTCCTATTCCACAATATGCTTTCCTGTAATCCAGCACTCCTTTCGTTTATTAGGTCGAGCATTCGAGACCTTTTGTATATACTTACATGTGTATGTACTTTGTGGGCTCTGAAGAGCAGACCTAGGACTGGTCTGCTTCCGGTTTGGGACTTTTTTTTTCTGTTCAACTGCCTCGATTTCACTGTCTTGATAGAAAACGACCAGTAGAGGTCTGTAAAATACCAGAATTGCTTTGTGCTGAGGGACCTTCTTTTAAAAAAAATTCGGCCAAACTGCGTCTATTTAACTTTCGTGATAGAAAACGACCAGCAGAGGTCAGTAAAATACCGGAAACACTTTAGCTTTCTCTAGATTCCAGCTCATTGAAATTCTTTCACGAGCACCCGTGGACAATAATATTATTTTTTAATCTTGTATTTTCTGTGATATGACCACCGAAGGCCCTAGTTTTTTATATAAAAAACAGAGCTTTGGACTATACCATTTCCTGTTGAAAGGCAACATTTCTCTCCATGTGTTCCCATACCTGGCGTGTCACGCAGTTCGGTGCTTACTTTCGCTCCATGTTAAACAACAGTATATGTATCAACAGCACCCATGCTATTGTGCAGAACAGCTAAATACATATAAGGTTACAAAGGCGAGACAGATTGCATTGCAAATGCTTGTTTACTTTGCCTGCGCAATCCGCTATCACTATAGCAGCCATGCTCCGATCTTTTCCATATTTTCCAAGTGCGGTTCGCTTTCAACATACAGCGGCTGCGCTCCTTTCTTTATTTTGATACGGGGTCTGCTTTAACTATAGCAGCCACCATCCTTTAAAACATTTTTTTATCGAGTACAGAAGGCTGTGCCCATCACCATCTCACTCCTCCCACTTACCCTCCCCCACTACCTCTCAGAGATTGAGAGTTTAAGCTATTAGCATTGTAAATAGCAATGCCTTTCTTTTATTTGTGTTACTCTTCAAAACAGATTAATAAAAGGCATTGTCAGTTAGAATGCCAATAGTTTAAAGTTGTCTCGAAAATGTGAGACCTATTGCATTGCAAATGCTTGTTTCTCACACTTGCACTTTGTTGGTGTCACTGAAACAGCCTTTCCGGGAGGGAAAGCTGTTCAAGACAGTAGAAGGGGCCGTCATTCTACCAGACCATCTGTGCCCATCAGCACCCATCCGGGACAGGAGGCCAGGCATGTTAGTGCAAGGCACACTCTGGCACCCCAACTATGTAGTTGGAATGAGATAAGCATGTATCCCCACACAGAGATTTTTCAAAGGCTCACCACTCTTAGGATAAGGAAATACCAGGACATGAGGGTGATTAGATCTTACAAAGGGTTTGAGAGATGGTGCTGTGTTTGAACACCAGGTCACTTGTAGGACACAGTATAGAAATACTTAACCTTTTATCTTCGGTACTGCCTAATATTTTATTGCTGTCTGAAACTTGTCTTACGGAGAAGTCATTAGCGGCGATATTGGAGGCTAAACGTGAGCCGAAGCGGCTAAAGCCGAAATGGTGAATAAGCTTTGTGGAAGACCAGAAGAAGACCTATAGGGTAGCCCTCAAACTATAAAACATGGATCACTCATACTAAGCACATTTTCTTTAAAAAAAAAAATGTGAAGTATGCAACCCACAAAAGAGATTTTTTTTAATTAAGTGGGATCTCTCTCTTCTATAGATAGCGTTGGCCAAACAGTGATTTCGTCCCAGTCTTGCTGTATTGATCTAATTTAACACAGAAGATCTGTCTTTTTATTAAAGAATCCATTGTAGACCACCTTGGTCAATTCATTCTTTTCTGTATAGCTAACCTCGGGCTAGAATCAAATCGGATGCCTTTACGATGTTGGGCTACAGCTTGACGAGAACCTTTCCATGAAGAAAAATGTGAGTAACACTGTAAGCTCATGTTACTACAGTCTACGACTGCTGCGGAAAATTATTCCGTTTCTGCCCCTTAGCCATCGCAGAACAGTGGTGCAAGCCCTAGTAATTAGTAGATTGACTACGGGAATGCACTGCTGGCTGAAGTAGGATCCACACAGCTAGCAAAGCTCCAAGTGATTCAAAATACGGCACCAAGGATGGTCTTGAACCGTCCACCAGGTACCCCATCACTCCCATTACTAAAGGAACCGCACTGGCTACCGGTAAAGAAACCAGGTTTTTTCAAGACCTGCTGTCTGGTCTTTAAAGCTGTGAGGGAGATTGGCCCAAAATATCTTCAAAACAAAATTTGCAGATCGACATCAGCATGCAATCTGAGATCAAACAGTAAAGCCCTACTAGCGATCCCACGGATCTATTGGAATCGCACGGGAGGAAAAGCCTTCTCGTATGTGGGCCCTAAATACTGGAACTCTCTGCCTGAAGAGCTGCGAGCGAAAGTCTCCTTCATATTTGACTTTCAGGAAACATCTTAAAGCCTTCCTCTATCGCTAAAACCACTCTGGTTCTACAACTTCCGCTTTCAGAAAAAGGACTAGGTAACGCGGAGATGCCCCCGGGTGATTCAGGCGCTTTACAAAAACACAATATTAATTGAAGGAAGATATTTTAATTCAATTTTTGATGAAAATAAAGGCAGGATCTCCTTATAACTCGTGTCCTAGAATTATGCAGGCCTGGGCTCCTTTTTCATATGAACCTCTTACTTTTCTGCTCAATATGTCCTTTCAGTCAGGTATAGTATGGGACAGATTTAAGGAAGCAATAGTCATTCCCTTGTTTAAAAAGCCAAATGATGACCCTGAGATATTAAAAAATAAGTCTATTTCTTTGCTACCCTACTGCACAGAAGTACTGGAATCTCATGTAGCGCAGGAACTGCGTGCACTTGCAAGGGGCACATTTTCAAAACCCTCAACAAGGAGGCTTTTGGCAAATCACAACAAGGAAACCGTGTTAGTTTCAGTGATTGGGGACCTAAGAACGGATCTGGGTGCAGGAACCTGCATAACCCTAATCCTGCTCGACCGCTCTGCGGCCTTTGATACAGTTGATCACGGGATAATACTCTACCAATTGAAGGGCGCAGGTCTTCCTGGCATGGCTTATGAGTGGTTAATCTCATTACTCAACAACAGATGGCAAGCAGATTAATTAGTGCCGTTGAGAACTCCGAGGTAAAGGTAGAGTGTGGCGTTCCACAGGAATCAGCCTTTTCGCCCCACCTGTTAAATAACTACATCCAGTCAATGAATTACCTAGAAGAGGTGCTGCATTTTTAATAATGCATATGACACCCAGAATTTATTATCCTTGGCGAATGTCTGGAATCTGTTCCTCGACCGGCCTTGGTACTCTGTATGAGCCCGCAGAGCTTCAGCTTTTGTGTAAAAGTCCTCTTTCAGGTATGGGTATACAGACTCCAGGTTGAAAGTGTTGATATCCTTCTCTAGTTTAGATGTTTTGAAACCTATTGTATGGTCTTTGTAAGTTGTCAATTTTTGTTCAATTTTTTCCAGCAAGAATTTGGCCTTACTGGTGGTATGATTGTCCTTTATTGCTTGGGTAAGTTCTTCCAATTCCTCTGCTTCTTTTTTGCAAATGTGTTGGGCCTTTTCGATGGTGTGTACCATAAAATCTTGGCTACACTTTGTGCTGATGCAACTAAAGCCCCCGTTATATACCGGATTGTTAGACCTGTCTGCATCTGGGGGTGTTCTAACCATCATTATTTATTTTTGTCCCCCTTAGCCTCCCAGTGTTTCTATTTTTATTTTTATATCCACCAGTATTTTTCAGTGCTGTCAGGGGGCTAGGTGTTCCTTGACTATGACGCCATTTTCCCCTCATACTCTGTGAGGCCTAGTTAAGCTCCTGGAAAATCTAGGGACACTCAAGAACCTAAAATGGTGTCCACCAACTGCCATAACGGACATTCCAGGAGGGCAGACCCATAGGCTAACATGAGGAAGGTTCCAGAAACATCTAGTGGCTTCCAGAGGTCTCAGGCCACTCTATAAAAGGCCAGTGACCAGCAGCCATTTTGTGCAGTCTCAGGAGTGACCAGTGAGGAGAGAGGCGACTTGTGGAAGAGGATTGCGCACCAGTGGTGACCAGATCGACCTGTGGGCCGGCGGTCGCGTTATTGGGAAGTGCCCCCTTTCAGGCTGACCAAACCCCACTGTCACGGCGCTGATAAAGTGTGACCAGAGACATTTGTGACCAGTTCTTAAATCACAGGGTCGTGTTGTGAGGAGACCCTTGCCAACGGCTATATAGCGACCCTCGTGTGTCCTGCACACCTGCCTGAAGGTTGTGGGCAGATCAGGTGGACGTCGGACTAGAGCTGTGCTGACTGGCTGAGGAGTAAGGACAGTCCCTGTCACAACATTCGCGACCGTCTCGCTCACTGTGGTAACAGGCGGTGAAATCGGCTGAGGCTCCTACCTGTATGAGGCGCCGACACCAAGCCTGACCCAGACGCGAGGGAAGTGCCCAGCTGTTCCGTGTATTGACAGAAGGAGTCGTCGCTGGAGGAGAGGCGGAGTCCGGAGCCGAGAGGAAGCCAACGGCGTCACAGGAGGCGCGCCTGAAGCCCACCCAGCTGGACGGAAGAGGCGGAGCCCGAGTCTGAGAGAGCGCCGTCAGACTCGTCAGCGGAGCAGCGAGAGCGCCGTCGGACTCGCCGGTGTGACAGCGACGAACCGAGCCACTTCGCGCTTTTCCTTCCCCGCCTGACGATAACTCCTGCGGAGCCCTCACCCACGGCGCCGGAGACTGGTGTGAGACCGAGCGACTCCAGCCGGGTGACTTGCAGTGAATTAAGTAAGCAGGGAAAAACGAGGGAAAGCGGGAGGCGGCAGCGCCGGCTGGCCAAGATTACTGAAGCGGCAGAACTTAGGAAAACTAGTTGAATAACTGATGAACCGCCAGGAATTAGAACACGAGGAACTTGGCTATTAATCCTCCCAGTACATTTGAACTGCTATCACCAAGCTAATAACGGGGGGAAAGCAGTGTAAAGGGAAAACGAAGCATTAAGTTCATGTGCCTAGCATAGGAGTGTTGCAGGTTGGGCCCCAGGGTGTCAGTAGCGGTCAGGGCTCATCTTGAAAAACCCTTCCAGACAGTTATTCACTTGGAGGCAGTTCTTCTACAAGTAAGGTGTAGCCAGAGAATAGACAAAGGGAAGCCTTATTAATTTACCTTGTCTTCTTTTAGCTATCTAGCTGGTTGCATAATCTGTGAGGAACGCTGCTGGGGGTAGAAGCCTGTTGAGCTGTTCTGGAAGCTGAGAGCAGAGGGGTAATGTACATGCCAGGGTTATGTAAAGTAACACATTGAACCTGTAGAGTGAATTTTCCCTTCTGTAAAAGCTAATTGAAGAAGTATTCTGTGAAACTGATAGTAATTTACCTCAAATGAAATATACTTGTGATTTAGCCTTGCTGAACTGAGAAAAATAGTGAAGATTGTGTAACTTATATGAAAACTGTGCTGAACTAAATGTGTACTGCTTTTACCTAAGAAAAGAACAAAGAGAGATTTTATAAAAGGTACTGGTATTTTTCTAAATTGGTGTAGCGTCTTTTATTTTTAGTGATCAGTCATTGGGTTACTGTGAGTGGGTCCTGTAAGCACTTAACCAACGCCTTGGAGTTTATCTGTTCCCCCTTCTGTGCCAGGCTACCCTATGTAGTCTAGGATACCCTAGGTCTAACATAATTGGTGTTTCAGCGGTGGGATTATGGATTTGTGCTTACACTCACTTAATAGTAACACAGTGCTTATCACAGGACTACACCTGGAGTTTTCTCCCTGCGGCCCTCCTAATCTGAATTTTGTTTTTTCTAAATTTATTTCTGGTGGTGGGTGGAGGTTGACCACAGGTCACTTTTTGGTTTTCTCCTGTGTAAAAAGTTTATGCTCTAGAGAAAATGGAGGTAAATGTGGAAGAGCTGGAAAACTATACCGTGACCCAACTAAAGGAATGGTGTCAGCAGCAAGGTGTATTCTTTAAGAAAGGTGCCAGGAAGGGCGAGCTGCTGACGAGCATACGGGCATGGGTGGAGGCTCATTCCGGGGAGGAACCAGACCCAGAGGGGAGTGACAGGGACACTGTCCTTGAGACCGCAACGCTGTACCAAGCGGGAGGGGGGAATCTTCTGACAGGTCCCAGGACACCTTCCAGGGTGGGCAGCAGTGTCTCAGAGAGGGGTTTGACCGACGCCGAGCTAGAAGATAGGAGGGAGGAGAGAAGAATGAGGTTGGAACTAGCCAGGATGGAAATGGAAAGGGAGGACAAGAGGTTAGCTCATGAGCGAACCATTAAAGAAATGGACCTACAAGCTCTAAACCTAAGGTCTCCCAATTCTGATAATGGTGGCAGCGAAACCAAGATGAACCCCAGAGAACCCAGACCCTATTTACCCAAAGATGTCATGGCTAGCTATGCACCCAGTGATGATATTGCAAAATGGCTAGCCGCCTATGAGGTCTCATTGAGGGCCCATGGGATCTTGGAAGCCCACTGGGGGGGTGGGTTATATAAATACATGCCACCTGCTGGCAGGGATACCTTATTGGCCCTGGAGCAGCGTGAGCAAACCCACTACTCTGCTATGAAGGTGGCGCTGATAAGGAAGTTTGGGCTAACCCCTGAGAAGTAAAGGCAGAAGTTCAGGGGTAGCCACAAACTAGGCACGCAGAATTGGGTGGACTTTTTGGATTATGCCAGGAAGGCCTTGGAGGGTTGGGTGAAAGGCAGCGAGGTAGGGGACTATGAGGGTTTATATGACCTCATACTCAAGGAACACCTACTCGAGAAATGTTTTCCCGAGCTGCGACAGCATCTGGTGGACAGCAAGCTGACCAGCCCCAGGAAGCTTGCCGAGGAGGCGGACATCTGGGCAAGTACCCGGGTGTCATCAAAGGGGACTGGAGGGGATTCCCAGAAGTCTGGACAGGGCGCCCCCCAGAAGAAAGAGGGCGGAGATAATAAGAGGGAGTTCTCAAAAGGTCCACAAAATACTTCACAAGGAAGGGGCAGATGATTCATCCCTAAGGGTAACCCCCCTCGCAACCCTAATCCTGGCCAAAGCCAGCAGCCAAGGGTTGTTCATTGTTTCGAGTGTGGTGGTGTGGAACACTACAAAGGAGACGTGAGATGCCCAAAAAGACCACCCCCTCCCACTGGAGGAAAAGCCCCGGGAATAACTAGTGTAGTGCTCGGGGAGGAGATGCCTTTGGGTAACGGAGGGGAGCGGGCGGGTGTCACTTTAGTGTCCCTGGGTGATAAGGAGATGGTGCCAAAGACCCAACTGCCCTCTAATACTACAGAGTATGAGCAGTGGGTCACCATCAACGGCCGTAGAGGGGAGGCTCTGAGAGACACAGGAGCCAGTATGACTATGGTAAGGAGTCAACTGGTGTCTCCAGAGCAGGTCATCCCAGATGTACTCCATCCCGCCGTGATGGCTGACGGCAGATTGGGCCACTATCCTGTGGCCGAGGTTCCCTTTGAGTGGGGAGGGGTTGCAGGTCCACTTTGAGTTGCCGTAAGCCCTGCCGTGCCTGTTGACTGCCTGTTAGGAAATGATATGGAGCACAATGCTTGGAGGGGGGTGGAGTACCAGACTCATTCTGAGATGTTGGGACCCCCTGACTGGGCCTGTGTCAGCACAAGGTCCGCGACTACCCGAAGGGGGAGTTCACTTACGCTGGAGCCTGGAACAATGGCCCAGCCGGCTGCCAGAGAAGAGAAGGACAGGAGGCCGGAGGACCCTGCCTCGGCATCTCCACCTCGTGAGACAGACAGGCCACCTGCGGAGGTGGGTTTGGAGTCCACAGGGGAGAATGTTGCTTCCTTGGAGAACCTACCCATCCCTACTGAATGGCATGTGGAGGGAGGTCCTTCTCGGGAAGAATTCTGCAAAGCTCAGAAGGAGTGTCCTACTCTTGAGGGGCTGCGGCAACAGGCCAAAGCCCAGGCAGCAGGGAACATTGTAGGGAGCTACCAGATTTACTGGGAGGATGGACTCCTCTACAGTGAGCCCAAGGCACCCGGACATGGTTCATCCTGGGCCTTGGGGGTCCCACAATGCTTTAGAGCCTTTCTTTTGGAACTGGCTCATGAGATACCTTTGGCAGGACACCTAGGACAGGACAAGACCTTTGCCCGGCTTGTCCCCCACTTTTACTGGCCTCGGATGAGAGTGGCGTCTGATACATATTGTCGGACGTGTGTGTCTTGCCAAGCCAGTGGGAAAACAGGGGTGAAGCTAAAAGCTCCCCTGGAACCACTACCTGTCGTTAGCACCCCCTTTGAGAGGGTGGGCATCGACATTGGAGGGCCATTGGATCCACCAACTTCAGCTGGTCACCGGTTCATCCTGGTTTTAGTGGATCATGCCACACGGTACCCAGAGGCAATACCTCTGAGGACCATCACTGCACCCGCAGTGGCAAGGGCCCTGATGGGGATCTTCACCCGAGTGGGTTTCCCCAAGGAGGTTGTGTCCGACAGGGGGACTAACTTCCTTTCAGCATACATGCGGGCTATGTGGAAGGAGTGCGGTGTTACCTATCGGTTTACCACCCCTTACCACCCACAAACCAATGGTCTTGTGGAAAGGTTCAATAAAACCTTGAAAGGTATGATAAGAAGTCTGCCTGAGAGCCTGCGGAGGAAATGGGACGTCCTCCTACCCTGTCTCTTGTTTTCCTACAGGGAAGTGCCACAGAAGGGAGTGGGCTTCAGCCCCTTCGAACTTTTGTACGGGCACCCTGTACGGGGTCCTCTCAGCCTGGTGAAGGATGGATGGGAAAAGACTCCCAGGAAGCTTCCCCAGGACGTGGTGAGCTACATGCTGGCCTTCCGGAGCCAAATGGCCAAGTTGTGGAAGCAAGCTTCTGACAACTTGGAAGCCAGCCAAGCAGTTATGAAGGAGTGGTATGACCACAATGCTCACCCAGTGGAGCTGGAGCCTGGACAAAAAGTGTGGGTAATGGAACCTGGAGAGCTAAATGCCCTCCAGGATCGTTGGACAGGCCCCTTTGAGGTATTGGAGAAAAAGGGTAAAGCCACTTACTTGGTGGATCTTAAGACCCCGAGACAGCCCCACAGGGTGCTGCATGCCAATCGCCTCAAGCCACACCATGAGAGGCCCGAGGTTGTCTTAATGATGGTGACCGATGGAGCAGAGTAAGAGGAAAGCGAACCTCTCCCTGATCTTCTCTCGTCCCAAGAAAAGGATGGGTCGGTGGAGGGAGTGATTCTCTCACCATCCCTGACTCCTGAACAGCAGAGAGATTGCCGCCAGATCCTGGAGCAATTTTCTTCTCTGTTCTCCCTTGTCCCGGGTAGGACCCACCTGTGTACCCATGACGTGGACACAGGAGACAGCCCACCTGTGAAGTCTAAGATCTACCGGCTGTCGGACAAGGTGAAGGCCAGCATCAAAAGTGAAGTCGCTAAGATGCTGGAGCTAGGAGTGATTGAACCTTCTAGTAGCCCTTGGTCTAGTCCGGTGGTTTTGGTACCGAAAGCTGCCCCGCCGGGCACCACACCTGAATTGAGATTCTGTGTGGACTACCGAGGACTAAATTCAGTAACTAAGACAGATGCTCATCCCATCCCTAGGGCGGATGAACTTATCGACCGGCTGGGAGCTGCCCAATACTTAAGTACCTTTGACCTAACTTCAGGGTACTGGCAGATTTCCCTTACTGAGGGGGCGAAGGAAAGGTCAGCCTTCTCTACACCTCAGGGACACTACCAGTTCTGTGTGATGCCCTTCGGGCTCAAGAACGCCCCTGCCACTTTTCAGCGGCTGGTGAACAAGGTCCTTTCTGGTATGGAAGCTTTTTCTGCTGCTTACCTGGACGACATTGCTGTCTTCAGTAGCAGCTGGGAGGACCAGTTGCAACATTTGCAAGCTGTTCTTCATGCCCTGCAACAGGCTGGCTTGACAATCAAGGCCAGCAAGTGTCAGATCGGACAGGGGTCGGTGGTGTACCTAGGCCACTTGGTGGGCAGAGGGTCGGTGCAGCCCCTCCAGGCAAAGATTGAGGCTATTATAGCCTGGGAGCCCCCCAAGACTCAAACTGAGGTCCGAGCCTTCCTGGGCCTCACTGGATACTACCGTCGCTTCGTGAAGGGGTATGGCACCATTGTGGCACCCCTCACTAAACTTACCTCTAAGAAACAACCCCGACGGGTAGTCTGGACGGAGGCTTGCCAGCGAGCCTTCATGACCTTGAAGCAAGCATTGTGTACTGCTCCAATACTTAAGGCCCCTGATTTTGCTAGAGAATTCATTGTCCAAACAGATGCGTCAGAACATGGCATTGGGGCAGTGTTATCGCAACTAAATGATGAGGGCTTGGATCAACCCGTGGTTTTCCTGTCTAGGAGACTACTTCCCAGGGAACAGAGGTGGAGTACCATTGAGCGAGAAGCTTTCGCGGTGGTTTGGGCCCTGAAGAAGCTGCGGCCATACTTGTTTGGCTCGCACTTCCTAGTTCAGACTGACCACCGGCCCCTTCGTTGGCTGATGCAAATGAAGGGGGAGAATCCCAAGTTGTTAAGGTGGTCCATCTCCCTACAGGGAATGGACTTTCGGGTGGAACATCGGCCTGGAATGGACCATGCCAACGCAGACGGTCTATCCAGGTATTTCCGCCTTAGTGATGAGAACTCCCAAGGGATTGGGTATCTCTCCCCACTTTCAGCTGGGGGGACGCGTGTTAGACCTGTCTGCATCTGGGGGTGTTCTAACCATCATTATTTATTTTTGTCCCCCTTAGCCTCCCAGTGTTTCTATTTTTATTTTTATATCCACCAGGATTTTTCAGTGCTGTCAGGGGGCTAGGTGTTCCTTGACTATGACGCCATTTTCCCCTCATACTCTGTGAGGCCTAGTTAAGCTCCTGGAAAATCTAGGGACACTCAAGAACCTAAAATGGTGTCCACCAACTGCCATAACGGACATTCCAGGAGGGCAGACCCATAGGCTAACATGAGGAAGGTTCCAGAAACATCTAGTGGCTTCCAGAGGTCTCAGGCCACTCTATAAAAGGCCAGTGACCAGCAGCCATTTTGTGCAGTCTCAGGAGTGACCAGTGAGGAGAGAGGCGACTTGTGGAGGAGGATTGCGCACCAGTGGTGACCAGATCGACCTGTGGGCCGGCTGTCGCGTTATTGGGAAGTGCCCCCTTTCAGGCTGACCAAACCCCACTGTCACGGCGCTGATAAAGTGTGACCAGAGACATTTGTGACCAGTTCTTAAATCACAGGGTCGTGTTGTGAGGAGACCCTTGCCAACGGCTATATAGCGACCCTCGTGTGTCCTGCACACCTGCCCTGAAGGTTGTGGGCAGATCAGGTGGACGTCGGACTAGAGCTGTGCTGACTGGCTGAGGAGTAAGGACAGTCCCTGTCACTACATTCGCGACCGTCTCGCTCACTGTGGTAACAGGCGGTGAAATTGGCTGAGGCTCCTACCTGTATGAGGCGCCGACACCAAGCCTGACCCAGACGCGAGGGAAGTGCCCAGCTGTTCCGTGTATTGACGGAAGAAGTCGTCGCTGGAGGAGAGGCGGAGTCCGGAGCCGAGAGGAAGCCGACGGCGTCACAGGAGGCGCGCCTGAAGCCCACCCAGCTGGACGGAAGAGGCGGAGCCCGAGTCTGAGAGAGCGCCGTCAGACTCGTCAGCGGAGCAGCGAGAGCGCCGTCGGACTCGCCGGTGTGACAGCGACGAACCGAGCAACTTCGCGCTTTTCCTTCCCCGCCTGACGATAACTCCTGCGGAGCCCTCACCCACGGCGCCGGAGACTGGTGTGAGACCGAGCGACTCCAGCCGGGTGACTTGCAGTGAATTAAGTAAGCAGGGAAAAACGAGGGAAAGCGGGAGGCGGCAGCGCCGGCTGGCCAAGATTACTGAAGCGGCAGAACTTAGGAAAACTAGTTGAATAACTGATGAACCGCCAGGAATTAGAACACGAGGAACTTGGCTATTAATCCTCCCAGTACATTTGAACTGCTATCACCAAGCTAATAACGGGGGGAAAGCAGTGTAAAGGGAAAACGAAGCATTAAGTTCATGTGCCTAGCATAGGAGTGTTGCAGGTTGGGCCCCAGGGTGTCAGTAGCGGTCAGGGCTCATCTTGAAAAACCCTTCCAGACAGTTATTCACTTGGAGGCAGTTCTTCTACAAGTAAGGTGTAGCCAGAGAATAGACAAAGGGAAGCCTTATTAATTTACCTTGTCTTCTTTTAGCTATCTAGCTGGTTGCATAATCTGTGAGGAACACTGCTGGGGGTAGAAGCCTGTTGAGCTGTTCTGGAAGCTGAGAGCAGAGGGGTAATGTACATGCCAGGGTTATGTAAAGTAACACATTGAACCTGTAGAGTGAATTTTCCCTTCTGTAAAAGCTAATTGAAGAAGTATTCTGTGAAACTGATAGTAATTTACCTCAAATGAAATATACTTGTGATTTAGCCTTGCTGAACTGATAAAAATAGTGAAGATTGTGTAACTTATATGAACTGTGCTGAACTAAATGTGTACTGCTTTTACCTAAGAAAAGAACAAAGAGAGAATTTATAAAAGGTACTGGTATTTTTCTAAATTGGTGTAGCGTCTTTTATTTTTAGTGATCAGTCATTGGGTTACTGTGAGTGGGTCCTGTAAGCACTTAACCAACGCCTTGGAGTTTAGCTGTTCCCCCTTCTGTGCCAGGCTACCCTATGTAGTCTAGGATACCCTAGGTCTAACACGGATCATCTGTGAAAACCACTGGTATGTTCTTCACTAGTAGGCCCCACGGAATTATTGCTGCTGTGAGACTTTCTAAAAGAAAAACAGCCCTGTAATTCTGTCCTCCTGTGTTTTTTGTGAAGACGCATTAATTTCACGAGTTGCAATTGATCTTACAGACAGCATCTTTTGTCTATCTTCCGGCCCCCCGAGCCTGCACAGAAAACACATCTCTGCCGTCCAGGTATTTTTTATAATTAACTTTGGCAATCAAGTAGTACATGGAAGTTTTAGAGATCTTTTTACTAATTAACACTCCCTTTATCCTCATAGAAACCAGTCCACGCCCTGAAGAGAACCCCCATAAAAAAATACTGGGAATCGAAACGGCACTTTACATCGCAGGGACCTATTTAATGGAATTAAGTTTGCCCTAGAAGAAATGTTGTATAAGTTCCTCACTACTGGGCACAATGTCTTCTTTCCCCCATGTATAGCAGCACTGAATAGTTGAAAGACAATATGAATGCAAAAGATTGTCCACTTGCTGCTTTTTGTTCTATGAACTGTGACTGGTGTTGATTCACATTCACTAAGTGTTTGTTACAATAGTTTGGGTACAAAGTTGATTTTAGTGCTCTTTCACTTTTTGTTATATGGTATGTTTCAATGTGCACTAAAGGATGCGTATCCATGCTTGTCTGACTCATGATATAAATTGGATCAAATTTGTTTAAACAAAAGAGCGACTTTGCAAATAAATGCATAAAGTCCATATTAATTAAGTTTATGGGCTCCAGTCTGTATAATTGCTTTATCAGTACACAAATACGACGGTTAGGACAAACTCTTCTTCTAGTCTAAGATTAAGGCCCTGTCCTTCGTTAGGGCCAAACCCCTTCCTGCTATATCCTTGAAAACAATCATGGCAGCCATGACAGGAGGGAGGATTGATTATGACCGCAGCATTTACCTGGGATTACCAGACTGTGATGTAAAGAGACTCCATATACTGCAGAATGCAGCCACCGATCTGGTGTTCAAAGTCCCTCGCAGAGCACATCCTCTCCCACTGTTGAAAAAGCTTCACTGGCTACCGATAGTACAAAGCATTCAATGTAAGGTTTGCTGTCTTGGTTTCAAGGCTCTTCATGCTTTGGCCCTGGATTAGTTTTTAATAATCGCGTAGTGAGATCTGCTCCAGCCAGAGTGCTGCACTCATCCAAGGTCGGTTTAATAACTGTCCCTAGATTTTGAAAAGCAAGTATTGAGGTGCAGATTGTCAATCTTGGTGCCTAGATTTGGAACTCTCTTCCAGCAGCTACAGTTCAATAACATCACTAGAACCGTTTAGACGGTCATTTAAATCCTGGCGGTTTGAGGAAGCATTTGCCTCTGACATATAGGTATAGCAATTTTTCATCTTAACTCTTAAGTGGGTGAATGTGTGCGTTGTATAAGCCCTTCATTACCATTATTATTAGTATTAGTATTATAATTATACAGCTTATAGAGCGCATGGTTACTCCAACGGAGTGTCCCCGTGCTAGAACACCAGATTAGTACCCAGCATCTCGGCCCAGACCACCCGCACACCCTGCAGCCAGAACCCCCTATAGAACAGCTGCATAAGGCCTATTTCCCACCATCAAGCGGAATAGCCATGTCTTAGTTTTTTCCGAAACACAGACTCCGACTGGCACATCCTTAGGTCAGCAGGGAGGTTATTCCAGGCTTTCACTGCAAGGTGGCCGAAGGACCTCCCACCCGCCCGTGCCTTCCGAACCTTAGGCACAATCAACTTAGCCATGCCCAAGGACCTCAGGTAACGTGCCGGTCTATTGGCGATAAGAAGGGGGAGCAAGAAGCCATGTCCTTGCTTATTGAAAATCCGGTGAGTGAAACCTAAGGCCTTAAAGATGACTCTGGCTTGTATGGGGAGCCAGTGTAACTTCCTCAATGCCTCTCCTACCGAGGCCCGTCTAGAAATGTTCAAAATTAGGCGGGCTGCAGCATTGTGCACCTTCTGCAGTATGTACAGATTTTTTGGGATCACCCCTAGGTACAACATGTTACAATAGTCTAGACGCGACGTAACTAGAGGCTGTATAACAGTCTGTTTAGCCTCAACTGGGAGAGGATCCAGAATTTTACGTAGCATCCTCAGAGTACCAAAACAGGCACCCACCACTGCTGATATCTGTTCAGAGAATGAGAGGGAGTCATTAAACCACACTCCAAGATTCTTAACCTTGGCCTCGGGGGTCGGGGATGGTCCCAGCTCCTCCGGTCACCACAAGTGTGACCAAAGGGAGGGCTGCTTACCAACTACCATCACCTCAGTCTTACCTGCATTCAGCTGAAAACAGCTGAGCTTCATCCAATTGGCAAGTTCCCCCAAGCAGGCCTTGAACTTGGCAGCCATTCCTACCTCCTTTTGCTCCAGGGGAACTATCAACTGTGTATCATCAGAATATGATACCAGTTTTACCGCATGTCTCATCACAATGTTTGCCAAGGGGTGCATATAAACATTGAACAGGGTAGGGCTGAGAGCGGAACCCTGTGGCACTCCTTGCGACAATGGACAGACTCTGGATTCGAAAGGATGCTGTAGGACCTGAAAGGATCTGTTCTCCAGATAGTGTTTTATCCATCTCCATATCACTCCCCCCAACCCCGGCATCCCCCAACCATTCTAAAAGAAGGCCGTGGGAGACCGTGTCGAAAGCGGCACTTAGGTCTAGGAGGATCAGAGCAGTTGTTCTTCCCTCATCGGCAGCCATCTTCAAAGCCTCTGAAGCAAAAAGAAGAGCAGACTCCGTACTATGTCGGGGTCTAAACCCTGACTGATTTTCATGGAGTACTTGTCTCTCTTCCAGAAAAAGGGACAATTGACTGTTAAGAAACTTCTCCTCCATCTTAGCCACATAAGGTAGTAAAGATATGGATCAAGGGAGGGTTTCTTTAACAATGGAACCACCAAAGTGTGCTTCCAATTACTGGGAACCTCACCTGAGCTAAAAGAGAGGTTAAGAAGTGAGGTAAGAACTGGGGCAATTACTTCTTTCCCTAGCCTCACATATCTAGGGGGAATCGGGTCTAGAGGCGACCCAGATTTCACTGCCTCCATAAGTTTAAGAACCTCGCTTACTCCAGGTGGACAGAAAGCAAAACTGTTCTTGTTTCCTAAACCATCTATTACAGGAGTTGAGATGTGATTCCTGCTACTTTCAGGGAAAGCAGCATACATTGTATTGATCTTGCTCATAAAAAAGTCTGCAACCTGATTGCAATAGTCAGACGAGACTGGCATTGAGGCTGTCACATGATCTAAAGAGGACGGTACTTTCACTACATTGAAGAAACTCTTGGTGGAATTTTTAGCTGCTTCGATGTACTCTCCTGACGTTTTGCTGATACAGCTTAAGAGCAGCCAGGTTTAGCACCCTGTTCTCCTTAAGGTAGTTCACCCTCCATCGGCGTTCAAGGCGTTTAGAGTCTGTTTTTAGGAGAACCAGTTCCACCGAATACCATTTAGTGGAGGGGGTTCTGCAGGAACTTTTACCTGGTTTCAGGGGATAATAAAATCAACTGCCTCCTTAATCCACAGAGAGACTTACCCCTCAGCTATATGCCCTTCAGTCCCTAAAACTGGGGTGCTTGACGCCAGCTTATCCCCAAAGGCCTCAGAGCTTAGCGCCTCCCATTTCCTAACCATTTAGGGTAGTGAGCGCTTTACTAAATTGCAGATGGTCTGTCTAGTGGGAGTGAGTGTAAAAGGGAGGACCAAGTGGTCAGACCATACTATGGGCACCGGTGGCAGAGCTACTACCAGGGTACGGTTAGTGAAAATGTTATCAAGCGTATGACCTTTATTATGTGTAGGGGTGTTAATCAGGTGAGTTAGACCCATCGCCTGTAACCCTTGAATCCGCTCCTTGGAGCCTCCATTATCTGAATCTTCCAAATGCAGATTCAAGTCCCCCAACAGAATAAAGTTAGGATAGCGAATAATATAAGGGGGCACTGTCTCAGCTAGCCCATCAAGAAAGGCTCTTGCCGGCCCAGGGGGGGGTCTATACAGAAGAAACCCTGCAACTGTGCCGGTACTGCTTCACAGCTTGGCAGTGCTATTTTTGATAGCTTCAACTGAAATTCCTTCCTAAATATCACGGCAGGACCTCCCCCTCCATCCCCCCTTCTGTCCAAATCTATCAACCCTAAGAATTGCATACCCATCGGGCAGAGCTCCCAAAACATCTGGAGCAGATTGCTCATTTAACAATGTTTCCACCAGAAACAGCCCCACTGGTTTTCTGGTCAGTAAGTAGGTCATAGATTTCTAAGCTGTGTTTGCTAAGAGACCTACCATTCAGGGAGAGGCAAAGCAGGGGGTCAGAAGCAGTATACATTACCTTCCCTCTTTCTTTGCCCCCCCAGACCAAAAAGAAGTGGAAGTCACAATGCGTACAGCTCCCTACACAGTCATCCACTGCTATGGACTGGAAGCACTTCGAGTCAGCAGTCCTTCTAAGGTCCAGCATTTCCATAGAAGTATAATTTTAAACACCAGACTGCTCAGAAAAATATCCAGGGGTCGTGGCCTCTGGCGCCGTCCGGGCGCAGATGGGTTTGCCTTTGGCGCGTCTTCGGCGCACCGGTGACGCGCCCGCTATGCGCCCGTTTGATCATAGGCTAAATAGTCTGTGTGCTGGGAGCACTAGACCGCTCCCGCAGCAACACACACTCGCAGGCGGAAGTAAGAGGCCGGAAGTGCGGCCCGAGCACCGAGGAATTACTCGCAGCGCCCTCCGTACAATTGGCACCAGCTGTGACAGACCAGGACGAGAGTATCCTCGTTGCACCAAGAACAAGCCTGCTCTCCCTGATTAGCCCCCACCTACTGCCAGATTAATAAAACCGGTAAATACAGGCTAACACTGTACACAAAACGAATTGAGGGAGATATATTTAAAAAAAGAGGTATAGTTTAAAAAACGTGACCGTAAGCAGCGTGATGAAATGCAGCACTAAGGACTGCGCGCCCGCTCGATCATCGGCTAAATAGTGTCTGTGCTGGGAGCACTAGACCGCTATATATGCACTAACTCGAACCTTTTTTGGGAGTGTATGTGTAAATGAGCCGAATGTTCAAAAATACCCCTGTGTAGATGCTTATTACCTTTCCAATGGACATCCTCCTCTGATATCACCTGTGTCCTCAACCCTCACCTTAAACGTAAACAAAAGAAATTCGTCCAAATTGGTAAATGCTCGGTGGCAGTATGTTATGTTAATGCAATTTGTAGAGTTCACGTATACCCAAAAGGTATCTTGGCACTATCTACTTCTGAGCTGGAAATACCTACTTATTGAAAAGCCAGGTTTTTAGCTGTTTTCTGAGAGATAAGAGTGGGAAGGGCCCTGATATGAGGAGGTAGGTTATTCCCCAGCTTGGTAGTACCCACCACAAAGCTTCTGTCACCCCAGTTTCTATAAATTCTAAGAGTAGTTCACAGATTCGCCCCTAGGGAATGCAAATGTCTGCCAGGTATGTATACCTGCAAGGAGTATTTTAAAAAAAAAAAAAAACAGGGCCCATATTGTGTATTGCCTTATAGGCTATTCACAGCGCTTTAAATTTGATTGGCAGACAATGCAATTTTCTTATAACCTTGGATACTGGATACAGAATTTTATTTGGAAGTCCCAGAGAGAAGCCTTGCAGCTGCATTCTGTACCATTTGAAGCTCATTGATAAATTCCTGAGTGTTGTTTAATCGACTATTGCAATAGTCTAGTTTAGACATGACTAAAGCAGTGACTTTTATCCTACGCCCTTCTGCCGGAGTAAATGGAAAATGTTTTTTTACTATTCTTAGTATATAAAAGCAGGAAGAGACCAGTGAATTGACTTGGGGCTTATAGTTCAGCTTACCATCTAAAATAACACCTAGTTTTTTGCCTTAACCACTGGGATGGGCAGGGATCCCAGTAGGCTCAGCCTGTAGAAAACAAACTGATTTATTATTTTTCAATTTGCTTTGTCTGTATCTACTTTGCATTAGATTAGTATGTAGAATGCGATTTATGATGTTGTACACGTTTCAAATATGTATAACTTATTTAAATCTCTCAACAGATCACAAGCTCAGTTCGGCAAAGAATTTTCTTAAGGAAAGCATTCAGGTTGAGAAGGAAAAGAGCAAGCCATCCATTCACAAACTTCATCTTCGAAGACAGAAGATTGACAAGGACGGTTATCGTCAGATGTGCACTTTTGGACCACAGAAATCTACCTACAATGACAAGGTGATCATGTTGCTTGGAGCAACAGGATCAGGAAAAACCACTTTAATCAATGGGATGGCCAACTACATCTTAGGGGTTACGTGGGAGGATGGTTTCAGATTTAAACTAATTGATGAAGAGACCAATCGATCACAAGCAGAGAGCCAAACTTCGTCAATAACTTCGTATCACCTCATTCACCAAGAGGGTTTCCAGGTGCCCTACAGCCTCACCATCATAGACACACCAGGATTCGGGGATACTAAGGGCATCGACAGAGACAAGTTCCTCGTTGAACAGATTAGAGAGTTCTTTTCCACACCCGGTGGTGTTGATCATCTAGACGCAGTATGCTTCGTAGTCCAGTCCTCATTGGTTCGTCTCACTCCTTCACAGAGATATATATTTGATTCCATCCTCTCTATTTTTGGGAAGGATGTGGCTGACAACATACTCGTACTGGTCACATTCGCTGATGGTCAAAAACCTCCAGTACTGGAAGCAATTAGAGTGGCGGAGATGCCTTGTCCGAAGGACAATGGTACCCCAGTCCATTTCAAATTTAACAATTCTGCCCTATTTGCTTACAATGGATGTGATGAACTCATGGAGAGTGCTGCAGAGGATGAAAACTTTGATAAGATGTTTTGGAAGATGGGTGTGAACAGCCTCAAGAACTTTTTTACAGCACTAAACCAGCTGGAAACCAAAAGCTTGCGGTTAACCAAGGAAGTTCTTGATGAGCGGAAGCAGCTTGAGCTCATCGTGGCAGGTCTGCAGCCCCAGATCAAAGGTGGTCTGACCAAGCAGGAGGAGATCAGGTACACAAAGGCCATCTTGGAGCAGAACAAGGATAAGATGAAAGCTAATCAGAACTTTGAGTATGAAGTGCCCAAAACTGTAGCAAAAAAAGAGGAAATAATTGGTTTCATAACAAATTGTCAGAGGTGTCACCAGACCTGTCACTATCCATGTTATATTCCTGATGATGGTCAGAAGTATAGATGTTCGGCAATGGATGACGATAAGACCTGCAAAGTGTGTCCAGGGCACTGTATCTGGAGTGTTCATTTCAATCAGAAATACAAATGGATTTATGAAGTTAAAATTGAAAGTGGAACTTACCAAGAGTTAAAAGATAACTACGAGGCTGCATGTGGTGAAGTGATGACGGCTGAAGGGATATTTCAGCAGCTGAATGAGGAGCTTGCTGGCGTTGAAGAGAAAGTTGTAGATCTCATTGACGAGTTGTCTCGGTGTCTCCGGAGACTGGAAGAAATTGCCCTGAAGCCAAACCCACTCTCAACGCCGGAGTATATAGACCTGCTGATCCTGTCGGAGAAAGCGGAAGCCAAACCAGGCTACATGGAGCGCATTCAGTCGCTGATGGCCATGAGGGAGCGAGCCATGCTGATTACAAACGTCTCAACAAGAAAGCAACTAATGCCATCAAAGCAGGCCCCACTCAGTTCTGCGAAAAATACCAAGAGGGGTTTCTTTCAGTATTTCGATGTTAGAAGTTGGTTTACATATAAATAAAGATTTCTTGGTTAAGGCATAGACACATTTCTAATCCAAAGTAAATCTCCCCATCAATGCTTACTTTAAAGTTGAGTATCATAACTGAAGTGAATAGTTTCCTTTTAAGAAAGCCTACTAAGGTTGTTCGGTAGCCTAACTTTAGTTAACATATGTCTAGGACGCACAACACGTATTATTGATTCTTGCCTCTTGTGTCAGACATCCAAGACATCAACATGAGGTATTGAGGACCTTGCGCGATGCATTAATGAATCTGGGGTAATGAAAAAAGAAGTGTGGGAGACGGGATCCAGAAAGAAGTGATGCAGGGTAGGAACGATGAAAGGTTTATTGTAAAACGATATTCAGATGTAAAAACAGTGTTGTAGAGATATTCCCAATATTTCACTCTGACCTTAAATTATTGTGTTTGGTGTACGAATCTCTCGATTAATGAACTTTATTTGTTTTGCTTCCTGTATCTTGAGTCACATCTTTTCTCTGTTCTTTTGCTTGAATATACCTGCAATTGTGATTTTTCTTCTGTATCGCCAGTAAAAACCCAAAAGCGTACTTGGATGTTATGTCAAAATTTCCAATAATGGTTCACTTGAATTTTGTATTAGTGTATGGATGTTAATTTTTATTTCTGCAAGCAATAAAATGTCCTAACCATATATGAACGAGAAAACCAAGACCAAATAAGACCTAGAATCTTTAAAAGTGTCTTTAGCAAGATTGTAATAACCCACATTCCATTATAGTTGAGTTTAAGATTGTTTCTTTCCACAGATTGCATGCTATCACAAAACCTCTTCACCTGTTATATTCTTTAGAATCCTGTATGAAAAATGTACCTTGAATTAAGCTGTTACTTTTTCCTTCCCTTATTCATTTTGAATGCACCTCTGCAACCATTCTACACGCCTTTTCTGTATATAAATGACTCTAAATCTCGTACTTGTCTGTGTTAAGTTTTTTAAACCAATATAATATTAATTCCAGCAAGCATTTGCTTCTCACATAGCCCCTTTAATGGCCAGACCTAAGTCATTATTATACCACAAAGAAACTGGAGTAGATGAATGGAATGGTTTCCTTTAGCATGCAAGACTAACTCCAATAGCTAATGGATTGACCACTAACTTTGGGGTCCTTGTTGTAAAGCTCTTCAATGCCTCACCAGGGGTAGTAAGATCTATATAAATGCAATGTCAAGTCCATTTAATAGAGGCTAGCTTTTACACCTTTATCACTCACTGGAAATAATTTGAGTGAAACAAAAGGAGTATCACATATAAGTACAACAGTGACATGAGAAAGTGTACAACGTTAAAAGCAAAGAATTGTACAAAACATGAGAATAGAGAATGGGAAGAGGCTTAAAGTAACCAAACAGGGTACGGGGAAGTGGTGACATGGGTTCTGAGGGAAGGAGGGAGTAAAGGGGGTCATAAATATAGCTTGCAGATGTAAACAAGCATTGGCAAAGCCCGCAGGTCAGTTTTTTAAGGCACAGTGCTTCTTTGTTCAGTGTTTGTTTAGTTGGCTGACTGAGGTGATGATGAATAAGCAGCTGAGGGCTCAAATGGAGGGGGGATTAAAGGGTGAATGCATGTGTGACTAAAGGGGCAAGGGAAGTGTGTGGGCCACAGTAAGGCTGAGGCAGTGGGGCCGGAGTAAGAGACAGGACCTTGAATGGGTGAGTTACGGACTGCATGGGTGTAATAGTGACGCCATGGTTGGATGTGTGGCTTCATGAATTCTTTAGTGGATGAATGGGGGGGTGGGTGGAGTCTGAGTAAGAGAAAGGACAGTTAATGGGTGATGAGGGTTCTATGTAGGGTTTTACGTATACAGGAAGAATGGCGCTCTATACTGGTAGCGGTGAGGTAGGAAATATACAACACAAATAGTCCTGTGCTACTAGGTCAGAGGAAACCCAAAATAACCCCTGAAAGGAGTGGCAAGGGCCCACTTGGTAAATGAAACAAAAGTCCTGTGGACACGTTAGGTTCGTAATAATAAATGTCAATGAGAAACATTATAAGGTTCAAGCAGGAATGAAGACCGGGTCAACCCCAGTAGACGTTTCATTTTTTTGGGCGAAATGTATTAAAACCTTCTTCAGAAGGGAAACCTCAAAGGAAAAACCAGCCGACAAGTGTTTCGTCAATCGGGCAGTCGCCCGTGACTCCTCAGGGCTAAATGTTACGCATTAAGCATGGGATCGTGTGACCGGTGATAATTCCAACCCGGCCAAATCGGGTTTTGCAAGCAAGGGAGGGCCAGTAGATTCACGGATGGATGAGGGGAAACGAGGGGAGGACAGATGTCACTTCCCTAGGTAGCAGCTCTTTCCGCAACCGGAAAGAGCAGCAATCCTACTTCTCCTGGACTGTTAAGAAATCCCATGTGACGGTTGAACCCGCCCCTCATTCCTCGTTGCTGCTACCTAGGGAAGTGACATCTGTCCTCCCCTCATTTCCCCTCATCCAGCCATGCCACTACTGGCCCTCCCTTGCTTGCAAAACCCAATTTGTCTGGGTTGAAATTCTCACCGGTTTATCGCCTTCCATCATCTCCCACTAATTAAGTACCTCCCAGTAATGCTTCGCTCCAGATCACCCTGTTTTCTGGCAAACATTATATGTCTCTTAATATAGAAGAGATAGCCAAAGAAAAGTTCTGTGCGCAGGGAGGTCAAAATATGATCAAACTCGTGGAGCTATATTGAGACATATCCGACTAGTCTGATGCTAATAGACCAGCAGCATGTTACCACAACTTCCCATGACCTGTTCCTCCTCTTCAAGAAGTCAATTTGGGAGTAGAATGCACAACAAATCAGGCTATTTCCTTCACATCTGACACTTATTACACAGACGAATGCACTCTCCGTTGAAGTTTGGGTTGCTGAAGTTGGCCATCTCAGCATTTGTGTAAGGGGGGGAGGGAGGGGAGGGAGGGGGGGGGGGAGGGCGTCCAGCTACAAGACATAACAAGTACAGAACATCATTAAATATACACATCTAGGATAAGTAACTACACTAAAGTACATATGCAAGGCTATTGGCCATGTGGCCTTTCAGGAAGTAAGTGTTCCGATGACACAGTTGACATGTCTGGATGATACACATTGGTAAGGCTCGCTGAGTCATACATGAGAAAGTCTTACACATGCACCTGTTGGCCATTTTGCACAACCACATGCTGTGTGGCATCACTACCTAACTACACACACATGTAGCTGAGTTGGAAGGTGCTATGCTCCTACACAATTCACACACTATACTTGGGTAATGGTATCCGGAGCCCGTCTGTAAAGCAAACACCAGTAAATAGTTTGGTTACAGACATCTGTAATCATACATACTGGTCCACACTAACTTGTGTGCTCTACCTATCAGTGCTGCTGAGTGCAGTCATTGTACACTTATATTCCATGCATCCATAAGCCTAGTGCAATAGATAAACCTAGGTAAGCTAAACCGTGTAAGCCATGGCAGACAACATAAATGCTAGATAATCAGGGGAGGTATGCCAAGGAGTATCAATGGCACATCACTATGGTACTCCTTCACAGGACTCTCGCACAGCCGCATCATATATTACTACGTTGTAAGAAGGGAATGACAGCTGTGCAAGGGCCTTGTAAATCATGACATGGGTACTGTTATGCACAATCAAACTGGAAATGACAAATGGCTGTACAGGAAATAGCATATTTGGAGCACGTATGCACTACCCGCCATGTAAACCCATGAAGTTTCAGGACAAGCATGGCCATGAATATCGACTCCATGCTTCCCTGGGAGGCATTTTGCTCACCTGCAGTAATGATAATAGTGAGGGCCACACTCGCATGGAAGGAACTGGTGCGCATATGGTTCATGCACTACAAGAATGGAATTTTCCCATTTTGCATGTGCATAACACAACTCATCATAGTGAGCCATACTTTGTTTTAAAAAAAAAAAATCATTTTCATCCGGTTATAATACACTCTGTAAAGGCAGTTCAATTGTACATTATTCTTGTCCTGTATCGGTGCATATATTCATATAGTGTTCAGGACAGGCCTGACTTAGCTCTGACATTCAAAACACAAAGGAGCTAAGAGGGGAAAATGGACAGGGAATAGGTAATGGTATGCATGATTAGCTACCAGCCTTTTTTTATCATTTAAGAGCACACTTTCACCGCCCTATGAATAAAATTGGTTAAGGGACTGGTGTGCAGTGTGTGTTTTTAGCACTTAGTTATTTGTGTTTGTTTGTCACCAGCAGAATTTTCTGCACTTCACTATTTGTCACTTTATATGTTGTTTGTTTTGGACACTACTTTTCTTTCCTCTCACTTTTCTTTGAGAAGCAAGTGATCACCGATGATGAGACAGGGGCCTGTCTGGAAATTTCATACCAGTTACCCCGTTGGTGGTGTTTCCGTGAGGGGTCATTTGCTTCTCGCACATATTTTCTCACGATTATGAGGAATGTCTAATTTTTATAGTGGACGTATGTGATCAACTTTTTGTTGGCTCATTGTGAGTGGATGTTCTGAGGTGTTGCCGGGGAGAACAGGTGTTTTAATTCGAGCGTAGCATAAGTGCAGTACCTCCTTATAAAGTTTATGAGAGCGTAGTGGGGATAAGGTGTCCATTAGACTCCCCTGGTTGTCACTATTATAATAGCACGCTATCGGACTGGGTCTTTGTTTTGAAATATACTGACTCAGCTCTGAGCCAGGCGACCACTGGTTATATATTTCCTACTATTAAGTCAGAGAGTTCGAATTGAGTGACATTGATGAAGAAAAAAAAAATTCCAAGAACACAAATCCCCTCCCACCTCCCCTGCTGACAGGCTCAGAAAGGACAAGTTTGTACTGACTGGGTATTGCATGTCTGGTTGACCTTGTAGTCACATGGGTCGGGTTAATAGTGAGTATGGAGAGGGGGTCTCACATCTACAGATACGGGGTCCCTGGGGAATTACTGTTGACACCCATGGGGGAAGATCTCAGTTTTGAACATGCGGGGGGCTCACGCAGAAGTGCAGCGCTACCCCTAGGGGTCGAATGTGTCAGAAGCTTTGAATGATTCTAATAGGGTATCCCAGCTCATGGCTAAAGGCGTGTACCAAAGCCCTCTGAGGTCTTCTCTGCGAATAGCTACACTTTCCGCTATCCCCCACTTTTCAACTTCTTCCTTCCAGTATTCCATCTTGGGGGGTGATGATCATTTCCATCTCCTTTTGATGCCTCTTTTCACTAGGTTAAGAGCTAGGTCTGCCAATTTGGCTTGTGCCTTGTGTCCCTTTCGTCGCCTGTATCAATCAATCAATCATAACACTTGCCTTGAGACCCTCCGGGTGAGTAGCGCGCTATACAAATGCTGTGATTGAACTATTAGCGTCAGCTCAAGAAAGAATTGGAGTGAGGACAAGGTAAAGTCACCCCGATACACAAAAGTAAAAGAAAGGTGGAGATGTTATTTGGATTGCTGTGATATTATCAGAAAGAGGGGAGATATTCCTGAACCCTGATGGCTCGAATGGGAAAATAGAATACCTTGTGTTTTACCCACATTTGAAGGTGAACCAAGAAAAAGCTACAAAATAAGGCCCTTAATGCATCTAAAAATGTAGCCTGCCTAAGGTGGCAAGGTACATTTCGAGGGAGCTTTTTTTAAACAAGCATTGGCATAGCCAATAGGTCTCGCTTTTGGGACCTTATAAGTATTTAGTTATGCAGCACAATATCCTTGGTGCAACAACATCAACTGTTGCATGGCTAAAACCTTATAAGGTCCTAAAGGCGAGACCTATTGGCTATGCCAATGCTTGTTAAGCAATTGACATTGAATGCTACTGCTGCCTCACTGAATCGACCAGAGCACATCAGCCACCTCATGGCACTAGAAAAGGGCATACTTACATTCTGGAGATCAATAGCTGGAGTAAACAGGGTTTGCAAAGTGCAGCAATGGACTAGCGCTTACAACCCTAGACAATACGTTTGGGGTTTTTCCATTCCACGGCCTGAAAACTTAAATTAATTCGCCCCTACTGCCTACCACGGATAACAAGCATTTGCAATGCAATAGGTCGCACATTTACGCGAGTTTAAGCTATTGGCATTGTAAATGACAATGCCTTTTTTATGTTTTAAAAACGAAAACAAAAATAAAAGGCATTGTTATTTACAATCTCAATAGCTCAAACTCGCCTATATGCGAGACCTATTGCATTGCAAATGCTTGTTGTATGTCTGTCACGGGAGCTCCGCTTAAGTATTTATTTGCTGCTTTGAAATGTTTTAATGCTTATCTTCGCTTAGTGTCCTGGTCACTAGCATGCAGCCCATACATTTAGAAGTTTCACAGTTCCATTACAAGTTCAGTCAGTATCACTTGTTTTCTTCCACTGTTTATTTTGTATTGAGGTGGCACTACCCTATAGGAAATGTCTATTCGTCGGGTTCTGGAGAGATCAGAGAGACTGTTACTTGTTCTCAGATAAATTACGTTCAGCACTCCAAATGTATTTTCCAAGTGATAGCAAAGGAGGCCCGAGTGATCAGAAGGGATCAAATAGGAAGCATCTACGTTTTAACTTCAAGAAGGACACTGACAATATAAACAAATCAAAGTTTTTAAAACAAAAAACCTTTTAGATCAAGCTCAACATATTCAAAGTCTCGGTCAGGAGAACTGATTTGGCTGACTTTCCTTTTCAGTTGCCTCTCTACCCCGGTCTTCAGACGGACTGTGCGTGGCGTGATGTCCTCACAGCAGGGTGCTCCACAGCCTGACGCAACAAATGTACAAGAAAGGCGTGAAGGGGTGTTAACTATCTGCAATGTTTTTGCACACATGGTACTTTATATAACACAACTTTATATCTCTTTATTGTTCACCATATGCATGTATGCCTTCCTATGTAGTTATGTATCTCTGTCTGTATTACTTTATTCCTGCTGTAGAAATAAAACTGTATGAAAAAACAGAAAACCTGGCCACCACTTTTAAAGGCTGCTATTTGTTTTTAGCAGACTAAGGATCAATGCATGTAGTCACGGCACCTTACTGCACTACTTAGCATTGTTTTACACATTTTATACAACCATTTCAATAGAGCATTCAAAAGATCAATTTTTAAATTTTAAAATAAAGTTAAAACATACATATAAACAATAACGTGTAGATCAAACGAGATGTGAAAGTTGTGTACAAAATGTTCCAAGCCATTGCACCAGTCCGTGTTAGTTGAATGTAAGCTCTCTCAAAAACAAAAGGACCTTGGGGCAGATTTATGAGTTCTGGCGCATCTCTGCAAATCAGCAGGGATGCGCCAGAACTGATGCGTCACGCAATTCCCTCCTTGCGGCACCACAGATGCGCCGCATTTACAATGCGGCGCACCATGGTGCAAGGAAGGGCAGATGCGTGACGCATCTTGTGGTGTACGGGCGGCTCATTGTTGGAGTAGCGTTGCAAGTGCGACGTAACTCCTGCAATGTACAGAGGCCACCCATACATAACGTGGTGCGTCACTCCTTACGGCTGCTTCAAGCAGGCGTAAGGATTTGACGCAGAAGCCTCGTAAAACTGACTCAGTGAAATCTTGTAGATTTCACTGCGTCAGTTTTACGGGGCTTTCCTACGAGGGAACGCCCACCCTGCGACAGAACGCCCACATGAAACCTGACGTAGGTTTCATGTGGCGCAGGGCTTCACAACGTGACGCATCTGCCTAGATGCATCACGTTGTAAATAGGTCGCAGGGATGCGCCACGTTTCCGCGCCATTGTGTGACGCAACGGCGGCGTAAACGTGGTGCAAGTCCGTCATAAATCTGCCCCCTTATACTTTGCTTCTATTTTGAGGCGAGCAGTCTATGGGGGAAGAACAAATTGAAGTCTCTAAGGGGGTGTTTGTACTAGCAAACCCTCTCTAGAGTCATGTGGGATTACTATGCCTCATAGGAAAAAGGAAAATGCTGACGCGTTTCGAAGGATTATCGTCAGGGCTGAACCACGGTGCAATCTGTTCTTCAGTTGAGGATGTGCAGTCTGTTTGCCTAGCTGTTTCTTCAAAGCATCATCGGTGTGTCTGGTATTCTAACTTGTGTGTTATTTCAAATGATGTCTCCAATCGTTGTAAGGCACTGTTGAGTTAAAGAAGTGCCAGCCGGTACTTCTGTGCCTTTAATATGGGTGTTGTGAAACAGATTCTCTGTGCTTGAAGGGTCGCTGTTTTCAACCTCTGGTATCTTCAATTAATCGGCGTCTGCCTACAAAGTTTGGCGCTCAGTGCCCGTGTGTAAACCTTTTGGTTTTTCATTTCTTCTTCTGTCGCTGGTTGAATCGGCTACCTCTTCAAAATAAAACTAGCATTTGCATTGCAGTAGGTCTCGCATTTACGTGAGTTTGAGCTATTGGCATTGTAAATGACACTGCTTTTTATTTATGTTTCGGTTTCTAAAACCTAAATAAAAGGCTTTGTCATTTAGTCAAGTCAAGTGAAAGAAATTTCACCCGGAGGTCTCATGGAGCTAGCGTAAAACTCCAATGGAGCTGGAGGTCGGATAAAGGAACATTATAGATGATCAAATAGCCAGGTTTTTAATTCCTTGCAGAATCGCTTGTGATCTGTGACCGAGAGTAACTGAAATGGAAGTTTATTCCAGAGAGCAGGTGCAAGAAAATAAAAAGATCTACTGCCATTCCTGGCGGTGCAAATTTTACGAGGGGTAAGGAGAGATTTGGTGCTTGACCTGAGCGTCCTATTTGGCTGGCACCAGCTGAATCTTTTTGCGAATTAGCTGGGCCCGTTTCTGTACATGTTCTTGTGCACCAGACAGAGGATCTTGAAGTGGATTTGTTTCCTAATGGGGAGCCAATGGAGAGTCTTCAGACTAGGCGCTGATGGAGACCTCGAAGGGAGGTTTATACAAGTCTGGTGGCAGTATTTTGCAAGACTTGAAGCCTAGAGTAGAGCTCTTCATTGATGGAGGCCAACACAGCATTTCCATAGTCGATACGACTTATGATTAGTCCCTTGACAAGTGGTTCCCTCGATTCAGTTGGGATCCATTGAAAAATGTTATGTAGAGTGCGCATTATTCCAGAACAGGTGCTGATTATATGGTTTTTCATTGACAACTGGTTATCAATCATAACTCCAAGGTTCAGCACCATGGAATTTGGAGATGGACTGGGACCCAAATTCTGGGGCCACCAGTCATTTGACCAAAATGTGTGTGCCCTACCAAAGAGAATGGCCTCTGTCTTGTTACCATTAAGCTGAAGATGGTTGGTGTACATCCAGTTATCGATGTGGGTCATTCAGTTTTTAAAACGGATCTTAGTGTCGGTGGGATCAGGGGCTAGGGTGATCAATAGCTGGGTGTCATCAGCATATGACACCACATCGAAACCGTAGGACCTGATCACTTTGGCCAGAGGTGTCACCTAGAGGTTAAAGAGCATGGGACTTAAATGGAGCCCTGAGGGACTCCCATTTTTACTGGCTGACTGCGGGAGACCAGGGTGTCGATCTGTACAGTGGTAGTTCGGTTGGTTAGATAACTTCTGAGCCAGTCCAGGGCCATACCCCTGACACCCATCTCCCAGAGCCGTTGTTCTAAAATGCTATGGGAGATGGAGTAGAAGACAGCTGACAGATCCAACAGGATAAGCATGGCTGACTGCCCGTTATCCTGGGCTAGTCTAATGTTGTTGACGACCTCCACTAACAAGGTTTCAGTGCTGTGGGCAGCCCTGAATCCAGACTGTGAAGGATCCAGCAATCCGGGACTCTCCAGGTGGGCGGTGAGCTGCTTGTTGACCAAGGACTCAAGTACCTTTCCAAAATCAGAAAGCAAGGAAATTGGATGGTAATTTCTAGGTACCGTGGGGTCAGTAGTAGGTTTCTTCTAGAATGGCCTTGACCCTTGCTGCTTTCCAACTGACTGGGACTACTGCTTGTGATAGTGACATACTAAATAAATCAGTAAGATTTCTAAGGAGCAGGGGGCAATAGGTGGAAAAAAACGGGGTGAAACCGGGTCTCCTGGAGAGACCGATTTGATCTTAGCCAGGGCAGCTGAAACTTTATCTGAGTTAAGCGTCGTGAACTCTTCTAAAGAGGGAAGGTGGGGTTGAAGTTGATGTCAGAGTCATTGGCAACATTTTTTGTGTCATGATGCGGAAAGGAATTGTGGGGCATATTACCAAGGGCTAGTATCACCGCTTTCTCGGCGAATTGTGCCGAGAAAATGGCAATACTGCTAGAGCCCTATTAACAAGGGCACGTTATAGCCTGGCCCAAGCCCACTTTGCATGTCGGCGATAAACATCGCTAATGACATGCAAAGTGGGCGTTCCCACGTCCAACCACATGAAAAATGTGGTTGGAGGTGGGAACACCCTATTACCAATGAAGGCGATGGGAGGAAAAGACCTGCGATAAACTCATTTATTGCAGGTCTCCCAATGCCTGCTCTGACCAGGCGTTAGGCATTGTTAACATGGGGGTGTGGATCATAAAGCTGAATCCAACCCCCCATATTATCAAGGCCCACATTAGCGCATGCTTTCATGCGCTAATGTGCCATATCGCCGACTATCGCCGGATTTCTATTCGCCTGCCTGATGCGCATTGATAATTGCGTGCTAAAAAGGCAATGAAATCCGGCGATAGCCGGCGATACGGGAATGTGCGTTGTGCGTTTTCCAACGCACTCCTCTGTAACATGCCCCTTTGAGAAGTTGGCCTGATATGTGATGTCCACTATTCTAGTGGGAACACTGTATCAGTCCAAACAACCCTTATGGTGATGGTTGTAAAGTCAACCTTATAGACCAGCTATCCTAGTGGTAGCATGGACAAAGCAGTCTTAGGCTAATACTTCAGAGAGCATGTGAAGCCAATTGTTTTACCTATAATAACCCCTTGAATACCAAATGAAAAGACACCACACAAGGTATATATCAAATATATATGTATTTGTTACTAACACAACCCCTCTGCACTCTTTATGAGGTCAGAGTTCGAGATACAGCACAAGTTACTCAATAAGCATACTATAAGTTGCACAAATACAATTCTGCCCTAGTGGCCTCACGAACCATATACTAAGTAAGTGGTATAAGAACCACTTCAGAACAGGTGAATAGGCCTAGAGCCTAGGGAATCGCTGGGACTACCCTGAACAACCACAGGTTATGTTATGTTATGTTAATAGAAGCTTGTAAAGCGCACTGACACCATAAGTTTCCTGGCGCTGATTATTTTTGATGTTGCTGCAGTGGGCCAGGTTAGCAGGCTTGTACGAATAGCCAAGTTTTAAAGGCCTTTCTAAAGCTCAATAGGTTGCCGCAGGTCTTAATTGTGAGGGGGAGGGAGTTCCAGACCTGGGTGCAAGGAACGAGAACCTGCGGCCTCTCTGCCTTTTCAACTTGATAGTGGGAGTGGTAAGTAAATGAAGATGGGTTGAGCGGAGATTACAGGTAGGGACGTGCTTTATGATCAGACTACTGACAAATTTGGGGCTGTTACAGTGCAGTGCTTTGAAAACTAAGCAGCCTGTCTTGAAGGTAGCTCTTTGTGCTATGGGCAGCCAGTGGAGTTTTTGCAACGAGGGCCTAGCCGATTGCTATCTCGGCTGTTTGCGAATTAGCCTTGCTGCCTGGTTCTGGATCATTTGCAAACGGTTGAGTAAGGTCTGAGGTAGCCCAATGTAAAGGGAGTTAGAGAAGTTTAGGCGTGAGAGCACTAATGCAATCACTACCTGTACATGGGCTGCGTGAGATAGCAGATGGAAAATATTCCTGATTTTGCACAATTGGAAGAGGCTAGCAGAGATCACGGCCCCCACATGTCCTCTGCTAGGATAACTGACTCGGTCGAGTGAGCTGGCTGAAAGCCAGCTTGGTTAGGTTCTAAGAACCCAGAGTTTTCGATGAATTTAGAGAGGCACCTTGCCACATGAGCCTCCAAAATTTTAGCCAGATAAGGTAGGAGGGAGATAGGGTGGTAGTTGGAAGAGTTTGAGGGATCTGCCCCAGGTTTCTTTAAAAGAGGAACTAAAGGTGCATCCTTGAGGGCGCTAGGTACTACGCCCTTGCTGAGGGATTCATTGAGGAAAGGCAGGATACTTTGGGGCAGGGCCAAGAAGATGTCCCTGAGAACAAAAGGAGGGCAACAGTCATTTGGAGAGCCCGACTTGACACGGGTCATGAGTTCTGAGAGAGTGTTGTGACATATATCTGAAAAGTGAGTCAAAGTAGGTGAGTTTATGGATATGTCGTCCGAAGATTCCGTATGGGCGGTGGGGGGAATACTGGCCTTAATAACCGTGATTTTTTCTACAAATAAATTGTTCAAAGAGTTGCACAGCTCTTGAGTGGGGGCCTGACTAAGTTGAATTCTACATTCGCTACTGAGATCATTCACAATTTTAAAAATTTCCCTCGATTTGTTGTGGGCAGTAAGTATTCTCCTTACGGGCTGCCAGGTACAGCAATCTATCTTCCTTAGAGTAACCGAGTCTCCAATTCCTCTCCAGTTGACGAAGTTAAAGTTTTTGGTCCTTTAGGGCGCTGGTGAACCATTTGTGGGCATTGCCATGTCTAGCACGGGAGTATTTGATGAGAGGGCGTGCTTATCACTGGCCACCAATAGCCAGTTCGCAATGTCTATTTCCATAGAGTTAATGTTAGAGTTGGAATCAATAGTGGGAAGGGTTCTGGCTAAGGAGTCAATGAGTCCCTGAGAGTCAAGTTGTTATATCCTGCTCTTCCTCTCTCTTTGTCCCTCCTTAGTGTTAGTGTCTGCTTGTCTATGTCATGCCTCTGTGATGTCATCCATGATTCTACCTGTTGCTGTTCAAGGGATTTATCAATTACCTGGAGGCTGAGCAGGAAGTTATCTGCTCCCGGTGGGGTTTGTTACCATATTACATTCCCACTTGAATGCTGTACCTGACTATCTAATCCCAAGAATAAATATACTACATGAACATTACAACGAGGACCCATCATCTTAATTTTACTGTAACAGGATTGGGCGCACGCTGCTCCACCTCTCAGCTGGATTGCCCCTGTGCATTCTGGGTCATGCAGTTCGTGTGTCTTCGCAAATGAAAAAGAAAGGGTTTGTAAGTGTTTCACCAAGTTTGGTGCAAGTAGGTACTTGGTATCTCCAGGCATCTCTAGACACGAGACTCGACTTGTGTTTCTGGATCAATAGCCTTCATCAGTAGAGATAAGTAATGAGGCTGCTGAGTAGGCTGCCCAACAACAGTCACAGGCTTCGATGCCGTCCGGGCGCGCAGGTGCAGCACAACTAGCTCGTCAGCAAGGGAGACTCATGGGAGCCCGTAAACAGTAAACAGGATTGGGCGCACGCTGCTCCACCTCTCAGCTAGATTGCCCCTGTGCATTCTGGGTCATGCAGTTCGTGTGTCTTCGCAAATGAAAAAGAAAGGGTTTGTAAGTGTTTCACCAAGTTTGGTGCAAGTAGGTACTTGGTATCTCCAGGCATCTCTAGACACGAGACTCAACTCGTGTTTCTGGATCAATATCCTTCATCAGTAGAGATAAGTAATGAGGCTGCTGAATAGGCTGCCCAACAACAGTCACAGGCTTTGATGCCTCCCGGGCGCGCAGGTGCAGCACCACTAGCTCGTCAGCTAGGGAGGCTCACGGGAGCCCTTAAACAGTAAACAGGTTTGGGCGCACGCTGCTCCACCTCTCAGCTGGATTGCCCCTGTGCATTCTGGGTCATGCAGTTCGTGTGTCTTCGCAAATGAAAAAGAAAGGGTTTGTAAGTGTTTCACCAAGTTTGGTGCAAGTAGGAACTTGGTATCTCCAGGCATTTCTAGACATGAGACTCGACTCGTGTTTCTGGATCAATATCCTTCATCAGTAGAGATAAGTAATGAGGCCGCTGAGTAGGCTGCCCAACAACAGTCACAGGCTTTGTTGCCTCCCAGGCGCGCAGGTGCAGCACCACTAACTTGTCAGCTAGGGAGGCTCAGGGGAGCCCTTAAACAGTAAACAGGATTGGGCGCATGCTGCTCCACCTCCCAGCTGGATTGCCCCTGTGCAATTGCCCCTGTGCATTCTGGGTCATGCAGGTGATACACTTTGAACTTTCCGGATCCTTGTGCTACTCGCACTACTAATACCAGAATGCTGAGGGGCGATCCGGTGGAGAGGCCAGCAGTGTCGCGCCCATCTTTGTTCTCTACTTAAGGGCTTTTGCAAGCCTCCAAAGCCAACGGGCTTTTTGGGAAACGCACCTGCGTGCCGAGCAGGCAACGAAGCCCTTGACGGATCTACGGACGCTTTCTTCACCACCCCTGAACTTTATCTCTACTGATGAGGGATATAAATCCCGAAACCCGGGCCATGTCTCGGGTCTAGAGATTATCGAACTTTCTAGAACTGATTTGCACCAACCAAGGTGATACACTTTGAACTTTCCGGTTCCTTGTGCTACTCGCACTACTAATACCAGAATGCTGAGGGGCGATCCGGTGAAGAGGCCAGCAGTGTCGCACCCATCTTTGTTCTCTACTTAAGGGCTTTTGCGAGCCTCCAAAGCCGACTGGCTTTTTGGGAAACGCACCTGCGTGCCGAGCAGGCAACGAAGCCCTTGACGGATCTACGGCCGCTTTCTTCACCACCCCTGAACTTTATCTCTACTGATGAGGGATATAAATCCCGAAACCCGGGCCATGTCTCGGGTCTAGAGGTTATCGAACTTTCTAGAACTGATTTGCACCAACCAAGGTGATACACTTTGAACTTTCCGGTTCCTTGTGCTACTCGCACTACTAATACCAGAATGCTGAGGGGCGATCCGGTGGAGAGGCCAGCAGTGTCGCGCCCATCTTTGTTCTCTACTTAAGGGCTTTTGTGAGCCTTCAAAGCCGACGGGCTTTTTGGGAAACGCACCTGCGTGCCGAGCAGGCAGCGAAGCCCTTGATGGATCTACGGTGGCTTTCTTCACCACCCCTGAACTTTATCTCTACTGATGAGGGATATAAATCCCGAAACCCGGGCCATGTCTCGGGTCTAGAGATTATCGAACTTTCTTGAACTGATTTGCACCAACCAAGGTGATACACTTTGAACTTTCCGGTTCCTTGTGCTACTCGCACTACTAATACCAGAATGCTGAGGGGCGATCCGGTGGAGAGGCCAGCAGTGTCGCACCCATCTTTGTTCTCTACTTATGGGCCTTTGCGAGCCTCCAAAGCCGACGGGCTTTTTGGGAAACACACCTGCGTGCCGAGCAGACAACGAAGCCCTTGGCGGATCTACGGCGGCTTTCTTCACCACCCCTGAACTTTATCTCTTCTGATGAGGGATATAAATCCCGAAACCCGGGCCATGTCTCGGGTCTAGAGATTATCGAACTTTCTAGAACTGATTTGCAACAACCAAGGTGATTAAGTATGGGCGTAAAATCCGCTCCGCTCGCGGATTTTGCGAATTTTCGCGAAATATGCAAACCGCGAGATTCGCGGATTTACCGCAAAATCCGCTAAATTCGCACGCAGCGGATTTTTTTTCTGGGTGATACAATTTTTGCGGCGCGCGGCGTTCATCAGCGTTTGCCGAGTTGTTTTTCTCGATATTTTGCGAGTGCTGCGCCATTTTGGATCTTGCTGCGGGATCCCGCGAGAATTTGGCGAGCGCGATTACTTAATCGCGGCTTGCCAACTTGCACAGCAAGAGTTTGTCAACGCGAGTACGCCGTGATCACGTATCGCGGGACTTCGCAATTGCGAGCTTGGAGATGCGGCGAGCAGCAACAATCTCGCATTCGCGAAAATATAAAATTTGCAATTCTGCACAAGAAATCCACCAGCAAGCAGCATAAACCTTCTGGAAATGATGATTTTTATCTGAATAACTCCTCAGGTTGACATTTGCCTGCACTTTTTTTGCGAGGAGTCCATTTTGGGGAGGGGGGGGGTGGGAGGAAGGAAGTGCCCCACAGTCTTTAACTTCCTGTTCCTGTCCAGCAGGCTCCTCCCAGTGCTTTGTCCATCTCCTGGTCACTTTTCATTTGGATCTGGAGCTGGAAGGATTACTTTTTGTGAATGCTGCTGGATATTTGGATTTGAGGCCTTTTTGACTTTCTTTGGATCACTTTTGGATTAGAAATTTCACAAGTAAGTTTGTTTGGGGCATTACAGATGCTGCAACTACAATTTTGGAATTTTCGATTTTTGGGCTGTTTTGGGGCCTTTTGCCCAGGGGTACTCAGTGGTGGGTGGACTGAGTCTTTCTGTGGGGTGTCTTGAATTTAAACATCATGGAAGGCATGGATGGAATGGGATTGTGCTGATTTTTCAGTGATTTTCGTTTTTTGGGGCTGTACTTGTGGCCTTTTCACCAGGGGTATTGAGTCTTGCATGGGCCTAGTCTTTCTGTGGGGTGTCTTGAACTTAAACATCATGGAGGGCATGGATGGAATGGGATTGTGCTGATTTTTCAGTGTTTTTCGATTTTTGGGGGTGTTCATGGGGAGGGACAGGCCATGTGGCTGGGGGCCATTTTGAGTGCTGCTACAGGCCCTGGCCATGTGCTGGGAGGCAAGTGGCCATTTTGAATGCAGGCATTGTTGTTAGGCCTGCAACCATTTTGCCTACTTTTCAACCTTTATGCCCAGGGGTAGTGAGTCTTGCATGGGCCTAATCTTTCTGTGGGGTGTCTTGAACTTAAACACCATGGAGGGCATGGATGGAATGGGATTGTGCTGATTTTTCAGTGATTTTCGTTTTTTGGGCCTGTACTTGTGGCCTTTTCACCAGGGGTATTGAGTCTTGCATGGGCCTAGTCTTTCAGTGGGGTGTCTTGAACTTAAACATCATGGAGGGCATGGATGGAATGGGATTGTGCTGATTTTTCAGTGATTTTCGTTTTTTGGGGCTGTACTTGTGGCCTTTTCACCAGGGGTATTGAGTCTAGCATGGGCCTAGTCTTTCTGTGGGGTGTCTTGAACTTAAACATCATGGAGGGCATGGATGGAATGGAATTGTGCTGATTTTTTAGTGTTTTTCGATTTTTGAGGGTGTTCATGGGGAGGGACAGGCCATGTGGCTGGGGGCCATTTTGAGTGCTGCTAAAGGCCCTGGCCATGTGCTGGGAGGCAAGTGGCCATTTTGAATGCAGGCATTGTTGTTAGGCCTGCAACCATTTTGCCTACTTTTCAACCTTTATGCCCAGGGGTAGTGATTCTTGCATGGGCCTAATCTTTCTGTGGGGTGTCTTGAATTTAAACATCATGGAGGGCATGGATGGAATGGGATTGTGCTGATTTTTCAGTGATTTTTGTTTTTTGGGGCTGTACTTGTGGCCTTTTCACCAGGGGTATTGAGTCTAGCATGGGCCTAGTCTTTCTGTGGGGTGTCTTGAACTTAAACATCATGGAGGGCATGGATGGAATGGGATTGTGCTGATTTTTCAGTGTTTTTCGATTTTTGGGGGTGTTCATGGGGAGGGACAGGCCATGTGGCTGGGGGCCATTTTGAGTGCTGCTACAGGCCCTGGCCATGTGCTGGGAGGCAAGTGGCCATTTTGAATGCAGGCATTGTTGTTAGGCCTGCAACCATTTTGCCTACTTTTCAACCTTTATGCCCAGGGGTAGTGAGTCTTGCATGGGCCTAGTCTTTCTGTGGGGTGTCTTGAATTTAAACATCATGGAGGGCATGGATGGAATGGGATTGTGCTTATTTTTTAGTGATTTTCGTTTTTTGGGGCTGTACTTGTGGCCTTTTCACCAGGGGTATTGAGTCTAGCATGGGCCTAGTCTTTCTGTGGGGTGTCTTGAACTTAAACATCATGGAGGGCATGGATGGAATGGGATTGTGCTGATTTTTCAGTGATTTTCGTTTTTTGGGGCTGTAATTGTGGCCTTTTCACCAGGGGTATTGAGTCTTGCATGGGCCTAGTCTTTCTGTGGGGTGTCTTGAACTTAAACATCATGGAGGGCATGGATGGAATGGGATTGTGCTGATTTTTCAGTGATTTTCGTTTTTTGGGGCTGTACTTGTGGCCTTTTCACCAGGGGTATTGAGTCTAGCATGGGCCTAGTCTTTCTGTGGGGTGTCTTGAACTTAAACATCATGGAGGGCATGGATGGAATGGGATTGTGCTGATTTTTCAGTGTTTTTCGATTTTTGGGGGTGTTCATGGGGAGGGACAGGCCATGTGGTTGGGGGCCATTTTGAGTGCTGCTACAGGCCCTGGCCATGTGCTGGGAGGCAAGTGGCCATTTTGAATGCAGGCATTGTTGTTAGGCCTGCAACTACTTTTCAACCTTTATGCCCAGGGGTAGTGAGTCTTGCATGGGCCTAGTCTTTCTGTGGGGTGTCTTGAATTTAAACATCATGGAGGGCATGGATGGAATGGGATTGTGCTGATTTTTCAGTCATTTTCGTTTTTGGGGGCTGTACTTGTGGCCTTTTCACCAGGGGTATTGAGTCTTGCATGGGCCTAGTTTTCTATGGGGTGTCTTGAACTTAAACATCATGGAGGGCATGGATGGAATGGGATTGTGCTGATTTTTCAGTTTTTTTTATCGATTTTTTTTGGGGTGTATAACTGAACTGATGTTCCTCTGTCTTCCATTACTTTTAGGTGCACAGGACTCAAGAGAACCACCAGTGCCAGGAAGAAGTCCTGCAGCGGTGTGTGTGTGCAGCATAACGTCACGCGACGTCACGTCTGGCCTCAGACAACTCTACAATTCGTGCAACTGCGGCCTGCTGTCTGACCTGCTCTGAAGAAGATGGCCCCAAAAAAAGGTCTCCGTAGCTCCTCTAGCAAGAAAGTTGCTAGTAAGGAGCAGAAGAAGCAAGTTACCAAGGAGGCTGGTGTGCCGCCCGCCGCGTTTTTTGGGAGCAAAAAAAAAAGTACGCCTGCAGCAGCAGCAGGATCTGCTGGGGACCAAGCTGGGAGCAGCACCCCCGCTCCATTGGGTTCAGTGCCTCCACCACCACGCCAACTTAAGTCAAAGCCCTTGAGTGCTTCAGAGGCAGTCAGTGTACTTCTCCAATCACCATCGACCAGTGATGTTGGCTCATCGCAAGAAAGTAGCAGCAATGTCCCTGAATCAACACAGGTTGTTGTAACTCATCTGACAAGTGTTGAACAACCACAGCCGCAACAACAACACCATGTGCAAGTACAAGCCCAAGTACATGTGGAAGGAGAGGCAGCGCAAGGAGATGCGCAAGCAGAGGTGCATGGAGGGTCACAAGTGCCCACAATAGTTGTTCCTCCCGAAGTAGGGGCACATCAGGAAATCGACAATCAAGCCGAGGTATCATTGGACGCCACTCCTCCTGATGATCATTCATTTTCTTCCACATCCCTAGCAAGGAAAAGATCAAGGTTGGTGTCTACATCTTCTTCAAGCCCACCTCCTTCTGATGATACGGATCCCAATTGGGAACCAGCACCACTGCCGTCTGAGAGTGAGGCACACCATGATCTGACAAAGGTACCTAAGCGTAAAAGGAAGGTCGTCGAAAAACTCATAGCTATGGAGTGTGATGAGGCTCAACAAGAAGTGACGCATACTGCTGCTGATGAAGCTCTTCACGACGACGATCCAGTCATCATAATGGTCACTGCAGCCCCAGCGGGCATGCAGCAAAGAGACATTTTGACCCTATCCCGAGAAGCTGCTGAGCGTGATGATGATGTCGATGAGGAGTCAATGGAAACACAACAATCATTGGATTTTGAGTTAACTAGTACACCAACACCTACCGCTTCCATATTTCTTCCTCGCAAGAAGGGACCTCCATCCACCTCGACCTCAATTAGTGGTGGTGAAAGTGTAAAACGTACTAAAGTTCGCAATCCACATCCTCCACTTCATCTGGCATTAGCAGCAGGACCACCACCACCAGTATCGCCGCCTCCTCCGGCCCCCAAAGACATTTCAAGTCTGCAGTTTGGGACTTCTTTAGTGTTTGCCCAAAAACGTAGCCATTTGTAGCATTTGTAAGCTTCGAGTTAGTCGTGGTAAGTTTGGTACCAACTATGGTACCGGAGGCCAGAGAGGTCATCTTGAGAGACAGCACGCTGTCCAATGGTTTGCGCACCTACAGGCGATCAAGGAAGCCCGAATTGCACGAAATGAAAACGTTGATGTTTCATCTGATGATGACAAGGAGGAAGAAGACGTGTCAAACACTTCACTTACACCCAGTACCCCTGTCAGCAGCACACCACATGTGAGCCACACTAAGAGTGTGGGAGAGAGTGAGACACCAATGCGAAAAAGTTCATCAGCGAGCGTAACTGGGTCGAAGATATCATCATCATCATCCCGTAAATCCTTGGTCCAGGGCAACATTAAAAAGATGTTGTTTACAGAAGCGCAATATGAACGCAACCACCCACTGACGCGTCTGTATAACACTAAGCTGGCTAAAATGCTAGCTCTGGACCTTCTCCCTTTTTCTTTTGTAGAAGGGGTTGGTTTTCAAGAATTAGTGGCAGCGCTCTGCCCTAAATGGAAGGTTCCCAGCCGGTTCTATTTTGCCCGAGTTGCGGTTCCAGCACTACATGAAGATGTTCTGGAGGTGATTGGGGCAGCTTTGCAGAAGAGTGCTGTTCACACTATACATCTGACAACAGACATGTGGACCAGTGGCGCAGGCGCTGATTACATGTGCAGCACTGCACACTGGGTCTCTTTTTCAGGGGCTAAAGCAAAGCTAAACACAGGTGTTGACCCGGACATTGTTTTTAAAGCTGCTCGGAAACATGCAACACTAGCCATGTTTGGTTTGGAGAAACGTCACACAGCAGAAAACATTTTGGATGTCTTTAACACAAAGGTCCTTAAGTGGCTGTCCCCAAAAAAACGCCAGGTTGGTTATGTTTCCACGGACAATGGCGCCAATATAGTTAAGGCCATGAGGCTGGGTGAGTATTTCAGAGTGCCGTGTTTGGCGCACTGTATAAACCTGGTTGTCCAAAAATTCTTGGGTAATAAAGACAGTGCAGCGTACAGAGTATTGGACACCTGCCGAAAAATGTGCAACCATTTCAGCCATTCTTTTAAGGCCCGGAAGCAGCTGAGGAGCCTGCTATATCAACGTCAAATGCCAGTGAAAGCACTCATCCAGGAGGTGGTAACACGTTGGAACTCAACCTTCTACATGCTTGAGCGTCTGTATGAGCAGTATACGGTACTCGATCACTATTTCTTAACAGAGGGTACAGCTCAGAAGGAGGACCTGAGGATGGGTGCGGCGCAATGGAACATAGTTCAAAGCCTGACACGCATGCTTCGTCCTTTTGAGTTCTTCACGCGTGCAGTCAGCAAGGAGGACTGTAATTTGGGAAAGCTATCCCATTGTTGTACATGCTGGAGCACCAACTGAAGGAGGTGTGTTCTGTGTTTGAAAAAGATGTAAAAAACCAAGACTCTTTTGTTCTGGCTGAGAAATTATTAGAGCTCCTACAAGGTGATGAACGTCTTAAAATGATCCACTCAGAACAGCATTACATTTGTGCTACTATTCTGGATCCATGCTACAAAAAGGCGCTGGCAGGCCAAGCATTCTTTCCTTTTGATGATGAACATGTTCCAAAGTACAAACGTTGGCTAGCCTTGTCAGCCACGAGGTTTGAAAGAGAACGGCAGAAAATTGAAGGAAAAGGCAGTACATCAGCATCAGCAGGCCATCCCCAGTCAAAACAATCCACTTCTGCACCTGTGGCTGTGGCACAAGTGACCTCTCAGCCATTAAAGACACCGGCAACCGGATCATCTGCACCAGACACAACAGAAACATTGGAGGCTGAAGAGGATTGGTTAGCTCGGCTTGGGTTTGGTTCTCAAAAGGTCACAGGCACAGCAACAGCTAAGCAAAGTGGAGGAACCTTGGATGAGGACCTTGAGTCGATGGTGAAGGACTATCTGAATGACTCAACAGAGGTCTATGTTAATGCTGACCCATTGGCGTATTGGCATGGGAGAAAAGAATTGTGGCCACAGCTCACCAACCTGGCTTTAAACTACTTGTCTTGCCCACTCGCAAGCGTGTCTTCTGAACGTGTTTTCAGTGCTGCTGGTGGCATTGTAACTTCCAAACGGAGCCGCCTCTCGCCCAAAAATGTGGAGAGGTTAACAATGATCAAGATGAATCAGCACCTCATACCACCAGATTTCAGAGTACGAGAAAGCGCGCCGGATGAAGACGAGGTGGCCAGCAACATAGATGAGGGAATTTCTACTATGTCAGGTGACACTGAGCTCACCCTGCCTGAATTCGCAGAGTATGATGACAAAGCCTTATTCTTATTCCTGGACCGTGATACCGAGCCCTGAAAATGAGACCACGAATCAATAACTTTCTTTTTCGTCCTTATTCACTTTTATTCCTGTGTGTCTGTCTTTCTTTGTTGTGCACAGTTAATATAATTCAAACTTTAATCAGATAATCACAAAAACAAGCCCATCAGCAGAACTGTCTTCACTTGTTTGCTAATTGATTTGAAGGTGCCGCAGTCTGCATTCCTGGGGTTCACAAGTTCACAAGAACATGCTCCTCTACCCTCCTCCTCCAGACTCCTATTTCCATCAAAGCAGAGGGCTGGTTTACGCCCAATGAAGAAAGACTCAGCACTTGTGGGGGTGTTGTTCTACCTCTTTGCAGGTGAGTTGACGGCTCTGGGGCCATTGCTGGGAAGCTCTAAAAGTGGTTTGGACCAAATTCGAGGCGCAAATTTTTTAGTGTTTTTGCTGACTTGCTTGCCTTTGTGGTGCTCCTAGGGGGGGTTCCGTCTGTTTGTGGGTGAGTTTCGGGGTCTGTCAGCACTGCTGGGACACTCTAATCTTGATTGCATTTGCTTTTCAGGAAATCCGTGGTGGCAACCCCGACTTATGGCCTAGCTACGCAGCGCGTTTGGACCGAAGGCAGAGAAATATTGTAAGTAGATGTTGCTTTTGGCCTGTTTGGGGGTGTTATGCTTTTTGGCGGGTGGGTTGGCGGGTCTTGGGCCATTCCTGGGAAGGTCTAATACCGGGTGGAAGTGGTTGGGACAAAATCCAGGCCGATTTGTTTTTTTGCTATTTCTGACATTTTGCTCAATGTAGCGTTTTCGGGGGGCCGGTTTGGGGGGCTTCCTGGTGTTTGTGGGTGGGTTTCGGGGTCTGGGAGCACTGCTGGCTATGGATACTTTACATTGCAAGAGGTTTGAAGCAAATCCATGGTGGCAGAGGGGAGTTAGGGCCTAGCTGCAGAGCGCGCGCGGAGTGATTTGGGAAATTTGGGAAAAAATGACTCTGGGCCATATGTATCATACTATCGTTTTGCGAATTCCAAATAGCGAATTTTAAGGAATTGCTATTTGGAAATCGCAAAACGGTATGTATGTAAATAATCGCTGTTTTTTAGCGATTTCCAATAATTCCTTATTTGCGAATTCGCAAGTTGCGAATTCGCAAATAATGAATACATCCCATTCATTTCTAAGGGCCTCTTGGCCCATAGAAATGAAAGGCAAAATTGCGAATAGCAATTTGCTAATCGCAAATTTTGCGAATTTTTCAGGGTGCAGGGGTGTCTCAAGAACACCTTGCTGCACCCCTGAAAATGACATGTGTGCACATATGGCGCACATACATGCGTCACATGGCACCTTTGGTTTTTTTTAAAAATCCTTTTTTAAAAGAATTCGCAATTTACCACCAACTACAAGTTGGTGGTAACTTGCGAAATATTATTCCAGAATCGCAATTTTTAAATATTTCATACATATCATTTAGGAAATCGCATTTTGCGATTTCCTAAATGCTTGTGCAATGTTAAGGAATCGCAACATTTGCGATTCCTTAACATTTGCGATGCGATAATTTCATACATCGCATTTCACGTTTTTCTTGTCGCAAACGCTGCGAATTTCCGATTCGCAGCGTTTGCGACAAGAAAAACGCTTCATACATATGGCCCCTAATCCCCATTTTTGTACTTTTGCTCTTTGGCTGTTTGGGGGTCTTCTACTCGTTTTCTCTTGGGTTGACGGCTCTGGGGCCATTGTTGGGAAGCTCTAATACCGGATAAAAGTGGTTTGGACCAAATCCGAGGCGCAAATTTTTTAGTGTTTTTGCTGACTTGCTTGCCTTTGAGGTGCTCTTAGGGGGGGTTCCGTCTGTTTGTGGGTGAGTTTCGGGGTCTGTCAGCACTGCTGGGACACTCTAATCTTGATTGCATTTGCTTTTCAGGAAATCCGTGGTGGCAACCCCGACTTATGGCCTAGCTACACAGCGCGTTTGGACCGAAGGCCGAGAAATATTGTAAGTAGGAGATGTTGCTTTTGGCCTGTTTAGGGGTGTTATGCTTTTTGGCGGGTGGGTTGGCGGGTCTTGGGCCATTCCTGGGAAGGTCTAATACCGGGTGGAAGTGGTTGGGACAAAATCCACGCCGAAAAGCCTTTTGGCACTTTTTGTAACTTAGGGTTTGTTAGCCCTAGCAGCAGGATTGCATGTGTTTCGGGGTGTTGTACATTTTTGCAACTGAGTTCTGGGGTCTTAGAGCACTCGTGAGAATGTGTAATTTTGGTTGCAAGTCATTTGAAGAAAATCCTGGGTGGGAAAGGGGGGATTTGGCATAGTTAAAGAAAGCCTTTGCCACTACTCTTAACTTAGGGTTCGTTAGGGTTAGCAGTATTTCTATTGCATGTGTTTGGGTGGGGGGGTTTTCGAGTCTTGGAGCGATGCTGGCTATGGATACTTTTACTTGGTTGCTTGCAAGTGGTTTGAATGCAATCCACGGTGGGTAAGGGGGTATTTGGGCCTACTTTTACTTTCAAAGTACGTTTTGTCACCAGTTTTCTGCTAGGCCTCGTTTTTTCCGATTTGATTGGGGGTCTTCTACATTTTTGCGACTGGCTTTAGTAAGGTCTTGGTGAGAGCACTGCTGGGAAGATCTAATTTTGTTCTAAAACACAGTTTACAGTACACCTAGCTTGAGGGGAAAGATCCGCTACATTAATTTGCCCATACTTATTTATCCTTCAAAAGGTGACTCAGACAGAGTACGCACTGTCAAAAATATTGTACTGTCTACTAGGAAAAGCAAAGTGTGACTTTTTGCACTCCACAGCCTACATACCTTATATTTATTTATCAGTGGTGTTGTAATATATCACTTCCTGTTTTTCGTTGAATAATTACAGGCCGGGTTTCAGTCTGTGCAATGGGGAAAAAAGGATGGAGTCAGGCTTCACATTAGCGAGCCGCAATTCAGCATCCGCCAGGCAGGCAGTGGACAGGGCGTCTTCTGGTCAACAACCTTGATGGACGAAGCGTGAGATGGAATGGAGGAGTGCCGCTAATAAGAGGATTTTTTTTCTGCATGCAACTTACTTACCAAATTCAACAGGACAACTACAACAACATACAGATACAGTATCCATTGTGTTTTTCTATGACTGTGACTGCATTTCTTGGATCTCTCTCTGCTTCTAAATTGATCCCTTAACACATCACTTAGTCCACTCCACTATCACATCTGCACCACACATAGTCATTTGTAAGTGCTCCTACGTAATTCGCAAGTCGCAGCACGCCCCAGCCCGTAGAGGACTGGGATGGCCCCAATGATGAAGCATGTCACCAAGGGGCAACCCTGGTGAGTGAGGGGACACCTAGAAAAAGAGCAATTTCTCCTTTTCTATCTACTACACCTTCCAGAACAACCCCATTGAGTGTTGTGAATGGATTTGTAGTGACCAGCAAGGCTCTCAGGTATCTGGCAACAGAGACCTTATGTTGCATATAGTTATCAATAATTCCACACACGCCCTGTACTGTCGCATTCTTTCTTCCACAGTTGTCGAAAGTACTACTGACTTTTCACTGACATGCATGCAGTAGTGCATGCACTTTCAAAGATTGATGGATAGGTTTGTACCCAAAGATTTGTTTATGTTCAATTGTTTGTCCATGCTGTGCTTTTTTTACAGGGTGTCTTCTGGTGGTGACCAACATCGATGGACGAAGCGTCAGCTGCAATGGAGGAGTGCCGCTAATAAGAGGATTTTTTTTCTGCATGCAACTTACTTACCAAATTCAACAGGACAACTACAACAACATACAGATACAGTATCCATTGTGTTTTTCTAGGACTGTGACTGCATTTCTTGGATCTCTCTCTGCTTCTAAATTGATCCTTTAACACATCAATTAGTCCACTCCACTATCACATCTGCACCACACATAGTCATTTGTAAGTGCTCCTACGTAATTCGCAAGTCGCAGCACGCCCCAGCCCGTAGAGGACTGGGATGGCCCCAATGATGAAGCATGTCACCAAGGGGCAACCCTGGTGAGTGAGGGGACACCTAGAAAAAGAGCAATTTATCCTTTTCTATCTACTACCCCTTCCAGAACAACCCCATTGAGTATTGTGAATGGATTTATAGTGACCAGCAAGGCTCTCCGGTATCTGGCAACAGAGACCTTATGTTGAATATAGTTATCAATATTTCCACACACGCCCTGTACTGTCGCATTCTTTCTTCCACAGTTGTCGAACGTACTACTGACTTTTCACTGACATGCATGCTGGAGTGCATGCACTTTCAAAGATTGATGGATAGGTTTGTAAAAAAAGATTTGTTTATGTTCACAATTGTTTGTCCATGCTGTGCTTTTTTTTCTTGTCTCACAAAACCTTTCCCAAAAACCCCCGTACCCATCCATTTTTCAAACCCTAACCCTCTTCCCCCGGGCTGTGTGGTTTTGATTGATGTGTGACTAAATTACAGCAATAAATCCACACACTTGCTGGGGAGGATAAGGTGATACCAACAGGCTGGTGAAGAAATCCGAGGATATATTCTTACTCTGCTTGACAAAGACCCATGGCTAATGTCAAAGAACTTCAACCGAATTAGTAGTTATACTTTACCATTTGTTAGGCTACAATGTGGCACTGTTCTAGTGTACTGTCACCTGCTATATTCTCTATTGTACCGTTGTATTGCTCAGGAGGACAAACCAGATTTCATTTTCTTTTTTTTCATAGGCATGCAACGACTGTGTCACACCAATAGTACCACCGCTATGATGAAATTTTATCCGCCCAGGATTGCCAACCTTATTCGCTGTTTCCCGTGGAGCCAGCCCTGGGCCTAGCCCTACTTGCAAACAGAAATTACAGGTAAGATAGGCGTTTGGTTGGAGGTAGCATAATGGAGTATTAGGAGAGACGAGAGATTGACGGTAGTACTACTAAAGTCACAGGACTATTCAGGAAAACAAACTTACTGTTAAACCCCCACCCACCAGACTCAAAAGCTGTAAAAAACAGGTATGGTCAGATAAAGTTTAAAAAATTATATGGGGCATATTATCAAGGAGGTTTATCTCCGCTTTTTTGGCTTTAAAAGCCAAGAAAGCGGAGATAAAATTATCTCCCTATTACCTAGCTGCCGCTAACACCAGTTAGTGACAGCTAGTAGGAGATAGCGACCATCTTGGGCCCCACTTTGCATATCAGTGATATTTATCACTAATGAGATGCAAAGTGGGCATGCCAAGATGTTAGAGACTGAAAACAGTCGCTAACATCGCTATCTCCTATTACCAACTTTTGGAGATATTCGCGCTAAGCGGGAATATCTCCAAAAGTTAACACCTGCCCTGAGCAGTTCTTAGCCATGTTATCCAATGGGAGGTGGATAACATCGCTAAGAGCATTAGCTCGCTAATGCATGAATATCGCGGACTTTTCAGCGATATTCATGCTTTGCGGCGATTTTTACCGCATTTGCGTTAAACCTTGGTAATACCAAGGTTTATTTGCGGTAAAAATCGCCGCAGCGCTGCGGTAAATTTTTGTCTCTAACCAAGCAATAGCTATAATTATCGCTATTGCTTGGTAATATGCCCCTATATTTTTATAGCCCTAACAAGATAATCTCCCGCAAGACCCTCCCTAACCCCAACGATTGTCCTTCAAAGTCCCCAAAAAACCCAACTCCCAATTCCCACCCCCCAAAAGTCTCTAAAAAAGGGGCAAGGGACACTATGGCAGGGTGATGTTGCCTTTAGCAGCCAGGGCATCATGCTCCTTGCGGAGGGTGGCAAGTTCGAAGCGGAGGCCCTCCACCAAGTTCTTATAGTTCAGGACCTCCTGCTCCAGGTAGGACAGTCTGAGGGATAAGCGGCACCGGTGTGCCTTGCAAATCCTGTGGGGGGCAGCTGCTGTCTTTGCTGCTCGGCGTTGGCGTTGGGCTTTGGTAGCCCGGCTCCGTACCGCTGGAGCACTGCGCTGCCTGGCAGCCCGCACGGAGGAGGATGCAGCTGTCCCCGTGGACGTTGTTGTTGTACCAGACTGCGTCTCCTCCTCCTCCAGGGCCACCAGCCGCCGATATTCAGCGACAGTGGCATCCAGCCTCCGTTGCCGGGCCATTCGAGCCAGCTCCTTCCTCCTTGATGGTGTCTTGGATTTGGAAGGAGCAACTACATGAAGAAAGAAAGACATAGTCTGTAACCAATGCTCCTTAAGATTAACACAAAATGATTGAGCAGAAAGTTGTCACAGTACAAGTAGCAAATTGAAAGCACAGTACATAACTATTGAGGACAGTCTCTATGTAACCTCTGACTTCTTCATCCTTGCTCTAACATTAGTGGGAGTTTAAGGGACAAATTCTACAAGCACTATGGACTTCCATTACAGTCGACTATGACAGTACACCAGTCTTATTCCTCTTCTTCTCTCTTGTTTAGGAAAATTGGTACGTTATCTTATGCAAGCCGGCATAATGCCAGCGCAGTGAACTTGCACCCGAGAAAAACAGACGCACACCATGGTGAGTGAGACAGACTTGCGTTACTGTACCGGTCCAGTACATGCAGTTGGTGAAGCTCTTACTTTTCTATTACGGGTGGCACTGAGAATACTCTGTTAAAAGGGCTACTGCTTAATTAATTTAGCTTTCACCCTACAGTGCAAATGAGTATTAGAAAAGGAAAATAAAGAAGCTAAATAATCTGATTATCTATCACTTCACATGGGATGTATTTGATGACATATGGGATGACTTTAGGTGCTTTGCTTATTATGGAGTGAACAGTGATACCCCCACACATGAATGACATACTACTACTAAACTAAAGTTATTAAGAGAGGTAGGGAGTGTCCACCGTAATAACCAGATATATGCTGTGCTTGCAATACAAACTACTGCTACTATTGATGGTAGTATTTGGACAAAATTACAACTTCTTTTCCTTGTCTTTCCTACACTGGAACGGACGTGCGGGGTTACATGCTCTTCAAAGTAACACTTAGTTCATCCAGTGACCGTCTACTCTCTCTAGATACACATATGCTATCTAAGAGTCAGATAGTACCATGAATGATCCAGGCATCCATCCATTCAAAGTATATGCACACATACAGTTTCTGTTTCACCCACCCAGGCTGTTCTCCTTACACCCATCCTTGCTTCATCATTCACCCAGCCATGCACCATACCATATTCTTTCCTTCCCAGCCACCTCGGGGACCAAGCAAACACATATCATTCTTCTTTGCCAGTCATCATTACATTTCTCGTCCTTCCACACTTACTTACACCCTTCTTTCGCTTTTCGTTCAGCCCTTCCATCAAGTTCACCTCGGATCTGATTGGGATTCTTCTCGCCAAAAACTTCACAGCTAAGTCGAAGTACATTTAGAGGAGCCTACTACCTGGTTTATTTATACAATACACCCGTGCAGAAAGCACACTCTGCAGTCTTCAATCTTAAATGAGTAAGGAATGTATAGCTTACCTCTGCCCGCCACCACCGTGTCATCCCCCACAGATTTGTCCGGCACTTGCACCGCCTCCTCCCCAGAGTTGTCCTCCTCGTCCAATGCCACCACCACCTCGACGCTGGCCCCGCCTCCAGATGTTCCACCTACAAAGTACATTTTATAATGTTAGAATACACCACTCACTACTATATAATATTTGGTCTAGGAGAAAGAAAGAAATGTGAAAAAAACTGTATACAATTTAATAATTTGTGACTGTCTACTGTAAAGTAAAAATGTCCCTTTTTCCATGGAAGGCTGTTGTCTTGCTGCACTTTTTGGCACAACTGATGAATGCTTGTTTTTTATTTTTAACACGCACCACTTTTTCTCCTAACAGACAGAAGCTTGACTTCTAAGAACACGAGCAGGATCAAGTTCAAACCAGGTGAGAGCTCGGCTCGACCACAAGAAATGTGTCCAATTAATCGTCAGCACTAAGCAATTTTCCATTTCCAGTTAAACGTTTACTTTTATGACAAACTTGATTTCAATAAATGTGTTTACTTTTAATAAAGCTTTTAAACTCAAATAGACTCTGTGGTTTTTGGTCCTCCAGACTAGAGTGGATGAGCTAAATGTTTTGGAAGTTTTGCAAGCATGAGTCCGTGCCTCTGCCATCGGTGACTTTGGGAGCTAAATGACTCTGCCACACTATCTAGTCAGTAAGGAGATTGGGGGTTCAACTACAAAGTCTGTTATCACTGAGGTATGTGGAAAGTCTAACAGCACCTATTATAATTGATAAGCTAAGCAATGCATTTTTTAGTGTCCATAGTTCTGTTTGTGCAGATTTGTCCAGGCAACAGTAGTAGAATGGATTGTCCTCCTATCCAAACTAAAAGTAAAGTAGTATCTTATTCTTTCTTGGTGGTCATTCACCTTTTTATTGTTGACAATTGTCAAAGCATAAACATTTAGAATACTTGAAAAGACATTATGGACAATCCCAGAGGACTGCACTCAGTGCATAGAGCTATTGCTGACTAGAATGGGAGCCCAATGGAAATGCCAAATGTGCAATCTTAGTTAGCTACACAGACAGACTAATAAGAATAATCTAGTAATACTACACGGAGTCATAGTCGAGGCGGGATAAGAATTTAGATCCTGTCTACAAGAAGATCAAAGACGATTTAGAAAAAATCGAATGAGGAACGCTAGGAAAAAATAAGTACTCTATATTAAAATTAAAACTTACTGGGGCCAGCAAAGGAGCCCTCGACTGCCCGGTCCTGGCCTGCATCGTCAACAGCACCCTCCTCCTCCTCCTGTGTCCTCCTCTTGCCCCTGGGGGAAGCTAATGTACAACATGAAAGAAAGAAAAACAGAAAACATGGATGATATTTGTCAACCAAATCAAACATTTCAAAAGAACTAACAAAATATTTTTGCGAAATAGCAAATAGACAACTACTCCACGGGATATATTATTGACCAATCTCATGTGGTCGACTACGTTATTACTTTAGTATTGCTTGATTTGCGGACCGTCGAATTGGAAATTACCTTATGTAACTCACTAAACAAAGTACTAAAAAGGTTTGCCTAGGATTGGCAGGCAGCAGTCCGCAGCACGCTAAGTGACAGTCAAAGTCCATCGTGATTGAAGATCAGCGACAACACTAAAGTTTCCTACTACATTAACCAGTCATTAAAATACTCAAACTATTAATCCACCACCACTATTTCTTCTTATCGCCATGTGTACAAAGGAAGGACTGGACTTGAGTCTGTAGGGGCTGATTTAGAAGCCCCTTGCGGCTCTTTTGCTCCATTGTTGCGTGACTTTTGTGACGCAGCGACAGCACAAAAGAGGCGCAATGGTGCGGCGTATATTAACAACGTGGCGCATATGGGAGATGCATCACGTTGTAAAGCCCTGCGCCAATAGGGGGCGTTCTGGCGCAAGGGAGGGCGTTCCTGCGCAGGAACGCATCCTAAAAGTGGCTGAGGGAAATCTACAAGATTTCAATCAGTCACTTTGAGGACAATGATGCGTGACTTAAACCCTGCGCCTGCTTGAAGCAGACGTACGGCTTGACGCAGCATTGGGGAGATAGGGCACCCCAGAGCATTGATGGAGCTGCACCATCGTTGCGACGCAACTCCAGCAATGCGCCGCCTTTACGGCACAGATGCGTAACGCTTTGGTGACGGTTTGGGCCCATGGTGCGCCGCATTGTAAATACGGCGCACCATGGGTGATGGTGGCGTGACGCACAATTACTGGCGCATCCCTGCTACTTTGCAGGGATGCGCCGGTAATTAAAAATCTGATCCTTAGTGTGTAGCATTACGCAGTTCTTTAAACTACACTCATACATAATTTCACAGGCCAATGAAATGAACACAAAATCGAAAACAAATAAGCATTGTAGCAACACTACTGAGAAGGAGAGCAGTGTACCTGAAATGCACAGAAGATTTTGAAATATAATTTACCTACAATGTAATGAGCAGCATTATTGCTCTTGGTAAAAAACAAAAATTTGCAATATAATAACACAGCAGGAGAAAACCTAGTAGTAAAGAAATAGCTACTACTACTCACCAAGCCCGGGGATCTCAAGGCCAAGGAGGTCGAGCAGATCTCGCTCACGGGTCAGGACATCCGTCCAGCGGTGGGTGGCCTGGTTGTAGGTGCGCCAGACCCGAGAGTGGTGGTAAATGGCCTGGCACACCTTCTCCCACAACTTCCGGCGCTCCCGGACCCCGTACCCGGCACTGATCTTGCCGCCTCCCATGATGGTCCTGGGGAGGCGGCGCTGAACATAAAAAATGAGTTGGCCCACCTCCTCCGGGGTAAAGATCTCCCTGGGTACGACCTCCTCCCCCCTCAAACGCCCGCACGGGAGCCGGACACGGGGTGCGGGACCCTTCCCCTTCTCTGGATGCTTCCCGGCTCCCTTCACCATGGTCTGGGCGGAAAGGAATAAAGAAAATAGAATAGGGAAGAGAAGAAAAGAAAAGAGTTTAAAAAAGTAGTTTAAAATTAACGAAAAAAAACAGTAAACACAAAAATATAGGGCTAGAAAAATAGAGGGATAGATAATAAGTAAAATAGATTAAAAAAAACTACAAACAAGCAAAGGATGGCATAGATTTAGAGAGGATACAAAGACCATGCCCAGAACCATAGCAATGAATGAGAAACAAGATGGCCGCGCCCGTTCACGACCGCGCGGGTAAGTTCGCGCGAGATTTTCCTTGCGAACACGCGCGAAACTGTACTGGCAAGCCGCAGACTTTGCGAGATTACACTTCGCGCCCGGAAACGGAAATACGTCAGGCAAACAAGATGGCCGTGCCCTTGAACGACCGCAAGGGTAACTTCGCGCCTTGCGCTACGAGCGGCTCGCAAAAATGCGCAAAACCTTGCCAACTAACACGCCACAAAAAAACAAATTGCATATTCGCACGAATTTGCGGCTTCCGAATCCGATCTCGCGTGTGTTCGCGCCCCGCGAATCCCGCGAAATTGCAGAAAAACGAGTTTTTCAAAACTGAAAGCACTCGGCAGGGGCAAGAGTTCAAACTCATCATTAGTAAGAATTCCCTGTAGTGCTTCCTGACTGGGGCCCCTCCAGAATTCAGTTGCTAGTTGCAACAATTGTATGACCCTGCTCTGACCCTCACAGCAGGCTCATAGAATAGCTACAAGTAGGCCACAAAGGTCCTGGGGAAAATAAATGCACTGCAACAGAAAGCAAAATTACAGATAAGGAAGCAGGTGCCAGACTGGAATTTTAAAACAGTGACACATTAATAAACTAACCCCAAATTAATTCATGTCAGTTGAAGCAGGGCTGGTGTGCTTGCTTTTCCCCCCCATAATCTACAGTAATGATGAACCAGAGGGTGGCATTGATGTAACAGAGGGTTGCAGTGGTGAAACAGAGGGTGCTGGGAACCTGTGATGATGAACCAGACGTAGAAACAACATAATTGCGACCGTTGCGTGCCGAAATGTAAGTTCGCAATTGCGAACTGGTACGAAACCCTCGCGAACTGGCAGAAATCCTTGCGAACACAAAAAAAAAATCTGCAAATTCGCTAGAATTCGCGGATTTTGCGGATTGCAAGTTCGCAAATCCGCAAAATTCGCGAACGCGAGATTCGCAAAATTCGCCCATGCTTAAAGGTGATACACTTTGAACGTTCCGGTTTGTTGTGCTACTCGCACTACTAATACCAGAATGCTGAGGGGCGATCCGGTGGAGAGGCCAGCAGTGTCGCGCCCATCTTTGTTCTCTACTTAAGGGCTTTTGCGAGCCTCCAAAGCCGACGGGCTTTTTGGGAAACGCACCTGCGTGCCAAGCAGGCAACGAAGCCCTTGACGGATCTACGGCGGCTTTCTTCACCACCCCTGAACTTTATCTCTACTGATGAGGGATATAAATCCCGAAACCCGGGCCATGTCTTGGGTCTAGAGATTATCGAACTTTCTAGAACTGATTTGCACCAACCAAGGTGATACACTTTGAACTTTCCGGTTCCTTGTGCTACTCGCACTACTAATACCAGAATGCTGAGGGGCGATCAGGTGGAGAGGCCAGCAGTGTCGCGCCCATCTTTGTTCTCTACTTAAGGGCTTTTGCGAGCCTCCAAAGCCGACGGGCTTTTTGGGAAACGCTCCTGCCTGCCGAGCAGGCAACTAAGCCCTTGACGGATCTATGGCGGCTTTCTTCACCACCCCTGAACTTTATCTCTACTGATGAGGGATATAAATCCCGAAACCCGGGCCATGTCTCGGGTCTAGAGATTATTGAACTTTCTAGAACTGATTTGCATCAACCAAGGTGATACACTTTGAACTTTCCGGTTCCTTGTGCTACTCGCACTACTAATACCAGAATGCTGAGGGGCGATCCGGTGGAGAAGCCAGCAGTGTTGCGCCCATCTTTGTTCTTTATCTTTATTTTACTGAATGCAACACAAGTGTTCTCCATTTGCGGGTCAGGCCTCCTGCCACCTTAGGAGGCTTAGCCCTGCCTTTGACGGTCACTGTGAATTCAATCAGGTGGTGATCCGACCAAATGCAGGGGGAGATTAATCGTGTTGACAGTATGAGGTTGTGAGACCAAATTTGATCAAGGGTGTGGCCCTTGACGTGGGTAGGGGCAGATACCAGCTGGGTCATGTTTAACCTCGCGAGCAATTCAGAGAGTTCTGCCGCGTGTGGCCCGCCGCATACATTGTTGAACCAATAATTGAGGTCCCCGATAAGTAGGACTCTAGCGTGATTGGTAATGAGATTCGCCATCTGTTCACTAAGGGAGAGGGGGAAGGAGACGTTAGGAAGTAGGAGTCTCACAGGATGCGTGTGCAGTGTCTATACACACACGCAGGTTCTCATAGACTTTAAATGGGAACATAAAAGTTAGAAACTAGTTGATTTCGGACAGTCCGGGTGGACTTGCGGGGAAACCCAGTTATAACAGGACACTTGAATAGTTATTACCCACGGGAGCACCGGAGTACTGGAGTAACCTCACCCAGGGAAGCCGAGTGCATAGGTGTGAAGTCGTGTCTGGTTTTGTCGTCGATTCCTATGGAGAGCTGCAAGAAGATGCTGCAGGCGACCAGGAGGAAGATGTCCGGATGGATCCAAGGGTGGATCGGAGAAGTGAAGAACCTGAAAGCAGAGGGGACAGAGTCTGGGTCACTAGCCAGTGACCAGGAAGGAACCAGGAAGGAACCAGGCGATGTCGAGCTGCAAACAGGTGAAGAAGTGAAGCTTGTCTCTGCAGCCACGTGGACCAGGAGGCGTCGACGACAACCAGGAGCTGGATACGGACTGTCCCACGAAGGCTCTCGCTGTTGGCGGTGTCGGCTTCCGGATTGGAGTCAACAAGCCTTGGCAAAGGCAACCCACGCAGGAAGTGGAGATCGGCTTCTTGTACAGACCAGCAAGGTCTGTGGAGCTTCCCCTTTACAGGAAAGCAAGAGCAAGCCCAGAGCAACCAGGCAAGCAGTGTTGTTTTATAATGGAGTCTTCAAGATGGCCACTAACAACCGCGAAGACGCGTCAAGAGGAAATGCAAGAGCAGGCCCCACGCGGCACTCGTGGAGTGCTGAGCTTCGGTGCACTTACCACTCGGAGTTGGGGCTTCTCAAGTCCCAATGCACAGCTTTGAGGACACCTCAGGAGCTGCACAGTTTAGCAAAGAGCAAAATGGCCAGGGATCCGGTCCCACGTCTCTCGTGTCCACCACGGGTCTCAGCTTTGCTGGAGGTGTAGGTCGGGTTGGAGAAGTCTGGAAGTTCCGTCCTGTGAAGCAGGGTCGTCGGGATCCTTCGGGAGCGTCGACAAAGCAAACCGGCAATTCGCTAGGTGGTGCCTGTTTGCACAGAGTGGTCACTCCTTGACCACAAGGGAGATTCTTCAGTCTTCTAGTTGTGGTAAAATGTCAAAGGTCCAGAGTTTCGTTTCAGAGTTTTAGTTCAGGATAATCTAATGTCTCTAGACACAGCTCCTAGCTTTATACCAATTTAGGGGCTGGATTACCTGCTAAGTCCCTCCTATGGGTGGAACCTGGGAAGGGGGTGGTTACACCCCTTTCCCTTTGTCCAGTTTCGCGCCAGAGCTGGGGCTGGAGTGCCCCAGCAACTGGTTTGAACCGAGCTATGCATGGAGCACCTTGTGTGCCCCAGGCAGTGTCTCATTTCATTCAACCCACCCTGCCCCAATACACTACAGCCTGTCTGGGGAGGTGCTAGCACCTCCCCTGACAGGAAACCTATTGTCCAGGCCTCCCTCACTGGAAGGGCTCCCAGCTGCAGGAGGTCAGAGTTGTGTCTGTAGAGCTCCTTGTTGGAATTGGCAGCTTTGTCAATCCTGTTAATAAGATACAATTGTTTTGCCTATCTGATGTTATCTAAATAGCTTTGGTGGATAAGTTTATACTTTTCCCGATCTTTGAAACTTTTGGTTTTTCTCCCTTTATGTTCGGCGTTCCTACTGGAAAGTTTTTCAATTTTCAATGGTTCTGTGAACCAGGGTGATATCCTGGGCTTAAGTTTGACCCTTGCGGAGGGGTCCACGGTGTTCAAGGTCAATGTGATTGTGGCCTCAAAGGAAGTAGCCGCATGCTCGATGTTCTCGGTACAAGATGAAGAAGGGGGGTAAAAATGGGCTGAGAAAGTGGTAGGAGTGACTTTCCGCCAGGGCCTTCTCCATATGAATTCGCTACTAACGTCATTTTTAGTGGTAATTAATGGTAGGGAGAATTTCAACAAATCATGATTGGACCATAGCAGCGGGAGAGGGGGCTCCACTCGGACACTGGCTGTGTTGGTAAACCGAAGGTCAAGGGTGTGGGTCCTGTCACCATTTGAACTAGTCCCAGCGTGCTCAGGTTAGTGATCAGTTATTTTGTATCCGGGTCTGAGAGCACTAGTGCATGATAGTTAAAATCCCCAATGAGGAGAATGTTGTCAGCTGCTGGTACATTGGGGCAATCGTTTCAAGTAGGTGGTTTATAAAATTGCTTTCGGGCCGGGTGGTCTGTTCACTAGAGCACCTTCTCCAGGTTCCCTTAGATTGTCTTTCAGTTCTAAAAATGCATAGTTCCACTGTTAAAAGAGAGGACCAGAAGGGAATATCAACCAGAAAGATATCCAAGGGGACCCCATCCAGCCAGGAGCCTTCCTCGAGGAAGATTGTAGCAGTGCCAATTTGATTTCATCTAGCTGGAAAGAAAGGCAATTAGAGGCCTCTGTACGGGGGCGGGAGGGGGAGAGGTGGGGACATCAACACTAACAAGATTCCCTCTGTTCTTAAAAATCTCTTGAAAATATCGAACCCAGGAGTCTTCATCAATATGGACCTCCAGGGAGGGTCCAGCGTTATCTTTCAGAAAAGGTGCATTAATAACCTTCCAGACTGTCTCGAGGGCTGAGGCTGCTTGTAAACTATCCCAGGCCTCTGATTTAACCTTCTATCCCTAGTTAATGTGTATATTTTCCTTAAAGTGCGGTTTCTAGGAGAGGTTTGGGGGGCCTTGCCTAAGTTTGCTGAGGCCAGGGAACAATCCTTCTCAAAGCATGAGCGAAGTCATTCCGCGGCTCTCAATGATGTTGAATTGAGTGTTTCTTCTATTCTACTGACAGGTCCTGCTTTTTGGCTTTCACAATATGGTCTCCCTATTCTAAGACCATGTTTAAAAACCTTGGGAGCAGATTTACAAGCCCCTTGCGCCACTTTTGCATCACTTTCCCATGTTAAAAGTGACGCAAAAGTGGCGCAAGGGGCTTGTAAATCTGCCCCCGGCATCACTTTAAGAAAGGCTTCTCCATGCAGTGATATAATCCACATGTTAAACAAATACATCTTTTCCGTTTTGAAGCGAGTTCACCATTTTTCCCCGGCCTTTGTGTAGGTTTACACAAGACAAACATTCCTGCCGGGCTCTTCGAGCCAGCACCGACCCTGGCTCGGCTCCTGCCGGGCTCTTCGAGCCAGCACCGAGCCCGGCTCGGCTCTCGCTGTTGTCCGATCGCCAACCGCAAACCTGTGACTGTGGTTTCGGAGCCTTATAAAGTGGCTTTGATGTTCACCCAAAAAGCGAGAGGGGAGCCCCGTGGCAGACGAACCTTACACTGATGACAAAGAAATGACGAACAGAATGTCTCTCTGTGTTTCTTTCCTCAACATTTCGCAAGTTTCGTTTTCCTAAATTCACCGCCATTCAAGAAATGAAACAAATCTGGGGCGGAGGAGAAACGAAAGTGAAACTCACCTCGTAGCAAGCGATTGTTTGGGACAAAGGAACTTGATGTTCGTCCGCCTATCAGAGGCAGGCACGCACCTTCGGGCATCACAGGGAAGGCGCTATAAAGCGCTGCTGCGGGGTTTTATCAGGACATTCGATCGAGACGACGGAGACAGCTGGAGGAGGGGAGGGAAGAAAGCAAGAAAAGAAAGAAGAGATTCTGTAAGTTTTCAAACATTATTTACTTACTGTTTTGCACAGATGTTTCCAAGAATCGACAGTCGGACCTGTGCTATTCAGGAACACCCTGTATTAGTCCAGGGCGTTTAGTTACGGACCGGCTCTAGGGCGGTGCGATCGGTGCCACCGCACAGGGCGCTGACTTGGCGTCATTTTTAGAAGTATACTATCACTTTAAAAACTCCTGTTGCTGTGTTCCTTGCTGTTAGATCTTCAGACATCAATTCAAATGTCAAGATAACTCCAGTGATTAATCGTCTTCCTGGAAAGAGACCAGTGGTTGGTCTAGTGGAAGTTTTGACTCATCCGAAGGTAGCGCAAAGGGTCAATGTGCCTGCTGCTAAGAACGTGTACTGTGCAGATAAAAAAAGTGCACATAATGTAAATAGTTCAGAGGGTTACTTCTTCTGTAAAAGAGCTATATTTGTTACTTGTAGTTTATATGTAAAAATCCTAATATAGAACATTTAGTAATTAACTATCATCAAAGAGCTGCGTGCAAACTGCAAGGTATATGTTAGAGCTATATGTTTTTTCCCAGTCTTTCATTATCCTAATCTACCCAAAAGGGTTCATTTGGGTAGAAAGCAATTCTCATTATTAAAGAGAACCCCTAACAATGGTGTTACATTTTAAATTCTGAATTTGTGCTTTTCCAGAATAAGAACTCTTAAATTATATTGCCTACCAGCAGTGCTTTACATGGAAAAAATAAGTGAGGGTACTCTTTAAATTGAGTTAGGGGTGTGGCTAGTGGGCGGGGTAACTCATGATGATAGAAATCACTTCTATTGAGTATTCATTTTGCCCTTGCATTACCCTTGACAGTTGTCTCAAACTTTCCATATGTGCAGATTAACAGGTGCATATGCTAATAAAGGGTGGTTTGAAGTTCTTCTGGGAACAATTTTGGGTCGAGGAGTTAGCCTAACGGCTAGGGCATTCGACCTCAAAACTGGGGATCCGGGTTCGAATCTCGGCAATGACGACAGGGCCGGACTGGGAACCAATACCGGCCCTGACAAAGTGCTCGGCCGGCCCCCCACCCACACCCCCACCCCCGCGGGGTTGGGGGTGCAGCAGAGCTCTTTGCCAGGGCCGGTTTTCTGCTGCAAAATCGACCCTGTAACAAAAACGGCCCCCAGGGGCCCAAAACCGCCCCCAACCCGTGCGGCGCACCGGGGGTTTGCCCGGTGCCCGCTACGGCCAGTCCGGCCCTGAATGACGCTAAACCTCCTGTGGTTCTGGGCAAATCACTTAATCTCTTTGTGCCTAACAAAAATGAATGTGTCCTCATGTAACGCAACTGGTGCTATGTAAAGCGCTCTGATACCCTATTCGGGACAAGTTCACGCTATATAAAACTCAGTAAAAAAACAATGCAAGGAGCTTCTAAACCCTGAATGCAGCCAAGCCATCAACTGTACTATAAGCCCTTTCAGGCCAAGAATCAATGTGCACCAGGAGAGAGACTGGCCTAGCATCATTAATAACAAGTATTAGACCCATTTATTTTCAAATACCTCCTGCGTGTCCTGATTCTCTCCCTCTCTGATTTAGTTTCTCTCTCACACAGAAACATACACACAACCATGCAAACGCACACAAATAAGCAGACAAATACTCTCTGTCAATCTTCTCATCTCTAATCTCTTAATCCCTCCCCCACACTTCTCTCCCATTTGTATTGATTTCTTTTGCTGCCCCCACTCTCTTTACCCCAAAGGTATCCTATAATCCTCTACTATCACTCTTTCTATTTCTAATCTGCCATTTCCGTGCCTTTGTTACTCTGTCCATAGTCCTCTCGATCTCTTCACCATCTCTGGCTGCACTTACCTTTTCTGTCTCTATTTTTCCCCCTTTAAACTCTCCTCTGCTCCTTCTATCTCTGCCCCCTCACTCTCCACCTTCTTTCGCCCCATTCTCCTTCCTCTTCCCTTGGTAGAAGGCCACAGGGCCGAGAGCTTGCAGTAGCTGGCGTGGCTGGCAGTGAGCACTGCAGGGTCGTGAGCATGTGCAGAATCCAGCAGGGTAGAAGGCAGGGAAAGAACAATACTGGCCTCTGATGGGCTGGTCACTAGACCTCCTCCCACCGCATCTGGGCGCCAGGCAGGCCGCATAGGCCATCGCCACCAGTTTATTCTTGCCAATGTCCCAGCAGGGGGACAGGGGTGGGGGTGAAATTGCAGGAGCAAGTGATTCTGGCCAGTCCAAGTGGTTAATGGCATGGTCACTTATGCAGGCTCTCTTCCCTCCCACCCTCTCACTGAGCCCCTCCCAGCCGATGTCAATACACTACCAAGACGACCCAGCATGGAGGCCCGGCAAGGGGCGGTTGGTGACAATGAGAGATTCGGGGGCTGAGGTCCACTTGCCCCTGCGGCAGGCCTCCAGCGGGCTGTTCAGCTGAATGAAACAGACAGACACCAAAACGGCAAACATGCTGCCAAATAAACGGGCCATAGTTGGCCCCCGGGCATTGGCCCAGTGCACACCTTATAAATCCGAGTACCGGTACTCTCCTTGGCACTGGAAAAGTTCAGGTACTCAGCTTGGTAAAACAAGAAGTGCCGGTACTCAGTACCTGTGAGTACCGGTCAGGCCCGGCTCCAGGAATTTTTATTTGGGTGGGCCAAGGGTACATTTGGGTGGGCCACTACCGTCCCAATTTGTCGCTTCTGGAGGTAGTCTACAAGCCATAGATTACATCATATCTACTTGCCAACAGTCACTATGATACAAGGATTGCTTCTGTGTGTATACAGAACATGTGGAGAGTTATTTATTTGTGCCCCACCACTGACCTCTTTCTCTGTAGATACCTTTACTGCAACCCTCCAACAGTGCACTCCATCTCTTCGTAGCCCCTCACCCTCATGACCTCCTCCTCAGACTCCCTCACTACCACCCTTCACCAGTGCCCCTCATCTCTCTATATCTCCCACCCTCCCCCCATGACCTCCTCCTCGGATTCCCTAATTGGCACCCTGCAACAGTGTCATCTCTCCGTAGCCCCTCTCTCATATTCGATTTAATTTGTTGTATAGCGCTACTCATAGTGTAGGGTGTCATAGTACTTTACATCATGCACCCATTATGCACAGACAATGAATCATACAAGTATGTAAATCAGTCTATAGGGAATGTCACATAAACCAATGAGGATTACAAGGTGTAGGAATCGCATGTCATCCATACTGGTGAGCAGTATGTTTTAAGAGGGTTTGGTCTGGAGAAGCACAAATGCAGGATCAAAAGCATACCCCAGTGTTTGTGGGGTTGGCTTTACTGATTAAAATGTATATCTGCCAAAACAAACTCTTTATAGCAACATTAGAGTAATGAATGAGTAGGGAAATTCTAACTATATTGAAACACACAAAAAAAAGTTCTAAGTATACCATTTAGGTTTGTATGCAGCTCTTTGATGTCACTTTATAGATCACTGTCCAATTTTAGGATTGTAACTTCTGTTCTGCAAGTAACCCATTGAGCTATCCACATTAACATAAAATACAGTTTATCTGCATTTAAAAATTATGAACAGACAAAATATTGCTTTTTAGTAGTTGTGTCTTGCATCTGTCATAATAATGATACAACAATATAAATTAAATATACGCAGCATACACGAAGTATGTGTCTTGCTGGGCCCTCACAGACTTTTAGAATATTAACTAATATACACAAATTCTCGAAGCATACACAAAGTGTATATCTAGCTGAGCCTTCGCAGATTAAAAAAAAAACGAAGCAATAGCCACACATTCTCTTATCTGTTCTGTTCAAACTCTGTGCCTCAGCCGGATCTGTTAAGCAGCTGAAGGGGTCAGCCTGACGTCACCGCGAGGGCCAAGGTTCATGTTTGGGTGGGCCAGGCCCATGTTTGGGTGGGCCTGGCCCACCCGGCCCACCCTCTAGAACCAGGCCTGGTACCGGTCCATTTAAAGCACTGACTGCCAGTATTGATGACATGTCACTCCTACACTACACCTTGTAGTCCTGTCTTTTGTAACATTTCCTATACATTGATTTACACACATGTGTTTGTTTCTTTGCAATGTGTGTGTGATTTAAAGTGCTCTGACACCTTACACTGGTACGAGTGGCACTATAAAACTGAATGAATCAGAGAGACAGTGGTTATGGAGACTTGAGAGGCACTGTTAAAGGCTGCTAGTGAGGGAATCCGTGGTAGGGGTGGTCATGGGGGTGGGGGCAACAAATCTTGTCGCACGGAACGCCACCAGTGCTAAAGCTGGCCCTGATGCATTCTGGGGTTTGTAGTGCGAGTTCACCTCAAGTGAGCTATTAAGAGGAGGTTCTAGGTTACAGAAGAACCAGTAAGAGGAGGTTCTACAGCATTTCGAAGAAGGAAAAGGTAGTCTCAATATATCTCTTGTGACAGTGAGTAAGTAGCATACATTCTATGTTTTAGACAAGTAGCACAACACAGGGATGATCATGAGCAGCCCTATAGTAATGTTCCTGTTACTTAATGTCAAATACCGAAATGCAGAGAGACGCGCTGCTGTGGAAAATAGGAGATAAACCACAGCGCCTAACAGTGGGCTGGAGGAAAGAAGCGCTTGGAGTTTACAAGTGTCAGCAGGTATGAGCTACTCAGGAGGTTCCATGTGAAGGTTTTTAGGTGACACCTCCTGTGCTGGGCGCAGCAGTAATTAAACGCGACCGCTCAATATATTTCAGTCGGGTAAGAGGGGGCTGCTTGGGGTGGGGGGGTCTGCATTAAAATCACCACTGGAGTGTGCTTTTATGGTGGAACAGAGGCACGCGACAGCGTCCCCCTCTGTGGCTGGTGAATCGTAGGAGCATTTTCTGTTGGAACTGTTACTACTACCCTTCATTTTATATTTAAGACATCATTCACAGAAGCACTGAGAACGAAGTCCTGTTGAACAAAAACCTGGTCATTCACTAACAACATAGCCGTTCAATGGCACAAGTGCACCTCGAAGATTCCAGACATGAGAAGTATCTTACAAGTGCAAATAGTCCGATGAAAGTCTACAGCGGGACTTATTAATGTGAATTTCCAGTAACTACACGTTTTTGTCGGTCAAAACGTGAAAGCAGTCTCATTACAGTGCAGGTTAGGCTGCATCGGTCTCCTTTTGATCCATGGTGACATCAAAGCATTGACCTCCCACTGCCTCCGATTTACTGCTCAAAAGATTAAGGAGTGGAAATTACTAAATGAAACCTGCTCTCATTGAACCCGGTTTACTTCACTTACTGTCACCTACCAGATAACCGCTGATTCCAAGGGTAGCAGGCACAGATCCAGTGCTACCAATGGGTTACTCGTTACTGATGTCTTTAGGGCTCACATGATGTCCCTTACTTCCTCTTAGTCTACACTGTAGAGTCTACACCTAATACATACCTTTCAAGTAGCGGCAAACTCGCCATAAAAGTACACTATAGAATCAAATGTGTGACTTTGCAATTGGGTGGCCTTCAACGGCTTCATTTGACCCAATGTCCTACTGCAAAAAGTTAAGAGGACATGTTAGGCCTTACTGAACTGAATACCACGTAGCTGTGGTCAACCAGAGGGGAACACTTCACAAAACAAGCATTTGCAATGCAATAGGTCTCGTTTGTCACACTATCTTCCTAGCAAAGGAGGAACCCCATTTGATGAAGCATACCACGTAAGGGTGGATGAGGGTTTTCGTCCCCTACAGGGAATCAACGGTTTAGAATAGCCACCCTCTCCTATATGCTCTTTAGTCGGTCTGCTCCAAAATTCTCTACATCACTGGGATGCTTGTGCAGCAATGCCAATCTCTCCCTTGTGTCCTGTGGTTACTCACACCTATGCACCCTATCTGCCATACATATATGGCCCCCCGTTTGACGTGAACTGTGGTTATCCTGTTTCTTATGTCCTACGGTCTGCCTTTCCTATTAACAGTATAATTCAATACAATACAAGAAATTGGTGTGGCGCACAGCTGCCTCCGAAAAAACATGCCAGCGCTAGTGGCACATGAAAAGAAAGCAAGAGATTTTGGTCAGCAAGTGAAGTCCCTTCTAATCATGAAACAGCAAGGTTATAAGGTTTTTTTCTGAAAATAGGTGAAGAGCGTTCCACAGCTTGGAGGCAGGAAAGGCCAGGGATGTACCTTCTTGTTGTGATAAATAAAAGATACAATCCAATGATGTTCTTCAAGTAGATTTATTCTTCAAGGAAAGACCTGAACATTCTTCATGCCAGACACAGCTGGACCAACTGCTCACTGGTGCCACAGGAATGACATCATCTTAGAACCATCTAAGGCATCATAAGGATGCAACATTCTAATGAGTGAAACATGTGAGTACTGATAAAGTGATGATCCACATGACATATAAATATAACACATCTCCCCCTTTATCAGCACAACGAATATAAAATAAAATGTATTAATAAAAGCTGAAACATAACAAATAAACAAAAGAAAAATCAAGAAACCTAATCAATCAAATAAGCAGGTGACCTTCTCTCACTGGCATCCCTCAAAATGTGTGAAGCACCAGACCCATCTCCCTGCTTTGCAGGCATGACATCACTATCAGAAAGCAAAGACTCACCACCTTGTTTATTCGAAAATTCCCCATCCTCCATCAGCATCCATAGTGAACACTGTTCATTATCATACCTACCCTTCATTCCAGAACTTGTTTACCAAATTGCAATAACCACCAAGTTTTACTTTCACCCAATCTCCAATTTCATAAAAACACTTCTCATCACAGACTGTTTGACACAGGGTGAATCACGCTTTACAGGTTGCTCGAAGCAGTTTTGTGCCTGCCTCGTACTAACTACCCCAACACTCACAACCGTAGGGCACTAACTACCCTGACTACACCGCACTGGGGCACTTACTACCCTAAAACAAACTGCACAGGGTACTCACCACCCCAAAACTCACCACCATAGGGCACCAACCACCCTAAATACATCGCACTGGGACACTTACTTCCCTAAAACAAACTGCACAGGATACACACCACCCCAAAAACTGACCAGCATAGGGGACTTACCACCCTAAAACAAATTGCACAAGGTACACATCACCCCAAAAACACACCAGCATAGGGCACTCACCACCCTAAAACAAACTGCACAGGGTACTCACCGCCCCACAATTCACCACCGAAGGGCACTAACCACCCTTAATGCACCACACTGGGATACTAACTACTCTAAAACAAACTTCATGGGATACTCACCACCCCAAAACACACCAGCATAGGGCACTCACCATCCTAAAACAAACTGCACAGGGTACTCACCACCCCAAAACTCACCTCCGAAGGCGAAAGGCACTAACCACCCTAAATACACCGCACTGGGACACTAACTACCCTAAAACAAACTACAAGGGGTACTCACCACCCCAAAACTTACCACCGTAGGCACTAACCACCCTAAATACACCGCACTGAGGCACTTACTACCCTAAAACAAACTGTACGGGATACTCACCACCCCAAAAACTCACCAGCATAGGGCACTCACCACCCTAAAACAAACTCCACGGGGTACTCACCACCCCAAAACTCACCACGTAGGGCACTAACCACCCTAAATACACCGCACTGGGGCACTCACCACCCCAAAAGACACCAGCATAGGGCGCTCACCATCCTAAAACAAACTGCACAGGGTACTCACCACCCCAAAACTCACCACCGAAGGCGAAGGGCACTAACCACCCTAAATACACCGCACTGGGACACTAACTACCCTAAAACAAACTACAAGGGGTACTCACCACCCCAAAACTTACCACCGTAGGCACTAACCACCCTAAATACACTGCACTGAGGCACTGTTGTGATAAATAAAAGATACAATCCAATGATGTTCTTCAAGTAGATTTATTCTTCAAGGAAAGACCGGAACATCTTCATGCCAGACACAGCTGGACCAACTGCTCACTGGTGCCACAGGAATGACATCATCTTAGAACCATCTAAGGCATCATAAGGATGCAACATTCTAATGAGTGAAACATGTGAGTACTGATAAAGTGATGATCCACATGACATATAAATATAACACTTCTCTTCCCGCCTTGTGTATGCGAAGTGGCTGAAAAAGCTTGATATTTTTCGGTCTCAAGGATCTGACTTGACAGTGTGGCTTGAACGTCTTCCAAAGACTGATGGAAAGCTTTTCCATGTAGGCCCTGAAAGCAAATAAAAGTGCCTTACATTGGATTTCTTTAAGTAACTGGGAGCCAGTGGAGTAGGTGAAGAGGTTTAGACAGAGAGATTCTTGGTGTAATCTTTAGGATTAAGCATGCAGCAGAGTTCGGCACGCTTTAAAGATGCTGTATTAGGTAGGCAGGGAGGCCTAAATACAAACTGCAAAGTCAAGTTTGGCTGTGACCAGTGCATGGACAATTCTCCTACGCGTGACCACCAGGATAAGGTGGAGCGTTCTCCTAAGTGACTTCAATGTTCCAAACATGAGTCAGAAATTGCCTAGATTTGAGGTTCAAATGAAAGGTTGGAATTGACTCTCCCTCCAAGGATTCGAACAGTAGGTGCCGGACAGGGGGGGTGGGGTTGGGGGCACCCAGTTCTATCGGCCACCAGTAGCTAGGATCCGGTGATGTCTTAGTGCTAAAGAAGGCAATTTCGTTTTTTTCTGAATTAAGCTTGAGGCAGCTTATGTATGGCAACCAAATATACATTTAGTGTAGTCACCCAGCTTCGTATGAACCTGAGGCACTTTGAGACATTATCGCTTCTTCATGAGGGCAAATGGCACTATGAGAAGATGAGATCAAAACAGGACACTGCTTTATATTATGTTATATTCCATTTATTAAGGGTCTCTGGGCGCTTTATTGAAGGAAGAAATCCAGCTGAAAATATTACAGAGCGCAATCTTAAGAGAAAGCCTGATCAAAAAGCCAGGCTTGAAGCAGACATCTAAACCAGATTAAGAACTTTTATCTTGTTGAGTTTCAGAGTTTTGGTGCAAATGCTGCAAAATTATGACCCACTAGCCTGCTGTTATGGAACCGTGGAACAGTTAGCAGGTTAGCCGCAGTGGAGGGATTTCCTATGGCAGTAGCCCCAAAGATAAGTGTTAATCCAATCCCGTGAATGATCTGACAGAGTCTTGTGCAGTATACAAAGGGTCTTAAATTCACTGTTCCTAGCAGGTGCCGGTTTTAGAGATCGGCCTGGAGCGAGGCCATTGGCCATTCTGTCACTTTACGCAGCCATTAGGTCGCCATGACTAACTGTTACCATGGTTACACCGTCTCATATGCAACTGTGCCAGAATGTACATTTCTCCATATGACCTCGTGTCATGTGCTCTTCCAATCCTTGTGTCCTATCTTCACTGTGGCCCCCAGCATAGGGCCCCATCTCTTGGGTTCTGTGAAGACGTTTGTACTATGTGTAACCTGTCCCTACAAGACCCCTTGACTCCTCTTTCCCACGTAATGTGAGGTCACCCTGCGCCTCCCATCACAAGGCATGTTTGTTCATTCCTTCTGTCCTAAGATCACTTCACCCCAAGTGCATTGTGACACTCTGCTTTAGACCCATGGTTATCGGGCCCCATAAGTCGTCCTGTCACCCAATCACATGCGCCAAAAAGCCCTTCCCTTAATGTACCCGACGCCCGCTTCATGTAGCATGCTGCCTTCAGGCCTCTTTAACACTTTGCACGCTGAGACCATTCTTATAATGTTGCCAGTAAAAAGTCCCAGAATGCACTCTGTTGTTGGTAACAAAGGCTCAAATGGCAGACATCACCGGGCATAAGATGGCTGCACCAGGCAGCTACCTGCAGACGCTGCGCCGTGCTGTCATTTACGGCATCTTCTTTTCATCCATTTCTCTGCCTGCCAACCCCTGCATGTGATCATCTGTATCTGGTGTCCCAGGCTTATGGGGCATGATGCACCAGCTGGTCACCACCTGAGGTCAGTCAGGACAGAGCCCAGCCCAAGAGCTCCAAAACCAGAGGCCAGAGCAAGGCCACCTCCAACTCTCCTCTGACTGCAGGGCTTGCATTGACAGGCGCGCGCTGGACCTGAAGGGATGGGCTACATTAACGTCACCCCCTTGGCACCGTATTACATGGAAGCTGCACAGTGTGGTGCTAGGTGGACATTGGATGTGTGTCGTCCCAGTACCGACTTAGGACTGATGGGGCCTCTCTGTTTGTACATCCAAGTCCTATTGCTTTTCTGTTGACAGGTTGCCATAAAATGCATGTTCTGAGAGTCGAGTCTCGGGTACAGAAAGGGCTGCTCTGCCTGCCCTGTGTTCCAGCAGCCGGGTGTATCTCGGGCCGCCGCCCCCTTCAGAGGTGAGGTCTAATGCAAGCCCTGCAGTCAGAGGAGAGTTGGAGGTGGCCTTGCTCTTTCATTTGAACCTCAAATCTAGGCAATTTCTGACTCATGTTTGGAACATTGAAGTCACTTAGTAGAACGCTCTACCTGATCCCGGTGGTCACGCGTAGGAGAATTGTCCATACACTGGTCACAGCCAAACTTGACTTTGCAGTTTGTATTTAGGCCTCCCTGCCTACCTAATACAGCATCTTTAAAGCGTGCCGAACTCTGCTGCATGCTTAATCCTAAAGATTACACCAAGAATCTCTCTGTCTAAATCTCTTCACCTACTCCACTGGCTCCCAGTTACTTAAAAAAATCCAATTTAAGGCACTTTTATTTGCTTTCAGAGCCTGCATGGAAAAGCTTTCCATCGGTCTTTGGAAGACGTTCAAGCCACACTGTCAAGTCAGATCCTTGAGACCGAAAAATCTCAAGCTTTTTCAGCCACTTTGCATACACAAGGCGGGAAGAGAAGTGTTATATTTATATGTCATGTGGCTCATCACTTTATCAGTACTCACATGTTTCACTCATTAGAATGTTGCATCCTTATGATGCCTTAGATCAGGGGTCCCCAAACCGGTCCTGGAGGGCCGGATCCATGCCAGATTTTTAAAATAACTACATGTATCTCAATGGGGATATCCCAAAAATCTGGCATGGATCCGGCCCTCCAGGACCGGTTTGGAGACCCCTGCCTTAGATGGTTCTAAGATGATGTCATTCCTGTGGCACCAGTGAGCAGTTGGTCCAGCTGTGTCTGGCATGAAGATGTTCCGGTCTTTCCTTGAAGAATAAATCTACTTGAAGAACATCATTGGATTGTATCTTTTATTTATCACAACAGTGCCTCAGTGCGGTGTATTTAGGGTGGTTAGTGCCCTATGGTGGTGAGTTTTGGGGTGGTGAGTACCCCGTGGAGTTTGTTTTAGGGTGGTGAGTGCCCTATGCTGGTGTGTTTTGGGTGGTGAGTGCCCCCGTGCGGTGTATTTAGGGTGGTTAGTGCCCTATGGTGGTGAGTTTTGGGGTGGTGCGTACCCCGTGGAGTTTGTTTTAGGGTGGTGAGTGCCCTATGCTGGTGAGTTTTTGGGGTGGTGAGTATCCCGTACAGTTTGTTTTAGGGTAGTAAGTGCCTCAGTGCGGTGTATTTAGGGTGGTTAGTGCCTACGGTGGCAAGTTTTGGGGTGGTGAGTACCCCTTGTAGTTTGTTTTAGGGTAGTTAGTGTCCCAGTGCGGTGTATTTAGGGTGGTTAGTGCCCTTCGCCTTCAGAGGTGAGTTTTGGGGTGGTGAGTACCCTGTGCAGTTTGTTTTAGGATGGTGAGTGCCCTATGCTGGTGTGTTTTGGGGTGGTGAGTATCCCATGAAGTTTGTTTTAGAGTAGTTAGTATCCCAGTGTGGTGCATTAAGGGTGGTTAGTGCCCTTCGGTGGTGAGTTGTGGGGCGGTGAGTACCCTGTGCAGTTTGTTTTAGGGTGGTGAGTGCCCTATGATGGTGTGTTTTTGGGGTGATGTGTACCTTGTGCAATTTGTTTTAGGGTGGTAAGTCCCCTATGCTGGTCAGTTTTTGGGGTGGTGTGTATCCTGTGCAGTTTGTTTTAGGGAAGTAAGTGTCCCAGTGCGATGTATTTAGGGTGGTTGGTGCCCTATGGTGGTGAGTTTTGGGGTGGTGAGTACCCTGTGCAGTTTGTTTTAGGGTAGTAAGTGCCCCAGTGCGGTGTAGTCAGGGTAGTTAGTGCCCTACGGTTGTGAGTGTTGGGGTAGTTAGTACGAGGCAGGCACAAAACTGCTTCGAGCAACCTGTAAAGCGTGATTCACCCTGTGTCAAACAGTCTGTGATTGAGAAGTGTTTTTATCAAATTGTAGATTGGGTGAAAGTAAAACTTGGTGGTTATTGCAATTTGGTAAACAAGTTCTGGAATGAAGGGTAGGTATGATAATGAACAGTGTTCACTATGGATGCTGATGGAGGATGGGGAATTTTCGAATAAACAAGGTGGTGAGTCTTTGCTTTCTGATAGTGATGTCATGCCTGTAAAGCAGGGAGATGGGTCTGGTGCTTCACACATTTTGAGGGATGCCAGTGAGAGAAGGTCACCTGCTTATTTGATTGATTAGGTTTCTTGATTTTTCTTTTGTTTATTTGTTATGTTTCAAGCTTTTATTAATACATTTTATTTTATATTCGGTGTGCTGATAAAGGGGGAGATGTGTTATATTTATATGTCATGTGGATCATCACTTTATCAGTACTCACATGTTTCACTCATTAGAATGTTGCATCCTTATGCTGCCTTAGATGGTTCTAAGATGATGTCATTCCTGTGGCACCAGTGAGCAGTTGGTCCAGCTGTGTCTGGCATGAAGATGTTCAGGTCTTTCCTTGAAGAATAAATCTACTTGAAGAACATCATTGGATTGTATCTTTTATTTATCACAACAAGAAGGTAAATCCCTGGCCTTTCCTGCCTCCAAGCTGTGGAACGCTCTTCACCTATTTTCAGAAAAAAACCTTATAACCTTGCTGTTTCATGATTAGAAGGTACTTCACTTGCTGACCAAAATCTCTTGCTTTCTTTTCATGTGCCACTAGCGCTGGCATGTTTTTCCGGAGGCAGCTGTGCGCTACACCAATTTCTTGTATTGTATTGAATTATACTGTTAATAGGACATAAGAAACAGGATAACCACAGTTCACGTCTAACGGGGGGCCATATATGTATGGCAGATAGGGTGCATAGGTGTGAGTAACCACAGGACACAAGGGAGAGATTGGCATTGCTGCACAAGCATCCCAGTGATGTAGAGAATTTTGGAACAGACCGACTAAAGAGCATATAGGAGAGGGTGGCTATTCTAAACTGTTGATTCCCTGTAGGGGACGAAAACCCTCATCCACCCTTACGTGGTATGCTTCATCAAATGGGGTTCCTCCTTTGCTAGGAAGATAGTGTGACAAACGAGACCTATTGCATTGCAAATGCTTGTTTTGTGAAGTGTTCCCCTCTGGTTGACCACAGCTACGTGGTATTCAGTTCAGTAAGGCCTAACATGTCCTCTTAACTTTTTGCAGTAGGACATTGGGTCAAATGAAGCCTTTGAACGCCACCCAATTGCAAAGTCACACATTTGATTCTATAGTGTACTTTTATGGGGAGTTTGCCGCTACTTGAAAGGTATGTATTAGGTGTAGACTCTACAGTGTAGACTAAGAGGAAGTAAGGGACATTATGTGAGCCCTAAAGACATCAGTAACGAGTAACCCATTGGTAGCACTGGATCTGTGCCTGCTACCCTTGGAATCAGCGGTTATCTGGTAGATGACAGTAAGTGAAGTAAACAGGGTTCAATGAGAGCATGTTTCATTTTGTAATTTCCACTCCTTAATCTTTTGAGCAGTAAATCGGAGGCAGTGGGAGGTCAATGCTTTGATGTCACCATGGATCAAAAGGAGACCGATGCAGCCTAACCTGCACTGTAATGAGACTGCTTTCACGTTTTGACCGACAAAAACGTGTAGTTACTGGAAATTCACATTAATAAGTCCCGCTGTAGACTTTCATCGGACTATTTGCACTTATAAGATACTTCTCATGTCTGGAATCTTCGAGGTGCACTTGTGCCATTGAACGGCTATGTTGTTAGTGAATGACCAGGTTTTTGTTCAACAGGACTTCGTTCTCAGTGCTTCTGTGAATGATGTCTTAAATATAAAATGAAGGGTAGTAGTAACAGTTCCAACAGAAAATGCTCCTACGATTCACAGAGAAGCTAGTGAGATAGCTCTGCTGTACATCCACACCCAACGTAAATCGAGCCCCAGAAATCCTTTGGTCGTGTTGTGCACGCTATGTGCATGGGCAGTTTAAATATTGACAACATGTTGGTTTAGTAGTGCTTCGGAATACTACTCGGCGTATCAGGTTTCATTGTACACAAGTTATCAATGTTAAGGCACTCCCTAAACATGTAAATGCTTCGCTTGCCTTGCAGGCTGTCTGACAGCGCTGCGGTGTACCTCACTGAAGAAAAGAAAAAAGAATACAAACCAGCCGCAACAGCGTAAAACCACTGCTGAATAAATAGACCCGTCTCTTCCACAGCCCCCTAATTCCAGGAATTATGCATTGATCCTTTGTTTCATTTCACCAGTAGATCTATTCCTGTATGGGGGTGTGGCAGCCTGCTTGTCATTAACAGGCTCCCCACCTATTACTGTGCGCTCATTGCCGACGTACCTCAGGCACGCTGTGGGTGACTGCAATAGCGCCGCGAGCCAATTAATATGTATGCTGAGTGTGTGTTTAGTGTTTCTTCACACTTGTTATTCTGTGAAGTACCAGTGTTTGCTGCGCAAATCGACGGTTTGCGGACAGGCTGCGGTACGACGCCAGCTGGAGATCTGCTACTAGTTGTTGACTGAAGAGCCCAGTCATGTCTAAAACGGACGGGAAGACTGAAGAGTAAATTAAAAGGAAAACAATCTTCACCCAGCTAAAAATATAAGGTACTAGTGTAGTTGAACCGATCTGCAGAGATAAATTTGATAGTAGGTTAAGCACATATGACATGCTGCTATAAGTTAGGACAGAGTGAATCAGAAATATAGTTAATTGGATTCACTCTTGCTGCTGACATCCGGGGTCTATTACGAAGCTGTTTTCTTCGTTACGCCAGCGCAAAAGGGATCAGTGTGTTTCTCTTTGGTTCCGAGTTATTGCGTGTTTTTCTGAAAGCAGAGCTGCTAAATAAAACTAGCCGGAGTAGAGACTGATGGAGAACCAGCTGGAGAGACAGAGGCAGAGCCCAATGAAGGAGTGAAGGCGGCTGCACACAACGACTCGGCAGAGATGCTGCCTCCTCGAGCTGTGGCAAGGGACCGGCCCCGACCCCTCCTCAGAACCAGCACGGGCAGAGTTGGCAATCACTGTGACGTCACCGCACGGTGCCAGCCTCCGTAGGGGGTAGGGGGAGGGCGGAGAGCTGCGGCTGTCGTACATAGTGATAGTTCAGCTAAATACAAAGAGATTCTCCTCGCGCTAAGTAGGGGGCGGGGGAAGCCAAAGAAAAGGGCAGCAGATTAATCTCCACGCCCTGCTAGAGCGTGCGCCCGAGCATCATGTGACTTGTAAGGCGGGCGCTGCTGAAGAGAAAAAAGAAAGTTCCCTGTGTGCCCTGCAGAGTGTTGCTGCGGAGGAAAACTGTAGTTGGACGCTGCTGCTTCCGTACTACCCGGAAGTTAGGTACAGTATTAATAGCCAACAGAAAGCTAGATTACAACAGCAATGCCAGAGTTAAACCAATGGCAAGCTGCATAACAAATTACACTAAGTTTCAGCCAACATAGAGATTACTTTAGGTCTCGCTGAGACAGCGCATGCGCTACTAAGCCGAGACCTAAAAAGGAAGGAGGCAAAATAGTAATAAAACAGAGTACAGCCTCTGACTCAGATATGGGCTGTCAATCAGCTAATAGTGAAAACACATAGTTTAGTGTTGTGATGTACACCTTCTCAGAAGTTTACCAGCCACTCCCTCGAGGGCTGGACACACTCATACCCCACACTCATCCACCACAAGCGTTATGAGTGACGTGAGCCTGCAAATAAAAGGTCCAGAGTGCACTTGCTTGTGGCCAGTTAACTGATTATACCCACAGTGTCTATGACACTTATTTTAGTGACATGTGGGCCCAGGGCCCGAAACACAACAATGGCGACGAGAAGGTCTTAAATTGCCTCACAGGTCCTCGTGGGGGAGTAAAGCCCAAGGCATCCCACTCCTGCTGACCGTTTCTGAGATAGGAGTGAAACCCCTGTATATACTGAGTGGCAGCCCAGCCATGCTGATGCTTGTTTTTGGTTCAGGGAGGACCTGGATTGGCAGTTCGGTCTGGACTGTTCCCATGAGGCACAGGGTCAGACTGATTTGCATGTGGCCAGGTCTAAACTGGGGTGGCATGGTGAGCAAAAGAATGATGGATTTAACCCAGATCTCCTGACTGGGGGGTGAATGTTTGATTTGTTCTGCATTCCGTCCATCAATTGTGTGTCTGATGCCTATATGATGAGCACCGTGCATGCACGTGAAGGACTGTGGCCCCATGTGAGGCATTCTGCCATATGCACCTGTGGCAACGGACAGTGAGAGAGAGTAAGGTAGCTGCCTTCCTCTGTACCTCCCTTCCTGTCTGCAGTGCCAGAGCAGATTGCCCACGCCTGCCTGCGTCCTCCCTGCCCCATCCTCTCCCACTAATGCGGAGAAGAACTGCGGCCCTGTGCAAAATGCCCACCTGAGTGACCCTGCTGCCTGCGAGACCAAGCCTGTCTATGCAGCACTCACGAGGGCGAGAAGACTCTTTCCATTAGAGTGTGGCCCAAGTGTCCGCTGGTCAGAGGAGCAGTGAGCACAACAGCACCCGCACTGATGCTATGCAACGCGGGCGCAGCAGGAAGCACGATGCTGCGACCTCCGGAGGTAGCAACAGCACCACCTAGCGGCGAGTCACTGGACCACCCCTGGAGTGGCAGTGACTCCACTCGGCCTGTAAATTCCTCACAGCCACGCCCTTGATTGAGCTGCGGCCCTGAAGCTAGAGGGGGAACATGCTTTGCGCCTGAAGACACTGCCCCCAGCACCCCGCTGCACAGCACCAGCGTGACTTGCACGGCCCACAGCCTCAAGAAAGCCTGGGAAGAGCGATGCAGTTCCACCCAGTGGCCACATGTGACACTGCACCAGTTTAAAGTACACATTTCACATAGAAACTATCCACAGCACTAAGAAGGCTGCTGTGGCCCCTGCCTTTGAAGTGGCAGCACCGGCACTGGATAGACCCTGCCCACATCTGCCCATCATGCAAAGAACAGAGGACATGGGAAAGTAGTGAAGTGAGCACCACATCCCCCATGTTGGCTACCCTTCAGTTGCTGACAGAAAGGGAAGTGAGCCAGCAGTGCCCAGAGACCTCACCCATGACAGCAAACATTAATGAGTGAGAGGCCCCACTGCAGTGTCTCACACTGCCAGCAGAGGCAGACTCAAATTAAGAAAAGATAAGAATCCCTGCTAAACATCTAGCAAGCCATGAGGACCACTGTGTGCAGCAAGCACACCCCTCCTAGTGGCTATCTGACACTGCACTAATGAAGATAAAGCTGCACATCCTCAAGCGGCTGCCTGCCGCCCCGCAAGAAAGAAAAACAAGCATACAGACAGCCTGGTTGCCTGCCAGGCACCCAGCATTCCCCAGAGAGGCGAGAGGATGAAAGGCCTAGTGTGGCCCAAATGCAGTAGGAGAACCTCTACATCACCACTGCAAGAGTACAGCCCAGCAGAGGGCCATTGATGGTAAAGAGTGTCCCCCCCACACTGCCTCAAGATGGAGTCACCAGTGGCCCAATACAGGCAAAAGAGAGTCGCACACTCCAGGTGGCAAGCTTCCACCACTGCAACACAGAGAAGAGAAGGCAGCACAACGCCACATCATGAAGGAAGAACAAGTGTGACAGTCAATGTTCCCTCTAATATTTTTCCTCTGTGTGTGGCAGTGTAAGGTCTATTTGCGCTGCAACCAAGGCTATGTGCGCCAGTAACCAGACCGCGCGTCTGGGTGCAGCGCCAAATATCACTCCAAACTTGCTTAAAAAAGTGAAAAGACAGTGCATTTTCTCACGAACAGATCCAAGTGAATGTTGTTAAGGCAGGTTTGAACCCGTCCCACATGTCAATTTGAAACTTTGGCAGCTATGTTGCTGCATTTCTTTTCTTAATAGAGCTGGGCTGTGGGTTGATTGTGTGCATTTGTTCAGGTTTTCATGTTAATTTCAGCTCATGATGGGTGCTGCGATTAACATGAAAACTTTAACAAATGCAGTTTCAGGGCTGGGTTAGGGTAGGGCCGCACCAGGCTTTCGACTAACACATTTTAATGCTCGTGTCCACATCACAGCGTTAAAATGCATTGGTCCCATATTCTAGCGCCCCGCTGACAATACTGCAATTAAGGTACACTGCCAATGAGACAGCACCAGTACGCTAAAATTGTCTAACATATATGAACATGCAACTGCATCTTCAAATTTAAAATGCTATGCGTCAGAGATAGAATATTCATGAACAGCGCTGTGCAGGCCTGGCCGCTAGCAATTTTAGGCAACAATAAAAATGTCATGATAACTCCGGTGATTAATGTTCTTCCTAGAGATAGCTGGAGTTTTGTCAAGTGGAAGTTTTGACTCATGGAAAGGTACCTCAGAGGGTTAATGTGCCTGATGCAAATAACATGTACCATGCAGATCACAAAGTGCACATAATGTAAATGGGTCAGTGGGTTACTGCTTTTGTCAGTGAGATCCTTTTGATACTTGCAGTTTATAAGTCAAAATCCTAAAATAGAACAGTGAGCTATTAACTTTCATGTTTTCCCCAGTCTGATTACCCTATTGTTGCAAAAAGGGTTAATTTGAATACAAATAAATTCTGGTTATTAGAGAACCTGCAATCATGATATTACATTCTAATTTCAGTGTGCTTCTGCAAACCAATCACTATTAAACTATACTGCCAACTAGTATGGATGTCATGTCACTCCTACACATTTGTCTTATGTAATATTTCTTATATAAAGATTTACACACATATGAATAATTGTCTCCGTGTAAGAAGTGTGATGTAAAGTGCTCCGCCACCCTTCACTGGTATGAGCGGCGCTGTAAATCAAGTTGAATTCATCTGAGTGAGAGTATGGTTATGGAGACTTGAGGGGCACTGTTAAAGGGTGGTAGTGAGGGAATCAGTGGCGGAGGGAGTCATTGAGAGGGCACCAACAAACATTGTTGCACAGGCCTCCACCAGCGCTCATTCCGTCATTGCCCTTGAGGCCAGTCTGCCTCACCCATTGGTCCCTCCGTTTGCCTTGTTTCAGCAGTAGTAGCTGTAACTCACCAGGGGTCGACAATGCATGATTTGCAAGCACACCAAACTAAGTTCACAATTTTTCACAGTCTCTCTGCTTCATGCTCAAGCACTTTTAACATGTGCTGCCTGCTTTGGGGGCCACTGGATTTATGCACCAATGGAGGACAAAATTATGCCGCAGTGTTAACTAAATTATGCAGCAAAAAAGAGGCTGGAATGTAATGCAGTATATTTTCTGATACTTTATTATTTGTACCGACTCTAACAGTCTCTGGAAAAATGTTGCCTTGTTAGTAGTAGTACAAGTGTAACATACAAATCCAGCAGTGACAAAGGTGATCAGTCAACCTTTGCAAAGGGCCGTCCACTTTGCAGAAACACAATTCACATTTTTTAGCAACATTTGATCCATTTGAGCTACACACGATTTATTAGTTACAATCATCAAATTCTGCAGCAGATGATGCATTATGCTGTACATATTGCAGAACCAGAATTATATAGAAAACATTTGCAAACTAGGATATTTTGCCATTCATGCTTAACTGCTCTTGTGGAAATATGGAGAAGTGCTGATGACAGAAACTGCATGGTTTGGAGACAAATGGTTTTAGTCCTGCCAAGTACCACATATCAGGCGTTAGACTAATGCATTTCAGTGAGGTGCTCCGCATTACTGCACTGAAATGAATTGTCAGGCATATGCATAGTCAACGTGTCAGCATCTGTCACTGTACTGAAGGCTGCCTAAAAGTGTGGCAGCTCGCAGCGCGCCTACCGTGGTGGGCGCAGGCAGGCTTGGAGCTCGCCTGAAGGCCAACACTCACTGCTACAATGTAGCAGAAATAATTCATTATACTGTGTCTTGGCGCCGCAGGGAGGATGTCACATCCTGCTGCCAGCAGGAGTTGAGTTTGTTGAAATTCAAGCTTGGCGATCTCAGCATCGCGCTGCCTACTGCAGCTCACACCAGCCCGAGCCACAGACTGTGTACTGTCAGCTCCCCTTCGAATTCAACTATTCATTGCCGCAGCCAAGGAAGATCGAGAGGAGTGAGAGGCAATGGTGCAGTGGCAGCCTCAACAGCCCCACCGCTAAGCAGCCCTTTAGCCCTGCTACGTGTCATATTCTTCGGCAGTGCTCATCTTCCGTCGACTATACAGTACTGCATTACATTCAGGAGCTGCACTGGAGACCGAATACTGCAGTGCCGCGGGAGAAGGAGCTGCGGAGCCTGCTGTCTGAGGTACATCACACACGTTTGTCTGATGTCCCCCTTCATCCGCCTGACATTCCCCCTTTGTTTGTGTGCCCCCCCTTCTTACCTCAGGCACTTGCCAGACTGCGGGCTTGTATTATGGTGCTCATTGGGTGCTGCCAGGAGGTGTGTATTCAAGCTTGTGTGCAAATATGGCAAAACAGGCATGCAACTACTGCAGCGTGTTCCGCTAATTGCACAGTATGATATGGCTAATGATTTGGAGATCGCGGCATGGTTATGACTGCCTGTGAGTTGTAGGACTCACTGTCCATCCTCGACGACACTGGGGACGGGCTGGGGACCGGCGGTAAACCTGAATTGCTGCAGTGACTCAGGCCTGAGCCTGCCAGTACCCCCAGCCTTGGCAGAGTCTGCATCACTGCCTCCAATGGTGCGGCACGACCACCGCAGTCTGAATTGACTCCCATCTGCAGCCGCAGCCTAATTAAATGAAAGTATCTAGCCTGTAAGTGGCAGAGCACGATCAGGCAGCTGCAGCCTGCGTTGCCTCCTGGTGCTCAGAAGGTGACAAAGGTGGCTCAACTGGCACCCTGTAATGTGTGTAACTAACTGAGTGTTTCATGTTGTTGGTGCCTCTCTGACATTGGTTCCCTGTTGGCAGGTAACTCACATAACGTCAGAGAGGCCCAGACCCTAAGCTCTACTGACGAAGGCTGACAATCTCTGTATGGCAAATGCTGGCAGCATAAGCCTCAAAACAACACACAACCGAAAACAACATCTCCTGAGCATGTGTGAAACACCTTGATTTAATATAATGCAAAGGAGCTCTCTGATATTTGTATGATTCTAAGTATATGACTTAGACATGCCTCTGATAAATGGAAGTCAGTAAACAATTATTCCTAACGCTGCGCACCAGTTAATTCAGTTTCCTAATCCTTAAATGAGTGTAATTTTTCATATTTATATGTTTCTCTCATCTTCATAGCTTGATTTTGCTTGTAAGAAAGTATCACTCATACTCGTTAACATATCACTCATAATTATGAAAATGTCACACATGGCAATCTGAAACCTGGGCAGCTATGTCCAGGTTTGCCCTTTAGCATATGCACCTGGAAGCAAATTTGTATTTAATTTTTATTTTTATTTGAAGAGTTTTATATAGCACTAGCTAGACCCAGGGGTATCAGAGCGCTTTATATGAGGTTAAACAGTGTTACAAAGTTACATTAGTTACAAAAGCTTAGCATAGAATAAGAAAAAAACTGTGTTGCACAATTGCATCCGATGCTTTAGCATTAAATGACATAGAAAACAAGATCAATGGGGCATAGAGGGTAATCGGGGGGAAAAGTTAAGGGGATTGAATGCAGGTCGGGTCTCAGCAGACCGGCCAAGGAGGGAAGACTACAGGGGACACCAGAAAGTCAGCGTCAACAAACTGGTAGGGTGATCAACCACATCCAGAGCTGGAATTCCTCAGTGCCTCGGGTCGCAATTAGAGGTGGAACGGGTCCGAGGGAGGGGGCGAAAAAGGTGCTAAACCTTGATCAACAAGAAGAGAAGGGTGAAAGGTGACTCAAAAGGAGGTTGATTTAGGGCAATGGTAAATGCCGCATTTGTAGGCTTCCTGCATTTCTTATCTTAAAAGAGCGCAGCTGTGGGGTGCCTTTGTTAACGTTTTCATGTTAATGGCAGCGTCCATGAGCTGCAATTAACATGAAAACTTTAAAAAAAGAAAGGCACAGAATCACACCCCACAGCCCAGCTTTATTAAGACAAGAAATGTAGCAAGTCTACAAACACAGCGTTAGCTTTTAGGTGATTCTAAAAGCACAGGCTGTGTTTGGTGCTGCATTTCTTTTGTCCTCCACAGTGTGGCTGCAGGGCATATTGTGTGCTTTTGTTTAAAGCATTCATGTTAATCGCAGCTCGTGATGGGCTCTGCAATTAACACGAATGCTTTAAACAAAAGCACACAATGAGGAGGAAGCACTTGCCAAATGCCAAATTCCTCAGCATGTTAGAAATGCTGGTTTTTCGCGCTGCTTCGGTAGCGGGAATGCTCTAGGAGATGTGTGTGCGCGCCACAGACACAGCAGTGCGCGCTCGGGGGCACTGATATGCGCGAGCGCCCAGCCGCGCAGCTTTCAGGGAACACTGGTGACACTTCTGTTAACCTGAAGAAATGGACGAACACAGGTGCATTGGAGGGATCAAAAAGGGTAGAAGAACGAGGACTCAAACCACTACAAGACAAGCGTGCACCCGCAGACACAATACAGCCATCAAGGCGGAGCAACGTCCCTGGAGACAGCTCACTGGGTGAACCAAACGTAAGCTGCAGCAAGTGCGAACCGTTTCTCTTCCCAGTGGGACCGTCAACTCCTGAGCGTTGACAGTCTTAAGTCAGATGGCATCCCTGCTCATGACTGCAGATGCCACGGTTGAAGAACAGCCTCAGCTAAGACACAGAGTTATTGGCTGAGAAGTCCCGCCAGTAATCCTCACTCTCGCCGAATCATCGCCACCTGTCGGCCAGGTGCAATGGCAACAGCAACATCATTGCCATGTGCATCACCCAATCCATCAAAGGAATAGATCATCACCAGGGTGGAGCCTTGCACCTGCAAAGCACCAAGAGACCGAGACACCCTATATCGAAGTGAGAGACCAAGTGTCCAGGAGCTCTCTGACAGCTCATCTGCCCCTGTGTCCTGTTGGCAAGCACACTGACTGTTAAGTTACCTACCCTGGCGGATGCACGAACAACACTGTTGAATTCTGTCAGAAATTCTGCAGCAGCTGCCAGGTGAACCAGAAGCAGCCCTTCACAGTCCCCGCAGTACTGTGGCAGCCCTGCTAAAGGGCCACAAGGACATTCCTGCACCCAGGAATCATGGCATGAGAGAGGGTCTGGAAGGCACCAAGGCTTTGAAGGATAATGTCCTAAGCATCATCAACGCCATTTCAGCCCTGGCAGATTGGTCATCATAGTGTTCAGGTGCCCTAAAGAAAAGACTCGGTAGCTGGAATCCCGATGCACCATGTTTATGTTGACCAACACCTACAGCATCACCGTAAGAGCACACACGTCCATTCCACAGAGTGTCAGTGGACATTAATCCGATGGACAGGCTGCCAAGGTATCTGGATTTCATCAATGCATTGTTCATGCCCAGGAGTAGCTGGTTAAATTATGGACATGTGCTGAGATGGTCGTGTGCTCCCGTTGTACTTGTCCACAGTTGTCCCATTGACTGCCTCTGAAGAGCGAGAGACTAAAGGGTGTACCATGTGCATAGTTTATCTCCATAGATTGGACTTTGTTTTGTTTTTAATAAAGTTTGGGAGGAATGTAGTGTTGTGCTGGTCACGTTCCAGTGTCTCAGAAGGAACTTAGTTTGCCAGCCACTCCTTTAAGGGAGTGGACATACCTGCACCCCACACCCATCCACCATAGGCGTTGCAGGTGATGGGAGCCTGCAAATAAAAGGGCCCGAGTGCACATGCTTGTGGCCAGTTAACCAACTATACCCACGGTGTCGGTCACTTATTTTAGTAGAATGTGGGCCCAGGGCCCACAACACTACAACATAGGTCCTGACAAATGCTGCAATGAACTTTAGAACAACACGATACATATTGTGTGTTGAACCATTTACTTTGGATACGCAGGGGCATAGCTTGGTCAGTAAGTTGGGGGGGAGGGGAGTGGGCTTTGGAGTTTCCCAATAATCACCCTGCCATATAATGTTATAATTCATTATGCAACAAGCAGGGTGCATGAGAGGGGTCTAAGGGGCTGTGAGAGGGAGGGGAATGTGGATTGGTAGGAGGACTAAGTGAGAGAAATCACAATATTTTGTAAACTAATAAAGATTTTAAAGGACATTATAACAGGGAGAGAGTGTATTGTGCTCCATACCTGACTGAAAGCTCCTGTACCCAACAGAACATACATTTATTTGAGGGAGGGGGTGTAACACCCCCCGAAGCTTCACTCCTGTGGACATGTAAAACATGATATATCAATGCTTGCTGCCACCGTTGGCCTAAAGGCCTCTGCGGGTTTCTCTTGGCTACACTCTGATGTGATATTAGAAGGTGTGTTGTTTCCATGGGTGGGCTATTTGGTCATGAGACAAGGTTATGTTTCTATTCAGATGGGCATCTATTGCATTGCAAATAGTATATTGCTTTTATTACCCCTGAGGTATATATGCTCTTATTGCCACTGGGCGGTGAAGCGCTTGCCTACATGGGTAGCACGCTACATTGTGTGGGGTGTGTTTTAGGATGCAAATTGTGCTTGTTTCCATCCTCTGTGAGAAGTGTGTGATGTGTTGTGCGTGAGGACCAACGAGATGCAGGTATTGTGTTATGGGACGCAGTGTTAGCACTGTGAGATATAAGCATGCAGTTTATGGTTTTCTGTAAGGTGGCAGCTTTACACAACTTAGAAGGTCTCCTTATGGTATTTATTATGGTCACCGTCCGCTAAACTGGTGACTGCACAGTGTTGTCTATTCTAAGGATTTTTTGTGTTTATGATCTTGAGATGTTGAGATGGAGAGATAGTCCGGCAATCTGCTGGGATGGACTTTGTTACAATCATCCTTTGCATGATTGCCCATGTGAGATACTGAGAAGCAGTCATTAGGTGACCTGAGTGGTGGACTAAGTTATGAAGATATGTTGGAGGAAGTGGCGGAATGACATGTTAGCCGTCATGGCTTAACGCCTCACTCCGGCACTTCAGAAACGCAAGGCTGCACCATATATGTACAAGAATATGGTGCATCCTTTCATTTCCCCCTGCGCTGGCACTACACTTAACAGTGTAGGGCCAAAGCAGGCACCCTTGCACAATAAAGGATGTCTTCATGCAGGGAAAAGATTGTTTATGTACAGGAAGGTCCACCTTCCTGTACATAAACAATCTTGAAATGCCATTTTGTGACTTCCGTGTGTGCTGCTTAATGCAGCGCACATGAAAGTCACAAAATGGCTTTTTTTTTTTAAAGATTGTTTATGTACAGGAAAGGGGACTTTCCTGTACATAAACAATCCACAGCATTTTGCTTTTTCCATGTGTTCTGCACAAGGCAGCACACATGGAAAAAGCAAAAACGAGGAAAAATAATGTGTTTCTCCTTGTTTCGCCAAGTTAAAACTAGGTTTTCCCTGGTATTAATTATGGCGCTGCCTCCTATGTACACAACACTTGTACATATGGGGCAGCGTCAAAAACAATGGGTGTTGCGGTGGAATGCCCACTGCAACACCTCCTGCCCACTCCTTTCATTCTAAGCATATTGTGAAAGGGGCCTTATTTACAAGGCAGCGTTAAACGACGTTGAAAATAAGGCAAAGCACCTATCGACACCACAACGTCATAAAACGTCACGTTGTGGTGGTGATAGAGGCTTGTACATATGCCCCTTAGAGTCCTCTGGCACCCAGCAGTATGTGAAAGATCTCTTCAGTAATTCCATGCCTGCTCAGCTGGCGATTGGTGGTTTGCTGCTGTGGACTGGTAAAGCGCTGGGTGATGGATATGACCTTACAGCAGTATTGTCTTATGTTAGTGTGTGAGAGTATTATGCAGCCTGTTTGAGCTGCAGTCGGCTGCACAAATGCTGAGAATTATAGTACTAGTATCCGTGGGGACCACGAGGGTTATGTATGAATTTTCATTACTATATAATACCCAACCTGGGCATAAGTCAGCCCCTTTACAGCTTGCTTGGACATAGAACATGAGGAAAGCCAACTCTTCAAAATAAATGTTTATTAAATAATTACATTATTTAAATCTTTTTATTTATTTTATAAATATCAATTTGTAAATAAAGTTTTAAAACAGCCTCATTAGTATTTCAATTTTTAAATAATTTTTAGTAACTATTTATCACTTGTTCCATGGACCCAAGAAGTTTCATGGGATAGGTAGGAGAGGGTCAGCTGCCAATCTAGGTGCCTGGTGTAAGGTGCAAAGTGGGACAGAAGAAAAGGAGAGTTTTCCCTAATCAACCCAGAAAGGACCGGGAAATGTTGCACCAAAATGAAAATTTCCTTTCTGTGTATCACAGCTTAAAGCATTAATGTGATTTATAGACAATGACACCTTTCTTGAATCAGTAATCTCCCCAACTTCTAATACATTGCACAAAAATTATATCATGACATAGGATGTATCCAGGCAAATTAGTTAAAATTATTTATTAAAAAAAGGTTTCGTCACAAGACTTAATATAAACATTAACTTACATGAAGAAATTCTTTAAAGCACATATATTCATGAATTACAATAAATGATGCTTAGTACATAAATACACAATAATCGGTTAAAAACAATACTGTCGACGCGTTTCGGTGCTTCTCTGATTAGGACACCTTCCTCAGGACTACATTAAAAACCTCTTCTTTCTAGAAAAAGTGCATAATATTTATTAGTATACAGTTTATATGGGGATTCTTAGTTTTTTTAAGTTAAACTAGTACGATGTCAAGAACAGGGCATTGTATTTATCTTACATTTCACAGCAATTTTATTTTACGGAACCAGTGTAGATCCAGAAGTTGAGGCTAAGTTTATTAGTCCCCTGCCACTCTGCTTAATCGTCAGCGGATCTGCATATAGAATAACATATTTTAGACTCTACATCAGATATACTTTGAGAAGAATCTTAAGCAGCATAACATAAAACTTTGTTGCTTACTTTGTTTTTTAAATGAGGCCACACGAGTCAATAAGTAAATTCCTTGAGACTTTCGTGTTTGTGGTTTGTGGTCTTTACTTTGTATTAGACCAATCCCAGTATCTTCGTTATTAGGGAGTTAGTGCGATAGTTTGTCCTCTCTTTTATTTGAGGTAGTTTTATAATCTGGATAGAAAAAAAGAGAGGATTTTTCGTTTTAGTAAGTGCGCTATGTGAAAATAGCTCACATGTGCACATACGGCTGCTAGTACCTAATGTTAACAGTGCCAGTAGCGCCACTATTTACACTCATACGCTGTGTGCAAGTAGCTTACATATACATATATGGCTGCTAGAGTCTTTAATTATAACAATGCCAAAAGCGCCACTATTTACACTCACCCATCTGGAGAGATGGACACAAGCGTTCCACTCCATTATCTTTTTATATTTGGTCATGTGACCGAATTATATTTCAAGAACTGGTCACATTAACTCTATTACCCATATTGGGGGGCCCGACCTTATTGAGTCAAACCCACATCGTTATTAGATACTGGAGTTAGATTTTAAAGTGCTCCCAGTATTATGCTTGGCTCACTAGTTACCTTTCGGATTCCAAGCGGGTAAAACAGTTCCGATATAAAACGAAACTTGAATCCATTTGAGAAACCAACTATCGAGGTTTTAGGCGCAAGCTAGTCTTACCTGAATTCACGATACACGCACCGTCTGCCCGGTCTCCCTGGTCTCCGGTTTCCAAATGAAAACTCAACCGGGCTGTCTCTATTTATACATGATCTAACTGTTGGTAATTGAATAATTGTAAAACACCCTTGGCTAATTTAAAGGAGTTTTCCCGCGAACTGCGCCATGTTTGTAGTTTATTTACATTTTCGAGTCCGTCATGATCGTCCACAATAGAGGGAGGACTAGCGCACGATTACTACATCAGTCAATACAGGTTGCATTCCCGTAGAAGTATGCGCCATGTTGGCATTTTAGTATTCACTACGTCTCGCAATTGTTCATAGTGTTACTACAGACTGACTTCAGTTTATTTTTACCGTTAGCATATTTTTCTTCAATCTATCGGTACTAATTATGCATTGGCCATGTTCGGGAGGTCTAATTTTAAAATTAAAAAGACCGCTTGATCGCGTTGAGTTTTGGTTTTAAAGCCACTATGGAGTGGTGGTTAGTGTTTTGTAAAAAGAATTTTAGACTATGCGTGGTTGTAGGGGTATTTATAAATGGTAACGTACTTCTTATGACAAAGAATTCTATTCGTTGCTATGTATTATTTCAAGCACATATCAAGCAGATCAATACAAACTTACATTAAATATTTCTATCGTGATTCACAAAAACTGGTTCAGCATTTTAGTAATTCACATGTTCAAGAACCCATTTATAAATCCTTCGCTTTTACAATTTTCACATTTTACTATTTGTACAGGACATTAGGGTTTAAGAGAGGACGCTGCCGTCGAATATGGGAATATGCGAATTATCCATAATTTATAATGAATCCGCTCTAAATTTAAAGATATATCTGTATAGATATGGGGCGGCCAACTGTTGTAAGCAATTTGGAAAAACCAATTAGGTTTATGTAATTGGTCAATACATATACACAAAAAACCAACAGAAGCGTCCTTTACATGATTTTTGGCAGTCCATGGAGCATTCACATATGTAAAGTACATCATACAGTTCATAGACAAGTTACTATCCACTCCACAAAGATTCACTATCAGGCAATATTACAGGTAGATTTTCACATCCATCAATTCCCATACAGTTTTCTGATTTTTAGTACTTTCAATTTCATGCTACAGATATCAGGCCCCAAAGTTAGTTGTCATGTCCAGTTTATATGTCTGTTAACACGCAGGGTTACCCGACTAATCTTTCCCACTCTTCTCTGCTGTTTAGTCCATGGGTGTATGTTCTTAATTTCGGCATGAAAAACTGTTCCTTTTGTTTACGTTTCTTGTCGGTATCCCCTCCTCTTATTGTGGTCTTTATCTTTCCACTATGAACCATTTGAGTTCATCTACTTTAAGATTTCTTATTGTCCAGTGATCCACTAATGGGGCATTTTTCCTACAAGTTTTTAGGGCTGATCTATGTTCAGATAGGCGCAGCCGCACTTCACGTCCTGTTTCACCAATGTACCCCTTTTGGCATGGACAGATTATAAGGTAGATGACATTGGATGTTCTGCAGTTGACGTGTTCGTTCATCCAGTGTGATATACCGTTCAATTCAATTCTGTCAGATTTCACAATGGATTTACAGTGGGAACAAGTCCCACACGGCATATTTCCTCGAATGGGCTTTCCCTGATCAATATTCAATTGTCCGCCCTTTCTAGGTTCTCTATATGTGTGGACCAAACAATTATGGATGGTTCTATTCCTTCGGTAAAAGAAAATGGGTTTGGGTAGAGGAGTTGTACCTTCTTTGTTTAGAATTGTCCAATTTTTATTAATAAGATTTTTAAGTTTGAAGCTCATGCCATTATAGTTTGATACCATTATGATATTATTTTCAGGTTGTTGTGTCCTATTCTTGGGTTCAAAAAGACATTCTCTATTTTGGTATTTTGCTCTTTTATAGCTCTCTCTTATTAGTCTCTTGGGATAGCCTTGTTGAAGCAATTTCATTTTAAAAATTTCTGCATGCTTTTCAAAAGTGTTTTTATCTGTACAGTTACGTCGTATTCTGATAAATTGGCTATACGGGATTCCATCTTTTTGGCTTTTGGGGTGATAACTGTTGTGATGAAGCAGTGTATTTCGATCAGAGGGTTTTATAAACAGTTCCACGCCTAACTTACCATCATGTGCCATGATTTTAATATCCAAGAAGTCAACTGCCACTTGACTCTTGTTGGCTGTAAATTGGAGGTTTTGGTCACCACAATTTAACCAATCTAAAAATACAATGAGGTCAGTCTCGCTACCTTCCCATATAAAGAACACGTCGTCTATGAATCTAGACCAGTGTTTGATGTTTTCATAGAAAGGGCTGACTTCATTGTATATGTGTTGTTTCTCAAAGTTCCCAACATACAGGCATGCAAGGCTGGGCGCACATGTAGTGCCCATACTTGTGCCTTTTATTTGGCTGTTGAACAAGAAAATATTGTTCATGAGCACAGTTTCAATGCACTCAACAATGAACATATTTTGTGGGGTGAGATATCCATCTTCATCACACAGAATGTTCTTCATCAAGAGTATAATATCTTGCTGGGGTATGTTAGTGTACAAGGACTCAATGTCATGATATAATTTTTGTGCAATGTATTAGAAGTTGGGGAGATTACTGATTCAAGAAAGGTGTCATTGTCTATAAATCACATTAATGCTGTAGGGTGCAAAGTGGCACACACAAAGTACGAGGGCAGCGTTTGCAGATTTCTGCGCCATTAGACTGAGTGCGTGCAGCTCACAGTGTGCGACAAGGTGCACCGTAGGAGAAGGCACAACAGTGGCAGCACGTGCTGCCTCGAGAGAGCGGCTAGTGTTCTTATGTCATGGGAGGCATGGCTTACATCTCTGGATGGGAAAGTTTGGCTTTGTGCTTGTGACAAGTCTACCCCTAGGACACGAAGAGGCGTCCCAATAGTCCTATAGTGGTGATACACCATCTGTCACCAACTTACTTCCTGGCAGAAGTCTGGTGGAATTTCTTTATTTATTGCTGTTTATTTACAGTGCTAGCTCAATATAAATTGGGTTATTAATATTGATGTGAGGAGAATAAGAACTAGCTACCCATACAGGTGCAACAGGAGGGAAATATGGAGGCCCTGCAGGTATCTGAGCACAAGAAGCAATCAGCAATAATGCATGTCTGTACAGCAATAGGCACTGCAGCAATACAACATATATGTACAAATGGGGGTGATTTTTGGCCAATCAGCATTTATCCAGGTTCAAGATTACACTACTCTTCAAAACGGATCCCTCCTCAGTATTTTACCTCTGGTGACCGTATTCACTAGGCAGAGCACGTACCAAACAGTCATCCGCTCCAAGTGCATTATTCTGTTGTTCTTGCCACACCGACCAGTGTTGCATTCACTATTCTATAGTAATCACTAAGGGCTAGATTTATAATCTGGCGACCGGTCTGTTTCTCCACCAGAACGACATAGTAAATTATTCAAGTGCCCTGACAGCAGTGCTGTGAACCAAATTTAGAAATGACCGCCAAGCAGGCCGTCATTTCTTAAAATATTGGCAGGAACCGCTGTCATGGCAATGCCATCTAAATTACGTGGCATAATGAGCAGTCTGTCTCCCACAGGGCTGTCGAGGGGTTTACTCAGAGTTGAGACGAAGTAGCCTCTACCATGATTAAACCTATGGTCTGCCCCAATCTAAATTTGGTGGGTGGACCATTATGTTGGCAGCATGCCAGTGGCATAGCCATGGGGGTGGGCTGCCCCTGCTGGTCTTTTTTTGGGGGTGGCGGCACTTCACTTGAGGTGAGCAAATTTCCATGGCCAGGGAGCAGATCCAATGGCCGAGGAGGAGGCGGGCATTTTGGTGTGTATGAGGGGCGGCAACAGTGATGGCCGGTGCTGGGAAGAGCAGTGAGGATGAAGGGGGGAGTCAACAGACGACAATGCGGGGGAAAAAACAAACAAGAAAACCTCTTACCTTGGTCTTGCCGCATCAGCCATGCGGCGAGAACAATGTGAGTGGTTTTCCTTTTATAAAATTTTATTTTCCCTCGCTGTCGTCTGTCAACCCCCTCCCACCCCACCCCGCTCTCTTTCCTACACCGCCCGTCACTGAGCGGCAAACTCCGGGACCGCCCCGGTCTGCAAAAGCTCTAGCACGCCACTGCAGTAAGCATACTCCTTCACGACGGAGTATGCTTAACGCCAACATATACATTGAAATGGAAAAAATAAAAGTAGAGGTACCAGGGCCGGACTGGGAACCGAAACCGGCCCTGGCAAACTGCTCAGCAGGCCCCCTCCTGGGTTGATAGCAATATCGATTGAGTGGTTATTTGATAGGGTTTAAAGGCGCCACAGTATTTGAGTAACACTTAATGTATTTATTATCACACTATGAATCTTCCAGTGCTAAAGGGTGTGGAGATCCACTAAACTCCACCAGTTGGGCAGAAAACCTCAGACGCAAATCTACTCCCCAGCACACATATATAGGTTAATGTTGGTTTCCCTCCAAGTAAAGAGCTAAGTACAATAAATAAGTCACAGAATCTGTACAGTTCTTTTTCTCTTTTGTCTTGTTCACGTTTTTATTCTGGTTTTTTCGGCCACAACCAACACGTGTTTCGTCGCTACAGGGTGTGATCCCGCGACTTTCTCAAGGCTATACTGTCCCAGTATAAAGCTTTTCATTGTGATGTTAATTCCGACCCACACAGGGGTTCTGTTAGCTATCAGCGATGACTCCAAGTCAAATGTCCTTTGTAAGTTTTCTTTGTTTCCTTTTTTTTCAATAGTTACGCAATATCTTTTCTCTCTGCAGAGTAGAGGATAACATCCCAGTGTCTCCAAAAAGCAAACCGAGTGCGTAGTGCAGCCGAGCAGTTTGCGAGGGCCTGTTTCGGCCGAATTTGTTACAGGGGGGCGATATTGCCGGTACCAAAAATGGCCCCCCAGGGGCCCAAAACTGGCCCCACCCTAGCGGCCTACCGGGGAAAAACCTGGGGCCTTATTTATGAAGGCCTTGCGTCAGTTTTGCGCCGCTGGTGCGTCACTTTTTGTGACGCACCAGCGGTGTAAAAAATGCGCCACGTTGCGCCATATTTCAAAAGTGACGCATCTAGGTAGATGCGTCACTTTTTAAAAACCTGCGCCACATTATACCTGCGTCAGGTATAATGTATGCAGAGGGGGCGTTCCCCCGCAAAAAGCCTCGTAATAGTGACGCAGTGAAATCTATGAGATTTCACTGCGTCACTTTTAGGACGCTGTTGCGTCAAAATCTTGCGCCTGCTTCCCAGCAGGCGTAAGACTGACGCAGGCCCTTTCACATGGGGCTTGCCCCATGTGAAAGGACGCATTGCTGGAGTTGCGTCACTTTTGTGACACACTCCAGCAATGCGTCACTTTTGCGCTTACAGATACGTCAGAAATACTGACGTATCTGTAAGTACTTGCGACATGATGCGTCATACATTAAATATGACGCATCATTGGTGTCGCAAGGAGTGCGCAGTGAAAAGTGACGCATCGCTGTTTTCACGCAGCGATGCGTCACTTTTCATAAATGAGGCCCTTAGTGCCCACAATGGCCAGTTCGGTCCTAACAGCTACCCTGAACCAGAGTACCTGCATGTTTATGAAAAGAGCCAGTACTCTCTAATTTAAAGTATTACGTCACTTTTATGAAGTGCAGATACTCTCCCTCTACAAATAAAAAAGTGGCTGTACTCAGTACCCGCCCATTTAAAGCACTGAATTGGACCCTAATTAACTAGAGCGAAAGTTCCTGTCCACCCAAAACTGTAGTAGTAATAATAGAATAAAAGCACAATGTCTTTTTACACAAGTAGGTTAACGGGATTAAAAGGGAGTTGTGGGGAAAATTGCCCCAAGGGAAGGCAATAATCTTCCATAGCCTGTTAGACTAGAGATTAGTTTCATTTATTTTAGCCTAGAGATTAGTTTTATACATTTTAGCCTAGAGATTAGTTTAATAATATTTTTTTATTGTAAAAGTAGGAGAAGCTGCTGGGACTGCCTTGACTGCGCCAGCTAGGACAGAACACAACCGTTAGCAGCTGTAGAAACGCCTGTTCTAAACCTAGGCAGGGTACATTTTCAGATCGAAGTTGGAGCTTTTAAAGGGCTCCTGGTGAAAATAAAATGGGAAAAAGAGTGCAGCGGAGATTCCCGTTCACGGTGGAGGATAGGTGAAGCTAAGGATGTGCAAAGGAGTTTGAAGGAAGTGACCACACCCTTCGAGCATACCTACATATGGAATAAATCAAGCCCCTCTTCCGGAATTGCGTAGAAACCCCATAAATTAATTGTGGAAAGTCAAGATAGTCCAGTTCAACCTTGCGCTCTGTGTGTTGCCGCCTCACTGCATCTTTCACACCTATACTCAAGAAACCTACAGCTGATCCGACTGACCTAAACAATTACCGACCCATCACCAATATCCCCGCCCTGGCCAAACTGCTGGAGAAATGTGTCCAACTCCAACTAACAAGACACATTGACCAATTTGACCTCCTCAATTCTCATCAATCAGGATTCCGAGCGAAACATAGCACGGAAACAGCTATGACACACATAATTGATGACGCCCTCCAAATTCTTGATCGCAATGAGTCCTGTCTCCTCATCCTTCTTGACCTCTCGTCAGCATTTGACACGGTCAAACATGAGAACCTGCTGGAGCTGCTAAGCACTAGAATGGGTCTATCGGGAACGGTTCTCAAATGGTTTTCGTCCTTCCTACACAACCGGTCTCAGAAGTTCAAGATCGATAATGTGCTATCTTCACCTGTGCCTGCAGATCTAGGTGTTCCACAAGGATCCTCCCTCTCCCCCACTTTGTTCAACCTCGTCATGGAACCGCTCGCCACCTTGCTCCAAGCTTCTAATGTCCAATTCCATATGTACGCCGACGACACACAACTGTACCTAAAGCTTCAATCTCCGGAAGATATCAAACATCTGAATTCCACGCTTATTAACACTCAATCTTGGCTAGCCGATAATCACCTCAAACTAAATGCTCTGAAAACTGAGTTCCTTCTCATCTCACCCCCGGCGAAAATTTCCACCACCCAAACATGGCTCAACAACCTAACAGCACTCAATGTCCAACCCACTATCGTGGACTCAGCGAAATCCCTAGGCATCACATTGGACGCCAAGCTCAACATGCAGCAACACATCAGCAAAGCCACAAAAGCAGCTAATTTCCAAATCAACACACTGAGGAAAATCAAACCCTTCCTCCCGACTGAAGACTTCCAAACTGCTGTACAAGCGTTAGTCATCCCTCGAATCGACTACGGAATTGTGACCCTCAGCGGACTCCCGCTATCCACAACAGCACCCTTAAGAGCCTCCCTGAACGCTGCCGCAAGACTCATTACTGGCTCAAGAAAACATTCGCATATTTCCCCAGATTTAAAGTCCCTAAAATGGCTGCCTTTTGAAGCCAGAATACAACTAAAAATTGCAGTTATGACACACGCGGCCGTGCACCACAATGCACCCAACTACCTCGCTCAAAAACTGTCCATATCAGGAGGTTCGAGGTCCAATAGAAGCTCAAAAAATCTACTCCTGAAACCCCGTAGATTCAGGAAAGAGAAAACCTACAAGCGCTCCTTCTCAGGAATGGCACCCAGGATCTGGAATGCTCTCCCGCCTGAAACTAGGCGTATCTCCTCCGCTGCACTCTTCAAGAAAGAGGTGAAAACCATCCTTCTGGCCAAGATCTCCTGAACCTTATAGGTGGTGGATCAGAGACTCTACATTGCCTTGTATCAATGCTCACCTTGTCCTTTGGCACTATACCTCTACTTGATGGTGACACTACTACGCTACTTTCTTCCTACCGACCAATATATGAGACACATTGGGTCACTGATTCACCCTCCCGATGCCCTCACTCAGTGCGCTCTCTATACTAAAACACTGGTATAAGCCTGCCACACACCCAAGGTGTACCTGAACACCTCTGTAATTGGGATCAATGACTTGTGCCGTTTTATTACCTGTTCACCTGACTGTATATTGATATGTTTTATGTATTTTATTATTATCCTTTCATGTTAGTGACTACTACATTGCTCCCATTACCTCTGTTCATTCCCACTGCCCCTACCCTGTCATTGTGAAGCGCTCTGATATCTGTAAGGATCTTGTTCGCGCTATATAAAACTTTGAATAAATAAATAAATAAATAAATAAATAAATTATGGTTAAATGCCCCGGGATTGAAGTATGTTGGGATGGGAAAGTCCCCTGCTTGATACAGCAGAAGTGTACGCCGGAAGAACAGTCCCTCTACCCTGAAGGGTATCTTCATCCTGACATTTTAGGGCCAGCACACATGGGCCCAGCACTTGGCTCCAAGGTCTGGAATGCACATCACGCACTCTCCCTAGCTGACATGGGAGTACTGTCCATGTCCTGGGACATCTACATGAAGTGCTGGTGGCAGTGAACCATTCCTTCTGATTGACAGCTCTAACAGGCCTTTCTTGTTTGGGTATGAGTGGCCGTCCCCGCTCTAGTAAAAGCCCACGCCCTTCACCTACACCCCTACCTCGCAGCAAAGACCTGGAAGGAGCTCCCAGTCAACATCAGATGCTCCCCAACTCTGCACACCTTCAGTAAGAGCTTCAAGACCAGGCTCTTCGACTGATCCAGAGCTGGAACCCCCCCCCCCCACTCCCCACCACCCCTCCCCCCAGCACCCTCATGGGTGAGTAGCGCGCTCTACAAACCCCTGATTGATTGATTGTATGCGTGCTATGTGCCTGCTGTATCTGTGGTGCCTGCTAGCAGGAGTCTATGGTGTGGTGAGTGAATGACTGCAGAGATCAGTGGGATTCTTTGTGGATGCCCCTGGTAATACCGAAGCAAAGGATGGAGGCTGTGGTACCACCTCCACAGACAGTTATAGTGTATAGCTGGCTTCCAGCCAGGCCCGGACTGGCCATAGCGGGCACCGGGCAATCCCCTGGTGCGCCGCACCGGTGGGGGCCGGTTGTGGGCCCCTGGAGGTTGTTTTTGTTACAGGGCCGCATAGCTGCAAAATCGGCCCTGTAACAAAATCGGCCGAAAACCGGCCCCGGCAAAGAGCTCGGCAGCACCTCCAACCCTCTCTCCCCCCCCCAGTGGGGAGGGGGGGTGCCGACGAGCACTTTGCCAGGGGCCGGTTGTGGTTCCCAGTCTGGCCTTGCTTCCAGCCCGCAGTGCATAGTAGGTCAGGCCCCAGGGCATCAGTAGTAAACACCCCATCACCTCGTTGAGGCCCTGTGACCTCTGCTTATCATGTTCCTCCCAAATGGGTTCTGACAGAGGGAGTATGCACAATCGAACACAAACAATGTCTAACATACGAGAAATTATGTTATAGGATTTTTGAAGGGATGAAAGAGCCTCCTATGATGATCCAGAAACTGCACATTAAGGAGTTGAATCAAGCGAGCCATGGGCCACTCTTTTACATAATTCATTCCTCTGCAGTGCAGATCAGTGAACAATAAATATCACCAGACAATGAGCTGAAATGTGTCCTATTATTCTGCAGATTAAGCCCCAGCTGTGTGCTTCAGCATTCCACATAAAGATGGGTAAAAGAAAAGGAAAAGCCAATTGGCAGTCAAACAAATCCAGACGTCATGAATGTGGACATGCTCTTCCTGCAGGTAAGAGGGGGATATCTTTTCAGTTTTCACCTGTGTTGGATGTGTTTTTGTTTCTCAGTCAGGTAGTCTCTGCATCAGTACGCTACGTATGGTTTGCATCGCTAACAAAACTGAGAGTTAGCAATAAAACAAGTCCTTACGACTCATGACAAAGTCTACCCGAAGCCCACATTGCCCATTATATCTGCCATTGTCAAGGTACCTGCCGAGGTCTGAGCAACTCGTGGGATGGGGTGGGGTGGGAGTGGAGGGTGAGGGGCAAGCCATATAAGGCGATAATTTTAATGAGGTTCTTGCTAATATGCCCCCATATAGTGTGATTGCATGCCCGCACCTTGCCAACCACAGGATGTTTTATAACGATAACATAAACGATTGGGAACTTTGCTTGTTCTTTCTTCCCCCCATTGATATATGGATATACAAAGAAGTTGTACGAGAAGCATGTACAACAGCAGTTTCACATGGATTTCCACACAGTTCTATTCACTTTTTTTTAAATGCATCGAGTCACCGAAGTCACTTTGGGCCAGATGTAGGTAGGCATTTACCGGTCGGTAACGGCCGAATTCGGCCGTTACCGACCGGTAAATGCAATTTGAGATGTAGGGCCCTGTATTTTACAGAATCGGTAAATTTACCGATCGGTAAATTTACCGAATCTGTAAAATACCGAATCGGTATTTTTTCCGATTCGGTAAAATTGATATGTAGGTGGGACTCTTCTGAGTCCCACAAGCATTACAGAATCGGTATTTTACCATCAAATACTATTTGATGGTAAAATACCGATTCTGGTGTGCATGCACATGTGTGCATGCACACCTGTGCCATATGACAGGCAGACCTGCCCTTAGGGCAGGTCTGCCTGCCACATGGCCCCCGAACCTTTTTTGGGGGTGCTAGAGGGTGTCAAAGTGACACCCCCTGCACCCTTGTCAGAATCGGTATTTACCGATTCGGTAAATACCGACCGGTAATGCCCCATTCATTCCTATGGGCTTCAAAGCCCATAGGAATGAATGGGGCATTACCGGTCGGTATTTACCGAATCGGTAAATACAGATATTTACCGATTCGGTAAAAGGAACATCTGGATGTTCCTACATATCCACCCCTCAGATTTACCGATTTTTAATTACCGAATCGGTAAAATTCGGTAATTAAAAATCAGTAAATCTCATTTACCTACATCTGGCCCTTTGTCAATAATTTGAAAAGCAAAGTATTCTTACTACCATTGCATACACAAACAACTACCTGTTTATATATTCCCTTAGCCCTGAAGAAGTTGCGGGGTAATCCCCTGCAACAGCGACAAAACATGTGTTGGCTAAGAAGCCATAAAGATCTTGAATTAAAGGCAGCTGAAAATATAAAAACACACATTTGCAATGCAATAGGTCTCGCATTAGGAAAGTTTGAGCTATTGGTATTGTAAATGACAAATTTTTTATTTATGTGTTGGTTTTGAAAATAGCGAAATTAATAGCTTTGTCATTTACAATGCCAATACTTTTAACTTTTGCAAATGTGACACCTATAGCATTTGTAATGCAATATGTGTTGTATTTACGTGACGTAGATGTATTGATATTACAAATAACAATGGCTTTTAATTTTTTTAAATAAATAATATATAAATAAAAGCTATTGTAATTTATAATGGCAATGAGGGGGCGGAGCTAGCCGGCGTTCATGGTGGACGCTTAAGTGCGGAGCTCTGCGCTAGCGCTGCCGAATATCCATCCAATATCCTCCAAAAGCGGCGAAAACTGTGGAAATCCGACGGGGGCTGCCTCCCCTACCCCCCGCGGACCTCCGACGCGACTTTTGAAGGGTTGCGTGCGCGAGTTTCCCCGGCGCCGCCGCCGACCGAAGAGCTGCGGACCAGGCCGGAATCCCCGCCCTGTCCTGGGAATCGAGGCCGAGTTGCGTCACCCGACGTGCGGCCCCTGAGAGAGGAAGCCCCGCTGAGGTGAGAGCGACGTGGCCGGCGGTAGCCGCGACCCATTCAGCGCTCCGCGCCTACACTGCGGACCCCTGCTGTGGCGGCTGCACCCCTGGAGGGGCGCGGAGGACTCGAGTGAGCGCCGGCGGCGTGACAGACCCGCCGGGAGTGCACACGTGGCGCTCTCACGGGCGCCATTGCATTCTGCTGAGGGGACCGGCCCGACCACTCGGAGGGGGCCTTAAGGAGCAGCGGGCAGCTGTGGGACGGAGGCCCCCCAACACGAGCCCTGCACCCTCGAGCTGGCTGGAGGTATCCTGGCACTGGGGCACCCGGAGGGGGAGAGCGAGAGGCGAGTGCCTACTTCGGCCTGTGGCAGCACTGGGCACGCAAGCCTAAACGTGACAGCGACCTGAACATACGGCCTCCGGTGCCGGCCTGTGCACGAGGACAGCTCCCGCATCGTCCCATTGGGGTACCATTGACACTACAAGGCCTGTGGACACTGGCCTCCCTATCCGCAGCGGCGATGGGCAAGGGCGATCGGACGCAAACAAAACTTTCGTTTGATCAGAGGAGGCAGAAGGCGCCGGAGCCGCCGGCTGCCCATTCCCCGGGAGCAACTGCAGACCCGAGCTCCGCACTGTGCGCAGAAATTAAAGGACTGCTCAACACGATGGAGAAGGGCCTACAGGAGGGCATGACGGCCATCGGCACCAAGATTGACGCCCTGGCGTATCGGATGGATCGAATGACGGAGAGGGTGGATAAGCATGCGGAGAGGCTGGACATGGCAGAGCGCAGGCTGACGGAGGCGGAGGAGGCACAGACAACATGGGACGCTGACCGCAAGCAGTTTGGGAGGCTGCTACAGGTGATGCAGGACAAATCGGAAGACTTAGAGGCTCGCTCCAGGCGGTCCAACATACGCGTCACGGGTGTGGCGGAGTCGACCCAGACGGGGAAAATGGAGCTCTTTGTTGAGAAACTCCTTAAAACTCTATTGGGGGACGACACCTTCTCCCCCATGTTCATAGTGGAGCGAGCCCACCGCACCCTGGGACCGAGGCCCCCTCCAGGGGCGAACCCTAGGCCGATAATCGCAAAACTCCTCAACTACAGGGACAGGGACGCTGCCCTCCGTGCTGCTCGAGAGAAGGGGGAGTTGCAGTACGAGGGAATGAACATTTCGCTATACCCTGACTTCACCTCCAAGGTACAGGAGGAGAGGCGGCGATTCGTCCCCTATAAGCAGCAACTCAGAGACCTGGGCTTGGACTACGCCATGTTGTACCCGGCGCGGCTGCGCATCAATAGGCAGGGCCACTCGCATTTTTTCACCGACCCTAAGGAGCTGCAAAAATCCCTGAAGCAGTGGATCAAGGAGCATAGAGAGGACTGGACGGCGCCTGCGGAGGAGGGTGCTGGCAACGAGGACCTGGACGAGCAAGACTAGCGAGAAGGTGGGGTGCAGTGGTCCCTCCCGGGGACTCGGCCACTTGAGGACTTGCAATGATCCTAGTCTCTTGGACCGGAGGAAGCCCAGTCTGGGCGCCCCACTGCAGTGAGCGGACTTCTGGACATGGTACTACGGGTGAGATCTAAACGAGCCACACGGATTAAGGTGGAGGGCGGCACTCTCCATGACACTGTTAGCCTGCCCCAGGGTGGTGTTGATAGCGCTCGACAGCAGGGAAAGGTCGATGTGATCCGGGGGGGGGGGGGGGAAAGCCCGTTACGGCGGGTACGATATTGTTCTCATTACCTAAAAGCCGCACTAGCAATTGGGGGCGCTGGCGTAGGGGCGGCCTAAAGATATTGCGCAGAAGGGACGACCAGACGGTGGTCGATTAGGACATTGAGTGTGCTACCTCTGCCCTGGCGCTCATAGTGCTTGCGGCTCTTCTTGAGACTGCTTGGGGAAGTTTGAAGACGGGTGGGGGGGGTGAATGTAGGGATCTCGGTCACACCAGGTTGGGGTTGGTTGACTGTGGGCGGTGGGGGGCAATGGGGATTCTGAGTTCGGGGATGTTTGAGATGTTTGGGGAAAGGTCCAACATGTGCTCTAAAATGTTATGTTCTACAGGATGGGTGGGGGGCTGCTGCTTCCGGTGGGGGGAGGCCCTCGTCGCTACACTACAATTGTTGTCCTCCTTCACTGTTAATGGCTAACACACCACAGGCAGACTCACTGTGCGACACAGAGTCCCTCAGGGCTCTTACCTGGAATGTGAGGGGTTTGAATGATTATCGGAAACTCCGTAAGGTGCTGCACTACCTACAGAGACATCACATAGACTTGGCGCTGCTGCAGGAAACACATCTGCCCAACACCAGTAAGATGCTACAGCACAGGGGGAGCCAGGGTCACTCCACTTACGCAGGCTTCACCACTCACGCTAGAGGGGTCCTCACCTGGGTCAATCCGAAATCCAAGTTATCCCTCGCCCTGGTAAAGGCGGACCCGGAGGGGAGGTTTTTGTTGAGCAAGTGCACGGGCAAGGGCCACAACCTGCTGGTCATGAATGTCTATGGTCCGAACTATGACTCCCCTGACTTTTATGCAACGGTGGCGGAACATTGTACTGAATGGGCCGCTGGTAATATGATCTGGGGTGGGGACTTCAATTTCACCTTTAGCCCTGAGCTAAATAGGTCTGCGGGCCCTGCCAGGCACCCGGCGGCGGCGGCGCAGTGCATGCAGGCAGAAATGTTGAACCTGGGTCTGGTAGATGTGTGGAGGGAAAGGAATAGCGCCAAGGGGGGGTTCACGCACTACTCAGCGTACCACAACATCTATACCAGGATTGACTACTGGCTGGCTTCACACTTCCTGCTCTCCATGGTCAGGGGCTGCAGTGTGCTTCCCCGCACTCTGTCGGACCACTCACCGGTGCTGTTGGTGCTGCATACTCCCCTGCAGAGAATCCCGCCATTCACGTGGTGTTTTCCACCTTACTCGCTGCTGGATGAGGCTTTCAGGGCCGACCTGGGAGAGGACATAGATACTTTCTTCGCCACCAATCTGGGATCAGTGGACAGCTTTGGGACGGTTTGGGAGACATTTAAGGTGTACGTGCGGGGGGTGGTCATGGCGAAGCACTCAGGGGTCCTGAAGGCAATTAGGAACAGGCTGAAATATCTGGAGGGGCAGATAGCGGACTACGAACGCCGCCAGCTGCTTGACCCGAACCTGCCGGGGGATGGGACCCTGCAAGACCTTTTGAGGGAGTTCCACGAGGAAGCTGACAGGGAGGTCCGACATTTAGGAAAATATGCGACAGCACGCACGTATGGCGAGGGTGACCGCCCGGGTGCACTGCTTGCCAGGATTATGAAAGGCACTAGGCGCAAACAGACAATCGCGGAACTGCGAAACTCAGGGGGGGAGACGCTCACGGAGGAGACTCACATTCTGGCGGAATTCAGGAGATTCTACGAGGAGCTGTACACCGCTAAAATCTCGGGGGTAGAGGACCAAATTGACAACTACCTCGGCTATATCAAGATGCCATTCCTTGAGAATTGGCAGAGGGAATTCCTGATGTCCCCCATACACCGTGAGGAGATATCCGATGCGCTGGCCACCATGAGAGCGGACAGTGCCCCCGGGATAGATGGTCTGACGGTGGCCTTTTACAAAGCGTATAAAGATAAGTTGCTGCCCCACCTCTCCACCCTCTTTGACGAAATCTGCGAGAACGGCGCTATGCCACTCTCCATGCGGGAGGCGCTGATTGTCACCATACTCAAACCTGGGAAGCCCAGCGACTTGCCAGGTTCGTACCGCCCACTGTCCCTTCTTAATGTGGACGCTAAACTCTACGCAAAAGTGCTGGATACCAGGCTGGCACTAGTGGCGCCCGGGCTGGTAGCCCCGGAGCAGGCTGGGTTCATCCCGGCCAGGAACCTCACTTACAATATTCGCACGGTCATGGGGGCCATGCAGCATACTAGGCATGACACTAAAGCCATTGCGGTCTTTCTTGACATGGAGAAGGCCTTTGACTCTGTGGAGTGGCCCTTCATGCGCAAGGTACTGCAGAAGCTGGGGCTAGGAGAACTATTCCTCCAACTGCTGGGCGCCCTTTATCACAAGCCCACGGCCAGAGTCAGATTGGGGGATGCAGTCTCGGAGCCGATCTCCATCAGCAGGGGCACGAGACAGGGATGCCCCCTTTCCCCGCTACTCTACGCCCTTGTGGCAGAGCCTCTGGCGTGTGCGATCCGGGAATACCACTCGTACGAAGCCATCAACTACCCCACCTACAAGATTGGCATTTCCACATATGCGGACGACACCCTGCTTTATGTCAGGGACCCGGCCAATAACCTCGCTTCGGTGCTGAGGGAAGTTGTGAGGTTCGGCGCGCTCTCCGGACTGAAGGTTAACTGGGCGAAATCGGTCGCCTTCCCACTGACCCCAATCACTGACCCCTTCGAGATGGACTACCCGCTCCAATGGTCCACTGAACCGATAAGATATCTGGGCATCATGCTCCACACGGACCCTGACGTCATGCTGAGAGAAAACTACGGGGTTGCTTACAGCAAACTCGCGGATGACGTAGAGCTCTGGATTAAACTCCCGTTATCTCTGATGGGTAGGGTTGCCTTAATGAAAATGGTCATTCTCCCGAGATTTCTATTCCTGTTCAATAATCTTCCGATTGTCCTCTCGAAAGCCTTCTTTGCAACCCTAAACAAACTCTTGGTGCGATTGGCGTGGGCCGGGAAACAACCTAGGGTGCAATGGAAGGTACTGCAGTTACCGTATGAGCAAGGGGGCTTAGCTGCCCCGGACCTGGAACGCTACTACAGGATAGCGCAGGCCTCCCACCTCCACACCTGGGTACATGGCAGCCAAGATGTTCCGCACGTGATACTGGAGCGGCTGTTCGCAGACCCTACTCCGCTTCCTGCTACCATCTGTGGCCCCCAAGACCGCAGAGTTGGCGTGCTAGACTCCCTTCTGTCCACCAAACATGCATGGCATTCCATTCTGCAGAGGCAAAACAAAGAGCTGATGTACGCTCCCAACATGCCTATACAATGGGCGCTCTGGCTGCCAACCTTGGCGGAACCGGCTGTCCATAGGGCCCTCCACGAACTAGGTGCTCTCACTCTGGGGGACCTATTTGAGCATGGACAGGTGAAGACGTGGGCACAGATCTCACATCGGAGGGAGAGCCCCACACTGCTCCAACGCTTTCAGTACCATCGGGTCCGTAGCGCCCTACTGGAACTGCTGGGCCCTGACATGGAGGAACCCCCCGCGGTCCCGGAACTGGAGTATGTCATAGGCACCGTATCTCCGAAGAAGCTGATTACTAGATTATACAGGATAGGGCACGAGCACACGGCCCCGCTCTACACGAGGGCGCGGCTAGCATGGCAGACTGACCTGGGCACCCACGTCGATGACGGCATGTGGGCCTACTGCTGTGCGGCCACCAGGCGCATCTCCCTGAACGGGAGGCACCGTTTGGTCCACTTTAGGTTCTTACAAAGGGTATACCACACGCCGAAAAGGCTCCATAGGTACGGTCTCCGTGACACCCCGCACTGCGAGAGGTGCCAGGCCCGGGTTGCGGACTTCCTGCACATGGCCTGGAGTTGCCCGGGAGTCCAGAGGTATTGGACCGGCGTCTTCGCTGAATTGAGCACTATAGTGGAATTGGACCTGGCAATGGACCCAGCCCTTGCTCTACTGGGGTACACGAAATTGGTTCCCGTCGCGGTTAGGAAACTGGTGAGCATGGGAATGCTCCTGGCGAAGAGGGTAGTCGCATTATGCTGGATGAGGGGGCCATTACCTACGCTCAAGCGATGGGTTAGCGACATGAAGTACTGCAACACGCAGGCGGAAACATACAGTGAGCTCCTTCCGCCCGGGAGTCGCCCCAAGAACTTCTGGGGGCTGTACCAGACCTACTTGTCCTCCAAGCTGGATGGGGATGTCTCAGAGGAGGGAGAGGGGGAAGACCGAGGGAGTGACGTGCAAGTGCCACCGGATACACATGACCAGGGTGTTCCCCCGCACAACTAGCGTACTATAAGCGGTGGGGGTTTTTCCATCCTTATAGAAGTGAGAACAGGGGGGAGGCACACCGGGCTGAGGGAGGGCGGTAAACCGCACTAGCTACCACAGCTGATAGTGATGCCTGCGGGCGACTCGGGGAGCACAAATGAGGGACCGGTTGAGGGGAGGGGGGTGTTTAGAGGGTTAGGGGTTGGTTGGGCGAAAAGAAAAAAAAGAAAAACTGTTCTGTTTTGCCCATTTGTTCACAATGCACACTACTTTGCAGATGGTACGAGCCTACAGAGGAGGCTCATCTCCTACTGACCTCCGGCGAACTCTCACACTGGACTCTATGATGTTATTGTGTCACGGTACATGTCCTTGTTGTTGCATGGAGACCTATTGCCGGCCCGAGATGGGTTGTAGGCGAGCGATTAGGTGTACATTGTGCTGTGCTTTTTCATAATAAATAAACTAAAAAAAAAAAAAAAAAAAATTTATAATGGCAATAGCTTAAACTTTTGTAAATAACTTTTGTGAAGATTATGTTCAGTGTATAATATTGTGACTAAAATCCAAGAACAGAAGTGAAATATTAACATCTTTTTTGTGACATTTGTAATAAAGCTTGAAACATTGAGAGAACATATTTGAACCAGTTGTTGTTGAATGGTTGCACAGATTGATGCTGTGGTGGCGCTGAGTGATGTTGTGGTGGCGTCGAGTGATGCTGTGGCGTTCAGTGATGCTGTGGTAGCGCATAGTGAGGTTGTGGTGCCCCTGAGTGATGCTGATGTGATGGGATAGATAGATAGAGTGAGGGCGATTGTGGTGGCGACGAGTGATGCTGTGGCGTTCAGTGATGCTGTGGTAGCGCATAGTGATGTTGTGGTGCCCCTGAGTGATGCTGATGTGATGGGATAGATAGATAGAGTGAGGGCGATAGTTAGATAGAGGGAGGGCGATAGATAGATAGAATGATGGAGATAGATAGATAGATAGATAGATAGATAGATAGATAGATAGATAGATAGATAGATAGATAGATAGATAGATAGATAGATAGATGAGGACGATAGACAGATAGAGTGAGGGCGATAGACAGATAGAGTGAGGGCAATAGATAGATAGATAGATAAATAAAGTGAGGGCGATAGATAGAGTGAGGGCGATAGATAGATAGAGTGAAGGCAATAGATAGATAGATAGATAGATAGATAGAGTCAGGGTGATTGAGTGAGGGTGATAGATAGATAGATTGATAGAGTGAGGGGCGATAGATAGAGTGAGGGCGATAGATAAATAGAGTGAGGGCGATAGATAGATAGATAGATAGATAGATAGATAGATAGATAGATAGATAGATAGATAGATAGATAGATAGATAGATAGATAGATAGATAGATAGAGTGAGGGCGATAGATAGATAGAGTGAGGGCAATAGATAGATAGATAGAGTGAGGGCGATAGATAGAGTGAGGACGATAGATAGAGTGAGGGCGATATATAGATAGAGTGAGGGGCGCTATAATGGCAGCGTTGCGATTGGTGAGGACAACGCCCAGAGTGAGGGTGATAGATAGATAGAGTGAGGGCGATAGATAGAGTGAGGGCGATAGAGTGAGGGCGACAGATAGCTAGAGTGAGGGCGATTGATAGATAGAGTGAGGGCGATAGATAGAGTGAGGGCGATAGATAGATAGAATGAGGGGCGCTATAATAGCAGCATTGTGATTGGTGAGGACAGCGCCCAGAGTGAGGGTGATAGATAGATAGAGTGAGGGCGATAGATATAGTGAGGGCGATAGCTAGATAAAGTGAGGGCAATAGATAGATAGATAGATAGAGTGAGGGCGATAGATAGCTAGAGTGAAGGCGATAGATAGTTAGATAGATAGAGGGTGATAGATAGTTAGATAGATAGAGGGTGATAGATAGATAGATAGATAGATAGATAGATAGATAGATAGATAGAGTGAGGGCGATAGATAGATAGAGTGAGGGCAATAGATAGATAGATAGAGTGAGGGCGATAGATAGAGTGAGGACGATAGATAGAGTGAGGGCGATATATAGATAGAGTGAGGGGCGCTATAATGGCAGCGTTGCGATTGGTGAGGACAACGCCCAGAGTGAGGGTGATAGATAGATAGAGTGAGGGCGATAGATAGAGTGAGGGCGATAGAGTGAGGGCGACAGATAGCTAGAGTGAGGGCGATAGATAGATAGAGTGAGGGCGATAGATAGAGTGAGGGCGATAGATAGATAGAATGAGGGGCGCTATAATAGCAGCATTGTGATTGGTGAGGACAGCGCCCAGAGTGAGGGTGATAGATAGATAGAGTGAGGGCGATAGATATAGTGAGGGCGATAGCTAGATAAAGTGAGGGCAATAGATAGATAGATAGATAGATAGATAGATAGATAGATAGATAGATAGATAGATAGATAGATAGATAGATAGACATATAGTAGATGGATTGATAGAGTGAGGAAGGGCGATAGATAGAGTGAAGGTGATAGATCGATAGATTGATAGAGTGAGGGGCGATAGATAGAGTGAGGGCAATAGATAGAGTGAGGACGTTAGATAGATAGAGTGAGGTCGATAGATAGATAGATAGATAGATAGATAGATAGATAGATAGATAGATAGAGTGAGTGAGGGCGATTGAGTGAGGGTGATAGATAGATAGATTGATAGAGTGAGGGGCGATAGATAGATAGAGTGAGGGCGATAGATGGATAGAGTGAGGGTGATAGATAGAGTGAGATAGATAGATAGATAGATAGATAGATAGATAGATATATAGATAGATAGATAGATAGATAGATAGATAGATAGAGTGAGGGCGATAGATAGATAGATAGAGTGAGGGCGATGGATAGATAGAGTGAGGGCGATAGATAGATAGAGTGAGGGCAATAGATAGATAGATGGATAAATAAAGTGAGGGCGATAGATAGAGTGAGGGCGATAGATAGATAGAGTGAAGGCAATAGATAGATAGATAGATAGATAGAGTCAGGGTGATTGAGTGAGGGTGATAGATAGATAGATTGATAGAGTGAGGGGCGATAGATAGAGTGAGGGCGATAGATAAATAGAGTGAGGGCGATAGATAGTGAGATAGATAGATAGATAGATAGATAGATAGATAGATAGATAGATAGATAGATAGATAGATAGATAGATAGATAGATAGATAGATAGATAGATAGAGTGAGGGCGATAGATAGATAGAGTGAGGGCAATAGATAGATAGATAGAGTGAGGGCGATAGATAGAGTGAGGACGATAGATAGAGTGAGGGCGATATATAGATAGAGTGAGGGGCGCTATAATGGCAGCGTTGCGATTGGTGAGGACAACGCCCAGAGTGAGGGTGATAGATAGATAGAGTGAGGGCGATAGATAGAGTGAGGGCGATAGAGTGAGGGCGACAGATAGCTAGAGTGAGGGCGATAGATAGATAGAGTGAGGGCGATAGATAGAGTGAGGGCGATAGATAGATAGAATGAGGGGCGCTATAATAGCAGCATTGTGATTGGTGAGGACAGCGCCCAGAGTGAGGGTGATAGATAGATAGAGTGAGGGCGATAGATATAGTGAGGGCGATAGCTAGATAAAGTGAGGGCAATAGATAGATAGATAGATAGATAGAGTGAGGGCGATAGATAGCTAGAGTGAAGGCGATAGATAGTTAGATAGATAGAGGGTGATAGATAGATAGATAGATAGATAGATAGATAGATAGATAGATAGATAGATAGACATATAGTAGATGGATTGATAGAGTGAGGAAGGGCGATAGATAGAGTGAAGGTGATAGATAGATAGATTGATAGAGTGAGGGGCGATAGATAGAGTGAGGGCGATAGATAGAGTGAGGACGTTAGATAGATAGAGTGAGGTCGATAGATAGATAGATAGATAGATAGATAGATAGATAGAGTGAGTGAGGGCGATTGAGTGAGGGTGATAGATAGATAGATTGATAGAGTGAGGGGCGATAGATAGATAGAGTGAGGGCGATAGATGGATAGAGTGAGGGTGATAGATAGAGTGAGATAGATAGATAGATAGATAGATAGATAGATAGATAGATAGATAGATAGATAGATAGATAGATAGATAGATAGATAGATAGATAGATAGATAGATAGATAGAGTGAGGGCGATAGATAGATAGATAGAGTGAGGGCGATAGATAGATAGAGTGAGGCGATAGATAGATAGACTGAAGGCGATAGATAGATAGAGTGAGGGCGATAGATAGATAGAGTTAGGGCGATAGATAGAGTGAGGGCGATAGATAGATAGAGTGAGGGCGATAGATAGAGTGATGGTGATAGATAGATAGAGTGAGGGCGATAGATAGAGTGAGGGCCATAGATAGAGTGAGGGCCATAGATAGATAGAGTGAGGGCGATAGATAGAGTGAGGTCGATAGATAGATAGAGTAAGGGGAGCTATAATGGCAGCGTTGCGATTGGTGAGGACAACGCCCAGAGTGAGGGTGATAGATAGATAGAGTGAGGGCGACAGATAGCTAGAGTGAGGGCGATAGATAGATAGAGGGCGATAGATAAAGTGAGGGTGATAGATAGATAGAGTGAAGGCGATAGAGTGAGGGCGATAGATATATAGAGTGAGGGCGATAGATAGATAGAGTGAGGGCGATAGATAGATAGAGTGAGGGCGATAGATAGAGTGAGGGCGATAGATAGATAGAATGAGGGGCGCTATAATAGCAGCGTTGTGATTGGTGAGGACAGCGCCCAGAGTGAGGGTGATAGATAGATAGAGTGAGGGCGATAGATATAGTGAGGGCGATAGCTAGATAAAGTTAGGGCAATAGATAGATAGATAGATAGAGTGAGGGCGATAGATAGCTAGAGTGAAGGCGATAGATAGTTAGATAGATAGAGGGTGATAGATAGATAGATAGATAGATAGATAGATAGATAGATAGATAGATAGATAGATAGATAGATAGATAGATAGATAGATAGACATATAGTAGATGGATTGATAGAGTTAGGAAGGGCGATAGATAGAGTGAAGGTGATAGATAGATAGATTGATAGAGTGAGGGGCGATAGATAGAGTGAGGGCGATAGATAGAGTGAGGGCGTTAGATAGATAGAGTGAGGTCGATAGATAGATAGAGTGAGTGAGGGCGATTGAGTGAGGGTGATAGATAGATAGATTGATAGAGTGAGGGGCGATAGATAGATAGAGTGAGGGCGATAGATGGATAGGGTGAGGGCGATAGATAGAGTGAGATAGATAGATAGATAGATAGATAGATAGATAGATAGATAGATAGATAGATAGATAGATAGATAGATAGATAGATAGATAGATAGATAGAGTGAGGGCGATAGATAGATAGAATGAGGGGCGCTATAATAGCAGCGTTGTGATTGGTGAGGACAGCGCCCAGAGTGAGGGTGATAGATAGATAGAGTGAGGGCGATAGATATAGTGAGGGCGATAGCTAGATAAAGTGAGGGCAATAGATAGATAGATAGATAGAGTGAGGGCGATAGATAGATAGAGTGAGGGCGATAGATAGATAGAGTGAAGGCGATAAATAGATAGAGTGAGGGCGATAGATAGATAGAGTGAGGGCAATAGATAGAGTGAGGGCGATAGATAGATAGAGTGAGGGCGATAGATAGAGTGATGGCGATAGATAGATAGAGTGAGGGCGATAGATAGAGTGAGGGCGATAGATAGAGTGAGGGCCATAGATAGAGTGAGGGCCATAGATAGATAGAGTGAGGGCGAAAGATAGAGTGAGGGCGATAGATAGATAGAGTAAGGGGCGCTATAATGGCAGCGTTGCGATTGTTGAGGACAACGCCCAGAGTGAGGGTGATAGATAGATAGAGTGAGGGCGACAGATAGCTAGAGTGAGGGCGATAGATAGATAGAGGGCGATAGATAGAGTGAGGGCGATAGATAGATAGAGTGAGGGCGATAGAGTGAGGGCGATAGATATATAGAGTGAGGGCGATAGATAGATAGAGTGAGGGCGATAGATAGAGTGAGGGCGATAGATAGAGTGAGGGCGATGGATAGATAGAATGAGGGGCGCTATAATAGCAGCGTTGTGATTGGTGAGGACAGCGCCCAGAGTGAGGGTGATAGATAGATAGAGTGAGGGCGATAGATATAGTGAGGGCGATAGCTAGATAGAGTAAGGGCAATAGATAGATAGATAGATAGATAGATAGATAGATAGATAGATAGATAGATAGATAGATAGATAGATAGATAGATAGATAGATAAAGTGAGGGCGATAGATAGGTAGATAGATAGATAGATAGATAGATAGATAGATAGATAGATAGATAGATAGATAGATAGATAGATAGATAGAGTGAGGGCGATAGATAGAGTGAGGGTGATAGATAGCTAGAGTGAAGGCGATAGATAGTTAGATTGATAGAGGTCGATAGATAGATAGATAGATATATAGATAGACATATAGTAGATGGATCGATAGAGTGAGGGAGGGCGATAGAGTGAAGGTGATAGATAGATAGATTGATAGAGTGAGGGGCGATACATAGATAGAGTGAGGGCGATATATAGATAGAGTGAGGTCGATAGATAGATAGAATGAAGGCGATAGATAGATAGATAGATAGATAGATAGATAGATAGATAGATAGATAGATAGATAGAGGGCGATAGATAGAGTGAGGGCGATTGAGTGAGGGCGATAGAGAGATAGATTGATAGAGTGAAGGGCGATAGATAGATAGATAGATAGATAGATAGATAGATAGATAGATAGATAGATAGAGTGAGGGCGATAGATAGATAGAGTGAGGGCGACAGATAAATAGAGTGAGGGCGATAGATAGATAGAGTGAGGGCGATAGATAGATAGAGTGAGGGCGATAGATAGAGTGAGGGCGATAGATAGAGTGAGGGCGATAGATAGATAGAGTGAGGGCGATAGATAGATAGAGGGCGATAGATAGATAGAGTGAGGGCGATAGATAGATAGAGTGAGGGCGATAGATAGATAGAGTGAGGGCGATAGATAGATAGAGTGAGGGGCACTATAATGGCAGTGTTGCGATTGGTGAGGACAGCGCCCAGAGTGAGGGTGATAGATAGAGTGAGTGAGGGCGATAGATAGAGTGAGGGCGATAGAGTGAGGGCGATAGATAGATAGAGTGAGGGCGATAGATAGAAAGAGTGAGGGCAATAGATAGATAGATTGAGGGTGATAGATAGATAGAGTGAGGGCGATAAATAGATAGAGTGAGGGCGATAGATAGATAGAGTGAGGGCAATAGATAGAGTGAGGGCGATAGATAGAAAGAATGAGGGGTGCTATAATGGCAGCGTTGCGATTGGTGAGGACAGCGCCCAGAGTGAGGGTGATAGATAGATAGAGCGAGGGCGATAGATAGAGTGAGGGCGATTGATAGAGTGAGGGCGATAGATAGAGTGAGGGGCGCTATAATGGTGTTGTGATTGGTGAGGACAGCGCCCAGCTGGGCGCCTATGGGGAGGCCATTTTCTCTGTGTAGGCTGCATGCAATCTACATAGAGAAAATGCAGAGTGCGCATGACTGGTTTGGTCGGCCCCCAAACAGTGAGGGCCCACAGCATTGGGCAAGCCACTCCTCCCCGACCCGCCCTCCCCCAACCAGGCATACCCTTCTGCTTTCTCACAGTGCGAGAAGCAGAACATAAAATGGTATTTAAAATACCATTGCATGTTTCTGCTTCTCGCACTGCGAGAAAGCAGTGGCAAAGCTCCTGCTCAAAGGCATACTTTTGGTGATGCTACCCAGAGTCGAATAGAGATGTTAAATAAGAAGAGGGATATCGAGAAATTCTGGCTGATAATACACTTCACCATAACAAAAGTTGTTTTCTTATGCCCAGGCACATGGAAACCATAAACCAACTCATGGAATGAGTGCTCTGTGCCTAGGCGAGTTGAACGGCTCTGGAACAGTAGCTTGTGATTGGTCATTTGTTTACATTATAAGCTTCTCCTATAGTCTTGCAGTTCAAACAATGCACCATTTTGATTACCCATCCCTGAAATGTCTATAGTCTGTCTTTGTTGCTTGGGAGACATGGTCTCTGGATAATACATGGTATAGATATTTGGTCCATATTAGGATGTCACTTGCCCTTTCCTGAGTGACTGCCTAGGCAAAATAAAGGAAGACCTTGTCAATAAATGTGTCCATTCTGCTTGTGGGAAATTTCTTGCTGTACTAGGACTCTGAGTTCAGCCAAATCCTAGGATACTAGAGAAATGGCAGGGTCTAAGAAGCCCATTGACATAGGAAAGGGGTTGAAAAGCAAGCAGTGTAAGCAGCGATACCAGCCAATTAAACTGTAAAGAGGCAATTCTCCATGGGAGGGGCAAACAAAGTAATGACAAGCTGGGGCACCAATAAGAAGCAGGCAAATGAGATTGACAAAGAAAGCCAAGTTTAGTTTAATTTTATTTGATTTAGTTGATTTAGTGAGGGCCATAGATAGAGTGAGGGCGAAAGATAGAGTGAGGGCGATAGATAGATAGAGTAAGGGGCGCTATAATGGCAGCGTTGCGATTGTTGAGGACAACGCCCAGAGTGAGGGTGATAGATAGATAGAGTGAGGGCGACAGATAGCTAGAGTGAGGGCGATAGATAGATAGAGGGCGATAGATAGAGTGAGGGCGATAGATAGATAGAGTGAGGGCGATAGAGTGAGGGCGATAGATATATAGAGTGAGGGCGATAGATAGATAGAGTGAGGGCGATAGATAGAGTGAGGGCGATAGATAGAGTGAGGGCGATAGATAAATAGAATGAGGGGCGCTATAATAGCAGCATTGTGATTGGTGAGGACAGCGCCCAGAGTGAGTGTGATAGATAGATAGAGTGAGGGCGATAGATATAGTGAGGGCGATAGCTAGATAGAGTAAGGGCAATAGATAGATAGATAGATAGATAGATAGATAGATAGATAGATAGATAGATAGATAGATAGATAGATAGATAGATAAAGTGAGGGCGATAGATAGATAGATAGATAGATAGATAGATAGATAGATAGATAGATAGATAGATAGATAGATATACAGATAGACAGATAGATAGATAGATAGATAGATAGATAGATAGATAGATAGATAGATAGATAGATAGATAGATAGATAGATAGATAGAGTGAGGGCGATAGATAGAGTGAGGGTGATAGATAGCTAGAGTGAAGGCGATAGATAGTTAGATTGATAGAGGTCGATAGATAGATAGATATATAGATAGACATATAGTAGATGGATCGATAGAGTGAGGGAGGGCGATAGAGTGAAGGTGATAGATAGATAGATTGATAGAGTGAGGGGCGATACATAGATAGAGTGAGGGCGATATATAGATAGAGTGAGGTCGATAGATAGATAGAATGAAGGCGATAGATAGATAGATAGATAGATAGATAGATAGATAGATAGATAGATAGATAGATAGATAGATAGAGTGAGGGCGATAGATAGATAGAGTGAGGGCGATAGATAGAGTGAGGACGATAGATAGAGTGAGGGCGATATATAGATAGAGTGAGGGGCGCTATAATGGCAGCGTTGCGATTGGTGAGGACAACGCCCAGAGTGAGGGTGATAGATAGATAGAGTGAGGGCGATAGATGGATAGAGTGAGGGCGATAGATAGAGTGAGATAGATAGATAGATAGATAGATAGATAGATAGATAGATAGATAGATAGATAGATAGATAGATAGATAGATAGATAGATAGATAGATAGAGTGAGGGCGATAGATAGATAGAATGAGGGGCGCTATAATAGCAGCGTTGTGATTGGTGAGGACAGCGCCCAGAGTGAGGGTGATAGATAGATAGAGTGAGGGCGATAGATATAGTGAGGGCGATAGCTAGATAAAGTGAGGGCAATAGATAGATAGATAGATAGAGTGAGGGCGATAGATAGATAGAGTGAGGGCGATAGATAGATAGAGTGAAGGCGATAAATAGATAGAGTGAGGGCGATAGATAGATAGAGTGAGGGCAATAGATAGAGTGAGGGCGATAGATAGATAGAGTGAGGGCGATAGATAGAGTGATGGCGATAGATAGATAGAGTGAGGGCGATAGATAGAGTGAGGGCGATAGATAGAGTGAGGGCGATAGATAGAGTGAGGGCCATAGATAGAGTGAGGGCCATAGATAGATAGAGTGAGGGCGAAAGATAGAGTGAGGGCGATAGATAGATAGAGTAAGGGGCGCTATAATGGCAGCGTTGCGATTGTTGAGGACAACGCCCAGAGTGAGGGTGATAGATAGATAGAGTGAGGGCGACAGATAGCTAGAGTGAGGGCGATAGATAGATAGAGGGCGATAGATAGAGTGAGGGCGATAGATAGATAGAGTGAGGGCGATAGAGTGAGGGCGATAGATATATAGAGTGAGGGCGATAGATAGATAGAGTGAGGGCGATAGATAGAGTGAGGGCGATAGATAGAGTGAGGGCGATAGATAGATAGAATGAGGGGCGCTATAATAGCAGCGTTGTGATTGGTGAGGACAGCGCCCAGAGTGAGGGTGATAGATAGATAGAGTGAGGGCGATAGATATAGTGAGGGCGATAGCTAGATAGAGTAAGGGCAATAGATAGATAGATAGATAGATAGATAGATAGATAGATAGATAGATAGATAGATAGATAGATAGATAGATAGATAGATAGATAGATAAAGTGAGGGCGATAGATAGATAGATAGATAGATAGATAGATAGATAGATAGATAGATAGATAGATAGATAGATAGATAGATAGATAGATAGATAGATAGATAGAGTGAGGGCGATAGATAGAGTGAGGGTGATAGATAGCTAGAGTGAAGGCGATAGATAGTTAGATTGATAGAGGTCGATAGATAGATAGATAGATATATAGATAGACATATAGTAGATGGATCGATAGAGTGAGGGAGGGCGATAGAGTGAAGGTGATAGATAGATAGATTGATAGAGTGAGGGGCGATACATAGATAGAGTGAGGGCGATATATAGATAGAGTGAGGTCGATAGATAGATAGAATGAAGGCGATAGATAGATAGATAGATAGATAGATAGATAGATAGATAGATAGATAGATAGATAGATAGATAGATAGATAGATAGATAGAGGGCGATAGATAGAGTGAGGGCGATTGAGTGAGGGCGATAGAGAGATAGATTGATAGAGTGAAGGGCGATAGATAGATAGATAGATAGATAGATAGATAGATAGATAGATAGATAGATAGATAGATAGATAGATAGATAGATAGAGTGAGGGCGATAGATAGATAGAGTGAGGGCGACAGATAAATAGAGTGAGGGCGACAGATAAATAGAGTGAGGGCGATAGATAGATAGAGTGAGGGCGATAGATAGATAGAGTGAGGGCGATAGATAGAGTGAGGGCGATAGATAGAGTGAGGGCGATAGATAGATAGAGTGAGGGCGATAGATAGATAGAGGGCGATAGATAGATAGAGTGAGGGCGATAGATAGATAGAGTGAGGGCGATAGATAGATAGAGTGAGGGCGATAGATAGATAGAGTGAGGGGCACTATAATGGCAGTGTTGCGATTGGTGAGGACAGCGCCCAGAGTGAGGGTGATAGATAGAGTGAGTGAGGGCGATAGATAGAGTGAGGGCGATAGAGTGAGGGCGATAGATAGATAGAGTGAGGGCGATAGATAGAAAGAGTGAGGGCAATAGATAGATAGATTGAGGGTGATAGATAGATAGAGTGAGGGCGATAAATAGATAGAGTGAGGGCGATAGATAGATAGAGTGAGGGCAATAGATAGAGTGAGGGCGATAGATAGAAAGAATGAGGGGTGCTATAATGGCAGCGTTGCGATTGGTGAGGACAGCGCCCAGAGTGAGGGTGATAGATAGATAGAGCGAGGGCGATAGATAGAGTGAGGGCGATTGATAGAGTGAGGGCGATAGATAGAGTGAGGGGCGCTATAATGGTGTTGTGATTGGTGAGGACAGCGCCCAGCTGGGCGCCTATGGGGAGGCCATTTTCTCTGTGTAGGCTGCATGCAATCTACATAGAGAAAATGCAGAGTGCGCATGACTGGTTTGGTCGGCCCCCAAACAGTGAGGGCCCACAGCATTGGGCAAGCCACTCCTCCCCGACCCGCCCTCCCCCAACCAGGCATACCCTTCTGCTTTCTCACAGTGCGAGAAGCAGAACATAAAATGGTATTTAAAATACCATTGCATGTTTCTGCTTCTCGCACTGCGAGAAAGCAGTGGCAAAGCTCCTGCTCAAAGGCATACTTTTGGTGATGCTACCCAGAGTCAAATAGAGATGTTAAATAAGAAGAGGGATATCGAGAAATTCTGGCTGATAATACACTTCACCATAACAAAAGTTGTTTTCTTATGCCCAGGCACATGGAAACCATAAACCAACTCATGGAATGAGTGCTCTGTGCCTAGGCGAGTTGAACGGCTCTGGAACAGTAGCTTGTGATTGGTCATTTGTTTACATTATAAGCTTCTCCTATAGTCTTGCAGTTCAAACAATGCACCATTTTGATTACCCATCCCTGAAATGTCTATAGTCTGTCTTTGTTGCTTGGGAGACATGGTCTCTGGATAATACATGGTATAGATATTTGGTCCATATTAGGATGTCACTTGCCCTTTCCTGAGTGACTGCCTAGGCAAAATAAAGGAAGACCTTGTCAATAAATGTGTCCATTCTGCTTGTGGGAAATTTCTTGCTGTACTAGGACTCTGAGTTCAGCCAAATCCTAGGATACTAGAGAAATGGCAGGGTCTAAGAAGCCCATTGACATAGGAAAGGGGTTGAAAAGCAAGCAGTGTAAGCAGCGATACCAGCCAATTAAACTGTAAAGAGGCAATTCTCCATGGGAGGGGCAAACAAAGTAATGACAAGCTGGGGCACCAATAAGAAGCAGGCAAATGAGATTGACAAAGAAAGCCAAGTTTAGTTTAATTTTATTTGATTTAGTTGATTTAGTGAGGGCCATAGATAGAGTGAGGGCGAAAGATAGAGTGAGGGCGATAGATAGATAGAGTAAGGGGCGCTATAATGGCAGCGTTGCGATTGTTGAGGACAACGCCCAGAGTGAGGGTGATAGATAGATAGAGTGAGGGCGACAGATAGCTAGAGTGAGGGCGATAGATAGATAGAGGGCGATAGATAGAGTGAGGGCGATAGATAGATAGAGTGAGGGCGATAGAGTGAGGGCGATAGATATATAGAGTGAGGGCGATAGATAGATAGAGTGAGGGCGATAGATAGAGTGAGGGCGATAGATAGAGTGAGGGCGATAGATAAATAGAATGAGGGGCGCTATAATAGCAGCGTTGTGATTGGTGAGGACAGCGCCCAGAGTGAGTGTGATAGATAGATAGAGTGAGGGCGATAGATATAGTGAGGGCGATAGCTAGATAGAGTAAGGGCAATAGATAGATAGATAGATAGATAGATAGATAGATAGATAGATAGATAGATAGATAGATAGATAGATAGATAGATAGATAGATAGATAGATAAAGTGAGGGCGATAGATAGATAGATAGATAGATAGATAGATAGATAGATAGATATACAGATAGATAGATAGATAGATAGATAGATAGATAGATAGATAGATAGATAGATAGATAGATAGATAGATAGATAGAGTGAGGGCGATAGATAGAGTGAGGGTGATAGATAGCTAGAGTGAAGGCGATAGATAGTTAGATTGATAGAGGTCGATAGATAGATAGATATATAGATAGACATATAGTAGATGGATCGATAGAGTGAGGGAGGGCGATAGAGTGAAGGTGATAGATAGATAGATTGATAGAGTGAGGGGCGATACATAGATAGAGTGAGGGCGATATATAGATAGAGTGAGGTCGATAGATAGATAGAATGAAGGCGATAGATAGATAGATAGATAGATAGATAGATAGATAGATAGATAGATAGATAGATAGATAGATAGATAGATAGATAGATAGAGGGCGATAGATAGAGTGAGGGCGATTGAGTGAGGGCGATAGAGAGATAGATTGATAGAGTGAAGGGCGATAGATAGATAGATAGATAGATAGATAGATAGATAGATAGATAGATAGATAGATAGATAGAGTGAGGGCGATAGATAGATAGAGTGAGGGCGACAGATAAATAGAGTGAGGGCGATAGATAGATAGAGTGAGGGCGATAGATAGATAGAGTGAGGGCGATAGATAGATAGAGTGAGGGCGATAGATAGATAGAGTGAGGGCGATAGATAGAGTGAGGGCGATAGATAGAGTGAGGGCGATAGATAGATAGAGTGAGGGCGATAGATAGATAGAGGGCGATAGATAGATAGAGTGAGGGCGATAGATAGATAGAGTGAGGGCGATAGATAGATAGAGTGAGGGCGATAGATAGATAAAGTGAGGGCGATAGATAGATAGAGTGAGGGCGATAGATAGATAGAGTGAGGGGCACTATAATGGCAGCGTTGCGATTGGTGAGGACAGCGCCCAGAGTGAGGGTGATAGATAGAGTGAGTGAGGGCGATAGATAGAGTGAGGGCGATAGAGTGAGGGCGATAGATAGATAGAGTGAGGGCGATAGATAGATAGAGTGAGGGCAATAGATAGATAGATTGAGGGTGATAGATAGATAGAGTGAGGGCGATAAATAGATAGAGTGAGGGCGATAGATAGATAGAGTGAGGGCAATAGATAGAGTGAGGGCGATAGATAGAAAGAATGAGGGGTGCTATAATGGCAGCGTTGCAATTGGTGAGGACAGCGCCCAGAGTGAGGGTGATAGATAGATAGAGCGAGGGCGATAGATAGAGTGAGGGCGATTGATAGAGTGAGGGCGATAGATAGAGTGAGGGGCGCTATAATGGTGTTGTGATTGGTGAGGACAGCGCCCAGCTGGGCGCCTATGGGGAGGCCATTTTCTCTGTGTAGGCTGCATGCAATCTACATAGAGAAAATGCAGAGTGCGCATGACTGGTTTGGTCGGCCCCCAAACAGTGAGGGCCCACAGCATTGGGCAAGCCACTCCTCCCCGGCCCGCCCTCCCCCAACCAGGCATACCCTTCTGCTTTCTCACAGTGCGAGAAGCAGAACATAAAATGGTATTTAAAATACCATTGCATGTTTCTGCTTCTCGCACTGCGAGAAAGCAGTGGCAAAGCTCCTGCTCAAAGGCATACTTTTGGTGATGCTACCCAGAGTCGAATAGAGATGTTAAATAAGAAGAGGGATATCGAGAAATTCTGGCTGATAATACACTTCACCATAACAAAAGTTGTTTTCTTATGCCCAGGCACATGGAAACCATAAACCAACTCATGGAATGAGTGCTCTGTGCCTAGGCGAGTTGAACGGCTCTGGAACAGTAGCTTGTGATTGGTCATTTGTTTACATTATAAGCTTCTCCTATAGTCTTGCAGTTCAAACAATGCACCATTTTGATTACCCATCCCTGAAATGTCTATAGTCTGTCTTTGTTGCTTGGGAGACATGGTCTCTGGATAATACATGGTATAGATATTTGGTCCATATTAGGATGTCACTTGCCCTTTCCTGAGTGACTGCCTAGGCAAAATAAAGGAAGACCTTGTCAATAAATGTGTCCATTCTGCTTGTGGGAAATTTCTTGCTGTACTAGGACTCTGAGTTCAGCCAAATCCTAGGATACTAGAGAAATGGCAGGGTCTAAGAAGCCCATTGACATAGGAAAGGGGTTGAAAAGCAAGCAGTGTAAGCAGCGATACCAGCCAATTAAACTGTAAAGAGGCAATTCTCCATGGGAGGGGCAAACAAAGTAATGACAAGCTGGGGCACCAATAAGAAGCAGGCAAATGAGATTGACAAAGAAAGCCAAGTTTAGTTTAATTTTATTTGATTTAGTTCTCCACTGAGAACAACAAATTTCAAGCAAGACATTTGTTATAACAATAGATGTAAGAACATTCAATACAAATTTAGAAACGTTTTAAAAAATGTAAACAGGTTATGACACACATTCATCTGGGGGAGATTAAAAAAGCGAGATCAGACCCTGCACATATGCGCTGTTGTAGCTAAATTGGATTATTTAAGTAGCGCCTTCTAGCCTCAACCAATGGCGAGTTAAGACATATGTCGAGTTCAGACAAAGAAAGCCAAACCATGTTAAGCAATGGGCGTCTTCCATGCCTCTTTTTCTCCTTGGTTAGCCACACTATGTAAATGTAAATGTAAATGCCCCGCCACAGATAACACATACTCTGTCTAGTAAGCTCAACTTATGCAACCCACTGATTTACAGTATCAAGATATCAAACGGGTATGCACCTTAAAGGAACAGTTATCGAATACAAGGCTAATAGAGCTATTTTCTCCATTTTACTCTTTGCACTAATCAGGATCATGTTTTCTGTTGATGTGCATTAACACACAAGGCCTTCTATGCCTTTTCTAAGTTCATTTGCATAGTAGGATGCTCTTGTACCATTCTATAGAAATGATATGTGATTATTCACAACAAAATTAGGTGATAGCTGGCGTGTGCTAGCAGAAAAACATACCACTGCATCAACCTACTAAGAGCAGACATATTGGCTTAGCCAATGCCTTATCTAATAATGTGAAGCCTCCTAAAACACCAAACTGCACCATAAAATTCAGTATGGGTTTATGTTAAGTAGCGGGCCAAGTGGAGCTCTAAAACAACAGCAAGGCTCTGTCTGGCACATCTGCTCATGAACTCATGGTGAGGTTATATCCCTTGGTTTCTACCAGCAAATATCAGATAACCATGTCAATCTTAGTTAACTGGTTCAAGGTTTACCTATGCATGCCTTTGTTGAAACTAGATATTGTGGACACTGCTAATCCTTCGTGTGCATTCCAGGCAAAGCAGCCTTGCAAGAGCAACAGGAGGACACCAACCCCTGGGTACTTGATTTCAACTGGCAACAAACTGTGTGACAGTCACTTCAAGAAATTAGACTTGTTTAAGACTACTATAGTTATGGCTGAAGTTCTGGCATTTGCATTTATCTATTTCCATTGACCAGCAGTAGCATTTCAACAAAAGAAAGCTGCAGTTGGGAACAAGACACACAGGTCGCTTGTCTGAGTAACATATAAAGGTGGTTGCAGATAAGATGTAGGATAAGTGATAACAATAAAACAATACAAACATTTGTAATTTAAATACATATTTACAGATTTTCTGGCAGGGAAGAGAAGCAAGTAGAAAAAACCTGAATGTGGTATGTCATTACTGCTTTCTAGTAGGATGACCGAGTCACCAAGGTTGAAAGCAATATGACAAAACGCTGTCCCGGTGGCTGGGGGAATGGGGTCCTCAGCAGAGTGAAGAACCAGAAGCTTGAAAGCCAACAGGACATTTCTGACTGATTGTGCATTGGAAGTTTCGGGGTGATCCATTAAATGGCTGTCAAGATAAAAATGGGATCGCAAAATCCGGATGCATTTTCCATAGACTTCTTTAGACAAGGCTACAGTAAAAACTGCTGAGTGGAATTACACCAAATCTAGCAGTAAGTTAGATCTCGGTCCGCAGATTGTGCTTTTGTGATATGGTGTAAATCCGTTCAGTAGTTTTCGAGAAATTAAGGTTGCAAAATAATTTTATATCTTCACGGTTCGGTCTGTGAGAGTCTTCAGAGTCTTACGGGAGCGCCAATCTAAACGCAGAGCGTTTTGATTGGCCCAAGGATCTTTATTTCAACGCCACCACCCTTCTGGACAATCTCGCCAACCTCGGACTCAAACAACTTGTTAATACCCCCACTCATTACGCAGGTCACACACTCGACCCCATCTTCACCTCCAGCAAACATATCTCCTTCAGTCACACCACAGTTCTCCACTGGACGGACCACAGCTGCGTTCACTTTGTCTACAAAAAGACCACAACCCACAACCATCCTCAACCCACTCTGCGAAGAAACTGGAACAAAATCACCATCGACCAGATCTCCTCATCGCTTCTTCATAACCCCCCTGCCCACTCCACAAACCCCGACCAAGCAGCCATTAACCTCACCCAATGGCTATCCAACAGCGCCGACATCCTAGCACCGTTGAAAAAACGTCAAATCAAACTAGGCAGCAAGAAGGCCTCCTGGTTCAACGATGATCTTAAGAAATCGAAGAAACTCTGTCGCTCCCTTGAGAAGGCCTGGAAAAAAGACCCAAACACCAGCACCAAAGACGCCTTCAAAAACGCAACCCGTATACACCACCAACTGATCAGGAACGCCAAGAAAGCCGCTTTCAAGGACCGACTAGATTACAATGCCCACAACAGCAAGGAATTATTCAACATCGTCAAGGAATTTACCAACCCCTCAGCCAACTCCAACGACATCACCCCCTCTCAAGCCCTCTGCGACTCCCTAGCCTCATTCTTCCACAACAAGATTGCAGACATCCACAACAGCTTCGACAACCGACCCGAAGACCAACCCACCCAACCCTCTGTAGGACCCCCACCCCCCTTGAACACCCTCAACGACTGGAACCCAATCTCCACTGAGGACACCATCCACCTGATGAACTCCATCCACTCAGGATCCCCCACAGACCCATGCCCTCACCACATTTTTAACAAAGCAGACTCCATTATAGCACCGCACCTCCGAGACGTCATCAACTGCTCCCTCAACTCCGCTATCTTCCCGGAAAGTTGGAAACATGCCAAACTCAGCGCCCTTCTGAAGAAACCCACAGCTGACCCCCCCAAACTCAAAAACTACCGCCCTATCTCGCTCCTTCCTTTCCCGGCCAAAGTCGTCGAGAAAGCTGTCAACAACCAGCTCGCCGCCTTCCTCGAAACCAACAAATCCCTCGACTCCTCACAATCCGGCTTCCGTGCCAAACACAGCACTGAGACCGCACTCATCGCAGCAACTGACGACATTCGAACTCTGCTAGACAACGGAGACACAGTCGCCCTCATCCTCCTCGACCTCTCCGCAGCCTTTGACACAGTTTGTCATAGCACCTTAATACAACGCCTCAGAAACATCGGAGTCCAAGGAAAAGCACTGGAATGGATCACCTCATTCCTTGCCGGAAGAACTCAAAGAGTCCGCCTTCCACCATTCAAATCAGAAGCTACCGAAGTCATCTGCGGCGTGCCACAAGGATCTTCACTCAGTCCCACCCTCTTCAACGTATATATGAGCCCCCTCGCGGCCATCGCACGCCAACACAACCTCAACATCATCTCCTACGCTGATGACACTCAACTGATACTATCACTCACCAAAGACCCAAACACCGCCAAAACCAACCTACATGAAGGAATGAAAGAAGTAGCCGAGTGGATGAAGTACAGCCGTCTAAAACTGAACTCCGACAAAACTGAAGTCCTCATCCTTGGCACCTCCCCCTCCGCCTGGGATGACTCTTGGTGGCCAGAGGCCCTTGGAAAAGCACCCATCCCGACGGACCACGCACGGAACTTAGGCGTCATCCTGGACTCCTCACTTTCTATGAACAGACAAGTCAACGCCGTCTCATCTTCTTGCTTCAATATTCTTCGCATGCTCAAAAAAACATTCCGCTGGATCCCCACCGAAACTAGAAAAACGGTCACCCACGCACTGGTCAGGAGCCGCCTGGACTACGGAAACACCCTATACGCCGGCACCACCGCAAAACTACAGAAAAAACTCCAACGCATCCAGAACGCGTCAGCCAGACTCATACTAGACATCCCACGTAAAGACCACATCTCTGGACACCTGAAAAACCTCCACTGGCTCCCCGTTAACAAGAGGATTACTTTCCGTCTCCTAACTCACGCACACAAAGCACTCTACGAACTTGGACCCGAATGCCTCAACTCACGACTTTCCTTCTACTCCCCCTCCCGCCACCTACGAACCTCCGAACAAAGCCCTTGCAACTGTACCTCGCATCAACAAAACCACCATGGGAGGCAGATCCTTCTCCTACCTGGCAGCTAAAACCTGGAATTCACTTCCCACTCACCTTCGCCTCACTCAGAACCACCTTACATTCAGAAAGCAACTTAAAACCTGGATATTCGACAAATAACTCCCCACCCTCCTCAAGCGCCTTGAGACCCTCTGGGTATGTAGCGCGCTATATAAATCTCTTGACTTGACTTGACTTGACTCCTGCAGGAGACTCACTCGAGCGAGCACTCCGATTGGCTTACAGCAACATAAAAAAACATTGCTAACAGCCATTACAGGACTTGAAGACTTAGGGTCAGATTTACAAGCCCTGTATGCCACATTTACGCTGCCGTTGCATCACTTTTGTGACGCAGCGGCGGCGCAAAGCCAATGCCATGCTGCGGGGTATTTACAACGTGGCGCATCTAGGGAGATGCGTCACGTTGTAAAGCCCAGCGCCACATGTGGGCGTTCAGGCACAGGGTGGGGCGTTCCGGCGCAGGAACGCCTCTGAAAAGTGGCTGAGTGAAATCTACAAGATTTTCATTCAGTCACTTTTACGGCCATGCTGTGTCAAAACCTTGATTTAAGCAGGTGTAAGGATTTACGCAGCATGTTAGGAATACGGGCACTCCGAGCCTTGCTGGAGCTGCGTCACGCTTGCGATGCGACTCAAGCAATGCCCCACCTTTCCGCGGGGGGAAGCAACACGCATCTGCCCATCTGTGCGCCACGGTGCGCCGCATTGTAAATGCAATGCATCAGTGGTGGCGCACGGGTGGTTTGGCGTTTCGCAACTGTTCTGAATCATCCCTGCTGATTAGCAGAGATGCGCCAGAAGTTGTAAATCTGCCCCCCAGTCCGATGTTCTGATGTAAACAAATATATATATTATAAGGGGGCAGGGTAGTGATACCCTACTGGGGTCAAAAAAGAAATTTGCTAAAAATACTGCAATCCCGTGAAACTTCAAGGAAATAAAAAAAACTATATACCAAAAGGCCTCCCCTCCCCCAAAAAAGTGTACGGTGGTCGCACACCCACCTACCCTCCGATCCTTCAAAGGGCCAGCAAACCTAATTCTCCAGGGCTGATTTTCTTAAAAGGAGTGGCACACAGTCCCCTCCCTGGGCTATTTCAGGCCCTAGGTGCTGACATTTGGTGAAAAGTGGAGGGGGGGGTGCAACCCCCCTCCCCGAGCCTCTAGAGACCCCAGGGAATCTACCCCAATTTTCTTCCCTTTTAAAAAAAAATAAAAGTGTGGTGGGGCATGTTGCCCCCCTCCCTGACTACATATCAGAAGGTAACAGGAAGAGGGCTAAGAAAATTATATAGTAACAGAATATTAAATATCATGCTACAGAAATATAAAAACAGGAAGATCGTGAAGATACAACAATACACTGCGAAATATTGTGAAGGTAAGTATACATAGGTAAGTTTGAATTTACTAACCCTACACACGCATAGATGTCCACCTAAAACCAAAGTTAAAGTGCAGTTATGCTACAAATTAATACCACAACACTGCTTAAATGTGCAAGTTAGGATCACAATCCATAACCTGCACAAAAGTCATGAAACCCGTAACTCAAATACCAATTACAATCCTCCTGACCTCACCCTTCATGAAACAGATCCAATTACAAATATTGTAAACCCTTACCACCCTACATGAATGTACTTTAATAATTTGGTTTGATTATGCGTTGTATTTTAATTACACTTTGGTTTTAAGTGTTATTATTCATTGGTACAAATATTGTAAGGTAAAAGGCGTTCCATTTGGAGTGTGAGTTTTGGCTTGAATGACTGTGGTGTGGGTTATGGATTGTGGTCCTCACCATAACTTGAGAATTTCAGTGGTTTTGAGGTGTTAATTCGTAACTATAACAGGACTTTAATATGCTTGTTAACCCCATGCCTGCGGCTCACATTTTCGCGATGTGCGGGCGATTTGAAAAGGGGGCGGGGTTCGGACGGCCCCCGACCGTCCTCCGCCCACACCCACCGTGACGTATGATGGCCGGGGGCCGTCCCGAGCACCGAAGGGGTTAACTGAACTTCTGTGGTTTTTCAAAACACGTTAAAGCATTACAACAAAGCCAACCATATTTTCACTGTAACCTTTGTTTTTGTTTATTCAGTGATGCGTGGGCAAGGGTCCTGACCTGACACTTTTAGGACCCCTCCGTTTTCTTGCTCCCCACTTGAGCGATCTGCTTGAAACTTGCCATGAAGTACTAACTTGTTCGTCAAGCTTCTCCAAAGTTATTAAAAAGAAAAATGCCTTCCCCATAGAAACTCTGACTCAACCATGACTACACTGGAGCTTTCACCACTACTGTAATGTTCTGGTCGCAAGCAAATTGAATTTAAGTACAGATTCAAATTTTTGGAATACCCTGAATAGAAAGGTTGAATTTCATTCTTTGAGTTTCAGGTGGGCACCCACCAAAAAAACTTGCTTAACCCCTTGGGCACCGACAATGGCTGGCGCATTGGACCCAAGGTAAACATAATGATATTTTAAGCATTCTGAGAGCTGGAGCATTTGCTCTTCAAGTTGGGAATTCAGGGGCCCATTGTAGTTGGTTTTATGACTGCATTAGGTGGCTTGTGGAGTGTAAAAGAAAGACTCTAACACCTGTATAAAGTTGTTTTAACTACAAAACTGTTATTTAAATCTTTATTTGGGACATTGCAATGACACCCTTAACAAAACTGATAGGCCTCCCTTTTATAGATTGACCATGACTTACTCTACAAACCCTTGAAATTCACTGAAAAAGCTAAAGGTTATAGTGACTATTAAAGTTAGGTATTAAAAAATACCTTAGAAATGTATTAAACAAAAGTTAAAGGAACTTTATAGTTAGGTGACAATGTCAGTTTCAGCAAAACATTTTAAATAAACAAAAACAGAAATTCACTTGGTTTAGTTAACTGGCGTAACTATAACTTGAGTTCTGAAGTAACTATAACTTGCACCCTCGCCTTGCACTGCTTATAACCTTACATATTACATCACTTCTGACATGTTCAATGAAAGCATTGATAAATTCACTGATAACATCTGAAAGGACACCATTGATGACAACTCTGTGCATGGTAGGGTGCAAGCTATAGTTAGTGTCTTTTGCCAGTCTTCACATTTGGAACTTGTGAGAAGCTGGCCTGGTATATTATGTCCAGTAATTAAAGTGATGAAAAAACAACTACGGGGTGGCTCTAATCAGCAAGGCTGAGCCAGACTAGCAAGAAAGAAAAGTGAGGTGCCAGTGCTGATATGGATAATTTAATAAAGCAAATGACCAAACAAGAAAAACAGAAAGCCACAGTCGCTTCCCACATTGTGTCTGCGAGAGCGACAGGATCATCCAATTATTCTTTCCTAGTCGCTAGTACAATACCAAGTTTGTTTAGTTAAAAAAGTTTCTTTTGTAGATCTAACTAGGATTGTACATTATAAAAATTAACTGTCTTTCTATTTTTGTAAAACTGTGGCAGCAGACTGTGGCTTTCTGTTTTTCTTGTAGTATAGATTGTACATATTTTAAGACTGTAGCTTATGTTCTGTATAGTCCCCTCTCCTGAGTGGTGTGAATGTGTTTTGAATGTCTGTGATATGTCTGGAACATTGTATGACTGATGAGTAGTAGTTAGTTCCCCAATTCCTGTGTGTCCTTTTTTGAATATGTCCCCTTGTAAAAAATGAAAAAAAGTATAAGTTTTCCGTTTTTCTAATAATGTTAAAATAAAAAACTATTAAGTAGTATCTCCCGTTCTTGAATATTTCTTCAAGTTCTGTTTGGTCATTTGCTTTATTAAATTATCCATATCAGCACAGTAATTAAAGTGGGACCTTGCACCGGTCCAGTCAACCCTTATGGTGATTTAAGAGGTCTCAGACAACCTTTAGAAAGCTATCTCAGTGGTAGGTGTCGAGAGCAGCCATCAGGCTTATTCTTGGAATGTAAAGTTGCTTGATTTACCAGAATGCACTCTTATAGTATAGATTGAATGAAAAGAGAATCACACAGTAGTTACAAAAATATGTATTTATTATATAACAATATCTAGTATGTTAAGGTATCTCCAACACGGAGATAGACACAAGGCACACAATACTTTAGCAAAAAAATGACAGTAAATAGAACTAATACACAGCGGGCCCCAGGGGGGGTCCAAACCATATACTAAGAAAGTGGTATAAGAAACACGACTCGAGTCAGTACGATGTTGAGAGGACGTAGAATTGCTGGGACCAAAAGGAACCACCCAAGGTGAGTAGATAGGGACCCTACAGAGTGCGTGTTCAGTGTGTGAACATGACCGCGTGTTCGGTACAAGTCTATGTGCAAGTCGCAGTTGGAATTTTAAAGATTAGGGACCCTTCCCAGTGGACTTTGAAGAAACCCTGTGGAAGACAGAAGGTTGGAGAGCCAACCCACCCGTGGATACCGAAGTACCCAAGTATCCAAGTTACCTATCCGAGGGAAGTCTGGTGCATAGGGGGAAGTGGAGTCAGAAACTGCAGTCGAACACAATGGAGGACTTCGAGAAAGTGCAGCTGCTGGAAAAGGAGAAAGTGTCTATTGGAATCCAAATGTGGATTCTTGTTGGGGTACCTGAAAGCAGATAGGACAGAATCTGGGTCACTTGAGAGTGACAATGGGGCTTAGTAGATGAATGCCCATCAATGTTGGGGGCTTCAGGATAGTTGAGGATGACCTTGACTCTGCAGCTGCGGCGAGCAGGCGACGTTGAGGATGACCCGGAGCCAGATGCGAGCTGTCCCATGAAGGATGTCGAGTGCTGAGGGGCCGGTGTCCTGCGATAGCACAAACAAGCTTTGGCTAAAGCAACCCACGCAGGAGGTCAAGAAGTGTACGGTTCGGACCAGCACGTTCCAGGAGACTCCCACAACCAGGGGAGTCAGGCAAGCCTGAAGCAATCAGGGGAGCCCAAAAAGAACAACGTTGACCCTCAATTGGACCCACAGGGGTCGCGAAAGGAGCTCGAGCAGCTTCACGAAACAACAGACCACCTCGCACTTGGTGCAAGGTGAAGATCTTTGTAGTAAAGGTCGCCAACGGTTGGGGATACTCAGAGCCTAATGCACTTGTCAAGGAATTGCCAACAAGCACATGCACTTGCAAATATATGCAGTGCACAGGGGTTCGGGTATTTCTTCCCCAATGAGAGATACTGGCCTTAAACTCGGTGAGAGGGTAGCTCTGGCCTCCAGGGACGTAGAAACCCACCTCCTGTGTTGCTGGACCCTTTGGAGTCCTTAGGAGCTCAGGATCAGCAGACCGGTCAGCAATGTTGCGGTGCCTGCGAATGCAGGGAAGTGACTCCTTCACTACAAGGGACATTATTTTCAGGTGTCTTGGATGCTCCACAAGTCCTGCACGGATCCTGTATGGTGCACAGGCACAGATGATGCAGCAAACACAGAGGGTGACTAACTCGGGCCCAAACGTTGTCCAGCGAAGTTCAGAGTGCCCAGACGGTTGAAGTGCAGTGGTTTGAACTGGACTATGCACAGGGACACCAAATGTGCCCCTCCTGCAGACTTTTAGGTGCTTTGCAAGTGCACCCCCCAAGCACTAATACACTAAATCCTGTCTGGGAGGTAGTCACACCTTCCTGTGACAAGATGCCTATTATTCTGCCTCACACTGCACGAGCTTGGCTTAGCAGCAGGAGGGAAGAAATGTGTCTCTGGTCGACAGCAACCATTTTGTGCTTTCCAGATTCCATTTTGCATGATCTCTCATCGATGGCATAATGCATTGTTCAGCCCATGGGCAACCTCTGGGTACCTATGCCCTGGATACATGTGTACCATATTCTAGGGACTGACCAGGGTACCCCAGTATCCAATCTGGAATATACCAAAGTACATAACATAACAGTTTAGGAAGAAAGCAGATAGACTGGGGTCCTTATTAGCAGGATCCCAGCCAGACTTGTCAAAAACAGCATCACATAAAGCAAAAAAGAGGGGGTAACCATAAGAAGCCGATCCTACTTTCCTACAAAACTGCTGTAATGAACATGAACAATTGTTACTTACCTGTAAACAGGTGGTTCTCCAGTATTGGTGTCTTTCATAGATTCACATACTTGAATATTCCCCATCGTCGAAGTGGGAGTCCCATGGTACATAAAATAGCAATAAATGCTAAAAATATACATATGTGTGAGAACATAACATAAGGAAAACTAGAAGTAAATACATAACTGAACCTCTAAAACAATTCCTCCATAGGAACGCATGATAGAGAAAGGAAACACTTGTAACATATCATTGTCATTATGTTAGTCCAAACTACAGCCAATCAGGCGCCAGCACCTTCTAGAACCTTCTCCTCAGATGCTCAAGCCCTCAGATTTTCGTAGCACCAAAGTGATCCAGAGTGCATGAGAAGAAGAGAGCCGCTGAGGGGAAGAGGGTGGGTCGCATGTGAATTTATGAAATACACCAATACTGGAGAACCACCTGTTTACAGGTAAGTAACAGTTGTTCTTCTCCAGTATTAGGGGTGTCTTTCATAGATTCACATGCTTGAATAGAATAGAGAGCAGTAACCTCCAATGAGACTGCTAAACACAGCATGGAAGTGCACGAAGACAGTAGTAATACAGTCATGGAAGCTGAAATAGCAATCTTTGAAAAAATATATAAAGGAGGAGGGAACAGAGGCTCACCTTATTTGAAAAGATGACGAAGTACTGCCTGTCCCACTGCGGTATCCGCCTCCTTGATGGCATCCAAGCAGTAATGCTTGGTGAAGGTGTGCCTGCTGGACCATGTTGCTGCACGGCAGATCTGATGGAGTGCCACACCAGCAAACAGGGCGGTGGATGAAGATATAGCCGTCGTAGAATGAGCCCTCATCGAAGACTGCAAAGGCTTGCCAGCCTGTTGATGGCAGAAGGCAATGGCCGAAGAAATCCAACGGGCAACCGTTGGTTTGGTAACTGGATGCCCCTGTTGCAGTCGTCCATAAGCAATGAACAGTTGGTCGGACCTGCGGAAGGAGGCAGTTCTGCTAATGTAAAATTTAAGGCATCGTTTGATGTCGAAGGAATGCAATTGTTGCTGAGCCGGAGTCTTTGGCTCAGCGAAGAAAGTTTTCAAGAACACAGGTTCGTTTAAATGAAAGTCCGTAGGAACCTTGGGTAGGAAAGATGGGTTGGTGCGAAGCACCATGCCTTCAGGTTTGAATTGAAGATAAGGCGGTTTGATAGTAAAGGCGTGGAGGTCACTCACACGACAAGATGAGGTCAGGGCAAGAAGAAGAGCAACCTTCCAGGTGAGGAACTTAATGTCTGCCCTATGGATGGGCTCAAATGGTGAGTTCATAAGTTGCGACAGAACAACATTGAGATGCCACGGTGCAGCAGGGCGCCGAATAGGCGGGAACTTCCGGAAAAGCCCTTTGAAAAACTGGCGGATAATTCTGGACGAGCAGAGGGAGGAGGAGCCATCCAGCCGGAAGCGAGAGATTGCAGCTAGGAAAACTCTCAAGGTAGCATGCGAGAGTCCAAATTGAGCGAGACTCAAAAAGAACGGAAGAAGCTGCCCCGGAGTAGAGTGGATTGGATGGATATTTCCTGCCATGCACCAATGACAAAATCTCTTTCACTTGAGTTTGTAAGTTTTGATCGTAGACGGAGCCCTAGCATGAGCGAGGATCAGTCTGCAGTCTTGCGAGATATTTAAGTTTGCGAACTCAAGGTGCTCAGGTTCCATGCCGACAATTGTAGAGTGGATGGATCCGGATAGCAAACCTGGCCCTTGTCCATCGTCAAGAGGTCTGGACGAGGACGAAGAGGAATGGGCTCGCACTGGGACAGAAGGAGCAACTCCGAGAACCACGCCTGTCTGGGCCATCGAGGAGCTATCAATATAATGTGGCAGGGCTGCCTCCGCATCTTCCACAGCACCCGTGGTACTAACGGGATCGGCGGAAGGGCGGAAGCGAATAGATCGCACCAGTCGATCAAAAGGGCATTCCCACACGATCCGGGGTGGGGATGCCAACTTGCGTAGGATGGGCATTTCCGATTCTCTGGTGTCGCTAAGAGGTCTAGAGATGGGCAACCCCATCGATGAAACACAAGATCCAGAGTCGGCTGATGCAGCTGCCATTCGTGTGTCGACGATGTGGACCTGCTGCGGGAGTCTGCCAGGATGTTTGAAACGCCCGGCAGGTGCACTGTCGTCAAGGTTATCTGATGACGTAGAGCCCAATCCCAAATCGACTTAGCCAGCCGAGACAAGCATTGAGACTTGGTCCCTCCCTGCTTTTTCATATTGCATGCTGATGGTATTGTCCGTTTGAATAAGCACTGACTCCCCTTGAAGAAACTTGAGTCCCAGAAAGATCACCATCAACTCTAGCCTGTTGATATGCCAAGAGCGTTGGGGTGGAGACCATTTGCCCTTGATGGAAAGACCTTGAAGATGAGGACCCCAGCCGTCCAGAGAGGCGTCCGTTGTGAGCGTGAGATCTGGCGCGTTGACGAGGAAGGATGTTCCAGTCGCCAGGTTGGTCGACTGTGCTCACCAGCACAGGCCCTTTCTCATGCGAGCTGTAACAGCCACTTGGTCGTTGAAAGATCCGGAGACCTGACGCCATTGTACGTCCAGATCCTCTTGAATGGGACGGGTCCGCAGTCTGCAATGTGGGATCAGTGCAATACAAGATGACGCCATCCCCAGAAATGACTTTAACGTCCGGACAGAAACTGACTGCCTTGATTGAATGAGAGACACTAGGCAGAGGATTTTCTGTTGTCGTTCGTGGGAAACGAACGCCTTTGAAAGCATAGTGTCCAAGATCGCTCCCGAGAAAGTCCTAGTTTGCGCTGGTGCAAACTGTGACTTGTCGACATTGATGGCCAAGCCGAGGGATTGAAACACATGTTGACAAAGACGAGTGTCTTGGCTCAGTCGATGACGTGATTGAGACTTGAGGAGGCAATCGTCCAAGTATGGAAAAATTTGGACGCCTCGGAGGCGTAGGTGAGCCACCAAAGGAGCCAACACCTTCGTGAACACACGAGGGGCGGAGCGGAGTCCGAAAGGCAACACCTTGAACTGATAATGTGTCTGCCCCACCTTCAAGCGCAGGTACCTGCGATGCTGTTGGAGAATTGGGACATGAAAATATGCATCTTGAAGGTCTATGGTGGTCATAAAATCCCCGCTGGCCAGAAGATGCAGGATCTCCAGTAGTGTCAGCATGCGGAAAGATTGACTCTTTAGGTATCTGTTGAGAGCCCTCAAATCCAGAATTGGACGCCAATCTCCTGTCTTCTTGAGTATGAGGAAGAATCGAGAGTAAAAAGCCTCTCCTCTATGAGACACTGGAACCACTTCGACTGCACCTTTCTGGACAAGAAGAGGGACTTGATGGTAAAGCTCCTCGAGATGGGGAGGAGGCGGGCCAGACGGTGGGGTTTGAGGAGGAATCTTGACAAACTCTAAGGTATGACCTTCCATCACAATGTCAAAAACCCAGCCGTCCGAGGTGATGGAGGACCACTGAGAATAAAACAGAGAGATTCGACCTTCAACACTTTGGGGATGACAAAAGTCATTGGCGTTTGGGGGTGGATCCCCGATAGGATGACTTTCCCCTATAAAGCTTTGAATACTGCTGTCGATTTGATTGCTGTTAATTGGAAGAGTAACGATGGTTGCTCTGATTGTAGGAGCGATATTGAGATTGTCCTCCTCAAAAAGTTGAAGAAGTGCCGTGTCCGCATGCACCCCGAAATGGCTGTTTCCGAAATTGCAAAGTGCCCAGTGATTTAGCCGTATCAGTGTCCTTTTTAATGGACTCCAAAACTTCGTCAATGTGGGAACCAAACAACGATTCACCATCAAAAGGCATATCAAGGATCTTGGATTGAACTTCCTGCCGGAAGGAGGTGGACTTCAACCAACCCTGGCGTCGTAAGACAGCCGCACTAGCAAGCTGGCGGAAACCGGTCCCCGCAATATCGACTGCGCAGTCAATCATCTCTTCAGATGCTCTTTGTCCGTCCTGGATGAGTTGCAGAGCGTCCGCCTTGGAAGCGTCCGGGATGAGGTTGACTAGGGCAGATATGTCCGACCACATCTGCCTGTCGTAGCGGCCCAAGATGGCTAAGGCATTCGCCGCCTGTAGTGTAGTGGAAGCCATGGTGGAGAATTTTCTTCCAATGTCGTCTAGGCGTCGACCCTCTCTATCTGGAGGTGCGGTGATTGGAGATGCTGGATTACGGGCCCAACGCTGTGCCGCTTGAGTTACAACCGAATCCGGCTTAGGGTGAAGACCAGGCAAGCTGGTGAACCAGTTGGGGCCTTATATTTCTTCTCAAGGCGCGAAACTTGGGCAGGTCACTAATTTGGAGCCTGCATGAGCTTAACTTCCTCCTTCCATGTAAAATCTATTATTGGAATTGTGTGGACGTGTTTGAATGGCTGATTTTTGAAATCGTAGAGGAAACAGTCCTCCTCTCTCTGTGTCCTTGGCAATTTAAAGCGCTGAGCCGCTCGATCCATCAAAAGATGAAAACTGGCAATATCGACTGGAGGGGAATCTCCAGATTCTCCTGGTTGAGGGAAGGGCGTCTGCATTTGGTAGTTGTCCCACTCTGCCATGCCGGTTGAGGCATCATCATTATCCATGTCATCGTGGGCCTCTCCGTCCTCCCGTTCTGCAATCGCCTCATCATCCGCATCCTCTGGATACACAGTAGTGTGAATCTTGACCGACGTTTGAACCTGAGGTGAAGGCATTGACGGCAAAGGTGGCGGAACAGTTGGCGGAGCTGTCGCAGTCGCAGCAGGTAACGGTCTAGTATCTTGTGGCGTTGGTGGAAAACGCCGGTTGTAGTCGTCCAGCATATGCTGGAGATTTGAAATCGAAGACAAAGGCAAAGTAGCCATTGGAACTTGGACGAACTGTTCCTCAGCATGAGACTCCTGGTCGCCGCCTTCGCCATCACTGCCGGAATCTTGACATTTGATGATGAGATCAGACGGACTTTGGGCCGCCCCGAAAGTGTCATCCACATCATTACCAGAGTCCGAATAAGGCTCAGAGGTAGTGGCAAACATAGGTGAAGGAGGCTGCAGATCAGGAGCAGACAACTGGTGGCATGGCAGTGGACGGCAATGGTGTGACGGATCAGTGCCAACGGATGCAGAAACTGAATTAGATAAAGGCACAAGAAGCAACAAGGCAAAAGAAGATGGTGCCACCGTCGACGGTGTCGTCGACGTTATCGTTGACGGTGCTGAAATGGCCGTCGATGAAAATGGCTTCGATGAATCCAGCATCAACAGTAGGCTTGCCGACGAAGCCGTCGTCGACGGAGCCGTCATCGACTGAAGTTTCTTAGATGGCAAAGCCGCAGACGAAGTTGTCGACGCAGTAGACACCCCTGTAGACGGAGCCCTCGTCGACGAAGCTTTAGTCGACAGAGTCTTTGTCGACGACGAAGACTTTTTGATGGATTTCGTCGACGATGTTGGTTTCTTCGTCGACGAGGTGATAGGAATCGTCGACGAGACAGTCTGAAAAGCCAAAGAAACTCTTGTCGATGTAGAGGCCGTAGACGAGCCCATCGTAGACGAGCTAAAAGCTGACATCGTCGTCAGTGTCGTCGTCGACGATGTATACACTGCAGATCTCGTCGTCGGAACGCTCGTAGACGCTCCCGTCGACGACGCATGTTTAGGTGTGGAAACACGCTGTGAGGCAGCAGAAGACGCCTGAGAGCCAGGTCTCGTGGGCGCAGCAGTAGTAGGAGCTGGTGGGGACGCCACAGAGGCCAAAGGCAGGGCCAGTTTCTTCTTTTTTAGAAAAGGAGAAGGCATATCCTGCACACTACCACGCTTTGAGGCTGAAGAGGAGGGTCCAGATTGAAAAACTCTCAGCATCAGACAGAGCAGAATCCGTGTCTTTAAGACGTTGGAGCCAAAGGAGGAGACAACCCTCTCTGTCCTTTAGAGTCTTGTTAGAAAAGGTTCTACAAGCTGCCAACTTCATGCTCAGGGTAGAGACAATAAATACATTTCTTGTGGGGGTCTTCGTTGATAAGACGCAACTTCCCACAAGAAGAGCAAGGTCGGAATAAAGACTTCTTACTTGACATGATGAAAGTTTAGGAAACAAGAAGTAGTTGAGGAAAAAACTGAGCAGAGCTCAGGGAGACTACCTTCACACGACGTGCGGTAGAAAATCTGAGGGCTTGAGCTTCTGAGGAGAAAGTTCTAGAGGGTGCTGGCACCTGATTGGCTGTAGTTTGGACTAACATAATGACAATGATATGTTACAAGTGTTTTCTTTCTCTATCATGCATTCCTATGGAGGAATTGTTTTAGAGCAGGGGTCTCCAAACCGGTCCTGGAGGGCCGGATCCATGCCAGATTTTTTGGATATCCCCATAGAGATACATGTAGAAATTTAAAAAATCTGGCATGGATCCGGCCCTCCAGGACCGGTTTGGAGACCCCTGTTTTAGAGGTTCAGTTATGTATTTACTTCTAGTTTTTCTTATGTTATGTTCTCACATATATGTATATTTTTAGCATTTATTACTATTTTATGTACCGTGGGACTCCCACTTCGACGACATGGAATATTCAAGCATGTGAATCTATGAAAGACACCCCTAATACTGGAGAAACAGAAAGACCACACAGGCTTGTTTTTGGTCCTTTAGGACTCCAGACCATCCTTAGCATCACTTGTCTGTGGTGCCTGCTCTACAGAACAGTGTGCAAATGCATACAATCAGGCTTCTTAGATGAGCATTCAAGAAGACAAGCAATCCTACACAATTCTGCAAGGACTGGAGAACCAAAATAACCAGGAGGTGCTGGAGCAAAAGGTAACTACCTTACTCTAGGACAAATAGAGATCCTGCGGAGAACCACTGGGAAAAACAGATATAAAAGATGCAATAATCTGAGGCCAGAGCAACCTAGAGAGAAATGTGGACATGTCACAACAACCTCAAGCATTGTCAGGTACTAATTCACTGCTTTGTTTGCAGTGATGCTGTCTCTACGTGCCTTAACCCAGACCAGATTGCCTGCCTCCTGGAAGTGCCCTAAAACCTGGCTTCATATGAGTCAAGCTATGTATACCACCTCCCACTCCAGCCCAGTTGACACCTAGGCCTCCATAGCTTGATAGTTTTTAAGGCAGGAATGTAAGGAGAACCTTCATCCATGAGAGTGATGTAATCTCAGATGTGATTATGGTTGGTGTCCCATTCAGACATAATCCACACTTTCGTAGTTTGCTTAATCTGGGAGAATGTCACGTTCCAGTGCTAAGACTCTTGCATTAGAATCAGGGCATAGGATGGTATTACCATCAGGTGAGTGGTAGGGGCCACTCTGACTCAGTCAAGGGAACACTCTATGCTAAATCTCCATTCTCAGGCCAGTTACTGTTCCCTGAAACCCCAGCACAGCCATCAAGCTAGGCTTCACACCAGCATACAGCTACCCTCGCACAATCTCCCCACTCTCGTCTGAGAGGCTAGGGCCCAGTGCACCACAAAATACCAATGAGAACCCAAAGGATCGGATGAGTGCTGCCAGCGGGGCGACATAAATATTATACAAGGATAGGCTTAAATATGAACCCTGGGTGATGGATCACTGACATAATATCGAAGGACAAAATATAGAGTACTAAAAATATCGATACCAAAATATCGACAGACAAAATATCGAAGTCCTATCTACAAACAGGTAAGTACAAAAATATCGACTCCAAAATATCGTTTAAAAATATGTACTTTGTAAAAATATCGAATTTATTAAAATGAATGTAAAATTAAAAAAATATTAAAAATAAATAACTAAAATATACTTAAAAATACTTAAATAACCTTAAAATTATTAAATAATTAATTTAAGTTATAAAAAAAATACAATTTTATTTGTTAAAACATATATATATATATTAACATAATATTATTAAAAAATATACAATATTATTACCGTAGGATAGCGGGAGTGTTAAAATGACTATTCCCACTCAAATTAGTGCAACAGTAGGGAAAGCGTTGGATAGCGTAGCTGTAAAAATTACTATTCCCACTCCAGAGAGTGCAACAGTAGGGAAAGCGTTGGATAGCGTAGGGGTAATAATTACTATTCCCACTCCAAAGAGTGCAACAGTCGGGAAAGCGTTGGATAGCGTAGGGGTAAAAATTACTATTCCCACTCCAAAGAGTGCAAGAGTAGGGAAAGCTTTGGATAGCGTAGGGGTAAAAATTACTTTTCCCACTCCAGTGGGTGCAACAGTAGGGAAAGCGTTGGATAGCGTAGGGGTAAAAATTACTATTCCCACTCTACTGAGTGCAACAGTAGGGAAAGCGCTGGATAGCGTAGGGGTAAAAATTACTATTCCCACTCCAGTGATTGCAACAGTAGGGAAAGCGTTGGATAGAGTAGGGGTAAAAATTACGGGGTAAAAATTACTATTCCCACTCCAGTGAGTGCAACAGTAGGGAAAGCGTTGGATAGCGTAGGGGTAAAAATTACTATTCTCACTCCAGTGAGTGCAACGGTAGGGAAAGCGCTGGATAGCGTAGGGGTAAAAATTACTATTCCCACTCCAGTGAGTGCAACAGTAGGGAAAGCGCTGGATAGCGTTAGGGTAAAAATTACTATCCGCACTCCAGAGAGTGTAACAGTAAAGAAAGCGTTGGATAGCGTAGGGGTAAAAATTACTATTCCCACTCCAGAGAGTGCAACAGTAGGGAAAGAGCTGAATAGAGTAGGGGTAAAAATTACTATTCCCACTCCAAAGAGTGCAACAGTAGGGAAAGCGTTGGATAGCATAGGGGTAAAAATTACTATTCCCATCCAGTGAGTGCAACAGTAGGGAAAGCGTTGGATAGCGTAGGGGTAAAAATTACTATTCCCACTCCAGAGAGTCAATCAATCAATCATAGGCATTTATAGAGCGCTCTACTTACCCGGAGGGTCTCAAGGCGCTAGGGGGGTGGGGGGGTGTGCTGCTGCTACCCGAACAGCCAGGTCTTGAGCTTCTTCCTGAAGGCGAGGTGGTCTTGGGTCAGGCGCAGGTCGGTCGGGAGGGAGTTCCAGGTCTTGGCTCCCAGGTAGGAGAAGGACCTTCCTCCTGTTGTCGTTCTTCGGATGCGGGGGACGGCGGCGAGGGCGTGACTGGCTGATCGGAGGTGTCGTTTGGGAGCGTAGAAGTTGATGCGGTTGTTGAGGTAGCTCGGGCCTTGGTCGTGAAGAGCTTTGTGTGCGTGGGTAAGGAGACGGAAGGTGATTCTCTTGTTGACCGGGAGCCAGTGCAGGTCTTTTAGGTGTCCGGAGATGTGGCTGTGTCGTGGGATGTCGAGGATGAGTCTGGCTGAGGCGTTCTGGATCCGTTGGAGTCTCTTCTGGAGCTTGGCGGTGGTTCCGGCGTAGAGGGCAACAGTAGGGAAAGTAAATACTTCATATATTATTTAAATATATATATATATATATATATATATATTAATATCTATAAAAAAATTATTTAAAAGTAATTACTAATTTAATATAATATAATAATTAATCAATTAAAATTACAAATTAAAATTAAATATTACAATTAGATAACTATTAATACAAAGTAATTACAACGTAACAATTAAGTAATTAACAATTAAAAATTAATTAACCATTAATTCAAATTAAATACAAATAAATAAATTAAATTATTTAATTTATTATAATTAAATTACTTACCACCCTATTCCCCTATAAACCCACAACCCGCTATTGAAAATAAATTTGTAAAATTAACATAATTAGCAAATAATCAATAAATTTAAATTAATTGCCAATTAAAATGTAATTAATTATCAAATAGAAATTAATTAACAATTAATTAAAAATAAATACCAATAAATACATTTACATATTTAATTAATTATAATTAAATTACTTCCCACCCTATTCCCCTATAAACCCACAACCCGCTACAGAATTACATTACGCAAAAATTAAAAAACATACAATTCATTAGTTAAAATAAATTATAACATAAATACACACTTTTCACACATATAATAACATAAAAACACTATACAAAATTCGATGTTATTAAAAATTCGATAATTTTAATAACCTATATTATTTACTTCGATATTTTGACTTTCTATATTTTTATTCTTCGATATTACATTACTTACCTTCAAAACGATATTTTTGATGACTATATTCTGTCCATTCAATATTTTGTCCATTCTATATTTTGAACTCTATATTATGTCCATTCGATATTTTTTACTCGATATTTTGACTGTTTACCCTGGGGGACACCACAGGTTAAGAGATATGATTTCCACGTGTCAGTAACAGACCTCCTCGCACGGCTGCTATGCCTGTTAGTAAGTATTCCCAACAGCGGCCACAGCACGATGATCCAAGGCAACAGCCCTGACTCCTCTGTGGCCCCCTCCTCGCATACGGGGTCACCAACTTCAGCTTTCTTATGGGCGATGACCTTGTTCTCACGGTGACCTCCTCCTGGCACACTTGGGTCACAGATTTCAGTGCGCACACAGGCAATGGCTCGAGCTTTGCAGTGGTCCCTTCCTGGTATCTGGGGTTCAGCGACTTCAATGAGCACACTAGGGTGACATCCCTAGCTTCTGAAAGATAAGGTGAATGGTTCATACTTTTGCAATGGTCCAACCAGACCAAGCATCTCTCACTAAACTCACTGGAATCCAATTGCCTGACTTAGCGTGGGCCCTCCCTCCGTCAGGGTGTTCTCCTTCTACTCACAGGGGCTCACTAACCTTGGCAGGCAAAAGGCTGGTGTTCCCGGCTCAAGGCAAGTGGTTGTGACTTCCTGGATTAGGGACCGTCATACAGCAAGGAGACTGGCAGTGATTGGTCCCCAGTCCTGTTCAAGCAGCAAGAAGTCTTGGTGATCTCTGTCCTGAAGAGACACTGCTGCCAAGTGTGGGTCTTATGCTTTAACCTTTATAGATCAAGTCTTAACACATATGTGACTTAGGGCCTGGCCTTTGAAATTCATGTTGGTTGAGTCAGCTCCTTTGAAGTGTCTCCTCCTCTGCACTGCATGTTGTCGATGGCACAGTCTGCAGTAGTAACTTCAGTTCTAATTGACCCACAATAAAGGCCAAGTAAGTAAGTGGGGATCACAACTGGCTGTCAGACTCAATTGGAATATGCCCCATAAAGATTCAAAGGACAAAGCCTTCCTCTCTGTCAAGGATCTCGAATACACAGTGCCAGCCTTATAGGTGCACCACCTCCCTGACAACGAGCCCAGGCCCTACTGACCAGTAACTCTTTCTGGAATAAAAGAGATCTTTGATGTGGACAGAGGGTGCTCTGCTCCCTTTTCTTAAATGTATGTGCCCCACCCCAGTCCTCAGGAATGTCAGTAAAAAAAATCTGTCTGGGGTCTGCGGTCCTCACCGCTCCAAGCCATGGGCTTCCAAAATGTGCCATCAACAGGCGCATACACAGATGCCAGCACGCACACACAAGTATCACACGCTGTCCATCGCTACACACAATCCATGCAGGGCAAGAGTAAGTTAAGTACACAGCCACTAAACTTTACACAAGTGGGCCATAAGGCCCATCTCCAGTGACACCGGTATAAAGGCCTCTTAACACTACTGATTCCACTGAACAGAAAATGGCTGCACTGCCACCACCACTGTCATGTCCAGGTGGGGGCCATAGCACTGTAGATTCACAAGGGTAGCCCTCTGTGCGTCTCTTCCTGTCTATCAAGCCAGTATAACCTTGCGGCAGGCCTAGAACATGTATTTATTTATAAAGTTTTATATAGTGCGAACAAGATCCCGAAGGATATCAGAGCGCTTTACAAAGGATGGAGACAGGAGATAAATCTAATAACAACATCAAGTAAGAAAACACCACATGAATAATAGCATAATTCCCAGACAGATGAATCAAGGAGAGTAATTACAAAAACAGGTATAAAGCAGGCTACGAGGGGGGCACATAATGAGGAAAAGAAGAGCATAGATTGAATATCGACATCAAGTAGGAATACACAACAGAAATAAGGGCATGATTCCCAGACAAGTGAATCCAGGAGAGTAATACAGTAAACAGGAAGATAGCAGGCTATTAAGGGCGGGGGGGGCACATAATATGTACAGAGGAGCAATATCACATGATGGAACCTGAAGGTACAATGGTTGTAGGATCAATTATATCAAACAAATGATCCTAACCCATTTAAGGTAAAAATGTGTTCATAAGGAATCTTTTGGCTTCCAGTTTGAAAGCAGTCGTTGATGACATTCTGCATACTTCTGGTGGAAGAGAGTTCTATATCCTGGGGCAGCGCCGGAGAAGGCTGGGAGACTGGTTCTCTTTTTCCAAAGGATGGGTGGTTTCAGAAGGAGAGTGACAGCGCTTCTGAGGCTCTCCCACCAGAGGATAGTTCAAGCTTTTGCGCAAGGTACCTGGGGGGTTTGAAGTGCAGGGCTTTGTGCGCCTGAACAGCAATCTTTCACTGAATTCGAGCTTCGTAGGGCAACCAGTTGAGAGATTTAAGGATTGAGGATATGTGCTCATTTCGTTTGATACCTGTGACCAGTCTGGCCGCAGTGTTCAGTGATGCACTTCGTGGAGCCAGGGTGTATTTGGGAAGGCCGCAGAGCGCAGCGCTGCCGTAGTCTAGCCCTGGCAGGACCAATGCTTGTACCACCGGTTTGAAGTCCTTTTGAGGAAGGAATGGTTTGATATTTCTAAGTATCCTCATCAAGTGGGTAGCTTCCTTTCACACATTACTGATATAATTTTTCATATTCGGGTGCTTGTCGAGTGAGTCTATGATGAGAGGGGTGCAGTTGAAGGCAGTGAGGTGCTTCAGCCAAAGGTCTAGCATGGGCATGTGGTTCGGGGGGAGATGAAAAGGAATTCCATTTTGGAGGTCTTGAACAGTAGATGGTTTTCCGTTAACCAATTTTGCGTAGAATTTAGGGTGGTGTTGAGTGAGATGATGTTGTCTGGGGATGAGATTTTCAAATAAAGTTGTGTGTCGTCAGCGTATATATGAGAGTGTTCGTGGAGTTTAGAGAATTAGCTGGTGAAAAGAAAAGGTTGAAGAGGATAGGAGATAGGGCGGACCCTTGGGGTACACCCATGGGGTACACCCATGGCTGCTGGAGAGGGCTGGGAGTGATTTGCCTTTATTCTTTGTGATCTGTGGTGAAGGCAGGATGAGAACTATTGTAACACCTGACCCGAGAACCCCATTCTGTTCTTCAGAATGGCACACACACATGATCCATGTTCATCCATATCCAAAAATCATTAGCCGGGGATCCAGATATCCATGCAGCTGGGCTCCTGTGGTGTTCGTAGTGGCTGGTGACATTTAAAAGTTGTAGGGTATAATCTTTGGCTCAAATTTTAGTGAGCGAGCCTAACTTCTCTGTGGGTTCGGCGGGGGGGCTCACTCAGTTACGCTCTGATTCACTCACTCTCACTCTGGCTCATTCACTTGGTCTTACTTATTCTCAGTTAGTCTAGTTAGTCTAACTGTCTCACTTAATCTCATTCTCACTCAGCCCCACTCACTCTCACTCGTCAGTCTCACTCTGACTCATCTATCACACAATCTCAATCTGACGCATCTCGTTTCCACTTAGTCCCACTCATTCCAACTCACTCTCACTCAATCTCAGAATCACTTAGTACCACTAATTCTCTAATTTGCTCAGTCATTCTGACTCACTCGGACTGTGAGTAACTCAGTCTCGACTATTCTCAGTCAGTCTGACTTAGTCACACTTTTTTCACCCATTCTCAGTGAATCAATTTTATCTATCTATGATTCTTGCAATCTCACTGACTCAGCTAGTCACAATCATTGTCATTCGTTACTGATCAGTACCACCCATTCAGATACGCTCTAACATAATCAGTCTCAGAGATTCTCACTCTGTCTCGCTCATACTGTGACTCACTCAGTCTTACACAAAGTAACAGAGGCATTCTCCCTCACAGTTACACGCGCTGTCATTCTCCCTCACAGTTACACTCGCTGTCATTCTCCCTCACAGTTACACTCGCTGTCATTCTCCCTCACAGTAACACTCGCTGTCATTCTCCCTCACAGTAACACACTTTGTCCTTCTCTCTCACAGTTATACTCAGTCATTCTCCCTCACAGTTACACACGCTGTCATTCTCCCTCACAGTAACAATCGCTGTCATTCTCTCTCACAGGACAGGATAACAGTGAAAACAGAGACACTTGTTATTTTAAATCCTCAAGCATGACGAAATTCACTTGATCTTTGTATCTGACTCTTAGAACAACTAGCTGTAACGTAAGACATTACTTTGAAAAACAATGTTTCTTTTGTTCAACTACCTTACTTGTAAAGCGCTCTGATACCCGCAACGGTCATGTTCGCGCTATATATAACCTTCAAAATAAATAAATAATTATACTGAGGATATCCATGAGAGTTTAAATCTCTTGCTGATGTCTGCCCACTGGCCTCCGTAATGATGATGCACCATCTCAGATTCAGTCTGCAAAAGACCGAGTTCGCTCTCATTTCGCCACAGACATTATCCATGCCAGTACAAACGTGGTAGACTCCACATTCTGGACGGCTTTCCCTTAATCACGGATAACACGAAATCTCTGGACATCACTTTGGACTTTACATCGGATCTTTGCAAGCCAAGCCTATTAACACCCTGGTAAGAAGTGCCGCTGTTAAACCTCTTTACATGCTGCAGCTGATTTCAACTCGGGCCCAATCTCTTTGATCCCATCACCTCGATCCTGAGTGTCTTGGGTTAATTGCCAATTGAGGAGGCAGCCATGGTCACACTAACCTATATAGATCACAAAAATGTCCATTCATATCAATCGCACTACGTGAGCTTGTTGTGTTCGATTTTAGATTCCGAATGAATTTACCAATTCATGCCCTTATATTAGTAGAATTCGCATTGCCCTTATATGGGCATAGAAATCAAGCCCTTATTTAGGCATAGCCCATGCTGCCCAAATACAGGCATGGCTACTTCCATCAGTTCATCTACGTCACAACGATTTCTTGGAAAACCAGACTCTTAAGCCGTTAGGGACTTCCCCTTGCTTGAATATTGATTTCTCCAAGAACTCATTTATAATGCATAAACATCTATTCCTTAGGGGTTCCTTCATGACGTTCATATGCCAGACTTTACGTCAAAGCTGGCATTCCTAAACACCTTCAAGGTATAAATATACCTTCACTTGCTATGGCAAAGCACGGTGTGGCTGGGTGCAGTTCGACTACCTACTTGCACGACGCAGCTCGCTACAGCAAGTGCCGAAGGAAGCCAACTCTCCAGCTGATGCACTGATCAGAAGCTGTTCTCTGCTGAGAAATCCAGCTCCAGTGTTTCTGACTCCCCTTGCAGGGTGTTGGGAAATCGAGTCAGTGAAAGAGATACCAACCTCTCTCATTCTAAGGTATGGAGTTGATTAGAACCTAGAGAAACCTTTGGCAGTTCTTGGCAAAAACTAAACCTATGCTAAAGACAACACTTACTACTTCCCACGTACTAGACCTAGGTTAGGTACATTGTGGTGGGCGTATTTTAGAAGCACCAGTTGAGTATTTTAGCCTGTGTTATTTATGTATGTATTTTTATATGGCATAGAAACCAGACAATGCTATTACAGTATTATTTTATTGTACTGATTACGCTGTACGTGTTATAGTTTGCATTCTGTATAACAATGGTTGCAGTTCACCTCTCTTGCATGAGAAAGAAGACTGTTCAATAAACCCCTTTTTATTGAAACGCCCGTCTCTCTATTTTTATGCAACTCTGTAGAAACGAAGCATGCATGATTGAGTAAAATAGTTATCTATTGTTTCCATGATTCTGAAGATACGTTTTTATTCTTGGGAAAACAAAGTTGTCATGTTTATGCGGTTGTGAGAAACTAATCGCTTCTTGTGTATTCGAGAAAGTTTCTAGTGACATCTGAGCTAGCTGGCACTCACAATTAAGTTTAGTATACTCGATAAAGACATACTAACCTCAGTCGTATGTCAAATCTATAGTGTATATTATTCCAATGCGCAGAGCCTATTGGGAATATAGGAAGTACACTACATGGCGCCCAATGGTTTGGTAGGGCACTAATTTAACGGTAGAAACTGGAGTAACTCAGTCGTGCTTTTCTCAGAGACCCCTTTTCCCGTAGTACTCCAATAGACGTCTGGAGTGGGTAAAAGGATAATATCCGCCATAGCTGAGAAGGACGAAAAATCCTCTGTATTAGCTTTTTGGTTTGTTCAACGTTGAAGGATACAGTGTTCCAAAATATTGTGCACCTTATCTTTGTTTCCTTGAAACTTTCTCTGCAAACTTTCAGTCAACAAAATGCCGGATATCAACGATAATACCGAAACCGTTAGAGCTACAGGGCACAACGCCGTAGCAGCTTTAAACTATACAGGTTTCCAAGAAACCGACGAGGATGCCATATGCATTCCTCTAAATTTAAGGAAAGCCATCACTGTGAAACTTATGAAACATGGCCTAACATCAAGAGGTGGTAGGGCAGTTTTTGTGATCCAGTAACACGTGTTTCACTTCTACAAAGAAGATGATCCACCAGAAGAATACATTCCTTTCGAGGATATTGAAATTCCGATAACATACCAGGAGCATGCGCTCTGGTTTAAAGGCGCCCTAAAGCATATAAATCACATTACCAGGCTTGGTCCACTAGGTAGACCAGGAGCAACATGGCTGGCTTTAGCCAGCTACACACCTGATCCTGACACTGAAGCAATGTCAGTCTAAGAATTACTTAATCGATTACAGGAATTAATTGAATTATACAGTTAAACCCCAACTGTCTGAAAGTCCTGAAAAGGTCTTTACTAAAAACATTCCTACTCCTTTTAAAAAGAAGTGGGAAAACACTAAACAAACTTCTAAAGAGAAGCGTTCTCATTCCAGAGGTAGGTCTCCTCAAAAGGAGCCCTCTGAAAGGAGGTATAACCTCAGGAATAGGGATAATTTGAGAAAACCTGATAGATATCAAGATACTGATACACGTTCCTCTCGTACCTTTCAGACTTCGTCACAGAAATCCGAAAGAAGAGGACGGTCAGAAAACAAGGAAGAACGCGTAAAGTCCAAAGACGATCAACACGTTCAGAAAAACAAGAAACCTCAATTCACCAAAAAGAAGGTAGCAGGTCTAAAAATCAGACATGCCGAGGATCTTGATGACACAACTCAAGAACGGAGAATGGGCTCAGACAATGTTGGACAGAGCAGCAGAGATCACAATAGCTCGACAGAACCTGAAGGATCATCTGGAGACAGTGGACTTGAATGAATTCATTCAAGTTAAAGCTGCAGATACCAGGGTTAGTTCTCCACATAAGTAATTTGAAGTAACACTCCGGATGGAGGGAGACATACCAAGAAAAGTGAGAGCACTCTTTTGGAAGTGACTTTCTAAGGGTTATGACATTCTCCTTGCTGAACAAGACTGGCCACCAGAATTATGCCAGCCTTATCTAACCATATTCCGATTCATATAAAATATACCTATGCCAGGAAATGGGCAGTAGCCCAGGCTCCTGCGTTATACGAAAATCATGTAGGATGAGGATTCCCCTCACCATAATATCCAGCTAAAAAATCAACCAACTGTACAAAGGCAGTATCCAGTTAAGCAAGAAGCTAAAAAACAGGTCAGGGAGGTCTTAGATCAACTCGAATACCAGGGGGTGACTATAACATGCACCTCGTCAATGAACAATCCTTTGTTTCCTGTCTCCAAACCAGACAATACATATCGTCTAGTATTGGATTACAGACATCTAAATTCTTGTTGCAAAACATTTGTGGGTCAAAATGCACACAGTACAGCATTAATGAATAACATTGTGCGTAAAAATATAAAACCACATTAGATATATCAAATGGGTTCTTCTGTCAAAACATTGCACCAGAGAGTAGGTATTTGACCGCTTTCTCAATAATGGGGACACAGCGTCACCTCTGTCGTCTCCCTCAGGGATTCAAGAATAGTCCTTGGTTATTTCCAGCAAGGGTAACAGAGTTACTACAAACTTATGATGACAAAGCATTGTCATATGTCGATGACATCTATCTGACAGACGATGACTTGGACAGGCACTTGAACAGGGTGAACACCATATTACTGGGCTTCGCCTCTGAAGGGCACACATTCAATTTTAAGAAATCAAGAATTGCCCACCACAACGTCCTTTTCCTAGGATACGAGTTATCAAGGGAAGGCAAAAGCCTGGCAGCCAACTTTTTAAAGAAGTGTGCGCTGCTCCAACCTCCAAAAAACTTACAGTCGATTCTAGGTTTACTGAACTTTGGAAGAACTTACATTCTTAACAACGCAGAAAGGGTAAAACCTCTCTACGAATTAATTAAACTTGATTTTAAAACAGTAAATTGGACACAAAAACACACTGAAATTTTGCGTTCATTGCAAACAGACATGTTAGCAACAAAACATTTGCAAACACGCCTAAACGTACGCAACTTAGTGATCGAATCATTCCAGGACAATGCTGATTCACGTACTTAACTTTTAACGAAGGTGAAAAAGTACAAATAACTTACAAATCACACTTGTACACACAAGCAGAAATGAAATTCACTTCTACATAAAAAATTCTGACAGCTGTTCAAACTGCTGTAGCAAAAGAGAGAGCCCTCTCATAGGGTAAGCGCATTATGGTTGTTACACCTGTACCTGCCTTAGAGGCAGTGACGAAAGCGAGCATTCCAAATGCTAAAGCTTTACATCGAAGATGGATACAATGGGTTAATTCTCTTGCTGCAACTGATGTTGAATACGTGTTTGACACTTATTTGAAAACAGGCATTTCTAGAATGCGAACAAGAATGTCCTCTGCCTTCTGAAATTCTGCCTCTAGAGAGGTATGAATGTATAATTTATACTGACGGATCAGCTCAACCTGCTACGGGGGTAAACAAGCCTATAGTGTGGCGTGCGCGATCGTTAAAGGTCGGTGGGGTGATGGCAAATTCCGACCAATGGTTACAAAAACTCAATCTCTAGGAGATTGTACAGTTCAGCGAGCTGGACTACAAGCATTCAAGATGGCGCTTGAGAATAAATACCCCGAATTCCCCACACTCATAGTGTGCGATTCGTATTATTGTGTTCAATCTTACAATGAATACTTGCAGAACTGGATTCAAAACGGCTACAAAGATGCAAAAGGTGGCACAACCAAGCATAAAATGCTTTGGGAACAAGTAGTTCAGTTACGAAAAGGACCACAAAACACTCGCGTGATACGTACACTGAGTCATCAACGAAATAGTGTTTACATTGCAGGAAATTCATTGGCTGATGAAGCCACGAAGGCAGCTGCGCAAATGGCTTCCGTAGGTGCAATCACTTATTCAAAAACGAAAATAGACGGCAAAATAATGCTAGCTGTCAATGCCACAAGCAAAGGCAGAGGTGCAGCGTTACCTAATACATTTCCACTCGAATACTCTTATATAATTCATGCAAACAGCGTTCCTTTTGCTCAAATCCCTAGAGTGGGGGGAGGGGGTAGAGTGATTCCAAACAGGAAACGTAGAGTAGCTTTGATATACAAAGCACATTTGGGAGAGGGTCTGATACATCAAGGGATCTCTAAAACGATATTAACTGTTAAAAAGTACTGGTGGCCAGGAATGAATGCTCACATTCATATGTTTGTCATTGACTGCATAGACTGCAATAGAGATCGCAGCACAGAACGCCGCCAGATACCTGAATATAGCTGTGCCAGCCTAGTACAGACACCATTGTTAGACACCATTAGACTTTCTACATGCAGATGTCCTTATGGACAAATGCGGTCCCACAACTTTTAAGACAAGGTTCATTTTGATGTGGCCTCAGCGCTCGGTTGACGCTCGAACTGTTATAAAAGATTTGCGAGTCTTTATCTGCACATACACAGTTGGCACTCCACATTCTGACCAGGGCCCTGTGTTTAGCTCTCGAGCTTATAAGGAGGCCATGGCCAATTTGGGCTTTGCATTGCGGTACTCTAGTCCATTCCATCCTGAGGGAAATTTGGTAGTGGAGAGAAAAATCTGGGACATAAAGCAATCTATAACAGCTAGGGTATTAGGTTCGGGTGACTAGTGGGTAAAACATCTAATAAGTGTCCAACATAGTCTTAACAACTTGCCAATAAGTTCTCTAGGGGTATTACTCCATATGAGGTCCTTTTTTTGGAACAAGGATGCTGGTTGCGGACCTTGATTGTCAAAATCAGTGGTGAACGATAAAGACGTTGATATCAAAGATCGTTTGGCTGTTTTACAGGACTTAAAAGAAATAAGAACGAAACAAAGTAACGTGATCCTGAAGCCAACCACCACTGAGGAAAAACCGACCGTCCCAGCAAGGCCTGTCTGGATCCCAAAGCTTGGTGATCTAGATAGAGAAAACATCGCAGACGAGAAGGAATTTGGGCCTTCTTGCAGACAACCAGTACCTGTCCTAGCAATCCACGGATCAAGAACTGTATTAGTGCCGTCCCTTGCTGGTAAAAAGGAAAACAGGTTCATGTCTATCGACCTGGTCAAACCACATTATGTGGCCAATAATAAACAGTAGGCCAAGTGGACTCTGCCAATGTAGCAGACACCCTGCTCTGGCTTCTATCTGAGAGGTTCAAACTGAGAGACTCATCACCTTTGAAGAATCTGTAGTGCGAAATGAAGGACTAAGCAACAAAGCTTTGGAACGTGTACCTCTTGAGACCCAAATAACAGTTCGTCAAGAAACGCCTGTCTACAATGAAGTAGCATCTGACTACACAAATATAACAAGTGATCTTGTGGTTCCGGCGATTTCAACAAATCCTGATGCAATCCCAACAATTGACAGACTGCCTCTGGCTCTTTCTTTAACTTTGATACATTTTCTGAGGATCCCAGCGAACCTGAAACAACGCCAGCAAAAAGAACTTTCAAAGAACAAACAACAGACTTTTTTCATCACCTGGAAAAGACTTAGCTGGTTTCACCATGGACTGAACTTTGGATTGTGTTGGGTGTACTCTTTCTTCTGCTTTGGTTGACTCTGGTAATAACTCTGGGAATGCTGATCAATGGAAGATATGTCAAAATGTACACAGCAAGTAAGAACATCAACTTACTCCTCAAGCCACACAAATCATCCCATCGTGAACAAATGTAAATGTAAATGTCAAATGTAAATGTAAATGTAAATGTCAAGGTATTTGTAGAGCGCACTGTCACCAAGCGGTTTCCTGGCGCTATTACTCATACCGCTGTGGAACCCTTCCTGGCTTTCCTTGTGAAGTGTCTACTCCTGGGCACCCCCAGGGTGAAGCCAGGCATCCTAGCGCTGTTGGGGCCGGTGTGGAGGTTAAGCAAGCTATTGCCCAGAGTTGCAGCGTGGGGCCCATGATTAGAATAGGCACCGAGGCGAGAATTGTCAGGTCCGAGGAAATTGAGCCCAAGACCCGCAGAGGTGGGAATTGAACCCTGGTCCCGGGCCAGAACACTGCATCAGGGTCTGCCGCTCTAACCATTGAGCCACACTCCTCCACAAAGAGACGTCATCAGTGAACATCAAAGCTGTTCCTATACATGGGGGTATAGCTTGGGACAAAACGGATTATGACATTTTTGGCCCATCGGAGCTGTTGAAGATTCTACACTTATTTAAGATTTTATTAAGTCACTTCATTTCATCTAGTACCTTTCCTGATGATTGGGACTTCAAGATTGTTAATAATATGATGTCAGACTTAGAAATGTCTGCAGTATTTACAAATCATGAATACTTAGAACGTTCATCAGACTATGAACAAATGTATTGTTAGAATCATTATGGTCATCATTTCTTGCACAAATCTGCAAATCCTAGAAATGTATTAATGTATAACCAATGGCAACATTGTCCAACGCCACCAAAGGGTAGCTCAAAAACGTTTTTAAAGAAATTTCCGTACTTTTCAGTGTTCAATGTATCCAATCCAGAATGGTTTTACTTTAAAAATGTAAACAAAACAGGCATGAAAAGTATGTTGACAAATACCAAACAGATTTATTCTGCAGCACTTCAGAGGGGGAGGTAGACGTACATACTATTTTGCATCACATCAGAACAGATCCAGATTGGAATAAATGATTGATCTGGCCCACAGACACAAACACCTGTCAAGGTAGATTCCTGAACAAAACAAAAGGTTTCACATTCAATAGGCCAGACCCAATATATGTTCAAAGACAGCATCCAGGAATAGTAACAACATACAGTGTAGGGAAGCTTGGCCTCGATTGGCTACATAGATCTACACTTAAGGATGTAAAGCAACACTTATCTTCACTTAAAGATGGCGCTGATCTTAGGGAATTCTTGCTAGGACCAAGAACACTGCGTCATAATCGTTTTATATATGCCTGTATCTATGCTGCTTATAATGAAACAGGGAAGATTACGCAAGCAGAGACTGCAGAAAGAATACGAGAAATTGATTGTATTAATTTAGAGAAAACTCTCTCTGTGGTTGACAATGGGTTAACAACTGTCATCCAGGATATATTCATTGGATAGCATAGTGTCTTCTGCCATAGGCATCATGGAACAGGACTTGGTCATGCTGCAACATGATCAGTTGCAACTACGTTCTATCACGCTATTAGGCTGGATGTTGCAAAACCTTCATTCAGGCTATGTACCTTGGCATCTAATCAATACCAAGTCACTGTTTTCAGAATTTAATCTCACTGATAATACATGGAACAATCACTCTGCCTGTTACAGTTTTCCATTTTCAGTATTGCCTAAAACACATACCAGCAGGCACATATATAAGGTTGGTTAAAGAATATATCAAGACATCCTGGGAATTACCGTACACACACACAGATGTTGGAGTGGGGGACATGAAGTGTTTATTAGCCGGAAAAGCTGTGAAAACTCAATAAGCGGTTCTCTCCTTTGTCTGGGTATGAACTTACACGGTGCCTGTGATGGTTCCTCTAACAATTTATCCTGCCACCTTCAAGGTTCACCAGCTGCAGTGATTGATCCAATTTTTGGACAACTCTCGAATGGGAGTTACCTCATGTTGAATGATCACAGCTGCTGTGCCATGTTGCCAGGTATACCATATCTAGTAACTGTGTCAGCCAGGGTCACTTGCTGTATGCAAGTATTGTTTCCAAAAACCCAGACAGACCGGGAGTTGCCTTTATGGCCTTCACTGAACATCTCTTCTATACGAATTGATACTTTAAGCAGAATGAAAGCCTTTCTGTTGCAAAAATCTGTGCCACTGACATCGGCCAACGAAACCTATGATCTACAAGTCGCAAGGACTTCTGCCGAGATACATGCCCTCTTAACTACAAACTGCCCTATACATTTCTCAGAAATGTTAAGTCGTATCTTAAACATGTCTGATACAAGCGGTATTGTACATGTATTTAAGACCGTATTTTCTGGACTGTTAGGGCCTTTTGAAGTAGTCTTAGGAATATTTCCAAACTTCGTGCACTCTGTGTTTGGCGGACTGCCTCTCAATATGGGACTCACTGCAGGGATACTATTTTTGCGCCTACTACTGTGATATGGCAAGTCAATTCACAAGCGACACCCAGTTCTCCATGGAGACAACTCTACTGGCGATGAAGTGTCGTGAGCGCATCATTCAAATTTTGGGACTACCTCGTCTACGAGAATTAAATACCACATGGTTTCTGTCATTCAGACCGTTTTGGCAAGATTGCATCTTACCTGTTCTATGCTGCCTGCTATGCTATGCTATGCTTTCATGAGGAGACACATGTCTCACTCTCCCATCAGTCATGCCAACGGATGTTGATACTTTGCTTGAACCAGTAACGGCCCATGCGCTGTGTTGTCCCCAGCGGCTACCAATTCTGATGACGGCATTCATTGAGATCTCACAGACGCAACGCAAATTGCGACTGGTGAGGTGCGAGAGGAAACAGGCGTGCAGGTACCATCCAGTACGAACATTGCTAATGCGACCAATGCTGACAGCGATGCTTCACATCTATGTGCGGTTAATCTTCTAAACGAGGTAATCCTACTTTCACCTACAATGGTAGATGATTTTTCGTCAACAGACTTAAAAGATTTCATGTTTTCTCCAAGCCCTAACACTGACTTTTGGCAAACAGTGTTCTGAGAGACTTTGAATTCGACCTTCATTTTTCAAAACAAAGTTCTAACTTTGGAACTCTTTTTCTATTTGATTATTTATTTTATTTTTTTCCAAATTTGTATTTTTCATTTTTGGCACAAGTAATCTGCTTAAAGTAGAACTAGTCATAGAGAACAAGAATTCTTTGAAAAACCTTCCAGAGACAATATTTGACCTTGTCCATATACCAACAGTTTTATGTACTCTGACATGAAATGGTTTTTGCACTTTTTTCTTCTGTATTTACGAGCCATTTAATAAATGTATATTTTCGTGATTCATTCAGATAGCATTTTCAAATGTCAACTATATGCTTAGAATGAAACATTGCTTTAACTGCGTACAGCACCAATACTCTTTTGTGTACAACCAGTACCAATGCATTTTTTATGTATTTTGGGTGGGTTTCAAACACTTGTTGTATAGAGAGTTTTTAGATTTGTTTATACATGTTTAGAACTTAGTGGAAGTCGTACATAAGAAAGTGGAGTCGGTGTTATGTTCGATTTTAGATTCCGAATAAATTTACCAATTCATGCCCTTATAAAGGTGCAATTCGCGTTGCCCTTATATAGGCATAGAAATCAATCCCTTATTTAGGCATAGCCCATGGTGCCCAAATACAGCCGTGGCTACTTCCATCTGTTCATCTACGTCACAATGATTTCTTGGAAAACCAGACTCTTAAGTCGTTAGGGACTTCCCCTTGCTTGAATATTGATTTCTCCAGGAACTCATTTATTATACATGACCATCTATTCCTTAGGGGTTCATTCATGACATTCATATGCCCAACTTTACATCACAGCTGGCATTCCTAAACACCATCATGGTATAAATATACCTTCACTTGCTATGGCAAAGCACGGTGTGGTTCGGTACAGTTCAACTACCTACTTGCACGACACAGCTTGCTACAGCAAGTGCCGAAGGAAGCCAACTCTCCAGCTGACGCACTGATCAGAAGCTGTCCTCCTCTGCCGAGAAATCCAGCTCCAGTGTTTCTGACTCCCCTTGCGGGGTGTTGGAAAACGAGTCCGTGAAAGAGATACCAACCTCTTTCATTCTAAGGTATGGAGTTGATTAGAACCTAGAGAAACCTTTGGCAATTCTTGTCAAAAACTAAACCTATGCTAAAGACAGCACTTCTTCCCTCGTATTAGACCTAGGTTAGGTACATTGGGGTAGGCGTATTTTAGAAGCACCAGTTGAGTATTTTAGCCTGTGTTATTTATGTATGTATTTTTATATGGCATAGAGACCAGACAATGCTATTACAGTATTATTTTATATTACTGTTTACGGTGTACGCATTACACTTTGCATTCTGTCTAACAATTTTAGCAGTTCACCTCTCTTGCATGAGAAAGAAGACTGTTCAATAAACCCCTTTTTATTGAAACGCCCGTCTCTCTATTTTTATGCAACTCTGTAGAAACAAAGCATGCACGATTGACTGAGTAAAATAGTTATCTATTGTTTCCACGACTCTGAAGATACGTTTTTATTCTTGGGGAAACAAAGTTGTCATGTTTATGCGGCTGTCAGAAACTAATCCCTTCTTGTGTATTCGAGAAAGTTTCTAGTGACCTCTGAGCTAGCTGGCACTCACAATTAAGTTTAGTATACTCGATAGAGACATACTGACCTCAGTCCTATGTTAAATCTATAGTGTATATTATTCCAATGCGCAGAGCCTATTGGGAATATAGAAACTCCACTACAAGCTGGCATGGCCAATACTGCCATCAGCACGCAAGAATGGATCTTCCAAATTGGATGTCCTTAAAATGATGGTCTCTGCAGACTCTTGTTTAGCGTCTAAAGACCTAGACTTCAGAAATTGGACTTTAAATTTGTTTATTGAACCAGCTTTCATGTGGGGGACAATGGACAGCACATCCAGAGATTTCACATACCTGGAGAATCTGTAGCATTTCTGGACACTTTAGAGGGGCTCAGCACACAATCCCTGAAATACTTGCACTGGGTATAACTTGCTGACTGCATGCCACTTTTTATGCAGATACAGAAATCACTGGTAAAGCTAAAAGCAATAGATAATTTTAACCCCAACCTCCCCCATCCCAGATGGAGTTGCCAAAACTTGATATATCAACAATCTTTACAAGCTTCTGTCAAATTTTGTACAGATTCATCAAACAATGCTAGTGCTATTTGTGAATGAACATTTTGTGTCCCTCCTACGTTTAAAATGGCCCCACCTTGGTTGATGTGCACTAACTTTTATATATACTAAAGAGCATAATTCAGCTAGGCCTCTGCCAAATTCATGCAGATCCATCAAGCAGTGGCAAAAGTGGCAGTAAATCAAAAATATTTTTCACTCAAACTTTAAATTTGCTCTCCCACTGTATTTAAGCAAAACCTGGTATACCAACACTGGTTGTAAGCTGCAAACAACTTGCCACATTTGAGACAGATTCATTAACTACCATCAAAGTTAGTTGTGGGAGTCAATAAAATGTTAGTTTGCTTATTATATCTTTACACTTCCCCTCCCCTTAATGCATTGACACAAAACTTGACGCAACAACAAAATATTATTTCTGTCTAGGCTCTGCCTAATTTTGAGGAGATTCATCTCACAGTGCTAAACATTTTAGTAAATGAACACTTTTTTTAGCCCCCCTTTGTTAGTGCCCTTCCTCGATGTATCTACATAAATATGAAAATAGTTATGTGAATGTAATAAGCATCTTCCAATTTTCAGGCATATTTGTGAAACTGTGCCAAAGGTATAAGGAAATCAACAAATGGCTTTTGAACTACCAAGATATAGTATTACCCCTTTAAAGCACACCCAGTACCTTTTTTTCAAGCACTATTATTTCACAAACAACTCAACGGATTCACACCTAGCCAAAAAAGAAGGCTTTCTGAAGGAAGGTGTATTGTTATACCAAATTTGGCCTAAGTCTGTTTAATGTTTTTTTTGCTCTGTCTTTCATCAAATTTTCTTATAGGATCTAAAATGGGAAATCGCTACTTTTTTCACCTTTTCAAATCTTGGCAGCTGACGCTCAGGTGAATGAGTAAGTACACGGGCTATAGAGAGTTATCGGCACCATGGTTACCTTGGTGAAGGCGTTGGGTGACTAGAGGTCCCCCAGCCATTGTGCACTGGAAGGATAAGGAGTGGAATCAAAACGTACGGGCACTCGTGGAGAAAGTGTGAGGGTTAAGTGAAGATTCTGCGAACAACAAGACCTACAAACACGCCTTACATTTTGCCTAGCTACACTTCAGATCTGTTGTGTACAGCTGTCAACAGAAGCGCAAATTGTCCTTCAGAAGGGGCGTGCTGATAATAGGCAACCGTGCAATTGTAGAAGTAGCCCTGCTCGGATTCTGGCTGTCTGTGCAGAGCATTATTGGGACGTGCAGGTGTCTCGACCATAAAAAAAACAGCTTTGTAGTGATACATAGTTCACAAGTGTTTTTAGGTAGAGATTTAGGGCCATATGTATCCTCAAACTATTTTGCATTTCCTAAATAGCGAATTTTAAGGAATCGCTATTTAGGAAATGCAAAATGGTATGTATGAACAAAATCGCTTTTTATTTGCTCTTCCTTAAGCTACCTTATTTGTGAATTCGCATTTTGCGAATTCGCAATTAAGGAATAATTTCCAATGCATTCCTATGGGCCAGGAGGCCCATAGGAATGAATGCAAAATAATTCTCAAATTGCGAATTCGCAATTTGCTAATCGCAATTTGAGAATTATTGCAAGGGTGCAGGGGTGTCTCAAAGACACCCTGCTGCACCCCTGAAAAGAACATGTGTGTGCATATGGCGCACATACATGCCCTATGGGCATGTGTGTGCATCATATGCCACCTTTAAAAATGCCAATTTGTGCATTTCTGGAAGAATTCGCAAGTTACCATCAACTGAAAGTTGGTGGTAATTTGCGAATTCTTAAACAAAAATTTGCAAGCTAAAATTGCTACATATATAGCATTTAAGGAATCGCAAATTTGCAATTCCCTAAATGCTATGGAAAAATAAGGAATCGCACAAGTTTGCAATTCCTTATTTTGGGAATGTTTCATACATTCCAAAACGTGCAAAACGGCCGTTTGGGAGTCGCAAAGGCCGAAATTCTGCGTATTTCGGCCTTTGTGATTCAAAAACGGCTTGATACATATGGCCCAGAGTGTGCTAATTTATAACGATTTCATGTTTGCAGCGTTCTTACATGCCACATTGCAGCTTGAATCTTGCATGGACCTCAGTAATGATTGAACACAAACCTTCCATTGGTCCATATTTTGGACATTTGGTATTTTGTTTTACTTATCTGTAAATAGTCCTTTCATGGTGTATTTCTGTCACTTGTGTGGCCTCGTAGACTTTTAGGAGCCTTGTTTCCCTCTATATGGTTCAAGGGCACTAAATGACTGGTGTTTATGTGCCCCCATGTTAACTGTGTGGCGAGAAGATGTGAAGATTGGTCTTGGGGATATTTGTGGTAATACCTGTTATTTTATGGTTTTTGGAAAGCACAACATCAGACATTAACATGGCCTATTGGCGCTGCTTTAGTGATGCCTTTCTTGGAATATACATTTACCTGTAAAATAGTATATTCATTTATTCAATGGCAAGAATTACAGTCATGTTGGGCTGGCTTAAGCTTTCATCCTTCAAAGAAAATGCCTTCGGTAAACATAAGAAGTTTTATTTGTTATTCATAAATGAAGGACGTTTGAATATGTAACTATCAATTTAACCATGTGTTATTACACAACCTAAGACTAGCCTAGGGCCCTTTGTCTCTAAGTGCAGTTGCAACCGTAACTGTAATGTAGACTGTTGCTTGCAGCACCTCTCACCTTTTCAGTTTGTTCGTGTTTGTGCCATTCATACATGCCTGCTTTTGTTCGGTTGGCATGCTTATTAGTCCCGCCAAACTGCCCCTGCTACGTATGGTTTAACACGTTTTCAGGTTAATCCTGGGCAGCAAACGCGCTGCTCTGTGTGGCATGCTGTATTCAGGTATAGACTTGAATCTCCGTCCATCTTTTCAGTTGGCTCCTGTTACTGTAATTTCTAAACCATTGCTTTTGATTCATACATATGCATAGTAGTCTCCCCTTAATACCGCCTTGTCTACATTTGTAATATCCAGTGAGGACTGGCCTTTTTTAGACAAGCCTAGCGTTGCAGCGCATGCGCTGTCCGCTTTGCGAAGGCATGCAGTTTTCAGTATGGCGTGGAAGCTCCGCCTATCTTTTTAATTGGCGTGGGTCATAAATGCTGCCTTCCGATTGGTTTGAGGCTTGTTAGTCCCTCCTTATGACGGCCATGTTGTCATTTGTATCCTTCCATGGCTACTGGCCCCTTTACTTCAAACACTATTTTCTTCTCGTGCCCACCCCCCACAATACGTGACTTCTCGCCCCCGCCATCCACCCTTCACATCCTGCACTCCAGTTCGTCCCATCTCCTCCACCTGCACTCCTGTTTCCAATGCAATAAGTCTTGCTTAAATGAGAGTCATATTGCATGGCAAATGCTTGTTCTGGGTGGCGGCGCCTGCTCATTTCTCGCACACATTGTTCAATTTTGTAAACAATGGGCATCCAGCAATCCTTTGCCCTGGTGAAGGACGTGCCCCCTGAAGGGAAGAGGCCCTACTGCGCCTTTGATTGTGCGCCGCCCTCTCTTAATCCCCCAAGTGCCCCTGTTACCAACTTTTCTAGTGTTTATCAGCGCACACGTACTCTGTCCTGGCTCTCTGTGTTTGCTTGTGGTGTGGTGGGAGGGCCGGTGGTGTCAGATTGAGACCCTTGCATCTGTATCTGTTTCCTGTGGGCTGCACCCTCCGTCGTTTAACCCTCTCCCCCCACATGTTCCCCTCCAGGACTGCCAGCACCTAATTTGCGGGAGCATGAATCAACAGCAAAGAATGACCGCAGTCGGGACAGACAAAGAACTCAGTGACTTCCTGGACTTCAGCATGGTAAACATGTTTTATCGCCCAGCTGACGGCTCTCGAAGCACAAACCAAGGTGTTTGTGCGTCCACATCATTGGACGGGAGTGTCCTCTCCATGGACCCCTTTTCATGGATCCTAGCGGCTCGAAGGAAGGCTTATGTTGTGACGCTGCTTTCCACCTGTACTCCATAGCAAGCTTGTGACTTGCACCTGTCATACTGAAAAATACAGGCAGAATCCTTGGTCTAGAGTGTAGATTAACAACATCACTACTGATGTTAGGTAATCGATCACAACTTGTAAATAAGTCTAAATTGCAAGTTGTAATACTTTAAAACTGAAAGAAGTAGGGTGACTTGTTACAGCTAAAGTTATATGTTTGCTTCCAGAGTTGTAAGCTGTATTTGTGTAATTATCTATGGCATTGTAACTAATAACACATAACACGGGTGAAACAATTCTGTTTAGCTAGTATTTTGTGTGAAATAACTCTCTTTGTAATGCGAGCCTGCTGGTGAAAAAGACGGAGGCCCGGATTTGCAAATCTTTGAAGCAACGCCGCTTGGAAATGTGCGGTATCAATGTCGGCTCTGGGATCCATCATTTCACATCACAGACTGATGTCAACACTCTCGCAAGTCTAGTAAATCTTGTGGTTGTACTGGTATAAAGAAAATAAGGCGCAGCTGTCTAGGTTTTTTGGACTGTTGTATGTAAACCTCTGGGTAAGAACATTGTGTATGAGTGGGATTCCCGGGAAGACCTCGTCCATACCCGGTACAGTTACTTGAGTCAGGTAATGTTTTACCAGTAAATACTCCCTGTTGGAACTGGGGTTACCAGTCCCCTAGGGTAGCATGGCACAAGCGGGTAGGCATCCGAAAGCACATGTGTTAAGCGATCATGCAGCACACACACTGAGACAGAAACCTGGGCAGGCAATAAATGACTCCACTCCAAAGCTTGTATAAAAACAAGTAATTTGTATTAAGATAAATAGTTAGATAGAGCAGGATCAGGGAAATCATAAATTCATTTAAAATACATGTGTCTCAAAACTTGCAATCAATATTGGATGAATAAATATCCGTTCTGCAATAAATATTAAATATTGGATCAATAAATAGTTAAATACATTTTTAGTGGAACACAGGCCCGACCTACGCCTTGCTTCTTGGTCAGCACCTGAAAGGAATACATTTCAAAGTCATAAGAACAACACTGCATTAAGCATCAATATCCATTTCCTCAGGTAAACAAAGGGACAGTTCCATAATAGAAACATCTCCCCGCTGTAGGAATAAACAATTCGTTAAGTGTAGTTCAAACATTTCCTTAAATATGAAACATTTCATTTGCCACAAAAGTATGTGGACGTAACTCTCCTCCTGTAATAGGAATTAAACATTTCATTAAGAATAATTATTCCATATAACAAGGTTGGGCATCCCTTTGGGAGAACTTCTCATTGGGCCCAGATAACTATTGCATTAGCCAGCACCAACTAGGAGAAAACATTGCAATATAGGTAACCATCCCCTTGTGCAGGTTTAACTGTATCAGGGCTACACCAACATTCCATCAGGGAAGTAGACATCCCTACATTGAGCAGGTGTAAGTAGATCTCTGTTATAGCAGGGGTATGAGACCCTTCCGTGGGCAGGAGTAAACATTGCCTCAAATGAGGACAACACCTTTCATTAGGCGTAAAGTATTTCTTTAGGCATAACATACCATCCCATTACCTGATGCCTGAACAGGCAGGGCCTTCCCCCTATTAATCGGGAGCTTACAGGTAAAACATTTCCTGCAATAGAGATAATCAGTTTAGCAGAAGTAAAACACTTCACTGAGGGTAAAACATTTCATTAACCATTTCCTTAGGCAGGAATGAAACTCCTATGGCAGGAATAAAAACACGCCACTGCGGATAAAACATCTCATTAGGCAGTGTAGCTATATCCTTATAGCATTAACGTTCCCCTACTCAGCAATCAACAGTTAACATCTCTTCAAGGCAGAGATAACCATTGCCTAAGGTAAATGAGCCTTTCATTAAGGCAGACATAACTGTCCCGTTAAATACATATAAACTCTGCGCCTAAGAACCACTAGGCAAGGATACGTGAGTAGGAATAAAACATTTCATTAGGTAACACACCTGGCAGGTGTAGACATTACAGTAATTAACTTGCGTAAAAATAGACACTTCCTTTCGATAGCCCAGGCAAGGAGCTCAGTACACAGCAGGGAGAACAACTCCATTTCACTGAAGGGGGGTAAACCATTTCCATAAAAGTAAAACATTTAATTAGCCAGCCCCAAGTATTTCTGTCGGCCCCTAGAAGCCCTACATCAGGCTGAAAGTGAACATTTCATTAAAGCATTTCCTGTAAATATTTCATTAACGAGGGCCTTAAAGCATTTCTACATAAGCAATTCACTATACATTCAATAACGCAGTCTCAATGAGCATGTGAATGAAGCAATGAACTCCCTGGCACAGGGCTAAACCATCGCAGCCCAATTCATTAGGTTCTCAGGCCCAAGCAGGCAAATCTTCCCAACTGGGGCTAATAATCCCCTTATGCAGGGTGAAACATATAAATGAGGGCAGGCCTAATCTCAGGCCTGACAGTCACTGGGTACAAATCGGTGGGCCCGGGTAGTCTAGGGCTCTAACAAGGCCTTGTCACCACTTGAGGCTCTTTGGGGGCCAACGGGACCCAACAACAGTTTCTCCCGGGGAGGGGCGAACACTGGGCCTTCTCCGGCCTTCCGCCCACCTCCCCGGGGATTACCTTGTGCTCTTCGGCCCTCCCGGGCCCTTGTGCAGCTCCTCGTGCTTCGGGGACGAGTAGGCCCTCTGGCAGGCCTCTCGTTCGATTACCGGCCTTCCAGGGGCCTGTGCTGGTAGGTGGGGGCACAAAGGCTCCTTCTGAGCTGGCGCCGGCAGGTGGGACAAATCGGAGGGGGCTCTTGGGCTCCACGGCCCCCCTCCGCGATGAGTGCTGGGCCCGGCCGGGCTTTCCCCCGGTCTCGGGCCGGGAACTGGGAGGCTCGGCTCGGCAGACCAATCCGGAGATAAGGAAGGCGGAGGTGCAGCTAGAGACGCGGAGCCCCCGTCACGTGGTCGGCGTCTCCGACTTCAAGGCCTGGCACGGCCTAATGACTTGCGCTGGATGCGGCGGCCCTCTCCTGGCATCCGAGGGCCGCCGAGGGGGACACGGTATGGGCACGACCTCACTCGAGGGTCGGGCCGGTCAGGCAGGCCAGGCGCGGCCGGTGGAAGCTTCCGGCGACCCTCTCCTGCACACGGGGCCGCCAAGGAGGGTCAAAATGCTGACGCTTGACCCCGGGCGTGTGGAGATTCTTCGGCGCCTCAGGTAAGCGCGTGGAGGGGGGTTTCACGGCGCTTGTGGCCCAGCAGCACTTCAAGCCACAGCGCTTCCGAAGGGGGCAATTACAACAGCGCTCCTCACAGCCTCAGCGCTCACACCAGTGGCAGTAATCCTGGGCACAGAAGCGCTTTCTAACACAGCGCCAGGCAGCCACTTCGGGTCCTGGGCACACAGCGCTTCGCTGATGCAGTGCTGGTCACTAATGACAGCTACCAGATGTACAGCGCCTCACAACTTCACAGCGCTTCGCAGGGGCATACAAGATAGCGCTTAGAGGCACTAATACAGCGCTTCTCCAGATGAGGGAAACAATACAGCGCTTGTCATTAGTGGATTTAAAATAAAGGCAGCTCACAGGACAAGCCACACAGCAGTGGCAGGCTAGCGCAGGGACCCCAGGTGGCGTCAGGGGGGGCACAGGGAGCGACACAGCGCCAATACCTGGTGGGTTCCTCAAGCGTCCTGTGGTGGCTTAGTTTCTTCTTGACGTGATGTTTCTTGCGCTCTTAGTTTAGTTGCTTGGTTACTTGTTCCTTGATTTAGTTGCTTGGTTTCTTGTTCCTTGAAGGGGGAATAAATTGGTGGCTGGTGTTCCAAGTTCTTCTCAGCCAATCCCTTAAAGTGGTCCCTGGGGGGTTCCCTTCCGCTGGGCTAGATCAGGGGGGATTTACATGAGTCCTCAATACTTGTAAGGCAGCACTCTAAGCCCTGTCACTTCCAGTATCATAGTCCCTGACTAGGCCCCCACTGCCTAAACTCCTGCGTAGGTTCTTCCCCAGGTCTCCCCTCAGTCACTCTGACAGGAAAGTTTCCCTCCCTTTCCTTATATACTGCCAGTTGACAATTGGTAGTGGCAGTTGGTGTCACCTCACCTCTTCCAGAAGGTTCTAGAGGCTTCCAGGAGGTTCCACCATTCTACCTGTGGGCAGGCTGGCAGGCGAAGTTGATACATTGTTTGGAGGGTTCCAGCCAGGCCCTGGCCACTAGAATGCGCCCACTAAACCACGCTGCAGCAGCAGTGGTCAGTGGCAGCCATGTTAGGGGTATAAGACACCTGCATCTTAACATCAGTTTCACAGTACACAGGGCTTTCCTCACTACACAAGGCCTATACATTGTTGTTACCATGAGGGCATTCTGATTTAAAAGGGAAATAAAAGGCGAAACATTTTGGGGAAAGGGCCAAGTCTCACACATCTCCCCCCCAGCCAAAAGCCAGGGTAGACCGATCATTCCCTTGATGGGCTTCCCTGCTTGGGGCGGAAAAAGGTGGACGCAGGCCCAATACCACCATGACATTCTCGCTAATCCAACCACCCCACTGGTGTTCCCCAGTGAGATGCAGCCAGGACGGACCTCTAAACAATTCAGATGTCTCTGGCCCTTGCTCTCTCTCAGAGTGGGGGGCAGTAGCCCCAGGCCCGTGGTACCCTTTCCACTCTCCTCTCAACCTAGGGTCTAAACCCTTGAGTTGAATTGGTGACAGGGGCGAGACCTCCCTCTCCCTGCACCCCCTCCCAGGGTTCCGCACCCTCCCACCTGGAGTAGTACCCCTGAGAGTCACAACCGGGGGAACTCTGAATACAGAGATTCCTCCCGCCAGGTCAGGCAACCCCTGAACCTGGCCACCCAACCCAGGATCTGAACCCTGTGGCTGGACCGGTGCCAGAGGAGAGTCCTTCCTCCCTCTGCACCCCCTCCCAGGGTTCCGCACCCTCCTACCCGGATAGGTACCCCTGGAAGTCACACCGGTAGGGTCCATAGTTACCGGTACCCCACCCTCCAGGTCAGGCAATCCCTGCACCTGAAACCCCAGTCCAGGTTCTACACCCCGTGACTGGTCCAAACCCCGAACCTCGGGTACGCTGCCACCATGGAAGTACCTGGCACACATGATTCTAAGGTCTTCAGCTCTGACTCTGTTAGCTGAAGCCTGTGTGCCAGCTTCCTTTCATTCCTTTGCAAGGCTCACATTTTCCCTCTCATGCTCTAACCTCTCTGACGATGCACACCCCCTCTCAGGGTTCTCTGGTGTGGCCGCTTCCCTGGGTGTGACCTGCCCCTCCTGTCCCCATCCCCTCTCCCCTCTGGGTGGGTCCTACCCATGCCCCAAAAGTGGTACGGAGTTCCTTCTTCCCTCCGCCCAACAGGCACCCCCATCCCCTGACAACACTCCAGTACGCCAGGTGGGGACTCAGATAATTCAGGAAAAGGTTCTAGGATGTGGGTGACAGTATAGGTCAAACAGGCCCTGATACACTCACAGGCTAGACAGTGGAGGGGTCAATTACTTATGCTTGCACACACAATAATTGTGCAGCCTAATTGCTGTGCACCCTGTCCCAATGGAGGGTGCTGCATGGTCACAGGTCCTGGATCCCACCGCTCGACACCAATATGTTGGAACTGGGGTCACCAGTCCCCTAGGGTAGCATGGCACGAGCGGGTAGGCATCCGAAAGCACATGTGTTACGTGATCATGCAGCACACACACACTGAGACAGAAACCTGGGCACGCAATAAATGACTCCACTCCAAAGCTTGTATAAAAACAAGTAATTTGTATGAAGATAAATAGTTAGATAGAGCAGGATCAGGGAAATCATAAATTCATTTAAAATACATGTGTCTCAAAACTTGCAATCAATATTGGATGAATAAATATCCGTTCTGCAATAAATATTAAATATTGGATCAATAAATAGTTAAATACATTTTTAGTGGAACACAGGCCCGACCTACGCCTTGCTTCTTGGTCAGCACCTGAAAGGAATACATCTCAAAGTCATAAGAACAACACTGCATTAAGCATCAATATCCATTTCCTCAGGTAAACAAAGGGACAGTTCCATAACAGAAACATCTCCCCGCTGTAAGAATAAACAATTTGTTAAGTGTAGTTCAAACATTTCCTTAAATATGAAACATTTCATTTGCCACAAAAGTATGTGGACGTAACTCTCCTCCTGTAATAGCAATTAAACATTTCATTAAGAATAATTATTCCATATAACAAGGTTGGCCATCCCTTTGGGAGAACTTCTCATTAGTGGTTAGTCTTTGGCACCTTGTGGGTGTCGACCGGGAGTTTACTCAACACTGGTGGGGATGCTGCTGGGCCTGTTTTATATGCACATTATTTAGCACTCACGCTTGATCCTGGCTGCTTCAGGCATTTCCCATGTTTTATTTTGGTGGGAATAAGGCAAGCGTTCCTAGGATGAGATTTAAAATATGAATTCCATAACCGTCCACCTCTTTTTTGCATTTTTATTTTGCATACAGGTAATTATTAATACTGTTCTTTGGAATACATATAATGGGCACAGTTCCTTTAATGTAGTAATTTATTTACAGATAAGGACAGTACAGCCATAATTCTACTACACATATGTATTAAAATCAAGCTTTATGGAGCACATTACAGCATATGCGTATGTCAAAAATCACAGTTCCTCTTGTTGAACTCTTTTTTATTGCCTTGCCACATTCTTCCATGATTCTCTTGAGGTTCCGTGAGAATCGTAATGACGTTTTGGGCTTGATCGGATATGGATGAGTTTGGTATCTACGAACCGCAAATGATGAGTTTAGTAGATGTACGTGTTTTCGCGACACTACTTAGAAGGGTTCGTCTTATTTACGGGTTTTTCATCTGAACCCTCGGGTTCCATTTTAGATACGGCATCCATTTTGTTTCTTGCCCTCACGTAGCCGGCGAACGGACAATGTCCGCCCGATGACCCTGGGATTCCCAAGCTCTTGCGGAAGATGCATATTCCTTTGAGTGTGCCTTTATGACTAGGGGAATGACACGGCAAAGGCAGATGGCTCCGCTCGAGGCTCATCTTGCCGTGCCGGTCTATTGTTTCAGCCTTGCATGCGCTAGGCTCGAATCCTTTGATCCTGTGATCACGCTTCCGATATTGCCCCCACACTCTTTTCAATCTGTTGTCTGTCTTTGTTTTCCTTGCACCTGTTCCTGTCCCTTCTCTTAGCTCGTTTACAACTAGAATGGAATGTGCCTAATGGTGGGATAGCGTGCTTTTACAGTTGGGAACCGACATGTTTCTGTAATTATGTTCCGGGCTTCTGAAAACATGAATGCAATCCTTTTGAAATTTACTGTGGGAACTGAGTTGTAACCTTTTGTTCGTTATGTTGTGCAATGACGAAAATGTGTATAAAAGGAGCGATCCACTTTTGCAATTCGAAGCAGACTCTCTGAACATACACTCTGTTGTACTTCTAGCGATTTCTGTGTCCCTGCAGTAAATAAACGCTGATCTTTGACGCCGAAGGAAGTGTCCCGTGTCTCTGTGATTTGTACGCCGGAACAGGTATCCCCACGAAGGTTTCAGGTGTTGTGCCCTGGCACCGCTGGGCCTTAATTTAGCCCAGTCCTTCAGTTGGCGCCCACGTGGGGCGACATCATGCGGTACCGGTCCAAAGCCTGACAATCGTGAGGAACTTCGTGTGAAATCTCCGAGGGAAGGTGCACCCCGCTTCATCGATCCTGTTGTCGAAATAAGTGGTCCGAAGATTTTTCCGGCGAAGATTCCCGCTTCCTGACGGCTGCGACGGACTGATGCCCTGACTGTCGACCTGTTTTGGCGCCTGGCGTAGTCCTTTGTACGGAGAGACGATAGACGGGCCTTCCTGGTGATGCCATTGTTCTTTCAGTTAAGTATTTGTGGGTCGCTCCCAGTCCTTAGGTTAATTCTTTGGTTCCTTTTTGGGACATTTGCTTCGTACTTTGAAACTTGGTTGTTGTTGTTGAAACTTGGTTGGTTGCATGGTTCCATTGCATTTGTGGTCCTTAGTTGTTGGTTCTCTCTTTTGGGTTTTTCTTTGACAATTGCAATTGCCAAAAACCGAGGGTCTCGTATTTTTGCGAGGATATCGTAATTCGATAACCCTTGAAGTTTGAAACTCGGATAGTGTGCACGATGCCTGGCCGTAGTATTTTGTTTGGTTTCTTTAGATGTTGCAACACGGATTCCCGGTTGGAGGACTTGTGTCCGATACCTCCAGTTGGAACTCCGATTTATGAGCTCTATAGTCGACATGGAGTGGGCCCCATTGTATATAATGAATTTTGGATCCGTTATACGAGGAAAGATGGTGTCCTTAGTTGGCCACCCCATGGTAGCTTTGAAACTGAGATTTTAGATAATCTCGAAGCAAAATTGTTTAAAAAGAAAGCTAGGCCAGCAATGTTTGTTTCCTTTCGGTTATGGCGCAAAGAGGCCAGACAGAAAGAAATCAAGCAGATTAAGAAAAATAAGAAAGAGGGTGTCTTGACGATGATGCAAGGTGCAGAAAAGCATCAGCGAGACAAGGCAGAGAAGGAAAAGGAAGTTTCTATTAGACAGCATAGCATGGCGGTGGATAAATGTTATCCGGTTTTACCGTCGAGTTCTGAAAAGAAGGAAGAAGCATCGAAAGAGGATCCTTTGTTATCTTATTTACTAAAGTCACCACCTCCTTATGTACAGGGTACTGTAGCCCCTATAGTTCCTCCTGTTCTTCCGCCTGTTGTTCCGGCGGCTGCTGGTCAGCCTGTAGTTGATCCTGTTCCTCCGAATCCCCTTGTTCCTCAAGTGGGCCCTGCTCCTTTACCACCTCTTCTTCCTACTGCTCCTACGTTTACTCCTAATATTGTTGCTCCTGTTCTTCTTTCTTCTTCTCCTTCTGTTCGTAACCGTATACCTCATTCTGTTGCTACTCTCTATTCTCCACTTTTCGGATCGTTATTTGAATCCGATGTCTCTGAAATCTCCCAGAGACGAAGTCAAATCCCTGGTGGAAGGGAGAGTGAGACGTTAGTAACTATGGCGCGTAGGTGGATTAGACACCCTGCTAAGTACACTTCGCGCATAGTTTTTGATACATTCTCTCAGTTTAATGAGCTCACACAGAGATTCGTGTTCGAGGAGATGTGTAAATCATTGAGAGAAGAGTGGGATAATGATGAGTTAGATATCGTACCGCCCGATTTGACTGAACTTCAGAGTCAGTTTTCGAACGGTATGATTGTAGGTGGAGATGTACGGCGTTTGTTAGCTTTTAGGTCCACAGTGCCTTCTCGAGTGTCGTTTGATGACGACTCCGATGACCCGAAAGCGAAATCTGGTCAGTATCCTATGCGAGAGGTTCCCCCAGTGTGGATGCCGGGTGATGCTACTGCTAATCCTGCAATTTTGCCACACTTCCAGAGAGTTTGGATACACCTCCCATGGAAGCGATCAGAAGTCTTGCAGGTGAAACAATCCTTGCCTGACCCCCGGAAGAATCCAGCAGGTTATTACAAGGAGTTATCCCAACTCGTGGATGCTTCTATTATGAACCTTGCTGATATCGACATGTTGTTTGGTAATGTCGTACCGCAACCGATCTGGGCGAAAATTCGTCAAGAGAATCATGCAGCCGAGTTAGGTGGTGATTGGGCTGCACTTATAGCGGCTGATGGACGGCAAGTTGGTGGGGCTAAGCCTGAACAGTTAATTACGGATCTGCTCCAAAGAATCATTACGCTCATGAAAACACTCATGCCAGCGATGAGGGTGAACTGGGATAAATTGTCTGCTTGCAAACAAAAGAAAGACGAGAGTGTCTCCGATTTCTTTACTAGGTTTGAGGAGGCATTTATCGATCATAGTGGTCAGGACATGAGCACTGAGGGAGGTCAGCGATTGTTTGTCGATAAGTTCGTGCTCAATCTGTTGCAGGAGTTATGCAACAAATTGAAAAATTCTGAAAGTGCAAGGGCTCTTTCAACAACAGCTCAAATATTAGCAACGGCTCAATATTATGAGAATAGAGAAAAAGAGGAGAATGATCGTGCAGATAAGAAAACGAAGGAGCTAAAAACTAAGGTCTTGTTGCAGCAAGCGTATCCTCCACGCTCGAATCAGTATCGACCGCAAGCGCAGTCTTCTAGGATGCAGTCGTGCTCTGACTCCTCTGCACCCAGATCTATGCTTGGGTATAATCAGTGTGCATATTGTAGGGGTGAGGCCCATTTGAAGTTTAATTGTCCTGTTTTGCGTGACCGAACGAATGGTGTTTCGGTTCGAGGAGGTCGTGGTGGTCATCAGCAAGCATCTCGAGGTAGAGGTCGCGGCACCTCTCAAAATCAAAATGAGCGTTCTGCTCCTTCATCGGACGTGAACAATTGTTTTGATCAGCGAAATACATCGTTTGGTAGATCTGCACAGTATCATGTGGACGACTATTATGTTGAACATGAGATTGGTGCAGACAACAATTACTAGGACAGCCATAGACAAAGAGAGGGAGTAGTATCAGTTCCGGTTGATCAGAGAGGGCCTTCCGTCGCAGTTGCCACATCGGGCGTAGTTAAACCTTTTCTGTTGGACACTAGTGCAGCAAAAAGTTCCATCATGCATTCGAAACTCCCTGGCGCACCTTTGTCTGGCTTAACGAACGTTTCTGTTGGATTCTCTGGTGCCCCGGTTAGCAATCCAGTTTCTAGCCCTTTGCCCCTTACGATCGGGCCCCGTGAGCTAGAGGCTCCTTTGATTTTAACTACTGGTTGTGGTGAGAATCTCTTGGGTCTGGATTTGTTGAAGCGGTTATATGCGACTCTGTATTGCTCTCCTACGGGAGTGGAGCTTACGTTAGGTCAGAGGGTGATCTCTCCTATGTACTTGTCAACTGATAAGCTCCAGCCGGAATTGAGTTCCCTTCCTGAGTTTTTATGGGCAACAGGTCCCAATGATGTGGGTCTACTGGACATACCACCTTATGTAGTTCAATTGAAATCACATGTGAGATTACCACGTATCCCACAATATCGTATCTCTCTTGATGGCGAGCGAGCGCTATTAGCGATCATTTATGATTTGATCGAAAAGGATGTTATTGAAGAAACTCGGGGAAATGTGTGTAATAGTCCTGTGTTACCTATTTTGAAACGAACTGACCCATCCAAGCCTCCTGTGTACCGTTTTGTAATTGATTTGAGAGAAGTGAATAAAATTGTGATTCCACAGTTTCCAGTGGTGCCTGATATTACAGCTTTGCTGACCCTGATTCCAGCCTCTGCCTCCTGGTTTTCGGTGATCGACCTAAAGAATGCTTCCTTTAGCATTCCGATTGCTGAGGAAAGCAGAGATCTATTCGGTTTCTCATTAGGTGGTCGCAGTTTTCGGTTTAAACGCGCACCACAGGGCTACTGTGAGAGTCCATCGATCTACAGTCAAGCCCTTAAGAGTCAACTTGATGCATTTGTGTTACCTGCTGGTGCGGCCTTGATTCAATATGTTGATGATCTGTTAGTGGCTGCTGACACTGAGCAAATTTGTAAAACTGCTACAGTATTCTTGTTAAAGCATTTATGTGACTTACATCACAAGGTGTCGCCTTCTAAGCTACAGTATTGTTGTCAAGAAGTAACCTATTTAGGTCACTTATTGTCAAAGGAGGGAAGAAGGTTGACCCCAGAAAGAATTGCAGCGATTGCTCGAATGACTGTGCCAACAACTCAGAGAGATGTACGTGCCTTTCTAAGTATCACGTCATACTGCAGACAATGGATTCCAAACTTTTCATTGTTAGCGAAGCCATTGTTAGCTCTCACGTGCAAGGATGTTCCGACTCCTTTGCCATGGACTGAAGATTGTCAAAAAAGTTTTTCTGAATTGCGTGATGCGTTGTGTTCGGCTCCTGTGTTAGGTACTCCTGATTACAGTAAGCCGTTTACACTATATGTTCACGAGAGAGAAGGTTGTGCGTTAAGTGTTTTGACGCAACAATTTGGCGGCAAACAGCGTCCATGTGCATATTTTTCCTCGACTTTAGACCCAGTAGCTAGAGCATTGCCGAGTTGTCTAAGAGCGACAGCGGCAGCTGCGGTGTCCATTCGACAGTCCGCAGGTCTGGTTATGGATAATATGCTTACAGTGATGGTTCCGCATGCAGTTGACACTCTCTTGAATCGAACGAAGACTCAACACTTGACGAGTGCAAGGTTGTCCGGCTATGAGTTGACACTTTTGGCAAGTCATATACAGATAAAACGTTGTAATGTGTTGAACCCAGCAACATTGTTGCCGATCAATATGGAATCAGGTGATGTAGCACCACATGACTGTTACTTAAGAACTGAAGAAGAGACGAAGGGTCGTATTGACCTGAAAAACACTCCATTGGTAGATCCCGATGGTACTTTGTACGTTGATGGTTCATGCTTCAAGTTGCCGAATGGTGATGTGACGACTGCGTATGCTGTAGTGACGTTGAGTACGGTTGTGGAAACTGCGAGATTGAGTCAGAATTCGGCGCAAGCGGCAGAGTTGATTGCTTTAACGAGAGCATGTGTTTTGTCTAAAGGAAAGCGAGTGAATGTGTTTACCGACAGTCAGTATGCATTTAGCGTAGCGCATAGTTTTGGTCGATTGTGGAGAGAAAGAGGATTCATGACGTCGCATGGTACGAAGATCCAACACGGACAGCTCGTGAACGATCTTTTGGATGCACTTACATTGCCTAAGCAAGTGGCAATCATTAAATGTAGCGCGCATCGAAAGGTTACAGATAATGTTGGTCGTGGTAACGCGTTTGCAGACGAGATTGCTAAAGAAACAGCCAAGAATCTGACGAATCGAATGTATGTTACGAGTTCAGTGAGATGGCCGACGGAGACTGGTATGTGTGAGGACACAGTTGAGAGTGTGAAAGCGATTCAGAATGAGGCCACCGAAACTGAAAAGGCTAAGTGGAAAGAAAGCACGGGGAAGTTAGACACGAATGGATGTTGGGTTGATTTGTCAGAATATCAGAGATGGATGTTACCGGATGCGTATGTGCTTGCTGTTGTTACTATGGCCCACGGCATGTCACATATTAGCGCGAAAGGTATATGTAAATTGTTGTCCCCTGTATGGAAGAATGATGGGATTGCTAAGTGTGCTGAGAGAGTGGTCAAGACCTGTATGGTATGTTTGATGCATAATCCTGGCAAGGGCACCCCCACTCCACCTGGTCATTTTGCTCCTCCTACATGCCCCTTTGAAGTTATCCAGTTGGACTTCATCCATATGGAGAGATGCAATAATTTAAAATATGTATTGGTTGTGGTTTGTGCGTTCTCCAGATGGATTGAGGCCTACCCTCTTAAGGATAATACTGCCCTGTCCACAGCAAAAGTTCTACTCAAGGAATATTTCCCCAGATACGGAATGCCACGGATCGTATGGTCGGATAATGGTAGTGAATTTGTGGGAAGTGTAATGAAGAGTGTGTGTGCGGGTTTGGGTATTCACCCAAAATTTCATAGTGCTAACCATCCTCAATCGGCGGGTTTGGTGGAAGGGTACAATGGTACTCTGAAACTGAAACTTGCCAAAATCCAAGCAACAACTGGTTTATCATGGCCTGATGCATTGCCTCTAGCTCTCTTATCGGCCAGGGCGACTGTGCATTCTCGAGTAGGGCTTAGCCCATATGAGATTGTGTTCGGCCGTCCTGCAAACGTTTGGGGAGTTCCGAGGCCTAAGGAATTTAGTAGAATTGAATATCCAATGTTGATTGACTATCTTTACGATCTGACTGCTAAATTGAGTTTGATTCATCAACAGGTTTTTGAAGCTTTACCGGCACAAACGGAGGGACCTGGACATCGGCTCCAACCTGGGGAATGGGTGTTAATCCGCAATTTTGGGAGAAAACGAAATCTCGAGCCAAGGTTCGTGGGACCCTACCAAGTCTTGTTGGCAACGAGGACTGCAGTTCGGCTGGACGGCAGAAAGCACTGGGTGCATGCCACCCACACAAAGAGAGTCCCGCTCCCATTGCCAGCAGAAAATTGGATACGGAAAGGGTTTGCCCCGACTGAGACCGATGTCATTTCAAACTATGTGCCATTTAGTGATGCTCAACCTGTAGAGAACGATCCAGCTCAGTCAGATACACCTGTTGAATCATCTGGAACTGTACCTTCGTCTTCAGCATTGGAGAATTCAAGTTCTGAACTGTCACCTGAGCAATCGAACACAGTTTTGCCATCTGAACCGTTGTTTGAAGAGCAAGCTCGACCTAGAAAGTGTCGATATTTTCTTCGATCGCGTGATTAAGGACTAATAAAAAAATTCCCTTTTGTTTTTGAATTTACATTACCCCCTCACTGTTGCCATGAATATTGTGGACATTTGCATTTTTTTTTCCTGATTTTGAGTTCTTTAATTTTGTTTTACATATTACGTGTGTTCCTTTTCTGTGCAGCTAGGAGACTTATGTTAAATTGAATGCTTAATTGATTAAATATACCATCTGGGTTGGCCGTAGGGCCGTGCGGGTACCTACTTCTGTTTAGCAGGTTTCTGACACTAGGTCGGTTACTTTGGTCGGTTTCTGGGAACTCCTGGGAATTGATAATCGCTACTCAGAACCAGGTGCGTCAAGAACGTTACGGACGGTCTTTAGAGGATGGAGTTCTCTAAGCTGTCAGAAATAGGGAGAATGTCGGCGCAAAGATCTAAATTGCATAAGATTTTACGAACGAAATGTTTTTTGTTTCAGATTTTCATGTTGTTCCTGACTGTGTCTATGTTATTGGTGGGTGGAGTGTATTTTGGGATTCAGTCGCTATTGCCTTCCACTTCACCTACCTCCCCCTCTCATGATCTGAATTCTGTTCTCGTTCCCACTATTTCTCCACATTCCTTTCATCTCCTGCCCCAACATGAACAGGTCAGACGTGCGGAATTCATGAACAATTCCTTTGTCCAACTTCTGCATCAGCATCAGTTGGTGATGAACACTACCAGCTGTTGGGTGTGTGGGTTAATGCCACATACCATGGATAAGGGTATTCCGTATTTGGTTCTTCCCTACAGCTCCCAGGGGTCAGCTCGAGCATTCCAAACCATGTTCCGTAGTGCACTAGATTCCTACCCCCGTCGAGAGCCACGCTCCACAGACCTTGGTTCTGGCCCATACCACAAGTCGTTAGCGATAGCGATTGCCGATCTGGATAGAGATATTTTTGATACATCGCTTATTCCAGAGGAAGAGGTCCGAGCCTACAAGGATCTGAGTGAGGCCGAGTATAGTATGTCAGTGGGTGATAGACAGCTTAAAAGCTCGTCTCCGATTTGGATCGTACCCCACCTTGGTCATTTCTGCCTGCAAGGTCTTGGTCGAAATCCGAGAGCTCAGTTTGGGAAGAGTGCTTGTACTGAGACATACGTGTTACCGATGCTCTCTTCCCCTGTATTTCTGACTGCCAAGGGTACTTATTTTGTGTGCTATGATCGTGCTTATACGTGGTTGCCCCGTGACTTCTCGGGCACATGTTATATCGCGAATCTTTTGCCACCGACTTTTACAGTTGCCTCAGACTATCACAAGACTAGAGTTGTGAGAGGCGTTATTAGCGAAGAGGACACTGCCGGTCAAGAAGCAGGAGACTTCTTTAAGGGTTTCCTACAGTTTTGAGGACCTATGGTTAATATTAGGAACCTGAGACAGTTGACGCGTGTGGTAGAATCAACTGCTAATATAACTACAAGTGCTCTTGGTAACCTGACAGCAGAGCTTCAAGCGGATAGACTTATGACGTTACAGAACCGTATGGTTCTAGATGTTGTACTTGCAGATAGAGGTGGTGTGTGCAAGGTGATCCATTCGAGCTGCTGTGTTTTCATACCTGATAATGCTCCAACTGTTTATCAAGCCATCTCGAAGTTGCATAAAATCTCCGAGTCCATACATGTGGACGAAGGTGATTGGACGCTTCTAGGATGGTTTTGGGGTCTGATGTCGACTTGGGGTTGGAAGATTCTGATGATTGTAGGGGTTGTTGTGACGTTTCTGTTCACGTGTTGTCTTTGTGTGCAGTGTGGTCCAGCCTTATGTGGCCTTTGTGCTACAACATGTATAAGAAGGCCATCTGTTACCAGAGAGACATTGATGGATAGAATAATGTTCCAGCAACATCTAAACGATCTGATGAATATCGATATTGATTCTGATATCGACTAGTGCTTGCCTACATGAGGGCAAAAGGAGCGTCTGAGGTTCCGTGAGAATCATAATGACGTTTTGGGCTTGATCGGATATGGATGAGTTTGGTATCTACGAACCGCAAATGATGAGTTTAGTAGATGTACGTGTTTTCGCTACACTACTTAGAAGGGTTCGTCTTATTTACGGGTTTTTCATCTGAACCCTCGGGTTCCATTTTAGATACGGCATCCATTTTGTTTCTTGCCCTCACGTAGCCGGCGAACGGACAATGTCCGCCCGATGACCCTGGGATTCCCAAGCTCTTGCGGAAGATGCATATTCCTTTGAGTGTGCCTTTATGACTAGGGGAATGACACGGCAAAGGCAGATGGCTCCGCTCGAGGCTCATCTTGCCGTGCCGGTCTATTGTTTCAGCCTTGCATGCGCTAGGCTCGAATCCTTTGATCCTGTGATCATGCTTCCGATATTGCCCCCACACTCTTTTCAATCTGTTGTCTGTCTTTGTTTTCCTTGCACCTGTTCCTGTCCCTTCTCTTAGCTCGTTTACAACTAGAATGGAATGTGCCTAATGGTGGGATAGCGTGCTTTTACAGTTGGGAACCGACATGTTTCTGTAATTATGTTCCAGGCTTCTGAAAACATGAATGCAATCCTTTTGAAATTTACCGTGGGAACTGAGTTGTAACCTTTTGTTCGTTATGCTGTGCAATGACGAAAATGTGTACAAAAGGAGCGATCCACTTTTGCAATTCGAAGCAGACTCTCTGAACATACACTCTGTTGTACTTCTAGCGATTTCTGTGTCCCTGCAGTAAATAAACGCTGATCTTTGACGCCGAAGGAAGTGTCCCGTGTCTCTGTGATTTGTACGCCGGAACAGGTATCCCCACGAAGGTTTCAGGTGTTGTGCCCTGGCACCGCTGGGCCTTAATTTAGCCCAGTCCTTCACTCTGAGGTCCTATCTACTATGGACATAAGTACACTGCTTCGCAAAATCTGAGCGACGTTGCTCATAATATTAAGAAGACATTAGAATGAGCCAATTTGTACAAATATGCTCGCAACAAGTGCCAGGGATTAAAGGCATTTGCTAGTCATCAATGGTTTAAAAGTATTAAGTGTTTGTTCTGCCTGGCGGAAGCAGTATGGGTCTGCAGGATCAGTCTGTAAACGACCAGTGCTAATAGAATGAATTTGCACCTTCTGGTTGTTCTGGAGGTTGGAAGTACTCGCAGCAGTGAAATGTTTTCCTAACATGCTTTTTTTGTATTTCACTGTTTGGTGAAGGGGACGCTGCTCTGGTCAGCCCACTTTAGGCATGTGCTATGGAAACTGTAGTTTTAGTACAGTTAACCGTGTGGCTTTATCTGTTGGGGGAATGATTGCTCAGTAGATCAATCGTCTGCTTGGGTGACAGTGGTTTGGGCAGTGAAGTAGTCTTTTCATTAGTCTGAGACCAACAAGAATTGTCACACAGCCTTTGCCAGCATTCCTTCTTGTTAGACAAGGAGGGCTTGACGGATGCAATTGGATGTTGGAATGGAGCAGACTGCAGAAGACACCAATGTCCCACTTGATAACATCTTTTTTCTTCTAATCTCTCGGCACTGGCCCCATTGCTGTTCTACAAGGTGCGGCTTGTGCATTGATTGCCTCTGGTCCTGTCCACCCCCACTGAAACGTTCATATTTAGAGCTGTGTGTGCCTGCCGCTGTCCCTTGTGGGGACTCCATGAGCGCAAGCATACCTGTTCCATTCACCGAGGCCCAGTCTGGGTGACTCTGTCCAGTACCCGCCGCCCACCTGCAGCAGTGGGGATTCTATTTCAGGTGTTAGAATGGCGCCTCATTGCCTGTGGTTGGGTGTTGCACTGAGGTGTGTGAATGGCTTTAGATTCTGCTCCTCTCGGTTGATCCACGGTGCTGGTTCTCACCATAGCTTCTGATTTGTTATTGTGGCCTGCCTGTTGGCGGAAACATATTTTTAAAAGTTCGGATTTGTTCATTAATTGATGTTTGCGAAGATCTGGGGACGCTGGTAGTTCGAGTACCTTGAAACGCCAGGGATGAACGCCAGCCAGCTGGCAGTTTCAGCAATGGTAAATATTTGTAATTGCACCAGTTTGGCATTTTTGGTGAATTATTGATACGTCCATAGGGGTTGATGATAAAATACCTACGTGTTTTTTCATGCATTAAACCTAGTGGACGCCCGCCACTTCCAGCTAGTGCTGAACCCCGCAGAGGTTTGGAGGAAAAGGGGCAATCCAGTAACCCAGGTACATGTGCCGGATAATTATTAACTTCTCAGTAATGAGTACCAAACATAGATTCAAGAGCCTGAATGTGTAAGCTCATAGTAATCAATACTTTTCAGAAATTGGTTTAAGAGAAAACAAAAGGCAACAACCAAACTGCTTTATCATACACCCCCCAGTATTTATATGGATTATTATCAAAGGGTGAACAATTGAATATTTACTATATTTTGTTTGCGGCGAGATAGGTAAGTCTCCAGCCGACAGGAGCGGATGACGGTTGCCGAATGCTGTTCGTAGGAAGCTGTTCTGCATTCATTGCTGTGGTTTCTAAATAACGGGACTCACTGAAGGAGTCGCCATGACTACCTGATCAACTATTAAGGCTCACACTTCATGTTTTGGATGCCGCCATCAGCCCGCTGCATTCAATGCCACGCCATTATGGAAGGACATGCCCACCTTGATCCAATTCATATGATGACTGCGTGCCCCGCAATCACTCTGTGTAGGACTCAACCATTACACTTGCCTAGGTTGCCCATCTAGTCCTGAAGAAGACCCGCAAGGCTGAGGGCACGAATCTCCCTCATAGCCCCAAGTAGGGTCGAAACGTCGACGCCCCCATAAGTGGCCTGGATCACTAACTTTAAAACATGCCACTCAATTAATACATTTTTGTACCTATGAACTGTATGAAAAAAGTGTCGATTACTTTGTATGTGACCAGGCTTTCAGAAGACTGGGATGTATAACCAGTCAAATATTAAATGCTTTTGAATTTCTTTTCCCTCACCATTCTGTGATTCTAATTTCACTTCTTAAAAACACTTGAGGACCCCTCACCTCCATCCTTTGCATGTTCCCCCTGGAGCAACCTACTTTTCCTATCAAGCCGCAAACAAAATACAGTAAATATTCAATTGTTCACCCTTTGATAATAATCCAAATAAATACTGGGTGTATGATAAAGCAGTTTGGTTTTTGCACTTTGTTTTCTCCTAAACCAATTTCTGAAAAGTATTGATTACTGTGAGCTTGAACTGATAAAGATGATTTTTCCAAAGAAATTGAAGGTAAGTTTGATGTATTTCGGCCATCGGGATAGTGAAGTAGGTGTCCTTCAAATCTAGTTTGACTAACCAGTCTTCTTTTTGAAGAAGGTCTCTTAGGAGATGTATTCCTTCCATTTTGAAATGCCTGTAAACGAAAAATTTGTTCAGGCCCTTCAAATTTATAACCGGTCTCCAACCTTTTCTTTTTTTCTCGACAAGAAACAAAGAGCTAACAAAGGTTAGGGAATCCAGGTGAACTTCTAATATCGCTCCTTTTTGGAGAATAGAGGATATCTCTTCCTCTACTATTTTCTCCTTCTCTACTGAGATGGGAATATCCCTCGGGAATGAGGTTTGAAACGGAGTTTGAACAAAATCTATCATAAAGCCTATTACTGTGGACAGTACCCACAGATCTTGAGTTATTTCCTCCCATTTTTTCGAAAAGAGTTTCAGTCTGCCTCCCACTTTTGGAGGGGTAGAAGGAGAAAGTAAATGAAGGGAACTTACTTGGAGGGTTTGACGAGAAAGATGATCGAGATCTTCCACCTCTTGCTCGATTTCCTCTTCCACGGTTGGAGGTGTTGTAGTAATTACTCTGGTATGAGCCTCTTCCGAAGGGGCGTGATCTCTGGTAGGGCCTTTGGTTAAACCGGCCAGAAGAAAGGCCCCTTCTTTCGGCCCTTCCGAAAACATTATTGCTGAATACTCTCTTTATATTCTTTTGGGCCTTATCAAGAGCAGTAAAAGTTGAGACGTACTTTCCCAAAGATCTTTTATTTTATTTTATTTTTTTAATATTTTTTATTAGCAGCACAGGAAACAGAAGTATACAAACAAAACGAATCAGGCAAAAGAAATAGATAGTTCGCGGGTCCCGCAGCGCGTCATAGCCTGCCTGTGGACTGCCCGGTGGAGCCAGGAAGGAACGCGGGGGCAGGTAAGAGAACCAGCGGGGCTGCGAGCTAGCAGGGGACTCCAGCGACCAGGAGCCCCTGCGCGCCCAACTAGCAACACCTGGGCTGCTCTCCCCGCTGGCCACGCCCCCCCGCCAACGGAGTGAAAAGTTGCCGCTGTCCCTGTGCCTGTGGGACACCCTTTCTGTGTGCTTTGCTCGTGGAGGAGGAGCGCGTAGTACCAGCTGCCAAGCGGACCTGCATTGAATCCCTCGACTCGCCGGACCCGCTTCGCGGGTCCCGCAGCGCGTCATAGCCTGCCTGTGGACTGCCCGGTGGAGCCAGGAAGGAACGCGGGGGCAGGTAAGAGAACCAGCGGGGCTGCGAGCTAGCAGGGGACTCCAGCGACCAGGAGCCCCTGCGCGCCCAACTAGCAACACCTGGGCTGCTCTCCCCGCTGGCCACGCCCCCCCGCCAACGGAGTGAAAAGTTGCCGCTGTCCCTGTGCCTGTGGGACACCCTTTCTGTGTGCTTTGCTCGTGGAGGAGGAGCGCGTAGTACCAGCTGCCAAGCGGACCTGCATTGAATCCCTCGACTCGCCGGACCCGCTTCGCGGGTCCCGCAGCGCGTCATAGCCTGCCTGTGGACTGCCCGGTGGAGCCAGGAAGGAACGCGGGGGCAGGTAAGAGAACCAGCGGGGCTGCGAGCTAGCAGGGGACTCCAGCGACCAGGAGCCCCTGCGCGCCCAACTAGCAACACCTGGGCTGCTCTCCCCGCTGGCCACGCCCCCCCGCCAACGGAGTGAAAAGTTGCCGCTGTCCCTGTGCCTGTGGGACACCCTTTCTGTGTGCTTTGCTCGTGGAGGAGGAGCGCGTAGTACCAGCTGCCAAGCGGACCTGCATTGAATCCCTCGACTCGCCGGACCCGCTTCGCGGGTCCCGCAGCGCGTCATAGCCTGCCTGTGGACTGCCCGGTGGAGCCAGGAAGGAACGCGGGGGCAGGTAAGAGAACCAGCGGGGCTGCGAGCTAGCAGGGGACTCCAGCGACCAGGAGCCCCTGCGCGCCCAACTAGCAACACCTGGGCTGCTCTCCCCGCTGGCCACGCCCCCCCGCCAACGGAGTGAAAAGTTGCCGCTGTCCCTGTGCCTGTGGGACACCCTTTCTGTGTGCTTTGCTCGTGGAGGAGGAGCGCGTAGTACCAGCTGCCAAGCGGACCTGCATTGAATCCCTCGACTCGCCGGACCCGCTTCGCGGGTCCCGCAGCGCGTCATAGCCTGCCTGTGGACTGCCCGGTGGAGCCAGGAAGGAACGCGGGGGCAGGTAAGAGAACCAGCGGGGCTGCGAGCTAGCAGGGGACTCCAGCGACCAGGAGCCCCTGCGCGCCCAACTAGCAACACCTGGGCTGCTCTCCCCGCTGGCCACGCCCCCCCGCCAACGGAGTGAAAAGTTGCCGCTGTCCCTGTGCCTGTGGGACACCCTTTCTGTGTGCTTTGCTCGTGGAGGAGGAGCGCGTAGTACCAGCTGCCAAGCGGACCTGCATTGAATCCCTCGACTCGCCGGACCCGCTTCGCGGGTCCCGCAGCGCGTCATAGCCTGCCTGTGGACTGCCCGGTGGAGCCAGGAAGGAACGCGGGGGCAGGTAAGAGAACCAGCGGGGCTGCGAGCTAGCAGGGGACTCCAGCGACCAGGAGCCCCTGCGCGCCCAACTAGCAACACCTGGGCTGCTCTCCCCGCTGGCCACGCCCCCCCGCCAACGGAGTGAAAAGTTGCCGCTGTCCCTGTGCCTGTGGGACACCCTTTCTGTGTGCTTTGCTCGTGGAGGAGGAGCGCGTAGTACCAGCTGCCAAGCGGACCTGCATTGAATCCCTCGACTCGCCGGACCCGCTTCGCGGGTCCCGCAGCGCGTCATAGCCTGCCTGTGGACTGCCCGGTGGAGCCAGGAAGGAACGCGGGGGCAGGTAAGAGAACCAGCGGGGCTGCGAGCTAGCAGGGGACTCCAGCGACCAGGAGCCCCTGCGCGCCCAACTAGCAACACCTGGGCTGCTCTCCCCGCTGGCCACGCCCCCCCGCCTATCACATAGTTCCATCTACATAAGACGTGCAGGAACACCGCTTCGCGGGAGCGAGCGGGAGCGACCGGGAGAAGCCCGGGACAAGGGCGGGACCGTCCTAGGCCGTCAGAGGCCGGAGGAGGCTGGGCTGGGCCCCCCCTCTTGATCCTTTCCTGCACCTGAAATCAGGATATGCATACGCCCCCCCCACGGGAAACTCCCGCCAGGGAGGGAGCCTCCTGCTCTGGAACACTGGACAATTATTTTAAAGCCAACAAAGGTGACACTGACTCGGAAGGTTCACTCGAGCAACGTAGGGCGGAGCGCAGGCGCTCCATTGAATCCATGAAAAACAGGCCATTGTCAGTTATCACCCCCCACCCCACTACCCAGGAAGTAGCTGCGCTATCCTCTAGCTTAGATATATCTACAATGGAGGACTTCCCTGCTTTATTAAGGGAAGATGCTACGACCCAGGGGTTACCATCTGAAAAAATCACAGAGTCAGCCTCTCAAGAGATCTCCCACACTCCCGTGGATCTGATAACTCAAATCCAACCAGCACTAACGGTCAACAAAAATAAGCCCAAACTAAAAGTTATGGCTGAGATACACAGGCCCCCACCCAGTAAACGGGCACGGAAATCAGCGGGGGGACGGGGGAAATCTAAAACAACACACCTGGACTTTGGCAAGAGTAAGACTAACTCTATTACATTGACCAAGAACACGGAGTTAGCCCCACCACCCAAGCCCTTAAAGCCCAGCACAATCCCCACCTCCAAAGAGTCAGAGGCCAATACATCGAATACTAACCACCCTCTCTTTGCAAAGGGGAGTATCGAATTTTTACTCCGCTCCCTCCTGCAGCCTATCACCGATAGTCTCAAAAAAATTGATATCAGGCTCACCTTACTAGAGACATCTCTTACCACTCTTAACACTCTAGTAAGTAAACAGACAAAACCAGCGGGAGTCCAGTCCCTGGGCGGGGGATCCACTTCAACAAAAACTGTAGATAATGCTAGCAAAGCCCCACTTAAAAGTAAGCCACCGGCAGCCCCCCTGCAACCTCTCATGTCTGTGCAACTTCAAGTACAGCATAATAATCCAGGTAATAGACCTATTCATCCAGCGGTTTTAGCTCCACATAGCTCACAAACGGAGCCCACTGGAACAAACCAAGACCAGGTCATTGATCTTCCACCAATACCAGGCTGCCCAACTCCCAGACCACGGAGGCCAGATCTCCCACCCGAGGCTAACAGATTAGTGGTGGTCCTAGCAGGTGCCCCCCATCTAAGAGTAGGAGAACATGAGGACTATCAATCCCTCAAGAAGAAGGTAATTAAATGGTTAAACTGGAACCGACCCCTGCCTTCTCACTTTAACAATGAAATCATTATGGTGAGGAGGGTGCCATGGCTGGGGAAGACCAGGAAAACCATAGTGGGGGATTGTATCATGGTAACCTTTAAAGATCCAGGCACGGTTCGACACATTTGTGAAGGAATGAACCGATCCCTTGATTCCACGATACAAACCCTCCCAGTATCCTTTTTCTTTCCTCCTATCCCTAGGCACCAGGTTCAAACCTATGATAAATGGACAAGGGTGGACTATAGAAGTAACCATAAAGGCCCAATCCATCGCCCATACCATCAACCACCGGATACACCCTTTTGCGATTTTAATCGCTTTAACTGCCTCGATGGGCTAGATGGGGTCGACTGACTGACCACCAATAGTTCCACACCAGGGGAACCTGACTTCCGTGGCCCTTCGGACCCCCAGATGAGGTCCCCCGTTGCAATCCCTGGCCCACTAAATGACTCATCCATCCTAGAACGCGGCCAAACTGAGCCATTTAACTTTGCCACTGATGGAGAAGCTATTGAAGAGCGAATAGCTGTAGATCCCCCCCCCGACGGAATGGAGGAGTCTGGATCCCTGGACTCACATCTTCCCCTTGCCGTAACACCCCCAACTATAGAACATTTGAGGATAATCTCCTGGAACATCGCGGGACTAACCAATAAGCTGGAAGACCCCACATGGGGAAATTACATAGAAACTGGCGACGTATGTATGTTCCAGGAAACCTGGGCCAGAGAGGACTGTGAGTATCCAGGGTACGCATCCTTTTATATCCCAGCCAGGTGGGAAGGCAAAGGCCGACCCTCAGGGGGTCTCACGACATGGGTAGCTGCACATCTGGGTTGCGTGGCCACAAGGCTCCCATGTGGCTCCGATGACATCCTCGTGGTCACACTGACATGGCCAAACAAAGTCACCCTCCTCCTGGTCAACATCTATTCCAGGCCCATGGGAAAGGCAAAAGAATCACCGGCTTTTAATGAACTGTCAAACTTTTTATCTGAACTGCCAATTGATTCCTTCTACGTGGTGGGTGGAGACTTTAACTCCCACTTTGAGCCACTTCCCGGGCTCCAGGAAGGTTTTTTATCAGAAGAAGAGGAGAGGTGGGCTGTACCACGGGCTGATGTGACACCACCGAAAGCTTGGACCCCGTTAGCATTACAAATTATGGCTCTCACGCTAAGGTATGGTCTTAGAGCGTGCAATGGGCGAACTACCTCGGATACACCAGGCAAAACCACCTATAATCGTCTAGGAAGGGAGTCACACCTAGACTATATTTTGATCCAACTGTCGAGGTGGCCATTGATACAGGATTTCAGGGTTACTGTCAGGGGGGACAGTGACCATAATGCACTCGAGTTAGATCTCGCCCACCCAGCACCGCAAGGTCTAGCGACGCAAGAGGCAGGGAACCATCTTTCTCTCCTTATAGATAACACCAGGAGAAGAATTAAGTGGGAGCAGATGGTCACAAAAAAGGATAAAATCCCTCAGCTTTATAAAGAGATCACCCCAATCCTAGAAATTGTTGGGGCCCTCGATACTGTGGCTAACCAAACGGACATAAGGTGTAAATTGTCTGACGCCCACAAAACACTCATAAAAGCGGCGGCACCCCATCTGACGTGTAAAACACAAAAGTCAAAGGTGAGGCCCATAGGCAAAAAACAATGGTACAACAAAGCCTGCAGACGAGCTAAAACAGAACTGCTTGGAGTTATCAAGGCGGGCATAGGAGGGGACCACCTTAAGCAGTGTAGACAAGCCTATAAGAAGCTTCTCACACAAGCTAGGATAGAATGGGAGGAAAGTCAGTGGGAAGTGCTCACAAAGGCCCTAGCAGTTCAAGACCAACGACTGTTCTGGAGAATGGTGAATGGGGGATCGGGGAGTCTTCGTTCGGCAGTGGAGCCCAATATAGCGCCGGGAGTGTGGCAGGCCCACTTCGAGTCGCTATATAGTGCCGAACCTGGAGAAATTCCTGCGAGAATTGAAACAGTGACCCAGGGCTTGCAGGTAGACCAAATAACACTGAGTGAGGTAACATCTGCAATCTCAGGCTTGGCTGCGGGGAAGGCGCCGGGGCTGGATGGCCTGCCGGGGGACCTGTACAAGCAGGAGCCCACCGTCTGGGCGCCCTACCTCGCAACCCTTTTTAATGGTGTCCTTAGTGGGATGGAAATCCCTAGTACTTGGCTGGGGGCGGAGGTGGTCCCAATTTTTAAAAAGGGATCACCCCTGCTCCCAGCCAACTACAGACCAATTAGCCTGATAGATGTAGCACAGAAGCTGTTTGGAAGGGTCCTCCTGAACAGGCTGCAGGAATGGATCGAGGAGGTGGGCGCTCTCAGCCCATACCAAGCAGGCTTCAGGAAAGGGATATCAACTGTGGACCAAGTTTTCAGATTAAATCTGATTTACTGGAGGACAGCCAGGTTTGAGGGCGGTAGTTTGTACACGATATTCGTGGACCTAAAAGCCGCCTTCGACCTTGTGCCGAGGGGCAAACTTTGGGCCATTTTAGCAGAGATGGGCGTTCCACCAGATATCCTACTGACTTTGCAGAGGCTGCATCACAATAATTACGCCCAGGTGAGATGTGGGAGGGCGGGAGAGCTAACAGACAGATTCCCCGTGGGCAGAGGGGTGAGACAGGGATGTGTGCTGGCGCCGACCCTGTTTTGCCTCTTTGTCAACGGGGTAATCGCCCACCTAAATGCCACCGACCACACAGATGCCCCCAAATTGAATGGCAATAGTGTACCTGCAATAATGTTTGCAGACGATACACTATTGGTATCCAAAACACCTATGGGCATTCAAAAGATACTGGACGCATTTGTGACCTTCTGCCAGGATAGAGGGTTGGAAATCAATGCCTCAAAAACGAAATACATGGTATTGAACCCAAAAACTAAGCAGCGCCCAAACCCCCTACTGGGTCCAGCAAGACTGGAACGAGTTGACACCTTCGAATACCTCGGGGTGACACTATCTGAAAACATGACCTGGGAGAGCCATCAAATCAGGGCAAACCTTAAGCTAGTTCAAATCACTGGGGGAATTTCCCGAATGATGACTGGTGCAACCTACCGCCCTCTGGGGGCCCTAATCCAGATATATAAAGCACAGGCTAGGGGAGCTATTTTATACGGGGCTGAATTGTGGGGGCACATTTCATGCCGGAATTTGTCACATACAGAAAATAGGTTTTTAAGGCAAATTACCGCACTTCCTCCCAGTACACCCCTTCTCCCCCTGAGGCTTGACTTAGGGATACGACCTCTGGCCGACGAGATAAGCTTAAGACCCATTGCCTTCTGGCGCAGGCTATGGAGCAGCGATAATCTCGCCGACTACAGGGCGGAACTAGTCGAACTAATGAAACATCCAAAGGTGCTCAGTATCCCTTGGGTCCAAAACATCCAGTCAGTTTGCATTGATATGGGGCTCCCCGAATTGTGGACTGAACCAGCATATACAGCACCAAGAATTTCCAAGACACATTTGGCGAAGCTGTACCACGAGCATAAAAGGGTAAGGATTATAGCTACCCAGACGGAGGGGTCCCTATCTTCTACATTCTTGCAAACCAAGGATCTGTATACATTCGAGAAAACTTTGGACCCTGTTTTCCCCATATTTGCCAGGAAGCTATTCCTCCAGTGGAGATACAGCACACTCCCACTACGGTCCTTTTGCAGTACATGGTCTAAAAACCCGTCCACCAAATTCTGCCCTGTTTGTGTGGACAAGGAGGAGAACGACTTGCACGTGATCTTCTTTTGCCCAGCATACAGGGCAGCAAGAAGATACTGGCTACTGCCTTTGATCAAAAATCTGGGTGGAAGAGAATATGGACCAATGTATAGGATCTTGAAAAGTGATGCCTCCGGCCCTATTGTATTTGCACTCTCCAAATTTTTTATGAATGTGTGGCATACGCGTAGTCGTCTTTTAAAATCTGTTGGGTAAAAGTGCAGAACTGCTACATCTTTTTTTTTAAACAATCACCTGTATTGTCTGGCTTTGATTTTAAAATTACGCTTTGATGATTTATGATTCTGTTACAATTATGCGAATGTATTGTACATGTTTCTTTTATGACCGTATGGTCGAAATAAAGATTTAAAATGAAATGATAGTCTAAACATCTACAGAGTTGACATTAAATTGGCATTAATACGTTTGGCATATTCTTGTTGGAACCAAACAAAGTATATAAATAAATCATAACAGACATACAACATATATCAATAGTTATCTAGATAGCACATCATTTTTCACCTGGAGTGAGAGAGACCCCCAAATCTTATTGAATTTAGCTAGGGACTTAGTACCCCTGAGCCTAGCTAGTGCCAATTCCATACTATAAATTTCATTAAGAAGAGACCACCATTCCATTATGTGTGGGGGATTAGGGGATATCCAGGCACGAGCGATTGTGAGTTTAGCGCAGGTTATCATGATAGTTATTAAGGGTATTTGTGGAATGTTCCTAACATTAGTATCTAACATAACTAGTGCAGAGTCTAAAAGGAAATGTGCCCTCTAATTTCAGTGTCATTATGTTCTCGAGGGATGTCCAAAATTCCAATAGCTTAGGACAGGTATAAAATATGTGCACCAAGTCTGCTGCAGCTAACGCGCACTTAGGGCATTCAGTTTGTTCGCTGTATATGCTGTTCGTAGCCCATTTAGTTATTATTTCTGGAGTATGGTAGAGCATACAAGTTATTTTAAATTGCAACAATCTTAAACTTGACGAGGAGACCAGATTGTTTATATTACGTAAAGATGAATTAATCACAGCCGAAGTGATGTTGATCCCTAACATCCTGCTCCACTTCTCTGATAGGTTACTGCGGTCCATGTTTCTATAAGTATTAAAAGATTTATAAGAGACACTAATTAGTGACTTAGTTTACTGCGAGTAGAAATTATCCCATATGCAAGAGTCAGAAACATTCTGTATTTTCATTTTCCGAGTAAAAAAATCAAATATCTGCATGTACTTAAACCTCATGGAGTCAGGGATATTATATAATATTCGAAGTGTTTCGAAACTCAAAAACCCTTGTGCTCCATACAGATCCCCTAAACTTTTTATTCCATGCGCTCTCCATATGTTAGTTAATCCATCGCTGAATATTCCCGGTAGACCAGGATTTCCCCACAAAATCAGTTTAGGATGGAAAAAGGTCACGTTGCAAAAGGCCTGAATATTGCGCCAGATTTTATCTAGATCCCTAGCTATCTTGAAGCGCACCCTTTTGTAATAATTGGGGTCATTGATCCTCCATAAAAACATTTTCGCATCTAGATCAAACATAAATGTGAGAAAGTAAGGTCGTTTGTCTGTACCTTCAGAGTTAATTAGATAAAGTGTCATTGATCTGCGAGCTTTACGGTATCCCCAAATAAAGCTACTGAACACCCCATCTAGTTTTTTGAAAAGAGATTTACATAAGGCCAAAGGAATATAGAATAAAAAAAGGTACAGAAATTTTGGTAAAATTATCATACGGATCAAATTAATTCTACCAGTAATATTTAAAGGGAGTTTATGCCATTTTTTTAACAAAATTATAGTATTTTTAACTAGGTCATCGTAATTTAATTTAATTAAATCCTTAATGTTTGCAGATAGCTTGACCCCTAAATAAGTAGCCGCTGGGCATAGTCCAATAATTTGTCCCCCTGGTTTGTGATTAGCTATTATTTGTTTTTTTTTAAATGTAATTTATAACCCGAGACACTCCCTCTCAAACCCTTTGCGACTCCCTAGCTTCGTTCTTCCACAACAAAATCGCAGACATCCACAACAGCTTCAACAACCAACCCGGAGACCAACCCACCCAACCTTCTGCCGTACCTTCAGCCCCCTTGAACATCCTTTATGACTGGAACCCAATCTCCACTGAGGACTCCATCCGCCTGATGAACTCCATCCACTCAGGATCCCCCACAGACCCATGCCCTCACCACATCTTCAACAAAGCAGACTCCATCATTGCACCACACCTCCGAGACGTCATCAACTGCTCCCTCAACTCCGCCACCTTCCCGGAAAGCTGGAAACATGCCGAACTCAGCGCCCTTCTGAAAAAACCCACAGCTGACCCCACCGAACTCAAAAACTACCGCCCCATCTCACTCCTTCCTTTCCCGGCCAAAGTCATCGAGAAAGCTGTCAACAACCAGCTCGCCGCCTTTCTCGAAACCAACAAATCCCTCGACTCCTCACAGTCCGGATTCAGAGCAAAACACAGCACTGAGACCGCACTCATCGCAGCTACAGATGACATTCGAACCCTACTGGACAATGGAGACACAGTCGCCCTCATCCTCCTTGACCTCTCCGCCGCCTTCGACACAGTCTGCCATAGCACCCTGCTACAACGCCTCAGAAACATCGGAATCCAAGGAAAAGCACTGGAATGGATCACCTCGTTCCTTACCGGAAGAACTCAGAGAGTCCGCCTTCCACCATTCAAATCAGAGGCCACAGAAGTCATTCGCGACTTGCCACAAGGATCTTCACTCAGCCCCACCCTCTTCAACGTATACATGAGCCCCCTCGCGACCATCGCACGCCAACACAACCTCAACATCATCTCCTACGCTGATGATACTCAACTGATCCTCTCACTCACCAAAGACCCAAACACCGCCAAAACCAACCTACATGAAGGAATGAAAGAAGTAGCCGAGTGGATGAAGCACAGCCGTCTGAAACTGAACTCAGACAAAACAGAAGTCCTTATCTTAGGTACCTCCCCCTCCGCCTGGGATGACTCTTGGTGGCCAGAGGCCCTTGGAAAAGCACCCATCCCGACGGACCACGCAAGGAACCTGGGCGTCATCCTGGACTCTTCACTCTCGATGAACAGACAAGTCAACGCCGTCTCATTATCTTGCTTCAACATTCTTCGCATGCTCAAAAAAACATTTCGCTGGATTCCCACCGAAACTAGAAAAACGGTCACCCACGCACTGGTCACGAGCCGCCTGGACTACGGAAACACCCTTTACGCCGGTACCACCGCAAAACTTCAGAAAAAACTCCAACGCATCCAGAACGCATCAGCCAGACTCATACTAGACATCCCGCGTACAGATCACATTTCTAGTCACCTGAAAAACCTCCACTGGCTCCCCGTTAACAAGAGGATAACATTCCGCCTCCTAACCCACGCTCCCAAAGCACTCTACGAACTTGGACCCGAATGCCTCAACACACGACTTTCCTTCTACACCCCCTCCCGCCAGCTACGCTCCTCCAACTAAGCCCTTGCTGCTTTACCTCGCATCAACAAAACCACCATGGGAGGAAGATCCTTCTCCTACCTGGCAGCTAAAACCTGGAACTCACTTCCCACTCACCTTCGCCTCACTCAGAACCACCTAGCATTCAGAAAGCAACTTAAAACTTGATATTCGACGTGTAATTCCCCACCCTTCTCCAAGCGCCTTGAGACCCTCTGGGTATGTAGCGCGCTATATAAATTATCTGACTTGACTTGACTTGACTGCATCGCCTTTCCAATATCAATTGAATATATGGCAACGTCATCAGCATAAGCTGTGAGCTTCAATGAGTGAGGGCCAAACTTAAAAGGAGTGATAAGTGATTGTACTCGTAAGGCATGAAGGAATGGTTCTATTGATAAAGCAAATAAAAGAGGTGACAGGGGGCACCCCTGGCGGGTTCCCCGGGCGATAGTAAACGAAGCTGATAATAAACCAGCATAGCTAATTTTAGCCATGGGATTATCATATAATGACTGTGTCCAATTCAAAAATGTACCCCCGAAACCAAGGGCAATCATAACTAGCCACAAGTAATCCCACCCCACTCGGGCAAAAGCCTTTTGTGCATCAAGCATAATCATACCGAGTGGGGTGGATTCCTTTTCAGCTATATCGAAGGCTGTCACAGCCATATTGATATGTGTGGTGGTGTCCCTGCCAATCACAAACCCATGTTGGTTTGGGCTGACTATTTTCGGTATTATAGGTGCTAAACGGGTGGCTAACACTTTAGCAAATATTTTGGCATCCACATTAATTAGCGATATAGGGCGGTACAAACCGCACTCATCAGGTGGTTTTCCCTTTTTAAAAAAAAAGACCAATTTTACCTTATTCCAAGATTTCGGGGCTTTCTTGTTTTCCCCAATGTAATTATTAACTTGGGAGAGGAGAGGTACAAGTTCCTCAACGCACACTTTATAGATTTCTAATAGGATCGTATCTTCCCCGGATGCTTTCCCAGCTGGTAAGGAAGAGATAGCCTTTCTAATTTCACATGCACTGATAGAATTAGATAGTTGTTCGAGCTCAAGAGAGTCAGGTTTCTCTAGGAAATTATCCAGATAATTCTAGATAGACGCCCCTGTCGGTTGATTTTCTGGAGTATATAGGGGCATATTACCAAGCAATAGCGATAATTATCGCTATTGCTTAGTTAGCGTGAAAAAATTACAGCTGAGCTGCGGCGATTTTTATCGCTGATAAACCTTGGTATTACCAAGGTTTATCGCAAATGCGATAAAAATCGGCCGCAATGCATGAATATCGCTGAAAAGTCAGCGATATTCATGCATTAGCGAGCTAATGCTCTTAGCCATGTTATCCACCTCCCATTGGATAACATGGCTAAGAACTGTTCACGGCAGGTGTTAGCTTTTGGAGATATTCGCGCTTAGCGTGAATATCTCCAAAAGTTGGTAATAGGAGATAGCGATGTTAGCACTGTTTCCAGTCGCTAACATCTTGGCACGCCCACTTTGCATGTCATTAGTGATAAATATCACTGACATGCAAAGTGGGGCCCAAGATGGTCGCGATCTCCTACTAGCTGTCGCTAACTGGTGTTAGCGACAGCTAGGTAATAGGGAGATCATTTTATCTCCGCTTTCTTGGCTTTTAAAGCCAAAAAAGCAGAGATAAAGCCCCTTGATAATATGCCCCATAGTTTTTTATAAAATGCAGCAAAATGTTCTAAAATTCGGTTTGGTTGGTCGATTTCATTATTATTGGGACCCCTTACGTTCTTGATCAAAGTATTAGCTCGTTCATCAGCTATTCTATAAGCTAATAGCTTTCCAACTTTGTCACCACTCTCATATTCTGTTACTTGGAATTTATGTAATTTAATGCTGCTCTTATCCCAGAAAATAGTTTTTAGGGCAGACTTCAACCGTCCTAATTGTAATTCCAGTTCAGTTATATTGGTGGCATGTCGGCGGAGAGCCTCCGCTAATAACAGTTCAGCAGAAAGTATGTGATTGACCAGGGCTCTATCCTTTTTAAAACACTCGGAATTTTGATGAAAAAGAAATTGCTGGGTAAAGCCCCGATTTCCCAAAGATCTTATAAGCTCTTCACCAAAGAGCAGGCCTTTTGGATTCGAGGAAGGCTCCTTCTCAGCCATATCTGTGAGTTTAGGGTCTAGTTTAAAAAGGATGAGTCTACGCCTTCCAGCGTTAAGTATTAGCATTACCTAGGAGAATGAGGGCTCTTTGACACCAACCTCTTATTAAATCTGTATCAAGCTGGGTACCTTTAAGGTAACATTCTTCAGCGGAGTCAAGAATTCTGCTCAATGGACCAAGCACGTCCAGTAGGCGATCTTGGCACCCTTTAAAGGCTTTTTCAAGACTTTCCTAGGGTCGCGCCCAAGTCTAAAAAGGTACTTTATTAATTTGGGGTCCATATTAGGGGCATAACAAGCTTTCTCATCGATTGAGGGTCTTGAACACTCAGCCCTTAGAATATTCCTTGTCCCTCTTTCAAGAGGGAAACAAATCCATTTTTTAATAAATTTAGAGACATGCTCCTGGGGAGACCATTGTGAGGAACGGGGATGTTTTAGATTTAGGGGGGAGAACATCTCCTCTCCCAGGGGGTTTAGAATACTTTCCTTGGAAGTAGAAGGGGTTTCATCCTCCTCATCAAAGATTCCTACATCCCCATCATCTAAATCCAGAACGTATTCGTCTGGGTCTATATCCTCGTCCTCATCTGAACACTCATGGTAGTCTTGAGCACTTTGAAGCAATGAGCCGCTAGGGGCATCCAAGGTATTTGGGCTGCAAGGGGCACCCGAATGATGTGTGTCATAAAAGGCATCTCTATTATTTGAGGTGCGAAGACCATCCAAAGATTTTGTGGTGCTAAGACCACCAATAATATCAGAGGTGCTAGGACCTCCCGTGCTCACATGCGTCCCGGTAGCAGTGTGGTTGCTTTTCCTGGTACCTTTGGCTCCCACTTTCTCTTGAATAAAAACATCAGACACATCCTCTTGGGAAGGAAGTGGTCTTTTGTGAGGAGCAAATTGGGCAAAGGTCTCCCTTAAACAGTATTTCATTTCCTTCTGGATCATATTGCGAAAATCCTCCTTATTAAAATTAGGGAGTGTATTAGGGAGTGTAGCATTGTTAACATCTGAATCAGAATCAGATACGTTTTCCATATTGCCCTTTTTTTTTTTTTAATTAATAAAATGCTACTTGCCCCTATTGTATTCTCCCACTTAAAAATTGTCACTATAAGGACTAGTTATAGTAAAGGCTAAATTGGAAATAATTAGAGGATTCTTAAGGAAGCTCTAAGCATTTAGACATAAAATTGTGAAGGCCTAGAGCCCTTTTCACCTAATAGTACCAAAAAGCTAAATATGCAGGTATTGTCACTCTAAAACTCAAACCGCGATGCTCCGGGAGAGCCTCCAACAGCTGATACCAACTGTCGATGGGTGAGGAAAGTTCCTAGGGGAGAAACTCACGAAGCGCGAGACCCGCCAGGCAACTTTCCTCTAATGCGCGTTGAATGCTTTTCATTTGTTACCCTCAGCACGGACTGTGGCGGGGAATATTCCTCATTTTTTGTTCAGCGCTAAGCGCTTAAGTGGGCAGCGATTCAAGACCTCGCCACGATTATTGAGGCCTACGCTTCGTTTGTAGATGGCGCTTCCTTTCTGGTAAGGGTATTCTGATGTGATTTAACAGATCGTGTTAAACGTTTCCAAAAGCTCACGCTTTGAGGTTGCACTTAGCTTCAATATTGCGCTTCGTTGTGAAAGAATATGCAAGTTTAAAAATAGGTTAACGGATAAGCAGAGTTAAGAAAAACGATTGCGGTGCCAATAAACAACTACCTAGCGCTAACAACTTCAATAAGCCGATTTTTTGTAGACAAACACAGTAAACACCATAAGGCAACCTAACAGGGAAAGATAATGACAGTAATCACCACAATACAACCTGAGAGCAGGGGAAAGGGAGCAGGAGAGGATGATCTCCATAAATTGCAGATCATGGGGGGGGGGGGTGAGGTGGGGATAGCCATCCTACACACAGGCTCCCCCAAATGCCAATCTATTGAAAAAGACACAATATTATTCAAAGTATAGGAGAGGATAAAATGAGCTACTTATCTGCTTGGAGCCGCATTTAAAAGAGGCTGATGGTTGCTATGTGTAATGTCTTACTTTATCTCAGTGTTCTTATTGGAACCTTTGTATTGTGATGCGACTAACTTGGATCAGCAATTAAAAGTCATTGCATAATATGAGCCTCCTTGTCTTTAATGAAATCTAGATTCTCTAGGCATGATAATAGGAGAACCGCAATTCAGGCTCTTGAATTTATGTTTGGTACTCATTACTGTTAATTTGATATATATCAGTTTATAAATAGAGGTCTAGGACCATTGTATTCTGTATCACACTGAACCCAGGTCCACGACCATGATTGGGTAACCCCATTTTGGTAATGGATAATTATTAACAACAAAGTGGTCCCTAAGGGGGAAGTGTAGCCTTGGACTCACACAGCAATAGTAACGTAAATAACTCTTCTGTAGGTTTAGTTCAATTCTGCGATACATGCATTTATTTAGTTACTTATTTCTGTGAATGATACAGCATTAAAATGTTCCAGAAATTATGTATATACAAGGTGCTCCTATAAAGTGAGGGTGCGGTGAAAGTGAATGAAGTGATTAGAAATGTGCATGTGTAGTGTACAAAATGTATACATGTGACTGATTGTGACAGTATGTTGTTACATATGGCACTCATAATGAGTGTCAAACACAATCGAAATTTAAAATCAGTCCACATAAGTTTTTGTCGACGTTTCGACCCCTTGGCACAATTTAGAAAGGCGGTAATCCTCTGGTCAGAATAAGAACAGAATCACCAGATTATTGGGGCAAATAAACCCCCAACTGTAGATGTGACCACAGCAGTCTGAGGGAGAAATTGCAGCGAGCTGCATGAAAATAACCAGGGACTGTGACAATTACTTATCTGCACGGCTGCCACTCGTAGCACGTCTGGGAACCAAAGAACGAATTTCAGATACAGTAGGTATCAATGCCCCCCTACAGCTCCAGACAATATACCTTGTATACCGTGGGTATTTGAATCTATGATCGCTGATCCTAAAGCCTGTACAGTGGACTTCGCAAAGGTAAACAAAGAGTATCAAGTCAAGTCAAGTCAAATGATCTTTATTCGGATAAGAATATCCATAAAAGCACAGTTCATCACCAGCAAAATAAAATACAGAAAAACATTATAAATATTAAACATATATATACACATATCTTCCAATACGAATAACCCTGTAAAACTTTAAAATATTGGATGGGCCTATAGAAATTAGCAACATTGATAACAAAGTGCAAAATAGCGCTTTAGATCAATTATACAATATATTGCAGATAAATTGCAAAAATGGGCAGTAAATCCAACAATGCCAGCAGCATTGATATCATTGTGCAAAATGGCATTTGGGTCAATTGTGCAAAGTTACATATATATGCAAATATTTTCCAATACGAATTACACTGTTAAAAATTTAAAATGTTAGATGGACCAATAGAAACTGGCAGCATTAGTAACAAAGTGCAAAATAACGCTTTAGATCAATTATACGACATTTTGCAGATAAAGTGCAAAAATGAGCAATAGATCAGACAATACCAGCAGCATTGATATCATTGTGCAAAATGGCATTTGGGTCAGTTGTGCAAAGTCAGCAGTATATTAACAGAATAAAATGCAATAATACGCAAACAGTCATCAGGATACAAATGTAATTGGGCTAAGTCCCCCTTTATTTTAACCCTCACAATGCTAACATCGTCAACGTGTTAGTTATAGATGGTGTTAATAATTGTCATAAAGCAAAGATGGGAAGGGAATTACTCTGGATGATATAACAGGGTTCATAAGGTGTTAAAGTTCATTCACTCATGGAAGCACGCGAGCGTACCGCAACTAGTAAAAACGTGCTTACACAGAGAATCAGATCATCACTTCCCAGTTCTAAAGTTTCAAGGTAAGCTTGTTCAAAATCCATGATAGCCCGTGCCTTAAAATAAGGGATTAGGTACTGTTTTGTATATCTGGTATAATATTTACAAAAGAATAAAAAATGTAGCACTGTTTGCTTACTGCCAAAGCCGCAAGGGCAGTTCATCTGCTCAAGATTGTTGTTATATCCTATCGGAAAGCAGAGTGAATATTTTATACTGCCATCCCTAAGGCGGTAAAGTAAGCTCCTTTTCCACCTTCCTATACTTTTCCTAAGATATTGCTGTGGCATGTGATTTTGAGTGCTTATTGTTTCCAATAGGGGCATGTATCTGATTATCGATGTTTTGTGGTGCTCAATAATCTGTTGTTCTTTAAAATAGTGGTTGTACAATGTTTCTCTGACAGATTTAATGTTTATGCCTTCTGCTGTTAATGGGCGTGTAAATATATGCTCCAGTTTTATACTGGCTAAACTGTCTTTTACTATAGCAAAACAAGAGTCCTTTCTGTGTTATTCAGTTTTGGTTTTGTGACCAACTGGTCTACTTTCATTTTTTGTATTCCTTTTATTTAACTGATCAATAGTTATATAGGTACTTATTACACCACACTAAAGTGACTTTTTTTCTCTAAACATTTTATTTTCATTTGTTAAAAAGATTCATATAAAATTCATCACAGGACATTTCATATCCAACATGTATGTTTGAGCATTCCCTATTCTAATACAAAAGTAAATCCTATTCTTATTTTTGCTGAAACTAACAAACACAAGATAAAAAACAATTCTTTAGGCAAATATTGTTAAAAATCTCTGAATATATAGTACTTCTGGCAGTCCTTAGTTGACGCGTTTCGGTGCGTTGAGATCTTTTGGGCACCTTCTTCAGGACAGACTTATAGAAATCGAATATTATTCTTCATTCTAAAATTTAAATAAGAACAATTAGTGTCTAATTTTGTTGAGAGTGCCTGTCTATCTTTGTAGTGTTGAGCACTCATTGTACCTAGTATCCTTCTATATATTTTAGAAAAGCAATCTTACTTTAAGTGCTTTTGGTTCGGTTATTTCCACTTCTTATTTGGGGTATCCGTTGTTAGCTTGTCTATGTTTCAATTTCTTTAATCTCTATAACATTGAAAATGCAGACTAATGTTATCCTTGATACTCTACCCTCCTTTGGTTTAGAGAGTAACCCTGTTTCTCATATTACTTACTTAAAAACAGGAGAATAACGTTTTACATGTCTTTGGTGTTCGTTTGCGTCATTAAATTCGCGCAGGGTGTTCTGGTTTGTGGATTTCTTACTTATCCATCTGTTAAAAGAACATCTCGGTCTCAGTATATTGTTAATTTAAATTCTTATTGTGCATCTATATGGATCGCACATCTCCCTGTAAATTACATACCTGATGAGAAGATTTCTTGGGTCCCTGTGTGTGTTGTATGTACAGGTCTTCACTTTGTCTTGGTATTTATTGGCTGGACGCCCTCTAGATCAGGTTATTCTTCTATCCCAGTCCCTGATAATATAAGAAAAGTACATGCCCATCATGCTTTAAACGTATCTACTCTTTTCAGGCTTTTTTAATTTATACTTTTAACTGCCCATTTTTAAATCGGGTTATTTACTGTTTACCGTTATCACCTATTCTTCTCTCCCATTTTTGGCGAGAGAATCGGTACAATTCTCTCATGTATCTTTATGGGTTGTGCTTTTAGACATAATCACATTATTGCACCAGTTATATTTTCCTACTTTTTTGTTTAATGGAAACATTACATCCATTCATTAATCATATTAGCCGTCTCAACCTTCATGTGTTACATGAGGGAGACGCAATCTCTCCCACCCGTATTTTTAAAGGGGTCCTCATTGTATCTTTACATAGGTATTTGTAAACTTCGAGATACCGATATTAGTAGAACCACCACCTTTGTGAGAAGTCAAAAAAAGGTAAAAAAGTATGTAATTGTCCCCGTTGCATTTATAGGGATCACTATGGGATTTAAGCACCTGAATAAACTTCCTTTCTTCGCAAGGGCAAAAGTACTTTCTCTTCTCCTCTATACTCTTTGTGCAGTTAACTAAAGCTAAGGCTTATTGACGTTCGGGGACCTTTCGTCTTGCGAGGAGGCGATACGGGGAACAGAGCCTTTCCCGCCCGACTGCTTACCTTAATGGTATCACGCAACGCCGTCGACACGTCCTCTCTCCCGTGGGATGATGTATGAAGAGAGGATCGATCGCGGCTTTTTATACTAATGGCGGCCACTTAATAAGATTTAATTTGGTGCAGCTGCAGCTCATCATGTATTGTTTGTCCGCTATAAATGCTGTTTTTCCGAAAAATTATTTTTACAAAGTTCGGAATTGTTAATGTTTTTATCTACAACATTCAAATATAGACACCTCAGTTCTACCGAAAAATTTGAATATCGATTTTAAGTATAGAATTGTTACGAAGAAGAAGGGAACTCACTCTTGGTAGTTTTCTTAGAGTTTGTAGTTTACGTAACTTACGTTCGGTCACGACTGGGGCGCCATTTTTGTAGTTTGTTTACTTACTTGGAACTATACTATTGTTATTTTGATCAGTCTTATCGTATACGCGAAGCTATCTTCTGTTACCATATTCTAGGGATTGGCTTGAGTCATAACTTCATCCATAGTGTGTGTGTTGCGTATACCGTATGTTGTTATTTCCATGCAGTTCCATTAGATGTTATTAATAAGTTCGATACTGTTTATATATAGATATCAGTACAGATTCTGATCTTTGTGTGCACATTTAAATACATGTATACATCAAGTTAACAAAAATTGCCAATAATTAACCTAAATATCTATAGTACGTATCACTGATCGTCTATATTACACACTTTAGGATACCACTAAATATGGAGGTTGCATTGTTGATAAATATACTTCTGGCCATTCCATTATACATTCGATATGACATAAATGTCAATACAGGTTCAAATGTTATTACACATATTGCATTGTCTGTATGCATCAAAATCACAGATTGGCAATAAAGTTCTTGTAAGCTGTATAGATATATATAGGCTATTCCATTGTAGACTCGATACAACATACATTTCAGTACAGGTTCAAATGTTATTTCACATGTTGCATTGTCTGTATGTATCAAAATCACAGATTGGCAATAAGTTTCCTGTAAGATATATAGTTCGTATTGTGCTCAAAAGGATATGGTAATAGTACATGCATAACATTGTATTTTGATTCATTCATAAATAGACATAAATAAACCATCACACAGTACAATAAATGTATTTATATTTTTTCTTAGCCTCTCTTTTCACAAGTAAATATAACCCAATCCTGTACCCTATGATCTCATCCTGATAGACTTAGTTTCAGAATATTATCTTCCTATTTTATTTCCTTCCATCCGGTTATACGTATAGTTTTCATCTTAAATTATGGCTAAAGGTCTCCCTGTCTCATCCTTACATATTCATTTATTTAATTCTGCCTGCAGTTTTGTAAAGACCCACGCCAGTTGGTATAATCTTTCTTAATGCATATGTGGGCCCTACTGTTCTAAAGGCAAGCCTCGAGATTTTATTTGATCAGTCTTTCCCATTCTTCACGACAATTTAGTCCAGAATGATGGGTCTTAAATTTTGACATATAGAACTGTTCCCTAATTTTACGTTTCTTCTGTGTGTCTCCACATCTCAATGATATCTTTATTTTCTCAAGTATGAACCACTTGGGGTCAATGGCTCCATGTTGTGCAGAGATCCAATGATCCACCAGTGGTGCACCTTTTTTGAGATTCTTGATTGCGGATCTATGTTCAGTAAGTCTCTGTCGCATTTCTCTTCCTGTTTCCCCCACGTAGCATTTGTTGCAGGGGCATATGAGTAGATAGACTATGTTGGATGTGCAGCAGTTTACATGGTCATTCATCCAATGAACAATTCCATCTACTTCGACTTTGTCTGATTTTATGATGTTCCTGCAGTGTGAACATGTTCCACAGGGCAAATTACCTCTTATTGGAGTATTGTTTATGATGTTTCTTAAACCCTTGTAAACTGTCTTTTACTGCCATAAGCCACGGTATGCTACCACCTTTGTCACCCTTGAGACAGTCAATGATTATTTCTCTAGTTAAGGTGGCAGCAGGATTCTGCTGTAGTTTTATCCAAAATAAAGCAGGGCGAGACCTAATGAAATCCTCCACATAATATAAATTTAGGGGCATATTACCAAGGGCCATTATCGCCGCTTTAGCGGGACTTTTTCCCGCTAAAGCGGCGATAATTTATCGCCCTATTACCAAGCTGTCGCTAACACCAGTTAGCGACAGCTTGTAGGCGATAGCGGGCATTTTGGTCCCCGCTTTGCATGTCAGCGATAATTATCGCTAATGACATGCAAAGTGGGCGTGCCAAAATGTCAACCACTAAAAACAGTTGCTGCAATCGCTATCGCCTATGATCAACACAGGCGTAGTTTTGGAAATATTCGCGCTAAGCGCGAATATCTCCAAAAGCTAACGCCTGCCCTAACCAGTTCTTAGCCATGTTATCCAATGAGAGGTGGATAACATGGCTAAGAGCATTGTCACAGTAATGCCTGAATATCACTGTTTTGACAAGTTCTTTAGCCCCCAGTATCTTATTTGTCTCTCCGTGGGGTGAGGGGAAAAAAATAGCCTTCTCTCAAGGAAGTTAACCAGACTAATCTCCACCACTGTAAGGCTAGATATACTAAGCAGAGCTGCATGCAAACATGTGATGTTATATATTATGTTATTTTTAATTTATACAGCGCACGGCTACTCAAAGTCTCCCGGGGCTTGCTCCAGAAAGTAAATCTGCACCTAGATCAGAAGCTAGAAAAGCAACGTTTTTCGTTTTTTCTTAAAAAGCAGTGGATCTTGGATGCCCCAGAGAGCCAACAGTCAATCAATCAATCAAATAATGTGTAAAGCACACTACATACCCGCAAGGGTTTCAAGGCGCTGAGGATGGGGAGGAGGGGTGCTGTTGCTACTGGTCGAACAGCCAGGTCTTGAGTTGTCTCCTGAAGGTTAGAAGGTCTTCGGTTTGTCGTAGGATGAGGGGGAGGTTGTTCCAGGTCTTGGTGGCGCGGTACGAGAAGGATTTGCCTCTGGCTGTGGTTCTGCGAATGCGTGGGACACTAGCCAGGGAGAGGTCTGCGGAGCGGAGTTTCCTATTGGGTATGTAGAAGGAGAGTCGATTGTTGAGGTAGGCTGGGCTGGTCTTGTGGAGTGCCTTGTGTGCGTGGATCAGGAGCTTGAAGGTGATTCTTTTGTCGACAGGGAGTCAGTGCAGGTTCCTCAGGTGGGGAGTGATGAGGTTGCGGCGCGGGACGTCGAGGATCAGTGGATTCTTTGCAGTATGTTGATGAGCTTTGTCGGGGCTTCGACGTAGAGGGTGTTTCCGTAGTCGAGTCTGCTGCTGACTATGGCCTGGGTGACTGTTTTCCTTGTGTCTGTTAGGATCCATATGTAGATCTTGAAGGGCATACGGAGGGCGTTGAAGCAGGTGGAGGAGACAGCATTGACTTGTTTGGTCATGGTGAGTTTCGAGTCAAGGATCACTCCCAGGTTGCGTGCGTGGTTGGTGGGTGCGGGGGGATGTCCCCAGCGACGCGGGCCACCAGGTGTCGTCCCATGCTGAGGGGTTGGGCCCGAGGATGCGGATCAATAGTTTTAAAGAAAGCGGACAAAGGAGGAGCAGTGGTGGTCTGGCCTAAAGCAATGTATCTAAGAGAAGGACACAAGCAGGTTCACAACCTTTCGTGTTACAGAGCAACCCACGAGGACCCCTCACGTGACCTCACAGAACAAATACGTCAAATAATCAATGTGGGACTAGAGGAGGGAATCCTTGGGAATAAGGAATATGATTTTTTGTCTAAGAAGCACCCTAGAACCCCAGTCATTTATTTTATCCCAAAGATCCACAAGCAACTATCAGAGCCTCCAGGCAGGCCAATAGTTTCAGTCTGCGGTTCAATCCTGGAATCAATAGCAAAATATTTAGATACCTTTCTTAAACAGTTCCTAATTGAGGTTCCCTTGTACCTACGAGACACTATGGATTTTATCAATAAAATTGAAGGCACAGCCTTTGATCACCTGCAACAATTGGCTAGTGTCCTTTAATGTTGTGTCATTGTACACCCAGATCCCACAGGACGAGGCACTAGAAGCATTGGAATTTTATCTGGACTCCAGAAAACGACCACACAGGGTCCCTACAACATTCATTCTCCAACTGACCGAGATAGCTTTAAAGAAAAACTTCTTAAAGTTTGAGGAGACCTTCTATTGGCAGATCAAAGGGACTGCAATGGGTTGTCCCTTCGCCCCAGAAATGGCAGTCCTCCACATGGCAAGGTTTGAGGACAAATTTATCTATAACAATAATCCATTTGAACAACATCTCATTCAATGGTGCTGATATTTTGGTGCCTTTGGAGTGGCACTAAAGTACAATTGAATGCCTTCCACGACTGGTTAAACTACGAACACCCTGACATCAAATTTACTGTTACCAAAAGTCAGCAAAAATTAACATTCCTCGATGCTGACGTTATTCTCACCACAATACACTCATCACAACGTTACATACAAAGGAGACAGACAAGAATGCCATCCTACACTTTAAAAGCCATCATCCCAGGAACCTTAAGGAAAAACTGCCATATGGACAACTACTTAGGATCCGAAGAAATTCTTCTCAGAATGAAGACTTTCACATACATGGAGAAGCCTTTTGCGAACAGGTGGAGGAACGGGGCTACCCCAAAAAGTTGCTAAAACACACACTCAAAAGAGCACAATGTGCTCTAAGAGAATGTCTACTTACAACAAAAGAAAGACCCAAGATGGGGAAGTTGGTGAGTATCTCAACATACGGACCGCACTCTATCAAATTTTGGTCAATTAGTTTCAAGAATGTGCACTAAATAAAAGAACTTGGATTCGGGCCTTGATGTTCCACGTTTTGCAATGAAAAAAATATAGTATTGGGCAAAGGACTGAGTTACCTTCTCTGTCAAAGAACAAAGATCTCTCAACACTTTTCAACATGAACCCACTACAGGGCCCTCATAAATGTTGTACTTTCACAAGCTGTAGGAAAACGGTGGTTGGCATTGGCTTCATACATGATGACATCAAGTGGACCAGGAAACATTTCTCGAATTGCAAGACAAAAAACGTCATATGCGCCATCATCTACCCCTGCCCTAAAATCTACATAGGTAAAACGACACCAACTATTCGACAATGTATAGTACAACATCGATCCAGGATCAAAAATAAAGTAATTACAGCACCTGATAGTCAACCACTTCACAGATTTGAAGCATCAAGAAACTGATTTCAAATGGACCGTTCTGTCTGTCATCAAACTATCAACAAGAGGTGCCGATACTGAATCCCTGTTGCCAAGAAAAGAGGCCTACATGATCGCTAGATATAATAGTATCACACAAGGACTTAACAAAATGTCAGAATTAGACAGATGTTAAAACAATACTACCATATATTGGAAAAACTACTTTTCCCATAATGGAATTCAGTGGAAAACTGTTAAAGCTCTCCAAACATTTTTTACTGATGAAAAAACGATAAAAGCTAAGCAAGTTGTATACAAATAAAAAGAATGCCTGCCAAATTTGCCAGAAGTGCATAATTAACAAAGTTTTCGCATTCGTCATCTCCATTATCCATAATACTATTTTTGCGAGTCAACTCTATAATACCAAGTGTCCCGGAAGTAAAATGCAAATAAAAAAATGAAGAGAAGAACACAGGCAGAGGAGCCAGTGGGCACTGTCTTGAAACAAGACTGCAGTGAACTTACATAAAAATCAACACGAGTTTCAATTAATTTTAGAGATAGTGTCTTTTGTCTATCTTCCGGCCCCCCGTGCCTGCACAGAAAACACATCTCTGCCGTTCAGGTATTTTTTATAATTAACTTTGACAATCATGTAATACATGGTAGGTTTAGAGATTTTTTTTAACTAATTTACACTCCCTTTATCCCCATAGAAACCAGTCCACGCCCTGAAGAGAGCCCCATAAAAAAATACTGGGAATTGAAACGCGTCAGCACTTTACAGCGCGGAGACCTATTTAATGGAATTAAGTTGGCCTAGTATAAATGTTGTACACGTTCCTAACTACTAGGGGCGTGGCTTAGCCGCCTAAGATGGCGGATCGTTCTGATGCTCCTGCTGTCGGCCCACATCAGAAACGGCCTACGATGTCCCCCTGCCTGCAATCGGGGATATAAAGACAAAATCGGCTGGCGGAATGCCCCGTGAATGGTCTGGGCTGTCCGAGGCTCCTGTGTGCAACTCCTGCAAGGCCTGCGGCGCTCCGCTGTCCCTCCCCGTACATGACTGATAAGATGGCGGCCTCCGGGTGACGGGACGGCGTCTGAGGTGCCACTGGGTCCTGATGTCCCCGACCTCCGGCTGGAACATCGCCGTTGGACCCAAAGGTGAAGGAGCGGCGCTGAAGTGCTGACGGCTTCACCCCTGCTGTTGCGGACATCCCCCGTTGCGGGTCTCCGCCTTCCACAGTGCCGACCCCCTGCGCCCGGCTGAGAAAAGACGCCGACGGGGCCGGGGACCGCACCACTGAGTTGAGGCCTACAGCAGCTGGGCGCCCCCGCTGCAGGTCACTGCCATCAGCAATGCCGACCCTCCTCCAGGCCATGCCGTCACCAAGGAGAGAGATGTACCCCTGAAAACGCCCCCATCGGTGCGCTGTACCCCCGGGGGCCCCGGACAGCCAAGACGGCCGGACGGCCTGCGCCGCACGCCTGAGGAGGCCCCACCGCACCGCACTGCTGTGAGAGAGGCACGCATCACTGCTGCAAGTGGAGACACGACCGGGGGTCCCATGCCGGAATGACATTGGCTCTCTTCTCCCTGTGTGGCCCTGACGAGATCCAAGACGTCCCCGCCTTCCCCCCAGCTCATGCCATGGGACTTCAGAGTGAACCTCATTACACTCACGCTCCAGTTTCGCCAGATGCCCTGCACTGCAGCCCTGGGACCCCGAGGCTCTGGGCTGACCAGATTACCTGTGTGCCGCCATTGTAGTTTACCCGCAACAACCACGCTTCACCCCCTGGCCTACCGTCCGGAGACCCTATCTTCCTGTCACCCACTGACAGGGGCCTGAACTTTCGCTAAGGGCATGATCTACCTTGCCTCTGGGTCGACCAACAGCCAACCACTTGTTCCCAGCCCCGAGCGCACAGTCCGGATCTGAGGGCGCACCGGTAACGGGATCCAAACACTGGTTGAGGCAGACGAAGATTGTGCGGAGCCCTCGGACCCCCTCCCCCGCCAGACCTCCAGTACCCGGTTGATTGGAAGGCAACCAACGGCCCCCCACAATGGGACGCCGAGCAGCAGGCACCGCGCAGGGAATGGACCCTCAGAAACTGCCGCTCCTACCATCCACCTCAGCTGCACAGCGTGATGGACACGACAGTGCGGACTCTACCTCTCGAAAACTAGATCAGGTCCTGGCAGCCATAGAACATTCCAGAGTGGCGATGGAAACCAAATTCGACGCCTTAGCCTCGGATTTCACCCTTCTCCGTGACTACCACAGGAAATTGTCGGTCAGAGTTTCCCGGGAGGAAAAAACGGTACAGTCACTCAACCCGCAAGTGCAACAACACCAGCGCGTCATTGCGGACCTCCAATCCCGCCTCAAGGCCTTGGAATCCAAGACTGATGATTTGGAAGGGCGCTCCCGGAGGAGCAATATCCGCGTCATGAACCTGACGGAGGGGACTGACCCTATACAGTTCATCACGGACTGGATCCAAACTTTTATACCAGCCACAGACCTGACCCCCTATTTCTCCATCGAAAGGGAGCATCGGGTGCCGTCCCGCAAACCTAAACCGGGTCTGCCCCCGCGACCATTCCTGCTGAAATTGCTACACTTCCGGGACAGAGACGCGATCCTCAGGGCAGCCAGGACGCACGGGCGACTGCAGGTGGAAGACAAACAGGTGATGCTCTTCCCTGACTACTCTCATGCAGTCCAACAGCTCTGAGCCACCTTCCAGGAGGTAAAACGTACGCTTAGACAGAGGAACGTCCAATATGCCCTTCTGTTCCTAGCGAAACTCAAAATCATCCACAACGGCACCACGCACTTCTTCGTGGATCCAAAAGAAACAGACACCTGGGTGGAGAAACATGTCTCCCCTCGTCCGTCGGCACCAAGCTCACAAAATGCCCCACATGCGAGACAACCATGAAGAAAGAACCGCATGATTACCCTGACACAGCTCAGCGTCTGCTCTGCTCAACCGGGGAACGGCTCTTCGGACCTCTCCCAAATCATTGCGGAGCGCAGAAAGGCAATACAAGTGGTGACCGCGCTCGGATCAACAGGCGAGGAATCAGATATGTACAAAGGGCCTCACCTGTTCAGCTCTAAAGACGAAGCCAGCGACGCACCGGCCTCCCGCAATGGATCTCAGTCACCCCCAGTGGTGATGCCACAAACCGCAGACCTCCTCATGTAATGCAGTCAGCTACGGGACGAGTACAAATATCTGCAGGGCGACAGGAGCCGGTGAAAAACGCCCCGATGGGAGCTGGTGTTCGACCCCAGAATCCCGGACCACCACAGGTGGGCGACCGGACCCTACAAGACACCAAAGGGACTATGCCCATTGTTACTACCATACTAATCGTGGAGCCGGCGGCACCGGGGAGAACATTTAGCCGCCACCTCACGATTACGGACTAAAGACTCATTATGTACTACTGTATGGACGTGTTGCCTTGCGCGATGGGTCCCCCCAGTTGGGAATGTTCCCCACAGTTCAAGTTTCCTACCCCTTCACGTAGTTACATTCCTAGACTAACCACAAGGCGAGCTGTGGAGTGCTTTTTAGAGTCACACATTCCCGGGCGGTTGGGAGCGGACAGAGGGCGGGGGGTGGACTTGACGACTCGGGGGGTGTCCTCCCACAGGACCCAGGCACCTCGTTACTCACCTCAGATGACTACCCTATCTAATACAGACATCAAATTCGTGACCTTAAACGTTAGGGGCATGCACACGGCCACGAAACGATGCTCTATTTATGCCTACATCAAGCGTCAACAAGCTCAGGTGGCCCTGCTACAGGAGACCCACCTGACGGAACAAGAAGTTAGCTGCCCCACAGAAAATGGCGGGGTATTATGGATGTATGACGTTACAACGCATACTTTTACCACGCATACCATTACAACGCGGTATTTACAACGAATACCGTTACAACGCATAGCGCTTAGAGGTGCGGGATAGTGGTAAGTATAATTTTATATTCCAACTCCAGTCCCCGTGGACACTAGGGAAGGTGTTGGATATAAAATTATACTTATTCCCTATCCTAGAGCGCCCCCCAGCGCAATGCGTTGTAATGGTATGCGTGGTAATGCCTGCGTTGTAATGGTAGTGCGTTGTAAAAACTTTGTTGTAACAGTTGTATACCGGGTATTATATGTGCCACAAAATACTCGGCCTTCTCACGGGGCACGTTAATCTGGATTAGACCAGGCGTGCCGTTTAAAGAACAGCATAGACTGATAGACAATGAGGGGAGATACACTATCATTAGCGGCTTACTGGTGGGCCAACCGCTCTTAATCGGCTGCATATACGCCCCGAACACGGAACAAGAACAGTACTGGGACAAACTAGCAACAGTATTGGCACAACATACAGCGATACCCTGGCTCTTAGGTGGGGATTTCAATTGCGTACTAGACATCCTTTTAGACAGATCACACCCCCCCACCACACTCCCCGGCGCGCAAACAGACAGAACACTTCCGCAGATGGGTGGAACACTGGGCGTTAGCAGATGCATGGAGAATGCTGCATCCAGCATCTAAGTTATATTCCTTCCACTCCGTTCCCCATAACCTTCGTGTACGCCTCGACTGATTTCTATGCTCCACAGATATCCTCCCGAAAATACAACACGCTGACTACCTGGGACGAATAGTGTCAGATCACGATGCACACGTGGTGTCCGATCGCTGGAGACCACCCCACCCTCCGATCCCTACTTGGAAGCTCCAGCAGGAATGCTTCACGGATCAAGCTTTTAGGCACACACACAGGGATTTCATTCAGGAACATTTCCAACACAACGCGGGCTCGACCACTTCTAGGGCTACAGAATGGGACGCATACAAGGTCACCGCCCGGGGCCACTGCATACAACAGATAGCGGGGGTCAGTACTACACTACAACATGCGTTACACACCTCTATAACAGCGTTAGCGCAACTGTCCAGTGCCTCGGAGCAAGGCCTACCCACCCCAGAACAAGTCATGTGGAAGATGAGCCCAGATTACTACCGATGCCCAGGCCGCTGGCGCAAACCACCTCTTAGTTCCCATGTTGAATAGTTACCAAATAAAGAGACGGGCGCTGGAAGCAGGAATCAAGAACAGAGTTTAATTCTCATGAGGAGAGCCAGTCATTTCGGACACGAAACACAGTGTCTTTCGGGAGGTGCTCTAACAAGTGAGCTGAGACTCTTCCTTTTATACCTTACAAAACACTTGATAGTACAATCAGGACAGTGTGACGCAAAGGAAAAGACATCCCTATAATCCTCGTGTCAATCCTACCCCACATATGTTCACAATAGGGACCCTTGACCTGCTGATAAGAGGGGAGGGCAATCACGCAGCTGAGTGTTCCGTCAACTGTTTAGGATGTGTGCGCCTGATCATAGCCCAGGGGGTGGGGTGGCTAGGATCAATAGTGGGTCCTTTGAAGAGGAGTGACTTCATACAATAAGGGCCGTAAAGGGTATCTCCTGGCTCAGGCGATGGCCTCGGACACGTGTGGTCAGCCGGACTCGGGGGAAGGGGTCATCAAAGGAGTGGTATTCATGCTGCATGGACAATTGAGCGCGGAGGGAAGGCTTGTCAACAGAGGGGCATTCATGGAAGGAAAGGAGGTGTTGGTCAGGCGTGGCCGTGGCTTCCAAGGACAGGGTCTTTGCAGAAGAAGGTTTACGGCTTGCCCATGTGAGGAGAAGGGAGGGAGAGCCAGGGTGGACACGGGGACAGAGTCACATAGAGAGAGAGATCTTATGACCAGTCCAAGAGAGAGCGGGGGGGGGGTTTTTGTGCGGGTCAAGCAGGAGAGTTGCCTTTCGCAGCAGGGTCGCACAGAGGGAGAGGGTTTCATGGTCTATGCATGAGATACGCGCAGGAGGGAAGCCGGGGATTCCAATGGGTAAAGGGCCATGGTGCCTAGAATGGCGGTACATATGCATAGGGGTATGGGCTCTCACTGGCAGAGTGATGCGGTCAATAGTTTACGGTATTCATGGTGCCCACAGGGAGAGGAGTGGGAGAAGAAGAGGAATGAATGCTGTTTATGTACATCTATTTCTTCAACTTCCACAGTCGCCCCTTTTTACATAACAGCAGTCATTTTTGCAATTGATGGGTTTACAGGCAGACAGGCATCGCTGATGAATTAGCATTTTGTCAATACTAACATTTGGCATATAATCATAGATAGTCGAGGTAATGGGCAGAATGCAGCACATAGGAAATTGCATTTTCGTTGTGTTCCTGACAATTAAACGCACTACATAGCATAAATCTTTCTAACTTAAAAATGTGACCAATGAACAGTTTTGACCAGGTAGTTGAGAGCGGAATTCAGTTCAATACACAAGATTTCTTCGTCACAGTGTCTTTTTATCATTGAGCCATCACTGGTAGGCTCTAGTCCGAGTACTTTCGTTGGCGCTGTTGAGCACCGGCGGTGGAGCTATAGGTCCAGCTCGGTTCTATCCTTACGCGTTGCAGGGTGCGGTCAGTCCTCTGCTGTTAGACCACAGTCCTGTTCCCTAAACAATCCGTTTGGCGGCGCCTTATGCTCGGCACCTATATTTCTGTGGCAACACCCTATTCCCATATGAAGGCAGTTCTTTCCTTTGGCAAAAAGTCACGTGGAAAAGAGGGTGAGCATGGTTCAAATAGTCGGTAGGGGAGAGGGCGGAGCTGGGTCAGAGTTCCTGGGACACACAAAAGGGACCAAGGGAGCAAAGGATAACAAGCAGGCAGGTCCATCAATCGGGCCCAAAGAAGGGGGACGGAGACTCCAGGCACACGTGGGTTAGCAGACGGAGGGCTTCAAGGCGGCCCATCATTTTTCATTTTCCCCGTTGAAATTGCGGTCTCGTCCCGTATCCTGTTGCTCTGCGGCTCCACCTTTGGTCGAGGTCACACGTGTCCCAAGATCCGCAGTCAGGCTGTTCATCACATCTGACCCATCTCCTTCGGTGATCGTGAATCTTTGAATAGGTACAAGACAAGGTTTTAGAGAAATGGCAGAAGAAGATATCTACGCATGTGAATTCCTCCCTCAATTCTACGCATTTGGGAGATACGCTCATTGGTCACAGTCAGAGGCCCATTGCCAAGCAGTGCATGTGTCAGCATTCCTACTGAGTTCATGGCAGGTTTATTCATCGTCCTATTTATAACTCGAGTGAGGATAAATGATATTCCCATCAACTGTGCATTTCATCATATTCAACATTACAGAGCATTTCACTTCAGGACTGGCTAACCTTTTCAAACAGGGCGGGGGTGCCATCATCGAGAGTCAGGCAAAACAATTGTTTTCTCGAGGGACAACAGTTACTCATGGTCATCATTTTTATATCCAGGACAGCAACTGGGGTCTATGAAAATGGGGCGGGGATGCTTCGGGCGCTCGCGCTTGGGTGCAAAAGGGGGTGGGGCAATCTGGGCATTGGGGGTCAATCTAGACGTTGGCGTTCGTCTCTGAAGAACAGACATAAGGTGCCATGGACATACAGTTCCCCTATAAATGGCCAGATTTGGGGGACTTTAGTCGTCTTACCTGTCCTTTCCTTCTCAGCCAATTCAAGTTCATTCATTTTGCAGAAAGGAGAGGCAGTAATATGGCGAGATACAATCATTTTAGTTTCGGTCAATTTCGCTGAACACCTTCGCGTTCAATATGTATCAAATCAGACTGGTGCCGGTGGGGCACAATTTTACCAAAAAGAGGGAGAGAAAATAGGGAGACTCTCATAGAGAGTGAGAGTCGTCCGCAATCTAAACGAGCCATTCGGTACACGTATGACATGTAGAGAGAGAGAGAGAGAGAGAGAGAGAGAGAGAGAGAGAAGAGAGAGAGAGAGAGACGTGTACGGAAATAGGTCATTTAGTGCGCTCACAACACAGAACAGCAAAGGTCAGGTAACACGCAAATACAGACAGAGGGAAGACATAAATCCGTACATTACACACACACAAACTCAGACAGGGAAGACGGCACATGTATTACACATATATAAGACATTCACGACAAGACAGGAAACAATTGTTAGCCAACAAGATCTGTTTTATATGTCCTACGTATCTTTACTATCCTATTTATCTACGTGCTTAGCTCTTTCTACCCTTCCCTCCCTTTTCCTCTCGCTTGTCATGTCTGCGAGCGTTCCCAATTGCCAATACTCACACTTCGGTTGGTCAATCAGAAATTAACCTGGTCGTGCTAGTTACCCATGGTTGGATCTTAAACCATTTTCAGTTCCTTCCTTTGGTGGGAAGTTCTCCAGGCTGAGGCAACGGCAAGTATTGATCGGGAGAACAGTCGGGCAGCTTGGCTATATCTATAAGAGTATGAGAAAGGGGGGCAGTGCATTTTGAACATCAGCAACATTTCTAACTTCCCAGACGGGTGGTGCCGTGGCAACCCTTACCCGTATATTTTTCTTTGTCCTTTCCCTACCTAGTCAAACGTCCAGTTACATTATTTAACACGTCATTTCTAGTCAATTTTTCGTCATTCAGTACCTGTCCAGTTTCTATGTCAGTCCATCCTCTCAGTCGCTATGTTCTAAGGAGGAACAGTCATGTTTAAGTCTACGTCTTTTTCATCATATCGTTATGAGGACTACACACTTATTCCCTCTTTCCCTTTTCGTCGGTGGTTCGACCATCGCCCTTCCACACTTCAGCCGCCGTTCTGACGTGACCTGCAGAAGGGAGGAAAAGAAGGGGTGGGGGGGCAGCATTCAAAGTACATCAGCATGCAGTAGTCCGAAAATGTTTTTACTTACCACTTACTCGACCTATCTCCGCGCACCGCATTTCTTTACCATCTCGGCGTTTAAGCCCAGAGGGACCAGTAATGTCAGATAGATAATCATTGACGATCTGCGTATCTACATGAGTTACTTGGTCGCAACCCTCTTCGTCGGGTGCAAAGGTGACGGTCAGGTGGCATTTCCGTGGTGTCGTTTTAAGGGTGTCCAAAACACTTTTCTGGCTGCCTGTGACACACAATGTAGCTGCTAAATATCTGATCCCTTTTGATCTACATCTTTCATCATACTTATTCTTCGCTCACAGTAGTAAGACATCCAAAACTCATTAATGCAACTGCTACAACCATGCTTTCTTTTTCTAAATACTTTTAATAAAAAGTGTTGAGGTACAAATACAGGCCTACAACTCAGTGGGCCGGCTACAAAGCAGATTGAAACTGTACATAAGAAGAACGAAATTGGTGGTAGTTCATTGCATAAAGTGCAGCAGTGCAGTAAAATCGTATTAAACTTCCCTACAGAGCAAGCATGATGCATGTCAGTAATTCATCTTTAATAAATTCATAAATTTATTATCCAAGTTCATTCGTTACCTAAATTACACCAATTCATTTTCCAAATCATAATCAGTACCCACCCTAAGTCAGTTCATTGTCCAAGCACATACTCAATATCCTTCATATCTACTTTCATTATCCAAAAACTGCATATATATCTCGGGACAAAAAGCTGCGCAATCAGGGTGCAACAAAGTTTATTCAAAAAGTCTCATTTTGTGTCGGCGCCATTTTGGGTGGGGTCAGGCGAGTTCCAGCACAGTCAGAATGTCTCCAATGATTCGTGGTTGGACCGGAGCCTTCCGTTGGAAGTTCAAAAAGTTTTGAATCATGTGGTTAACAGTTCTAACAATATGGACCATTAGTTAAAGAGTGGGGAGGGCGGCAACAATTTTCCTACCGGGTCATTCTGGTGTTCCACCGGAACTGAACAAGTCTATGCCGTGGCTGCTTTTTAGCCATTTCCAATCCGAGGCTGGCGCCGGCAGGAGTTGCACCGACGTCGTGGTTCCCAGTGAAGGGGGCGGGGGCGCCCATGCGGAGGGATCGGGGTGCCCCCCGGCTCTTATAGAATCTTCAAGGTTGAGGAGAAGAACAGACATAGGGCGTGTGCCCGTCCTGGGCAGAAGACCGCTTTTTGATGTTGACCCTCTTTAAGTAAGAGCATTGGGGTGTCGCTGGAAGCCTCCACCTGGAGGGAGGTGGGGGAGGCTCGTTCGCGCCGCCTCCCCCTTCCAGCGACCCCGCGCCGTTCCTCGGCTCCGTCGCTTCGACATTGGCCGTGCTGGCTATTGAAGATGGGGGGGGGGTGGTCGGCGGCTGAGGCAAGACAGCCCCCCCCTTTTTCTCCTGACATGTGGCGGGACTACCTACAATCGTCCAGGCGTCGACATGTGGCGGGACTACCTGCAACTGTCAGGCGTTGGGTGTAGTTGCGGCCATTATAGCACAAAGAAATGCCGCCATTCTTGCCTTGGCTTCGCCCATCAACGAAAGCCGGATCGGGTGAGAGAGAGGGGTGGTCGGTGGCCGAGGCAAGACAGCCCCCTCTCTCCCCGCGGCCTGCAGGGCGGCAGAAGAGAAGAGATGGAGAGGTCCTGGCCATTCTCTGGACCGCCTGCCCAACATCATCTCCTTCTGACCGTGGCCAGGCGAGCCCCTCGTGCCCCGAGGCCTCGCCTTCCGGATGGGCGTAACCGCGGACCTGTTGCACTTCGGGAGCTTCCGGAATGGGGGTAGGTACCTATTGAGTTGTTTCTATTTCATGTGACCGTTATTTGGGCGTGGCGGGCAATGAGGCAGACATGTTGGGAGCAGGAATAGGCAGTAGAGCCTAGCTACCTCGTGGCTATCTTTGCTGCCAAACTTTTCGCCATTTTATATTTCTTATTACGAACTATTTCTAATGTTTCTTATTTTTAGTGAAGTAAAAAGCTCATCCGGGGGTTACTGACTTAGCCTGATTTCTTTTTATTTTTCTTTCTCTTCCTTAGCGTGTTTCGAGCTAAAGTTTTCTGTTAGTAGGGAACGGTGATCACTTCATATTTTTATGTGTCCTTTTCACTAGGGGGTACTTCTGGACGGACCAGACGAGTTCCCTCCAATAAATGGTCCGGGGTGGAACGAGATTATCGATCAAAAGGGGAACATATATTCCTTCATTAGGGTATCATCCTGGACAGACCGAGCGATGTACTTCCATTTACTAGGGTAGCCTCCTGGACGGACCAGATGGTCTACTTCCACTAAATGGCCCATGAGCGGGGAGCATATGTCCTCCATAAGGGTAGTCTCCTGGGCGGACCATGCGAGCTACCCCCCAAATAACCAAACAGTGGGGAGTGGGTAGGACTGACGAATTCACAAAGAGGCATAACCTACCCTTTTCTACTTGCAAAGACTAGATAGAATATTTCTACTCCACGTTGTTTGCAGGCAGAAAATACCTCAAACGAAACAATTCCTGGAACAACAATGTCCAGGCAACCAACCAATCAGTGGGGAGAAAAACAGGCATGACGGATTACAACGGGGACAAACGTCTGCATTACCTGCCCTTCGCTATCCAGAAAGGAAGACAGAATATTTCTACTCGTCTCAGTTTGTAGACAGGGAAGATCTCAAAGAGCAACAATCGATTATTAATCGATTTCAAACAATCCAGTGGGGAGAAAAGTAGGCATGACGGATTACAACGGGGACAAAAGTCTGCATTACCTACCCTTCTCTATCTGCAAAGAGGGACGACGTTCCTATTCGCCGCTGTTTGCAAACAGAGAATGTCTCGTTCTCAAAAGAGAACCAATATGTCAAGTAGCATTCAAAGCTAAATGAACCAATACCAACAATATCAGTATACAAATACCGATTTCAATACAAACAATCAATCAATCAGGTGGATAGAACCACCCTACCAATCAGGCGTGAAAACACCCTACTTAATCTTACCCGGACCGGACCATACGGACAGTTCTTCATCTCCCTCCTCCAGCGCCCGATCGTTCTCTTACTCCATGTAGCATTCCTGTGGGATTCCAGTCAGGACAATAGGTCACTCAAGAGAGGTCCGTTCAGAATTGGTGAAGTTCTTTCGATCGGCAGCCGGGCGAGGGCCCTCTCAAGGCAGGCATACCCCGATCATTTAGATGTTCACTTCTTCGTCTGGATCTCTCTTACCGAACCTTATGTCACTGATGGACCCCGCGTTGGGACGCCAATTGTGGAAGATGAGCCCAGATTACTACCGATGCCCAGGCCGCTGGCGCAAACCACCTCTTAGTTCCCATGTTGAATAGTTACCAAATAAAGAGACGGGCGCTGGAAGCAGGAATCAAGAACAGAGTTTAATTCTCATGAGGAGAGCCAGTCATTTCGGACACGAAACACAGTGTCTTTCGGGAGGTGCTCTAACAAGTGAGCTGAGACTCTTCCTTTTATACCTTACAAAACACTTGATAGTACAATCAGGACAGTGTGACGCAAAGGAAAAGACATCCCTATAATCCTCGTGTCAATCCTACCCCACATATGTTCACAATAGGGACCCTTGACCTGCTGATAAGAGGGGAGGGCAATCACGCAGCTGAGTGTTCCGTCAACTGTTTAGGATGTGTGCGCCTGATCATAGCCCAGGGGGTGGGGTGGCTAGGATCAATAGTGGGTCCTTTGAAGAGGAGTGACTTCATACAATAAGGGCCGTAAAGGGTATCTCCTGGCTCAGGCGATGGCCTCGGACACGTGTGGTCAGCCGGACTCGGGGGAAGGGGTCATCAAAGGAGTGGTATTCATGCTGCATGGACAATTGAGCGCGGAGGGAAGGCTTGTCAACAGAGGGGCATTCATGGAAGGAAAGGAGGTGTTGGTCAGGCGTGGCCGTGGCTTCCAAGGACAGGGTCTTTGCAGAAGAAGGTTTACGGCTTGCCCATGTGAGGAGAAGGGAGGGAGAGCCAGGGTGGACACGGGGACAGAGTCACATAGAGAGAGAGATCTTATGACCAGTCCAAGAGAGAGCGGGGGGGGGGTTTTTGTGCGGGTCAAGCAGGAGAGTTGCCTTTCGCAGCAGGGTCGCACAGAGGGAGAGGGTTTCATGGTCTATGCATGAGATACGCGCAGGAGGGAAGCCGGGGATTCCAATGGGTAAAGGGCCATGGTGCCTAGAATGGCGGTACATATGCATAGGGGTATGGGCTCTCACTGGCAGAGTGATGCGGTCAATAGTTTACGGTATTCATGGTGCCCACAGGGAGAGGAGTGGGAGAAGAAGAGGAATGAATGCTGTTTATGTACATCTATTTCTTCAACTTCCACAGTCGCCCCTTTTTACATAACAGCAGTCATTTTTGCAATTGATGGGTTTACAGGCAGACAGGCATCGCTGATGAATTAGCATTTTGTCAATACTAACATTTGGCGTATAATCATAGATAGTCGAGGTAATGGGCAGAATGCAGCACATAGGAAATTGCATTTTCGTTGTGTTCCTGACAATTAAACGCACTACATAGCATAAATCTTTCTAACTTAAAAATGTGACCAATGAACAGTTTTGACCAGGTAGTTGAGAGCGGAATTCAGTTCAATACACAAGATTTCTTCGTCACAGTGTCTTTTTATCATTGAGCCATCACTGGTAGGCTCTAGTCCGAGTACTTTCGTTGGCGCTGTTGAGCACCGGCGGTGGAGCTATAGGTCCAGCTCGGTTCTATCCTTACGCGTTGCAGGGTGCGGTCAGTCCTCTGCTGTTAGACCACAGTCCTGTTCCCTAAACAATCCGTTTGGCGGCGCCTTATGCTCGGCACCTATATTTCTGTGGCAACACCCTATTCCCATATGAAGGCAGTTCTTTCCTTTGGCAAAAAGTCACGTGGAAAAGAGGGTGAGCATGGTTCAAATAGTCGGTAGGGGAGAGGGCGGAGCTGGGTCAGAGTTCCTGGGACACACAAAAGGGACCAAGGGAGCAAAGGATAACAAGCAGGCAGGTCCATCAATCGGGCCCAAAGAAGGGGGACGGAGACTCCAGGCACACGTGGGTTAGCAGACGGAGGGCTTCAAGGCGGCCCATCATTTTTCATTTTCCCCGTTGAAATTGCGGTCTCGTCCCGTATCCTGTTGCTCTGCGGCTCCACCTTTGGTCGAGGTCACACGTGTCCCAAGATCCGCAGTCAGGCTGTTCATCACATCTGACCCATCTCCTTCGGTGATCGTGAATCTTTGAATAGGTACAAGACAAGGTTTTAGAGAAATGGCAGAAGAAGATATCTACGCATGTGAATTCCTCCCTCAATTCTACGCATTTGGGAGATACGCTCATTGGTCACAGTCAGAGGCCCATTGCCAAGCAGTGCATGTGTCAGCATTCCTACTGAGTTCATGGCAGGTTTATTCATCGTCCTATTTATAACTCGAGTGAGGATAAATGATATTCCCATCAACTGTGCATTTCATCATATTCAACATTACAGAGCATTTCACTTCAGGACTGGCTAACCTTTTCAAACAGGGCGGGGGTGCCATCATCGAGAGTCAGGCAAAACAATTGTTTTCTCGAGGGACAACAGTTACTCATGGTCATCATTTTTATATCCAGGACAGCAACTGGGGTCTATGAAAATGGGGCGGGGATGCTTCGGGCGCTCGCGCTTGGGTGCAAAAGGGGGTGGGGCAATCTGGGCATTGGGGGTCAATCTAGACGTTGGCGTTCGTCTCTGAAGAACAGACATAAGGTGCCATGGACATACAGTTCCCCTATAAATGGCCAGATTTGGGGGACTTTAGTCGTCTTACCTGTCCTTTCCTTCTCAGCCAATTCAAGTTCATTCATTTTGCAGAAAGGAGAGGCAGTAATATGGCGAGATACAATCATTTTAGTTTCGGTCAATTTCGCTGAACACCTTCGCGTTCAATATGTATCAAATCAGACTGGTGCCGGTGGGGCACAATTTTACCAAAAAGAGGGAGAGAAAATAGGGAGACTCTCATAGAGAGTGAGAGTCGTCCGCAATCTAAACGAGCCATTCGGTACACGTATGACATGTAGAGAGAGAGAGAGAGAGAGAGAGAGAGAGAGAAAGAGAGAGAGAGAGAGACGTGTACGGAAATAGGTCATTTAGTGCGCTCACAACACAGAACAGCAAAGGTCAGGTAACACGCAAATACAGACAGAGGGAAGACATAAATCCGTACATTACACACACACAAACTCAGACAGGGAAGACGGCACATGTATTACACATATATAAGACATTCACGACAAGACAGGAAACAATTGTTAGCCAACAAGATCTGTTTTATATGTCCTACGTATCTTTACTATCCTATTTATCTACGTGCTTAGCTCTTTCTACCCTTCCCTCCCTTTTCCTCTCGCTTGTCATGTCTGCGAGCGTTCCCAATTGCCAATACTCACACTTCGGTTGGTCAATCAGAAATTAACCTGGTCGTGCTAGTTACCCATGGTTGGATCTTAAACCATTTTCAGTTCCTTCCTTTGGTGGGAAGTTCTCCAGGCTGAGGCAACGGCAAGTATTGATCGGGAGAACAGTCGGGCAGCTTGGCTATATCTATAAGAGTATGAGAAAGGGGGGCAGTGCATTTTGAACATCAGCAACATTTCTAACTTCCCAGACGGGTGGTGCCGTGGCAACCCTTACCCGTATATTTTTCTTTGTCCTTTCCCTACCTAGTCAAACGTCCAGTTACATTATTTAACACGTCATTTCTAGTCAATTTTTCGTCATTCAGTACCTGTCCAGTTTCTATGTCAGTCCATCCTCTCAGTCGCTATGTTCTAAGGAGGAACAGTCATGTTTAAGTCTACGTCTTTTTCATCATATCGTTATGAGGACTACACACTTATTCCCTCTTTCCCTTTTCGTCGGTGGTTCGACCATCGCCCTTCCACACTTCAGCCGCCGTTCTGACGTGACCTGCAGAAGGGAGGAAAAGAAGGGGTGGGGGGGCAGCATTCAAAGTACATCAGCATGCAGTAGTCCGAAAATGTTTTTACTTACCACTTACTCGACCTATCTCCGCGCACCGCATTTCTTTACCATCTCGGCGTTTAAGCCCAGAGGGACCAGTAATGTCAGATAGATAATCATTGACGATCTGCGTATCTACATGAGTTACTTGGTCGCAACCCTCTTCGTCGGGTGCAAAGGTGACGGTCAGGTGGCATTTCCGTGGTGTCGTTTTAAGGGTGTCCAAAACACTTTTCTGGCTGCCTGTGACACACAATGTAGCTGCTAAATATCTGATCCCTTTTGATCTACATCTTTCATCATACTTATTCTTCGCTCACAGTAGTAAGACATCCAAAACTCATTAATGCAACTGCTACAACCATGCTTTCTTTTTCTAAATACTTTTAATAAAAAGTGTTGAGGTACAAATACAGGCCTACAACTCAGTGGGCCGGCTACAAAGCAGATTGAAACTGTACATAAGAAGAACGAAATTGGTGGTAGTTCATTGCATAAAGTGCAGCAGTGCAGTAAAATCGTATTAAACTTCCCTACAGAGCAAGCATGATGCATGTCAGTAATTCATCTTTAATAAATTCATAAATTTATTATCCAAGTTCATTCGTTACCTAAATTACACCAATTCATTTTCCAAATCATAATCAGTACCCACCCTAAGTCAGTTCATTGTCCAAGCACATACTCAATATCCTTCATATCTACTTTCATTATCCAAAAACTGCATATATATATCTCGGGACAAAAAGCTGCGCAATCAGGGTGCAACAAAGTTTATTCAAAAAGTCTCATTTTGTGTCGGCGCCATTTTGGGTGGGGTCAGGCGAGTTCCAGCACAGTCAGAATGTCTCCAATGATTCGTGGTTGGACCGGAGCCTTCCGTTGGAAGTTCAAAAAGTTTTGAATCATGTGGTTAACAGTTCTAACAATATGGACCATTAGTCAAAGAGTGGGGAGGGCGGCAACAATTTTCCTACCGGGTCATTCTGGTGTTCCACCGGAACTGAACAAGTCTATGCCGTGGCTGCTTTTTAGCCATTTCCAATCCGAGGCTGGCGCCGGCAGGAGTTGCACCGACGTCGTGGTTCCCAGTGAAGGGGGCGGGGGCGCCCATGCGGAGGGATCGGGGTGCCCCCCGGCTCTTATAGAATCTTCAAGGTTGAGGAGAAGAACAGACATAGGGCGTGTGCCCGTCCTGGGCAGAAGACTGCTTTTTGATGTTGAACCTCTTTAAGTAAGAGCATTGGGGTGTCGCTGGAAGCCTCCACCTGGAGGGAGGTGGGGGAGGCTCGTTCGCGCCGCCTCCCCCTTCCAGCGACCCCGCGCCGTTCCTCGGCTCCGTCGCTTCGACATTGGCCGTGCTGGCTATTGAAGATGGGGGGGGGGTGGTCGGCGGCTGAGGCAAGACAGCCCCCCCCTTTTTCTCCTGACATGTGGCGGGACTACCTACAATCGTCCAGGCGTCGACATGTGGCGGGACTACCTGCAACTGTCAGGCGTTGGGTGTAGTTGCGGCCATTATAGCACAAAGAAATGCCGCCATTCTTGCCTTGGCTTCGCCCATCAACGAAAGCCGGATCGGGTGAGAGAGAGGGGTGGTCGGTGGCCGAGGCAAGACAGCCCCCTCTCTCCCCGCGGCCTGCAGGGCGGCAGAAGAGAAGAGATGGAGAGGTCCTGGCCATTCTCTGGACCGCCTGCCCAACATCATCTCCTTCTGACCGTGGCCAGGCGAGCCCCTCGTGCCCCGAGGCCTCGCCTTCCGGATGGGCGTAACCGCGGACCTGTTGCACTTCGGGAGCTTCCGGAATGGGGGTAGGTACCTATTGAGTTGTTTCTATTTCATGTGACCGTTATTTGGGCGTGGCGGGCAATGAGGCAGACATGTTGGGAGCAGGAATAGGCAGTAGAGCCTAGCTACCTCGTGGCTATCTTTGCTGCCAAACTTTTCGCCATTTTATATTTCTTATTACGAACTATTTCTAATGTTTCTTATTTTTAGTGAAGTAAAAAGCTCATCCGGGGGTTACTGACTTAGCCTGATTTCTTTTTATTTTTCTTTCTCTTCCTTAGCGTGTTTCGAGCTAAAGTTTTCTGTTAGTAGGGAACGGTGATCACTTCATATTTTTATGTGTCCTTTTCACTAGGGGGTACTTCTGGACGGACCAGACGAGTTCCCTCCAATAAATGGTCCGGGGTGGAACGAGATTATCGATCAAAAGGGGAACATATATTCCTTCATTAGGGTATCATCCTGGACAGACCGAGCGATGTACTTCCATTTACTAGGGTAGCCTCCTGGACGGACCAGATGGTCTACTTCCACTAAATGGCCCATGAGCGGGGAGCATATGTCCTCCATAAGGGTAGTCTCCTGGGCGGACCATGCGAGCTACCCCCCAAATAACCAAACAGTGGGGAGTGGGTAGGACTGACGAATTCACAAAGAGGCATAACCTACCCTTTTCTACTTGCAAAGACTAGATAGAATATTTCTACTCCACGTTGTTTGCAGGCAGAAAATACCTCAAACGAAACAATTCCTGGAACAACAATGTCCAGGCAACCAACCAATCAGTGGGGAGAAAAACAGGCATGACGGATTACAACGGGGACAAACGTCTGCATTACCTGCCCTTCGCTATCCAGAAAGGAAGACAGAATATTTCTACTCGTCTCAGTTTGTAGACAGGGAAGATCTCAAAGAGCAACAATCGATTATTAATCGATTTCAAACAATCCAGTGGGGAGAAAAGTAGGCATGACGGATTACAACGGGGACAAAAGTCTGCATTACCTACCCTTCTCTATCTGCAAAGAGGGACGACGTTCCTATTCGCCGCTGTTTGCAAACAGAGAATGTCTCGTTCTCAAAAGAGAACCAATATGTCAAGTAGCATTCAAAGCTAAATGAACCAATACCAACAATATCAGTATACAAATACCGATTTCAATACAAACAATCAATCAATCAGGTGGATAGAACCACCCTACCAATCAGGCGTAAAAACACCCTACTTAATCTTACCCGGACCGGACCATACGGACAGTTCTTCATCTCCCTCCTCCAGCGCCCGATCGTTCTCTTACTCCATGTAGCATTCCTGTGGGATTCCAGTCAGGACAATAGGTCACTCAAGAGAGGTCCGTTCAGAATTGGTGAAGTTCTTTCGATCGGCAGCCGGGCGAGGGCCCTCTCAAGGCAGGCATACCCCGATCATTTAGATGTTCACTTCTTCGTCTGGATCTCTCTTACCGAACCTTATGTCACTGATGGACCCCGCGTTGGGACGCCAATTGTGGAAGATGAGCCCAGATTACTACCGATGCCCAGGCCGCTGGCGCAAACCACCTCTTAGTTCCCATGTTGAATAGTTACCAAATAAAGAGACGGGCGCTGGAAGCAGGAATCAAGAACAGAGTTTAATTCTCATGAGGAGAGCCAGTCATTTCGGACACGAAACACAGTGTCTTTCGGGAGGTGCTCTAACAAGTGAGCTGAGACTCTTCCTTTTATACCTTACAAAACACTTGATAGTACAATCAGGACAGTGTGACGCAAAGGAAAAGACATCCCTATAATCCTCGTGTCAATCCTACCCCACATATGTTCACAATAGGGACCCTTGACCTGCTGATAAGAGGGGAGGGCAATCACGCAGCTGAGTGTTCCGTCAACTGTTTAGGATGTGTGCGCCTGATCATAGCCCAGGGGGTGGGGTGGCTAGGATCAATAGTGGGTCCTTTGAAGAGGAGTGACTTCATACAATAAGGGCCGTAAAGGGTATCTCCTGGCTCAGGCGATGGCCTCGGACACGTGTGGTCAGCCGGACTCGGGGGAAGGGGTCATCAAAGGAGTGGTATTCATGCTGCATGGACAATTGAGCGCGGAGGGAAGGCTTGTCAACAGAGGGGCATTCATGGAAGGAAAGGAGGTGTTGGTCAGGCGTGGCCGTGGCTTCCAAGGACAGGGTCTTTGCAGAAGAAGGTTTACGGCTTGCCCATGTGAGGAGAAGGGAGGGAGAGCCAGGGTGGACACGGGGACAGAGTCACATAGAGAGAGAGATCTTATGACCAGTCCAAGAGAGAGCGGGGGGGGGTTTTTGTGCGGGTCAAGCAGGAGAGTTGCCTTTCGCAGCAGGGTCGCACAGAGGGAGAGGGTTTCATGGTCTATGCATGAGATACGCGCAGGAGGGAAGCCGGGGATTCCAATGGGTAAAGGGCCATGGTGCCTAGAATGGCGGTACATATGCATAGGGGTATGGGCTCTCACTGGCAGAGTGATGCGGTCAATAGTTTACGGTATTCATGGTGCCCACAGGGAGAGGAGTGGGAGAAGAAGAGGAATGAATGCTGTTTATGTACATCTATTTCTTCAACTTCCACAGTCACTGCAGCTAAACTTGCACATGCGGAAATGCTCCGAGACCTGCGCAAATACAACTTCCGTCTGTATGCCACACGCACTCACAGAGAGGGTAACAGAGCGGGGGCTCTCCTGGCATGGATAGCCAAACAATACGTGATTACACAGCCTATCACTGAACTGAGAGATGAGGCCGGCGAACTCCGTACCTCACAAATCGACATCCTGCATGTGTTTAGCAATTATTACACGGCAATATACCAAACTCCTGAGCAGACCCCGCCCCATGCGTTGGCGCACTTCCTGGGAACCCACACACTCCCCACTATCTCAGAGGCGGACAAAAAAGATCCGACAGTAAAATTACTATCCCGGATATTAAGCATGCTATCAGATCCCTTGCACGGAAGAAGACACCCGGGATGGATGGATTCCCGTTAGAATACTATAGCACATTCGGGGCCCAAATAGTGCCCCACTTAGCGACCATGTACGAGGAAGCCCTGTCCACAGGTACTCTACCTGCGTCCTTCCGTGAATCCATAATAGTGACCTTCCTCAAACTCCACAGGGACCCCACGTGCCCCTCCTCATACAGACCCATAACACTCCTTAACACGGACTGTAAAATACTTGGGAAGATCCTAGCGGATCGTTATAGCCAAATCCTGCCGCCTCTAATTCACCGCTATCAATGCGGCTTCGTACCCGGGCGCAATACTTCCCACAATTTGAGACGATTTTTTCATATCCAAGACAATGTGAGGGACAGGTTCCCTCAAGCGGCATGCCTGATCTTCGATCTGGAGAAGGCGTTCGACACCTTATTATGGCCACACCTGTTCGCGGTTCTCCAGGCCCTGAATATAGGCCCAACTTTACTGGCATACACGCAGCTCCTATATAGAGGCCTTACCTCTAGAGTGCGTATCGGTAAACTAATCTCCGCTCCATTCCCGATAGAGAGAGGAACCAGACAAGGGTGCCCTCTTTCCCCCCTCCTTTTCGCGTTAGCAGTTGAGCCACTGGCCATGCGGCTGCGGCATGAGGGCGACACCTGGGGGATCCCGATAGCGGGTACGACCCACTGTATATCCTTATACGCAGATGATCTGCTCCTTTAGGTCCGCGATGTGACAAGCGATCTCACACCGATATGGGCTACCCTGCAAGACTTTGGAGCCCTCTCGGGCCTCAGTGTCAATTGGGACAAGTCAACCGTCTACCCCCTTGGACCTCATTTGGCACCGCACGAGGTGTCACTGGGCACTCAAATGTTACACTGAAACAGAGATGCCCCCAGATACTTGGGAGTGCGACTCTACCATTCCCCGACGGATCTCTACGATGGCAACCACCGTAAGGCACTAGCGGGCCTGCGATCGGCGGTCAATTTTTGGAGGACTCTGCCTCAGACGCCCATCGGTCGAGTGGCCATAGCCAAAATGATAATGGTACCCAGACTACTATACCACTTTGCCAAAATACCGGTGATACCGCATCGGTCATTCTTCCGGGAACTAGACTCTCTCCTCACGACACTGATATGGGGTAATGGCTGGCGCAGAGTGGCACTACGCACGCTCTATTTACCAATCACACAGGGGGGCCTGGGCTCCCCTTCATTTGAATCATACTTTCTAGCCGCACAACTCCAGTGGTTATCCCACTGGACGGCAGAACGCCACGGTGAGGAGACAACGATGACGGCCGGCAAGATACCTCTACCGAATATCAGGTGGATGCTTCTACCTGGGACTAAACCGTCCCGCACCCACCCGCTCCAGGTATCCGTTGCGCGAAAATGTATGATGCGCATTCATCGCATGTCCAAAGACCGACCACTCTATTCCCCACTGTTACCTCTTGTGGGACTCCCTCGAGGAGCCTTACACTATACCACTAGGACCATACAGACGTGGATGGACCATGATGTAACAGAGGTGGAGGCACTGTTCCAGGAAGGTCAACTACCTACTTTCGAACAACTGGAGGAATGGTATGACCTCCCTCGAGGACAATTCCTCATGCTCAGACAGCTAGTGGACAGCGTACGGCCGTTCTTGAATCTCCAGAGCAGCGAACGGCCCACACCCGGTGCTCCACACGATCCTCCGCATGAGAGCCGGTAGGCACCTCATTACCTGGCACTAAAAGGCCATCAGGGAACTGAATAATGTCCCCCTAGACGCCCTACGTCAGACCTAGGAAGACGACGTCGGTAGGGTGTTCCATTAAACGGAGTGGGTGTGCACCTTGGAATACACGAAGAAGGTATCAAGGAATGCACGGTTTAAGAACATACAATTTAACGTGCTGCACCGAGCCTATCTCACGCCAGACAGGCTTAACTGGTACTACCCGGACACGCCATTTAACTGTCCGCGCTGTCAACTACCAGATGCGACTTTTCAACATATGTTTTGGGACTATCCCTCCCTCCACCACTACTGGTCCACGATACATCGCACGCTCCAAGCACTGGTTAGTCTACCGCACATTGACTCCTGGGAGGTCTGCGCACTGGGACTCTACAAGCACAAGAAAACCGAGAAAGTGCAGTGACGCTTCACATCCCTCGCCCTCCTATTGGCCAAACGAGCCATCGCAATGCACTGGAGAGCGCCCTCTGGCCCCCCAGTGGCGGCCTGGATTGGGGTAGTGAACAAATGGGGGGCTGCAGAGGCAGAGATTATATGCGCGGAGGAGGTGCAGGGAACGAGCAAACACCCCATCTTCCTGGAATGGGCACAACTGCTCATACAATTTAAGCAGGAAACAACCCCGGATGACACGTCGGAGCCGTCCCCCCCGTCCCACACGCACTTCCCCGCGACGCCCTGATTCCCCCTGACCTCGAGCTGCATCCCCCCGTGCCCTCGACACACAGCGTCCATAATTTCCTGCTAGCTCGCCACGCGTTATCCTACCGCTCACACATCTAGGAAAAGTTAACCCCCATAGTTCTACGTTTAGTGCTTAGCCGGTACCTTGTTACCGACACGCACGTGTTTTTCTTTTGTTACTTCTCTTGTGCACCCGCATTTAGCACAACCGTGAGGGTTTGCATGCACGCACACGCGGTCATCACTCCCACTCACCCCCAGCCCGCACACGATACCAGAAAGACTCGGATGAGCTCCTAGCACAACACCTTTAGTCCCCGGAGCGGTACTCCCACAAGCCAAAAAGTGCACCTTGCTACATCCATTCACGTCATGGGTTGGGTGGGCGTATCTGCTCTACTGTTCCTCTCTCATGGTGAATTTTATGTAACCCTGTAGGTTATAAAAATGTTAGCTCATGATCGACTGATGTATTCACCCACCCTCCTTGAGGGGCGTATGTTTGTAATACCTTAGTAAAAATATTCAAAAAAAAAAAAAAATCTTAACCACTAGGCACAATGTTTTCTTTCCCCCGTGTATAGCAACACTGAATAGTTGGAAGACACTTTATCTACCTTTGATCTGCGTGCGGAAGAGGAGCTGCCCGTTGGATCCTTCACTGTTATTTCCTCCCTTGGGTCCCGCTGCGCGGGCTGAGGAGGGTGTTGTTTGTTCTTGGAGCTGAGCGATGGGGGCAAGGACTGAACTACTGCAGGGCTGCGAGCTACGCAGCAGGGACTCCGTATCCCAGGAGTCCCTGCACTGACCATCAACACACCTGGTCCGCTTTCCCTGCAGCCACGCCCCCCGCCCACGAGCACTGAAAACCAGCAGAGTTCCTAGCTTTTGTGGGACACTTTATCTATCTTTGATCTGCGTGCGGAGGAGGAGCTGCCCGTTGGATCCTTCACTGTTATTTCCTCCCTTGGGTCCGCAGACTGCTTGCCGGACCCGCTTTGCGGGTCCCGCTGCACGGGCCAAGGAGGGTGTTGTTTGTTCTTGGAGCTGAGCGATTGGGGCAAGGACTGAACTACTGCAGGGCTGCGAGCTGCGCAGCAGGGACTCCGTATCCCAGGAGTCCCTGCACTGACCATCAACACACCTGGTCCGCTCTCCCTGCAGCCACGCCCCCTGCCCTCTATCCGCCCCTTATAATAGGATCAGCATACCGCTGCGCGGGAGCGTCCCGGGAGAAGCCCGGGACAAGGGCGGGCCCGTTTGTGACCGGGCTTGACCGGACCGGGCCTCCCCTCTTGCATCTGTCGTCACCCATTCCAACACTAGTGAGGGGAGATGTCCTGTCGCGAAACAAGGAGCAAGTCCTCTCTAGCCGGAGGCGCTATAGCTGGAGGTATGGAATTTTTTTTGATTAGAGCCAATACCCTAATTGACACTGAAATAAATGTCCTTGAAAAACGCTTATCAAAGCAACTATCGGCTATAAAGAGATCATCCCTTGGAACATTAGCTAACGCCAAAACCCCGAGCGGCCCACTAAGTCTATTATTAATGATGCGGTTGGCCAAGCTACAACACCCAAGGAGGATAATCCGGGGGCTCTTGATTTGGACATTCTGGTTAATGAATTTCTCCCTGAAATTAATATAGTTCTTGACAACAATGTGTCCATCTCTTCTGAACCCGAAGACACTTGTAATAACATGTCTAATGGGGTTAAAGAAGGGGCCGCAACTAAACGCAAGAGGTCCTATAACAAGAAATCGGGTGGAAAGTCTAAATCAGCCAAGCATAAACACGATCTCATCAAGCCCACACTAAGTCAAACCCAACCCCTGCCTAGTAAGGAGTTAACATTAGAAAACCTGGGAGCCCTATTTAAATAATTTCTATTCCCTTTAGAGTCCAAAATGGAACGGATAGAACACCGACTTACTAACATCGAGAAAACTACAGCTGCCATCCCGGCTAAATCCTCCAAGCCTAACACTCTGTGTAACCCACAAATTACTCCCACCATCCCCGTTCCCCCTTTAACGAAAGACGCCCCAAGCCCGCCCAGTCCCCCTACAGGCCCTCTAGCCCCAACCCATCATAACAATAATAAATCCCCCCCTTGCTACCCTCAGGGCCAGTTCAAACTTTGGCTAATGCTAACGGGGTAACGGCTGACGGCCAAATAGATTCCTCAGCCCCAGAACTCAGAGCCCCTAGACCATGCCTGCCAGACCTGCCGCCAGAAGCTAAGCGCTTCATGGTAGTTTTGGCTGGAGCCCCCGCTGGAAGCCGGGGAAGCCGAGAACATTAAATCCCTCAAAAGTAAAGTCGTTAGATGGCTGAACTGGAACAGACCCCTCCCGGCCCATCTTCACAACGAAATTATCATGGTTAGAAGGGTGCCCTGGTTGGGTAAAACCATAAAGTCTATAAATGGGGACTGTATAACGGTCAGTTTTAGAGACCCTAGAACGGTCTCACATATTTGTGCGGGTTTTAATAGATCTTTCGACTCCACCATTCAGACGCTACCAGTGTCTTTTTTCTTTCCTCCCAACCATTTGTACCATGACCGAGGTAGAGACGACTGGACCAGGGTTGAGCGGAGGGGTAGATATAGAAGATTTGATGCAAGACCGGTTATGATGCCCCCGGACACCCCCTTTTATGATTATAACCGGTTCAGCTGTCTAGATGGTTAGATGGAGTCGACTGACTACCACTGTCTCGTGTTTCAAGCCCCCCCCCCCCCCCCCCCCTCCTGGCACTGGAAATAGTATACGAGAGGCTAAGGGTATTAGTATACCAATGGACTCAACCCCTATAATGCCCCCACCCCTACCCATTTTGTACCCCGGGACATAGACCCTTATGCCACTTACCACCCACCAGCGTCTACGGTCACCCTTGATGAAATCTCACCGACCACTGTGTCCATTAGTGCCCCTGAGATTATTGTTCCTACAACGTGTATCTCTGGCTTCAAACTCGCTAGCTGGAACATCGCTGGTTGGAGTCGGCAAGCGTTGCCCCTGGGTTGGATGAATCCCTTTTCCATTTTGACGTCTTATGCTTACAGGAGACATGGGTAACAACAGATATCTTCTTTGATCGTTTTGTGTCCTATAATAACCCTGCACAAAGGTCTAACATGGGTAGGGCCAAAGGTGGGCTTGTAATTTTACTCTCTGTGAATTTCCCTGTACGTGTGATATCGCATTTGATTGTGGGCCTCCACTCACAAATTCTAAGATTGCAATACAAAAGGGGTCATGAAACTCTGTTGACCAACCTTGATCTTATCATAGGGAAATATACCAAAGCGAAACAGGGTTCATTATTCCTCTGTTTTGCTGACCTCTCAAGTGCCTTTGATCTGGTGGACCATACTCTTTTATGGTCCACTCTACTTGAAATGGGAGCCCCTGCAGCAATAATTTATTTCCTGGCCAGACTATATAACAAGCTTTCAGCCCAGATTCGCTTTGGCCAGGCAGGGGAATGCACCAAGAAAATCAGGGTTAAATCCGGTATAAGGCAAGGATGTGTGCTGGCCCCGTTACTTTTCTCCCTTTTTATAAATTCTATGGAGTCCGAACTAAAGAGGGTTCAAGCTGATTCCCCGCAGATAGACGGCCACCCAGTCCCGGTCCTGCTATATGCAGATGATACGGTCCTTCTCTCGAGAACCCCAAATGGTCTCCAAAATCTTATGAACTACTTTTATGATTTTATCCAGGGGAGAAAATTAAAAATTAATAACTCTAAGACCTTTATCATGGCCTGTGGGAAAAAAATGAAACATCTTAAACCATTCCAGTTTAAGGAACACAGAATAGAGGTTGTGGATAAATTCTGTTATCTTGGCATAACTTTTAACAGTAGTGGGTCATGGGCATCCGAGATTTTAAATGTGAAGGCCAAGATGGGTAAAAGCTCCTCGGGAGTATTTCGTTTTGCTTCAAAATTGGGCAGTCGCCGCATCCCAGATATGTTTAACATCTACAGGCATAGATGCGCATCCATTGCCCTAAATGGCTCAGGAGTATGGGGATACTGTAACCATGGGGATCTGCAAGTAACAGAGAATCAGTTCCTCAAAAGACTTCTGTGCCTTCCCTCTTCGGCATCCACCGAACTGACCCATAAAGAGGCTGGGCTGGATCATTTGACAGATTTAACGGGCTTGAGACCTCTTATGATTTGGAGGTCAATCTGAGCAAAGGACGAAACAGGATTTACCAGGCGAATTATCCTAGATTGACTTCGGTTGGACAATGTTCGCAAGATCCCCTGGTTAAAATACGTTTTAACGTCCTATAAAGAAATCTTCAATCTGGACATTTTTGATGATCCTTTAAGTGCTGTTAATTTACCCAAACAGGAGGTTAAAAATGCTTTCTTGGGGACTAAATCCAATATGCGTAGAGTCCAATGTAGTCACTTTACAACTCATGTTTTTTACCATTCCAACAAAGAGGTTGGTCAGGGCATGCCTATGTATTTAAAAGCAATTACCAAACAATCACATCAGTTTGTTCTCACTAGGCTGAGATTAGGCATTGTCCATAATTTGGTGGCATTCCCACGAATGAAAATATATAGTTCAAGCCATTGCCCGTGTGATGGCACCACCAAACAAAGCACACTGCACTTTATGCTAATCTGCCCATTGTACTTGCACATCCGTCTATGTTATCTTAAACCTGTTTTTACGAAATACTCTGTGTCTACTACTGCCCATGCCATGAAATTACTATTTGCACTTGACACTTTGGATATCTGTTTTTTTACCGCTACCTTTATTCTAAAAGCTGTGTCCCATAGGAAAAGTCTGTTTTTTTAAGTCTGATTTATCTGTAAAAATTTAATTGTGTGGTCGAATACTTGTCCTCAATTGAGCTGCTCCATTTATTGTGACCTATACTTTTTTTGTGTATTTTATCATGTAATCTTTTAACACTGTATGCTTTTATGATTGTTAATCAATAATCGAATAAAGCTTATGAATTGAATGCAAAAGATTGTCCACTTGCTGCTTTTGATCCATGAACTGTGTCCGGTGTTGTATCACATTCACTAATTGTTTGTTTGTTACAAAAGTTTTGGCACAAAGTTGATTTTAGTGTTCTTTCACTTTTTGTTAAATAGTTTATTTTAATGTGCACTAAAGGATGCGTATCCATGCTTGTCTGACTTATGCTATAAAGTGGATCAAATTTGTTTATACAAAAAGAACGACTTTGCAAATAAATGCATAAGGTCCATATTAATTAAGCTTATGGGCTCAAGTCTGTTTAATTGCTTTATCAGTGCACAAATTCAACGGTTAGGACAAACTCTTCTTCTAGTCTAATATTAAGGCCCTGTCCTTTGTTAGGGCCAAACCTCTTCCTGCTATATCCTTGAAAACAATCATGGCAGATATGACAGGAGGAAGGATTGATTATGACAGCAGCATTTACCTGGGATTCCTGGACTGTGATGTAAAGAGACTCCATATACTGCAGAATGCAGCCACCAATCTGGTGTTTGAAATCCCTCGCAGAGCACAAACTTTTCCACTGTTGAAAATGCTTCATTGGCTACAGATAGTACAAAGCATTCAATTTAAGGTTTGCTGTCTTGTTTTCGAAGCTATTCATGGTTTGGCCCTGAATTTGTTTTTAATAAACACATAGTAAGATATGCTCCAGGCAGATTGCTGGACTCATCCAAGGCCAATTTACTAACTGTCTCTAGATTTCGAAAAGGAAGTATTTAGAGTGCAGTTTCTCAATCTTTTTGCCTAGATTTGGAACTCCCTTCCAGCAGCTACAGTTCAATAACATCACTAGAACCGTTTAGACAGTCATTTAAAACACTGGGGTTTGAGGTAGCATTTGCCTTTGTCACATAGGTACAGCAATTTCGAATATGTCTCTTTACACTGCAAGCAAATACCACGCTGTCGGTTACAACACGGATGTTACATCGTCCGCGTTGTTACCATGCATGGCATTACATTGTAATTCATTTCTACGACTTGCACTAGTTGGCGCGTTGGACTTAGGAATAGTATAAATTACTATTCCTACTCCAGTTAGTGCAACAGCAGGGAATGTGTTGGATTCAAAACTCAACACATTTCCTGGTGTTGCGCGCCATCTAGCGCAAGTCGTTAAAACAACTTGCAATGTAATGCCATGCGTGGTAACAACGTGCACGATATATGTCCGCGTTGTAACCTGCCCGCATGGTATTACCCGCGTTGAAACCGCTGTTTCCCTAGATTTCACCTTAACTCTTCTTAAGTGGTAGCGCCATGACACCCTTGGCTGAATGTGTGCGTTATATAAGCCCTTCAGGAGAAGTGGGGCTCAATGGTTGGAGCGGCAGACCCTGATGCAGAGGTCTAGCCCGGAACCAGGGTTCAATTCCCCGCCTCGGCGGGTCTTGGACTCAAAATTCCACGGACCTGATAATTCTCGCCTCGATGCCTATTCCAATCATGGAGTCCCACTCTGCAACTCACCTGTATCCTCAACCCTCACCTTAAAAGTAAACAAAAGAAAGTTGTCCAAATTGGTACATGCTCGTGACAGTATGTTATGTTAATGCAATTTGTAGGGAAAACCAACAGGAGTATAGCCCGTAGACCAGATTGAGATCTGGGTGTACATATGCATAAAACAACAATATTTCAATTAGATTCACTAAAGCGGCAGATACATTTGCATGTACAAGACATTACAAAGAACCTGGACGATAAAGGAAGAGAGACTCAGAATTTAAACTTTTAGAAGTGCATATAGCATCATATATTTAAGGACATATTTTATACAAAACAGTAAAAAAGCAGCACTGGAGACATAACATGCGGTGGCAACCCAAGGGGGCTTTGTGCACTAGGTGATAGTGAAACAAAGAGTGACGGCGCGAGTGACATGTGGGTGAACACATCGAGGGACGCAAGGTGACACAGTGAAAAAACAGTATATACAAAAATGAGGGTTCGTCCTCAGTAAATGAGTAATTGATGTTTGATTGGGAACCAAAGAAGATGATGCGCCAAGAGTCTCGCTGTATTGAGGGTCGACGGCGTTTCGATCCTATCGATTTAGGATCTTCATCAGGACCGGGTTGCCGGATTGAGTGAGTGAAGAGGGTGGTGGCCTCACAGACGGAGCCCTGCAATTGATGTTAACGTGATATAGCAGGGTCGAGGGCGCTCGATCCTTTGAGTAGGTGCAATTGAAAAAGTTTGGTTTGGTGATGGCACAGGAACGGATCCCCGTTCTGGTTGAAAAGGCAACTGATGCTTGAGAAATATCGAGGGCACTCGATCCGTTGTGTGTGTCCACTCGAAGGTTCGTGTGTATTGGCAATGGCACAGAAACGGAGCCCCGTTCTGGCCTGTGAAGCTATTAGATGTGGTTTAAGGAAGTGCGGGATGGTCGAAGGATCCGCTGCCTGGGTCCCAGTCAGGATACTGTGAATTTGATGTAGGGCTGCCATCTGAATCCGGGGGCCGAAGGGCGGTGTGTGATCTTATGAGTAGATCATGATCTGCGACTGGCGCTGGAGTGCAGGGAAGATAGGGTAACATATAAAACAGCGCTGTCTCATTATCATCACAAAATTAAGAACGCTCGGTGCTTCTATATTCAAACCCAAATAGAAAAGTCAAAAAATTAGACCAAAGCCCTGTTTGATATTTTCTTAGAGATTTCACTTCCCCCTCCAGTATGCAAACAATTACCATCAGAATCCCAAGAACTCTGTGACTCTATTGCATACTTCTTCCATGATAAAATCGCAAAAATCTACGCAAACTTCCCAGTTGCGGATTTTAATAAGACCCAGTCAAACAATGAGTCGGAAAATCCCCCCACAATGAATAGAGCTATGCTTAATCAATTTAATCATGTCTCGCTGGCAGAGACAAGTAAACTACTATCAGCTGGTCCCCACAGGATATATGTCCACCTAAAACGATGGCCCTTATCTCCCCAATTTGTGCCCCAATGATCCAACATATCTTCAATGCGTCAATTGAGACTGGTCTCATCCAGAGTCCTTGGAAAGAAGCAATCGTGCGGCCGATTCTGAAGAAACCATCCGCAGACCCATTGGAGCTAAGCAACTATAGGCCGATATCTTTGCTACCTTTACTGGGGAAACTACTGGAAGCAAATATCAACACTCAACTTAGCCAATACCTGGAAGTAAACAACCTGCTTGACCCGTCCCAATCAGGTTTTCGACCGGGATTTAGCACAGAAACAGCCACGCTAGCAGTCACTGAATCACTAAGACGTACCCTCGATGACGGGGGCTCTTCAATCCTGATCCTCTTAGATCTCTCCGCGGCCTTTGATACGATATCTCATCAAAGGCTAGCGGAGAGACTAAGTGAGTGTGGTATAGGCGGCTCTGCCCTACAGTGACTGAGAAACTTCCTAAAGGACGGATGGCAAACTATCATGCTTGGCCCATTTGTTTCCAAAAAAAAGTTCCTACTGGATATGGGGGTACAACAGGGCTCATGTCTTAGCCCTACCCTATTTAATATCTATCTAACCCCACTGGCTAAGTTGATTCAATCCTTCGGCTTCGAGATTATCTCGTATGCCGACGATACGCAGCTACTATTCCCAATCAGTAAAAACATCACTGAAGAGAAACAACGTTTTATGGGTGGTATGCTGGCGATCACAAATTGGATGAGGTAGCAATGCTTACAACTTAACCCGGGGAAAACAGAGCTAATGCTCTTAGGGAAGTCCTCAGACCTGTGGTCTCCGGATTGGTGGCCCCTCCAACTGGGCTCAGCACCAACACCTTCTACCTCAGTAAAAAGCTTGGGAATCCAACTGGATGTCAAGCTGGACATGAAGGATAATGTGAAAAATATCGCAGGATCATGTTATTATAACTTGCGCCTACTGCACAGAATTATTCCCTATCTACCTCTGGGGCACCGCAGAACCGTAGTACAGGCAATAATAGACAGCAGGCTGAATTATGGCAACGCTCTGCTGGCACAGGTAGGAGTCACTGCTCTATCAAAGCTGCAAGTAATACAGAACACCGCGGCCAGAATGATCTTGAATTGCCCCCCTGGAACTCCCTCCATCCCCCTGCTCAAACAACTGCATTGGCTGCTGATTCAAAAACGCGCCATGTTCAAGATCTGCTGCCTGTCCTTTAAGGCTCTAAGAGGTGAGGGCCAAGCTTATCTTAGGGACAAACTTTTTAAGCACGTGAGTGAATGTAACCTAAGATCAAATGCTCTTGCCCTCCTGAACATTCACCGGATTCGGCTAACCCGCACAGGCGGTAGAGCATTCTCATTTGTGGCACCGAAATACTGGAACTCCCTCCCAGTGATGCTGCGAAAATCTACCACCTACCTGACTTTTAGGAAACAATTAAAAACTTGGCTCTTCTGAAAATGTTCTGACCACAGTATCCCCCCTCTGGTGAGCGCTGAGATGCCCCTGAGTGAGTCACACGCGATACAAGATTCATTAACATAACATAACATGGAGTGCAAAATGCAATTTGTAGAGCGCATGTATAGCCAAAAGGTATCTTGGCGCTATCTGCTTCTGAGCTGGATAAACCTACTTATTGAAAAGCCAGGTTTTTAACTGTTTCCTGAACGAGATAAGAGTGGGAAAGGCTCTGATATGAGGAGGTAGTTTATTCCACAGCTTGGTAGTACCCACCACAAAGTTTCTGCCTCCCCAGTTTGTTCTATAAATTCGAAGAGTGTTTCACAGATTCGTCCCTAGGGAACGCAAATATCTGCCATGTGTGTATATCTGCAAGGAGTGTGTAAAAACACCAGAGCCCATCTTGTGTATCGCCTTATAGGCTATACACATCGCTTTATTATTATTATATTTAAATTTTATTCGGCTTCTGATTGGCAGCCAATGCAATTTTCTTATAACCTTCGATACAGAATTTTATTTGGGAGTCCCAGAGAGAAGCCTTGCGGCTGCATTCTGTCCGGTTTGAAGCTTATTGATTAATTCCTGAACGTTGTTTAATAGGCTATTGCAATAGTCCAGTTTAGACATGACTATTGTCCTACGTGCTTCTGCCGAAATACATGGAAAACGTTTTTTTACTATTCTTAGTATGTAAAAGCAGGAAGAGACCAGAGACTTGACTTGGGGCTTATAGTTCAGCTTACCATTTAAAATGACACCCACATTTTTTGCCTTAGCCACTGGGATGGGCAGGGTTCCCAGTAGGCTCAGCCTGTGGAAAACTAAATGATTTATTATTTTTCCATTTGTTACGCCTTAATCTACTTTGCATTAGATTAGTATGTAGAATGCTATTTAACATTGTGTACATGATTCAAATATGTATAAAATATTTAATTCTCTCAACAGATCGCAAGCTCAGTTCGGCAAATAATTTTCTGAAGAAAAGCATTCAGATTGAGAAGGAAAAGAGCAAGCCATCCATTCACAAACTTCATCTTCGAAGACAGAAGATTGACAGGGACGGATATCGTCAGAAGTGCACTTTTGGACCACAGAAATCTACCTACAATGACAAGGTGATCATGTTACTTGGAGCAACAGGATCAGGAAAAACCACTTTAATCAATGGGATGACCAACTACATCTTAGGTGTTAAGTGGGAGGACGATTTCCGATTTAAACTAATTGATGAAGAGACCAATCGATCACAAGCAGAGAGCCAAACTTCGTCAATAACTTCGTATCACCTCATTCACCAAGAGGGTTTCCAAGTGCCAAACTCCCTCACTATTATAGACACACCAGGATTCGGCGATACTAAGGGCATCGACAGAGACAGGTTCCTAGTTGAACAGATTAGAGAGTTCTTTTCTACACCCGGTGGTGTTGATCATCTAGATGCAGTATGCTTTGTAGTCCAGTCCTCATTGGCTCGTCTCACTCCTTCACAGAGATATATATTTGATTCCATCCTCTCTATATTTGGGAAGGATGTGGCTGACAACATACTGGTACTGGTCACCTTTGCCGATGGTCAAAAACCTCCAGTACTAGAAGCAATTAGAGTAGCAGAGATGCCTTGTCCGAAGGACAATGGTACCCCTGTCCATTTCAAATTTAACAATTCTGCCCTATTTGCTTACAACGGATGTGATGAACTAATGGAGAGTGCTGAAGAGGATGAAAACTTTGATAAGATGTTTTGGAAGATGGGTGTGAACAGCCTCAAGAAGTTTTTTACTGAACTAAACAAGCTGGAAACCAAAAGCTTGCGGTTAACCAAGGAAGTTCTTGATGAGCGCAAGCAGCTTGAGGTCATCGTAGAAGGTCTGCAGCCCCAGATCAAAGGTGGTCTGACAAAGCAGGAGGAGATCAGGAACACAAAGGCCATCTTGGAGCAGAACAAGGATAAGATGAAAGCCAATGAGAACTTTGAGTATGAAGTGCCCAAAACTGTAGCAAAAAAAGAGGAAATATCTGGTTTCATAACTAATTGTCAGAGGTGTCACCAGACCTGTCACTATCCATGTGGGATTCCTGATGATGGTAAGAAGTATGACTGTTGGGCAATGGATAAAGATAAAACGTGCCGTATTTGTCCAGGACACTGTATCTGGAGTGTTCATTTCAATCAGAAATACAAATGGATTTATGAAGTTGAGATTGAAAGTGGAACTTACCAAGAGTTAAAAGACAACTACGAGGCTGCACGTGGCGAAGTGATGACGGCTGAAGGTATATTTCAGCAGCTGAATGAGGAGCTTGCTTGCGTTGAAGAGAAAGTTGTAGATCTCATTGATGAGTTGTCTCAGTGTCTCCGGAGACTAGAAGAAATTGCCCTGAAGCCAAACCCACTCTCAACGCCAGAGTATATTGACCTGCTGATCCTGTCGGAGAAAGAGGAAGCCAAACCAGGCTACATGGAGCGCATTCAGTCGCTGATGGCCATGAGGGAGCGGGCCATGCTGATTGCAAGCGTCTCTACAAGAAAGCAACTAATGCCAACAAAGCAGGCCCCACTCAGTTCTGCAAAAAATACCAAGAGGGGTTTCTTTCGGTATTTCGATGTTAGAAGTTGGTTTACATATAAATAAAGATTTCTTAGTTAAGATATTGACACATTTCTAATCCAAAGTAAATCTCCCCATTAATGCTTACTTTTAAGTTGAGTATAACAGCTGTGAAGTTAATAGTTTCATTTGAAGAAAGGCTACTCAGGTTGTGCGTTGAGCAGAGGACGGCCCGGGACCAGGGTTCGATTCCCGGCGCGGCAGGTTTCTGGACCAGGGTCAGCGGACTCGATAATTCTCTCGCCTCGGTGCCCACTCTGATCAGCGATCACACTCGGCAACTCTGGGCATTAGCTTGCCTCATCTTCACTAACGGCCCCACCAGACCGCCGGGGATGCCTGGTCTCACCCTGGAGATACCCATTAAGGGACCATCTCTCAGGGAAGCCAGGAAGGGTTTCGCAGCGGTCGAAGCGCCTTGGGACCCTACGGGTAAGTAGTGCGCTATATAAATGCCTATACATTTACATTTACATTTACATACATTCTTGCCTCTTGTGTCAGACATCCGAGACATCAACATGGGGTATTAACCACTTGGCTGCTAAGGCAATATTTTACTTTTCATTGATTTTCCATTGAAATCAATGGAAAGTCCATGACGAGTTACCCTTGTCATTAGCGGCGAAGAGGTTAAGGACCTTGCATGATACATTCATGAATCTGGAGTACTGAGAAAAGAAGTATGGGAGATAGGATCCAGGAAGAAAGGATGCAGGGTCGAACGATGAAAGGTTTATTGTAAAACAAAATTCAGATCTAAAAACCGTGCTGTTGACAGATATTCCCATTATTTCACTCCGACCGTAAAAGATTGTGTTTGGTGCATGAATCTCTCAATTGATTAACTTTATTTGTTTTGCTTCCTGTCTCTTGAGTCACATCTTTTCTCTGTTCTTATGCTTGAATATACCTGCAATTGTGATTTGTCTTCTGTATTGCCAGTAAAAATTCAAAAGTGCACTCGGATGTTATGTCAACATTTCCAATAATGGTTCACTTGAATTTTGTATTAGTGTATAGATGTTAATTTTTATTTCTTCAAGCAATAAAATGTCCTAATCAAGATATGAACGAGAAGAAAAATCAAGTGTCTATAGCAAGATTGTTATACGCCACATTCCATTACAGTTGAATTTAAGATTGTTTACAAAACATCTTCACCTATTATATTCTTAAACATCCTGTATAAAAATGTACCTTGAATTACATTTTCCTTCCCTTATTAATTTTGAATGCACCTTTGCAACCCTTCTACATGCCTTTTTTGTATATAAATTACTCTAAATCTCGTGCTTGTCTGTGTTAAGTGTTTTAAGCCAATATAATATTAATTCCAGCAAGCATTTGCTTCTCACATAGCCCTCTTTAATGGTCACACCTAAGTCATTAATGTACCTCAAAGAAACTGGAGTAGATGAATGGAATGGTTTCCCATAGCATGCAAGACTAGCTCCAATTAACCACTAACTTTGGGGTCTTTGCCGTAAAGCTCTTCAATGCCTCGTCAGGGGTAATAAGAGCTATATAAATCAAGTCAATTTATTAGAGGCTACCTATTAAACAGTTATGACTCACTGGAAATAATTTGAGTGAAACAGAAGGAGCATCACATGTAAGTACAACAGTGTCATGAGAAAGTGTAGAACGTTAAAAGCAATGAATTGTATAAAACATGAGAATAGAGGATGGGGAGAGGCTTATTTTAACCGAAGAGTAAGGGTATGGAGTGACAAGGGTTGTGAGGGAAGGAGGGAGTAGAGGATCATAAATATCACTTGCAGATGTAAACAAGCATTGACAAAGCCAGTAGGTCAGTTTTATACGGCAAAGTGCTTCTTTGTTGAGTGTTTGTGTAGTTGGCTGGCTAAGGGGGGAATATGTAAGCAGCTGAAGGCTCAAATGGAGGGGAGATAAAAGGGTGAATGCATGTATGACTAAATTGAGCATGGGAAGCATGCGGGCCAGTTGGGTAGTAAGGCTGAGGCAGTGGGGCCAGAGTAAGAGAAAGGACCTTGAATGGGTGAGTTACGGACTGCATGGGCGTAATAGTGATGCCATGGTTGGATGTGTGGCTTGATGAATTCTTGAGTGGATGAATGGGGGGAGTGGAGTAAGAGAAAAGACAGTTAATGTATTTATTTATTTGAAATTTGCATAACAGCGCACAGCTACCCCATGGGGTTTCCCGGTGCTGACAGTGAACAACGGAGAGAAAAGGAAGGAGTAGTTTCTCTCCTGTAACTCCAGTTCTGTAGTAGGGGAGCTCTGTTATAGTCATAATCTAGTGAATAGTCCCGTCCATGTGCGTGGACCCCGGAGCAATCAAAAATAATCTCTTAAGGTGTCGAAAAATGCAGAACTGCACAGACACTCAAAGAGAATTAAAGACAGATAATGCAGCCTATATCCACAGGCTACACTGTCCAGTACTTCGACTAGAAATTCCACTAAAAATCCACGAACAGCAAAGCCTGTCCAGATTTCTCTTGCCTTAACAGCAAAAACCCTCTGGAATGATAGAGAGGAAGACATGGACAGACAAGCCCCACAGGCTGCCATTATGTGGCTCAGAACAGGATACTGTGCCTTTAAGAGAACTTTCCAGAACTTCACAGTATCCCAGAATGCACTGCAGGTCCCTTTTACTTTCAGTTCTTTTTGAAGGCGTAACACGCCAGACCTGTAACATTCCTTACATGAATATATCTCTCCACCGGGGAGGAGGGCGGCGCTTATGACTATAACAGACATACCCCTACTATAGAACTGGAGTTACAGGACAGACACTACTCCTTCTGTAGTAGGGGATATCTGTGTATAGTCATAATCTAGTGAATAGAATGGCAAGCCCATCCTCACACCAAAGCGGCGGTGGAGAGAAGAAAAGTAACACCACTACTGTGCGAACAGATTTCGCAGCGAAGCCTGCCCAACCTGAGCATCTGCCCAGGCATCAGTGTCCAGGCAGTAATGCTTAGCAAAGGTATGGACCGACTTCCAAGTGGCCGCCTACGGAGCAAAGCAGTCGTGGCAGCTTTGCCCCTGGTGGAATGAGCCTTAGGTTTACCCAAGGTCTTATTAGCCTTTTGGTAACACAATTGTATACAGGACACAATCCACCTCGAGATGGACTGTTTAGAGGTAGCAAGGCCCGTCCTGACTGATCCATAATTGATAAACAATTGGTCTGACCTACGAATATCCTTGGTTTTATCCAGATAAAATTTCAACACCCTCCTAACATCCAGGGAATGCAGGGACCTTTCCGCTGGAGAGGAATGATTCTGAAAAAATGTAGGTAAAGTTATGGTCTAGTTAACATGAAAATGAGATATAACCTTTGGAAGAAATTTAGGGTGAGTACGAATAACAACCTTAGCAGCATGAAATACAGTATAAGGTTCTTGGCAACACAACGCCTGAATTTCACTCACCCTGCGGGCCGATGTAATGGCCACGAGGAACGCCGCCTTCCAGGACAAGTGCTGCAACAAAGCCTTATGAATAGGTTCAAAAGGCTCCTTCATCAGTCTGGACAGCACCACATTCAATTCCCATGAAGGCGAAGGAAGCCGGACTGGAGGGAACTCTTTCTTCAAGCCTTCCAAAAAATCTTTGATCACAGGGATCTGAAAGAAGGAAGTCTGTGAAGGGCATTTCCTGTAGGCAGTCAGCGCAGCAAGATGAACCTTAATGGAATGGACATTAAGGCCAGACTGCGCCAGATGTAAAAGATACGGAAGAATGACATCTTCCTTACACGTCGTTGGGTCATAGTTCTTGGACTTGCACCAGATGCAAAACCTCTTCCACTTGTAAGCATAAGAAGTCCTAGTGGAAGGTCGCTTAGCCTCCTTCAGTATGTCCTTGCAATCTTCAGGTAGATTCAAATGGCCATATTGCACTATCTCAGGAGCTATGCCGCCAAACTCAAAGACGAGAGGTTGGGGTGCACCATCTGCCCCCCGAACTTCGTGAGAAGGTCCGGCCGGCACGGCAGCCGTATGTGAGGAAGGAGAGACCGGTGAAGCAGGTCCGTGAACCACCACTGCCTGGGCCATTCCGGGGCAATCAGGATGGGACAGTTTGATGAGCACCGCCGGAATCAGGGGAATGGGTGCAAAAGCGTACAGAAAGCTGTTCTACCAGTTGATCGATAACGCATTCCCCAGCGTCCCCTGCTAGTAGTACCTGGAGGCGAAGTGTCGGCATTTACTGTTTTCGGCGGTGGCGTGCAGATCTAAGTCCCCCACCTTGCGAAGACTTCTCCTAGTACTTTGTCGTTTATGACCCATTCGTGGTTTTCCTGAATCAGTCTGCTCAGTGCGAGGGCCTGAACATTCTGCACACCTGGCAGATGGGTAGCCGTTATCGTCAGTCCCCTGGCTAGGAGCCAGTGCCAGATCGCCTGCGCCTCCTGCGACAGAGTGCGCAATCTCGAGCCCCCCTGCTTGTTGAGGTAATACATCGTGGTCGTATTGTCCGTCTGCACAAGCAGAAAGTTGGTCTGGAAGGACGGATGAAAGGCCTTCAGTGCCAAGTGAACAACTCTGAGTTCCAGGAAGTTGATGTGGTACGTGGACTCCATCTGGGACCACGTCCCTTGAATCTGTAAGTCTCCGGAGTGCGCCCCCAACCGCGGAGAGACGCATCCGTCACGATAGTCTGCGTGGGAATGTCCTTGTGAAAGGGAACCCCTCTTAGGAGATTCTCCGCTGAACACCACCACTTCAGAGACTGAAGAGCATGCAGAGACAGTCGTATCTTGTCGTCCCAAGATCCTTTCCTCTGATCCCTTTGATCCTTCAAGCACTCCTGCAATGGTCTCATGTGCAGCCGTGCGTGTGGCGTGAGGAAGATACTAGAGGCCATCGACCCCAGTAGAGAAGACACCGTCCTCACTGTCGTAGATGGAGTGGTCATAAGAGCCTGAGCCTTCCGAAGGAGTGATAATCGTCTCTCCTCCGAAGGAGACACGCTTGCTGACAGCGTATTGATGGAGGCTCCCAAGTACTGTATGCACTGGACCGGAGTCGGGACCGACTTGGATATGTTGATGTGCAACCCCAGCTTGTTCAAGAGAACGCACGTCTTCTGGAAGTGCGCTTGAGCTTCCGAGAAGGAGGAGGCCTTGATTAACCAATCGTGCAGGTACGGGTAGACAAACACCTTGTTCTTCCTTAGGTGTGCGGCTACCACTGCCATGCACTTCGAGAATGTTCTGGGCGCAGACTTCAGTCCGAATGGCAGTACTGTGTACTAATAATGATTAGCGCAGACTTGGAATCGCAGGAACTTCCTGTGTTTTTGTGCAATGGGCACATGGAAGTACGCATCCTGTAGGTCTATAGCACACAGCCAGTTCCCCTGTTGCAGCTGAGGATAAATCTGATGCAACGACAGCATGCGAAACTCCTCTCTGCGAATCCACTTGTTTGCTTGTCGCAAATCCAGAATGGGCCTGAACTCGTTCTTGTCCTTCTTGCAAACCAGGAAGAACCGGGAGTACAGCCCTCTTCCTCTTTGAGACAGAGGTACGTCTTCTATCGCCCTTTTCCTTGACAGGATATCGGCCTCCGCCTGGAGCTCGCACAGCTGAAACTGCGAGCTGACCGGAGGAATTGATGGAGGCGGGCTGGTGAACCGAAGACTGTATCCATTGCAAACAATATCCAGCACCCACTTGTCCCGAGTAATTTTTCTCCACTCTGCCAGAAAAAATTGAACGCTTCCCCCCACCGGAGCGGGTAACGGATGTAGGGGAAGTAACCGCTCAGGGTCGAGACCCAGCCGGGCCTTTGTTCGCTGTAGAGGAGTGCTGGCCTCCTCTACCCTTCTGGCGCTTCTGGAAAGGCCTCCGGAACTGCTGCTGTTGTTGCTGCCGCTGTCCCGAAGCCTGCCCTCGCCCTCTGCCCTGTGCCCCGAACCGTCTCTGGAACGGGCGGTAGGCCTTCTTTTATTTGGGCTTCTCTAACCCAACAGCCGTCAGGGTCTCGGCCTCCGCTTTCATGCGGGCCATCTCATCGTCCGCATGCTTGCCGAACAGGGTTTCCCCCGAGAAGGGCAGATTGGCCACCCGCTGCTGAGCCTCTGGCTTGAGTGATGTGAGCCTAAGTCAAGCATGGCGCCGTTGGTTGATCCCATGACAGTACCCATGGGCCACCAAAAGAGCGACATCAGCAGCCGCGCTGATGACCTGGTTTGATACCAGCATCCCCTCCTTCAGGATCTCCTGGAAATCCTCCTCCTTCTCTCGTGGCAGGAGTTCCGTGAACTGCTGGAGGGATTCCCACAGGGCACGATCATACCGCACTAGCAGAGCCGCATCACTAGAAGCCTTCATGGCTGTAGATGCCGTCCCACAGGCCTTCCTGCCAGCTGAGTTGATACATCGGCTCTCCTTATCAGGAGGCACGGTAGAAGACGGGGAGGTAGAATGTTGTTTCCTGGCCGCCGTCACTATAACAGAATCCGGAATCGGATCCATCCGCAGAAAAGCCGGGTCAGAATCCGGGGCCCTGTACTTCTTAAGAAGCCGGGAGGGAGCGGCCTTCGTCACTGCTGGCGTGAGGAACAGCTCCTCCGCGGGCTCTACCAATCCTGGTACTAGGGGGAGACAAATGCTTCTTAAGAAGCGTCTCAAAAATCACGGACGTCGTGGGTGTTGGAGCCGTCACCGTGATTCCCAATTTTGCTGCACCCCTCAGGAGAACATCCTGGAACGTGCTGATGTCGTCCACAGGAGACACTCTCGTCCCCGGGGATTCCGACAAAGTCGGTGAATAGGTCCTGGTCCTGGAAGTCTGTGCGGGACCGTGATCTGCCCCTCCCAAGGCGCAGTCTTGACCTGGTGGAGGATCTATGACGACTCCTCGATCTCCCTCTCTGTCCGGAGCGTGATCGCGACCTCCTTGGCTTCGGTCGATCCGCCGGTTCCACAGGGGCGGGCGACTTTGGCCTGGCTGGGGCCCTCGGCCGAGGCGTCCCCTTGGGAGGAGTCGGATATCGAGGCAGTGAAACCGACCTCGAAGGAATCGGAGGCGGCTTGTCTGCAGGCAGCTGAGGTTGAGGTAGAGGCGGTGGAAGTGGTGGAAGCGGAGGCGGAGTGGGAACCCGCAGAGGAAACCCCCTCGGCAAGGGAGGAGGGGGCGTAACCGACCTCTGCCTAGAAGGGGTATACACCACGGAGTACACCAAACCCGGAGTACACCAAACCCAGCGCCGAGACGCCCATGGGCCTTTGTTCGCGCTCTAGAAATATTATTAATAAATAAATAAATAAATATCCGCCTTCCTTTCTAGGCTGGGATGTTATCGAGTCTCCCATAGGCCCCTGGCGCCTGCTAGACTGACTCCTGGTGCCAGAACTCCTTCCGAGCCTTCTTGGCGTCGAAAAACGGCAACCGGACGGCGAACGTCAGCCCCTCGACGACGAGTGTCTTTTCCTCGACGGCGACCGTCTCTCCCTCGACGGCGAATGCCTTCGCCTCAACGGCGACCTCCTTCGCCTCGACGGCAACATCCTTCGCCTTGACGGCGACTGTCACCTTGACAGCGATCTTCTCCTCGACGTCAAGGATCCCCTCGACGACGATCTTCTCCTCTTCGCCGACGGTGAACGGCGGAGTCGCCTCGACGGCGAGCCCCGACGCCGGGCCTCTCGGCGTCGATGACTCAACGACGACTCTGACGACGAAATCGTCACAGGAGATCTCGACGGCGGTCTGTTCAGTTCCCTCGACGCCGAACGTCGACGTCGCTTCGACCCAGAGCCCTGGGGAGACGGGGAACAGACTGCAGTCATCCCTCTCGACGCCGTAGTCAGTGCAATCGACACAGACGGAGAATGGGGACGCTTGTTGGTCTTCCTGCCCCTGGGGAGCCCCCCAGAGGCCTCAGCATGGGCAGAGGAAGCCCCTTCAGACCCACCTTGCGCCTTCAGCCTTCTGTCCTCCAGGCCCTGAAGCCAGATCTTCATTCTATCCCTCAGGGTCCTGCTAGAAAAGCCCTGACAAATGTCACACTCATCTGGGACATGAGATGAGGGAAGGCAGATGCTACACACCTCGTGTGGGTCCGATTTTGCCTTCTTCCTGGAGCACTCTGGACATTTGTCAAATAATGCAGGCGTATTGACAATCAAAGAGTGCACCAAAAGACAAACAGGAAGAAAAACACCAAAGTACTTCAGAAAAGCACTCCAAGAACTTGAAAAAAGTGAAAAATCACCAATAAACCCTTGAAAAAAGGAGAGCTCAATGCTCCAGGGTCCTGCCTGCAGGAGCCGGAAAAAAGAACTGAAAGTAAAAGGGACCTGCAGTGCATTCTGGGATACTGTGAAGTTCTGGAAAGTTCTCTTAAAGACACAGTATCCTGTTCTGAGCCACATAATGGCAGCCTATGCGGCTTGTCTGTCCATGTCTTCCTCTCTATCATTCCAGAGGGTTTTTGCTGTTAAGGCAAGAGAAATCTGAACAGGCTTTGCTGTTTGTGGATTTTTGGTGGAATTTCTAGTCGAAGTACTGGACAGCGAGTGTAGCCTGTGGATATAGGCTGCATTATCTGTCTTTAATTCTCTCTTAAGTGTCTTTGCAGTTCTGCATTTTTCGACACCTTAAGAGATTATTTTTGATTGCTCCGGGGTCCACGCACAAGGGCGGGACTATTCACTAGATTATGACTATACACAGAGATCCCCTACTACAGAACTATTGGCTGAAAAGCCAAGTTTTTATAGATCTGCGAAAAGACAGAAGGTCAGACTGTAGGCGGAGGGGCAATGGAAGCAAATTCCACAGAGAAGGGCCAAGATAAGAGAAAGAGCGCCCTCCCATGCAAGATAGTTTGACTCTGGGGACCTGAAATTTCTCTTGGAAAGAGGATCTAAGAATGCGGGAGGGGGCATAAGGGATGGCAAGCTGTTGTACATAGTCGGGAGCCTTTGCATGCTTAATGCGGAACATGTACGTAAGGGCCTTAAACTTGACACGCTTTTCCACTGAAAGCCAGTGGAGATCAATCAGAGACTTGGACGCTGAGACAGTTTTAGGACTCTGCAGAGTAGTCGCGCGGAAGAGTTTTGAACTCGCTGCAGTTTGAGTGTAATTTCTTTGTTAATACCCAGATAAAGAATGTTCCCGTAATCCAGCCTGGATGTCATCAGGGCTTGGACCACGGTACGCTGGGTGTGAGAAGGGAGCATCCACACAACCTTCCTTAACCATTTCAGGATGGTAAAACAGGTGGCAGCAACCTTGGTAGCTTGCTGCCGCATGAAAAGAGAGTCATCCATAATAAAGCCAAGGTTGTGTACCTGGGTAGCCGGTTGGGGTAGCGTACCCATTTCTGGGGGCCAATGTTGAGGGCCCCAGAGGTCGCGGTCCTTGCCAAGGATCAGAACCTCCGTTTTGTCGCTGTTGGGTTTCAGAAAATTGGCGTTCATCCAGGCCATCACTTTACTGAGGGCGGTTCTGAGTACAGAGGGCTCGGATTGTTTATCAGATGACAGAGAGAAGAGGTTCTGGGTGTCATCAGCGTATGAAAAAAGTGACAACCCCGATTCCTCCACTAATACTGCCAGCGGACGGATGTAAATGTTGAACAACAAAGGGCTGAAAATTGAGCCCTGGGGACACCGAATGGCAGGGGATGAGGCCTGGATTTGGAGATAGAGGAAAAGCAATGGGACCACCACAGCATGCTTCCAGCTTAGAGGAACAATGGAAGTCATTAAAGAGGTGTTAAGCAATCTAAGAACATAGGTAAGAGAGGATGGGTCAAGTTGACGCAAAACTGAGATAGGCAATATGTCACAGGGCGCAGGGGGGCTGGTGGTTATTGAACTTTTTAATAGTGGTAGGGAGACAGATATCGAGGGGCCGTTTGGATCCAACTCTGAAAAGCTACCAAATCTGAAGTGGCATTATTGTGATATAAGGGAGGGTTAAGGGATAACAATGAATTAAACTTAGTGATGTCCAGCTTCGTCCAATTCCTGGACGGAGTAGCAGAGGTGTTGCAGTTAGTGAATACAGGATAAGGGATTTCCAAACTGAAACCTACCAGGAAGTGGTCAGTCCAGCAAAGGGGGGTGGCCATATTACAGTGTAATGAAGATAAATTGGAAAAAAATGGGGTCTAATAGGTGTCCTGCCTTGTGTGTGGGCCCACTATTTAAGAGAAGATTATTCATGGCTGCTAGGTCAGAGATCAAAGTGCTGGCAGTGTTACAGTTGGTGTCCTCAAGATGGAGGTTGAGGTCACCTAAAATTGAGAAATTGGCGGCTTGAAGCAGCAGAGGGGAAATAAAATCGGGAAATTTTGCAACCCAAGGGCCAGTCGGTCCCGGGGGGCGGTACACAAGTATGCCTGGCAGAGTAAAGTGCGACGTCAAAGTAAGTTTAAAGGCAGCAGCTTCACAGTCTGGGATTAAGAAAGCATTGAATTTGCAGCAGAGTGTAGATTTAAAAATGATGGCGATCCCGCCTTCCACCCTGGCTTCTCTGTCCTTCCTCACGATGGCATAGTTGGGGGGCAGAGCCCGTGCTAAGTCAGGACCTGAACAGTCGGTAAGCCATGTCTCCGTTAGGAAAAAGGCATCCGGTTGTAGGTCAATAAGAAGGTCAAATATGTCTGCCTGGTGTTTGGGGAGAGAGCGACAGTTAATGCTCAGGAAGGAGAATATCTTAGAAAGTCCTGACCTTCCTTTAAGGGTATGATGTATAAGCTGGGGGGTTAGTCATATCTGGTTTAATAGCTTTGGCCGAGTCCTCAAGGTGGGCGTTGAAGGTGAAATTGCAGCCAGGACAGGGAACAAAGTTATCTGCTGTCTTGAGGCAGACACACCGGGGATGAGGGTAATTGCGCAAATGAAGCAGTTGGGTAGAGGTGTACTTAGGGGGTGCAATAATGCGGGGGGCAGGGGTTTGGGTCCCGGCCTAGCGCGGCATGGCGCAGACGGGCTTGCCTTTGGCGTGCCTGCTGCGAGCTAGCCACATAGGGTGCTTTTAAAGGTCCCGCCTTGGGAAGGGAAAGCAAAGACTAGAAGGTCCCTTGCCCCAAGATGGCGGCCGCGTATGGCACAACCCGGAAGTGGGTTGAAAGATCGAGTGCCGGGTTCCCCTGTGACCTCCCTCCACTCAAACAGTCCGCTCTTGACTGCGGTGGACCAGGGGGGGCCACAGGTAACACCGTGCAATCTTTGGCAGTAACACGAGGTAAGGCGGACTTCCCAAACACATCCAGATTCAGCTCTCTCTTAAACTAGCCCCCACTTCAATTTAAGAACAAATACAATTTTACCAGGCACAGAAAAGTTTAAAACAAATAAAATAGTTTTTAAAAAGAGAGCAGCAATTTAGCGAGATGACTCGCAGCGCTAAGTTGTAGGTCAAACTGATATCTAGCGCGCGAGCCACAGAGCCTCCCTTTAAAGGTCTCGCCTTGGGAAGGGAATGCAAAGACTAGAGCGTCCATTGCCCCAAGATGGCGGCCGCGTATGGCACAACCCGGAAGTGGGTTGAAAGATCGAATGCCGGGTTCCCCTGTGACCTCCTTCCAGTCCGCTCTTGACTGCGGTGCAACGGGGGGCCACAGGTAACACCGTGCAATCTTTGGCAATAACACAAGGTAAGGCGGACTTCCCAAACACACCCAGATTCAGCTCTCTCTTAAACTAGCCCCCACTTCAATTTAAGAACCAATACAATTTTACCTGGCACAGAAAAGTTTAAAACAAATAAAATAGTTTTTAAAAAGAGAGCAGCAATTTAGCGAGATGACTCGCAGCGCTAAGTTGTAGTTCAAACTGATTTTAATGGGTGAGTTACTGACTGCATGCGTGTCATAGTGATGCCATGGAGGGACGTGTGGCTTTAGGAATTCTTGAGTGGATGAATGGGGGGAGTGGAGTATGAGTAAGAGAAAGGACAGTTAATGGGTGAGTTACTGACTGCATAGGTCTAATAGTGGCGCCACCGTTGGATTGGTGGCTTGATGAATGCTTGAGTGCATGAATGGATTAAATGAATGGGGCAGGCTGTATTGCTGATATCAGAGCCCTCTAGAGCTTCCAGCAGTCCATCTGAACCAGCGTCATGCAGTAAGTGAAGCTGAAGTTACCGGGTAAGAGCCAGCCTTTAGTGGAAGAAATGACAATCCCATGCCAGCTGATCAAGGCAGAGATTTGAGATGAAGGCGCTATGCTTCATGCCTTTGGTGACCAAGTAAGTCACACAGGTGGCGTGCAGCTAGAAGCCTTAGGTTTCTACATAAGGGTCCCATGTCAGGCAAGAGGTGTACAGTGCAGGAAGGCGGTAGTTTGGGAGCTGCACAAACTGCAGGCTAAGGTTCTGCAAGCAAGGTGCCAGTGTAGGCTGGGGCTGTGCAATAGAATATGTCAGTGAGGGCCAGAGGACAGCAAACTTTTTGAAGGTGCACACATGGACTAGGTCAGCAGCGTGCTGAAAACAGAAACCACAAAGGTGCAGAAGTGATAAGTAACTTCAAAATGTAAAGGGTAGCAATGGTGAGACTGGTGCGTAATGCAAAACTGTGAGGAAGATTGGTGAAACTGTAGTGAGTGATGTGAGAGAAGCTGGCAATGGTGAGGCCATTGAGTACAGTGAGTGTTATTGGTAGCTTTGGTGTGAACGTGTAGTAATGATGAGGGCTGTGAGTGTGATGGTAGCAAGACTGGTGAGCGATGTTGCTGTATGATGAATGGTGATGGTAAGACTGTAAGTGATGCAAGAGTGGCATATGTTGTGATGGTGAGTGACAGGGACTGTGGAAGTGTGATGGGCAGTAATTGTGAGTGATAGTGACTGTGGCAGTGTGATGGGTTGTAATGATGAGTCTGTGGTAATAAGTGCAAGACGATGATGTGTTGTGATGGTGAGGCTGTGCTTAGTGAATTGCTGGGTAGTAATGGTGAGTGACAGTGGAAGTGTGATGAGTTGTAATGATGAGTCTGTAGTAAGTAGAGCAAGAGGGGGACATGTGATGGTGAGCGATGTGAATGTGATGGGGACAATGGTGAGACTTGTGAATGACAAAAACTGTGACAATGTGATACATTGCTGCAATGAGGCTGTGTTGCGAAGTGATGCTTGCAACAATGTGATAGGTACAGATGGCGAGGTTGTGGTGAAAGGCGTGAGATTGTGGTGGGGTATATTTACAAGACATGGCCCTCTGCTGTTATCACAAAAGCGGAGCGTCAAACTTCTTACTGCTGCTGTGCTCCAATTCTTAACGCCATACTAGCGATATATTTACAATATGGTGCTACATGGCGTTAGGAACAGCTAGAGGGCGAAAAAACTGACACTAACATGAACATCTAGGGGGTCATTAGGATGGCGGGCGGACTTTGCCCGCCCGCCATCCTATCGGAAATCGGACTGCCCGCCATAAGGGCAGGGGTCCCGTGAGGGGTATTAGTATGTGCCCGCCACAGTGGCGGGCACATCCTGCATTTTTATCATTGTGGCGGGCGTTGCTCTCAGCACCGCCCGCCACAATGATAACAATGCACATTTGCATTTACATTAACAAAGCGGCAGGCACCGTGTGGTGCCTGCCGCTTTGTTAGTGTAAATGTAGGGTGGTACCACAGGTACGCCTGTGTGCACCCCCCACCTGTCCTTCACTCCGGGGACCCGCAGGGGGCCCCTGAAGTGAAGACCGCATGCCCGATGCCGCCACGGAAAGGCATCTGTCATGGGCAATGCTAATATGGCTGGCGGTCTCTAATAGACACCGCCATCATATTAAACCTTTTCCGCCCCGGCCGCAAGGCGACCGGGACGGAAAAGCAGCAGACGGTCTTTCCGTCCGCCGTGGTCACCCCCGCCATGCTAATATGGCGGGGATGAATAAGGGAAGGATGGCGGGCGGATCGCCCCCGCCAGGCCGGCGGTGGCTACCGCCCGCCTGGCGGGGGGGGGGGGGGGGCGATCCACCCGCCATCCTAATGGGCCCCCAAATCTTTAAAAAAAATACATGCTACTGTGAAAAAAGTGACGTTTGGAGAATTAGTGTAAGTAAAACGTGCTAGCTGGACAATCATCACATTTCTGCTCCTAGTGTGAAAAAAACAAATACAAAAATGCTGCTAAGGACAAAAAAATAAATAAAATACAAACTTTGATGCAGAATGGAGCAGCTTGGAACCAGCACAGCACCGGACAATAACCCCCAACCCCACTAACAGCTAGATAACGAGTCAGAGTCCAAGGGGAAGAAGAGGAAATGCAGGTTCAATCAGGAGGTGAATGAGGTCCTGATTGCAGAGGTGACGGAGCATCAGCACCACCTCTTCGTCATCTCCAGAGTGTCATTGGGTACCAAAAAGGTCACACGTGGACAAGGTGAACTGCATAGTTGAAGTCAAGAGGACAGCGACCAACTATAAAAAAAGCGCAGGCAAGATGCCAAGTACAAAACTAAGCAGAAACTGTCAGCCAATCTCTAGGCAGCATTACAGACCGGAGGTGGCAGTCCAGTGCCCTAGGAGTAGCTCGATCCCGTGGAGGAGCAGATGTCCGCAGTTATCTCAAAGGAGTCTGTGGTTGGAGTAGTGGGACAGGACAGTGCTGACTACGACCACCTATATTGCAACTGGGTAAGTACCAACCTGGGACAATGGAAGGAAATACCTAATGTCATCCAGTCCAGGCACATATGTCTCAGCGCTTTGGCACACTATCTGCAGGTCAAATGATAGCCACTTGGCTACTATATGCTAAGATATTACATTAATTTAAGTCTCATGGGCGTTTTGATCAAATATTTGCATAGGGTGGCATTGCAAGTGTCACAGCTGGGCTATCGTAACTCACAATGTAGGAGCAGCAATGTGCTGTATCTACAAGATATTGTGCATTCTTGTAGTAACTGCATGCGCTGGGGCAGATGTAGCAGGCATACACCAATGCAGAAATCCCTGCACCATAGGTCAATAGGCACCTGAATAAGTCCTACATTTGTTGTGCCATCATGCATCCTTTCAAAAATGCATGGAAAGGCTGTATACACTGGGTATGGACCATCCCTGTGCACACCCCTGCACTGCTGCAAAAAGAACAGCTGTGCACCGATACAGGCACCCTTGCACTATGCCTCAAGGTTGTCTGTGTTAGTGCTTGTCTGTCGTCATCAGTGCCAGAGCAAGGGAAAACACATGGGATGCTCATAATCTTACATGTGTCTATATGAATAGGTAGATATAGGTATAATATATCAAAGTAAGGGGTGAATACACCACCTTACCCAGGCTGTGTGAACAGACCTGTGGTGTCAGTTTGGAAGGCAAACCAGGGGTGGCACAATACATGCTGCAGCCCCTGGTAGGCCTAAGGTGCACCTATGCACTGGGTGCCTATAGTACACTATACAGGGGCTCATAAGGGTGACCCAATAACGAATCTGGTATGTACCTAAAGTACATGGTTATCAATTTAGAGAAAGAACAGCTGGACTGTGGGTATGATTGGCAGGCCCACAGCCACACTAAAGTCGAAAAACCAGAGAATCACAGCAAAAATAGGGGTGACCATAGGAAGCAGACCCTTCTCTCCTACACCCCCCCACCCCCACCCCAAAACGAAGGACATTAAACTAACCATGGCCAGCTGAGTCTTCATGTTCTAAGTGGAAATATCTGGAGAGTCCATCTGCATTGGCATGGTCAGTCCCAGGTCAATGTTCCACTGTAAAGTCCATCCCCTGTCGGGAAATGGACCACCTGAGCAGTTTGGGATTCTCACCCTTCATCTGGTTTAGCCACAAGAGGGGCTTATGGTCTGTCTGAATCTTGAAGTGAGTGCCAAACAAGTATGGTCTCAGCTTCTTCAGTGCCCAAACCACAGCAAAGGCCTCCCTCTGAATAGCTGACCAACGTTTCTCTCTAGGGATCAGCCTTCAGCTAATAATAGCTACTGGCTGTTCTTGACCATCTTCATTCAGTTGTGAAAGCACAGCACCTACCCCCTACTCAGAAGCATCTGTTTGAACAATGAATTCTTTGGTGTAGTCAGGACTTTGCAGAATTGGAGCAGTGCACATGGCATGCTAGTGAAGTGGTGTGGCTCACTGGTTAGAGGCGGCAGACCCGGAAGCAGAGAATGGCCCGGGACCAGGGTTCAATTCCCGACGCGGCAGGGTCGTGGACCAGGGTCAGCGGACTCGATAATTCTCGCCTCGGTGCCTACTCTAACCAGGGATCACACTCGGCAACTCTGGGGTCCCCCACATTCGCCGGGGATGCCTGGTTTCACCTTGGAGATACCCAGTAGGGACCATCTCACAGGGATAGCCAGGACGGGTTCCCCAGCGGTCTACAGCGCCACAACGCCTCAGGGCAGCAGTGCGCTTTACAAGACACATACATTTACATGCTTCAGGTCATCAAATGCCTTTTGACAGCTGACTGTCCACTGAACTTTCTTTGGCATTTTCTTGGAAGTTAATTCATTCAGGGGTGTCACTATGGGACCATGGGCCCGATGTAGGTAAATCCCATTTACCGATTTTGAAATACCGAATTTTACCGATTCGGTATTTCAAAATCGGTAAATGGGATGTAGGTCCCAACATCTGGATTCGTTACTGAATCCTTAACAATTCTTTAATTACCGATTCGGTAAATACCGAATCGGTAATGCCCATTCATTCCTATGGGCTTTGAAGCCCATAGGAATGATTAGGCATTACCGATTCGGTATTTACCGAATCGGTAATTAAAGAATTCACAAGGGTGCAGGGGGTGTCACTTTGACACCCTCTAGCACCCCCAAAACGGGCATGTGTGCAATGTGGCACACAGACATGCCCTAAGGGCACGTCTGTCTGTCACATGGCACATGTGTACATGCACAGATGTGCATGTACACAGGAATCGGTATTTTACCATGGATTTGTATTCCATGGTGAAATACCGATTCTGTAAGCCATGTGCCAATAGAAAATTGGCTACCCACATAGCATATTCGGTAATTTTACCGAATCGGTAAATATTACCGATTCGGTGAATATTACCGATTCGGTAATTATTACCGATTCGGTAATAATAACAATTCGGTAAAATTACCGAATATGTGCACCTACATCTCCCTAGCCCTTTACCGATCGGAAACGGCAGAAAATCGGTATTTTCGGCCGATTCCGATCGGTAAAGGGCTACCTACATCTGGCCCCATATCCCTTGACAAATTTCCTGTAGTACCCAGTCAGGCCCAAGAAAGCTCTGACCTGAGTCTGGGTGGTTGGAGCAGTCCAGTCCATTATGGTCTGGATCTTGCTCTGCAATGGTTGAACCTGGCCTCCACCTACAAGGTGGCCCAGGTACACAACCTGACTCTGCCCTATCTGGCACTTGGTAGCCTTGATAGTTAGACCTGCCTTTTGCAGGGCCTCCAAAACATTCTTCAGGTGGATACGGTGATATTCCCAAGTGGAGCTAAAAAGAGAAAAATCATCTGGATAACCTGCACAGTAGTCATCCAGACCTGAGAGGACTTGGTTCACCAACCTTTGGAATGTGGCAGGTGCATTCTTCAAACCAAAGGGCATCACCACAAATTGATAATGCCCACCAGGGGGTGAAAATGCTGTATTTGGCTTTGCATCATCAGCTAGTCTGATCTGCCAGTGGCCAGCTGTCAGGTCAAATGTACACAAAAACTTGGCAGATGCCAATCTGTCAATGAGTTTATCTGCCCTCGGTATTGGATGGGCATCTGTCCTAGTGACAGCATTGAGGCCTCGGTAATCCACGCAAAACCTCATCTCTCTCTTACCATCTTGGGTGTGAGGTTTAGGCACCATGACTACTGGACTGGCTCAAGGGCTCTCTGAGGCCTCAATGACTCCCAAATCCAACATCTTTTGGACCTCTGTCCTGATACAGTCCCTGACATGATCAGGTTGCCTGTGAATCTTACTTTTAACAGGCAGACTGTCCCCAGTGTCCACTTCATGAGTGTACCAGGTAGTCTGACTTGGAGTCAGTGAAAACATATGCCTGTAGGACTGTAGAACGTGTCTGCAGTCATACTGCTGTTGGTCAGTGAGGCTGCCTGCAAAGGCTACACCATCAACTGAACCATCATCAGGGTTCTGAGAGAGCAGGTCTGGGAGAGGGTCACTCTCTTCCTCCTGTCCCTCATCAGTAGCCATGAGCAAGCTCATGTCTACCCTGTCAACATATGGGTTCAATCTGTTGACATGAATCACCCTGTAGGGGCTCCTGGGAGTTCCAAGGTCAACCAAATAAGTGACTTCTGCCTTCTGTTCAACAATAGTGTGGGGTCCACTCCACTTGTCTTGGAGAGCTGCTGGGGCCGCAGGCTCCAACACCTACACCTTCTGTTCTGGCTGGTAAACAGTCAGCACAGCCTTTTGGTCATGCCAGGCCTTTTACAATTCCTGACTAGCCTCACTGTTTTTGGATGCCTTTTTCATGTACTCAGCCATCCGGGAGCGGAGACCAAGTACATAGTCCACAATGTCTTGTTTGGGAGGTTTGAGAGGTAACTCCCATCCCTCCTTCACCAGACAAAGGGGTCCTCTTACAGGATGCACAAACAGAAGTTCAAAAGGACTGTAGCCAACCCCCTTCTCTGGGACCTCTCTGTAAGCAAACAAAAGGCAGGGCAGTAGGATGTCCCATCCCCGCCTTAGCTTTTCAGGGAGACCCTTAATCATGCCCTTTAAGGTCTTGTTGAATCTCTCAACTAGACCATTGCACTGTGGATGATAGGGTGTGGTGAACTTGTAGTTCACTCCACACTCCTTCCACATTGCAGTCAGGTATCCAGACATTAAGTGTGCACCTATGTCTGAGACAACCTCCTTAGGAAAGCCCACTCTTGAGAAAACTCCCCGAGGGCTCTTGCCACAACTGGTGCTGTTGTGGTCCTAAGTGGAATAGATTCTGGGTATCTTGTGGCATGATCCACTACCACCAGAATTAACCTGTGCCAGAGGCTGTTTGGGGATCCATTGGTCTGACAATGTCAATCCCTACACCTTCAAAGGGAACCCTCACCACAGGTAGTGGTATTAGGGGGGCCTTTGTGGTGCCACCTGATTTGCCACTGGCTTGGCAGGTGACACAGGAGCGAAAGAACTCCTTGGTTTCCTCTCTGACATATGAGGCCAGTGAAAGTGAGAGACAAGCCTGTCCCAAGTCTTGTTCTGGCCAATATGTCCTGCAAGGGGAATATCATGGGCTAGTGTGAGAAGGAAGCCCCTGAACGCCAAAGGTATGACCAACCTCTTGGAAGCTCCAGGCTTGGGGTCTCTAGCCTCTGAATACAGGAGCCCATCATCCCAGTAAACTTTGTGGGTCCCACTAGCATTCCCTGCAGCCTCAGCAGCAGCTTGCTGTCTGAGGGGTTCAAGAGAAGGGCAGTCCAACTGTGCCTGCCTCAGATATGCCCTGGAGGGTCCCCCTGTCCCAATAAACTCAACCTGACCAGGCTCAAGTTCTTCTAGGACAGTTTCCTCCTGGGTCTCGCAATCAGTTTCCTCAGAAGGCTTCCCCCTTCCTGAGGCAAGGGGGAAGGCACTGCCTTAACCCTACGGCTTCCCCTCCTGGTAGGCAACTGGTCCATTGTCCCAGAATCCAGTGCCTGTTCAGTGTTGCAATTTCTGACCTGGGACCTAGTCACAGCAAGGACATGTGCTGATATCCCTAACATTTCTGCATGGGTCCTATACTCCACTTTAGCTCAAGCGGAGGTCTCCAGGTCATTGCCAAGCAAACATTCTGCAGGGAGGTCTGAGCTATCCACAACCTTTTTGGGGCCAGTTACCCCTCCCCAGGAGAAATTAACAATTGCCATACTGTGAGTGGTAGTGACATTGCTTGCATTGGTCACTAGGTAATTTTCACCTAGTATGATCTGTCCACGGTCCACAAAGCCAGGCGTCACCATTGTGACACTAGCACGTGTCCCTGTAGGCCTGAGTCACTTTTGTCATTAATTAAAGGAGTTTGTCTGTACTTGCCCAAGTGATTGGGACTCATAGTGGAGGACATAATTATGTCCCCATCACAGATCAAAACAGCTTGAGTTGGTATTCTGACTAGATGAATAGAAAGTGCGCGAGGAGCACTCCAAATTTATTTATATTTAGGCCTTCTTGTCACTTGGTGCAATGATTGTTAAGGGTGGTCACTCCTAGGTTAAACTGTAGGTAAGACTAGCCAGAAAGTTAGTCCAATCGTGCACTGTTCACTTGGTGTTATCCCACACCTATTCTGCTTTTCAATTTAAATCAATTGATAACACCATAACTTTTTATACATTTTAATCTTTCTTGATTTCAACAAAGTTCATGTTTCAATTCACATGTCATAAATTCATCACAATCACTTTTTGAACATTATATATACACATTTTGATACTGTTCTCATAACACTTTATATTACAGTCAACATTAACATATAGCACGCCCGAAGCATTTCGGTACCCAAACGGTACCTTCCTCAGGGGCAATTCTAGAAGAAAAAATGAAAATATGTTGATTGTTGTGTGTGCCCATGGTAGCTGATAATGAATCTAAATCAGTGTGGAATTTCATACCTTAATTGGGTTGATAATTGTAGAGTCTCGCCTAAAAAGTGGAAAAACATCTATATGTGACATATGCCATCACATCTAACAAATTAGTAATGAGCAGTAGCGTTTTAGATGTTGGCTTACCCGAGTGTACATGAAAATCGCGGTGATATGTGCTGTAATAGAAACCCACATGCGTGGTATGTTAATACATTGCCTACATATGACTGGGCATTCAAGATCAATGAGCATAGAAGATTATGTGTTATCTACTTAGCAGTATTTAATTTCCTACCTGTATGTTCGGTCGGTCGATTTTAAACCTATACGTTGTTTAAAAAACAATAAGAGTGTGAAAAGAATGAAAGAAGGCACCCTGCCTGGGATTATAATGGCCCTAACTAGAGGATCCAAACATTATGCAAAAGGGGGTGTTTAGCCTAGAAGCTGAAACTGCACAGAACAAACACAAAGTCAATCCAAGTAGACTCAACAGGATATATTAGAAAAATATATATTTTTTATTTCTTTCTTTTAAATATATTTTTTGATTTTGAAGTGACAAACATGTAAGGATTAAATAGTGCTTTTGGTTTCAAGTAGTACTTTTGGAACAGAAGGAAACATATACAATAGGGAAAAATTATACTACAGGGGCACAACATTTTTTATACTGAATTAAGACCTACCCAGTAACGACCACACTTCAAACATACTTACACACTCACTCATAAGAAAGTTTACTCTATCTATTATTCTAACATTCAACTTTCATTCATTCATCCATTCATTCTTCTAGTCCTGGCGTGAGCAACAATAGATGGTCAATATGTTGCCCAGATCGGGAAGTTATTCCAGGCAGATGATATTGATACGGGTCCTGATGTAGTTAGGACAAAGTGCCGTATTCCTGGAAACACATGCCGACGCGCGTTTCGGTGAAAGGCCAATGTGGCCACACCTTCGTCAGGGCTGGGGCAGTAAACTGGGTGGGGAACAGGAATAAAATCTGAAAGTAAAAAGCAATATCTTAGTTTTTTGTTCTAGCTACATGTGCAGTATCAGGAAACATTCAACATACAATTTACATTGTTATAATCCATTTTTAAATGCACAGTACATCTTGGTATGATACATATACGGTTGACTCTTTTGAAACTGTGCAGCATCAACCTATCTAGAGACACTCCCCGTAGGAGATTCCCTGTTACGTGGAATCAGAGATAGGCATAGTGATAGCCTAGGCTAAATGAACAGTAGAGCATAATTCATAACACAATACCCATATTTTATTATAAATACATCCACACATTCATTCTCACACACATATGACCCACCTCCCAACAACCTATTTCTTATTACATATAGGAAATTCGGGCTAGCCCGAATTTCCTATATGTAATAAGAAATAGGTAGTTGGGAGGTGGGTCATATGTGTGTGAGAAATAGGTTGTTGGGAGGTGGGGCCCACCTTTAGTGATGAAAACAACGACAACAACCCCCTTTGCAAAACCTTGGGCCTAAATATAACTGTTGGGTCATATGTGTGTGAGAATGAATGTGTGGATGTATTTATAATAAAATATGGGTATTGTGTTATGAATTATGCTCTACTGTTCATTTAGCCTAGGCTATCACTATGCCTATCTCTGATTCCACGTAACAGGGAATCTCCTACGGGGAGTGTCTCTAGATAGGTTGATGCTGCACAGTTTCAAAAGAGTCAACCGTATATGTATCATACCAAGATGTACTGTGTATTTAAAAATGGATTATAACAATGTAAATTGTATGTTGAATGTTTCCTGATACTGCACATGTAGCTAGAACAAAAAACTAAGATATTGCTTTTTACTTTCAGATTTTATTCCTGTTCCCCACCCAGTTTACTGCCCCAGCCCTGACGAAGGTGTGGCCACATTGGCCTTTCACCGAAACGCGCGTCGGCATGTGTTTCCAGGAATACGGCACTTTGTCCTAACTACATCAGGACCTGTATCAATATCATCTGCCTGGAATAACTTCCCGATCTGGGCAACATATTGACCATCTATTGTTGCTCACGCCAGGACTAGAAGAATGAATGGATGAATGAAAGTTGAATGTTAGAATAATAGATAGAGTAAACTTTCTTATGAGTGAGTGTGTAAGTATGTTTGAAGTGTGGTCGTTACTGGGTAGGTCTTAATTCAGTATAAAAAATGTTGTGCCCCTGTAGTATAATTTTTCCCTATTGTATATGTTTCCTTCTGTTCCAAAAGTACTACTTGAAACCAAAAGCACTATTTAATCCTTACATGTTTGTCACTTCAAAATCAAAAAATATATTTAAAAGAAAGAAATAAAAAATATATATTTTTCTAATATATCCTGTTGAGTCTACTTGGATTGACTTTGTGTTTGTTCTGTGCAGTTTCAGCTTCTAGGCTAATCACCCCCTTTTGCATAATGTTTGGATCCTCTAGTTAGGGCCTTTATAATCCCAGGCAGGGTGCCTTCTTTCATTCTTTTCACAGTTGTTTTCCCCCCATGGCCCGCCTATATCTTTAAGAAACCCCACGGGGAACCCCCTTCTTTCGCTTTAAAAAACAATGAGAGACTGAATTAATCTCTGACCTTTGTCAGATATTTCTCTATACGACCTAATGATAGAACGTGGCTTCCTACCTGGAAATGTAGCTATCTTCGCGTATCTGAAAGGAAATCAGAAACGGGTATAAATCAGTGCTATTGGAAAGCCTCTATAGTTCTAAGCGAAAGAAAATCTGGAAGAATCCAAATTGCATACCTCGTGATGGTTTCTCCTCGTTTATCCAAGTTCGCCGATCTCTAAGCGTTCGAATGTTGAGACGGTGGCCGCCGTGGCCAACAATAGTAAATTACACGCCTGATTGTATCTGCTGAGTGGGTTCCATTTCCACTGGTAAGTACGTGTTACTATCCATGACATGTGTATCAACTTTGTTCCTGTAATAAGCGGTGTCCATAACAACTATTGCTCCCCCTTTATCCGCTGGGTGAATCTCAACATTCGAACACTTAGAGATCGGCGAACTTGGATAAACGAGGAGAAATCATCACGAGGTATGCCATTTGGATTCTTCCTGATTTTCTTCCGCTTAGAACTATAGAGGCTTTCCAATAGCACTGATTTATACCCGTTTCTGATTTCCTTTCAGATACGCGAAGATAGCTACATTTCCAGGTAGGAAGCCACGTTCTATCATCAGGTCGAATAGAGAAATATCTGACAAAGGTCAGAGATTAATTCAGTCTCTCATTGTTTTTTAAACAACGTATTAAAGTCGACCGACCGAACATACAGGTAGGAAATTAAATACTGCTAAGTAGATAACACATAATCTTCTATGCTCATTGAGCTTGAATGACCAGTCATATGTAGGCAATGAATTAACATACCACGCATGTGGGTTTCTATTACAGCACATATCACCGCGATTTTCATGTACACTCAGGTAAGCCAACATCTAAAACGCTACTGCTCATTACTAATTTCTTAGATGTGATGGCATATGTCACATATAGATGTTTTTCCACTTTTTAGGTGAGACTCTACAATTACCAACCCAATTAAGGTATGAGATTCCACACTGATTTAGATTCATTATCAGCTACCATGGGCACACACAACAATCAACATATTTTCATTTTTTCTTCTAGAATTTCCCCTACTGAAGTGTTATGAGAACAGTATCAAAATGTATATATAATGTTCAAAAAGTGATTGTGATGAATTTATGACATGTGAATTGAAACATGAACTTTGTTGAAATCAAGAAAGATTAAAATGTATGAAAAGTGATGGTATTTTCAATTTATTTGAATTGAAAAGCAGAATAGGTGTAGGATAACACCAAGTGAACAGTGCACGATTGGACTAACCTTCTGGCTAGTCTTAACTACGGTATTCTGACTAGGCCAGAATCCATCTCAGTTCCCAGGGTTAATCCTACTACACCCTTCTGTTGAGAACCACCACTTGGAGCTGAACTAGGGGGGAACAGTTGCCTTAGGGCAATGGTGGCTGGAGCAGTCTCCTTTTTGGCACAATCCCTGGTCCAGTGAGTATTTACTTTACAATTCTTGCATCAAGGTTTCTTTGGGCCTTCTTTATTCTTAGATTGTTGGGAACCCCCACCTTGTGAAGACTTCTGGTCTTTTGCTTTCTCCCAATCCTTTTGGTCTTGCTTTTTCTGATCACCACCTTGGTTCTGTACCTTCTGCTTCACCCTGGTTCTGACCCATTTGTCTGCCTTCTTTCCCAATTCTTGCAGAGAGGTCAGATCAGAGTCAACCAAGTGCTGATGCAATAACTGGTTTTGACAGTTGTTAAGAATTTGTTCTCTCGTAATAAGGTTATACAATCCTGTTTAGTCACTTACTTTACTGCCCAGTAACCAGCCTTCCAGAGCCTTAGTAGCACAATCTACAAAATCAGTCCAGTCCTGAGTCTGTGGGGTATCCCTGAACAGCAACCTGTACTGCTCAGTGGTTAGGCCAAACTCATCTATTAGAGCACTCTTCAGAACATTGTAGTTGTCAGCATCCTCTTCTCTAACAGTGAGGAGCTTGCCTCTTCCTTTGTCTGCAAAAGAGAGCCACAGGATTGCTGCCCACTGACTTTAGGGTACCTGCTGTACTTTGCATGGCCTCCTCAAAGCAGTTGGACCCTACTGAGGAATCAGAATGCTCAGAGCCACTGGAAAGTGACCTGGGCCTTAAATTTCCACTGTTAGGCTTATTTGGAAGGTTAGAGGGGGGCCTACCATGGCCGTCTCTACCCCAAGATAGTCCTGAGTTGCCCAGGTCAGGTTCATCAACCTCATCCTGGTCATCACCCACATCATCATCAGAGACCACTGGATCCTCCCCAGTTGTATTCTCTTCTGTTGAGAGGTGGCCCCCCTCTATACCTCCTTGGCTACCTGGGTCTGATGGATTCTCTACATCATGAGCCACTAAGATATCTACCAGGTGGTTAAAGGTTGGACGCTGTCCTTGTCTCAACTTTCTGACTGCACACAGGCTTCTCAGTTCCTGAAAAGTGATTGAGTCATACTTGGAAGTCAACCTTTGGTTGTCTTCTTGCAGAGGTCCACTAGGCCCTGCTTCCAAGGACATTTCTAGTGAGGGGTGGTGTGTGCACCTACCTACACTACTTGTTTCCTACTAGAACCTCTCTATGAGTTGTAGTCAGGGTGTGCTAAGCCCTTACCACCTACAACTACTAAGTTCAGTAGAACGTATGTATATATAAGACTTGATTTATATGTACCTACAGGTACATTGATATGATCTTTCAGATGATATATTGAGATTATTTGGTAAAACAATTGCAAGCTCTTATCTCAACCGCTGCACACCAATTTGAAAAGTTAGCCTGGCATATGATGTCCACAAGTTCTAGTGGACACCTTGCACCAATCTAATCGACCCTTATTGATGGTGGTTGTAAAGTCAACCTTATCGAAAGCTTTCCTAGTGGTAGCGTGAACCAGCAGTCTTCAGGCTAAGACTTCAGTAGGCGTATACCATTTCGGATCCAATCATCAGCAACCTCCTGGCTGACCTAACAGCCTTGCAACTTACCCCCCTTATACAATCTTCTACCCACTCTGCCGGGCACCTACTTGACCCGGTCTTTACCAATATCCCGGGAGCTAATGCGGATCCACCTAAACCCATGGGTTGGACGGACCACTTCCTCGTCACAGTCGCGACCTCGGTCGCTACCCAACCCAACAGGGCGACGCCTACTTCTTGCCTCAAACGACCCTGGCACAAACTCCAGAATTTGGACCTTCCGGCCAGCTTAGGAGAACCTAACTTTGAAATCACAAACGACGTTAATGCGTCATATGCCGCTTTCCAAGAGTGGATTACCAAAGGACTTGATACTCTCATACCGGCCAAATGGACTAGAGGACGTAGTACCCCATCTAATCCATGGTATGACGAGAACTTAAAAACATTGAGAAAAAAATGCAAAAGAGCGGAACGCCAATGGAGGAAAGAATACAAGAACGAGGACAAAAACTCTCATCTGACCTCACTCAAAATATATCACAAAGCTATACGCACTGCCCGCGCTTCCTTCTATGCCAAGGAAATTGACTCCAGTTCCAACCCCACAAAAACAATCTTTAAATTAGTTCAAAAGCTACAAACCGGGGGCAACCCTGCCTCGTTTATTTCCTCCACCCAACAGTGCGAAGACCTCGCCACGTTCTTTACTGATAAGGTGAGGAAAATTTACAATTCCTTCTCACCAAACCCCTCCATCTACACCAGCCCTCCTAACTGCCCCTTCAAGGGACCCAGGCTCACCCATCTGCCAGCTATCTCTCACGAGGACCTAGCTAAATTTTGCAGAAGGGTGAAATCTGGCGCCCCCTCAGATCCCATGAGACCAGCTTATTTTTTAGGAGCCTTAGACTTTTTTCTCCCCTCGCTGGCCACACTTCTCAATCTTTCCTTTTCATCGGCTACAGTACCCACCTGTTGGAAACAAGCATGGGTAAATCCTATTATCAAGAAACCCACCCTAGACCCCACTCAACCGGAAAACTATAGGCCCGTATCACTGCTCCCCTGGGTATCCAAACTGGCAGAGACCCACGCTAATACAGTACTCATGAACCACCTAGCAGAAAATAACATCTTAGACCCCTCCCAACACGAGTTTAGGCCTGGGCACAGTACGGAGTCTGCCCTTCTTTCCACCACCGAACACCTCCGGAAGATTAGGGACTCCGGTCAGAGTGCTGCGCTGATACTACTCGATCTCAGCGCAGCCTTTGACACGGTTTCCCATAATATCCTTCTAAGCCGTTTGGAAAGTATTGGAATCCACGAACTGGCACTTGAGTGGTTCCGATCGTTCCTTACGGGCAGGTCCTTCCGTGTGTCAGCCCCCCATTTATTTCCCAACCTCAGACTATAGGCCAGGGAGTCCCGCAGGGCTCTTCCCTCAGTCCATCCCTTTTTAATCTGTACATGCAGCCCCTTGCGGCAGTGGCCAGGGAATGGGGTCTCACGCTGGTGTCGTACGCCGACGACACACAGCTGGTAATCACCCTGACGGAGGTGCCCTCCACTTCCGCCACAAGATTTAGGGATGACTGGCCGCAGTCGCCAACTGGATGACTGCAAACTGGTTACAACTGAATGCAGGGAAAACCGAGGTGCTACTCCTAGGCAAGAACCCCAGCTGCTGGAACGACCACTGGTGGCCCCCCCTGTTGGGCCCTACCCCCCTCCCAAATCTTTGGTCAAAAACTTGGGTGTATGGCTCGACTCCGCACTGAACTATCAGACTCATACAAAAAAAGTAGCGGCTACCTGCATCGGGTTGCTGAGAAGCCTCAATCCTATTCTAGGCTTCTTTGACCACAAAACACGGCAGCTCATTGTCCAATCCACCATCCTAGCTAGATTAGACTACGCAAGCGTCCTACACCTGGGCGCCAATAAAGCCGAGACAATCAGGTTCCAGCGAATACAGAACGCTGCGGCTAGAGCAATAGTAGGCCTCCCCAGAAGGTGTTCTGCTAGAGCCACCATACACAGACTCCACTGGCTTCCTGTGGAAGCCCGCATCCAATTTAAAGCCCTGACCACGGCTTTTAAAATCCTGAAAATGGATGGCCCCGAACTCCTCCGCTCGCTTTTAACACCGTACACCCCCCAACGCCATTTGCGTTCTACGGGTCAGCACTTAGTAGTGGTTCCCCGCACGAAGTTCTGCCGCATAGGGGGCCGCTCCTTCAGACTGCTGGGAGCAAAACTGTGGAACTCCCTTCCCCTCCACATCCATTGCCTCGACAACCTGTCCGCTTTTCGCAAAGCAATCAAAACTCACCTCTTCCCACCCCTATAAACCTTTCTCCCCCCCCCCCCCACAGGTTATGCTATGGTTCCTAGCGCCGGGACGCCCCGTTGCTGGGGCAACTGTCGCGCTCAACAAACCTATAACATAACATAACATATAGTAGGCCATATACTAAGAAAGTGGTATAAGTACCACAAGAAAATTAGAAAGCAGGCCTTCTTCTTGCCACAGGCAGGGCAAGAGTCAAATAAGGAAGGCATTTCTGACAGAAATAAACCTTTTCTTGAACACAAAAAAGGTTTCACTCTAAGGCTAAAAGATGTTTAGCAAAAGCAAAAAAAAAAGAGAATTTTTGACAGAAAGTCAAAAAAATGGAAAAGCTGTGAAGAACAAAAGTTACTTACCTGTAAACTGTGGTTCTCCAGTATTGGTGTCTTTCATAGATTCACATGCTTGAATGATTCCCCGTCGTCGAAGTGGGAGTCCCACGGTACCTAAAACAGTAGTAAGAAACATATATACATAAAACATATCTGTAGTGAACAAGGCGGACTTGTCCGCCGAAACGCGTTTAGTCGGTTTTTTTATTAAATTCCTTTGATCTTAAACCCATGAAGTCGGTGCCTGTTTTTCTGAAATCCAAAGAACCAGTATTGGATCAACGCATATATATGTATATATATATATATAGATATCAAAAAATATATACATAAAAAAAACACCTTAAAGTACCATAGAACAACATTGGTCCATAGAAAGCATAGAGGGAGAGTTCACTTTTGTAACATATCCATGTCATTATAGTAGTCCACATTCCAGCCAATCAGGCTGTAGCACCCTCTAGAACCTTCTCCTCAGAAGCTCAAGCCCTCAGATTTTCGGAGTGACCAAGAGTGCATGAGGAGAAGAGAGCCTCTGAGGGGAGGAAGGGTGAGTCGCATGTGAATCTATGAAAGACCCCAATACTGGAGAAGGATTAGTTACTTACCTGTAATCCTAGTTCTCTTCCAGGGGTATACTCATCAAAGTCATAAGCACTGAATAGTCCCGCCCACATGCGGGACCCCGGAGCAATAGCCAATAATATGCATATATCTACATATATATATACACATAAATACGCATAAAATAACTATATATATAGAGAGAGAGAGATAATATGCATATACATATACATATGCAGCCCAATATAACCATACTAGGCTCAAAAAACTGCCCCCAAATGCCTGTAAAATCTTTACATTTGTTAAATAAAGACTGTAAATTACATTATATGAAAATGCAAAGAAGAAAGCACTGCCGTTGTCTTTGAAACACACAACCTTTATTTTCAAAGGTAAAAACAGGCAGGATCCTAGAGGCAGCTTTAGCCTAGATAGGCTGCATTGTAACAACTGAAAAAACTGGCCCGTGCCTTTAAGACCTCTGTGAGCCTCCAGGCTCCCATCATGCACCACAGGTGACGGGTCAGTTCGTTTGGACGGCGTATAACAGTGTGATTACAGCATGGGTAACATGTAAAATAGCCAGTTCTGGTATTCGCCCGGGGAGGAGGGTGGGTGTGCTTATGACTTTGATGAGTATACCCTTGGAAGAGAACTAGGATTACAGGTAAGTAACTAATCCTTCTCTTCCAGGGGATACTCATCAATAGTCATAAGCACTGAATAGAGTAGCACGCCCATCCCATACCCTGCGGACGAATACCAGACCCTCTAGACAGTACACTACTATATGTATTACCCAAACAAATTCCTCAGGGATGCCTGACCAACTTGGGCATCCGCCTGAGTATCAGAATCAAGGCAGTAATGGCGGGCAAAGGTGTGAACTGACCGCCACGTAGCTGCCTTACAAATTTCATGTACAGGAAAATTTTTAAGAATTGCTATAGAAGAAGCCTTTCCTCTAGTGGAGTGCGCTCTCGGTCTACCCGGGAGCTGTTTTCGTGCCAACTGATAACATAACAAAATGCATGACACAATCCATCTAGAAATGGACCTCTTAGAAGCAGGCAAGCCCGTATTCAGAGGACCGTAGTTCACAAACAGATGATCAGTCTTTCTAACATTCTTAGTTTTATCAAGGTAAAACTTCAAAACTCTTTTCAAATCCAAAGAGTGCAGAGCTTTTTCTGCCGAAGAGCTCGGATTAGCAAAAAACGTAGGTAGTGTCACTGATTGATTAATGAGAAAATATGAGATTACCTTAGGAAGGAATCTTGGATGAGTCCGGAGCACCACTCTATTCGCATGGAAAATGAGATAGGGTTCTGTTGCACAAAAAGCCTGAATCTCGCTCACCCTGCGCGCAGAAGTAATAGCTACAAGGAAGGACACCTTCCACGACAGATGTTGAAGGGAGGCTTTATGTATAGGTTCGAATGGGGGACCCATCAATTTAGACAAAACCACATTAAGCTCCCAAGGAGGTGAGGGAGCCCTCACGGGAAGATACACCTTCCGGAGACCCTGTAGAAAATCCTTCACAACTGGCATTTGAAAGAAAGAAACCTGAGTAGGGGACTTTAGATATGCTGTTATTGCTGCCAGATGGACCTTAATAGATGAATACTGTAAGCCTGCTTTGGCCAAAGAAAGTTAAGTATGGTAACAGTACCTGTTCCTGACCTCGAATCGGGTCATGACCCTCAGCAGCACACCACATGAAAAACCGCTTCCACTTGAAAGCATATGTCTTTCTTGTAGAAGCTCTCCTTGCCTCTCTTAAAATGTGCATAAAGTCCTGCGAGAGACCTAGATGACCATACTGGACGAACTCAGGAACCATACTTCTAGCTTCAGGGACGGCAGGTTAGGATGGAACACCCTGCCGTTCACTCTCGTCAGCAGATCCGACAAGGAAGCTTCCTGTGCGGCACTTAGGATAGATCCAGGAGATCCGGGTACCACCATTGGCGAGGCCAATCCGGAGCCACCAGAATCAAGTCTGTCTTGGACTTGTACAACTTCTTGATCACCAAGGGAATGAGTGGAATCGGTGGAAAAGCGTAGAGTAATGTCTCTGACCAGTCTATCCATAGAGCATTCCCCTTGGATCCTCGTTGTGGGTACCTGGACGCGAAGACGCGGCATTTTGCGTTGTCGGCGTCCGCAAAGAGATCGATTTCTGGTGACCCCAGGTCTGGAAGACATCTCTTATTACTTCGTCTTTTAAGACCCAGTTGTGTGCTTCTGCGAAGTGTGTGCTTAGGTCGTCTGCTTGGACGTTGAGGACACTGGGCAGATGGACAGCTGAAATTTTCATACCCAGAGCCAGAAGCCACTTCCAGATTGCTTGTGCTTCCAGCGACAGAGGTCTGGATCTCGTTCCGCCCTGCTTGTTCAGCTAGTACATCGTTGTTGTATTGTCCGTCTGAACAAGCAGGGAGGATGTCTTGAGCACAGGAAAGAAAGCCTTGAGAGCTAGATGGACAGCTCTGAGCTCCAACATGTTGATGTGATACAGCCTTTCTTTCTCTGACCACACTCCATGAACTTGAAGGGACTCCAGATGGGCACCCCAACCCTGCAGGGACGCATCTGTCACCAGCGATCGTCTGGGCATGTCCTCCTGAAAGGGCACTCCCACTACCAGAGGATTCCGCTCCATCCACCATCGAATGGAGATCCGCACTGACAGAGGTAGTGACAGTTTGTCTTCCCAACGGTTTGATAACTGGGACCACTGATCCTCCAGCGACTGCTGCAGAGGTCTCATGTGCAGCCTGGCATTTGGAACGAGGAAAATGCAAGACGCCATGGATCCTGGCAGAGACGAGATCTGTCTGGCCTTTGGTCGAAGAGTCTTTAACATTGTTTGACACTTGAGGAGAATGGAGGATAGTCTCTCCTCCGAAGGATACGCTTTTGCGTCCTTTGAATCCAGAAGTGCGCCCAGATAGTGTATCCTCTGCGTGGGATTGAGGATATACTTTTTGAAGTTCACGTGTAGGCCTAGTCTCCGCAGCTGATGTATACAGAACGTGAGATGTTGCTGAAGTAGAATCGGAGAGGCACTCTTTAGCAGCCAATCGTCTAGATAGGGATAGACGAAAATATGTCTCTTCCTTAGGAAAGCCGCTACGACTGCCATGCACTTTAAAAAGGTGCGAGGAGCTGACTTTAGCCCGAAGGGCAAGACTGCGAACTGGTAATGACTGGTTTGTATGCAGAACCTTAGAAATGTTCGATGCTTTGGGGCAATGGGGATGTGAAAATAAGCATCTTGAAGATCTATGGAGCACATCCAGTCCCTTTGATGCAGAAGTGGAATTATTTGATGTAACGCCAGCATTCTAACTTTTCTCGCCGAATGAACTGATTGAGGCGCCCGAGATCTAGTATGGGCCTGAACTCCTTGTTTGGACCTTTCTTTTGAACTAGAACGTATCGGGAGTAAATGCCTTGCCGACGCTGTGCCCTCGGGACCTCCTCAATGGCTTTCTTTAGGAGTAACACAGACACCACCTGCTTCAAAAGATGAAATCGATGGAATACAGTCTTTTGAGGAAGAATGGAAGGAGACTTGAATCTGATTGCATATCCATTTTGCACAATATTCAGCACCCATTTGTCGTTTGTGATGTTTTTCCACTCCTCCAGGTAAAAACGCACACTTCCCCCCCACCGGAGTGGTCAACGGGCTCAGGGGAAGCAAACACTCACTGTTTTTGTTGTTGCTGCTTGTTTCCAGGAGCAGACTGACTGGATATGCCGCCTCTTCCTCTACCAGGACGACGCTGGGAGAACTGAGATCTTCCCTGATTTTGTTGTGACGACCAGTGAGGGGTTTGAACCCTCTGCTGGCTCTGTCTCCGATCATAAGGACGGTATTTTTTCTTAAAGTTGTCCTTTCTCTTTTCGAGACCAACAGCTCTCACAGTATCAAGCTCCGTCTTCATTCGTGACATCTCATCGTCAGCATGAGACCTACAGAGCGATTTACCATTAAACGGCAGATTTAGAATTTGGTGTTGGGCTTCAGGTTTAAGACCCGTAAACTTTAGCCAAGCTGAGCGCATTGCACAAAGACCATGAGCATAGCCATGCGTAGACAGATCGGAAGCATCCGCAGCTGCGCTAATCACCTGATTAGCCACTAGCCCACCTTCATGAAGGATTTCCAGAAAATCATTTTTGTCTTCTTTGGGAATCTTTTCTGCAAACCAAAAGACCTGGGACTAGAGGAAGTAAAGGTCTCAATGATAATTTTTGATGCAATGTTTCGAAGATAACCGTTGTCTTCGCAGTAGAGACAGGCATCTCGATATTAAGTTTCGCTGCTCCACGACAGAGAACTTCATTAAAGGTGATTACGTCATCAATCGGTGATATCCTACTTGGAGGAGTTGATGACAGCGTCGTGAGTAATACCTCTTCGAATCTGTAGACCTTGTCGAAGATCTCGCATCACGTCTCTTGGATGAACGGTGATGTGAAGACCTCGGAGAGGGTGAAGTCCGCCTCCTCACTGATGGAGACTTCCTCAGCGGAGTACGCTCACGCCTTCTCGGAGAATGGACCACTCGTATAAGAGGTGACCTTGATCTCGAAACAGGTCTTTTCGACACAGGAGACCTGGACTTAGACGTTGGAAGGTTGATTCTTCTTATCTTCCAGTCTCTGAGTTCTCCCAGCCATCGTGGAGAGATATTAGCCCCTGTAGGTGAAGGCGCTCTTGAGGGTTCTGGAGAGATTTCTACAATCTTCAGCCCAGGGGAGGAAGAAGAACTCCCAGAAGACACCACAGAAACCTTAGATCGGTCTTTGGACACCGTTCTAGGCCTCTTTGCTGCATGAGACGTCAACGACAGTCTCCTCGACGTCGATCTTTCCAACGGCGATCCTCTCGACGGCGTTCTTCTCGACGACGATCTTCTCGGTGGCGACCTCCTCGATGGCGATCTCCTTGGCGTCGACCTCCTTGGCGACGACCTCCTCGGCGTCGACTTCCTCGACGGCGACGAGTGTCTCTTCGGCGTTGACGTCATGCGCCTCGATGGCGATGATGTTCTCGGTGTCGTGTGCCTCGACGCCACATGACTTGGGCTCTTCAACGTCGAAACCTCCACTGCCCGGTTCGACGTCGACGTCATACCGCCTCTCGACGGCGACCTTGACTGATCTTTTGAGCCTCTTGGCGGTGACCGTCGATGAGACGACGTCGAGTCCCGTCCTCTCATAGTCGTAAGAGAGCCAGACTTGGATCGCCTATGGTCATGACGCTTCTCACCTCATCGACGGCGACGGATGCCGTGACGCTGATTTCGCCGATTTTGAACATACAGGAACTTTAGAGGAAGATCTGTCCCTCGAAGTAGAAGGGGAACGATGTTTTCTCTTCTCCCCTTACGCTCTTTTTGCTGAGAAGAAGGTTTCCTGGAGTGAAAATCTTCTCTTCCACTCACGGTTTCTCCTCTGTCATGCAGGGACTGAAGCCTGCTCTTCTCTCTCTCTCTCTCTCTCTCAAAGTTCTGTTTGACAACTTGCTGCAATGGTAGCAGAGTTCTGGCTTGTGTGTAGATGGAAGACAAGCCACACAGACCGGATGTGGGTCTGTCTTGGACATTTTTTTACCACAGGCCGGGCACTTAATAAATAAGGCCGGCATTGTGACTGGAAAAAAGGCCAAAAAACCACAAAAAATTGTGTACCAGTTCTCTCCACTCGGCTGTCTCTCCTCTCTGTCGAGTGTCACAGCGTGAGAGCGCCCCGCCCCGCCTGCCTGAACGCCCGTCCGCCCATTCGTCTTGCGTGCTGTGGGATCGTCATTCAGACGTTGTGGGAGAAGAAGGAAAAGCGTCGGAAAGAGCCTCCCTCTCGTAGCGTATCTGGCGCGCCGGTGTTTGTATCGGCGTTTGCACCCACACCGACGAGTTCAGAACCAGAAGCGGCAAAAGCGGTAAAAACCGCGAAAAACGCGAGGACTGCAAGCCGCGCCGGCGGAGACGCATTGTGCTGCTAAAAACAAAGCATACAGCGACTGGAAAGTGATTTAAAGCGATTGGAAGTGATTGAAGGGAGAAGGCACGGAGGCGAGGGCGCGGAGGCAGAGACCTCGCACGCTAGGCACAAGACAGAGGTAAGTGAAGTTAAAGTAAGAAGTAAGGAGAGAGTAAAAGCTGGTTGTGCCCAGGTCCCCTGGGACTGTATAACAAACGCACGTGAGCTCAGGACCCCTGGACTGTATAGCAAACGGTGGTAACTACGACTTTCCAACCTTGTAATCCCCGCATTCAAATTATTAAAACTGAATTTTGCATATTGAGCTACTGGAAGCGTGGAGTGTGGAGCTGGGGACTTGGTTCAATTGTCCAGCTGCTGGCTCCTCTTTCATTAAATAGAGCTAGTAATTTCCACAGGAGGAGGAGTTGGTGGAGTTTGTCATATCGGCAACTACAGAGATGGCCCCCAAAAAAATGAAAACAACTGAGGGTCGCAAACTGAGGACAAGATCAAACTCCGCAAATGTAGAGAAAGTGGGCTCCTCGGAGAGGAGCAAGGGGAGCCCAGAGACTACACCTGTGAAAACAAGAAGGAAAGGTGTGAAAAAGAATATAGTGGCTACAAAGAACATAGGTTGCGATACATCAAATTCAATGAAGGAGTTTGTGGGGAAACATTTTAAAAAAGTATTCACACCTGTCAAAGATAAAGAAATTATGTCCATCGAGTCAGTATCTTATAATGAGAACTTTGAGAGAGAAGAGATCGGGTATACCTCCCTACCCTTGGAAGTACATATATCCGATTCCCTAAATATGGTCAACCAGTCGTTACAGCTACTATCGGACAATAGGGGTTTAGCGTCTCCAAGGCTGTCATCATCTCCACGAGATCTTTTCGGTAGTGACTTGGAAAGAAGAACCCAAGTTAGCCCGAACACTCAGGAGGATTTAGGAAGAGAAAAAGAAATGGCCATGAGTGGTAAGCTGCATCAAAGAAGAAGCGAAAATAAAAGCTCTCCCGATCTTCGTGATGATAGTACAGACCAATATGGGGAACTGAATTTAACTCCAGAGATAAATCGGGATCTCTCTGCTATGTCTGCAACCTCAATGTTGGATCTAATGCTAATGCTACAAAAAACTCTCCAAGGTCTTTTAGAAGTGACTCTGTCTAATAATGTAATCTTGAAAACTCAAAAAATGTATTTAGCTAAAATAGAGGGGGAGCTACAGGGAATCAGATCCCACATGCCAGATATGGTAAGGCAGATCCCTGATCCGGACCCTGTGCCTGAAGTGCGGGCAGAGGCGCAGGTGGAAATTGTTGAGCAAATTAAAGAAAGACACGAGGTATACATCTCAAAGTGGCCAATGAGGATAATAAGAAGAGGGGAGATGGCTAGACGTGGAAAAATAACAGGAGCAGGAGGGGCAGGTAGGAGATCACTAGGGAATGGGAGGGAAATTCCAGAGAAACGGTTAAGGGTGGAAAAGGAAGTTGGTGAAAAGGGGAATAAAATAAAGGGACCCAAACCCGGTACGAGTACAATAAAGAAGAGAACCCTAAAAAAACAGGAAAAAAATGTGTGCCCTCCTAATACTCCAGCACCTCAGACGAAACAAGCTAATAAGAAAATTACAACACAGACCAAAGAGGCCGGGAGACAGTTAGGAGGGAATCTGCAGTCATGGGTCACCCGGGAGGTGCGAGCCATCAGGCCTAATATTCAAACATACAAGGCAAATAGAACAGAATCTCTGATCCCAAACAGGATAATGAAAGAGGGGAGTGAGGATATGAGGCTATACCTAGAACCAATACCTTTAAGGAAAGGGGGTAAGAAATTAGAAAAAAGATTGCCCCTTAATAGGTCACAACTTCTGCAGGGCTTTGCCAAATGCCATAATCTGAAAGCTATAGGATCGAATGACCTCAGACAAGTGGGCTTCAGCCAAACAAAAGAAGGGAAAGAGGTCACTAAAATTATGCTGTATTCAAAACTGGTAAAAAATATGATTAAGAAAGCAGCAAATGACCTACAGAATGAGGGAATTCGACTACTAACCGAAGAGGAGGTACTGGGAGAAATAGAAGGAATTGGATGGCAAGGAAATAACTTCCTAAGATGCCACGCAGGGTTGGGAAAGAGGCAGGTAAGGATGAGGGACCCAGAAGAAGATGATGAGACCTCCCTGGGTAATATACAAATAGTAGCAAATAACTCAAACTTAGAAAATTGGTGGGGAAATTGGAGCAGGGTTACGGCCCAGGCGGGTCCCTCATCCAGAGCTTTTGAAGGGCAGGGGGAGGAAGGATGGCTAGAAGATATGGAATAGGTAGAGGATATGCCACATAGCATAAGACTGGCCTCCTGGAACATAAACGGCCTAGGAGATGAAGTTAAACAAAAAAATATAAAGGCATTAGGTGAAAACACAGAGATTATATGTATCCAGGAGACCTGGCTATGTGGCAGAATCCCGACAATCGATGGCTTCGTCCAGCTAAACCGATCGGCAAAGAAACAGAGATTTGGCCGTCCAGCTGGGGGAATAATGACCTTGGTGTCAACCAAAATTGTGAGAAAGGTGACAGAAATTACTGTAAAATGTAAATGGCTACTGGTCTGTAGAATAACGTTATCAGGTTGTATGAAAAAGAATATGATATTGCTAATAAATGTTTATATGCAATGGGATACTGTAGAGTAATATGCTGGGGAAATGGGGTTATTTAAAGAAGATATAGATACGATCTGTGAAAAGTATGGTATGGATGTGATCATGTTAATGGGAGATTTTAATCATAAAATGCATCCCAAAAATGTAGACTGCTGGTTTCAAGAATTACTAGAGGCCTACGAGATACCGCAAGCTATTTTTCCAGATTGTATAACAAGTGCTAAGGATACCCAGTTGGGAAACTTTTTGGGAACAAAAAATCTTTTCTGTCTAAATGGAAGATTCCCCTTAGACTGTCCAGCAAAAAAAACGTTTAAAGTGGGCACTCAAAATTGTCCAATTGATTATGTATTTGTGTCCCCTTGGAGTTTCCAACTAATAACAGGATTTATGATCCTGAACAGAGAAGGAAGTGACCATAATATTGTAGTCCTGGAGTTTCCAAATGTACAATTAGAACCTTGTACCCAAGTTATGGAACAAAGGATGGATTACCCTAAGCGACGTACAACCAGGTTAACGGAAGAATATATGGCCAAATTAGTGCAACTACAACAGAATTTAGATCTGGATGCAGTAAACGGCCAGGGCCTGGACTGGTACGTAGGGAAAATTGAGGAGATAGTCCAAATCCTCAGCGAAGGATTGAGATCCGGCAAAAAAAATCCTAAAGGAAACAGTTTAAAGGTGGAGAAACAAGGAGGTTGGTTTACAAGGGAATGTCGAGAAAAGAAAAGAGAATTGAGGAGAATGGTACGCCGTAAACTGTTAAAAGGTGGGCAGGGAAGTGGAAATACATTAGTATCCCTAAAAAGAGAATATAACATGTTAATCAGGAAGACAAAAAGGGAATTTAAAGAAAGTTGTTGGCGAAAGTTATTAGAGGCCATCGAGTCAAAGAACTTACGCCAGTTCTGGAAACTAGTTCATTCAGCAGCAGATCATCAGCCGGCTGGAATGAACTGCGTTGTGGAGGAAGCAGCCTGGGAGAAATACTTACAGGATTTATATAAACCTGGGAGTTACCGGGAAGAGCATCGGCACACAGATTGGAGCGGTCTGGTAGCCGATATAAAACTTGACTTCACGGTCTCTATAGTTAAAAAAACGATAAAGGGCCTGAAATTAACAAGGGCAGCAGGCCCCGACAACCTCCCGGCACTGATAATTAAAACCCAAACAGACTGGTGGGCGGAATTTTTTGCTAATATGTTCCGAGTAATTTTAGACACTGGAAGGTTCCCTGATAATTGGAAAGGGGCTATAATAAGGCCCATACATAAAAAAGGTGATAAGCACACCCCAAAAAACTACAGGTTAATTAACCTGTTAGATATTGGGGAGAAGATATTTACTAAGATAGTGCTGGCCAAACTAAAGACTTGGGTAGAAGGGAACTCAATTGTCCCGGTAGAACAGGGGGGATTCAAAGAAGGGCACTCCACGGTGGACCACTGTTATGCCCTGTGGGCACTTGCCCGTAAGTCGACGGAACAAACGGGGAACATGTTCTGTTGTTTCGTCGACTTCCGGGCAGCCTTTGACTTGGTGGACCGTGGGAAGCTATGGGAGTGCCTGACTAAATATGAAATCCCAGTGGGTCTACTAGCAATCCTAAAAGAACTGCACAGAGAGAACTGGGCTCAAGTAATTAAAGATACTCAAGGGGGACTGACAAAGAAAATAGATATAGCAAACGGGCTAAGACAGGGTTGTGTCCTGGCCCCACTCCTCTTTTCCATTTTAGCAGATCTGCCAGCAGCACTGGAAGTCGAAAGAAGTGCTAGTCCAAGAATGAGTGGCAGGAAGGTGGCAAGCCTGCTATACGCGGACGACCTAGTAATTATTGACCAAACAGAGCTAGGGCTACAGAGAAAATTAAATGCATTTAGTGACTACTGCAAGGCTAAACTTTTAGTAGTAAATATGGATAAAACAAAAATTCTATGTTTTGGTAAAAGGTCTAAAAGTTTTAGCTGGTACCTAGGCAAAACAAAATTGGAAACTGTAAAGGAATATAAATACCTAGGCCTATGGTTTGAAAGCTCCTTAAAATGGGATATACATATTGAAGCCCAAATGGCAAAAGCATCATCCTCTATTTGTGGGTTGAAAAAATTTAATAGAGATTATGGGGACCGGTCGCATAAACCCATGTTAAAGGCTTATGAAGCAATGATCCCTCCCCAAGTATTGTATGGGGTGGAAGTTCTCCACTTCAGCGGCAAAGTGGGTTGGGATCGAGACGAAGGTAAGGTGTTGAAAATGCTTCTGTCCTTGCCAAAGTCAGCGATGATTCAGGCAATTAGATTAGAGACCGGAACAATAGCATGGAACATTCAGGCCAAAATGGCAGTGGCAAGGTTCTGGAAACGACAATTACTAGAGGAAACCCAGAAGGTGTCCCTTTGGTGCAGTAATGAAATCCGGCATAGCAACCTAAAATGGGCAGCGGAGGCAAAAAGGAAAATAAAGGAGGTCTCCGGTAGTTTAAAGGTGAGAGTCAACCAGAATCCTGTAGAAATTGCATTCACTAAGGGCCTACTTAGAGCACAAGGAAGGGAGCTATCAAGAAACCAGGACATAAAATATTTGAGAAAGAAAAAGTCGGTCCAATGTATGTTAGAAGCATGGGAAAATGATGCATGGTATCCATACTTAGAAACCCTGCCGAACTACGGATTGAGGTGGGAAATTTTAAAAATCCGAATTGGAATTAACCCTTGGCTATTGGAGGGGAGATTAAAGGCAGAAATGCTATATCCTGATGGTCGATGTAAGTGTGGACTGGAGATGAAGTGTGATATCATGCACACACTGTTAGATTGCCTTACAAGTTTAGAAGTGAGAAAGCAGTTTTTACGGCCATTATTTATAAAATATGGCATAAATTCACGAGGGCAAGCTGCTATTCTACTGATAAAAATGGAAAAATTGGATACTGCAATTGCACTAGGGAATTATCTGAGAGGTGTAAATCGTTTGGCCAGGGAAAAACTCAAAAAAGTATTGTGATTCATTCTTTACCTACTTTTGCAGGACATAATGGGAAAGACCGATGTATGTTTAGTTTAAATGGTTTTAACTTTTGTAAAATAATAATGATGTATGTAAAGGGCTTTTTAAAGATTGTAATGATTATTTTATTAAGTTAAGATGTTTTTAACATTTTATTTTTACTGATCCTTTTTTAAATTGGAAATACTGAAAAATATGAGCCAATGGTATCTTATGGCTTGCTATAAATGTATAAGTAGAGCAGCTCAGAAAAGTAACTGTGGGTTTTTTAGAGACCATTACGCATCAATTGTTATTGTTGGGATTGCAATGTTTTTATAATTTTTATGAACTCGAAGTTTAGAGACCATGGTCTAAATAAACAGATTTTTCTCTCTCACAAAAAATTGTTGATTTAGTCAGATATGACTAAAGACGTCGAGTAAAGACGAAAAATTTGAAGAAATACCAGAAGAGAGTGAAAAAATATCACCAACTGGCGAGCTCAATGCTCCAGGATCCTTACAGAAGGAGCCGGAAAAAAGAACTGACCGAACTGTCACCTGTGGTGTGATGGGAGCCTGGAGGCTCACATAGGTCTTAAAGGCACGGCACCAGTTTTTTCTGTTGTTACAATGCAGCCTATCTAGGCTAAAGCTGCCTCTATTATCCTGCCTGTTTTTACCTTTGAAAATAAAGGTTGTGTGTTTCAAAGACAACAAAGGCAGTGCTTTCTTCTTTGCATTTTCATATAATGTAATTTATATGTCTTTATTTAACAAATGTAAATATTTTACAGGCATTTGGGGGCAGTTTTTTAAGCCTAGTATGGTTATATTGGGCTATATTTATATATAGTAATTTTATGCGTATTTATGTATATATATATAGATATATGCATATTATTGGCTATTGCTCCGGGGTCCCGCACGAGGGCAGGACTATTCAGTGCTTATGACTATTGACGAGTATCGAAAAAACAAATAGGAGTTGCCTGGTCCACAAGACTGTTTGTGTGTTGCGTCGGGCCTAAAGACCGTGAGACCATCAAGTCACAACTATGATAACACTGGGTTGGAAAAATTCCCATCAGCCCACCCTTCAGGTGGAATATCGTCATGTGGGATACATATCATGAATCTAGATCTCACCCAACGCACCTGGTGATGATGCAGAGATGGATTTTTTTGAAGATACTCTTCCAAACCACAGCGTTTCACAAGTAGTACTGATGGAGTGCAGTGCTAGTGAAAAAAGTGAAGTGTGAATAAAATTGGCTACTGGGACAAAAATGAGTTTAATAGGTATTGTCCCAGGGTCAAGGTTTAAAACAACGCCTAATAGTTTTGAAAAAATAACTATATAATGGCGCAGTGCATTAAGGTCGACATGTTTCAGCTTTAGTGGACTATGTGTCCAAGCTTTCTTCAGGACCAGATGATAGTAGCGACTGCAATTCGTGAAAATTAAACTAATGATAGTGCATTGATATAATGGATTACTCCTACCAGATACTTTGAGCCCAAATGTTTTCTGGTGATTATCCAATTATTCATTCTCTCCTAAAGGAAAAGAAAAGTGCACGATAGTGAGCAGTAGAAGAAGTGCATGATGGTGTTTCGGAAAATAGAACACAACACAACTACACAAACAAGGCGAAAGAAAAAGTGTCCATGCCATTCAGAAGATATATAATTCTCCTGATAATAACCGTTCAAAAGTAGAAACATTAATCTGTACAGTGTGACTCACCCAGCATTATGTGGGAGGTCGCCTCACCTCACCCGGCACCCACTCGGGGAGAAGGAGGCCCCGCTCTGTTAGAATGGAAATGTAAAGAGAACCTCAAAAGTTTATAAAAGGTGCATGAATACATTTGATCAGTCATTTCCAGTGATATACTAACAAGAACCAATTGTTTTTAAAAGAGACTCAACCCCTATGAACACATGGTTATGACCATGCATGGAGAGGAAGTAATTATAGTTTATATGACAAGCTATTGTATTATCAGTCAAAAGATTTTTAAGAAATCACAGAGACAAAAAGAGGGGAAAACTCCAAAGGCTTTCTTGTAGAACAGGTTGGTTAAAAATAAAGGCTCTGTTAGAGTTTAGTAAACTTATGCAAAAAACCACAGTATAGGGTTTTCTTTTAGAGCAGGTTGGTTAAAAATAGAAGGCTCTATTAAAGTAAGACAAACTTATGTACAGAACCCACAGTATAAGGTTCTAAATACATTAGGAACCCTACCTGTCCGTCGGTACCTCTTAGCCCAGCGTCCGAGCGGGAGTGGAGGTAACTAAACACTGCGCTCGCATTTCTATTTATACCCGATCTGATTGATTGATCGGGTGCAGCTGGCCGAATGCGTATCCTAATGGTGCAGCTAAGCTTGAATCAGGTGCGGGGCTCTGTTATTGTGGCACGCATGCGCTGGTGATCCAAAGCTGCGCATGCGCGCTCCGGTGATGCAGATCAGGATGCGCATGCGCAAAACCGGTGAAGCTACACCAGCCGCGCATGCGTTACAGAGCTAAGAGCGAAACTGCGGCTCGCGCCTGCATACCGAAAGAGCCGGGGGAGAATGGATTGTCCCAGATGTAGGGCAAGGTGCGGTGATGTTGTTTAGACGTTGTCGTTAGACCTACGGCTCGTAGATAGTATTATCTGAGTCAAACATTATGTCAGAAAATTATTAAAAAGGTGTATGGCTGTCGGAGTTCAGAAAGATAAAGAGGCTACCAACACAGCAGTGTGAATGAACTGAGGAATCGTAAAAAATTACGAGGTAGTGTTTCCTTTGTGTTGGAACACAGGTTACAGAAAAACTAATGTATTCTATATGGCTATAAGGTGCAGCAAGAATGTTGGTCCAAGCTGCACTGTGGCCATGATGTACAATATGTGAATGGACTGCTAACTCTTAAAAGATTACAAAGTAGTGTTCCCTATATGTTGAAACACAGATTGCAGAAACACTGGTATTTTCTATATGGCCAAAGGAACATAGATGTGGGTCTTAGCTGCACAGTAACGCTAATGTACAATACGAAGTGTTGACATATAGGTGGTTCTCCATAATCATACTGATGCCCACGGTATGTCGTCATTAAGCCCTTTAATGTCGCTTTTGAGCTGAAAAACCCATTTTTGTTCTTTTGTGAATAGAAATTTTGACACATCACTTATATGAGGGGGAATATAAGGATGTTCTAGGACAACCCATTTCATTTCGTCCGCTGTATGTTTAAAGGTTAGGAAATGGCTCGTGAGTTTTGTAGCCTGTTTATGGCACCTAATGGTGCTCTTGTGTTCCCCAATTCTCAATTTAATTTTGCGGGTGGTGTATCCGATGTATCTAAGAGAGCAGGGACAAGTGATCATGTATATAACATTATCAGTATTACAGTTGGTATGTTTTTTAAGGACCCAAGTCCTCCCTGTCCCTAGGTCGACCGAGTTGGTTTTGCTTGTCTGAGGGCAAGCACTGCGTGACCCACACGGGTGATGGCCCGTAACTGGAGGGAGATACCATAAGGTCATGGATCTCCCAGTGTTCTGTGTCCTTGGTCTGGTATGGACAAGGGTATCACGCAAGCTAGGTGCTCTTTTGAATGAAAAAAGGGGTAAGGGAATTTTGGCATCACCGGAGCGCGCATGCGCAGGTTTGGATCACCAGCGCATGCGTGCCACAATAACAGAGCCCCGCACCTGATTCAGCGCTTAGCTGCACCAATAGGATACGCATTCGGCCAGCTGCACCCGATCAATCAATCAGATCGGGTATAAATAGAAATGCGAGCGCAGTGTTTAGTTACCTCCACTCCCGCTTGGACGCTGGGCTAAGAGGTACCGACGGACAGGTAGGGTTCCTAATGTATTTAGAACCTTATACTGTGGGTTCTGTGCATAAGTTTGTCTTACTTTAATAGAACCTTCTATTTTTAACCAACCTGCTCTAAAAGAAAACCCTATACTGTGGTTTTTTTGCATAAGTTTGCTAAACTTTAACAGAGCCTTTATTTTTAACCAACCTGCTCTACAAGAAAGCCTTTGGAGTTTTCCCTTCTTTTTTTCTCTGTGATTTCTTAAAAATCTTTTGACTGATAATACAATAGCTTGTCATTTAAACTATAATTACTTCCTCCCCATGCATGGTCATAACCATGTGTTCATAGGGGTTGAGTCTCTTTTAAAAACAATTGGTTCTTGTTAGTATATCACTGGAAATGACTGATCAAATGTATTCATGCACCTTTTATAAACTTTTGAGGTTCTCTTTACATTTCCATTCTAACAGAGCGGGGCCTCCTTCTCCCCGAGTGGGTGCCGGGTGAGGTGAGGCGACCTCCCACAGAATGCTGGGTGAGTCACACTGTACAGATTAATGTTTCTACTTTTGAACGGTTATTATCAGGAGAATTATATATCTTCTGAATGGCGTGGACACTTTTTCTTTCGCCTTGTTGGTGTAGTTGTGTTGTGTTCTATTTTCCGAAACACCATCATGCACTTCTTCTACTGCTCACTATTGTGCACTTTTCTTTTCCTTTAGGAGAGAATGAATAATTGGATAATCACCAGAAAACATTTGGGCTCAAAGTATCTGGTAGGAGTAATCCATTATATCAATGCACTATGTTATGTTATTGACTTTTATAAAGCGCACAGAGCTGCCCCAGCGAAGGGGCGTCCTGGCGCTTGAACAGGTACTGAAACATAACATGAAGAAAAAGGAAAAGAACAACTAATCAAGTACAGAAAACAAAAAGTCATTATTTTAATTTTCACGAATTGCAGTCGCTACTATCATCTGGCCCTGAAGAAAGCTTGGACACATAGTCCACTAAAGCTGAAACATGTCGACCTTAATGCACTGCGCCATTATATAGTTATTTTTTCAAAACTATTAGGCGTTGTTTTAAACCTTGACCCTGGGACAATACCTATTAAACTCATTTTTGTCCCAGTAGCCAATTTTATTCACACTTCACTTTTTTCACTAGCACTGCACTCCATCAGTACTACTTGTGAAACGCTGTGGTTTGGAAGAGTATCTTCAAAATCCATCTCTGCATCATCACCAGGTGCGTTGGGTGAGATCTGGATTAATGATATGTATCCCACATGACGATATTCCACCAGAAGAGTGGGCTGATGGAAATTTTTTCCTACCCAGCATTATCATAGTTGTGACTTGATGGTCTCACGGTCTTTAGGCCCGACGCAACACACAAACAGTCTTGTGGACCAGGCAACTCCTTTTTGTTTTTTCAGTAGTTGTAGGGGGTTGCGCTGCCTTGGTCGTTAAATATTCCCTTTTGACCCTCCTCACTTCATTTTTTCAGTATTGATGAGTATCCCCTGGAAGAGAACCACAGTTTACAGGTAAGTAACTTTTGTGCTTCTCCAGTATTAGGGTGTCTTTCATAGATTCACATGCTTGAATAAGAATAGATAGCAGTAAGCCATAATAAGTAGAATCATAAAAGGCAATAATGAAAAGTGCAATCATGTAAATACACATTGGTAACATGGCATTATTTGTACAAGAAAACCTTTTATGACAGGAGGCGGAAAGCAACAGAGGCTCACCTTTATTTGAAGAGATTTCGTAGCACCGCTTGACCCACAGCAGTGTCCGCAGCGCTAGCAGTCTTCAGACAGTAATGCCTCGTGAACGTATGCCTGCTGGACCACGTTGCCGCCCTGCAGATCTTATGTAGAGGCACTCCAGCAAACAGGGCAGTAGAGGATGCTACTGCTCTCGTAGAGTGTGCTCGCACCGGAGCAGAAAGAGGCTTGCCAGCTCGTTGATGGCAGAAGGAGATGGCAGAAGAAATCCAACAAGTGATGGTCTGTTTAGTGACCGGATGTCCTTTGTGCATCCGCCCATAGGCCACAAAGAGTTGGTCTGACCTTCGAAATGCAGCAGTTCTGTTATGTTAAAATAATTTTTAGAGCACACTTACACAAAGCGGTTTGATAGCGCTAAGAACAGAAGGACTGCGGCAGTAAGAGGTCTTTGAGGTGTTATTCAGGAAAGTTTTCAGAAGAGTTCTGAATTGAGCATAGCATGTTGCGAGTCTCACTCATTAGGAAGGGAGTTCCAGAAGCGGGGGGCCAGAAAAGAAAACCTAAGGCCACAGTGTTTTTTTCGTTTAAAAGTGGGAATAGTGAGCAAGTGGAGATGGGAGGAACGAAGTTCAAGTGAGGGAGCATAGTGGTGGATTCTGGAAGAAATGAAGGCAGGGCCTTGACCAGCAAGGGCCTTGAAGATGGTACAGCCTAGCTTGAATACACAACATTTGGCTACCGGAAGCCAATGAAGGCTCTTCATCAAGGGTCTTAGATGTTGATGCTTAGGTTGGTGAAAAATGAGCCTAGCTGCCAGATTTTGGACCAGCTGTAGGCGAAGAAGTTGGTATGCTGGAATGCCAACATAAAGAGCATTCGCATAATCAATGCGAGAGGTGACAAGGGCCAAGATGACAAGGGTAAGGGCTTCTGTGGTCAAGAACCTACAGATTTTCCGAATTCTGCGAAGATGGAAGAAGCAGGAGGAAACCACTGCATTGATTTGAGGCTTCAGGGACAAGTCGCTACAGATGATAACTCCAAGACTTTTTACAGAGTTGACTGGTCGAGGAGGGGTGCCCAAAGATGGAGGCCAGAAACTGGGGTTCCAGGGGTTGGTGGACCCCTCTGTTAGAACAAGCTCAGTTTTATCGGGGTTAAGCTTTAGTTGGCTAGAGTACATCCATTCAATAGTGAATTGAAAATTACTAATGGATGTATTGGAGGGATCTACGTTGAATATCAGCTGGAGGTCATCTGCGTAGTTAAAGGTTGTGGCTGGTCTGTTGCGTAGGGACACAATCAAGGGTTGCATATATAAGTTAAAAATAAACTGGGCAATAAAGCAGAGCCCTGAGGGACCCCACAGGTCAGCTTTGTATTCCCTGCCACAAAATTGTTTAAACGGACTGCCTGGGAGCGCCCATGTAGAAAGGAGGTAATCCAATTAAGGGCCAGGCCCCGGATGCCAGCGTTGCCAACACGGTCGATCAAAAGTTAATGAACGGCCGTGTCCAAGGCCGCCGATAAATCCAAAAGCACCAGGGCCTGGGTGATGTTTTTGTCAGCTCCTCTCTTAAGTTCATCCATAACTGCTAGGATGACAGATTCCGTGGAGTGAGCATGCCTGAAGCCCGCCTGCCGGGGGTCAAGAAACTGGGACTGCTCAATAAATGAGCCGAGGCAGTTCATAACGTGAGCCTCCAGTATCTTGCTAAGGTAGGGGAGCAAAGAGATGGGGCGAAAATTGCTCAACACCAAAGGATCGGCATTAGGTTTCTTTAGTACAGGGATAACTACAGAGCATTTAAAGGTGTCCGGAACAATGCCTGTTTTGAGAGAGTTATTGAGGAGGGAGAGAGGCGGGTCAGGGCAGGTAAGAAAGGCCTCTTTCAAGATATGAGGAGGGCAGCAGTCATTAGGAGAGCCAGATCCCACTTTGTTCAGTAGGGTCAGGAATTCTTCTCTAGAGATCAAAGGGATTTGATCGAGCGTGAAAGGGTTTTTACAGATTACGGGGAGGGTGGAAGGAGAGGTGGGGGTGGGGATAATATCCTTAATAAGGGTAATTTTATCAATAAAAAATAAATTCAGAGAATCGTATAGTGTTTGTGAAGGGACGGGTTTAGCCGTAACTTTATCGGGTTGTGCAACCTCATTGACAATTGAAAAAATGTCTTTAGCCTTGGTGGATGAGTTCGGGATTTTTTGAGAAAAGTAAGCAGATTTGGTCTGGAGGATGGAATCTTTGTAGTTTTTTAGCAAGGCTACACAGACCGCTTTCTCCTCAGAGGCATAGGCTTGCCGCCAACGGCGCTCTGCCTGTCTAAGTGCCAGTTTTTTCTTTTTTTAGATCATCGGAAAACCAGCGTTGTGCGTCTTGGGGGCGCTTAAGTACAATCTTCTTCAGAGGGGCTACCTTGTCGCTGGCTACTTCTAGCCAGCGATCAAGGTTGGAGGCCTGAAGAGAGATAGAGGCCGGTTCGTTGGGGGAGGTGGCTGTTAGAAGTGCATTGAAATCGTCCATGTTGGCCCGTTTCCAGTTTCTGGCCGAAAAATTGCCAGCCGGGGGCAACATCCACTTCTTGGCAGCTACCCTATGGAACTCTCTGCCACTAGCCCTCCGACAGAGTAAGGACCTCCTTGCCTTCAGAAAGGCCTTTAAGACCCACCTCTTCACACAGGCTTACTTGAAATAAAAATTTCTGCATACTCCCCCCTTGTTATGTTTTTTATCTTCTTTCAGCGCCAAGAAGCCTCCGGGCGTATGCGCGCTTTACAAATTTTTAATAACATAACATAACATAACATAGTGAAAGGAGTATAAGCCATTATAAAGGAAATAAAATCATGGTCGTTGGATGTAGAATTTGAGGCATCACTTCAGGTCTAGGGAATGAAGAGTACGCTCAGCGGGAGACTGAGGGTTAGGGAAAAAAGTCTTGAGTATTACAGGCTTGTTAAGGTGGAAGTCAGATGGACCCTTTGGTATAAACTTAGAGTTTGTACGTAGTACAGCAGCGTCCTTTGAAAACTGAAGAAACGGTGGTTGAATGGTAAATGCTTGTATGTCGCTCACTCCCCTGGAGGACGCAAGTGCGAGGAGGAGGGAAACCTTCCAAGTAAGGAATTTCAAATCCCCTGAGTGGATTGGTTCGAATGGAGGTTTGAGAAGCTGGGCTAGGACAAGATTCAGGCGCCAAGAAGATGAAGGATGCCGGATAGGTGGAAACATCCGGAACAGGCCTTTAAAGAACCGGCGAATGATCCGAGAGGAATACAAAGATGTGGAACCATCATAGGGAAAGCACAGCCAAGAAAACTTTGAGAGTGGAATGTGAAAGTCCCGACTTCGCCAAAAGGAGGAGGAAAGGCAAGATTTGCTCATGGGTGGCGAGCATAGGATCAATGTTTTCCGATTGGCACCAAACACAAAACCGTTTCCATTTCAATTTATAGGTTTTGATGGTTGAAGGAGCACGTGCATGAGCAAGGACCTCTCTACAGTCAGGAGCGATATTTAGATGGGCGAACTCATGGTGCTCAGGTTCCAAGCGTGAATCTGGATGGCAGATCTGTCCGTGGTTCATGGTGAGAAGGTGAGGCAGGGGGTCACTTGGAAAAAAGAAGAAGATCCGTGAACCACGGTTGACGCGGCCACCTGGGCGTAATTACCAGGATGCGACATGGTTGTGCTTTCATTCTGTAAAGGAGGCGAGGTATAAGAGGAATCAGCGGAAAAGCGTATGCAAATTTTTTCGACCAGTTGATCGAAAATGCATTCCTGTTAAACTCTTTGTGGGGATGCTAACTTGCGTAGCGTAGGCATTTGCGATTGAGTGGAGTCGCAAATAGATCCAGTTCAGAGTTGGTTGATGGAGTTCCCATTCGTGGTTGTCTGTGGCAGATCTGCTGAGACAGTCTGCAAGGGCGTTGGAGATGCCCTGTACGCGAACTGCAGTCAAATGGACTCGATGTTGTATTGCCCATTCCCAGATCTGCTGTGCCTGTCTAGAGAGCAGAAGAGATTTCGTACCCCCTTGCTTGTTGAGGTAGTGCATACTGGTGGTGTTGTCCGTACGCACCAACAGTGACTCTCCTTCCACCAGCGGACGAAAGGATTTCAGGGCGAGAAAAATGGCCTAGAGTTGGTCCGCAGTCCATTTGCTGTTGACTGACAACCCTTCGAGGTGTGCGTCCCAACCCTCTATGGAAGCGTCCGTTGTAAGGGTAAGCGTGGGGGCTGTGTCCTGAAACATTCGCCCTGTCGCGATGTTGGGAGGGTGAGCCCACCATTTCAACGCTCCCCGAATTCGAGGTGTCAGTGAGACCTTGTTGTTGAATGTTCCTGAGACTTGCCGCCATTGTTTGTCCAATTCTTCTTGGATTACTCTCATGTGTAACCTGCAGTTGGGGATCAACGGTATGCAGGACGAGGTCATGTCCAGAAAGAGTTTCAATATTCAGACAGAAACAGACATTCTTGATTGTAGAAGAGCCACCAATTTGGAAATGTGAGCTTGAAACAAATGCCCGTGCTAGATTTGTGTCTATCAATGCTCCCAGATAGACTCTTTGCTGTGCCGGAAGGACACGCGATTTCTCGTAGTTGATGGAAAGACCCAAGTTTTTGAAGACTGACAGGCAAGTCTGAGTGTGTTGTGCTGCGAGAAAGGTTGGGGCCTTTCTCAGGCAGTCGTCTAAATAGGGGTACATTTGTATTCCATGTAGGCGTAGGTAAGCCGCGACCCTCAGTGCTGAACGAAGGCCAAAAGGCAGAACCTTGAATTTGAAGTGCTTTGATCCTACTTTGAAACGGAGGTACTTTATGTGTCTGCGATGGATTCGCACATGAAAGTAGGCATCCTGGAGGTCGACTGTGGAGGAACTCCTCGGGGTTTAGGAACTGTAAGATTTCCAAAGAAGTCAGCATTCAAAATGTTTGGGACTTGATGTACTTGTTGAGGGCTCTAAGGTCTAATATCGGGCGCCACTCTCCTGATTTCTTTTTGATGAGAAAAAATCAGAAGTAAAAGCCCGTCCCTTGTTATAATCGAGGAACCACTTCGACTGCTCCTTTTTGAATCATAACTGCAACTTGTGCAAACATTTCTTTCAAGTGTGCTGGAGGAGGACCAGTTGGAGGGCGGTTGGGAGGAAACTTGAGAAATTCTAGAGAGTGGCCTCTTGAAATCACATCCAAGACCCAACGATCTGATGTTATTTTTGACCAATTGTAAAAGTTTCAGGATATTCGACCTCCAACCTTCAGAGCAGGATAAGACTTGGTTTTTAGAAAGTCATTGTTTTTTGGAGGAGTTACCTGCTCTGTAGGTGGATTTTCTCCTATATGGTCTGGAATCAGTCTGTCTAGTCTGAATCTGGTTGGAGTAACGCTGTCTGTTGTCACCATAGGAGCGGTACTGGGAAGAGCCTCGAAAAGTGGAGGATGTGCCCCTGCCACGTGCTCCACGAAATGGTCGCTTCCGATATTGGAGAGAGCCTAGGGAGCGAGCAGTGTCCTTATCCTTTTTGAGGGACTCCAAGGCATCGTTCACATGCTTGCCGAGGAGGGACTCTCCATCGAAGGGCATGTCGAGTATTTTTGCTTGCACCTCCGGCCGAAAGGACATAGCCTTAAGCTAGCCCTGCCTTCTTAAGACTACAGCGCCTGCCAGTTGTCTGAAGCCTGTAGAGGAAATATCGACTGCGCAGTCTATAATTTCCGATGAAATTTTCTCACCCTCTTGCAGGATCTTTTGTGCCTCCGCCCTGGAGGATTCAGGAATCAGGTCGACCAAGGCTGCTATCTCCGATCACATTTGTCGGTCGTAATGGCTGAGGATGGCTAAGGAATTTGCCGCCCTTACCGTAGTCGTAGCCATCCTGGAGAATTTTTCACCAATGGTATCCAGGCGTAGACCCTCCTGGTCCGGCGGGGATGTTACAGGAGAAGCCGGATTACGCAATCTCTTCTGGGAAGCCTGCGTAATTATAGAGTCTGGCTTTGGTTGAACAACAAGGCAGGCAGGTGAATCTTCTGGTGCCTTTTACTTTTTGTCAATGCTTGGGAGTACGGCCGGAACAGAATTAGGCCGCTCCATGAGTTTAAGTCCTTCTTTCCAAAGGAATTCTATAATAGAATGGTATTTTTCACAGGTTGATCCTTAAAATCATAAAGAAAACTGTCCTCTTGCCTGATGACCATAGGCAAATGGAAACACTTTGCTGCCCTCACCACCAAAAGTTGACAACCTCCAATGTTCACTGGAGGAGATGCCAGAGGTGATGCAGGAGGAGGGGACGGAGTCTGAGCCTGGTAATTGTCCCAATCTGCTAGGACACCATCATCATCCTGGTCTGTATCGTTATGATTGTCATCATCATCATTACCAAGGTACTGAGGTACTGGTGACCGGGTCGGTGCAACCTGAAGGGACGCCTGTATTGAAGGAGGCGGTGGAGAGGCTTTCGAAGAAGGAGAGAAACGACGATTGTAATCCTCCAGCATATGTTTAAGATTTGTGATCAAAGTCATTGGCAATTGAGCCATAGGAACATCATGGTCATCATCGTGTGTGTCATCTGGAACTGAGATGTGTGACTCCCACTCATCATCATCATCATAGTCTTGGCATTTGATATGTAGCTCTGACGAGCTACTTGCAGCACAAAAGTTGTCATCTGCATATGAGTCATTTGAAGAGTCCTCCCCTCCAGAGGCAAATAGTTGAGCAGGAGGACCGGACCGATATTGTAAAAGGCTCAAAACCAGTGGAGCTGGACGTTTAACAGTAGTAGCTGTCACCACTGTGAAAGTGGTTGCAGTGGCCAGAGAATATTGCGCTCGTCGTCATCAAGGGCGCCGTCGATGATGTCCCTGGCGCCGACGAAGATGTGGTTGCCGCCAACTAAGTCGAGGTTTTCATCGACTATGACACTGGCGTCGAGGAAGATGTTGATTTCGTCGATGAAGCTTTCAGCATCGACAGAGCCATCGCCGACGAAGCTGTCGTCCACGAGGTACTTGACGTCGACGAGACCACCATCGACGGAAGAGGTAGCGCCGAGACGTGACGTGTCGATGAAGTCTTCGTCCACAAATGACGCTTAGGAAGGGTCGTCGACAAGACGGATTTCTTTGCAGTCGACAATGGACGAGATAGGTCGGACCTCCTGGATCATCGTCGACGAGTGCTGGTCGTCGTCGAAGTAGGTATAACGTTGACCGATCTCGTCGTCGTCGACGGGCTCGTCGACGAGCTGGCACTCGCTTTAGAGGACGAGGGCACAGTGTGGATCTGCAACGCCAGAGAACTAGGTCCCGCAGGCGTAGATGCCGGCAGATCCCGTGGGGAAACTGACTTCGGAGCGTCCACAAGCTTCTTCTTTTTTTTGAAAAGGAGAAGGAATCTCGGTTTCAGACCCAGGCTTCAGAGAGGTCTTAGAATGCCGAGCAGACACAATCTCTATATCAGACACAGGGTTGTCTGAGGTTTTCAACCTCTGTAGCCACAGAAGGAGACGGGCCTCTCTATCTTTTAGGGTCTTTGAAGAAAAAGTTCTGCAAATTTTGCAACTCCTCACCTTATGATCCGGGTACAAGCAGCAGATGCATTTTTTATGAGGGTCCTCAGAGAAAAGACGAAGTTTTCCACAGGCAGAACAGGGACTGAATAAAGACTTTTTAGTTGAAGACATGTTCTTGAAGTTCTGAAGGTTTGAAGATGAAGAAAACTGAGCAGAGCTCAGGGAGACTCCCTTCACACGACATGCGGTAGAAAATCTGAGGGCTTGAGCTTCTGAAGAGAAGGTTCTAGAGTGTGCTACAGCCTGATTGGCTGGAATGTGGACTACTATAATGACATTGATATGTTACTAAAGTGAACTCTCCTTATATGCTTTTTATGGGGCAATGTTGTTCTATGGTACTTTAAGGCGTTATTTTTTATTATGCATATATTTTTTGATATCTATATTTATATATATATATATATATTTTTAATGTATATATGTTTCTTACTACTATTTTATGTACCATGGGACTCCCACTTCGACGACGGGGAATTATTCAAGCATGTGAATCTATGAAAGACACCCTAATACTGGAGAATCCAGGTTTCTGACTTAAGGAGTCGGGAAGAACAACTGACCTAACTGTCACTCGAGGGATGATGAAAAGCTGGGGGTCATGGCTGCCAGTTTTGTAGGAAAATGCTTTTATTTTCTATGCTATTGGTTTACAATGCAGCCTTTATGTGCAGTTTTTCATGATGTTTACTCCTTTAAAACAGATTTCAAGTGCTACTTGCCCTCCTGTGTTTTTATATATATTATGTGTTTGCAAAAGCAGTTTATGGGTTCTTACATTGTTTAGGCTCCTGGATGGGGGCTGCATTGCTATGAGGACATTTATATATATATATATACATATATATATATATTTCGCTCAATCCCCTGCAGGTTTTAAGAGCACTCACAGACGGGTGTAGGATGCGGCTACAGGACCCGCAAAAATATGCAGCTCAAGGTTTCCACCAGATTTGCCCAAGAAACCACGCACTCCGGGGGTAGTTCTCCGATGTTGTTTATTTCAGAATTAGCAACAGACGCGTTTCAGCGCTCCGCCTTCCTCAATGTTACAAACATTGATGGAAAGCGTCATGTTTTTAATAGCGTTCTCGTGTGATTACGTGGTAAAAACAAACAAGGGACTAGATTACACGCCATATTGGATGTTGTTCACAGTGCACATCAGGTATTGTTTCAGTACATTAAAGAAACTGTGGTAACTTTTCTTTTGATTTCGCCACTATTCAGGCTCAATCAATCACATGCACAATACAATCAAACTTATTTTGCGTAAAGTAAAAATATCGACCGCGCGCACATTACCACAACAACATTATTTTGAAACATCATTGGAACTGTTAAAGTACAATGGTTACGCCAGCACATGGCTAAACGGCTTATTTTAAAATTGGGTTGCAATCTAAGATGGCGCATAAATTGTCATTAGAAAAGTGGCTTTGGTCCGTAGATTTCGGAGTAGCCGCGTTGAAATATATGTTTAATTGTATAAACCCTAATTATGCCGAAATAATTTAGCCGATACACGACGTAGAAATGTTATTGTGGTAATGTGCGCGCGGTCGATATTTTTACTTTACGCAAAATAAGTTCGATTGTATTGTGCATGTGATTGATTGAGCCTGAATAGTGGCGAAATCAAAAGAAAAGTTACCACAGTTTCTTTAATGTACTGAAACAATACCTGATGTGTACTGTGAACAACATCCAATATGGCGTGTAATCTAGTCCCTTGTTTGTTTTTACCACGTAATCACACGAGAACGCTATTAAAAACATGGCGCTTTCCATCAATGTTTGTAACATTGAGGAAGGCGGAGCGCCGAAAAGCGTCTGTTGCTAATTCTGAAATAAACAACATCGGAGAACTACCCCCGGAGTGCGTGGTTTCTTGGGCAAATCTGGTGGAAACCTTGAGCTGCATATATATATATATAGATAGAGATATATATATAGATAGAGATATATATATATATATATATATATATCCTACTGGCAGTCGCCAGTAGGTAGTTATAGTTAGGATTATTTTGTATAGGGAATTCGCAACATTCTATTGGGAATAACTTTGGCACCGGTTGGGGAATCTGCCTGAAAATTTCCTTGAATTTGCCTCGAGGCGCTCCGCTCCTTTCCTGAAAGTTTGGGGGGGATTTGTCAAGCGGGGGCCGAGATAAAAGGGGGGTCCCAAAACGTGTTTTCCCCATGTTAATTTCCATAGGGCGGTTGAACTCACTTTTAGCCCGAACGGCTGAATGGATTTCCATCAAACTTGGCAAAATTGTAGGGACTGGTAGCCCAATGTGCCTTTGTTATGTCTCAAGATATGTGCTCCAGTGGATTTTGAGTAATTTAGGTTAAAAAAAATATATATATCTATAAGAGCGCCCCGGTACGCGCACCGGGGCGCGTACCAGCGCGCTACTCGAGTTCGTGCGCGGAAAGCTGATTGGCTCTCGGGTGTCTGTCAACATTCCAAACAGTCCGGAGCGGCCGCCATCTTGTGTCTCGGTAGGATCGAGCCACAAGAGGTGGCAAAAACAAAGGGGGAAATGACCAAAAGGGGGCAGAGTAGACCCCTGATCCCCTAGGTTTGATGTGGGGGCCATAAAAGGGCCCCGCGGGCCCAAAAAAATATTCTTTTTTTTTTTCGATTTGCGCGGGGGGGGGGGGGAGGTGGGGTTATGCGCCCGGTACGCGCACCGGGGAGCGTACCATGGGAAAAAAAGAATGATCGAGTTTTTAAAAAATGTAGCTTTTTTTAAAAAAAAATTATTTTTGTTGTTTTTTTTTTTTGATTTAGCCGCCTAGTGTTGGGTCCAGATGATTGCACATTGTTGTCCTGGAAGAGTCTTTGAAGTATCACGAGATAGGTGGCTCCTCCCCTGGACTACAGTGCGCATGGGCATCCTCTCCATCCTTAGATTGTTTTTCGCCATTGTGGCAGAGATGGAGTGTAATACAGTGAGTGATGTCCATGCTACATAGTAATTCTGAATGCTACAGCTGCTACAGGCGCCGGGGAGGAGGGTGGGCGATATGAATGTCAGCAGCCCTACATGCCAAGAACAGATGCATACTGGTAAGTAGCATATTCGGTTCGAGGCATGTGGGCTGCTGAATTCATATCTGTGCATAGATTACATAGCAGTCCCTCCTGTTAGCGGCGGCTGCCCGTGCCAGCTGCAGCAGTCTGAAAGAGTTTTGAGAACAGCCTGTCCTACAGCTGCCTGCTGTTTAGAATGCACATCTACGCAGTAGTGTTTCGTAAATGTATGTGTGGTGGACCAAGTGGCTGCCTTACATATCTCTTCTAAAGGAATATTCCCCAGGAAAGCCATGGACGCTCCTAACTTACGTGTGGAGTGTGCTCGTGGTGGAATGGTTAGTGTGCGTTTAGCCTTAGCATAGCAAATCTGTATACACTTAACGATCCACCCGGGCTATCCCTGCTTTGGAAATGGGGTTGCCTTTGTGTTGCGGAGAAAAGGCAATAAAAAGCTGTTTTGTTTTTCTGAAATCCTTTGTTCTGTCTATATAGTACTTTAGAGCCCTTTTGACATCTAACGTTTGTAGGGATCTCTCATTCGTTCATAATACAACCCTATTTGCGTGGACCTGTATGAATGGCTTTTGAATGGTTAGTGCCTGGAGTTCACTAACTCTCCTCAGTGAGGTAATGGCTACTAGGAAAGCAACTTTCCAGGTCAGAAATTGAATCTCACTAGAGTGTAGAGGTTCAAAAGGTGGTCCCATCAATCTGGTGAGGACCACATTCAGGTTCCAGACTGGTGACGGTGGGTGTCTGGGAGGGATCACTCTTTTAAGTCCTTCCAGAAAAGCTTTAATGGCAGGCACTCTGAATAATGAGAGGTGCTGCCTGTTCTGAAGATAGGCTGCTATGGCGGATAAATGTATACGAATGGAACTGCACGCTAGATTACATCTGTATAAATGCAACAGATAACAGAAAATGTTTTGAATAGATGCATCCAGTGGGTTAATGTCATTGTTGGTACAATATATGACAAACCTTTTCCATTTAGCCGCATAGAATGCTCTGGTTGTGGGCCGTCTTGCCTCCTTGATGATATTTATACATTCTGGCGGCAAGTTGAGGTAGCCAAATTCTAGGACTTCAGGAGTTAGATCGCCAGGTTGAGCTGCTGCGGATCTGGATGCTGAATGTCGCCATGGCTCTGCGTCAAAAGCCTGGGTGTGAGCCATAGCCTTTGATGCGGTACCACGGATAGTTCTAGAAATGTGGTGTACCATGGTTGGCGTGCCCACATTGGAGCAACCAGGATGAGGGTCATCGAGTGTTGCCGTAGTTTGCGCGCCACCAGCGGTATCAGAGGTGCTGGGGGAAAAGCGTACGCAAATTTGCCGGACCAGTTCATCCATATCGCATTGCCCTGCGACTGTGGATGTGGGAACCTACTTGCGAAGCTTTGGCATTTTGCGTTTTCCCTTGTGGCAAACAGGTCTATCTGTGGATGACCCCACTGCTGGAAGTACCGTTGGAGCACTGATGGATGTATCTCCCACTTGTGCATCTGGTGGCTGTGTCTGCTGAGCAGATCCGCCATCTGGTTGTCCTTGCCCAGGAGATGTTCCGCCATGAGGAAGATGTTCCTCTGAATGGCCCACTTCCACATGCTTTGAGCCAGATGAGACAACTGTGGAGAGTGTGTTCCTCCCTGCTTCTGTATGTAGTACATGGCAGTCATGTTGTCCGTCCGGATCAACACGACCTTTGTCAAGCGGGGGCCGAGATAAAAGGGGGGTCCCAAAACGTGTTTTCCCCATGTTAATTTCCATAGGGCGGTTGAACTCACTTTTAGCCCGAACGGCTGAATGGATTTCCATCAAACTTGGCAAAATTGTAGGGACTGGTAGCCCAATGTGCCTTTGTTATGTCTCAAGATATGTGCTCCAGTGGATTTTGAGTAATTTAGGTTAAAAAAAATAAATATATATATCTATAAGAGCGCCCCGGTACGCGCACCGGGGCGCGTACCAGCGCGCTCCTCGAGTTCGTGCGCGGAAAGCTGATTGGCTCTCGGGTGTCTGTCAACATTCCAAACAGTCCGGAGCGGCCGCCATCTTGTGTCTCGGTAGGATCGAGCCACAAGAGGTGGCAAAAACAAAGGGGGAAATGACCAAAAGGGGGCAGAGTGGACCCCTGATCCCGTAGGTTTGATGTGGGGGCCATAAAAGGGCCCCGCGGGGCAAAAAAAATATTCTTTTTTTTTTTCGATTTGCGTCAGGGGCTGGGGTTATGCGCCCGGTACGCGCACCGGGGAGCGTACCATGGGAAAAAAAGAATGATAGAGTTTTTAAAAAATGTAGCTTTTTAAAAAAAAAAAATTCTTTTTGTTGTTTTTTTTTTTTGATTTAAGTACCAACATGTAGGTACCAATACAGAGTCTTAAATTTAATGTACACCGTCTCCTCTGTAGATATCTTGCATGTTGTTACAGAAGTTATTGTGGTATATGGAATCCATACCATAGTCTGTCAGGAAAGCAGAAACAGATCCTTTAAGCACTCCCTGAGAAGGCCTAGGGCATCATGGGTAGTCTATCCTGCTCTCTTATGATGAAAAAGAGATGTAAAACACACATTGGAGATAATATAGTGGGAGAAAGGAAGTAACTATGAGCAAACTTATTATGTAACACAAAAAAGTTGCACAGTATACTATAAGTCTCACTTTATATTATAATAATTTTGGTACTACTTCATGAATTACATATAAAAATGAATAATGTCTCAAACAATTTATGATTATTAAATATACATTTATTCTTCTGATTTTTCAAAATTTAATAAAACTTCCAACATTAGATTGTCTGGAATTTCCTCATAATTTTCATTGCATCATTCTATTTTTTCCAAACACTCAATTAATTGTTGGTCCAGAGAGTCATCCATGAAATCCAAGTCATCTTTTTTTTCTTCTGGATTGTTCTCAACCTTTACTTCGAAAGAAATATTATTGGATTGTTCTTTTCCTTCCATTTTCTTTCTGTAAATTGCATAAAAAATAACTATATCAGTAGAGTTAGGGTACTGTTGGGTTTAAGTTCAGACAGGTACTTCTGAGTTTTTAACAGTGAAGTAATTTTTGAGCAGTGTATGGTTTCAGGCAGGAAGTAGAACTATTAAAAAGTGCATGTGAGGAAGCCTAAGTAAATGCATAATTATACCAGAGAAGCCAAACTCAATCCATAACTATAACAGAGAAGCCTATCTCAATCTATAACTATTACAGGGGGACAGTATATAACTATCAGAAAACGTTTTCCCAAATTAACTTAAAGTGCACAACATAGTTCCCCTTCCAAATTAACAACTTACCTTTGTCAAAGAAGTTGAAGTTTTCAGTGAAAATTCTTTCCAAATGTACCTCAGGTAGTACTAGTCAAAATGGCTGTTTCCCTCTCATTTTTCATATATATTCATGTACATAACCAATCAAATGTCAGCACATAAAAGTAAAAAATGAAAGTAACATTTTAATTGGTTGTAAATTCTAACACTTTCATATGTGTTTTTCTCATGTAATTTACCTCAGGATATTTAGACAGGGCTACAGCCTAAATGGCTCAATGGAATTCCACCAAATTTGGGAAAATGGTAGGGACTGGTATGTAGTAGGGCCTATTCCGTATGTAGTAGGGCCTATTCCATATTTGGTGAAAGTGTCTCTAGTGGTTTTTATGTAAATTAACTTCCCACATTTTTGGGGAGCGCTTACCGGTGCGCGCTCCGGTACGCGCACGGGGAGCGCTACGGGAGTCCGCCATTTTGTGTTTCGGTAGAATTGAGACACAAGATGGAGGACAAACAACGTTGGGAATGGGTAAAAGGGGGCACGGTAGACACCCCCTGACCCTCTAGGTTTTCTGAGGGGAGTTTAGGAGGTACATATATACACAACATTTTTTATTTTTTTTAAATTACGCGGGGGAGCGCCCGGTACGCGCACCGGGGAGCGTACTTGGTGAAAAAAGTTAGAGTAAGATAGTCATTTTGAGTGATCAGAGGTAGGGTAGCCCTGAAAAGAGCTTTCGGGTTCTGTGGCTGATTTAGGTACCTACAATTAGGTTTCAATGCAGTTTTAAGTTCAGGAGGAATATTTTATTCCCCTCATCTGAGAAGTGCACACCATCTCCTCTGTAGATATCTTGCCTGCTGTAACGCAAGTTATTGTTGTATAGTGAACCCATTCCATAGTCTCATGTAAGCAGAAACAGATTTATTCACATGTTTCCGTGCGTTCTCAAATTGCGGACAAAACTGGTTGGACCACTTCCATTACTGTCTTTGACATATATTGGAATATACCACATCAGTTTGTGGGAAAAGTGCCATTAATTGACCAAAGGTGTCCTTTAAAAGCATTTCCAGACCTACCCCTGTCAAAGTGCCCAAGTCATTTCCACCACAGTGCACAATTAAGAGGTCGGGGTGTGGCAGATGCAAAAGGTTTTCACCAATGGTATCAATTGGTGACATCTCAATCCTCTCTGGCCAATCCACTTGATGTCCACATTTGGTAAATCAAGGTTGTGAAAATTTCTGATAGCTGCATACCTTTGAGCCCAGTGGATGTAACTATGTCCAATAATCCAGACAGAATACATGGTGAGAGAAGGTTCTGGTGCAGTCAGATGAAGTGTGGGAATGAAATGGCAGTTGGAACAGTAGGAGTTTACAAAAAAATACCTGTGGAGTTTCACTGCTCTTGAATCACAAGCAATGATTGGTGGATTCAAATAGTTGAAAACTGAAAGTTAGGGTGCATGGTTGTGTTGTGTGAAAGAAGCAATTTGAATGGTTAAGAAAAAGTCATTTAAAGAAACATTGCACTGGATAAGCTGGTGTATTGAGAGTTCAAACATTCTTGCTGAGTTCATTTGCAACATTGTAGAATAAACTTTTAAAAATGAGAGTGCAGTGAGGAGGGAGTTGCTATGGTAACAGGTAGAAAGGGCTGAGGGGGGAAGGGTGTTGGTTTGAAAATAGTGAGGGAAGAGTTTTAATTGGTTGAAATGAGGCACATGTGTGTAGAATTAGAGGTTTTCTGTGCCAGTCATGGTTGCAGTGTCTGGAGTGCATACCTTTTGCTCTGCTAAAGAAAAATTGGTGTGTGTGTCTGACACTGTTCTCAATCTCCCAAAGCATTTGTAAAGGTGAGTAATGATTCATTTAATTTAGATAGAGACTTGTATACTCTACGGAGAAGATTTGGAAGCAGATTGTGGTTTTTTAATGTTGCTTTGTGTCATGTTTTTTGATAATGCTTGGTAAAAAGATTTTGCTGTATAGAGGAATTGTATTATGCAAAATTGAGAAGTTTCAGTAGTGACATGGAATGCTTGTACATAGGACCTGTGCTGTGTTTCTAAAATGGTATTAAAAAAACGATTTTGGGGTAAATTAATGGCTTTTATATTTTTGAGAAGGAATACATAGTGTCTGCCTGAATAAATAAATATATTTGAACCTTTCACAATGATGTCACCTGTGTTACCTCAGATTAGGAAGCAGATAGAGATTCTTTCTTGTTGGTTTGTGTCATGTTTTTTGATAATGCTTGATAAAAAGATTTTGCTGCATAGAGGAATTGTATTATGTAAAATTGAGGAGTTTCAGTAGTGACATGAAATGCTTGTACATAGGACCAGTGCTGTGTTTCTAAAATGTTATTTAAAAAACGATGTTGGGGTAAATGAATGGCTTTTATATTTTTGAGAAGGAATAAATAGTGTCTGCCTCATTAAATAAATATATTTGAACCTTTCACAATGATTTTACCTGTGTTACCTCAAATTAGGAAGCAGATTGAGCTTCTTTCTTGTTGGTTTGTGTCATGTTTTTTGATAATGCTTGGTAAAAAGATTTTGCTGCATAGAGGAATTGCATTATGTAAAATTGAGAAGTTTCGGTAGTGACATGGAAAGCTTGTACAAAGGACCTGTGCTGTGTTTCTAAAATGTTATATAAAATACGATTTTTAGGTAAATGAATGGCTTTTATATTTTTGAGAAGGAAAAAAAGTGTCTGCCTCGTTAAATAAATATATTTGAACCTTTCACAATGATGTCACCTGCGTTACCTCAGATTAGGAAGCAGATTGAGCTTCTTTATTGTTGGTTTGTGTCATGTTTTTTGATAATGCTCGATATGAACATATGCAAGATAGAGGAATTGTGTTTTGTGAAATAGTGAGGTTTCAGTAGTGAAATGGAATGCTTGTACATAGGACCTGCGCTGTGTTTCTAAAATGTTATTTAAAAAAACGATTTTGGGGTAAATGAATGGCTTTTACATTTTTGAGAAGGAATAGTGTCTGCAAGATTAAATAAATATATTTGAACCTTTTAGAATGATGTCACCTGCGTTACCTCAGATTAGGAAGCAGATTGAGGTTCTTGTTGGTTTGTGGCATGTTTTTTTGGAAATGCTTGATATCAACATATGTAAGATAGAGGAATTGTCTTTTGTGAAAGTGAGGTTTCAGTAGTGAAATTGAATGCTTGTACAAAGGACCTGTGCTCTGTTTCTTAAATGTGATGCGAAAAACGATTTTGGGGAAAATGGATGGCTTTTACATTTTTGAGAAGGAATAAATAGTGTCTGTATGATTAAATAAATATATTTGAATCTTTCACAATGATGTCACCTGCGTTTTGTCAGATTAGGAAGTAGATTGTGCAGAGGAGGTGAGGCCTGTCCAGGGGTGTAGATGAGGTGAGGCCTGTCCAGGGGTGCAGATGAGGTGAGGCCTGTTCAGGGTTGCAGATGAGGTGAGGTTTGTACAGGGGTGCAGAGGAGGCGAGGCCTGTGTTGAAGAGTGTAGTGGGAGAGAGGCCTGTCCAAGAGTGCAAAGGAGGTGAGGCCTGTGTTTAAGAGTGCAGTGGGGGAGAGGCTTCATGAAGTCCAGTCCACTGCACTCTTGGACACAGGCCTCACCACCTCTGCTCCCCTGGACAGGCCTCACCTCCTCTGCGCTTCTGACAAGGCCTCACCTCATCTACATCCTTGGACAAGCCTCTCCCCACTACACTCTTGATCACATGCATTACCTCTTCTACAACCTTGAACAGGACTGATATCCTCTGACCGCTGGACAGGCCTCACCTCCTCTGCACCCCTGGACATGCCTCACCTCATCTGCACAATCTGCTTCCTAATCTGAGGAAACACAGGTGAAACGTGCAATCATGTAGACACTATCTAAACCTTGTGAATAATGTAACGAATATGCTACTTACCAGTATGCATCTGTTCTTGGCATGTAGGGCTGCTGACATTCATATCTGTGCATAGATCGCCGCCTAGTGTTGGGTCCAGATGATTGCACATTGTTGTCCTGGAAGAGTCTTTGAAGTATCACGAGATAGGTGGCTCCTCCCCTGGACTACAGTGCGCATGGGCATCCTCTCCATCCTTAGATTGTTTTTCGCCATTGTGGCAGAGATGGAGTGTAATACAGTGAGTGATGTCCATGCTACATAGTAATTCTGAATGCTACAGCTGCTACAGGCGCCGGGGAGGAGGGTGGGCGATATGAATGTCAGCAGCCCTACATGCCAAGAACAGATGCATACTGGTAAGTAGCATATTCGGTTCGAGGCATGTGGACTGCTGAATTCATATCTGTGCATAGATTACATAGCAGTCCCTCCTGTTAGCGGCGGCTGCCCGTGCCAGCTGCAGCAGTCTGAAAGAGTTTTGAGAACAGCCTGTCCTACAGCTGCCTGCTGTTTAGAATGCACATCTACGCAGTAGTGTTTCGTAAATGTATGTGTGGTGGACCAAGTGGCTGCCTTACATATCTCTTCTAAAGGAATATTCCCCAGGAAAGCCATGGACGCTCCTAACTTACGTGTGGAGTGTGCTCGTGGTGGAATGGTTAGTGTGTGTTTAGCCTTAGCATAGCAAATCTGTATACACTTAACGATCCACCGGGCTATCCCTGCTTTGGAAATGGGGTTGCCTTTGTGTTGCGGAGAAAAGGCAATAAAAAGCTGTTTTGTTTTTCTGAAATCCTTTGTTCTGTCTATATAGTACTTTAGAGCCCTTTTGACATCTAACGTTTGTAGGGATCTCTCATTCGTTCATAATACAACACTATTTGCGTGGACCTGTATGAATGGCTTTTGAATGGTTAGTGCCTGGAGTTCACTAACTCTCCTCAGTGAGGTAATGGCTACTAGGAAAGCAACTTTCCAGGTCAGAAATTGAATCTCACTAGAGTGTAGAGGTTCAAAAGGTGGTCCCATCAATCTGGTGAGGACCACATTCAGGTTCCAGACTGGTGACGGTGGGTGTCTGGGAGGGATCACTCTTTTAAGTCCTTCCAGAAAAGCTTTAATGGCAGGCACTCTGAATAATGAGAGGTGCTGCCTGTTCTGAAGATAGGCTGCTATGGCGGATAAATGTATACGAATGGAACTGCACGCTAGATTACATCTGTATAAATGCAACAGATAACAGAAAATGTTTTGAATAGATGCATCCAGTGGGTTAATGTCATTGTTGGTACAATATATGACAAACCTTTTCCATTTAGCCGCATAGAATGCTCTGGTTGTGGGCCGTCTTGCCTCCTTGATGATATTTATACATTCTGGCGGCAAGTTGAGGTAGCCAAATTCTAGGACTTCAGGAGTTAGATCGCCAGGTTGAGCTGCTGCGGATCTGGATGCTGAATGTCGCCATGGCTCTGCGTCAAAAGCCTGGGTGTGAGCCATAGCCTTTGATGCGGTACCACGGATAGTTCTAGAAATGTGGTGTACCATGGTTGGCGTGCCCACATTGGAGCAACCAGGATGAGGGTCATAGAGTGTTGCCGTAGTTTGCGCGCCACCAGCGGTATCAGAGGTGCTGGGGGAAAAGCGTACGCAAATTTGGCGGACCAGTTCATCCATATCGCATTGCCCTGCGACTGTGGATGTGGGAACCTACTTGCGAAGCTTTGGCATTTTGCGTTTTCCCTTGTGGCAAACAGGTCTATCTGTGGATGACCCCACTGCTGGAAATACCGTTGGAGCACTGATGGATGTATCTCCCACTTGTGCATCTGGTGGCTGTGTCTGCTGAGCAGATCCGCCATCTGGTTGTCCTTGCCCAGGAGATGTTCCGCCATGAGGAAGATGTTCCTCTGAATGGCCCACTTCCACATGCTTTGAGCCAGATGAGACAACTGTGGAGAGTGTGTTGCTCCCTGCTTCTGTATGTAGTACATGGCAGTCATGTTGTCCGTCCGGATCAACACGACCTTGTTGCACAAGTGTACCTTGAAAGCTTTCATAGCCATGAAGATTGCCATCAGTTCCAGAAGGTTGATGTGCATCTTCTTTTGCTGTGCTGTCCATAGTCCCTGCACTGTGTAGTGGAGTACATGAGCTCCCTATCCCTGGAGAGACGCGTCTGCCGTCAGTACAATTTGTGGCACAGGCTCTTGGAACGGTCGGCCCTTGCAAAGGTTTTGTGGGTTCCACCAATGCAGTGAGTTGAATGCCCGACCGCTCACCAACACTAGGTCCTTTAACTGTCCTTGAGTCTGATTCCACTGACGTGCCAAGCACTCCTGAAGCGGACGCATGTGTAGTCTGGCGTGCGGGACTATGAAAATGCAGGAGGCCATCATGCCTATCAACTGCATGAACACTTTAGCTGGAAGCGAGTGTTGAGGTCTGAATTTTTGTATCAGCAATTGTATGCTGTTTATTTTCGCTGTATTTGGCTGAGCTTTGGCTGCCAGTGTTTATTGTCGCGCCCAGGTACTGTCGCACGTGGGCGGGCTGAAGATGTGACTTCGGATAATTCAGTGAGGATCCCAGACTGTGAAGAAGATGAATAGTGTGGGACATGTGGCTGGCACACTGCTGGGCCGTCTTTGCTTGAATAAGCCAGTCGTCCAGATACGGGTAGACATGTATGTGCTGTCTCCTGAGGTGTGCTGCTACTGTCGCCAGGCACTTTGTGAACACCCTCGGTGCCGTCGTTACTCCGAAAAGGAGAACTTTGAACTGATAACGTTGATGTTGAATAGTGAACCTGAGATACTGTCTGTGTGATGGGTGTATGGGTATATGGAAATATGCATCTTTTAGATACAGTGTTGCGAGGAAGTCTCCCTGACTGAGTAACGGCAGAACCTGCTGTAAGGTGAGCATATGAAAATGCTCTGACAGAATGTAACTGTTTAGAGGCCTGAGGTCCAGTATAGGTCTGAGAGACCCGTCCTTTTTGGGTATTAAAAAGTACAGAGTACACCCCTGACCCTTGGCTTTCTACAGGCACAAGCTCTATGCCCCTTTTTTGCAGCATGCTGACGACCTCCTGCTGCAATAAGTGTAAGTGCTCTGCGGACATAGGACGGTGTCTTGGTGGGATGTTGGGTGGAGTGGACGTTAATTCCAGACAATACCCGTACTGTACAATGTCTCTCACCAACCGGTCTGTGGTGATGGACTTCCAGACTGGCAGGAACTGTTGTAGTCTCCCCCCGACTATGGTCAGGGGGCAGTGACAGGGCGTCACTGTTTGGTATTGGCAGAGGATCTGGAACTGTTGTTTCCTCTGCCTCTGCCCTTGATGGTGTTTCCACGATATCCACCCCGGTTGTTCTTATTGTAGGTGGATTGTGTACCTCCCTTATTGTATTGTGTCTGTTGTGTTGACTGGCTTCTTGAGGGGCCCCTAGTATTGGAGCGACGAAAGGAGCCACCCCGAAACTGCTGTGACTACAGAGCCCCCATAGACTTTGCTGTTTCTGTGTCTTTTTTAATTTTTTCAAGGGTGGTGTCAACCTCAGGTCCGAATAAGATGTCTGGGTTAACTGGCTAATTGAGATTAGAAGTTTGTATTTCAGGTTTGAATCCTGATATTCTCAACCAGGCGTGTCTCCTTAACATAACTGCTTAAGGACCCCTTTTAGCATGGGTAGGGCTTTGACTGTCCTTTCTGAAGTGGAAAAGGTGTCGACCAGAAAGTCTTTATCCACAGGGTCAGCATGTAGCTCGACGTCATGATTACTGGCTGCCCTTTCAATAAGGGCGTTAAAGGCAGATGAGCCCTCAGTAGGAGATGTTTTCACACTGTACACATGAGTGTCAGGGCCAGTCTGCGGATCCCTTGAGTCAGCAGGGTCCGCCCAAGGTTGGGCTTGATCATCAGGATCAGTGTCCAAATGATAGAGGTCATCCTCATGTTCATCATCCCCTGCATCCACATCTGAGTATGTTGGGGAAACATTTTGAGGTTCCTGTCCATAGTGATGGAGGGGTTCCACAAGAGCTGGAGATGTTGTTGAAACTCTCTTCTTCTTCAAGGGAATCTTATATGATTCCATGGGTGTTTCTGGCATTAATTTTGTTTTGTATATGGACAGTCTACCAGTTTCCGAGTCGATGAATTGCCTCGGCTCCTGGTCTTCAGGCTCTTCTGCAGCCTCCATGTCCGCCGACACTTGTTTATTGGTGCCGATAGCTTATTTCGGCTCGAACATCTTCGGACGCACCGAGGGTGGTAACCCGAATTTGATAGGTGTCGACGCGGTCTGAACTTGTCCGATCAGCTTCGGCGTCGGGGCCTTCTTCGGTACGACCGCTGTAGCCTTATCCTTGATGCGTTGGAGACTCCGACACTTCCTTGGCAATGAATGGACTGGGGCGCGTCGACTCAACAGGGTCCTTGGAGCCAGTCTTCAACTTGTCCGTAGGCCTCGACCGAGGATCGATCCCGTCTTTCGGTTTGAGCCTCTTGTGCGAATCGACTCCCTTCGGCGTCGGCCTTGGTGATTGGACGGTCTTGACTTTGGTCTTCGGTGCCCCAACCATCGGCTCGATGACCTTTTTGAGCTTTCCGGCATCGACGGCCATTTTCTTTTTCTTCGGCTCCGAGGGGTTTGAGGCCTTGGAGCCGACCAGTCACTTGCACTTTCGGTTTCGGCAACGATGCTGTCGGTTTCGATTTCTTTGTATCGACCGATGGCGGTTTCGAAACCAAAGGCTGTTGAGTAATGTTCGAAGCCGGGCCTTTATGCGGGGCTGTAGATTGAGATTGTAGATCTTGGGTAAGGCCTAGTGGCGATCCCTCGACCTGAGCCTTATTGAGTGCATCATCGTCGGCCCCCGTATAGCCGGTTGGGCTTAGCTCTTCGCCTGAGCTATCTTCTACGGCCCCAAGGTCCTCCACGTCGTCTCCTACCGCATCGACGACGTTTTCGTCTTCGTCTTGCACCTCTTCATCTTAGGCGTCATACTCGGAGTCATGGTCCGAAGCCGGCCCGGAGCAGTGTTCCTGATCCTCAAGATCAACGACCTCTTCGGTCCCAACGATGTTCACGGGAACAGGCGCTGACTGCTTTGACTCCAATCGAGCCGCGCGTCGAATCTTAAGAGTTTTCGGGCACAGGCCATACAGTTGGCTTCGTTGTGGTCTGGGGACAGGCACTTGCTGCACACCGGGTGGACATCGATGTGCGGGTATTTTGCATTGCAAAGGGGATACCTCTTGAATGGACTTCTTTCCATTTGAGATCGAAGATCGGGTCGAGTGTGGAAAGAAAAAGCTGTTGAGTCCTTGATGTACTCTCGAAACAAAGGCACCGATACTGAACGAAACGATACCGACGCTGTCGAAAGCCTTTTGGCTTTGTAGAAAGTTTTCCAAACTTGAGCTAAGATAGTAACATCCGAAACCAATGGCGGAAAAAAACAATCTGAGGATGGAGAGGATGCCCATGCGCACTGTAGTCCAGGGGAGGAGCCACCTATCTCGTGATACTTCGAAGACTCTTCCAGGACAACAATGTGCAATCATAAGGACCCAACACTAGGCGGCGATCTATGCACAGATATGAATTCAGCAGCCCACATGCCTCGAACAACCAATTCATGTGCTCTAAATCAATTTTTACATAACATTTAAAAAACAGAGCACAGGTCATATGTACAAGCATTTCATTACACTACTGAAACCTCACTTTTTTACAAAATACAATTCCTATATGCACTAACATTTCTTTACCAAGTATTATCAAGAAATATGACACAAAGGAAGAATAAAAAAGCTTAATGTGCTTCCTAATCTTAGGAAACAAAGCTGACAAGTTTGGGAAAATTGCAAATATATTTATTTAATCACGCAGACACTTTCTAATCCTTCTAAAAATGCTAAAGCCATTCATTTATCCCTTAATCATTTTTAAATTAAAATTAAAATTAAGAAAAACTGAGCACAGGTCATATGTGGAAGCATTCTATTTCACTACTGAAACCTCAGTTTTTTACAAAATACAATTCCTCTATGCAGCAGAATGTTTTTATCAAGCATTAATAAAAAACATAACAGAAAGCAACAATAAAAAAAACAATCTGATTCCTAATCTAAGGAAATACACCTGACATGATTACGAAAGGTGCAGAGGAGGTGAGGAAAGCCCAAATGGCTTTCATGATTGTGAAAGGTGCTGAGGAGGTGAGGCCTGTGTCTAAGAGTGCAGTGGAGGAGAGGCTTTATGAAGTCCTGTCCACTGCACTCTTGGACACAGGCCTCACCTCCTCTATTCCCCTGGACAGGCATCACCTCATCTGCACTCCTGGTCAGGCCTCACCTCATCTGCACCCTGCTACCATCAATTACACCCAATACATTGAGGCCTGTCCAGGGGGCAGAGGAGGCGAGGCTTGCCCAAGGGTCAGAGGAGGTGAGTCCTGTCCATTGCACTATTGGACACAGCCTCACCTCCTCTGCACCCCTGGACAGGGCTCGCCTCATCTGCACAATCTGTTTACTAATCTGAGGAAACACAGGTGACATGATTGTGAAATGTGCCAATATATTTTTTTTAATCATGCAGATACTATCTAATCCTTGTCAATAATGTAAAACCAATTCATGTGCCAGAAATCTTTTTTTTAAATAACATTAAAAAAAACAGAGCACAGGTCATATGTACAAGCATTTTATTACACTACTGAAACCTCACTTATTTTCAAAATACAATTGCTTTATGCATCAACATTTCTTTACCAAGCATTATTATTTTTCCACCTGTCCCCTTCTAACACCCTCTCTCTGACTTATTCCTTTTTACATCCTGACTGTGTGTTACACTCTCTCTTTGACTTACTTTCTCTTAACTGATTTATTCCTTTTTACAGCAATTTCTAAATCATTCTCTCTCTTACATCCTCTTCCTGATTTACTCCGTCTTACAACATTTCTCTTTGTAACATTCTCTCCGTCTTACTCCTTATTACACATTTTGTCTGTTGTACACCCTCTCCCTCTTTCTGACTTTTTTATTCATTTCCTCTCTTCCTGTTACATCCTCTGTCTGACCTACTTCTTGTTATATCCTCTCTGATTTACTTCCTCTTACACCCTCTCTCTCCCTTTTACAGTCTCTCTCTGTTTTAGTCTCTTTTACATCCTCTTCCCTTCTAACAACCTGTCTCTGTCTTACATCCTCTTACACCCTTTCTCTGTGTTACACCCTGTTACACCCTTTTTCTGACTTACTCTTTTTCTCCCTTTCTTTGACTTACTCCCTCTCCCTATTACATCCTTTCTCTGTCTTACAACATATTATACACTCTCTCTCTCTCTTACTCCTCTGTTTTACTCCCTCAACCTGTTTCTTTGTCTGACTCTCTCTGTCTCTTTGTGTTACTCCCTCTAGCTGTTTTTCTCTGTCTTACTCCTAGTTATATAGTTGCTGTGGTATAAACTTAGATATGTTGTAAACTAGTGTTTATATCGTTTGCTTATTGTCATTGCTTTGTCGTTTGCTAACAGTGGTCTATAATGTGTTATTTTTTTCTTTACCTCAGATTGAAATCAACATTTCAAAAGTAAGGAAATATGCCCTCAAGGCAGAGGAGAAGGAAAGATGCCATGCGGAAAAAAATCAAAAACAGCAACAGAATTAAAGCACTCCCCTACAACAAGTACTTCAAAAAACACAAAAAAAGCTCCTGGTAAGACAACTGTCTTTTTTTCGGAACATATGTAGAACAAAAAAAAAATATTAATGGGAATGTGAATATACAGAAGGAGAGAGCAAATTTGAAAAGGAAGGAGAGGCCCCCCAAAAATGTTACTACTGGAGCAAGAGAAAACAGTATGTATAGCAATAGAAGGCAAAACCAATTTAGGGACATTCGTAGACAAATGTTTCGCAATAGGGTAGTTTTAAATTTGTTAAAAAATGTAAAGAAAGGTAAACAGAGAGCTGCTTTTTACAAGAAAAAGAAAAGTGTAGAGAAGATTGTTGATCCGGCTTTTGAAGTTAAGAAAAAATTATTAATTTTAGTAATCAATAGAATTAGGATACTTAACAAGGCAATTGATGTTTTCAAATCGAACAGTAGACGGAAAAGAATAATTAATCGGAGTAATTTTTGTGAAGTTTTTTCTGGAGAATGGATGCATAGTTCAAGTTCTGAGCCATTTTTTAATGAGGAGAGTTACTTCCAGGAGAATGTTTTGGTGCATGCAGTTGACACCAGTGGTCGAGCATATGAGGTGAAACACGGTTGTCCGATGGAAAAAGAGAAACTTGTGTCTAGAGATGCAGAAGGGGTGTTAGCTGATGAAGTTTTAGGGAGACGTACTAAGGGTCCAGTGTACACATGGAAGTGTAGTAGTATTTGTAGTGTGCGACAGGATTCAATCGATTTGCTTCGTAATTTCTCACGTACATATAGTAAGAAAAGTCTAAAACAGAAAATGAAGATGTTGCAAGACTTAGGGGCACATGCACCATTGTGTAGATTTGCGATTCGTAATTTGCGAAAATTAGAGAATCCCAAATTACGAATCGCAAAATGGAATGCAGGATTATTTTAGCGATTTTTTACCGATTCGGTAAAAATCGCATAAATTTGCGATTCGCATATATTTTTGCGACTTTATGGCGAATTCGCAATATGCGATTTCGCACATTGCGAATTCGCAAAAAAATCGCATTTTCATGCATCACAGCCAGGACACACCCAGGAAGCCAGGAGCCTGATTGCACACACCTGCGAAGCTGATTCAAACAGAAAACAGGCAGTTGGTGCATTCAGCTCTGTTTGTCTGCAGTGGAGGAGTGTTTTGGAGTGCTGCTGTTGAAGAAATGGAGACAGAAACTGCCAGTCAGGATTTACAAGTCAGAAAACGCAAAATTAAGTTCAGTTTGCAAGAACTTGAGATACTAATTGAGGAGGGGACTTCGCGCCACGACCAGCTGTTTGGGAAGCTGTCTTTAAAGGTCCCTGAGGCTGTGAAAAGAAAACTTTGGCTAGCCATACAGGCTAAAGTGAATGCAGTGGGGGTTGCCCACCGGGACATCACCAACCTCCAAAAGCGTTGGTACGATTTACGCTCACGCGCAAAAGAAAGTATTGCGACAAGAATGAAGAGTTGCAAGAAGACTGGTGGAGGCTCCCCTAACAACAAACCCACAACTCCCCTTGAGGATTTGGTTGAGGGGACACTTGTAACAGAAGCTGTAGTAGGAGTGACAAACAGACACCTCTGAGCATGCTGGCACTTCTCAAGGTAAGAGAAATTTGGAAACAAATTTGGAAACAAATGCAAACTTTAATTAAATAGGGTTGCATGATGTATTTAGACATGTATTTGATGCTGTAACATAATTATAATCTTCAGTTACATCCTCACTTGCATGGCACTAGTGTGAAAGGCAATTTCATTGAACTGTGCAATGCATCATGGGAGTTGTAGTTTTTAAGTCAACATTTTTACTCATGAATGCAATATGAACATAGTCAGTTTGCTTAACAAATTATTTTCAAAGACATGGTGAAAGAAGATTTTAAAGGCGTTCTTCATTTGAAACACATGTTGTCTTTATTTTTAATCTATTATCAGAGAAGACATTACATTGATATCATGCATCATTTTTTCAATTTTAGATTTACAAAAGGAAAATGAAGCAAACGCTTTTGATGAGATCAGCATGGATATACATAGCTGTTAGAACTGGCTATTTCTGGTAGGCTAAGGCGGACGCCAAAGCCAGGCAGAAACCACCATTCTAGTCAGGGCAAGGAAGTCACACGCCAAGATAACCTCTGCTCACCCCCTTGGTAGCTTGGCACAAGCAGTAAGGCTAAACTCGGAGGCAATGTGTAAAGCATTTGCGCTAGCGCACAACAGCAACAACATACTAGGTACACCACAGAAGAGACTCCACACAAGGTTATTATAAAAATAACTTTTGTATTGTAAAAACACATCAGATAAAATCACGCATATACATTGTGCCAACTGGCACGGGCAATATTCACAGGGATTATGTACACAAGACAGGGCCACAAGGGCCACTGTCATAGTCAGATATAGCACTTCTAGAATAAGAAATAATAAAACATAAAATGGTAATCACAAAGATAACAACCAGTAACCACTGGTAACAGGAACCAGGACCTTACTAGGACCACCTGTACTAAGAAAGAAGAACCCCCTAAGTATCACACAGCATTAGGGGTCTAAGAAAGAATACATTACTCCTGATGCAATAAACCTACATTCAGAGGAGTAGAAAAGACAACCACCTAAGTATCACTCAGCATTTAGGGGTCTAGGAAAAGGACACATTACCCATGATGCAATAACCTACATTCAGAGGAGTAAGAATAGAGCACATGATGCAATAAACTACATTCAGGGGTGCAGCGCAAGAAGACACATGATGACTAACCATTCAGAGGTGTTTAAGAATAGAGCACATGATGCAATAAAATACATTCAGGGGTGCAGCGCAAGAAGACACATGATGACTAAACATTCAGAGGTGCAGCGCATGAAAAGAAAGACACATAATGCATCAAACATTCAGAGGTGTCAAGAGTAAAGCAATAGCGCAAAAATCACATGAGGCCTAAGAACCTTCAGAGGTGCAGGAATAACACATGATGCAAAAGATCACATTCAGAGGTGCAATAACCATACCATTGCGCAGACTCCCATAAGCCACCACCTGTGGCAGTCCCTAGGCCAAGGGCCTTGTTGGGGCTCAGACGCCCTGAGTCTCAGTGTCAGGGTTGCGCTGCCATGCAGCGCCAGTCTTAAAGTTCAAAAAGCCTAAACGTGGCAGGTGCCCACTAAGTGCTGGGCACCTGGAGAACAAAAGAACTGCGCCAGGGCCCTCACTGGCCCTTAGGAGCAAACTGCGCCCAGGCTGGAGCCACACAGGCTCTTAAACACATACACTGTGCACGTTGGAGCCACACAGGCTCTTAAAAACACATATGGCCCCTCTGAGCCACACAGGCTCTCTCAGCGTTGGGGCGACCCACTGCCATCCGGGGCCGCCCTGACTCTCCAGTCACTTCATAGAATGCCCCCAGCGCCTCTCAGGGCACGAAATGCAAACACAAATGGGGCGGGGAGCCTCTCCGGGCTCCGTGCACGTTGGGGCGACCCACTGCCAACCGGGGCCGCCCATGAAGCCTTCACGGCTTCCTTCTGGCACTCTCGTTGGGGCGACCCACTGCCAACTGGGGCCGCCCATGAAGCCCTCATGGCTTCCCTCTCTCGAGCGCGAGCTCGCGCTACTGCGGGGGAGGGGCGGACACCGACAACGTGTCCCGGCGCCCCTCCCCTGCTCTGCCCCACTCCAGCCCAGACTCACCAGGGCTCTCGTTGCTGCCGGTCTCTCTTCCTCGCCGGGGAGCCTCGCGGTGGGGGCAGGCACCGACAAATGTGCCTCGCGCCCCCTCCGCTTCCGTCCTCAGGCCGCTCAGACGCTCTCGGCCGCTCCTCTCGCTGCAGGGCTCCCTCCGCTCACGGGAGCCCTGCAGACCAGCCGCCATCACTCGTCCTTCTCTCCCCCGGGCAGCTTCTCTCCTCTCGGGCTGCGGGGGCGGGACTTCCGGCCGGCCGCGCTGGGATTGGCCGGCCGGCCATCCACTTCCGGGTCGCTGCGGGCAGCGCAGCGGCCCTTCTCCTTTAGGCAGGCAGGCGGGCAGGCATTAAAGATATCGGCGTGGGCAGCCGAAATTTAAATAAAGTCACAAATAAGCGAGGTGGGCACTCGCCAGGCTGGCAAAGCGCTCCTCAGCGCTAGAATCAAAAATAAAGCGCTCGAAAGCGCTATTGGCAATAAAGCGCTCCCAAAGCGCTAGAACAAAAAGTACAAAGGGTCCTTCCAGAAATGCAGCTCCACCATGCTGCACGAAGGTCCAGAGAGTCCCAGGGGGCAAAGCAAAGTCCCCCCCATCAGCCCAGCAAGGCAGAGGGGTCCCCCAGGAGTCCAGGAAAGTCCATCAGGTGCCATGGGGCTGGGCAGAGCCAGGGATTCCCCTTAGCTCAAGCAGCAGCAGCCCCTGGCAGATTCAAGTTGAAAACAAGAACAATTTGGAAGGGGATACAACCCCTTTTTATACAGTGCAAAACCTTTGAAGTTCTTTAAAGTCCTTTGAAGCAGGCAGTGTGAGAACCAGCTGGACTGGTTTAGAGGGAAGTCCCCTTCAGTATCAGGGACAGAGGTGTCAGTCGCCCAGCGGGAGGTGGAGCCAGCTTTGTAGTTACACAGGAACAGCCCTTCACTATCAGGTGCCATCTCCTCCCACTTCCCTGGCAGCAGATGCTGCCTTTCATCCAGGGGCTGACTCAGACAACCTCCTGGGCTCTCCAGCCCCTGTCATCCTCAAACCAGACAGTCAATCCACAAGCAGGCCCATGCACTCTGGGCCAGGCTCACCAGCCAATCACACGCTAGCACCAACGTGCACAAATATGCCAACTTCCAAAAGTAGGACTTCTAGACTAGACACAGCCATGCTGCATACATCATTTTGCAGCATTCATTCTCACGAGTTCTCTCATACCAAACTCGCCCCTGCACTCCCCACGCATCAGGAACTACCATGGGCATACAGATTCCCCATTCATTCCTATGGGAGGGCAGGTCACTCACCATTCATTCCCAGAGAGCTCAAGCACTTTACACTGTACCACAGTGAAAAAGTGCGCAGAGGCCTAAAATCACCAATCCCAGGTTCCATAAATAGGCTAGGAAAACGCAAAAAGTCTAGGGGTGAACCTGCCTAATGGGCCGGGTCCAACACAACCCCCTTCCAGCCAAAACGCAGGGGAGACCAATCACACCACTGATGGGCTTCACTGCTTTGGGCGACAAAACCACGGACACGGCCTCGCACAGCAGGGACACCGTCCAGTTTTGCGCCACTCTGAACCTACATGGTTTCCTCCAAATAATAACTCTCTGACTCAACTAGGGTACCCCACTGGTACACACTAGTCATCCACAGCCAAGACCAGGCCATAGGCCATCCAAATCACAGGTCCTAACTAATCCACAGAGTGGGGGGTAGTAACCCCTGGCACACAATAGCCATTCTCCACTCTCTCTCTCAGTGTAGCTACAACTACCACTGATCCAACAACCTAGGGACCATACCCTCAGGCTGACCAGAGGTCACGGGCAAGAATGCCCCACCCTACCTCTACTTCTGGGTTTCCGCACCCTCACAGAAAAGCACTTCACCAGAACACAATTCTCCTACCAGATCAGGACCTCACTCCATCACTGGTCTACCACCTGGAAACTATTCCACTTCTGAGGTACAAAGCACACAGCACAGTTCCTCTTCAAGCAGGTGGGGGGACACAGCACACAGCAAAGCCCCCTTTCCTCTACCTTGGTGGAAACAACAAACTGCAGGTGAGCCCCAGAACACACAGCAAGGGCAGCCCCCTCAGTCTCTTCAGCTGATCCACTTTGGTAGAGATTCCTCTTGACCTAGAAGTTTCCTAATCTCCCAACCTAAGATCTAAACCCTCAGGTTACACCGGGGTCAGAAGTAAGGACACCGTCCCTCTGCACCCCCTTCCAGTTCCAGTATGTCTCAGGCTAGACAGAGCACACGCCAGCGGCGTATCAGCGACACACTCTCCTCCAGTACTCCTCCCAGGTCAGGCCACAACCCCAACCCGGCTTTCCCCCCTCCTCGGGGAACGACCTCCAGAGGCCCCACAATTGGTCAAGCACTATAGACGGTCAAATGCTCAGCGAGCCAGGACTTCTGCACCCTCCACTTAGGAGCGGTACTGCCCAACACTAGGACCGCCGGAGTTCTGGTTACAGACACTCCCCGTCCTCTAGACACAGGAAGATCCTCCTCAAATGACCTATGTACAGCTTAGGCCCCTGACCTGGCGCTCCCTTAAGGAACCCTCCAGGCCCTTAGATAGGGTTTCAGGCCAACGTGGGACACACCGTCCCACACTCACTCCGCCTCCACTGAGACAGGCGTGAGCCCCTACACCCCTACCATACTACTGGGACCAAGCTGGGTTACACATGAACCTCTTCCTCTTTACAGGATCATCAGATACACAAGCCACTCCTTTTGGAACCACTCCCTAATGCCTCTGCAAGACATCTAGCACACCGCCAGACATCCACCTTCTTGTCCAGTGCCTCTGCGGGACCTCCTGCACACCACCAGAGGTACACCTCTCCTGCAAGCTTTTTAACAAAAAGAAAACTCACACCAACTCCTCCAGTTCAGCACATCACTCATTCGCACACTCCCCCCCTCGGACTGGTAAGGCAGTTACTACCACCCCTGATCACTCAACCTGACCACACGTGACACAGGTACCAAACTCTGGGAGCGGGGAATGGGAATTAACACACTGGACACATTAAAGCTGCCACCACTGGATCCTACCACACTGGGGAATCCAGACACACACACTACACTCAGGCAACAACCACCCTCCTGAGCTAGTCATTTCTCCTCACACTCCCTCTCTTCCATCTACCCACACAGGGACAGGATTTGGGATTGGACAAGGGACCCAGCAAGGGATTCCTAATCTATGGGAACCTCCCCCCTCTAATGGCGTCCCGCCCTGTCACTTTCTCTCATCTGCCACTAAACATAAAGCGCAGAAACACATTTGAAAATGACACTCTTGAGGAAAAAAATCAAAAACAATAATCCCAAACATGTGACTATCTGAAAAAAACAATTGCAGAGTTTTGTAATGTAGCCAGTTGTCGCTATGGCACTGCGCAAACACAAGTCCAAAATCCGCACCGCTGACCAACAATGTTAGAACTGGCTATTTCTGGTAGGCTAAGGCGGACGCCAAAGCCAGGCAGAAACCACCATTCTAGTCAGGGCAAGGAAGTCACACGCCAAGATAACCTCTGCTCACCCCCTTGGTAGCTTGGCACAAGCAGTAAGGCTAAACTCGGAGGCAATGTGTAAAGCATTTGCGCTAGCGCACAACAGCAACAACATACTAGGTACACCACAGAAGAGACTCCACACAAGGTTATTATAAAAATAACTTTTGTATTGTAAAAACACATCAGATAAAATCACGCATATACATTGTGCCAACTGGCACGGGCAATATTCACAGGGATTATGTACACAAGACAGGGCCACAAGGGCCACTGTCATAGTCAGATATAGCACTTCTAGAATAAGAAATAATAAAACATAAAATGGTAATCACAAAGATAACAACCAGTAACCACTGGTAACAGGAACCAGGACCTTACTAGGACCACCTGTACTAAGAAAGAAGAACCCCCTAAGTATCACACAGCATTAGGGGTCTAAGAAAGAATACATTACTCCTGATGCAATAAACCTACATTCAGAGGAGTAGAAAAGACAACCACCTAAGTATCACTCAGCATTTAGGGGTCTAGGAAAAGGACACATTACCCATGATGCAATAACCTACATTCAGAGGAGTAAGAATAGAGCACATGATGCAATAAACTACATTCAGGGGTGCAGCGCAAGAAGACACATGATGACTAACCATTCAGAGGTGTTTAAGAATAGAGCACATGATGCAATAAAATACATTCAGGGGTGCAGCGCAAGAAGACACATGATGACTAAACATTCAGAGGTGCAGCGCATGAAAAGAAAGACACATAATGCATCAAACATTCAGAGGTGTCAAGAGTAAAGCAATAGCGCAAAAATCACATGAGGCCTAAGAACCTTCAGAGGTGCAGGAATAACACATGATGCAAAAGATCACATTCAGAGGTGCAATAACCATACCATTGCGCAGACTCCCATAAGCCACCACCTGTGGCAGTCCCTAGGCCAAGGGCCTTGTTGGGGCTCAGACGCCCTGAGTCTCAGTGTCAGGGTTGCGCTGCCATGCAGCGCCAGTCTTAAAGTTCAAAAAGCCTAAACGTGGCAGGTGCCCACTAAGTGCTGGGCACCTGGAGAACAAAAGAACTGCGCCAGGGCCCTCACTGGCCCTTAGGAGCAAACTGCGCCCAGGCTGGAGCCACACAGGCTCTAAAACACATACACTGTGCACGTTGGAGCCACACAGGCTCTTAAAAACACATATGGCCCCTCTGAGCCACACAGGCTCTCTCAGCGTTGGGGCGACCCACTGCCATCCGGGGCCGCCCTGACTCTCCAGTCACTTCATAGAATGCCCCCAGCGCCTCTCAGGGCACGAAATGCAAACACAAATGGGGCGGGGAGCCTCTCCGGGCTCCGTGCACGTTGGGGCGACCCACTGCCAACCGGGGCCGCCCATGAAGCCTTCACGGCTTCCTTCTGGCACTCTCGTTGGGGCGACCCACTGCCAACTGGGGCCGCCCATGAAGCCCTCATGGCTTCCCTCTCTCGAGCGCGAGCTCGCGCTACTGCGGGGGAGGGGCGGACACCGACAACGTGTCCCGGCGCCCCTCCCCTGCTCTGCCCCACTCCAGCCCAGACTCACCAGGGCTCTCGTTGCTGCCGGTCTCTCTTCCTCGCCGGGGAGCCTCGCGGTGGGGGCAGGCACCGACAAATGTGCCTCGCGCCCCCTCCGCTTCCGTCCTCAGGCCGCTCAGACGCTCTCGGCCGCTCCTCTCGCTGCAGGGCTCCCTCCGCTCACGGGAGCCCTGCAGACCAGCCGCCATCACTCGTCCTTCTTCTCTCCCCCGGGCAGCTTCTCTCCTCTCGGGCTGCGGGGGCGGGACTTCCGGCCGGCCGCGCTGGGATTGGCCGGCCGGCCATCCACTTCCGGGTCGCTGCGGGCAGCGCAGCGGCCCTTCTCCTTTAGGCAGGCAGGCGGGCAGGCATTAAAGATATCGGCGTGGGCAGCCGAAATTTAAATAAAGTCACAAATAAGCGAGGTGGGCACTCGCCAGGCTGGCAAAGCGCTCCTCAGCGCTAGAATCAAAAATAAAGCGCTCGAAAGCGCTATTGGCAATAAAGCGCTCCCAAAGCGCTAGAACAAAAAGTACAAAGGGTCCTTCCAGAAATGCAGCTCCACCATGCTGCACGAAGGTCCAGAGAGTCCCAGGGGGCAAAGCAAAGTCCCCCCCATCAGCCCAGCAAGGCAGAGGGGTCCCCCAGGAGTCCAGGAAAGTCCATCAGGTGCCCAGGGGCTGGGCAGAGCCAGGGATTCCCCTTAGCTCAAGCAGCAGCAGCCCCTGGCAGATTCAAGTTGAAAACAAGAACAATTTGGAAGGGGATACAACCCCTTTTTATACAGTGCAAAACCTTTGAAGTTCTTTAAAGTCCTTTGAAGCAGGCAGTGTGAGAACCAGCTGGACTGGTTTAGAGGGAAGTCCCCTTCAGTATCAGGGACAGAGGTGTCAGTCGCCCAGCGGGAGGTGGAGCCAGCTTTGTAGTTACACAGGAACAGCCCTTCACTATCAGGTGCCATCTCCTCCCACTTCCCTGGCAGCAGATGCTGCCTTTCATCCAGGGGCTGACTCAGACAACCTCCTGGGCTCTCCAGCCCCTGTCATCCTCAAACCAGACAGTCAATCCACAAGCAGGCCCATGCACTCTGGGCCAGGCTCACCAGCCAATCACACGCTAGCACCAACGTGCACAAATATGCCAACTTCCAAAAGTAGGACTTCTAGACTAGACACAGCCATGCTGCATACATCATTTTGCAGCATTCATTCTCACGAGTTCTCTCATACCAAACTCGCCCCTGCACTCCCCACGCATCAGGAACTACCATGGGCATACAGATTCCCCATTCATTCCTATGGGAGGGCAGGTCACTCACCATTCATTCCCAGAGAGCTCAAGCACTTTACACTGTACCACAGTGAAAAAGTGCGCAGAGGCCTAAAATCACCAATCCCAGGTTCCATAAATAGGCTAGGAAAACGCAAAAAGTCTAGGGGTGAACCTGCCTAATGGGCCGGGTCCAACAATAGCCAATCAGACAATAATACTGTGAGTTCTTCACCCTCTGTGCACGTTAAAAAAAATAGAAAATCAGTGCGTAAAGTACAGGAATTAGAGTCTGAGGAAGATGCAAATGTCACAGAAATGGTGGTTGATGATTCAGAGAAGCCTGCCACTTCAACAAAACAGTTTACTGGTCGTAGAAGAATCCAACAATTCTACAGAAGAAGGCCTCACTCTTCCAATCAAAGAGACTCCACAGTGGATGATGTCCATGCAAGTACAGTTGAACTCAAATTATTGAAAGTGCAGCGTCTTCAGGGTAAAGATCTGAGAGTAATAAAGGGAAAAATGAGTCATATGGTTGAAGACCTCAGTGGAATAAATAAGACACTGAAAACATTATCAAAGGTCATTGAAGGGGCGCATACTGCCTCAAATCTGAATTTTGAGCGTGTAGCAAATGCTTTAGTGACAATATCTGATGTCTTTCAAAGTCAAAACATTGCCAATTGTAATAGACATTTGAGAACTGTGGCAAGTATGCACACTTATGCCCGGGCTCTAAATAGGGTGACCAGCAGCAATGCACGTCTCATCAAACACACAATGCGCATGCAAAAGGAAATTAAAAAGTGTTTAGATCTATGTGCAGGATTTAAAAATATGAAAAGTGGGGTTAATGTGCTGCCACCTGATGACAACCAGAATACTGCTTATGAAGGCAATGTTATCAATGAATCTGCAGGAACCAGTGTTGATGCACACACCTATGAGGTGTGTGAACGCCGTAGCAAAAGGGGAAAAGAAATTAATATTTGCCCTGTCAGGGTTTATGATTCAGTTAAAAATAAAGCTTTAGGTTGCGTGGAAGGAAGAAGTGATTACTTGTTATTGTTGCTTTTCATATATTACATTTTCTCTGTACAATGATATGGACTAAGGATTACATTGGGCCAATATCTTGTTTTTTTTTCCTTCTTCAGAAGTCATGCTTTGAATTGTTTTTTCTAAATACTATTGTGTGAAACATGGTATAATAAAATGTTTATTTTTGAAAGAAAAAAAAATTATTTCCTACCTTTTTTTAAAAATAATGTTGTGTAATTTCGGCCCTTCTTCTTCTCCCTTCCGCTGCGTCCGGTCCATGAACTCTTGCATGTGGTTGTTGTGGCTGGTTGAAATTATTTGGTAGCAGATCATCTACATCTAGTTCAAGGCCTCTCCTAGTTGCTAGGTTGTGCAACACTGCACATGTTGCAACTATTTTGCAACACACATCTGGCCGATATTGCAAGGCTCCACCAGTCTTATGCAGTATGCGGAACCTGGACTTCATGACCCCAAACGTCCTCTCTATTATGCTGCGGGTTGAGATATGAGCATTGTTGTACAGTTGTTCTTTGCGGGTAGTTGGATTCAGGTATGGGGTGAGAATGTAAGACCTCACTCCATATGCACTATCTCCTAAGTTGAAAGATGATATATGTAAATAAACACACATTGCAATGGATGTCAGAAACATTACAATTGGCAGTAAACAAAATCAGTTTACCTAATAAATATCCATCTCCAAATTCTCCAGAAAGTAGGCGATCATGAATGACACTATGTTTGAAAATGTATGAATCGTGGGCACTACCTGGGTAGCTGGCAACTAAGTCAGTGATGATTCCTTTGGAATCACAGATTGCTTGTATGTTTAGAGAGTGGTAATTTTTCCTATTTCTAAAAATGTACTCATTAGCAGCTGGGGGACAAATGGGGACATGTGTTCCATCAACACATCCTATGACATGTGGGAAGCGTTCCACGTTATAAAAGTCTAACTTGGTCTGCAGCAACTCCTGATGCGTTGAGGGGAAAATTATGTGGTGATTTATCCTATGGAGCATTGCATTCAGGAAGTCATTGAAAAATCTAGACAATGCACTCTGTGAAACACCCCCTGCAACTGCTATTACACCTTGGAAGGAGCCAGAGGCTAAAAGGTGTAGACAACATAAAACCTGCACATGGGTGGGTATAGCTTGAGTTCTACGCGTTTGCCTTTGCAGTATGGGGTCCAACTCTGCAATTAGATCAATAATGGTGTCTGCATTAAGTCTATACTTATCATATATGTCAGCCTGTGTCTGCCCAAGCAAAGTAATGCGCAACCTAAAACCCTTTCACTGAGTTCTCTTCTCCTCCTCCCTGCTGCTCTCATCCGCCATCTACGTGCTAGGAAAATTGCTGCTGCCATCCTGGAAGAGATCCAGAGTCATTCTGAAGTCCCTTTTATATGTTGCTAATCATTTCCACATGTGTAGTGTAAAAAAAAATATACCACCTGCTCTCACCTCTTATTTTTGCACTTCCTAAATGTGTTTTCTTAGAATTACTGACATGTGCGAAAATTGATGCATTCCGTTTTTCGCTAATTTTTAAGGATTCCTTAGATTTGCGAATTTTTAAGGAATCGCAAACAGGATTGCGAGTTTTTAAGGAATCGCAATTGGTTTTGCGATTTTTTAAGGAATCGCAAAAGTAATTGCGATTCCAAAATGAACAAAAAAATGATGCATCACATTTTCAGATATTGCATTCGCAAACGGCCGAATTTTGCGATTCGCACCATTTGCGAATGCAAAATCTGTTGATGCATGTGCCCCTTAGATCCTTGCAGAGTGAGAGAAAACACAGGTTTGCATGGCCATTCACTGGCTTGTCTTTCTAGAAAAGTATGTCAGAGTGTTTTTCATAATTTTAGGATGTTAGCAGTGCATCATAATAAAGTGAGGAAATTAGTGAGAAGGTTGTATTATGCAAAAAGTCCAGCACTTAAGCTTAAACAGTTAAACAGTGCTCTTTTGCATGGATCTGAATTAGATGTGAAGAGCATTTGTGAAGAAATTGAGTTTTGTTATTTTGGGGACAAAGAGGACAGTGTAGAAATTGATCCTGTAATAGAAGGTAATGTGGAAGACAATGTACAGATTTCAAGTACAGAAAAGTTTGACGAGGAAATTACCAAGTTTAAGGTGAAATCAAGTAAAAGGCCTAATTTTACTTGTGTGTGTTGTCCACGGACTTATTATAAGATTCAGACTAGGTTAGTTGATTTATATGCAGAAAGTGAAATGGAAAATAATAGTGAATGGAAGGATTTTGTAACTTATTTGTTGGTGGAGAATTCTTTTGATTTGAATTCTGATCAGCGTATTTGTAATTACTGTTTTAAAAAATTAAATGAAAACAGAATGCCTGCTAGAGCTGTTCATAATGATCTTCAGTTGATAGATATTCCTACTGAATTGATGGATTTAAATACTTATGAATTTATTTTGATTCAATGTGTCCATCCTTTTCAGGCTATTGTTCGCATGGAGCCTAAGATAGGGAAATTGCCTCCTTCAGATTTACAAAGAGGATTAAAGGGAAGAGTTGTTTATTTGTCTCTAGATTTCAAGAAAAATATTGATACAATTGGTGTAGAAAGAGTAGAAGAGGAACCTCTGGTTATTCTAGTTAATGGGGTTCCGACAAAGAGTAAGAAAATCTGGCAAGATTTAGTTGATGTTAGGAAAGTCAAAAAGGCAACGTTGTATTTGGTCAAAAACAATGAGTACTACAAACATGTATGTGTTGGAGCAGAGGAAACGGCTACAGAAGAAGACAGTGATTGTTCAGCCGGCCAAATTGAAAAAGTTGATGTGTCTAGAAGTGAAGAAATATATGAACATTATACTGTTCATCCTTTGCATTCCAAAGAAGTAATGGGGAATGCAATTGACTTGTTTCAAATGAAAGCAGCAAAAGGAAGTCCCATTAGTGTATGGGAAGAAAGTTTGGAAGCTCGTTGTTTTCCACAGTTATTTCCAACAGGTCGAGGTGGACGATATGACGATCGACCAGTTCAAATTCCTGCAGCTGAATACTGGACTTTAAGATTATATGCTGAAGATCCAAGGTTTCGTCAATGCATTCCGTATTTGTTTCATCTACTGTATAAAAGTGACTTGTCTGGGCTTTCTTATGCAGTGAACCATATACTGAAAAGTGGAGCACATCTGCAAAATGTTTCAGCGAGAGACTTTATGGAGAAAGTCAATCTGCAAGACAGTATTTTGGAATCTCAGCTAATCAATCTCATGGCATGTCAGCGTGGTACAAACGAGTATTGGTTTCGTCGTCATGGGGAATTGAAATGTATGCTAAGAAACTTAGGAACTCCTACATGGTTCCTCACTCTTAGCTGTGCTGAGTATGCATGGGACGACTTACTTAAATTTCTACGAGAGGCAAATGGAAACATACAAAATATAGAATTCAAAACACCTGGAGAACTATGTTCTTTAGATCCAGTGAATGTATGCAGATTTTTCAATCATAGATTTGAAGCTATGATGTCTTTTATTACCAACAAAAAAAAATCCTCCCCTTGGAGAGGTTTTGGATTTCTTTTGGAGAAAGGAGTATCAAGCGAGAGGTGCTCCTCACATACATATGTTGTTATGGATTAAAGATGCACCAAAATTTGGAACTGATTCAGATGACACACTGATGAGTTTCATTGAAGAGTATTCAACATGTGCTGTTCCAAAAACTACCGAAGAAACAAGTTTTCCGGTTTCAATCCCATCGATGTTGAAAGTACTGTCGTCGAAAATTCAGAAAGAAGCACAAGTTCTACACAAAAGTTTAGGGTTTCCACGACCAGTGATTTCTAAAGGAAGAGTAAATAATTTGATATCTTCTCTGCGACATACTGTGACGAGGAAATCACCAAAAAATACATACAATTTAAAAAGAAACGACGGGTCCAAGTACATTAACGACTACAACCCAGTGATTTTGTCCATGTGGAATGCTAACATGGATATTCAGTTCGTTGCTGACAACTCTATTGCTGTTGCTCAATATGTGACGTCTTACATCACCAAAAAAGAAAAGACAGAACTGAAGGAAATGTGGGAGGACATTTCACATGAAAAGAGTATAAGTAAAGAATTATACAGTTTCAGTCTGAAGATGTTGTCGCATCGAGAAATTGGAGCATATGAATGTTCTGATCGGTTATCATCAGCAACTCTCTATGCCAAATCTAGAACAATCATTTGGGTGAGTCTAGGTCTTGCTGCAACACAAAACCGAGTTTTGAAATCTGTACAAGAAATTGAGTATTTGGCGGAGAAAGAACCAAACAGTACAGATATTTTGAAGACAAACATGTTGGATACATACTATCCAAATAGAAGTAGTCATCTTGAGAACCCAAATAGAAGTAGTCATCTTGAGAACACTTGTTTTTATGAAGTTCTGCAAAACTATAGTTATAAGAGGAACATCACAGAAGATATCAATAATGGAAAATATGCTGTCATTGGGTATGAAGGATGTCTAGTGAAGCAGAGAAAAGGCCATTTGATTAATCATCGAAAATTGAGTTGCGAATCTCCAGACAAAAGGGAATTTTACTATTTAGCTCTTTTGCAACTCTTTAAGCCATGGCGTACAGAAGAGGAACTACTTGGAGATTTTCTCTGTTAGGAAGATTCTTTTAATGCAACCAAGGATACCATAGAATGTCCTGTTTTTCCAAATTATCTGCAAATGTTGAACGAAGAAATAGAGCAAGAAGCCACAATTGCTGCAGAGATTGCTAGAGACAGTTCTCTAGACAGAGTTCTACTTCATTGAGTCAGGATCCACTAGGAGGACCAATTATCCAAAATGAAGCTGCCACTGCCATGGATGAGGTGGAAAGAGCTATGGAACAAGCACAAGAGGATGTAGTTAACTTGGAAGATTTGGTGAAACAACTAAACGTTGAGCAGAAACAGATATATGACGAAGTCACCGAACAGATTGAACATGGATCCAGTCATGAGAAAAAAGAGTGCTCATGTACATCATTTAAGCCTGTCCGACTGTACGTAAGTGGAGAAGCGGGAACTGGACAAAGTTTTCTGATTAAAGCAATTGCAACTTATCTGAAGAAAAGGACTGAATCACAGCTGTCTTGTGTTGTAACCGCTCCAACTGGACTGGCCGCACATAACATTAAAGGGATTACTCTACATCGTTTACTGATGCTACCAGTTGAGCATGATAATAAATTGCAATACAACAAGCTATCTGGAGATGCGTGTTCTGAAGTTTCTAGAGTCCTGAAGAAAATGAAACTTATCATTGATGAAGTAAGCATGGTCTCAAATCTAATGCTTGCTTTTGTGCATTTGAGAATGCAAGAAATTCTTAGAACAGAGTATGATGTGTTATTTGGAGGGAAACACATTGTTTTTGGAGATCTACTGCAGTTGACTCCAGTAAAAGGACAACCAGTGTTTAAAATGCTCACTCATGAAGATACCAGGAAGTCCCTAGGAAGCATTGGAAACGTTAATATATGGTTAAATTTCAAATATGCAGAACTGCTTCAAAATATGCGACTGGCAAAGGATGAAGATTATAAAAATATTCTACAAGATGTAAGAATCGGAAAACTAAGTGAGCATGGGAAAGAAGCTTTACATGCACGAATAATTTCAAATTTGTATCCAAATGAAAACATTCTTCCAGAGAATATTTTTAAGAAAATTACTGAGAACAAATCTGGGATATGTTTGATGCCAACTCTGCAAGAATGTTCCATCTTCAACAACAAAATGTTAAAGTTAGAAAATGAAGAGATTGTGAAACTGGAAGCTATAGATAAAATAGAGCACATTGGAGCAACAATTATTTTGTCAGAAAATTTGATATCAAAATTGGATTCATTAGAGAAGAGTATATCTAAAACTGCTGGTTTTGAAAAGACTCTGAATGTGTGTTTAAATTGTATCATTTTGAGAAGGAATTTAAATGTTGAAAGAGGTCTGGTAAATGGAGCAATGGGTCATGTTGTTGATTTTGTGAATTATAGAATTAGAGATGGAATTGAATTTTTTTTTAAAAATTTTGAAGATGAAGGTGTAGATGTAGAAAATCTTTTTAGCCTTTCTTATCAATGGCAGCATGACTGCGATAATTGTACTTTATAAAGTACTACTAGAATAGACACTGAAAGATTTATATATTTGACTTTACCAGACTGCAAATCAGTGTCTTTTATTAATCTAGTTAAAGCAGCTGATCATAATATGGTGTGTACCCAATGTAAGTGTCCAATGCTGTCCACATTATTTATACAAACTTATGGTCAGTATGTCATTTTAATGTTCCAACGATGTAGACCTGATGGAACTTAATTGACAACTTCTATTAAAAATTTCGTGGCTTCTCAGTTATCAACTTCAAGAAGAGCCTTTGCAACTGTAGTTACTATTTATCATGACGGTCCTTCGACAACATCAGGGCATTATACAGCTTATTTAAAATGTCGAAAAGGTTGGACTTACTGTAATGATACTCATTTGACTTTCAAACAACCTTTGCCTTAAAAAATTCTTACCTAGTGTTTTTAGAACCAAAATTTAAGTTAAGGTAATTGGCCTATGAAGACGGGAGCGGTTAATAAAAGTTAGTCTACTGTTCAAAATTATATTATGAGTAAAAGTGATCAACATAATATAAACAAGCATTTGCAATGCAATAGGTCTCGCATTAGAAAAGTTTGAGCTATTGGTCTTGTAAATGACACATTTTTTATTTATGTGTTGGTTTTGAAAATAGCGAAATTAATAGCTTTGTCATTTACAATGCCAATACTTTTAACTTTTGCAAATGTGACACCTATATCATTTGTACTGCAACATGTTTTGTATTTACGTGACTAAGATGTATTGAAATTACAAATAACAATGGCTTTTCATTTTTTTAAACAATCAATACTTCAATAAAAGTTATTGTAATTTATAATGGCAATAGCTTAAACTTTTGTAAATAACTTTTGTGAAGATTATGTTCAGTGTATTTTATTGTGACGAAAATCCAAGAACAGAAGTGAAATATTAACATATTTTTGTGACATTTGTAATAAAGCTTGAAACATTGAGAGAACATATTTGAACCAGTTGTTGTTGAATGGTTGCACAGATTGATGCTGTGGTGGCGCTGAGTGATGTGGTGGCGACGAGATAGATAGAGTGAGGGCGATAGATAGAGTGAGGGCGACAGATAAAGTGAGGGCGATAGAGTGAGGGCGACAGATAGAATGAGGGCGACAGATAGAATGAGGGCGACAGATAGAGTGAGGGCGATAGAGTGAGGGCGATAGAGTGAGGGCGGTAGAGTGAGGGCGATAGAGTGAGGGCGATAGATAGAGTGAGGGCGATAGAAAGAGGCCGTCTGCAAGGGGCCTCACCAGAGAGGAGCAGCGGTGCTGGGCGGCTCACAAACACTCAAAGAACACAACTGCAGTAGAGAAAGTCCAGTCAAAAGTACAAGGCACCCAGTGCAAAGCCCATTGTAGTAGGCGTTTTTCAGGCTTTGAGAATAATTAGAGGGCTCTCCATTGTTGCAGCCCCACCTCCCCTACTGTGAGAACTGGCATGAGAAAAGAACAGATCCTGGGCCAGGATCTTGCTCAGAGATCACCTCATTGAGAACAGATGGATTGCATTTGCAGAAGTGGTATTTTATATTTTTTTTAGATAGAGTGAGGGCGATACATAGAGTGAGGGCGATAGATAGAGTGAGGGCGATAGATAGAGTGAGGGCGATAGATAGAGTGAGGGCGATAGATAGATAGAGGGAGGCCGATAGATAGAGTGAGGGCGATAGATAGAGTGAGGATGATAGATAGATAGATAGAGTGAGGGCGATACATAGAGTGAGGGCGATAGATATAGTGAGGGCGATAGATAGAGTGAGGGCGATAGATAGAGTGAGGGCGATAGATACGGTGTGTGTGGTTGTGGAGTGGTGTGGCTCACTGGTTAGAGGCGGCAGACCCGGAAGCAGAGGACGGCCCGGGACCAGGGTTCAATTCCCGACACGGCAGGGTCGTGGACCAGGGTCAGCGGACTCGATAATTCTCGCCTCGGTGCCTACTCTAACCAGGGATCACACTCGGCAACTCTGGGCATTAGCTTGCCTCATCTCCACAACAGCCCCCCACATACGCCGGGGATGCCTGGTTTCACCTTGGAGATACCCAGTAGGGACCATCTCACAGGGAAAGCCAGGACGGGTTCCCCAGCGGTCTACAGCGCGGAGATACCCCATGTGGGGTGATTCATGCGCTTTACAAGACATCATTACATTACATTACATTGTGCTTGGGGTTGTGTGTGTGTGTGTGTGTGGTTGTGTGTGTTGTGTTTGGGGGTGTGTGTGGTTGTTCAGGTCCACTGTTCTACCACTGCCAAAACAACCATGGCTGAAAATCCAACAATGTAAGTCAATTATGACTGAAACAAATACATTTAACCCGCAGGAGCTCTTGATAATGGGGCAAAAATAGTGTGTGTCAATAGCCCTTCACAGTCTTCATCGGTTGGTTACCAGTAGAGTTGATAATCGGTTTTAAGGCACTCACTATTGCACATGCACCAATATGTGGTTATTAAACCAACTATTTAATGAAAAAGCTTCACATTAATATTTGAGCCCTAAACTTGCACCCGCAGAACAAAACGATGCAGATGCCACCTCAACTAAGAGAACCAGTGCTGCTGACCGTTAGTTTACTCCTTTCACTTCGCTTCTAGACTTGCGATTGTCCACCTCTACTATTCCAGAGAGGAGTAACTTTGCTAGTTTCTCGGGGCTGGTGAAGACTTTATTGGAACTGGCAGCACAAGCTGTTTTTTTTAGAGGGTTACGAAAAACTGTTTCGAAGGCCCTAGATATAGCAGAGAAGTTAACAGAATAGAAAGAGGCTTTCCCCTTACCAAGACGACTTTGGGCTCACAAAAGCATTTTGGAGCAAGTAACACAATTCAGCACGTGTTTATTATTTTAAAAGGAGGAGCCTTCGGGTAAAACGATATTATTGCAAAGCAACCAGAAAGCGGCCTTCGTCCTCAAATCACCCGTCGGGGCCGAGATAATTGAATAATTTCAAGTCTCAAGCGCGCTTGCAGCTTTCATTAATTATACCGAGGCCTGCGAAGGGGAGCGGCGTCTGGGTGCAGCCGTCTGCAAGGGGCCTCACCAGAGAGGAGCAGCGGTGCTGGGCGGCTCACAAACACTCAAAGAACACAACTGCAGTAGAGAAAGTCCAGTCAAAAGTACAAGGCACCCAGTGCAAAGCCCATTGTAGTAGGCGTTTTTCAGGTTTTGAGAATAATTAGAGGGCTCTCCATTGTTGCAGCCCCACCTCCCCTACTGTGAGAACTGGCATGAGAAAAGAACAGATCCTGGGCCAGGATCTTGCTCAGAGATCACCTCATTGAGAACAGATGGATTGCATTTGCAGAAGTGGTATTTTATATTTTTTTTAACCCACATCATTGCTATTGTATATTCCCGCTGTGTGCTGCAATTTTTAAAATCCCATTGTTTGTGACAAGGTCAACTCGTCATAAGCACAGCGCAGGTAACACCCATGACGAGTTGACCTTGTCACAAGCATCGAAGGGGTTAAGGAAGGAGGCGCCATTTATTCAATACCTCGTCTGAGTTATCACTTCAGCTGCTTGAATAGGCAAAATGCCTCTGCGTTTGCATTTTAAGATATAGAACTGCACAGTGAAGGTAATGACTTTTTCACTGGTGTGACTGGTTGATGGAAGTTCTCCGGGTGGGAGGGTGCAGGTTCTGTTGTGAGTCACTTGCGGTGACTAATTTTTTCTGTCTGTCTGCTACCCCTTTCAATACCCTTTCGCAGGATCCTGACATGCCGAACAGCTGTGCATTACAGTGAAGATACATAAAAGATTGTTGAATTATTGCAGTGGTCTGAGCTAAACTCCAGTTTCAGGTTATGTACAGTCCATAAATGGGACGCTGTAACAGTACACTCCTGATGTGATCAAAGTCTATAAACCAATTTAAAAGTAATAATATTGTTATGTAGCACTTAATATACACCTTTTATCTTTACTAAGCGCTGTACATAAGGGATATTACTAATACTGAATGCACCAGTGCTCAAGCAGCTCCACTAAAAGGAGAATACCCCGACAGACCCATCAAGACATGTATATGTCTCAGTAACCTGACTGGTGACTATCTAAAAATGCTACCACCCACATTGAAAACTGGGCAATTCTCTGCTCACTTTCCCAAAGTCATTAATTGAGCAGCTACCCATCCCACACAACCTGCCAGTGAGATGCTGGAGGGACCGCCACTCCCTCAGGAGGACAGTGGTTTTGTATAACCTTGATCCGGGCAACTTATTCACAAAAAAATATCCACCCAGGCTTGTAGGCTACCTACTTCTGATGACTCAGCTTGAGATGGCGATTCAAAAACGTCGGACTCTGAAACATCTAGTGCTATGAACTGTGTCAAATGCCTGCGCTTTACAAATGACTAAAAAAAACATTCTGCCTTAGGGCTCTCTGAAGGCACCACTCCCCGTTTCCTGAAGGATGGATCAGGCGACCTCATTCTTGACAGGTAAATAATCTGAAATGAACTTGCTAAAGGGCTCATATTCGCCATGGGATGACCAGCGTACCACACCCACCCTGTCTAAAACACAACAATTACCAAGCCACATGTTGGAAAATAGATAATTGATACCCCAGCCTGTTATCTTTGATATTTCTAGTACAATTAAGACTACAAATTTTCAGTTTTACTAATTTTTACAAATATTCCAAATGTGAAATAATTTCCTGTGGGTATTTCTTTATAAAAATGGAACAACCGGGAACCATGTATTTAGGTTAGCTATACACACTTTGTCACTGAGCTCTCTGTGTACAGAGGCATACTGACAGCAGAGAAAGAGCAACATTTCCGGAAATACCCACGTTTATAAACGGATGTTCAGCCAAAGGGATTTAACACAAATAAACATCGCATCATCATTTAAACAACCCAGTAACAAAACTGTATTGTTGGTTTTGTAAAATGGCTCATTAATCCGCATACAAATTCATGTGTGAGAATACATTTTATGTACCAATAAATGCGAAAAACAGTTACAGGATTTTATTTTCAGGCATCAAAAATCAAACCGTATAACAAAAGCTAAATTGAGGAAAAATAAATATATAAATATATATAAATAAACAAGGAAATGTTAAAAAGAAATAAATATACGATAACACCGGGAGCCTTAACTGTAAGTAGATCACAGGAGGAAAGTGGAATTATTAAAATACACACACGTGGTTACAGCAGATTAGCCCGTCGTCATAACAGCATAAGACGGACTGAAAATCCCTCCACGATTTCCGTATTAGCAGAAAGTCAGAGAGGAAATGTTCTAATTAAATGTCCTGGGCCAGGGTGGCACGCGGGTTCTGTTCTGGCACCCCTCCCGCTTAACTCCACTTCGAGTTTACTTACACTCCTGTCGCCGGAGGTACGCAGAGCAGGAAGCGACTCTTCAGAGATCGCCTCCAAAAAATACTCGTTTGACAACTTTATGAATAATAATGGGTGGTTAAGGCGACAAGAGGGTTCGCTATGAAGAGAGATCATCTAGATGTGCAGAAGTTAAAAACATAAATAAAACAAGTTTCGTATGGGCCAGGTGCGAGGAGGCGCAGAGCTGCTTTGGCTGGAGCGTCTGGTCACTGCGCATGCGCGTTTGAGCCAGTTCCTTTGGGCGGGACTTCCGTCTTCGGAAGTCCTGCGCACACGCCCGCGGAGTGCCTGAGAGCGGGGCTCCCATGCCCGAGGGAGAGCCCCGGCTACAGAAGTCCCGAATGGCGGTAAGTGGGGCTTAGTTGTAGGGGGGTGGGCTTGTGTGTGTGTGTGTATGTGTGCGGTGGCGGCGGGGGGTCTCTGTATGTGTGCGTGCGTGTGTGTAGGTGGGCTGGTGTGTGTGGGGGTCTCTGTGTGTGTGTAGGTGCGCTAGTGTGTGTGTGTAGGTGCGGCGGCGACGGGGTGCGTGTGTATGCAGTGTGTGTATGCGTGTGGCTGTGTATGTGCCTCATGCGTGAGTGTGGCTGTGTGAGTGTGTTTGCGCATGGGAATATGAGGCACGAGAGGGGCACTGCGCCGTGCGCGCCCACAAGGTGAAATCTGCGCTCGTGCCCCTCTCGTGTCCACATTCCCAAATACGGCCAACAATAGGTCTCTGCGCAGACTCTGTCTGCTCGACCTAAAAATCAAGTTCTCATATAGTTACTGTAAGTGGATCTCATAGTAAGTGATATCAGTATTATAGGAAATGTTGAACATGAGTGATCCAGAGATTGGAATATAAATATTTAAACATTGTGAAAATGTTGTATGAGCTTTTCTTTCAGAACATCGGGAAAAAGGTAATTTCAGAGTTTGTTTTGATTAATTTGAAAACATACTGATATATCTGACACTATTTGGCCGTAAGGAAAGGTGAAGGAATGAGCAAAGAGTCATGACTTAACACAAGGAGGAAATGAAAACATTGAGATATATTTCAGATGTTCTTGGAGCTTTTTTTTTATAGAAAGTCGATGAAATGGAAGTTTTAGAGAACAGCACAGTATTTTCCAACGAAAAGGACCTTCACGATCTACTATTTGGCCTCAAGGAAAAGTAAGTGAATCAAAGATTAGTGTACATATGTGATTTGTAAGTTTATATGTTTTTTTTTAAACACAATCTTTTAGATTGTGTTTTTTCCCCCGCTGTCATATGATAAATAGTTTGAACTCACTGTTTTTAGTGAAACTCAATATATTCTGAGAACAGCAAAAAATAAACTATCTAACATGTTGTACAAGTTATTCTATAGTTTGTATTGTGTAATTTATATTGTATTCCCATTGTCTCACACTCACTTTCCTTTTTCCACCCTCTTTCTGCTCTCTTTACTCACTCACACTGCCTTTCTCTCACTCTGTTTCATCCCCGTTCCTTTACTCCACTTCTTTCACAACCCCTCAATCCCATTTCAACTGTCTGCATCCCCTCTCTCCCTTGCACCACTTTTCAGCTTTCAGTCTCTCTGCTTTACTTCCCTTTTCCGTCTTTTCCTCCTTTGCTCTTTTACTAATTCCTCTTTACTCACTCACCTCTTTTGTCACACCCTGTCACTATAACTCACCCATTCTCCCTCACTTATCTTTCTTTGCTCCTCTCTTTTGTCCTCTTTTTTCGTTCACTACCTCTATGTCCTCAGTCCCTCACTCTCCTTATGTTATGCTCACTTGTGTTTATCTACCTTCTATCATTTTTCTTACAACAACTTCACTGCCCCTCTCTCATCATTCTTCACCCCAGTTCTTTTACTCCGGTTCCATTACTACCCCTCATTTCCTATCTTTCAGTGTCCTTCTCTTTACTTTCATCACCGTAACTTGCGCGCCTGCAATGCACTGCTGATGACGTCACAAGTCATAGTGACGCGCAAGTTATAGTGAGTCCAACCAACTATAACGTGGGAATTTCAATGGTTTTATGTCAGTAAAATTTCCAGCTAACTATAACTGCTGTGAAACCTATGGTTTTTTCAGTGAATATATATATATATATATATATATATATATATATATATATATATATATATATATATATATATATATATACATACAGAGAGGGAGAGAGCGAGAGAAAGAGAAAAAGAGAGAGAGAAAAAGAGAGAGAGAGAGAGAGAGAGAGAGAGAGAGAGAGAGAGAGAGAGAGAGAGAGAGAGAGAGAGAGAGAGAGAGAGAGAGAGAGAGAGAGAGAGAGAGAGAGAGAGAGCGCGAGAGCGCGCTGTATATATATGTTTTTTATTTTTATTATTTCCGGGGAAATTTCAGTGCTTATGACTATTGTCGAGGATCTCCTGAGAGAGAAGCTGGCATTACCTTTCCTCTAAGAAATATGTCTGCGGGTCCGACAGCTGATTTCAGAGTTACCACCACCACCAGGGAAGGGAGGAGGGAGGGCTAGGGGGGTTTGTTTACTGTTACAGTTTGGGGGGACGCCCCTATTGTTTGACTCAATAAAACAGACATGATGTGTAGCATGTGGGGTGGAGGGGGGGGGGGGGGGGTATGGTACTTTCCAACATGAGAAACTGGACTCATATTAGCGGCAGGTTTATGTACGGGGTCCTGCACACTTTCCTGTGGAATATGTGTCATTTTAATGACATGCTGAATAATAAAGACCTCTGAGAAAAAAAAAGATATAAACACAATAAAATACATTTCTTTCAACAACAAAAAAAACACCAGACACAAAAATGTTACCCCAAGGCAAACAGATAACTTTTACCATACCATTTGTATTTATACTTATATAAATGTATAAATCCTTAACAGGAAATCCCAGCCTTCAAAGTGCTCTCCCTGCAGTATCAGGGTTTAAAGTTAGACTTTGTTCACAATGCGCTAAAAACTATGAACAAATAATTACCATTTGGCACTTACTTTATATAATGCAAAATATAACATACATGCTTCTTAAAACACAGAAACCTGTGTCTTTTAACCAAGAGGTTGATCTCTGTTATATATAGGGCAAATGAAAAATCTCAACGGCACTCTAAAACAAAGCAAATCTGCTTCAACAACAGCCTCTGCTTGATATTCCTCATTTCCATAATCTGTTCTTACTCCTTCACTGGAATTTCTTTCCAATTATTCTGTACTAGGCTTGCTCAAGTTCTTGTGAGGAATGTATATACAAAAGGGGTCTGTAAAAGCACCAGAAATGGCCTTTGAATCAATTATATAGTAGAAATAATAATTTTATAACAGGTCAAATTTTTCAAAAAAGGTATACATCAAATTGTATGCCTAATCCTGAATTGTTAGAATCTTGAGTTGGATTTTACTACACTCAATTACTTCAACAAGTGAAAACTTTACAATTTTTAGTTGAATGACACTGTGTTAAACCATCCTCTAGGCACCAGAATAGTGCCTCTTCCCACTAATGAACACTTTAGAGGACTGGCTTGAAGAAAGTTTAATGACCTCTGTCTGGATATGCCTAAAATGACTGCACCAGCTCCGAAAGAAGTGGTGGGCTGTGCTGGTCCAATGGAATAGACCTAGGATAGGAACCATTTCACAAAAGCTAAACAGACATTAGCCAGGCTGCCAGTACTAAATTTCAATTGTAAATAGGTTCACCATAAATATTCTCAGGAGTGAAACTTTGCAGAGATCCTGTAGCCTAACATGTAATACCTTTTAGGAACACAAATTAAATCTCAATTATTCTGACCTTACAAGTTCTTCAGACTACCCATCATTAAATTACGTACCTCCAAATAACCTTTGGTTACACAGCCACCTACACGTCTTCATTTGGAGTCCGCATTTTGAATTTTTTCACTGTCAGCATCATCAGATTCTAAGTCCCAAGCCCATAGCACACAAATTGATCAAATGTACATTTTAGAGATGTGGAACCAATGGTTGCTAAAAAGCACAACCTGAGTGGTCCTTTTACATACTGGAACATTAAAGTCAGCAGGGCAAATCATATAACATATTATTCCTAGATAAAATGGATATTCTGACACTCTTAATCTTTGCATTAATTTCTAGGATACTAGGATAAAGATGAAGTACACTATTTTTGTCTTAGGAGTTTCAAGCGGCGGTAGGCATACCTATGGATCAGAAAAGTTGGAACAACATGCATAGCAAACATTTCTATTTATGAATAATCCAACTTCTTACATCAAAAGACTGGTAAAACGCCTTCTCAACTGTTCCTTTGAGTGAACAATGTACTGTTGTAATCGCTTGGTTCACATGGCAGACTTTGGAAATAAGCACAGCCCGTTCCTTTGTAGCCAATAGTGACTGGATGCGCTCTAAGTAGCCTGGCTTGGCTTCTTCCTTCTCCGAGACAATCAGGAGGTCAATGTACTCTGGCACAGAGAGCGGGTTAGGTTTCAGGGCAATTTCCTCTAGTCTCTGGAGGCAACCAGATAACTCCCCAACAAGACCAACAACCTTTCTCTCAACATCTGCAAGATCCTCATTTAACTGCTTGAATATTTCTTCACCTGTCATGACCTCTCCACGTGCTTTCTCGTAGCTATCCTTTAATTCTTGGTAAGTTCCCTTTTCAATCTGCTTTTCATAAATCCATTTGTATTTCTGATTAAAGTGAACATTCCAGATACATCTGCCAGGGCAAACACGGCACTGCAGAAATATATCCATTGCTGAACATTTGTGCTTTTTACTATCGTCCGCAATATGGCAAGGATAGTGGCAAGTATGACGACACCTCTGACAGTTGGTTATGAAGCTGGTTACAACTACTTTTTTTGCTACAGTTACTGACACTTCATACTCAAAGTTCTCATTGGCTTTCATCTTATCCTTGTTCTGCTCCAATATCGCCTTTGTTTTCCTGATCTCCTCCTGCTTTGTCAAGCCAGCTTTGATTTGTGGCTGCAGGCCTTCCACAACAACCTCAAGCTGCATACGCTCATCTAGAACCTCCTTTGTTAAGAATAAACTTTTAGTTTCCAATTTGTTTAGCGCTACAAAGAAGTTTTTCATGCTCTTCACACCCATCTTCCAGAACATCTTGTCAAAGCTATCATCCTCTTCTGCAATCTCAGAGGGCGCATCATCTTCATTAGGAACAAATAATGCTGAGTTGTTGAATTTGAAATAAGGGGGAATGCCACTCTCTCCTGGACAAGGAATCTTAGCCTCTCTAATTGCTTCCAGTACTGGTGGTTTTTGACCATCTGAAAACGTGACCAGAATGAGTATGTTGTCAGCCACATCCCTTCCAAAGATAGATAGAATAGCATCAAATATGTATCTTTGAGAATGGGTGAGGCGAACAAATGAGGATTGAACTACAAAGCATACTGCGTCTAGATGATCAACACCATCCGGTGTGGAAAAGAACTCTCTAATCTGCTCAATGAGCAATTTGTCTCGGTCGATCCCCCTGGTGTCTCCGAAACCTGGAGTGTCTATAATTTTAAGGCTGTATGGTACCTGGAAACCCTCCTGATGGATGAGATGATATGAAGTAATTGATGAGGTTTGGCTCTCCGCTTGTGATCGAGTGCCCTCTTCATCTATAAGTTTGAATCGGAAATCATCCTCCCACTGCACCCCAAGGACATAGTTTACCATCCCATTAATTAAGGTAGTTTTTCCTGACCCTGTTGCTCCAACCAGCATGATCACCTTGTCACTGTGGGTAGATTTTCCTGCTCCAAAAGTGCACGTCTGACAGTATCCATTGTCATCAAGCTTCACGCTTGTGAACTGAAGTCTGTGAATGGTAGGTTTACAATGTTCTTCAATTTGAATACACTGCTTTAGAAACGTATTTGCTGTTGTGGTTTCACAGCCTGTTGACAAAGACATACATATTTAGACATCAAAATAGTATTTTCAGAAATAAGCAATCATGATACTTAATACGAGTTCATCTTGCACTGCATCAACATTTTGGACCTTGTAGACATTTTCATCTAATGTACTACACGTCATACTTGTACTGTAGACCTCTGTCACAAATATAGGACTACTTCATGAATTTTTAGAACACATTCTATTTTCTCAGTAAAGTACCTATTTGATCCCTCAAAAAACAGATTGCTCTATGATCAGGGACTGGTCACGAAGCTTAGGGCAATTTATCTCAATACTCTATTTATCTATGGTGTAATAGGCAAAAACAACGCTATTTACTCCCAGCAGGCAACTCAGAGTCCAAATACAGTTACTAGTTTTGATTTGTTACAGTACTGTATTTACCTGTGATTCAGATTAGCACGATTTGGTTGGAAAACACTGGCAGCTATTTGTTTAGATTTAGGGATTTTGCAAGGGACAGGAGCTGGTACTTGAATACAGCTAAGGAATATGCTACTTACCAGTATGCATCTGTTCTTGGCATGTAGGGCTGCTGACATTTTTATTTATTTATTTATAACTGTTACGTTCGAGGCATGTGGGCTGCTGAATTCACATCTGTGCATAGATCGGCGCCTAGTGTTGGGTCCGGATGATTGCACATTGTTGTCCTGGAAGAGTCTTCGAAGTATCACGAGATAGGTGGCTCCTCCCCCGGACTACAGTGCGCATGGGCATCTTCTCCATCCTCAGATTGTTTTTCGCCATTGTGGCAGGGATGGAGTATGATACAGTAAGTGATGTCCATGCTAAGAATAATTTTGAGTGCTACAGCAGCGACAGGCACCGGGGAGGAGGGAGGGCGATATGAATGTCAGCAGCCCTACATGCCAAGAACAGATGCATACTGGTAAGTAGCATATTCCGTTCGAGGCATGTGGGCTGCTGAATTCATATCTGTGCATAGAATGTATAGCAGTCTCCCCCTTAGCAGTGGTTGCCTGTGCCAGCTGCAGCAGCCTGAAAAAGAGTCCGGAGTACAGCCTGTCCTAGAGCTGCTTGCTGTTTGGAGTGTACATCTACGCAGTAGTGTTTGGTAAATGTATGTATGGTAGTCCATGTGGCTGCTCTACATATGTCTTCTAGAGGAATGTTTCCCAGGAAAGCCATGGATGCCCCGAACTTGCGTGTGGAATGCGCTCTTGGGGGAAATGGGGTTGCCTTTGTGCTGTGGTGAAAAGGCAACAAACAGTTGTTTAGTTTTTCTGAAAGGTTTTGTCCTGTCTATATAGTACAGGAGAGCTCTTTTAACGTCCAGGGTATGTAGAGCTCTTTCTGCCAATGAATCTGGATTTGGGAAGAACACTGGCAGTTCGATAGTTTGATTGATGTGAAATTGGGATACCACCTTTGGCATAAATTTAGGGTTTGTACGCAGTACTACTCTATTTGCATGAATTTGTATGAATGGCTCCTGAATAATTAGGGCTTGTAGCTTACTAACCTGTAGCTTACTAACCCTTCTAAGTGATGTAATCGCTACTAGGAAAGCCACTTTCCATGTTAGTAACTGTACCTCACACGAGTGTAGAGGTTCAAAAGGTGGTCCCATCAGTCTGGTTAGAACCACGTTCAAGTTCCAGACAGGTGAAGGTGGGTGTCTTGGAGGAATCACTCGTTTGAGTCCCTCCATAAGAAAACAAGTTACTTACCTGTAACTTTGGTTCCCCAGTATTGGTAACTTTCATAGATTCCCAAGCTTTGTATCATTCCCCGTCGTCGGAATGGGAGCCTCGGTAAATAGAAAATACCATAGTAATAAGCACAAAGTGAAAAAATAGGCCTAGGCCTCATCTCATTTTGTAGCTTATCCACCTCTTTTTGTAAAAGAGACCAAACTTCTGCAGTAGCCAATCAGAGCAGCCTCACCTCATAGAACCTTCCTGAGAGAAGCTCAGAGCCTCAGATTTTCGTAGCCGTTGTGAACAGCTATCTTGCATATCAATAAAACTGAGCTTTCCCAGGGGAGGCGGGTGGGCGCATGGGAATCTATGAAAGTTACCAATACTGGGGAACCAAAGTTACAGGTAAGTAAATTGTTTTCTTGCTCCAGTATTGGAACTTTCATAGATTCCCATGCTTTGTATCAGAGTAACCAGCAGTAAATAGGAAAACATATTTTGCAATTTGTGAACCTGAAAATGTCACACATTTCTGATCAGAATACTAGATACACATTAGGATCATAAAACATGACAATAACGCAGTTACCCAAAATATGCAAACAGGAAGGCGGGATAGAAAGGAAAGCTCACCGACTTATTGGAAAAGGTTCCTCAAAACCGCCTGTCCCACTGCCGCATCCTCTTTCACAGAAGAATCCAAGCAGTAGTGGCGAGTGAAGGTGTGGACACTGCTCCATGTCGCTGCTCTACATATGTCCTTGATAGGGACGCCTGCGAATAGAGCTGTCGATGAAGCCATTGATCTTGTAGAGTGAGCACGAACTGCTCGCTGTAGTGGTTTTCCAGCCGCCTGGTGGCAAAAATGTATAGCACTGGAAATCCAGCGGGAAATACAGGCTTTAGAAACTGGGCACCCCTTGCGAGGAGCACTGAAAGAAACAAAAAGCTGTGAAGATTTTCTGAACGGTTTTGTCCGCTCCAGGTAGAATTTCAGGCATCTGTGAATGTCCAAAGAGTGCAAAGTTCTTTCCGCGGGTGTGGAAGGCTGTGGAAAGAACGGTTTCAAGACCACTGGCTCATTTAGGTGGAATTCTGAAGGCACCTTTGGGATAAATTTAGGATTTGTTCTTAGGATAAGAACATTATTCTTGAATTGTAGAAAGGGTCCCTCAATTGTGAAAGCTTAGAGCTCACTCACTCTTCTAGCCGATGTCAGGGCCAAGAGAAGAGCCAGTTTCCACGAGAGAAACTTAAGGTCAGATTTATGAACGGGCTCAAAAGGGGCTTTCATGAGATATGACAAGACTAGATTCAAATGCCAGGCCGGTGGCGGCGGCCGGACTGGAGGAAAGACTCTGAATAAACCCTTCAGAAATTGTTTGATAATTCTTGCTGACCATAGGGAAGGACCTGAAGATGAACGTATGAATCTAGAAATGGCCGCTAAATGTACTTTCACAGAAGATGGAGCCAATCCAGATTTAGCCAGAGAAAGTATGTAAGGCAAGAGCTGGTGCGGAGCAGAAGTATATGGGTGTAAACCTTCCTTCCGACACCAAACACAGAATCTCTTCCACTTAGCCCGATAGATCTTGTTGGTACTAGGCGCCCGGGCCTGGGCCAAAATGTCTCTACACTCCCCTGAGAGATTTAAACCTTGGAATTCTCGGAACTCAGGAGCCACGCTGTCAATCGCAGAGACTTCAAGTCCGGATGTAGAACTTATCCGTGAGACATTGTTAACAGTGTTGGAACAGGATGCAGGAGAACTGGCTGGTCCTGGGAGAGGAGGAGAAGTTCCGAGTACCAGAACTGTCTGGGCCATGCTGGAGCGATCAGAATTATCCTGCACGGTTCCACCTTGAGCTTGCTGATCAACCTCGGGATTAGCGGAATGGGAGGAAAGGCGTAAACAAAGGCGCCGGACCAAGCAATCAAAAGCGCATTCCCCAAGGATTCCCGATGGGGAACCCTGCTTGCGAAGGACTGGCATTTGGCGTTCTGGGGAGTTGCAAACAGGTCGATGGATGGTGTCCCCCATCGTGCAAAGAGCTCCTCCAGAACGGTCTGATCCAGTTCCCACTCGTGAGAGACAGTCCTTTGGCGACTCAAAGCGTCTGCCCTGACATTGAGTGTCCCCGCTAGATGTTCCGCTGAGAGGGAGATCTTGTTCTGGATCACCCAATTCCACAGTGTCTGGGCTTCCCTGGAGAGGGTGGAGGATCTTGTTCCGCCCTGTTTGTTTATTTAGTGCATGGCTGTGGTGTTGTCCGTACGAACCAGCACTGCACGGTTGCGTATCTTTGGAAGAAAAGCCTGTAAAGCTAGACGGACAGCGAGAAGCTCCAGAAGGTTGATGTGGAACTTGACCTGGACTGGACTCTAATGGCCGCTGACCTTTAACTCTTGGAGGACCGCTCCCCATCCGTCCATGGAAGCATCCGTTGTAAAAACAATGGGAGATGGTGGAAGTTGGAACGATAAACCCCTGGAAAGATTGTCCTTCAGCGACCACCAGCCACTTGCCTTTCTCATTTCCGGGGTAACGACAATCCTGTCGTCGAAGGATCCAGTGACCTGACGCCATTGCTTGTCCAATTGTTCCTGCAGTGGACGCATTCTGAGCCTGCAGTGTGGAACTAATGGTATGCAGGATGAAATCGATCCTAGAAGCGATTTGTACCTGCGAACGGTCAGTGTCTTTCGAGATTGAAGAAGGCGGGCTGAACAAATCAGCTTGCTTTGGCGCTCCTCCGATGGAAAAGCTAGGCAACTCTATGTGTTCAGGATGGCCCCTAAGAACCTCTCTGTCCTGGAGGGGCATAGAACAGATTTTTCTTTGTTGAGTCGAAGACCTAGTTGCTCTAACAGTTCTCTGCATGATTTGACTACCTTGGACGCCTCTAGGGCAGATGGAGCTTTCAGCAGCCAATCGTCCAGATATGGAAAAACCTGTATAGCTTGTCTCCTGAGAAAGGCTGCTACTGGAGCCAGAATCTTTGTGAAGATCCGCGGAGCGGACCGGAGACCAAACGGCAGTACTTTGAATTGAAAGTGGCTCTTGCCCACTGTAAATCGAAGATATTGCCTGTGAGCTGGATGAATAGGAACGTGGAAGTAAGCGTCTTCCAAATCTAGGGTCGCCATGTAGTCCCCTGGATTGAGAAGGCGGAGGATGTCCTGAAGAGTGACCATCCTGAAGGTCAACTTTACGAGATAAGTGTTGAGCTGCCGTAGATCTAAAATTGGACGCCACCTGTCCCTTGACTTCCGAACCAGGAAAAACCTGGAATAGAACCCTTTCCCCTTCTGAGAAAGGGGTACAGGCTCTACCGCCCCCTTGGTGAAGAGTTGGTGGGCTTCGAGACGAAGGAGTTTGAGATGTTTGGGAGGAAAGGCGTCTGGCGCTCTTGTTGGAGGAAGGTCTTGAAACTCCAACGTGTGTCCTTCCATGACTATCTGTAGGACCCACTGATCCGATGTAATGATCATCCAGTTGTTGAGGCAATGGGTAATCCTGCCCCCCACTGGTGTTAATGAGGGAACAGGAACAGTGGAAAGAGCCACCTGGCCGCTATTGTTTCCTGGTGTTGTCTCTCCTTTGCTGCCCTTGACGTCCTTTAGGCTGCTGGCGAGAGAAAGAACCCCCTCTGAGAGTACTGAGGTTTATATGTCTGGCTAGACTGTGAGCCAGAAGAGTAGCGACTCTGATTTCCTCCTCGATAAGAGGTGAATCCTCTACCTCTTGCTCCCCTGAAGGGTACTTTGCGATACTGCAATGTTCCTAAGGACTTGGCTGTATCGGTGTCCTTCTTTATGCCCTGCAGGGCGTCATCGACGTGTTTGCCAAACAGCATTTCTCCGTCATATGGCAGATCCAAGATTTTATTCTGCACTTCCTGCCTGAACCATGTGGCCTTCAACCACCCTTGGCGTCGCAGAAAAGCCGAACCGGCAAGTGCTCGAAATGCGGTGGTCGCTATATCCATTACAACATCAATGACCTCCGAAGAGGCCCGCTCCCCCTCTAGCAAAATCTTCTTCGCTTCTTCTTTAGATGAATCCTGCAATTCCTCCACAAATGGAGCAAGGTCGCACCACATCTGGCGATCATAACGTCCCAGAATTGCTAAAGCATTGGCTGCCCTAACCAGAAGACTGGCCATAGCTGAAAATCTTTTACCTACATTGTCTAGGCGCCTGCCCTCCTTATCTGGTGGTGTAGTTAGTGGCGTGGATGGATTTTTAGATTTGCTTTGGGCGGCTTGAGAAATGACCGAGTCCGGTTTTGGTTGGCCAAGCAGACATGCCGGACTGCCATCTGGTGCTTTGTACTTTTTCTCTAGTCTTGGTAGCACCGGGAGGACTGTGGCCGGGTTATGCATAGCCTTCAAGCCCTCAGACCAGACATGCTCAATAATTGGTATGGACCGTACTGATTTTTTGAACGGTTCCTTAAAGTCGTATAAGAAACATTCTGATTGAACCGTGGTCACTGGGAGACCAAATCTTTTGGAAGCCCGTTCCATTAGGTTGTGGAAACCTCCAACGTCCGCTGGAGGCGAGGAAGCGTTGTCTGGATCTGCGATGTCTGGATCCCTTGGGTCAGTCGGATTCCAATCCGCCTGTCGATCCTGATCAGGATCCACTTGTTGGTCCGCATCAGAAGAAGCAGTGTCATCATCAGTATCATGCACTTGCACCACATCCTGTAGGCGCTCTTCAGGCGCAGTGGTACGCTCTTTTGGAGGCAAAGAGTGGTCTGCCACAGGTTGCAACGATTGAGGCGAAGGTGTCGTAGGACGTGCTCGTTGAGATTCCTGAGGAGTAGGGAACCGTTTCCGGTAGTCCTGCAACATAAGTTGTAGATCCGCAACCAGACTGGACGGCATCGCCACCATCTCTTCTTGTACCTGACGTGGAGGTTGCTGCAAAGGCATCTGCCTGGTAGGAGCGCGCTCCTCCTCATAGTAATGTTCCGTAACATAGTGCTGGTGTTCCATCTCTCCTTCCTCAGAACTAACATCCTGAACCTTAACTTGTAGGTCAGATGGACTATATGCTTGTCCAAAGTCACTAAAAGTCTCTTCATCAGAGTCGTCATCCAACAGAAGATTAGGTGGAAATTTCTGAACCTGTCGCGGAGACGCCATCTCTGGCGTTATCAGCTTCTTTTTGCGTGAAAAAACAATTTTTTCAGATGATTCTGTCGTCGACGACATCGTCGACGAGGTAGTCGTCGTCGACAGCAACTCTCTATGGGACTGCGTCGACGGTGGAAGCGCCGACGAAGATACTGTTCTCGTCGTCGAGGATTGCGTCGTCGACGAACAGAAACTCATCGTCGACGATGGTAGGAGCGTCGACGGGGTCGTCGACGAACTCGTCGTCAGTAACATGGTAACTGGCGTCGTCGACACCGTCGTCGTCGACGTCGTCCTCGACGCCAACTTTGCGGTCATCGTCGTCGACGCGGAGATTGTGATCTTCGTCGACGACGAGCAGGAATCAGGAGCTTTGAAAACTGCCGACGGTGCAGGCGTCGTCGACGCAGCCGGACGAGGCAACTTTAACAGAGCTGTCCTTTTTTACAGTCGTCGTCGACGTACCTGAGATTTTAATCGTCGACGACCTCTGTTTCTTGTCCGAACTGACCTCCTGAACTGAAGTTGAAGGCTTCTTGACCCCTTTATCCTTCTCAGAGTGAGGTGAAGAGATAGTTGTAGACTTTTTCACCTTTTTTGAGGGTTGTGATTCCTCAGGCTTACCCTGCCTCTCCTTTTCACCGTGGTGAGGAGATTTTAGGGAAGCAGGCCTGTCAGACCTATCAGAGATCCCTGGTAAGGCCTTGTGAAGGGACTCGCCTGAAGTAGAAGGGGGAGACCTACCCCTCTTCTGAGACTTCTTAGATTACACCATTGACGAGGAGCCCTCACTGTCCAAAGACACAATGTCCTTACGGTCCTTCATCTTCTGAAGCCATGTGAGGAGACATCCTTCCCTGTCCCTCAAGGTCTTCGCTGAGAAGGTCCTGCAAATGGGGCAGCCTGTAGGTTTGTGGTCCGGATACAGGCAGTATATACAGTCCACATGTTTGTCATCGACAAACAACCTCTTTTTGGAGCAGGTGGCACAGGCTCTAAAAAGGGCTTTTTTCTCCTTGTCAGACATGACGAAAAGAAATCCAAGTTGTAGAAAAAAGTAGTCAGAAAACTGAAGAAAATGAGCAGAGCTCAATGGAGACTCCCTTGCACAACGTGCGGTAGAAAATCTGAGGCTCTGAGCTTCTCTCAGGAAGGTTCTATGAGGTGAGGCTGCTCTGATTGGCTACTGCAGAAGTTTGGTCTCTTTTACAAAAAGAGGTGGATAAGCTACAAAATGAGATGAGGCCTAGGCCTATTTTTTCACTTTGTGCTTACTACTATGGTATTTTCTATTTACCGAGGCTCCCATTCCGACGACGGGGAATGATACAAAGCATGGGAATCTATGAAAGTTCCAATACTGGGGCAAAAGCTTTAATAGCAGGTACTCTGAAGAGTGAAAGGTGTTGCCTGTTCTGAAGATAAGCTGCCACCGCAGCTAAACTTATACGTATGGAGCTATAGGCTAGATTGCATCTATGTAAATGTAACAGGTAACATATGATGTTCTGAGTAGATGCATCTAGCGGATTTATGTCATTATTGTTACAATAGATGACAAATCGTTTCCACTTCGCCGCATAGCAAGCTCTGGTCGTAGGTCTTCTTGCCTCTTTGATAATGTTCATACAGTCAGGAGGCAAGTTCAGGTAACCAAACTCTATGACTTCAGGAGCCAGATCACAAGGTTCAACTGTTGCAGATCTGGGTGCTGAATGTCTCCATGGCTCTGCGTTAAAAGACTGGGTAATAATTGCAGCCTTTGATGAGGCACCACGGAAAGTTCTAGAAACGTGGTGTACCACTGTTGCCTCGCCCACGTTGGAGCAACCAGGATGAGTGTCATGGAGTGTTCTTGCAGTTTGCGTGCCACTAGTGGTATGAGCGGGGCTGGGGGAAAAGCGTACGCAAACCTGCCTGACCAGTTCATCCATATCGCATTGCCCTGAGACTGCGGATGTGGAAACCTGGCGGCGAAGCTTTGGCATTTTGCGTTTTCCCTTGTGGCGAACAGGTCTATCTCTGGGTGACCCCACTGCTGGAAGTACGTTTGCAGCACCGAGGGATGTATCTCCAACTCGTGCATCTGGTGGCTGTGTCTGCTGAGCAGATCCTCCATCTGGTTGTCCCTGCCCGGGAGGTGTTCCGCCATGAGGAAGATGTTCCTCTGAATGGCCCACTTCCACATGCTTTGCGCTAGATGTGACAACTGTGGAGAGTGTGTCCCTCCCTGCTTCTGTATGTAGTACATGGCAGTCATGTTGTCCGTCCGGATCAACACGACTTTGTTGCACAGATGTACTTTGAAGGCCTTCATTGCCATGAAGATCGCCATCAGTTCCAGTAGGTTGATGTGCATCTTCCTTTGCTGTGTCGTCCATAGTCCCTGCACTGTGTAAGGGAGAACATGCGCTCCCCAGCCCAGGAGAGATGCGTCCGTTGTCAGCACTATTTGTGGTACAGGCTCTTGGAACGGTCGTCCCCTGCAAAGATTTTGTGGGCTCCACCAATGCAGAGAGTGGCATGCACGACCGGTCACCAATACTAGGCCTTTTAACTGTCCTTGAGCCTGGTTCCACTGCTGTGCTAAGCATTCTTGAAGCGGACGTATGTGTAGCCTCGCGCGAGGGACTATGAAGATGCAGGAGGCCATCATGCCTATCAACTGCATAAACACCCGTGCTGGGAGCGAGAGTTGGGGTCTGAATTTCTGAATCAGCAACTGAATACCGCTGATTTTTGCTGAGTTTGGCTGTGCTTTTGCTATCAGAGTGTTTATCGTCGCTCCTAGGTACTGTTGTACGTGAGCGGGTTGGAGATGAGACTTTGCGTAGTTTAATGAGAATCCGAGGCTGTGCAGGAGGTGAATAGTGCGGGACATGTGGCTGGCACATTGCTGGACCGACTTTGCCTGGATGAGACAGTCGTCCAGATAGGGGTAGACGTGGACATGGTTTCTTCTCAGGTGTGCCGCCACTGTCGTTAAGCACTTGGTAAACACCCTGGGGGCTGTTGTCACCCCGAAAGGTAGGACCTTTAATTGGTAGTGCTGGTTTTGTATGGTGAACCTGAGATACTTCCTGTGTGCAGGATGTATTGGTATGTGGAAGTACGCGTCTTTTAGGTCTAGCGTTGCGAGGAAATCTCCCTGACTGAGCAATGGTAGAACCTGCTGTAAAGTGAGCATGTGAAAATGTTCTGACAAGATGTATTGGTTTAGGGGCCTGAGGTCCAGTATTGGCCTGAGAGACTCGTCCTTTTTGGGGATTAAGAAGTACAGCGAGTATACCCCTGTACTTTGTTCCTGTATAGGGACGAGTTCTATGGCCCCTTTTTGCAGCATGCTGATGACTTCTAGCTGCAATAAGTCTATGTGCTCTGCTGACATAGGACGGTGTCTTGGGGTATGTTGGGTGGAGTGGAGGTTAGCTCTAGACAATAGCCGTACTGAATAAGTTGTCTCACCCACCTATCTGTGGTAATGCTCTCCCAGACTGGCAGGAACTGTTGTAATCGCCCCCCGACCGGTGTTACATGGTCCGGGGGCAGTGACAAGGCGTCACTCTATAGTATCGGCGGAGGATCTGGTGTTGTTATTCCCCCGTCCTCTGCCCTTGCTGCTGTTGCCACGGTATCCACCTCTATTATTTTTATTGTAGGTGATTTGCTTTCTCCCTCTATTGTATGGGATCTGTTGTGATGCCTGGCCTCGTGTAGCTCCTCTGTTACTGGAGCGACAAAAGGAACCTCCTCTAAATTGTTGGGACTGCAAGGCACCCACGGATTTGGCCGTGTCTGGTTCTTTTTTAATCTTTTCTAAGATTGTGTCCACATCAGGACCAAAAAGAAAATCTGGGTTCACAGGCTGGTTTAGTAATGTGGTCTGGATCTCAGGTTTGAATCCAGAGATGCGCAACCAAGCGTGCCTCCTGAGCATGACGCTTGTGTTGATGGCCCTGGCTGAAGTGTCTGCTGCGTCTAGCGCACACTTAATGGATGCGTTGGTAATGAGTTTACCCTCCTGGATTAGCATCTCTGCTCCCTCTTTGTAGGCCTCAGGCAAATGTTTTAGCAGTTGCTCTAGAGTGTCATAATGTGCCCTATCGTATCTGGCTAATAGGGCCTGTGTATTAGAAATCCTCCAGATATTAGCTGCTTGAGCAGCCACCCTTTTCCCAGAAGCTTCTAGTACTTTAAATTCTTTGTCTGGAGGAGGAGCATCACCCGTAGTTTGTGAGTTGGCGCGCTTACGAGCATTTGAGACCACCAAGGAGTCTAACGGCAGCTGTCCCTTAATATATGTAGGGTCCACAGGCGCCGGTCTGTATTTCCTTTCAATCCTGGGGTTAATCACCCTTGCTCTAGTGGTTTCCTTGAAGATGTCCCCTGCGTGTTTAAGGACACCCTTTAGCATTGGCAAAGTTTTAACAGATTTCTCTGAAGTGGAGAAAGTGTCAAACAGGAAGTCCTCTTCAACTGGGTCAGCATGCATGTCCACATCATGATTTAGTGCTGCCCTTTCAATTAAAGCGTTGAACGCAGCTGTATCTTCCGTATTTTCACAGGATAAGAGGGAGTATCAGGAATAGTTTGTGATTCCCCCTGGTCAGCAGGGTCTGCCCAGGTTTGAGTTTGGTCATCCTGATCAGTGTCCGCAGGGTAATGATATTGTTCCTCATCATCATATCCCATATCCTCGGTAGTGGGTGTGGGTGAATATGCCGAAGTGTTCTGGCCATAGTACCTCACAGTCTCAAAAAGGACAGGTGATGTTGCTGAATCCCTTTTCTTTTTGAGTGGAATTTTGTATGATTCCAAAGTATTTTCAGACCTGATTTTCCTCTGATAAATAGTAAGTTTACCAGATTCTGAGTCTATATGTAACTTGGACTGGTCATCATATGGCTCCTGGTACATTACGTCCTCTTCCAGAGGATGACTCCTTTACCCCCAATGACACCTGTTTGGGGGTTTCGACCCTAGGTTTTGGATCGAGCATCTTGGGGCGTGCAGTCAGTGGTAGTCCGAATTTTTTCGGTGGCATAGTGTCTTTAGACAGACTGACCTTCTTCGGCGCCGGCGTCGATGTGGGCCCGACCGACTTTGCCCTTTCGCCAGTAGTTTTTTGGGCGTGCGCCGACTTCGGTGCTTGTGGCGTCGGAGGCACGCTCTTCTGCCTCGACTCGACGTGGTCCTTCGAGGCGCTTTTGACTTTCGACTCGAGGCCTTTGACAAGCTGGGGTCTGTCGACCTGATGCTTTGGATCGAGACCCTTCCGAGACTTTAGTCCCTTGTTTATGTCGCTGTCCATCGACGTCGACGTCTTCAGTTCGATGTGCTTGGTTTTAATGGCGGACTTTAGCGCCCCGATCTTCGGTTCGACACTCTTTACTTTTGACCCCGCAGGGTCGTCGACACCCGATTTCTTCGTCAACTCCGATGGGTTCGAGGTTTTCGACCCGAGAACTGTTTTCAGCGCTTTTGGTTTCGTTATGGGCCCGATAACTTTCGGTTTCGTTTTGAGTATTAGATCCGATGGCTAATGTAATGTTTTCTTAGCCAGGCCTTGACGTGGGGCTATAGAATGTTCTTCACGATCTCGGCTAAGGCCTTCTGGCGATGCCTCGACCTGAGCCTTTGGAAGTCTTTGAGTGTCTGTTTCGGGCCCAGTACCCACTGATGGGCCTGTTTCATCGCTTGAGTCGTCATTAACGGCTCCGATGAGGGATACGCCGTCCCTTACCTCGAAGACAATTTCAAATTCGACGTTGTCTTCGTATTCTTCATAATAGTCGGAGCCATGCTCCGAACCGGGATCCGACTGCTGTTCTGGATCCTCTGCGTCGACGACCTCATAGTCGTCTTCATCGAAGATATTCACCGGGTCGGGTGCTGGCTTCGACATCGTTTGCCTCGCTGCGCGTCGGAGTCTAAGCGTCTTCTTCGACCTGAATCGAGCACAAGCTAGACAGTTGTTCTCGTCGGGCTCCGGTGATAAGCACTTGTTGCACAACGGGTGTACATCGATGTGCGGGTACTTGAAGTTACAAAGGGGGCATCGTTTGAACGGGCTCCGTTCCATCAACGATCAGGCCTCCGGTGTCGACGTCCTACTCAAGAAAACTGGAACAAGAACTCGGCACCGATCGAAACAATACCGACGACCCCGAAGGCCTTTAGAAAGTTTCCGAACTTGAGTAAAGAAAAGTACATCCGAACCCAATGGCGGAAAAAAACAATCTGAGGATGCCCATGCGCATTGTAGTCCGGGGGAGGAGCCACCTATCTCGTGATACTTCGAAGACTCTTACAGGACAACAATGTGCAATCATCCGGACCCAACACTTGGCACCGATCTATGCACAGATATGAATTCAGCAGCCCACATGCCTCGAACGTAACAGTTATAGAAAAGCACGCTGATGTAAATGAACTCCGTAGTCTTGAACGTCCGTAGTTTAGATAACAAATAAAAGGTAGCACTTAGCCCAAAAATAACAGGGAAGCACAGATCCATCAATTGTCCAAGCTGGACACTCCACAGCTGCTATATTTGTGAGCCAATCTTTCTTAGTACTGCATGGATGTAAGGTGCTGGACTAAGCATCCACGGTTATTGTAGTCTGCCAGTAGAAGTTTGGTATATTATTAGTATTTCTTACAGTATAGGGACCGTGTATCATGTCACATGCAGCCGGGGCGAATCTCGCACTGCTACCTTTTTCATGTTTATTGCCAGTGTTCATGCTGAAACATTTCTAGAGTTTTGACAAAGGCTTAGATTCATCTTTAGTGTTAAGTATTACTCTAGTTCTCTACTGTTTCTAGGCTCAGCAAACAACAAAACCAACGTAAAATATAAACACCAGGTTTTAATTCAAACACAGATGGCTGCAACACAGATTTCAGTACACATCTAACTAGAGAGCAGGGAAATCAAGAAGTGAGAGAAAACCAGAAGGTATACTGTAGGAAAGTGGGTTTCTGTTGCAGGAACCCTCCCACTTTTTGCCAGACTACTGATGCACTTTTTCTTGTTGTGTCCTGGGTCCCTGCCAAACAGGGTCCCAGGGTCGGTGTTCTTTCGCCAAACCTAACCCAATTGGCATCTCTAGCCACAGGCCAGCCCCTGGTAAATGGTACCACAGTTACCAGGGCACTGCGACCAGGGAAGACCTCTAATGGCTGCAGCACTTATTGTGCCACCCACAGAGGCCCTGTACCTTTACACAAACACACTGCCTTTGCAGGCTGCATGTTTTGGTGCAGAACAAAGTAAAGAGTCGACATGGCACACATCCCTGTGTGCCATACCTACAACCCACTGCCCTAGCATAGACCAGTCACCCCTCTAGCTGGGTGCCCTATGCCAGTGGTGAGGGTACGGGTGCATGAGCCCTGTACCCCTACAGTGTCTAAGTCCATTCTTGGACATTGTAAGTGCAGTGCTGCCATTAAGAGTATATGGTACTAGGAGCTTGTCATTACGAAATCCACATTACCATAATGGCTACACTGAAAACTGAGAAGTTTGGTATCAAACTTCTCAGCCCATTAAACCCACACTGATGCCAGTGTGGGATTTAATGAAAAATGCACACAGAGGGCATCTCAGAGATGCCCCCTGAAAAACGACCAGCCTCTGGTAGGTTCCCTGACTGGTACACACCAGTCTGCCACCACAATACCTGTTTCTGGACCCCTAGGGAGCCTATGCTTTCTGAGCCCATAAACAAAGCCTTTCCTGGGTGTAGGTGTTCACACCACCCCCAGGCCAGGTAGTGCCATCTGCGGCAGGGCAGTTTCAAAGGCCTGGCAGCGGTATGTGATCTCGTAATTCCACTGTGGCTGTATGATTACTATGCTCCGTTTTAACTTGTGTTTTTAAACTTTGACCATTTGTATAATATTTGTGTTTTTACTTACCCTGCTGTATGGCTCGCTGCACTTTGCCACTTTCTGCCAGCGCCACGGTCCACCACGGGTTTTCCCGCTTACTGTGGAGGGCGCCGGCACACATTCTTGGTCTCTTGTTCATTGGAGACTGAGGGTCACGCGCTACTTCCTACTTTAGGCGCCACCCTATTTAGACCTCACGATCTGCCCAGTGCTTAGCTGTCTGTGATCTTGTAACTCCACTGTGGCTGCATGATTACTATGCTCTTTTTTAACTTGTGTATTTGTATAATATTTGTGTTTCTTCTTACCCTGCTGTAAGGTTCGCTGCATGTCGCCACTTTCAGCCAGCGCCCCGGTCCACCACGGGTTTTCCCGCTTGCTGTGGAGGGCGCCGGCACACATTCTTGATCTCTTGTTCATTGGAGACTGAGGGTCACGCGCTACTTCCTACTTTAGGCGCCACTCTATTAAGACCTCATGATCTCTTCCGCGCTCAGCGGACGCGCGCCGTAGTCGCGTTAAAGTTAATCCTGTCTGCGCCCGTCCGCGCTGAGTCTGCGCCAGGGAAAATGGTTTTTCCCCTGCTTGCTTACAAGTAAGTGTCCACTATTCCAGACAGTCCCTGTTGGCACTGAAACCCTTAAACGAGCCCTGCCATCACACTATTCTCCCTGAGGCATACTCAGAGAGGCTTAGCTGCGGATGTCAATGTAGGTGCAGTAGAAAGGCGAATCCCTTGAAGGCACAGACGACCACTGGTGCATCTAAGCCCTCCTCCAATATGGTCACTGAAGGGGGGTTTCTTATTAATGCAAGGTCTCTAATAAAAAACAATATCGCCTTTAGGGACTTAGTTTCACTTAGAAAGCCTACTTGGGTGTTCATCACAAAGACCTGGGCGTCCGATGCCTCAGGACCTGACTTGGTAGATGGAATTCCTACTGAGTATGCCTTGACAAGGATGGATAGAACTGGCCGTCGAGGTGGAGGGTTAGGAATTCTACATAAAGATTCCTCTATTTGTCGTACTGAATTTCGCTCAACTCCATCATACTCTTTTCAGGCTATGTATTTTTCCATCAATTCTACTCCTTCCGTCTCTTTTTCTGGCCTTCTGTTTTACAGGCCGCCGGGCCCAAGGTCCGCCTTTAGCCATGATGTGATTAAGGTGTTAGAGCCATTTATTGGGAGGCCTAATATCACTCTCCTGGGAGACTTTAATTTCCATCTGGAAAATATGGGCTCTAAAGATACCCTTACACTTCTGGAAACTCTGGATTCCTGTGGTCTGACACAGCTGGTGGTAGACCCCACCCACGTGGCCGGTCACACCCTTGATGGAGTCTTCACCAACGATTCTAGGCTGCAGGCGGGTCCTCCGATCCCGCTAGCCTGGTCCGACCATTTGGCCGTCCCTTTAGAATGGTCATATCAACAAGCAGCTCCCCCCCTCTTCCGGGTGCTAGGAAATGGGAACTCAGAAGTAATTTTAAAGCTATTAACAACAAAGCTCTCTTTCCTTTTTTGAATAAACTGAGGTCCGCCGAAATGCAGGATGCTAACTTTGCTGCTCTCGAATTTGCAAGTACCATCTCTGGGGCACTGGACACCCTGCCCCCCCCTAAACAGCACTACTCTGCAAGAAAGAGCCCTTCTGCTCCCTGGTTTTCGGATAGACTCAGGTTGCTGAGGCAAGGGTGCCGTAAACAGGAAAGGCTCTGGCGGGCTCCGCTGGATCCTCTGGAGAAGGAACAACACAAACTTCTCCTAAAAGAATATAAGCTAGCTATTATGGAGGAAAAGAGGGCCCACTTTGCCAATATGACTGCTTCTCTAAACTCTCCTAGAGACCCTTTTGAGATTATAGATACTCTTTCCTCACCTCAGTCAGCCGACCCCATAGTGGAAACCCAGGAGTTGTGCGACAACATTTCGGCCTTTTTCCATTCAAAGAAATCGTGGATATCTACGACACCCTCGAATCTTGAGTTGGGATTTCCTACTACTCCTGTTCTTTCTACAGTGGGGAGTCTGCCTGATGGACCATCTCCTAGTCTCCTGTACTTTCCTCTCCTCACTCTTGAACGGACCAATCAGCTTCTTGATAATACCAAATCGGGTTCCCCTTTAGACTCTTGCCCGCTCAAGGTCTTGAAGGCCTGTCGGGAAGTAGTTATTCCTCCCCTCATGGAGGTTATGAATTGTGCAGTTTTGGAGGGAGTCTTTCCTTCCTCATGGAAGATGGCGGTCGTTAAACCTCTTCTAAAGAAGTCCACTTTGGATCCTGGGGTTCTGAAAAACTTCTGCCCTATTTCACTTCTTCCTGCCCCTGCAAAAATGATGGAATCCCACCTCAATCGCCACCTTAGCACTTTTCTTGATGACTCTGTCCTCCTAGACGTCTCCCAGCATGGCTTTAGGAGATTTCATAGCACCTAATCAGCCCTTACTGTTGTTGTCAATAACATCCGCTCCCAGGTCGATAAGGGCTACACTACTCTTTTGGTCCTGCTTGACCTTACGGCGGCCTTCGATACCTTGTCTCCATCTTTCTTGGTCGCTTGTCTCAGGGAGATAGGGGTTGGAGGCCCTGCCCTGAGCCTTCTGGCTTCCTTTCTCAATCAAAGGGAACAAAGGGTGAAGTTGGGACAGTTTCTATCTTCCCCTAAGCCTGTCCATTGTTGGGTCTCCCAGGGCTCCTCATTAAGCCCCATACTGTTTAACATCTATGTGGCCCCACTTGCCAGGGTAGTCAGATCTTTTGGGCTGGAGGTGCTGTCGTACGCTGATGACACCCAAATAATGGTCTCTCTCGCGCAGCCCGTGAGGGATTCTGCCCTGAATTTCAGGAACTGTATGGAGGCGGTGTCCCAATGGATGATACAGAACTTCCTGAAGCTTAATGGGGAGAAAACTGAGGTGTTGATTTTCGGGGGTAATCAAGATATCTGGTCAAATGATTGGTGGCCGCCCCCTACTTGGAGCCTGTCTCCCCCCCGCCAGTTTGCTAGGAATTTTGGGGTGCTAATGGACACCACTCTTTCTTTTGACCGTCAGGACAGCAGGACCGTCTCCACCTGCTGCGGCATTATCAGAGTTCTTAGAAAGATTGCTCACTATCTTTCTCCCGACGCTCTGAAACAAGCCACTGTGGCATTAGTTTCCCTCAAGACTGGACTACTGCAACGCCAATTATATATGGGATAAATAAGAGTTTTATCCATCGTTTGCAAATGGACCAGAATGCGGCGGCAAAGATGGTCCTTAATCTCCCCAGGCTTGCCTAGGCCGCGTTAGCCAGAAGAAGCATACATTGGCTTCCCATCCAGTCCAGGATCTCTTTTAAGATTCTTTGTCTTGCCCATGCATTTTATGGTACTGGCCCACAGGGGATCAGGTCACTTGTTCATCCCTACTCCGCCTGTCGAGCTCTTCGTTTTTCTAACAAAAATCTCCTTGTAGTCCGAAGGTTTGTAAGAGCAAGATGGGGAGGCAGAGCCTTCTCCTCGGTTGCACCCAGGTTATGGAACTCGCTCCCCATCGAACTTGCAGAGCAATCTTCGCTTGCTCTGTTTCGCAAAGCTTTAAAAACTTGGCTTTTCTCCAAAGCATACCTGTAATGGCATACTTTAGCAGAATACAGATTAGATGACCTGCTTGGCGCCTTGATGCCCTTGGGCTAAGTTGCGCTGTAAAAGACTCCCTTCATTGATTCATTCACCCCCAGCCTCTCCTGCTATCAGGAGCAGGCCCCTTCCTGTCTCGGGCGGGAAAAACTAGCCAGTCCAGGAGATGTGCTCACCTCTGCCCATCAGGTAGGGGAGGCAAGGTGAAGCCCACTCTCCAGTGCTCGCCATCTGGCAGATGGCAGGCACTCCCAAATCAGGACTAGGGAATGTGCTCACTCTCCCACGTGGGGTGAGCACACCAAGGGTGTAGTCACCCTAAGGGCATTAGCCCATTGGCTACTGACCTCAAGACCCCTAAAACGCCCCCTAAATACAGTATTTAGGGGGCTGCCCTGAACTAAGAAGTCAGATCCAGAAACCACAAGAAAAGAAGATAACAAGAAGGACGAAAAGCCATGCAGTGCTAACAAGAGGACGACGACCACTGACTTGGCCCCAGCCCTACAGGCCTGTCTCCCCTCGAACTTGCTCCTGCGAAATCCCGGTGTGTCCTGCAGCCAGCAACCTCAAAAATCACAGAGAACCTGTCTGCCTTCACTTTAAAGACTGAATCTCCCGTGAACACTGGACTTGTTCAAACTGCAGCATCTGGTGCCAGCCAGAAACCGCAAATCCAGCCCACTCTGCACCCGCCGAACCCGGGCCGAGCTCGAGTGGAAAAATACCACGAGGAGGTCCCTCGATAATCCTGACCCAAGATCCGGCGTCACCTGTCCTGCCTCAAGCCTCCAGACGACGCCTGCAGCCTCAATCCAGAGGACCCCCCCGCTACCGCGACCAGAGCGGGTAAGAAAATCCGTCGTCCCAAGGGCATCACTGACCCTGGGAGTTTCCTGAGTTTAACCCCAGAACCTTAACTCCAACAGTTTTTTACTTACCTGCAAACCGATAACCTGTTTTTCCTCCATAGGATAACATTGATATTCTTTAAAAATCGTACAAATAACCAAAACGTGTTTTCTCACCTCTTTGCAGGACATGTCCCAGTGCTGAATCTAGGAATCCAGCACTGAGTTAGAAAAAGTAAAGTAAAAGTAATTTACCTGCAATTTGTTGACAAAGCCTATTAATTTCAATGTACAGCTCCAAAATGTTTCTACGTGTGGAGTTTTGAAATCTGAAAATATTGTTTAAAAACCGCACAAATAACAAAAACGCATTTTCTCACCTGTTTACAGGAAATGTCCCAGTGCTAAATCTAGGCATCCAGCACTGAGTTAGAAAAAGTAACGTAAAAGTGACTTACCTGCAATTTATTGAAAAATCCTTACTGTATATGCATACTACTGCTCCCCTGTAAATCAAACAAAGTACAATTTCTATTGCCTTTTCAAACTGTTCTATATCCAGTAACTTATTACTGAAAAGTATTTAATGCTTACCTGTACCAGGCTTTCTTGGTTCTAAAAAATAAACAACAGTATATTTTTTAATACAAAACCAATTGGCCTAGAGTTCAGTTCTTGAGTGTGTAAATTCATTTGCTGACCAAGTGGGTACAACAAATGCTTAACACTGTCCTCTGACACTGCATTACTGCTCCACCAAGCTACCACTATTAGAGAGTAAGGCTCTATCTAACTTTAACCTCTGCCTACCTCTGGGGACACTTGGGGCCAGATGGAGGTAATCCCAGTTTACCGACTCTTAAATACCGAATCATACCGATTCGGTATTTAAGAACAGGGAAATGGGATGTAGGTCATTTTTCTGTAAAAATTACCGAACCGGTAAGTTTCGGTAATTACCGAATCAGTATTTACCGATTCGGTAATTGACATTCATTTCTATGGGCCTCCAGGCCCATAGGAATGAATGTCAATTACCGAATCGGTAAATACCGATTCGGTAAAAGGGGGAAACATTGAAGGGTGGAAGGGTATCACTTTGACACCCTGTTGCACCCCTCAATTGGGTATGGGTGCACATGTTACAGACATACATGCCCTAAGAGAAACATGGCACTGTTGGAAAAGCAAAATAAATGCTTTTTGAAAGGTTTTCATTATTTATCACCAACTTCTAGTTGGTGGTAAATAACGAATCCTTAACTAATGAATGCACTAACTTAAGTGTTTCCTACATCCTGGATTCGGTAATTTACCGAATCGGTATGTTAAGATTCAGTATTTTACCGAATCCTTAAACTACCGATTCGGTAAAATACCGAATCCTACAAAAAATTACACTTACATCTGGAAAGCCCAATGCCGGTTGGTAACGGCCGAAATTCGGTAATTGCGGCCGTTACCGACCGGTATTGAGTGACCTACATCTGGCCCTTGGACTCTATACACACATTACCTCATTTTTGTGTAGTATATATAGAGCCAGTTTCTTACACATAGTGCAAGGCAGAATACTATTTTGGATCTCGTGACCAGTGGTAAGCCACGATAAATGAAATCTCATCACAGACATGTCAGCAATGTTCCTGTGACCAAAGATAATGTGGATTAGCTGCCATGCAGTGTTTTTGTTTGGACATCACTACTGCTTTTATACTTAGCTTGTGACATAGAGGTGGAAATTGTTAAGCTTTCAGAGTAAATTGTAGACAACATGACCTTAAACTGGGTTAGGATGATTCCTATTTGGGATAGCCATCAAATTGTCAGCGTTTTATTGAGATTTCTCTTTGCGATTATCTCTGGTGTGTCAATGTTTAGGGATTGAACTGCTACCATTTTTAGGTTTCGCTGGGGGACGGAGCCGTTAGGCTCCGCCTCCAGAGAAATCTGTAGTTTCTAGTATGGGTGACTTGAACACGCCCCTCTGCTTCATTAGCATATAGCCAGGTTCTGAGCTGGGATGGGGCAGTGAGATAAATAACGGTGATGGATCAAGCCCTGATCTTTGGACTGGGTAAGAGTGGTCTGTTTAACTCAGACACTCTGTTCATCACCACCCCCTTTTTGTAAATCGTTTTTGGCCACTATAGGTGTGGCAGGGTATACTCAGACATGAGTCCCTTTCTCACTGCTCCATCAGGATTCAAGCAAGCCGGGCCGAAGAAGGCTGAAATGCCAGAAACCGGTCCCCGGTAGCTTGTCTCCTTTCTGGTGAAGAATTGGCTTGGTAGTTTAGTCTGCCCTGTTCCCATGATGCACTGGGCCAGGGACAGACTGATTTGCATATAGCCAGGTTCTGAGCTGGGATGGGGCAGTGAGATAAATAACGGTGATGGATCAAGCCCTGATCTTTGGACTGGGTAAGAGTGGTCTGTTTAACTCAGACACTCTGTTCATCACCACCCCCTTTTTGTAAATCGTTTTTGGCCACTATAGGTGTGGCAGGGTATACTCAGACATGAGTCCCTTTCTCACTGCTCCATCAGGATTCAAGCAAGCCGGGCCGAAGAAGGCTGAAATGCCAGAAACCGGTCCCCGGTAGCTTGTCTCCTTTCTGGTGAAGAATTGGCTTGGTAGTTTAGTCTGCCCTGTTCCCATGATGCACTGGGCCAGGGACAGACTGATTTGCATATAGCCAGGTTCTGAGCTGGGATGGGGCAGTGAGATAAATAACGGTGATGGATCAAGCCCTGATCTTTGGACTGGGTAAGAGTGGTCTGTTTAACTCAGACACTCTGTTCATCACCACCCCCTTTTTGTAAATCGTTTTTGGCCACTATAGGTGTGGCAGGGTATACTCAGACATGAGTCCCTTTCTCACTGCTCCATCAGGATTCAAGCAAGCCGGGCCGAAGAAGGCTGAAATGCCAGAAACCGGTCCCCGGTAGCTTGTCTCCTTTCTGGTGAAGAATTGGCTTGGTAGTTTAGTCTGCCCTGTTCCCATGATGCACTGGGCCAGGGACAGACTGATTTGCATATAGCCAGGTTCTGAGCTGGGATGGGGCAGTGAGATAAATAACGGTGATGGATCAAGCCCTGATCTTTGGACTGGGTAAGAGTGGTCTGTTTAACTCAGACACTCTGTTCATCACCACCCCCTTTTTGTAAATCGTTTTTGGCCACTATAGGTGTGGCAGGGTATACTCAGACATGAGTCCCTTTCTCACTGCTCCATCAGGATTCAAGCAAGCCGGGCCGAAGAAGGCTGAAATGCCAGAAACCGGTCCCCGGTAGCTTGTCTCCTTTCTGGTGAAGAATTGGCTTGGTAGTTTAGTCTGCCCTGTTCCCATGATGCACTGGGCCAGGGACAGACTGATTTGCATATAGCCAGGTTCTGAGCTGGGATGGGGCAGTGAGATAAATAACGGTGATGGATCAAGCCCTGATCTTTGGACTGGGTAAGAGTGGTCTGTTTAACTCAGACACTCTGTTCATCACCACCCCCTTTTTGTAAATCGTTTTTGGCCACTATAGGTGTGGCAGGGTATACTCAGACATGAGTCCCTTTCTCACTGCTCCATCAGGATTCAAGCAAGCCGGGCCGAAGAAGGCTGAAATGCCAGAAACCGGTCCCCGGTAGCTTGTCTCCTTTCTGGTGAAGAATTGGCTTGGTAGTTTAGTCTGCCCTGTTCCCATGATGCACTGGGCCAGGGACAGACTGATTTGCATATAGCCAGGTTCTGAGCTGGGATGGGGCAGTGAGATAAATAACGGTGATGGATCAAGCCCTGATCTTTGGACTGGGTAAGAGTGGTCTGTTTAACTCAGACACTCTGTTCATCACCACCCCCTTTTTGTAAATCGTTTTTGGCCACTATAGGTGTGGCAGGGTATACTCAGACATGAGTCCCTTTCTCACTGCTCCATCAGGATTCAAGCAAGCCGGGCCGAAGAAGGCTGAAATGCCAGAAACCGGTCCCCGGTAGCTTGTCTCCTTTCTGGTGAAGAATTGGCTTGGTAGTTTAGTCTGCCCTGTTCCCATGATGCACTGGGCCAGGGACAGACTGATTTGCATATAGCCAGGTTCTGAGCTGGGATGGGGCAGTGAGATAAATAACGGTGATGGATCAAGCCCTGATCTTTGGACTGGGTAAGAGTGGTCTGTTTAACTCAGACACTCTGTTCATCACCACCCCCTTTTTGTAAATCGTTTTTGGCCACTATAGGTGTGGCAGGGTATACTCAGACATGAGTCCCTTTCTCACTGCTCCATCAGGATTCAAGCAAGCCGGGCCGAAGAAGGCTGAAATGCCAGAAACCGGTCCCCGGTAGCTTGTCTCCTTTCTGGTGAAGAATTGGCTTGGTAGTTTAGTCTGCCCTGTTCCCATGATGCACTGGGCCAGGGACAGACTGATTTGCATATAGCCAGGTTCTGAGCTGGGATGGGGCAGTGAGATAAATAACGGTGATGGATCAAGCCCTGATCTTTGGACTGGGTAAGAGTGGTCTGTTTAACTCAGACACTCTGTTCATCACCACCCCCTTTTTGTAAATCGTTTTTGGCCACTATAGGTGTGGCAGGGTATACTCAGACATGAGTCCCTTTCTCACTGCTCCATCAGGATTCAAGCAAGCCGGGCCGAAGAAGGCTGAAATGCCAGAAACCGGTCCCCGGTAGCTTGTCTCCTTTCTGGTGAAGAATTGGCTTGGTAGTTTAGTCTGCCCTGTTCCCATGATGCACTGGGCCAGGGACAGACTGATTTGCATATAGCCAGGTTCTGAGCTGGGATGGGGCAGTGAGATAAATAACGGTGATGGATCAAGCCCTGATCTTTGGACTGGGTAAGAGTGGTCTGTTTAACTCAGACACTCTGTTCATCACCACCCCCTTTTTGTAAATCGTTTTTGGCCACTATAGGTGTGGCAGGGTATACTCAGACATGAGTCCCTTTCTCACTGCTCCATCAGGATTCAAGCAAGCCGGGCCGAAGAAGGCTGAAATGCCAGAAACCGGTCCCCGGTAGCTTGTCTCCTTTCTGGTGAAGAATTGGCTTGGTAGTTTAGTCTGCCCTGTTCCCATGATGCACTGGGCCAGGGACAGACTGATTTGCATATAGCCAGGTTCTGAGCTGGGATGGGGCAGTGAGATAAATAACGGTGATGGATCAAGCCCTGATCTTTGGACTGGGTAAGAGTGGTCTGTTTAACTCAGACACTCTGTTCATCACCACCCCCTTTTTGTAAATCGTTTTTGGCCACTATAGGTGTGGCAGGGTATACTCAGACATGAGTCCCTTTCTCACTGCTCCATCAGGATTCAAGCAAGCCGGGCCGAAGAAGGCTGAAATGCCAGAAACCGGTCCCCGGTAGCTTGTCTCCTTTCTGGTGAAGAATTGGCTTGGTAGTTTAGTCTGCCCTGTTCCCATGATGCACTGGGCCAGGGACAGACTGATTTGCATATAGCCAGGTTCTGAGCTGGGATGGGGCAGTGAGATAAATAACGGTGATGGATCAAGCCCTGATCTTTGGACTGGGTAAGAGTGGTCTGTTTAACTCAGACACTCTGTTCATCACCACCCCCTTTTTGTAAATCGTTTTTGGCCACTATAGGTGTGGCAGGGTATACTCAGACATGAGTCCCTTTCTCACTGCTCCATCAGGATTCAAGCAAGCCGGGCCGAAGAAGGCTGAAATGCCAGAAACCGGTCCCCGGTAGCTTGTCTCCTTTCTGGTGAAGAATTGGCTTGGTAGTTTAGTCTGCCCTGTTCCCATGATGCACTGGGCCAGGGACAGACTGATTTGCATATAGCCAGGTTCTGAGCTGGGATGGGGCAGTGAGATAAATAACGGTGATGGATCAAGCCCTGATCTTTGGACTGGGTAAGAGTGGTCTGTTTAACTCAGACACTCTGTTCATCACCACCCCCTTTTTGTAAATCGTTTTTGGCCACTATAGGTGTGGCAGGGTATACTCAGACATGAGTCCCTTTCTCACTGCTCCATCAGGATTCAAGCAAGCCGGGCCGAAGAAGGCTGAAATGCCAGAAACCGGTCCCCGGTAGCTTGTCTCCTTTCTGGTGAAGAATTGGCTTGGTAGTTTAGTCTGCCCTGTTCCCATGATGCACTGGGCCAGGGACAGACTGATTTGCATATAGCCAGGTTCTGAGCTGGGATGGGGCAGTGAGATAAATAACGGTGATGGATCAAGCCCTGATCTTTGGACTGGGTAAGAGTGGTCTGTTTAACTCAGACACTCTGTTCATCACCACCCCCTTTTTGTAAATCGTTTTTGGCCACTATAGGTGTGGCAGGGTATACTCAGACATGAGTCCCTTTCTCACTGCTCCATCAGGATTCAAGCAAGCCGGGCCGAAGAAGGCTGAAATGCCAGAAACCGGTCCCCGGTAGCTTGTCTCCTTTCTGGTGAAGAATTGGCTTGGTAGTTTAGTCTGCCCTGTTCCCATGATGCACTGGGCCAGGGACAGACTGATTTGCATATAGCCAGGTTCTGAGCTGGGATGGGGCAGTGAGATAAATAACGGTGATGGATCAAGCCCTGATCTTTGGACTGGGTAAGAGTGGTCTGTTTAACTCAGACACTCTGTTCATCACCACCCCCTTTTTGTAAATCGTTTTTGGCCACTATAGGTGTGGCAGGGTATACTCAGACATGAGTCCCTTTCTCACTGCTCCATCAGGATTCAAGCAAGCCGGGCCGAAGAAGGCTGAAATGCCAGAAACCGGTCCCCGGTAGCTTGTCTCCTTTCTGGTGAAGAATTGGCTTGGTAGTTTAGTCTGCCCTGTTCCCATGATGCACTGGGCCAGGGACAGACTGATTTGCATATAGCCAGGTTCTGAGCTGGGATGGGGCAGTGAGATAAATAACGGTGATGGATCAAGCCCTGATCTTTGGACTGGGTAAGAGTGGTCTGTTTAACTCAGACACTCTGTTCATCACCACCCCCTTTTTGTAAATCGTTTTTGGCCACTATAGGTGTGGCAGGGTATACTCAGACATGAGTCCCTTTCTCACTGCTCCATCAGGATTCAAGCAAGCCGGGCCGAAGAAGGCTGAAATGCCAGAAACCGGTCCCCGGTAGCTTGTCTCCTTTCTGGTGAAGAATTGGCTTGGTAGTTTAGTCTGCCCTGTTCCCATGATGCACTGGGCCAGGGACAGACTGATTTGCATATAGCCAGGTTCTGAGCTGGGATGGGGCAGTGAGATAAATAACGGTGATGGATCAAGCCCTGATCTTTGGACTGGGTAAGAGTGGTCTGTTTAACTCAGACACTCTGTTCATCACCACCCCCTTTTTGTAAATCGTTTTTGGCCACTATAGGTGTGGCAGGGTATACTCAGACATGAGTCCCTTTCTCACTGCTCCATCAGGATTCAAGCAAGCCGGGCCGAAGAAGGCTGAAATGCCAGAAACCGGTCCCCGGTAGCTTGTCTCCTTTCTGGTGAAGAATTGGCTTGGTAGTTTAGTCTGCCCTGTTCCCATGATGCACTGGGCCAGGGACAGACTGATTTGCATATAGCCAGGTTCTGAGCTGGGATGGGGCAGTGAGATAAATAACGGTGATGGATCAAGCCCTGATCTTTGGACTGGGTAAGAGTGGTCTGTTTAACTCAGACACTCTGTTCATCACCACCCCCTTTTTGTAAATCGTTTTTGGCCACTATAGGTGTGGCAGGGTATACTCAGACATGAGTCCCTTTCTCACTGCTCCATCAGGATTCAAGCAAGCCGGGCCGAAGAAGGCTGAAATGCCAGAAACCGGTCCCCGGTAGCTTGTCTCCTTTCTGGTGAAGAATTGGCTTGGTAGTTTAGTCTGCCCTGTTCCCATGATGCACTGGGCCAGGGACAGACTGATTTGCATATAGCCAGGTTCTGAGCTGGGATGGGGCAGTGAGATAAATAACGGTGATGGATCAAGCCCTGATCTTTGGACTGGGTAAGAGTGGTCTGTTTAACTCAGACACTCTGTTCATCACCACCCCCTTTTTGTAAATCGTTTTTGGCCACTATAGGTGTGGCAGGGTATACTCAGACATGAGTCCCTTTCTCACTGCTCCATCAGGATTCAAGCAAGCCGGGCCGAAGAAGGCTGAAATGCCAGAAACCGGTCCCCGGTAGCTTGTCTCCTTTCTGGTGAAGAATTGGCTTGGTAGTTTAGTCTGCCCTGTTCCCATGATGCACTGGGCCAGGGACAGACTGATTTGCATATAGCCAGGTTCTGAGCTGGGATGGGGCAGTGAGATAAATAACGGTGATGGATCAAGCCCTGATCTTTGGACTGGGTAAGAGTGGTCTGTTTAACTCAGACACTCTGTTCATCACCACCCCCTTTTTGTAAATCGTTTTTGGCCACTATAGGTGTGGCAGGGTATACTCAGACATGAGTCCCTTTCTCACTGCTCCATCAGGATTCAAGCAAGCCGGGCCGAAGAAGGCTGAAATGCCAGAAACCGGTCCCCGGTAGCTTGTCTCCTTTCTGGTGAAGAATTGGCTTGGTAGTTTAGTCTGCCCTGTTCCCATGATGCACTGGGCCAGGGACAGACTGATTTGCATATAGCCAGGTTCTGAGCTGGGATGGGGCAGTGAGATAAATAACGGTGATGGATCAAGCCCTGATCTTTGGACTGGGTAAGAGTGGTCTGTTTAACTCAGACACTCTGTTCATCACCACCCCCTTTTTGTAAATCGTTTTTGGCCACTATAGGTGTGGCAGGGTATACTCAGACATGAGTCCCTTTCTCACTGCTCCATCAGGATTCAAGCAAGCCGGGCCGAAGAAGGCTGAAATGCCAGAAACCGGTCCCCGGTAGCTTGTCTCCTTTCTGGTGAAGAATTGGCTTGGTAGTTTAGTCTGCCCTGTTCCCATGATGCACTGGGCCAGGGACAGACTGATTTGCATATAGCCAGGTTCTGAGCTGGGATGGGGCAGTGAGATAAATAACGGTGATGGATCAAGCCCTGATCTTTGGACTGGGTAAGAGTGGTCTGTTTAACTCAGACACTCTGTTCATCACCACCCCCTTTTTGTAAATCGTTTTTGGCCACTATAGGTGTGGCAGGGTATACTCAGACATGAGTCCCTTTCTCACTGCTCCATCAGGATTCAAGCAAGCCGGGCCGAAGAAGGCTGAAATGCCAGAAACCGGTCCCCGGTAGCTTGTCTCCTTTCTGGTGAAGAATTGGCTTGGTAGTTTAGTCTGCCCTGTTCCCATGATGCACTGGGCCAGGGACAGACTGATTTGCATATAGCCAGGTTCTGAGCTGGGATGGGGCAGTGAGATAAATAACGGTGATGGATCAAGCCCTGATCTTTGGACTGGGTAAGAGTGGTCTGTTTAACTCAGACACTCTGTTCATCACCACCCCCTTTTTGTAAATCGTTTTTGGCCACTATAGGTGTGGCAGGGTATACTCAGACATGAGTCCCTTTCTCACTGCTCCATCAGGATTCAAGCAAGCCGGGCCGAAGAAGGCTGAAATGCCAGAAACCGGTCCCCGGTAGCTTGTCTCCTTTCTGGTGAAGAATTGGCTTGGTAGTTTAGTCTGCCCTGTTCCCATGATGCACTGGGCCAGGGACAGACTGATTTGCATATAGCCAGGTTCTGAGCTGGGATGGGGCAGTGAGATAAATAACGGTGATGGATCAAGCCCTGATCTTTGGACTGGGTAAGAGTGGTCTGTTTAACTCAGACACTCTGTTCATCACCACCCCCTTTTTGTAAATCGTTTTTGGCCACTATAGGTGTGGCAGGGTATACTCAGACATGAGTCCCTTTCTCACTGCTCCATCAGGATTCAAGCAAGCCGGGCCGAAGAAGGCTGAAATGCCAGAAACCGGTCCCCGGTAGCTTGTCTCCTTTCTGGTGAAGAATTGGCTTGGTAGTTTAGTCTGCCCTGTTCCCATGATGCACTGGGCCAGGGACAGACTGATTTGCATATAGCCAGGTTCTGAGCTGGGATGGGGCAGTGAGATAAATAACGGTGATGGATCAAGCCCTGATCTTTGGACTGGGTAAGAGTGGTCTGTTTAACTCAGACACTCTGTTCATCACCACCCCCTTTTTGTAAATCGTTTTTGGCCACTATAGGTGTGGCAGGGTATACTCAGACATGAGTCCCTTTCTCACTGCTCCATCAGGATTCAAGCAAGCCGGGCCGAAGAAGGCTGAAATGCCAGAAACCGGTCCCCGGTAGCTTGTCTCCTTTCTGGTGAAGAATTGGCTTGGTAGTTTAGTCTGCCCTGTTCCCATGATGCACTGGGCCAGGGACAGACTGATTTGCATATAGCCAGGTTCTGAGCTGGGATGGGGCAGTGAGATAAATAACGGTGATGGATCAAGCCCTGATCTTTGGACTGGGTAAGAGTGGTCTGTTTAACTCAGACACTCTGTTCATCACCACCCCCTTTTTGTAAATCGTTTTTGGCCACTATAGGTGTGGCAGGGTATACTCAGACATGAGTCCCTTTCTCACTGCTCCATCAGGATTCAAGCAAGCCGGGCCGAAGAAGGCTGAAATGCCAGAAACCGGTCCCCGGTAGCTTGTCTCCTTTCTGGTGAAGAATTGGCTTGGTAGTTTAGTCTGCCCTGTTCCCATGATGCACTGGGCCAGGGACAGACTGATTTGCATATAGCCAGGTTCTGAGCTGGGATGGGGCAGTGAGATAAATAACGGTGATGGATCAAGCCCTGATCTTTGGACTGGGTAAGAGTGGTCTGTTTAACTCAGACACTCTGTTCATCACCACCCCCTTTTTGTAAATCGTTTTTGGCCACTATAGGTGTGGCAGGGTATACTCAGACATGAGTCCCTTTCTCACTGCTCCATCAGGATTCAAGCAAGCCGGGCCGAAGAAGGCTGAAATGCCAGAAACCGGTCCCCGGTAGCTTGTCTCCTTTCTGGTGAAGAATTGGCTTGGTAGTTTAGTCTGCCCTGTTCCCATGATGCACTGGGCCAGGGACAGACTGATTTGCATATAGCCAGGTTCTGAGCTGGGATGGGGCAGTGAGATAAATAACGGTGATGGATCAAGCCCTGATCTTTGGACTGGGTAAGAGTGGTCTGTTTAACTCAGACACTCTGTTCATCACCACCCCCTTTTTGTAAATCGTTTTTGGCCACTATAGGTGTGGCAGGGTATACTCAGACATGAGTCCCTTTCTCACTGCTCCATCAGGATTCAAGCAAGCCGGGCCGAAGAAGGCTGAAATGCCAGAAACCGGTCCCCGGTAGCTTGTCTCCTTTCTGGTGAAGAATTGGCTTGGTAGTTTAGTCTGCCCTGTTCCCATGATGCACTGGGCCAGGGACAGACTGATTTGCATATAGCCAGGTTCTGAGCTGGGATGGGGCAGTGAGATAAATAACGGTGATGGATCAAGCCCTGATCTTTGGACTGGGTAAGAGTGGTCTGTTTAACTCAGACACTCTGTTCATCACCACCCCCTTTTTGTAAATCGTTTTTGGCCACTATAGGTGTGGCAGGGTATACTCAGACATGAGTCCCTTTCTCACTGCTCCATCAGGATTCAAGCAAGCCGGGCCGAAGAAGGCTGAAATGCCAGAAACCGGTCCCCGGTAGCTCGTCTCCTTTCTGGTGAAGAATTGGCTTGGTAGTTTAGTCTGCCCTGTTCCCATGATGCACTGGGCCAGGGACAGACTGATTTGCATATAGCCAGGTTCTGAGCTGGGATGGGGCAGTGAGATAAATAACGGTGATGGATCAAGCCCTGATCTTTGGACTGGGTAAGAGTGGTCTGTTTAACTCAGACACTCTGTTCATCACCACCCCCTTTTTGTAAATCGTTTTTGGCCACTATAGGTGTGGCAGGGTATACTCAGACATGAGTCCCTTTCTCACTGCTCCATCAGGATTCAAGCAAGCCGGGCCGAAGAAGGCTGAAATGCCAGAAACCGGTCCCCGGTAGCTTGTCTCCTTTCTGGTGAAGAATTGGCTTGGTAGTTTAGTCTGCCCTGTTCCCATGATGCACTGGGCCAGGGACAGACTGATTTGCATATAGCCAGGTTCTGAGCTGGGATGGGGCAGTGAGATAAATAACGGTGATGGATCAAGCCCTGATCTTTGGACTGGGTAAGAGTGGTCTGTTTAACTCAGACACTCTGTTCATCACCACCCCCTTTTTGTAAATCGTTTTTGGCCACTATAGGTGTGGCAGGGTATACTCAGACATGAGTCCCTTTCTCACTGCTCCATCAGGATTCAAGCAAGCCGGGCCGAAGAAGGCTGAAATGCCAGAAACCGGTCCCCGGTAGCTTGTCTCCTTTCTGGTGAAGAATTGGCTTGGTAGTTTAGTCTGCCCTGTTCCCATGATGCACTGGGCCAGGGACAGACTGATTTGCATATAGCCAGGTTCTGAGCTGGGATGGGGCAGTGAGATAAATAACGGTGATGGATCAAGCCCTGATCTTTGGACTGGGTAAGAGTGGTCTGTTTAACTCAGACACTCTGTTCATCACCACCCCCTTTTTGTAAATCGTTTTTGGCCACTATAGGTGTGGCAGGGTATACTCAGACATGAGTCCCTTTCTCACTGCTCCATCAGGATTCAAGCAAGCCGGGCCGAAGAAGGCTGAAATGCCAGAAACCGGTCCCCGGTAGCTTGTCTCCTTTCTGGTGAAGAATTGGCTTGGTAGTTTAGTCTGCCCTGTTCCCATGATGCACTGGGCCAGGGACAGACTGATTTGCATATAGCCAGGTTCTGAGCTGGGATGGGGCAGTGAGATAAATAACGGTGATGGATCAAGCCCTGATCTTTGGACTGGGTAAGAGTGGTCTGTTTAACTCAGACACTCTGTTCATCACCACCCCCTTTTTGTAAATCGTTTTTGGCCACTATAGGTGTGGCAGGGTATACTCAGACATGAGTCCCTTTCTCACTGCTCCATCAGGATTCAAGCAAGCCGGGCCGAAGAAGGCTGAAATGCCAGAAACCGGTCCCCGGTAGCTTGTCTCCTTTCTGGTGAAGAATTGGCTTGGTAGTTTAGTCTGCCCTGTTCCCATGATGCACTGGGCCAGGGACAGACTGATTTGCATATAGCCAGGTTCTGAGCTGGGATGGGGCAGTGAGATAAATAACGGTGATGGATCAAGCCCTGATCTTTGGACTGGGTAAGAGTGGTCTGTTTAACTCAGACACTCTGTTCATCACCACCCCCTTTTTGTAAATCGTTTTTGGCCACTATAGGTGTGGCAGGGTATACTCAGACATGAGTCCCTTTCTCACTGCTCCATCAGGATTCAAGCAAGCCGGGCCGAAGAAGGCTGAAATGCCAGAAACCGGTCCCCGGTAGCTTGTCTCCTTTCTGGTGAAGAATTGGCTTGGTAGTTTAGTCTGCCCTGTTCCCATGATGCACTGGGCCAGGGACAGACTGATTTGCATATAGCCAGGTTCTGAGCTGGGATGGGGCAGTGAGATAAATAACGGTGATGGATCAAGCCCTGATCTTTGGACTGGGTAAGAGTGGTCTGTTTAACTCAGACACTCTGTTCATCACCACCCCCTTTTTGTAAATCGTTTTTGGCCACTATAGGTGTGGCAGGGTATACTCAGACATGAGTCCCTTTCTCACTGCTCCATCAGGATTCAAGCAAGCCGGGCCGAAGAAGGCTGAAATGCCAGAAACCGGTCCCCGGTAGCTTGTCTCCTTTCTGGTGAAGAATTGGCTTGGTAGTTTAGTCTGCCCTGTTCCCATGATGCACTGGGCCAGGGACAGACTGATTTGCATATAGCCAGGTTCTGAGCTGGGATGGGGCAGTGAGATAAATAACGGTGATGGATCAAGCCCTGATCTTTGGACTGGGTAAGAGTGGTCTGTTTAACTCAGACACTCTGTTCATCACCACCCCCTTTTTGTAAATCGTTTTTGGCCACTATAGGTGTGGCAGGGTATACTCAGACATGAGTCCCTTTCTCACTGCTCCATCAGGATTCAAGCAAGCCGGGCCGAAGAAGGCTGAAATGCCAGAAACCGGTCCCCGGTAGCTTGTCTCCTTTCTGGTGAAGAATTGGCTTGGTAGTTTAGTCTGCCCTGTTCCCATGATGCACTGGGCCAGGGACAGACTGATTTGCATATAGCCAGGTTCTGAGCTGGGATGGGGCAGTGAGATAAATAACGGTGATGGATCAAGCCCTGATCTTTGGACTGGGTAAGAGTGGTCTGTTTAACTCAGACACTCTGTTCATCACCACCCCCTTTTTGTAAATCGTTTTTGGCCACTATAGGTGTGGCAGGGTATACTCAGACATGAGTCCCTTTCTCACTGCTCCATCAGGATTCAAGCAAGCCGGGCCGAAGAAGGCTGAAATGCCAGAAACCGGTCCCCGGTAGCTTGTCTCCTTTCTGGTGAAGAATTGGCTTGGTAGTTTAGTCTGCCCTGTTCCCATGATGCACTGGGCCAGGGACAGACTGATTTGCATATAGCCAGGTTCTGAGCTGGGATGGGGCAGTGAGATAAATAACGGTGATGGATCAAGCCCTGATCTTTGGACTGGGTAAGAGTGGTCTGTTTAACTCAGACACTCTGTTCATCACCACCCCCCTTTTTGTAAATCCTCTGCTTCATTGGCTAGCTCCATAAATGGAGGCTAGCCATTGGAACAGAGAGGCGTCCGTCAATGCCGGACCAGACACGGGGGCGTTCCCGAGATTCTTTGGCTTTTGCCGACGTCACGCGACGCCGGGAACGCCCCCGAATCTGGTCCGGCATTGCCGGCACCCGCCTTCCTGCTCCGGCCGTCGTCAGCGTCTCTCCTCCCCCTTTCCCGCCCCCTCCCGCTTGTTTCCTGATGCCTGCCTTCCTGCTCCGGCCTCTCCTCCCCCTTTCCCGCCCCCTCCCGTTTCCTGGTGCCCGTCTTCTGCTCCGGCCGGCCGTCGTCAGCTCTCTCCTCCCCCTTTCCCGCCCCCTCCCGCTTCTCTCTGATGCCCGCCTTCCTGCTCCGGCCTCTCCTTTCCCGCCCCCTCCCGCGTATTGCGTAATGCGTATTCCTGGAGATGAGTATGTCATTCCACTGGATCCATTTTAGAACCAAAAAAAAAGGCAGAATAACGGGCTCGGGGAGGCTCTTTCAATCCTGAAAATAATCCCCTCCTTTCTCAGAGGACTGGGCGTAATTAATTTAAAGCAGAAAGCGAAACGCCAGTGCAATGATTGTTTTCTGTCAGCAGCAAGCACTGCATTTCGTCACAGGGCCTGAGCAGCACGAGCCCCGGCAGCTATCGGGTGTCAGCCTGGCCGCGCGTGCTGCAGCAGTGCAGACCCGGCCGGCCGCTCTCCTAGGACAGAAATAGTTAATCTCGGCGAGCAGCGCCGCGGAGGGGGAGTTGCCTGGCCTAGGCAGCAGCAAAAACACGAGCGCGCATTCCTGCTTCTCCTTCAGCTGCCAACATCTGATTAGAAGCGGCGGCGACGGCGGCAGCACAGTCCGCCCGGCTCTGAGTGGCTGCTCCGGGCTGTCGGGGAGGAGACTGCGGACAGGGAGCCGGGTAGGAGGTACGAGAGCGGCGCAGACTGCCGGACGGTGGCTGCAGGCCCTTGGCAGCGGGAGGAGCCGGCGGACACCCCAGCCCCGGGGGACGTGCGGAGAGCCTGAGGCGTCAAGGACCTGCCTGCTGCGGTAAGTAACGGAGGAGGCTCGGTGGCTCGTGCGCTGCCGTGGGGTGTCAGATGGCAGGGTCTCCCGAGGGGGGCCGGGGCAGGCAGCATGTCAAAGCGTGGGGCGGTCATTGGGATGCCCGGCAGGCCCTGGGGGTGAGCCGCATTCTGCAGCACATTCACCGCTCTCCAATGCCTCCCTCTGCAGCCGGTCGCCGGCCCGCAGCTGTGACACCCGCATTTCTTCCGCTTTGTCCCTGCCATGTTTATTGTATCACGATCTATTTCTAGGGGGTGGCGGCGTGTGCCGCTGGCTGCACACAGCATCACCCTCATTTGTACTCCGCCTTGGTACTGATTTGATTAAAAGCCCGTGTGTTGTGGCAATGCATGAATACCTTCGCGTGTTCTGTTAAGAGCACCTATCGGCGACCTTCCATGCTCGCTTCAGGTGGTGGGGTGTATATGCAGTGAATTGAAATGGCCCCAAGTAAGCCAGCGATGATGGAATTCAATGACAATTCTCCAGTTGACCAAACTTTGTAGTACTGAGCTTTTCATTTAGCAAATGTTTTATGAATTATCACGACCGAGAGCTCTCAAAACTGTTAGACTCCAACATTAACAAACTGGGCACTGCCCTTTGAGCTGAGGGCCCGTGTCTTAAATGCACTCATTCGTTAGAATCACGTGGATTCTTCCATCACCTCCATCGCCTTTCAGGTCTCCGCTAGGGGAGGGCGGGTGCGAGGAAGGGTGACCACCCTCTGGTGTTAATTGTTTTTAGAGAGGTCAGATTTTAAGTTTATTTATCTTTGAGCCTTGTACTCAAGCTGCCTACCCATGCCAGCTGATACAGTTCACATTCCTTTGGGTTTGGCAAACCTGCCACGATCACACATTGAAATGAGCTGTATGTAAGTGTGTGTCTCAACTGTTTGAGATAGATCGGGCATTGGCTTCATGTAAAAGATGCAATGGGGTACGAGAGCGGCGCAGACTGCCGGACGGTGGCTGCAGGCCCTTGGCACCGGGAGGAGCCGGCGGACACCCCAGCCCCGGGGGACGTGCGGAGAGCCTGAGGCGTCAAGGACCTGCCTGCTGCCGTAAGTAACCGAGGATGCTCGGTGGCTCGTGCGCTGCCGTGGGGTGTCAGATGGCAGGGTCTCCCGAGGGGGGCCGGGGCAGGCAGCATGTCACAGCGTGGGGCGGTCATTGGGATGCCCGGCAGGCCCTGGGGGTGAGCCGCATTCTGCAGCACATTCACCGCTCTCCAATGCCTCCCTCTGCAGCCGGTCGCCGGCCCGCAGCTGTGACACCCGCATTTCTTCCGCTTTGTCCCTGCCATGTTTATTGTATCACGATCTATTTCTAGGGGGTGGCGGCGTGTGCCGCTGGCTGCACACAGCATCACCCTCATTGTACTCCGCCTTGGTACTGATTTGATCGGCGAGCAGCGCCGCGGAGGGGGAGTTGCCTGGCCTAGGCAGCAGCAAAAACACGAGCGCGCATTCCTGCTTCTCCTTCAGCTGCCAACATCTGATTAGAAGCGGCGGCGGCGGCGGCAGCACAGTCCGCCCGGCTCTGAGTGGCTGCTCCGGGCTGTCGGGGAGGAGACTGCGGACAGGGAGCCGGGTAGGAGGTACGAGAGCGGCGCAGACTGCCGGACGGTGGCTGCAGGCCCTTGGCAGCGGGAGGAGCCGGCGGACACCCCAGCCCCGGGGGACGTGCGGAGAGCCTGAGGCGTCAAGGACCTGCCTGCTGCCGTAAGTAACCAAGGATGCTCGGTGGCTCGTGCGCTGCCGTGGGGTGTCAGATGGCAGGGTCTCCCGAGGGGGGCCGGGGCAGGCAGCATGTCACAGCGTGGGGCGGTCATTGGGATGCCCGGCAGGCCCTGGGGGTGAGCCGCATTCTGCAGCACATTCACCGCTCTCCAATGCCTCCCTCTGCAGCCGGTCGCCGGCCCGCAGCTGTGACACCCGCATTTCTTCCGCTTTGTCCCTGCCATGTTTATTGTATCACGATCTATTTCTAGGGGGTGGCGGCGTGTGCCGCTGGCTGCACACAGCATCACCCTCATTTGTACTCTGCCTTGGTACTGATTTGATTAAAAGCCCGTGTGTTGTGGCAATGCATGAATACCTTCGCGTGTTCTGTTAAGAGCACCTATCGGCGACCTTCCATGCTCGCTTCAGGTGGTGGGGTGTATATGCAGTGAATTGAAATGGCCCCAAGTAAGCCAGCGATGATGGAATTCAATGACAATTCTCCAGTTGACCAAACTTTGTAGTACTGAGCTTTTCATTTAGCAAATGTTTTATGAATTATCACGACCGAGAGCTCTCAAAACTGTTAGACTCCAACATTAACAAACTGGGCACTGCCCTTTGAGCTGAGGGCCCGTGTCTTAAATGCACTCATTCGTTAGAATCACGTGGATTCTTCCATCACCTCCATCGCCTTTCAGGTCTCCGCTAGGGGAGGGCGGGTGCGAGGAAGGGTGACCACCCTCTGGTGTTAATTGTTTTTAGAGAGGTCAGATTTTAAGTTTATTTATCTTTGAGCCTTGTACTCAAGCTGCCTACCCATGCCAGCTGATACAGTTCACATTCCTTTGGGTTTGGCAAACCTGCCACGATCACACATTGAAATGAGCTGTATGTAAGTGTGTGTCTCAACTGTTTGAGATAGATCGGGCATTGGCTTCATGTAAAAGATGCAATGGGGTACGAGAGCGGCGCAGACTGCCGGACGGTGGCTGCAGGCCCTTGGCAGCGGGAGGAGCCGGCGGACACCACAGCCCCGGGGGACGTGCGGAGAGCCTGAGGCGTCAAGGACCTGCCTGCTGCCGTAAGTAACCGAGGATGCTCGGTGGCTCGTGCGCTGCCGTGGGGTGTCAGATGGCAGGGTCTCCCGAGGGGGGCCGGGGCAGGCAGCATGTCACAGCGTGGGGCGGTCATTGGGATGCCCGGCAGGCCCTGGGGGTGAGCCGCATTCTGCAGCACATTCACCGCTCTCCAATGCCTCCCTCTGCAGCCGGTCGCCGGCCCGCAGCTGTGACACCCGCATTTCTTCCGCTTTGTCCCTGCCATGTTTATTGTATCACGATCTATTTCTAGGGGGTGGCGGCGTGTGCCGCTGGCTGCACACAGCATCACCCTCATTTGTACTCCGCCTTGGTACTGATTTGATGAAAAGCCCGTGTGTTGTGGCAATGCATGAATACCTTCGCGTGTTCTGTTAAGAGCACCTATCGGCGACCTTCCATGCTCGCTTCAGGTGGTGGGGTGTATATGCAGTGAATTGAAATGGCCCCAAGTAAGATGTGCACGTCTAAGTAAACTGTGGTGTCTCACTGGCCCTTGGCATTGTCTGCTTTCTCAACACTAGAATGCACAGGTGTGCATGTAACAAAAGGTACATTTGACACGTGCTGGATGTATCCAGTGAGCGCATAGACTTATTTTGTTTCTTTCTGTTTATTGCGCATTTTCTAGTATTTTTCTTGCATTTGTTTTACGAAGCCTTGGAGTTGTCACTGGTGTACTGTGGACGATGTTAAATGATATCATTTTTGTTTCTATTTCACTGTTGGTTAAATTTCTTTTTGTGTAATTAATGTTTGTAAGCGAAGGAGGCAAAAGACCATGCAGAATATTGTACCTCTACCTTTAAAAAAAATGTTTCATGCTGCCTGGTGAAGAGATACAGTGGAAGATATGGAAGAATGTATTTGTGCACTATGCGCCTGTGTGTGGTACTGCTCTTTCTGTTGAACAGAAGAATTCCCTTCTTTTACATTGGCTAGGCCCAGAAGGGCAAGAGATCTTTTAATACTTGCCTACCCTGACAGCGGATCAAGCAGGGGAGTTGAATGATTTTGAGATATGTTTTAAAAAACATGATCTGCATTCTTTGCCCAAGACTTCAACGTTTCTCGAAAGATATTATTTTGGCGGGAGCATGCAGAGAAAAAGGGAAGAATGTTGAAGAGTAGATAACTGTTTTGAGAAAACTTGCTTCTATGTGTAATTTGGAGTGGAATTGAGATGAGCATTTGTGAGAGCTGTGTGGGCTGTGAGAGCTGTGTGGGCTGTGAGGGCTGTGTGGGCTGTGTGGGCTGTGAGAGCTGTGTGGGCTGTGAGGGCTGTGAGGGCTGTGAGGGCTGTGTGGGCTGTGAGGGCTGTGAGAGCTGTGTGGGCTGTGAGGGCTGTGTGGGCTGTGAGGGATGTGAGAGCTGTGTGGGATGTGAGAGCTGTGTGGGCTGTGAGAGCTGTGTGGGATGTGAGAGCTGTGTGGGCTGTGAGAGCTGTGTGGGCTGTGAGAGCTGTGAGAGCTGTGTGGGCTGTGAGAGCTGTGAGAGCTGTGTGGGCTGTGAGAGCTGTGTGGGCTGTGAGAGCTTTGTGGGCTGTGTGGGCTGTGAGAGCTGTGTGGGCTGTGAGGGCTGTGAGAGCTGTGTGGGCTGTGAGAGCTGTGTGGGCTGTGAGAGCTGTGTGGGCTGTGAGAGCTGTGTGGGCTGTGAGAGCTGTGTGGGCTGTGTGGGCTGTGTGGGCTGTGAGAGCTGTGAGAGCTGTGTGGGTTGTGAGAGCTGTGTGGGCTGTGTGGGCTGTGTGGGCTGTGTGGGCTGTGTGGGCTGTGTGGGCTGTGTGGGCTGTGTGGCCTGTGTGGGCTGTGAGAGCTGTGTGGGCTGTGAGAACTGTGTGGGCTGAGAGGGCTGTGTGGGCTGAGAGAGCTGTGTGGGCTGAGAGAGCTGTGTGGGCTGTGAGAGCTGTTGGCAATGTAAATAACAATGCCATTTATTTATAAGTTAAAAAAAAAAAAAAGAAATGTCATGAGCAATGCCAATAACTCTAACTTTTCCAAAGGCGAAACCATTGCATTGTAAATGCTTGTTTGAGTCCTACAATCAGATAATCTCACATCTGTTTCTTAGGTCAGCCATGAAAGTGTTGTCTCAGCCAGACATGTACCACAAGTATAAGGCAAACTACCCCCTTTTGACTTTGCTGGTGACAGTAGGTACCAGGGGTATCGATTCTGCACTAGGTTATTGGAAACCCTTCCCCCTGGACTCTGGTTGACAGTGCAGTTATACGGTGACGTGTAACCGGAATTTCTTGTTCAGTATGGTACTAAAGCGGAGCAGCTGAGACTTGCTCCATAACCTGACGATCATCTCAAGTTGGTTGTGATGCAGTTCCTATTAGCGGCAATCCAATAAGGAATGGTTTCGGGCACTATTTTAGTCGTTGGAGAGCCCTCAAAGGTGTTCTGCTATGAGGCGCACATGGTTGACGATCATTCAACCCCTGACCCTCCTGGTAGGTCGCTCCCCCTCCACGCAGCGCCGACTGTGTACCCCTGCTGCCGCTACCGCTGGTAGGCGCTGTTCATTTGCTTCTGTGCCACTGGGCCCCGCTTTTGCTCTGTGCGACGCATCTCTCCCCCCTTTGTGCCCCTTTTTAGGTCTCGCGTCAGCGAAAGACCTATTGTTTTCACTTTCCTGGGAATCTGAGACAGCGTTCGGCCACGCGCCTCTGCTGTCTCAGATTTGTCCTCGAGGGCGCGCACAGCGCCGTGCACATCCCCTGCCCCCGATTCACAGCCTCTCTCAATCACACACAGCCACACTCATGCATGTGCGCACACACATACACCCACCCAGGCACAATGCATCGGGACACACAGACACACATACACAGCTAACAGACACACAGCTGCACAGCTACACACGCACGCACACCCCCTCCCCCTCCCCTGCCGCCAACCCCACTTACCGCATCGGCGCAACTCCGGAGTTCATCTTTCAGCAGGAAACGGAAGTCCCGCCCCACGGCAGTTTTCCTCACGCACACGTCTTGTATTTTAATGGCTCCTTAAAAAGGAGCACATTTCTATGCAGGGGGCACCTTACTGCTTTCCATTACCGGCGGACATCGTGTTTCGAGTCGCAGGCTTTTAACCTACAGAATATTGTTTTCGGGTCTTCTAGTTTAATGGATACAAACTAACACTACAACACCCCCAGAATGCATTAGGAAATCCCTGAACTGCACACAGTGACAGTGCCCTTAATGGCACGGAGTGAGGTTGCCCGAAAAACAGACTGTGGCACCCCCCAGCCTAGTGCGCGCATCTTCCAGGGGGCGGTAGGCCTCGGGTACCGAGATGGCAGTGAGTGGCTGGGTGCTCTTGCATAGCGCACACTGCGGGCTGCAGAGCCTCGAGGCGCTTGGAAGGGCGTGTGGGTGTGGCTGTGACAGCTCATCCACACCTGACCTTGGGTCAATGGCAGCAGTGCGTCACGCATACCTTTGGAAGGAGGTCACGCCTGCCCTGAGCACACCCGGCTAGGCACAGGATGCCAGGCTCAGATGTCACAGGGCCTTAACCGTGCCACCCAGGTCACCGTGGGGTGTCTCCGCCAGGGGCAGTGACACAGTCAGCGAGGGTGCCTCGGGCCCTAAGGTGACCAGACGCCCCGGATTGACCAGGACTGCCCCGGCGTCCCACGCCTTTCTCTATTTCACATACATGCCCCGGTTTTTGGGACAAGGGCACGCCATTCCGCTCTCATCCCCACGGGCTCCTCTAAAGTCTGAAACGAGTAATGCAGCTTGTTCTTTCGGCAGGGAAGGAGGGGTGAGCTGCATGCTCCCCAGCAGAGGGGGAAACAGGGGAAGGGGGGCAGTGAGGGCAGGGGAGGAGGACAGGAGCAGGGCACAGGGTGGCGCTCCTGTCATAGTTAATGTTAGGCAACTGTAGTCTTTTAAATGAACACTTCAGTGTTTGAAACTTACCCTGTGTGCTCTTACCCCCACCGAGGAGCTGTAATAAAGCCAGAGTTATCAAAGGAAGTGCGTTTTTTTTGTTTTGCACTATTTGACGAATCTTCACAAGAGGTGCCTACCAGCTGCAACCACTGGCACACAAACACGGTTGCTTCCCTTTTAGCAGATAAAGCAGAGTGCCTTGAGCAGCCCACACCGCTCAGCAGAGCGTGTTTTCTAGAGGCCGCCCCCACAGTGTACACACACTAGTTCCCCTTTTGTGGGAGGTGATCTATGACCCCTGCTCCGGTTTCACCCCTACTACGAGCTCATTCCATTGCAAAGGTTCAGTGACTCAGTAGTAGGGTAATCTCATTACAAAGCGTTTCTGCTCTTCTACAAGGACATATAGTGCTGCACAGGTTCGATTCAGGGGAGCGTGGCCTGCTCAGCGGTCACATCACTAGACGGACTACAGGGAGTGCATTCATTTTTCTTTTTTTATTTGATCATGTCTGTCACTACATTCAGTAGATTGAGATATGACCTTGCGCCTAAAGCGGTCTACTAAGCAACTACTGGGGAACCAACTTCTAGTCCTGGCATTGGATCAACACCCCGTGACTATGGGCAAATCACTTCAACTTGTTGTGTCCAAAAGACACTGAAGTGTAACATTTTTCAAGTGATCAAGTAACGCGCTCTATATGCTCTGCCAAATTTGGGCTGTGCAATAATAAAAAATATAAATAATAATAAAATAGCTCCTAGCATTGACTCTACCAAAAGACACCCCTTGCGGGTTACACCACTTCCAACCTGCGCCCTAGAAATATCGTAGCTGTTCATAAAAACAAAACTTGCTGTATATTAGTCACTTCCTCTTTTTTGTAATAGAATGCAAAGAAAGTTTGTAAATATCCCGAAGCCCTGAAGTTCATCTCTTTATTTCAGATAAAGCAATCAAATAACCAATGACACTAAAATATTACATTGTAGCACCACAACACTGCCATCCAAATTCGAACTCCCCTCCCCCCGTTGTCCCACATCCCTCCGCCCGCCCGTCCTTCCACCTATGCCCCAGGGTTGGATTGGGATCAAAAATAGGCCCGGGCACCCTAAAAACAAGCATTTGCAATGCAATAGGCCTTGCACTAGCAAGAGTTTAAGCTATTGGAATTGTAAATGACAATGCCTTTCATTTATGTTTTCTAAACCAAAACATAAATAAAAGGCATTGTCACTTAAAATGGCAATAGCTCAAACTCACGTAAATGCGAGACCTATTGCATTGCAGATGCTTGGTAAATAAAGACTTTTTTTGTAAATGCAGCCCATTTTCCTTGAACGGGATGCATTCAAAATAGAAAAATGCAATGTTTTTGTTTTATTAGGTCGAGCTGGTGTAGCAGTGCGAAGCACTGCGTCCATGGGAGCATCGATTGTCATCCACTTCCTGATAATGTGAGACAGGGGATGGGAACGCTCAGGGCAGATCTCCTGTCCCACATTGCCAGGAAGCGGATAACACATGCACACAGACACACACGCGCGCGCACACACACACAAACAGACACACGCGCGCGCACACACACACACACACACACACGCGCGCCCCCCCACCCCTCCCCCCCTTATCTCACCGAGCTCTTGTTGCTGCGCTGGTGTCATCTCTGCATCATCTGGCACACGCGGGGCTTCTCATGGGAGACCCGCAGAGCACCCGAGCTCCTCTGCCAGCACAACGTGGGGCTCTCCTCTTAGGCATGGGAGCCCCGCAGTGCTTTCAGATGTTCTTCACCCGGGCCCGCTCCTGGGACCCGGGACTTCAACTGCCGGACCTGGGAGGGAAGGGACTGCCCGCGCATGCGCAGCATTTCTAACCGGGACTTTTCAGAACGAAAGTTAGAAATGGCCCGCATGCGTGGGCAGCCCCCACCCTCCCAGGTCTCCTCACAGCCCGGATACTTGTTTCTTGAAGACTTCAAATAATTATTTAATTTTTTGAGTTGCTCTACGGACAACTGTTTCCATAATGATTTACTACAAATACCTGGCTATACTCTTGCCAACAATTTCTTCACCAGACCCTCGATGCCTATTAAATAAAGCACTTATTTCTCTTTCCAAGATGGCAGTTATGGTTGCATCTCGCCAGCGGGTGGTATTCCAGGCACGTCCTTCCTCTATGTCAGGGGCTCCTTCTCGACCTCTTGGAGCTCGGTTGTGCTTTCTCGTGCTCAGGGGTCTCCAAAACGGAGGTCGTAGTTGCAGAGCATCATCGAGGAGGTGGTGGTGAGTCATTCAACTTTAAGGGCAGTATCGCGCCCGTGGTGGATGTCAGTGACAGCAGACACCGCATCTCTTGTGCTGTCCCATTCTCGTCGGTAGTAGTTTATGTTGACGAGGCATATACATGTAATGAGAGGAGGCTCGACTGCTTGGAATAAGACACTAGTGCCCCGTCTCTCATGCAGAGTGAGGTGATTTGGTTGGCTGATAAAAGCAAAAAGTATATTCCTCCCAGGGGTGTAGGATACACAAAATTTCTGTTGTGGGGGCAAGGGGTGAGGGGCAGGGAGAGACTTTGGGACCTTCTATTGACCATAAACAAAGGGCCTGTAATCTGCGGGCCGCAGGTTTTGATAAACGTGTACAATCATAGTTTTATAGTCCAATAGTTAAAAAGACGAGCAGGTAGTCGCAGTTTCGAAGTATTCTTTATAACTATTTACACTCTGCAATGTAATTAGGAAATAGATAGAACGGAACCTTGCATCTTCATTCACTAAGCAGACAAGGGTGGGTGGGGTGCAAAACAAAGAATAATATCTTCCTCGTCTTATTCCTAAATCTCAAATGCAATTGTACTAATCAGAAACCAGCATTCACTGCACGCTTTCACCAGGCATACACACACCACCAGCCGTCAGTGCACAATTTCACCATTCACACACACACCACCAGCCGTCAGTGCACACTTTCACCAGCCACAAACACACCACCAAACGTCAGTGCACGCTTTCAAAAGGTACACACACCACGAGCCGTCAATACACGCTTGCACCAGACACACACCACCAGTTGTCAGTGCACGCCCTCTATCTATCTATCTATCTATCTATCTATCTATCTATCTATCTATCTATCTATTGCCCTCACTCTATCTATCGCCCTCACTATATCTATCTATCTATCTATCGCCCTCACTCTATCTATCTATCTATCTATCTATCTATCTATCTATCTATCTATCTATCTATCTATCTATCTACCTATCTACCTATCTACCTATCTACCTATCTCTCTATCTCTCTATTGCCCTCACTCTATCTATCTATCTATCTATCTATCTATCTATCTATCTATCTATCTATCTATCTATCTATCTATCTATCTACCTATCTACCTATCTCACTCTATCTATCGCCCTTACTCTATCGCCCTCACTCTATCGCCCTCACTCTATCTATCTATCTATCTATCTATCTATCTATCTATCTCTCTATCTCTCTATTGCCCTCACTCTATCTATCGCCCTCACTCTATCTATCGCCCACACTCTATCTATCTATCTATCGCCCTCACTCTATCTATTGCCCTCACTCTATCTATCGCCCTCACTCTATCTATCGCCCTCACTCTATCTATCTATCTATCTTTCTATCTAGCTATCACCCTCACTCTATCACCCTCACTCTATCGCCCTCACTCTATCGCCCTCACTCTATCGCCCTCACTCTATCTATCTATCGCACTCACTCTATCTATCGCCCTCACTCTATCTATCTATCTATCTATCTATCTATCTATCGCCCTCACTCTATCACCCTCACTCTATCGCCCTCACTCTATCTATCGCCCACACTCTATCTATCTATCGCCCTCACTCTATCTATCTATCTCCCTCACTCTATCTATCTATCTATCTCCCTCACTCTATCTATCTATCTATCTATCTATCTATCTATCTATCTATCTATCTATCGCACTCACTCTATCGCCCTCACTCTATCTATCTATCGCTATCTATCTATCTATCTAGCTATCTATCTATCTATCTATCTATTTATCGCCCTCACTCTATCTATCGCCCTCACTATATCTATCTATCGCCCTCACTATATCTATCTATCGCCCTCACTCTATCTATCTATCTATCTATCTATCTATCTATCTATCTATCTATCTATCGCACTCACTCTATCGCCCTCACTCTATCTATCGCCCTCTATCTATCTATCTATCTATCTATCTATCGCCCTCTATCTATCTATCTATCGCCCTCACTCTATCTATCTATCGCCCTCCCTCTAGCTATCTAGCGCCCTCACTCTATCTATCGCATCACCACAGCATCACTCAGCACCACCACAGCATCACTCAGGGGCACCACAACATCACTATGCGCTACCACAGCATCACTGAACGCAACAGCATCACTCGTCGCCACCACAACATCACTCAGCGCCACCTCAGTATCAATCTGTACAACCATTCAACAACAACTGGTTCAAATATGTTCTCTCAATGTTTCAAGCTTTATTACAAATGTCACAAAAAGATGTTAATATTTCACTTCTGTTCTTGTATTTTCGTCGCAATAAAATACACTGAACATAATCTTCACAGAAGTTATTTGCAAAAGTTTAAGCTATTGCCATTATAAATTACAAAAACTTTCATTTAACCCGTTAGCCACAGCCGTTTTTTCACAGCAGTGCAGCGGTTTTAAAGAGCGGGCAGGGCTGCGTCGGCCGTTGAACGTTCGCAGCACCAGCCAGGTAGTGCTCCGAACGTCCGACGGCAGCACTGAAGGGGTTAAGGATTAATTATTTTAAAAAATAGGCCATTGTTATTTGTAATATCAATACATCTAAGTCATGTAAATACAACACATATTGCATTACAAATGCTATAGGTGTCACATTTGCGAAAGTTAAAACTATTGGCATTGTAAATGACAAAGCTATTAATTTCGCTATTTCAAAACCAGCACATAAATAAAAAATGTGTCATTTACAATACCAATAGCTCAAACTTTCCCAATGCGAGACCTATTGCATTGCAAATGCTTGTTACTTATGAGCCCGCTTCCTGCTGTATCACTCATCTTCCCCCCTTGTTGTTGTGCCCACTTTGCCTTCTGTACCTGTTTCCTCGCTGCTGCACCCCCGCGGTCCCACCCGCTGCCCACTCACTGCTCCTCCCTTCCGCCTACCAATATATGCCGGACGCTGCGCGGCCGCGCCAAAGGTGTGCCTAAGGCAAGCCCGTCTGCACCCGTCCGCGCCTGGAGTGCGTCCAGTGCCAGAACCCCTGGACCCCGCGAACGCCACAACACCAGACTCCGCTACAATGCCAGCACTCTCCACGCACTCATGGCCAGCCGAAACCACAACTGCTTCCGGGCCGCCCAGAAAAAGACCCACGGACCCTTCTCCTGCCGCACCTGCAGTTTCACCTGCGACAGAGCCACCAAACCTCCAAGAACTGGACCCAATCACCTCCGCTGCATACTTCTCAACACCCATTCAGCACACAAACATGCCGTCGAGCTCTGGGATCTGCTCGACACCTCCGCCCCAGACGTGGCCCTCCTGACCGAGACCTGGTGGAACGACTCCTCGGCGCGCGACATCGCCATAGCCACCCCGGACGGCTACAAAATAACCCGTAGGGATCGCGCCAACGGAATCGGAGGAGGAATAGCCATCGTCCACAAGTCCACCATCAAGGTCCCCATCCACGCAGACTACACCCTCAACACCGCCGAACACCTACACTTCCGGATCCAAATCGACCCCAACACCACCCTCAGATGAACACTCATCTACAGACCCCCCCTGGAACCCGGGCTCAGTTCAGCGACACCATCGCTGACCTCACCAGCTCCCACGCACTCGCCTCCACACGGATTACATCCTCCTCGGGGACCTGAACTTCCACCTTGAGAAAAACAACAACGCCTACTCCGCCACCCTGATCGCCAACCTCGGCCTCAGACAACTCGTCACCGCACCCACCCATGCCACCGCCCACACGCTGGACCCCGTCTTCTCCACCCACGTCGCCTTCGACCACACGACCCAACTCCACTGGACCGACCACCGCTGCATCCATTTCATCTTCAAGAAACCAACCACGCACCACCGCACCCAAAAGCTGCCTCGCCGCTGCTGGAGCAAAGTCACCAAAGACCAGCAGACCACCACCCTCACCCAGAACCCACCCACCGACCCTATCAACACAGATGCCGCAGCCCGCAACCTCAGACAGTGGATCGACGACTGTGCCAACACCCTCGCCCCGCTCAAGAAACCCTCCAACAGCCACGCCAGCAAGAGGGCCACCTGGTTCACCGACAAACTCCAGACCTCCAAACGTGCATGTCGTAAACTGGAGAAGATATGGCTCCACGAACACATACCGGACAACCACGCAGCCCACAATGACGCCACCCGCAGACATCACCACCTCATCAGAGCAGCCAATAGATCCTCCTTCAAAGACCGCCTGGACAACAACGCACACGACAGCAAAGAGCTCTTCAGCATAGTAAAGGAACTCTCCAACTCCAGCGCCAACACCAACGACAACCCGCCCTCACAAGAACTATGCCACTCACTCGCCATCATCTTCCACCGCTTGATCCATGACATCCACGACAGGTTCAACACCACGACCGCGTCGACTACACCAGACTCCAACTCCCCTGCTAACACCACCAGCGCCAACCGCCTGACCTCCTGGTCCAATGTAAATGATGACGAGACACGCAAGGTCATGAACTCCATACACTCAGAATCCCCGTCAGACCCCTGCCCACACCACATTTTCAACAAAGCAGACGCAGCCATAGCACCTAAACTACGGAAGGTCATCAACATCTCCTTCGAAACAGCGACATTCTCACGAAAGCTGGAAGCACGCCGAAATCAACGCCCTCCTCAAGAAGCCCAAGGCAGACCCCAAAAACTTCCGGCCCATCTCCCTACTCATGTTTTCAGCGAAGGTCATCGAGAAAGTCGTCAACATACAACTGGCCCGCCACCTGGAAGACAACAACATCCTGGATCTGTCCCAATCCGGATTCAGACGAAACCACAGCACCGAGACAGCCCTCATCGCCGCCACAGACAACATCAGGCGCCAACTAGACAACCGCGAAACATCAGCCCACATCCTCCTAGACCTGTCAGCCTTCCTTCGACACGGTCTGCCATCGCACTCTCAAGACACGCCTCCTAGAAGCCGGAATCCAAGAGAAGGCCCTTGATTGGACCACGTCCTTCCTCTCTGGCGGAACCCAGAGCGTCCGCCTCCCACCCTTCCGATCCGAAGCAACCAACATCATCTGCGGCATCCCCCAGGGATCATCCCTCAGCCTGACACTGTTCAAAGTCTACATGGCCTCCTTCGCACAAGTGGCCCGCCATCACGACCTAAACATCATCTCCTATGCCGACAACACCCAGCTCATCCTCTCCCTCACCAAGGACCCACACACCGCCAAAACCAAGCTCCACGAGGGAATGAAGGCAGTCGCCGACTGGATGAGGAGCAGCCGCCTTAAGCTGAACTCGAACAAGACAGAGGTCCTCATCTTCGGAGCCAACCCCTCAGCCTGGGACGACTCCTGGTGGCCGACGACAATGGGAACAGCACCAACACCCACCGACCATGCACGCAACCTAGGATTCATCCTCAACTCCTCCCTCTCCATGTCCAAGCAGATCAACCTGTTTCCTCCGCCTGCTACAACACCCTCCGCATGCTCCGCAGGATCTACCAGTGAATCCCGACGGAAACAAGAAGAACAGTGACACAGGCCCTTGTAAGCAGCAGACTAGACTACGACAATGCACTCTACGCAGGTATACCAGCCAAACACATACCGACTACAACACATCCAAAACGCCTCAGCCCGACTAATCGTCAATGTCCCCCACTGCAGCCACATCATGCCCCACCTGAGAGACCTACACTGGCTACCCGTCAACAAGAGGATCACCTTCAAGCTCCTCACCCACGCACACAAAGCACTCCACAATGCCGGACCAGCATACCTGAACACCAGACTCAGCTTCTACACCCCCACCGCCAGCCTCGCCCTCGCCGATGTCCCCCGCATCCAACAAACAACCTCCGGCGGCAGATCCTTTTCCTACCTCGTCGCCAAAACCTGGAACACCCTCCCTACCCACCTACGGCAAACCCAAGACCTACTCGCCTTAAGAAAACTCCTCAAGACCTGGCTCTTTGAGCATTAGCGGCACCCCACCCCCTCAGCGCCTTGAGACCCTCACGGGTAAGTACTGCGCTTTACAAATGCACTGATTGATTGATTCGATCAATCAATCAAAGTCAATTATACAGCGAGCGGCTGCCTCAGCAGACGCGTCACATCGCTCAAAAGAAAGACTAAAGAACAGGATCAGCCACTCATATCTTGATTTAAGAGCCAGGTTTTTAAATCTTCCCTGAAACAGTGTTCAAACTCGGCCTAAGAAGTTGGATAGCCAAGGTGTTCCAAAGCCTGCCCGTCAGTACTGTTCCAAAGCCTGCCCGTCAGTACCTTGACAAACTTAGGGAGGCGCACGAGTCGCAAGTGATTAGATCGCAAGACTCTCTCCTGATGCTGCTGATTAAGCCTATTTCTCAGGTATCATGGACCTTTGCCCCTAATGGCTCTGAATGCCAATGTCAGGGCTTTGAACTCAATCTTCTGTGGCGACCAGAAGCAAATGAAGCTCCTTCAAATGAAGGGAGCTGTAATTACTAAAGGGTACCCATCGAATCAACCTGGCTGCCACATTCTGTATCATTTGGCGTCTACGAGTCAGGAAAGCTGGAAGACCCAGATATAAACTAATAGCGTAATCCAAACACTATGTCACAAGCATGTAGATTACGATCTTTCGGGTCACTTCTGGAAGAAGAGGCAATAGCTTCCTGACTGATCTTAACTTCAGAAAGCAGGACAATGTAATCTGCCGAATTTGGGTAGCGAAGGAGAGGCCAGAGTCAAACATGATCCCTAAATTTCTAGCTGAAGTTGCCGGTGCCGGTGGGGGATTTCATGCAATGGGCCACCAGAGTCTAAATTGAGGAGGAGCCATCTGACTAAAGAAAAGCCCCTTCGTTTCGTCCGCGTTTTAAGTTGATGTGCTTTCGAAACATTCTTTGAAACTGAGAGAGGCTGCTTTGGAATTGCTCAGTACCACTTTTCTTTTGCCTACTTGTATAGGATGCAAGACCCTGTTCCTTCTTTTTTAATACTATTATAATTAGGGTTCCCGGTCTTATGGTATTCATTCTTTTGCCATTTCTGTCTGTATTTATCCATATTTCGTTTTTGGGCATTTTTTCTGTAATTATCCACATTTATTTTTGCCACAAGCAAAAGACGATGCTACAGCTAGTATTTTCCACATTTATTTCAGTCCCAAAAAACACATTTGCAACTGCTGGTACATGGACACAAGAGCTGAGGGAACATGCATCAAAATAGGCTTACAAACAACCACCAACTATTAAGGGCGCAAAATCCAGCTGTTTAAAACAAAATAGAAACCAGCAGGCAGTCTTTAATTTGATATTGTATGGAGACAAAGGAAAGCACAAAGGCAGTTTGCCTGAATCAGCACACTGCAGCCTAATCTGCTGATATGCCAGTTCTCTATTCCAAGCCCAGCATTGTTGCTGTAATGCCATTCTATCAGATGGCTCAGCAAGTTTAGTGGTGGTTTCTGACATATCGTAAGCTCAAATGTCAGCAATCGCCTCAGTCTTTCATCTTTCAAAGTATGGTTAAATTAAAGCCATAACGCTGGTTTGGTTTGCATTTGATTTTAGAGGGGAGGTTCTAATTTTTACAACGAGTACAATGTCCAACATGTCTCTTTATCTAAAACAAAACATTAGAGGAATTGAAAAACAGATTCTGCTCAGACAACTTTTGGAGCTTGCACTTCCATGGAGAGAGTTCTGTCCAACAGAGCACTTTAACTGTGTGCTGTATCTACTGTCTACAGTACAATACCATGCGGGGGCATTGGGTCAACGCTCTGCTGATTTCTGGGTGGTTTTCAGATCTATTTCAGTGCCCTGCTTCTTATTGGATGGCAATCGTCCCTATTGTTGTATTGAATCCGTCCCAGGAGTGTATCTTCTTTAGCTAAGTTTTTTTGACTAAAGGAGCTGCATTCTTCCATTATTGAAATCAGAACTTTTTTTTTGCTATTTTTAGAACACATAGGAGCGCATGACTTTTCTTGCTCTCTACCCAGCTCACACATTCTCCATTTACACGCTGCCATCTTTTCCAAGCCATATCCACTCACCTATTGCTCCCACGTAACATTTTGTTGGGGGGGGAAAGGGAAGGGTTCGCAGCTGCTACCATACCACTCGCTTCTTTCTTTTACCACTCCTACACATACTCTTTTTAAAAGAGTGCAGGCTTTCAGCAAGGTCTCAAAAGCTGAGGTACCGTCATCACCTCGCTTAAGGAAAGTGTCTCTTTTTAAGAACAGCCGTACAAGAGCTTTCAACATGCAAATACAACTATTTGAAAAGACAGCTCACAGAATACAATGCACACTCCCTGAACTGCAGTTATCCTAATCCTTCGGCTAAATGAAGGTTAATTGCTGATTTGAAACCCCCATGTGCAGTAGTAGAAGTAGCGCAATGTGGAATAGGGCACTAAATAAAAGAAGAGATCTATAATGGTAACAATCATGAAGAACTCAAGGGGAGGTAAGATGTGGTGGTACTGGTCACTGCTGTAAGTGAGCATGGATCCGCTCCGTTTCTCAGGTCCCAGGGCCTCCTGCCTTCTTCAAAGACACATGTTTGTCAGTAAAGTAAAGGGCCAGTCCACTTAGTGTCCGGTGGAACCATCCAGGGTCCTCTAGCAGGTCCGTTCCCCCACCTGCCTTCCTGAAGTAGAATAAGGGGGATGGACATGGAGGCGATAAAAGGTGGACAGGGAGGGGGTTTGGCACCACTGGCCCTGGAGAGACCTTACTGAGACCTGGGAATCTGCTGAAGTAAAAACCCTTCAGTCCATGCTTGCAGGGCTTTCATTCGTCTTTGTCTCTCACAGATGCAGTGTCTTCTCAACTGTCTCTCCCTCAAGCAGTGACTTTTCAGTGGGGGCGTGTGGAGCGGGGTTGGGGGAGTTCTAGAAGTCAGGTGTCGCTGGTCACTCCCGTCCCAACCCTCTTGCTCAGTATTCAGGCAAATCCAATATGGCGACTTCAAGTTGTATGTGGAAAGGGCTCCCTTGGAGTCTCAGCTTTGGTCCTTGATGACACAGCTGCCTGGTCCCTACCTACCAAACCTTCAAAGACGAGCCCCTACTGTTCTGGCTGTCCTTTGTTTCAGTGCGCCTGGGCTTAGTGACACAAGCTAATAATCATCTTTATATTTTCTGCCCATCCCATCCTTTCCCAGGAACTGGGTCAGGCACTGTGGGACTTGGCCCTTTTCCCCAGAATTTTTTCGCTTTTTATTCCTTTAGTTTAGGGTGCCCCCTATTGTAACAAAAGTGTATAGGCCTTGTGTAATGGAGAAAGCCCTGTGTGATGTTAAACTAATGTTAAGGTGCAGGTGCTTCCTTCCCCTAACATGGCTGCCCCTGCCCCCTGCTACTGCAGCGTGGTCTTTTCAGGCGCATTCTAGTGGCCAGGAGCTGTCTGGAACCCTTAAACAATGTATCTATACCAGCCTGCCATAGTTAGAATGGTGGAACCTTCTGGAACAGGTGAGGTGACACCAACTTCCACTGCCAACTGTCAACTGGCGCTATAAAAGGAAAGGGAGGGAAACTTTCCTGTCAGACTGAGGGAACACTGACCTGGGGGAGAACCTACGCAGGAGTTCTAGGCTGTGGGGCCTAGACAGGGACCTATGACACTGGGAGTGATAGGGCTTAGGTGCTGCCTTCCAAGTGTTGAGGAATCCTGAACTTGCCCCCTGATCTGGCCCGGAGGGAGGGGAACCCAGGGGCCACTTGAAGGGACCGGATGAGGAGATTTGATATCAACCGTCAACTCAACCCCCCCTTTAAGGAATCAAGAAACTGGTATTTACAAGGGCACAAGAAACCTGAAGCGCCAAGAAGAAACTTTTCTTCTCATAGGACTATTAAGGGATCACCCAGGTATTGGCGCTGAGTCACCCCTGCGCTCCTTGACTCCACCTGGGTCCCCTTTGCTGAACTGCCACTGACGTGTGGCCTGTCCTGCCTTGCCTGGACTGCTGGCTAAGCGCTCCTCTTACCTAGCGCTAGAATTCTGAACTGCTGTCTACCCCCCTGAGGTGCTATCACGTCCCACGTGCTGTCCTGTCGCACTGCTGGACTGCTTGACTGCCTTAACTGCCTCCCCAGCGCTCTTCTGCTGTGCCCCTGTGAAGTGCTGGGTCTTTGGAGAAAGTTGCTGCCCTAAGCACTATATCTCCTAAGCGCGGTAGTGCACCCTGCTGCTCGCTGGGCCTGAATTGCTGACTGCCCCCTGAGGTGCTATCACACACTGGCGTTGCCTGTATCTACACCCCTTGGGCCCCCCAAAGAAGCGATGACACTGTGTGCCCCCCAAGCGCTGTGAAGCTTCTACGCGCTGGGACCAAAAGCACTGTCTGACCTACTGCTACATCGCAGGAGCCTCTGCGCCTTCATCTGACCCCTCGGCGGCCCCCGGTGTGAGGAGAGGGCCGCCGCCGTGTGCTGTGGGCCTTGCCACGTCCGGAGGAGTGGGCGGAGAAGACGTCGTTCCTCGGCGCACCTCGGAGCCGCTATCACAGCCGAAGAGTCTCCTCGGCGGCCCCCGGTGTGAGGAGAGGGCCGCCAGAATCCCCAAGTAGGCCGCACTGGGCCTGAAGCCTGCCTCCAGCGTCGGGTGAGGGGGGGGGCGCGTCCCGGACTCCGCCCACGCCAGCGCCGCACACTCATTGCGCCTTGAGGCCGCGCCCCCGCAGGCCGCACTGTCATTGGCGGATGCGGGCGCGCCTTGCCTCGGCCTGCATCGGTCGATACCCCGGCCCCCCGGAGCCATTGGGAGGCCCGGGGCTGGTCTATCATTAGCACGGGGCCTCCTCTACTGCATCGGAGGCTCCGCAATAGCCCTACCATCACCGGCTCTACAGAAGGGGACTGCATCCTGGAGCGGGGTGGGCTCCGAGGAGCGCCGAGCCCCGCCCTCCCTGAAATTCTACGGAAACCTCCGCAAGAGTTCCCCGAGGAGCCGAAGAGTAAGGTAACTCCCGGAGTGGGGGTTGGAAGGACTGAGACCGCCCCCCTCCTGGAGAAACTGTAGTTGGGCCCTGTTGGCCCTGATTAGGCCCAAAAAAGCATCTGAACTGGGCCTGGACCCATTTAAAAATTAACCCCTGGTTAGGGGTCTGTTATGGCCCTGGTAATTCTTGCCACTGAGAAGGGTTAATAAGTTAAGGGACTGCTGGGCCACTAAGGTTAACCCCTGCCTGGGAGTAACGTTAAGTGCTCATTTTGGCCTTATACCAGGTTAGTGCTGGCTAATGCAATGGTTATGTGATGCAATATCTCCTTGCTGCAATGGTTAGTCCTGATGTAATGTTTATTCCTGATGAATTGGTTATTGATGCTACAGTGATTAATAACTTGCTCCCTTTGCTCACATAATGAAATGTTGACCCCCAGTTAAATGCAAAGGTTATCCTGGCCTAATGAAATGTGGGTTTTTGCATAATGACATGTTGCCTGATCTTTAAGAAAGTGTTTTCTACACCTGCCTGATGCCAGGGTTTCTGAAACGCCTACATCTATATAATGAAAGGTGTCTGCTGGATAATGAAACGGTTATTCAAGCTTGACGGAGATAATGCAATGTCCAGATCTGCATCAGGGAATGGGGGATCTGCCTGATTATTTATAGAAAGCTCATTCCTGTTCAAGGAAATGATCATATCTACATAAGGAAAGGTTTTACATGCGTAAGCCAAGTCCTCTAAGCTCAGGCTTGCCTGTTGAAATGTTTAGTCCTGCATAGGGGTCTGATACTGTTTCCATAAAGGTGGCCTGATCCTTGATGGAATGTTCTAACTTCTTCCTAAGGAACTGTTTATTTCTATCTGAAGAAAGGCTACCCTGGTTAAAGAAAAGGGTTTACTCTTACCTAATGAAATGGGTAATTCTGGCCTACAGGTAGGTAAAACAACTATTGAAATGTATAGACCCAATCTAGGAAATGCTCATTCCTGCTGGGAGTGATTCCTAAAATGGTTAATCCTGCACAAGCGGGTGTTTATTCTTAATGAAATGTTTTCTTCCATTTAGTGCCGCATTTACTGGAAGCCTACTGTTATTTATTGACATGTTTACGGCGGTGAAACGCTCACCCTTGCCTGGTGAGAAGTGGGTAAAGAAGTTGGTAAAATGCCTACAGAACTAAAAAGATGCAATGTCATTTGGTTGTCTTTGTACTGTATTCCTTACAGGTGGTGACAAGGAGCAAGGCTGAGGTCAGGCCTGTGGTTATCTATTACTTAATATTATCTAATATTTAATATTTATCTTATATTGAATATTTATTCATCTAGTATTCATTGCCAAGTGTTGAAACACCTGTATTTTGATGGAAAGCTAATAAGCTAACCATACTGTGAATTCTTAATTACCCTGACTCTGCTCTATATAAAAGTTATCTAATTTTTACACATACTCACTGGAGTGGCGTCCGTCATTGCGTGCCCATTTTACTGTCTCAGTGGATGTGTGTGCTGTATGGTCACTTTACACGTAAGCTTTCGGATGCCTTCCCGCTCCTGCCATGCTACCCTTGGGGGAACTGGTGACCCCAGTTCCACCAGGCACTGTTAAGTGCTCTAAGGTGTGGCGAGGCTGTTGAGCCATCCACTGGAGAGCAGAGTAATCAGCTTGGCCCAGTAACGGGAACAAAGGCCTGGATTCTGAGCTCATCTAGGAGACAGGACAAATCTTAAAGGGCCATAAAGTGTGTATGTGGGATGTTTCAGGACTTTAAGTTCACACTTGGTGAATGTTTTCCCCTAGACTGGTACCTTGCTGGACGCGAAAGTACAAATTTGCATAAGATTATTTTAGGGTAGATTTTGTCTAAGTACCACAGACATTCAGTAAACCCTTAAGACCTACACTATGAATGCCCACTCACAGGAGGCCTACATCAGGTTAGCGTCAATCCCTGGGAGTTCCTTCTGGGCAAGCTACCTGTATGCAGATACTGGGCTGCACAAAACAGTAGTCATACTGTATCCTGTAGATGCATGTTCTAACATGTTCAGAAGTAATCAGCCCAGAGCCTCTTATCCTAGCTGTATAGCAGCAATATAACCTTGAAAGACGGTCATTGGAGGTTAACATGCTCAGTCCAATTACCAGGAATTTACCTGAATTAAAACGGAGGTTGTGAGACACTTGCACAGTAAAAGCCCAAGAGCAGGGTAATCAAAAGCAAAAAAATCATGGGGGGACATTTGCTACAATGACACTTTCATATTTTAGGTAATAATGGCCAACCTAAGTAAGGTAAACTTCCTTTTTAAGTGTAGCTTCACATCCCAGATAACAGCATGACATATGTTAGAAATTCCTTGAAATGTGCTTCGAGTGGGCTTTGGATTGACTCCACCTAGAAGAGTACTTCTCTCTCATCTTATGCTATCAGCTGGCAAAGTATCATTCTACTTTCTAGGAAAAGCTTTTGTAGTTAGAAAGGGTAGGCTTTAAGACAGATTTTGTGGAGGAGTCCACCAGTTTAGAGAGGCGACCAACTGAGGAGTCACCTGTATGATGTCGAAGGATCCGTTGATTTGAATACACTGAGCGGAGAGAGTCTCTTGAAGAGGAAGCATGCGGAGGCGACAGTAGGGAACTAGAAGAATGCAGGTAGACATCATTCCGAGGAGGGATTTGAATAGGCGCACTGAAAGAGACTTTCTTCTCTATGTGCTCTGCTAAATGCAGGAGTTTCTGTTGTCGCTCCTGTGACAGGTAAGCATTTTTCGGGACCGTATCCAGGACAGCTCCCAGAAATGTTATCCAATTTGTCTGGGTTGAGGGTAAGACCAAATCTTTTGAAAAGCCGTAGACAGGCTCTAGAAGACTTCATCGCACTGTCAAGAGAGGGTGGGTCAGAGAGCCAGTCGTCGAGATAAGGAAATGTTGCCTGAGGTATGCAGCAACTGGGGAATGACATTTCGTGAAGATGCGTGGGGCTGATTTGAGCCCAAAAGGAAGGACCCGGAATTGGTAGTGTCTCCCGGCCACAGCGAACCTCAGAAACTTTTTGTGTCTTCTGTGGATAGGAATATGAAAATAGGCATCTTGGAGGTCCAAGAATACCATGTAGTCGTTCGCATTGAAAAGCTGCAGGACTTCCTGAATGGTGACCATGCGAAATTAGTGTTTCTTTAAGAATTTGTTCAGATTTCTTAAATCTAGGATTGGCTTCCATTTCGTTTCCTTTTTGCGCACCAAGGAGAATCAGGAGTAAAAACCTTGTCCTCTGTGACAAACAGGAATCCGTTCTATAGCTCCCTTCTGGATCATTGATGATATTTCCAGGAGTAAGAGATGTAAATGTTTATGAGCCATAAGTTGAGGAGGTGTCGGTGGTGGAGTTTGCACAAATTCTAGAGAATGTCCAATGTGCACCAGTTGGAGAACCCAACGATCTGTTGTGATTTGATTCCCATTCTGAAGATAGTGGGATATTTTTCCTCCCACTTTGGAAGGTGGAGGTGAAACGGAGATTGGCGGCAGAGAGAAGTCATTGGTCTCGGGTGGAATCCTTCTGCGTCCGGCCCTTCCGCGAAAGGAAGACTTGTTGTACGCAGTCTGCGTCTGTTGCATGTTGACATTGTGGCCTGTATTGTTGGTTAGAGGAGGAGTAGGAAGACCTTTACTGCTGGTAGCCTCATCTGTTAGAATATTGCCCTCTACCCCATGAGCCTCGAAAAGGGGTGTTTTTATATTTAAGGGTACCCAAAGCTCTGGCTGTTTCTGTATCTTTTTTGATCCCTTGGAGGGCTTAATCAATGTGAGTTCCAAAAAGGAGATGTCCATCATAGGGCATGTCAAGGATTTTGGTCTGAATCTCAGGCCGGAATCCTTGGCAACGTAGGACCACCGCCCCAGCCAGTTGGCAGAAACCAGCGGATGCGATGTCCATCGAACAGTCGATAATTTCAGAAGCAGACCTTTCGCCCTCCAGCAGCACCTTTCTTGCTTCCTCTTTAGACTCTTGCGGCAGGGTCTCTAGGTAGAGTGCAATGTCTGACCACATCTGCCTATCGTAGCGCCCCAATAACGCCAATGAGTTAGACGCTCGCACGGTTCCCTCTTTATCCTTGGGTGCTGAAAGTGGGTTTTTTGATCTGTGTTGGCTGCCTGAGTAATCACTGAATCAGGCTTGGGATGGCCTATCAGGCAGGCTGGAGCGTTGTCTGGAGCTCTATATTTTTTATCTAATCTTGGCAAGACTGGAGGAACTGTAGAAGGGTTTTGCATTATCTTGATGCCTTGATCCCAGATAAAATTTATGACAGGCATATATTTAACGGATTTTTTTAAATTTTCCTTGAAGTCATAAAGTAAACATTCCTGTTAGTGAGAAGGCATTGGAAGTTGAAAACGTTGTGCTGCTCTTACCAGGGGATTATGGAAACCTCCGATATCTTCGGGGGCGTGTCCGCCTGAGGAGGCAACGGCGATGCTGGGAGAGGGATAAAATAATCGTCCCATTCGTCATTATGTGATTGAGTATCCTCAATTTCCCCTTCTTCTTGTGCTTCATCCTCCTCCTCGTCCGTTGAGGGGGGAGGCGGCACAGGCACTTCAATTGTAGGAGGCGGTGGAGGTGAAACTTGCGCACTCTGAGGTAGAGAGAGAACTGGAGCAGGAGACGGAGCAGAGGTGGAGAACCTCTTCTTGTAGTCTGAGATCGTAAATATTGCAGGTCAAAGACCAGGGCTGAAGGAGGACAAACCCTCTGTGGCTGTTGATGATGGCTTTTGTCTTGATAGTACGCCTGCTCATCCATATCTTGATCATCATACTCAGAGTCCTTCTGATATTTAACATTGAGCTCAGAAGGACTTCTTGCAGCCCGAAACATACTGTCCTTGTTCGAATCATCATCTTCGTCCAAAAGATGAGATGGAAGTAATGATTGAACCCTACTGGGTGATGTCAGAGAAGGCATCAGCCTCTGCTTTGTGAATTTTCGCAGTCAGCGGTATAGTCGTCGTCGACAATGAAGAATCATCAATGGTCACAAGGGGCACTGCCGTTGATGAGGGACCGCTCGTCGACGACAAAGTCATCGTTAACAGTATACTCTTCATTGACGTGCGTATTATCGACGATGAGGGACTCGTCGCTGTGGTCGTCGTTGAGCGAGCCATCGACGCTATCTTCGACGAAGATTTCTTGATTTTGGTTGTCGACGACAAAGGGGTATGTGCCGTCAACGAAGTCGTCTTCATAGTCGACGAAAGGGATACCGACGAGACTGAAATTGTAGAAACGGTCGTCTTCGACAAAGACACTGCAGTTGCTGTATGAGGAGATCTTGTCGTCGTCGAGGTCACTGTCGATGAGATGGTAGTCGACGGAGCTGAGAAAGGCTTCTGCCCCTGCATCCTAATTAAAACTCCGCACAAAGACATGGGCATTAGCAGTGATCTGTCCAGCTTCACACAGTACCCATTTAAAAACTTCATCATAACGTCTTCCCCGCTGCCCATCCTCAGGTAAGTTCTAATTGGTTTATTATTCATGTTATTGCCGCTTCAGTTTTATAGAAGGGATAAACTTAGGGGTGGGAAGTCAACAGCTAATCGAGGTTTGTCTATTTTTATATACTGTCTTATTTGTGCAATTTTACTTGGGATTCGCTACTGTCCTCAAAATTCTGGGACGATTCATAGTAGGATATGAATACACCAACCACCTATGTATTATTTCTGTAAGGAAAACAACCCATAACTGCCCTGGCTTGAAAAGGGGATCCCATACACATCATCAACTGGTGGCACTGCTAACGCCAAACCCCCCTCAGGTACCCTCTCCCTTCCTTTGTCAAACAAAAGGTCACGTTTGCGCCGTTTCCCTGAAGTGAAGTGTCCCGCCCGCTTTTTGCATACCAAAAGGCAGGCATGGGAAATGGCATGATTAGTTACTAAGGGGCCCATCAATCGCATACCTGTAACATCTCCCGTTGGCGCCCTCCGTTGTGCTTCCACTCTTTAATGAACCCGTCCCTCCCTCAGTCCTAGCAGTGGGAAGCCTATCATTCCATTGACCTTTGGTGTAAATAGCCATGAAAACTTCTTGCCCTCGAAAGCACACAAAATGACTTGGACATGGATTAGGAATTGTATGCCTGAATCTCCTACAGTCCAGGAGGTGTGTAATTTTATCACAGGCGACTAGTGATGTCACAACTAGACAAAAACTCAAACTGTAGACACATTTGTAATGGTGTTGCAGCCGTGTATGTATCACACTGGTCTTTCTGCTTAACAGCTTGCTCCATTCACATTAGTGCAAGCTATTCGCCACAATTAAATACAAAGCTAAGATTCGCCAAGTCCCCCAAACACCACAATTTACTAGGTAGTATTGAGCATTATTTGGCAGACAAAACAACAAATACTTGTATACCTATAACACTTTCCAGCTCCCTAAAAATCCACGGGTGTCAAAGCCGACATATTCTATATCACCCCCAGTGAAATTCGTTTTTTAGCCTCTGGATCACTGCCATGTAAAATTTGAAATATGGGACTTGATAGCATTATTTTGTTGATGTTGCAAAAACTGTTTTGTCATATCTGTGTCTTTCCAGGCAAAGCCTGAATTGAATGTTGATGAGTAATGTGTACTCTGCGCGCGCTGAAAGATTACTTTAGTTTTGCTGTTGTAGGGCAATGGGGTCGAAAAATGGGCATCATGTTTTATGCACTTGTTTTACTTTTGTAGCTGAAGAAACTCAAAAGATATCTGGCGCAAAATGGTGAACAAGGAGACCAGATATGCCCATGACAACATTAGCTGCTGCAGCATCCAACGCTGAAACCAAACATGAGAGCAATACTACTGGACTGGCTCTTTGACGTTTGTTTTTGGGCTTCATTACATAGTACTAGCATACCTGTTTTTCTTCCCAATTGTAAAAGGGCTTCTTGTATACTTTATACATCTCACTAGCGCATAAAACCATGTGCTCTACAGAGACATCTAGTGGCACAAAACAATGTCAATTTAAAAGACGAGTAATAGCAGGAGTGCTTGAATGAACTTTTTTAATTGATACTGTGTAAGTAATACTCAAAAGTATTTTGGCCAGTTGTCTGATAAGGTAATGTTAGAGGAAGAGTGGAGCTGACATGGCATTCTAGAAAATGGGCGCCAGGGTAGGGATACCTGAGCCTCTGAAGACCACGCTTTCAAAATCCAACCTGGAATGGATGGACAGCCATAGTGGATGGAGAGGAGTAAAATATTTTAGAACCCAACGTGCATGGCAACTTTAAAACCAGTAAATTCCTCATTCCAAGTACTTATACTTGGTACAAATAATTCTTAAATAAATTTTCTTTCTTTCAAGTGGATGTGCATAATTATAACAAGTTGTGTAGGAAATCTGTGCAGTCTCAGCCCTTTAATCAGTGCTGTAGGTGGACTTGGATTGCAGAGTGTAGCTTTAGTCAATGGCTCCCTATAACAGTAGGGTATCTCTTGCTCCTTTTGTTATATTTACTCTTGCTAGCTTCTTAACCCCTCTCTAGCTTTACCCATTCAAATGCTTTGTAGTAGCTATCTCCGGGGGGTGGGGGGGATTCTCTAGCTAAAATTTGGAATGAAGCCCCAACCTTCACTCCGGATCTTTTTAGGAGGCACATTTCTTTACTAGTTTAATGCATGGCAAACCCCCCCAATTACATGTTTAAGCTATTTTGTGTATAGGGAGGGCGCCCTGTGGCTGACCTAACTGGGTTAATATCACAGAAAAAAGCACAGCACCATAAAGTGTACTTTGACGGTTGTACAGGCTAGTTGGTTGAAGACCAGGGAGTGGATTTTATTCAACCCATTGGCACTTGTGCATATTCTCATTTGCTACACCAAACAGGTGCTTACGTGTTGTGTATACTATGCACGAGTCAGCGCGAGTACATGCTTGGCGCGAGTTTATACTGGCGCATTCTTTCACATGGACTCGTGCCGACTCGTGCCAGTGTTTTCCTTCAAGCATATGTCTCGAGTTGTATTATTATTTGATTGTGCATCACTCGCGACCTTGTACAGTTTGCTGTGTATGTATTCCATGCTGCAACTGTTATGTGGAGTCAGTTACTGCTAACTTCTGGAAGACTTGAGTTGTACTCAGGGAGTGCTTCTTTATATACGAATAAACTTACTATTTCATCAGTTTCCTGTGGATATTTACTCTACAATTTGGCGACGAGGGACGGAGCAGTGAACCTTCCAAGAAGCACTTCCTGTCCAATTTTATGCGAATTTACGCATTTTTATTTATTTTCTGTCGGAACTTCGGAAAGCTATTTAATATCGTCATTGATTCCTGTACCTGTTAAGGAAACGACGAACAGCCATCCGAAGAGCAGAATTCATTTATGTCCCTTTCCTCTGCGTGTTGCAGTACGCGTCTTCGTGTGCGCTGGTGAATTCTTTCATCTATACGCATTGATGGAAGATTTAAAGCGGAAGCGATTGCTGCATTTCTTCTAAGACGCTGAGACGCTGCTTTTCATTGGTTACTCCACGTTTGGTGAAACAAAAGAGGTGACTTTGTTTCTTTTCATCGGCTTTGTCCTATTACAGTTTAAAAAAACGGAGAAACTAACCAGATAAACGGAGTGAAAATTGAAAGGCAGGAAAGCGGAGGGGGATTTGAAATACAGAAAAACTACTATAATCTTCAAATGAACACAGGAAAACGTTCTGATTTTTCAGGAATCGTTTGACTATTTTTATTTCTTCAACAACCAAGTACTTTATTTTTCTCATTGTTACAGCTATTTTCTCATTTTTGTTTTATTAATGTCACACTTGTTATTGATATTCAGTGTAAATTAACTTATCCATTTGCCTATTTTCATCACTATGTGTGCTCAAGGTTATACTCTTTCTCCTCCACAAAGTTATTGGTCAGCTGGTAGTTCTCCTTGTATGCCTTGGATTGAATGGAAAGCTTATTTTTTAAATTATATTGAGACATTAGATGCAAATGGTAAAATGAAAGCTCCAGAAAAAAAAGGTATTTTCTTACACTGTCTGGGACCTGAAGGATTAAAAGCCTTCAATCAACTCCCAACATCACAAGCAAGTGGTGACATGAATGTTTTTGATAAGGCTGTATATGATTTTGATAAGTACTGCTCTCCCAAAGTATGCATTGGAATTTCTAGATTTAAGTTTTTTCAAAGGAAACAGTTAAGTGAAGAAACTGTAGATAACTTTGTCTCGACTCTGAAAACCTTAGCTTTAGATTGTAAATTTGGAAATTTACAAGAAGATCTTATCAGAGATCAGGTAGTTATGCATTCTAGTAATGAAACCATACAGGAAAGACTATGGATTAATGGTGATGAAAACTTAGATTTTGTAGTATCCATAGTTAGAAAAGCTGAACTTTCCTGTAGGAGTGCATTACAAGTTAAAGGCAAAGATGCTTCAGTCAGTAAAAATGTTGTTGCAAAAATTAATCATAAGTATGACAGTAAAAATAAGGATTTCTCTAAAAAGAAACAAATATTTTCTCCCAAAGGAAATTCTGAAGATTCAAAAAGTAATCTTAAATGTTTTAGATGCAACAGCAAATCACATTTGGCAAATGACAAAACTTGTCCTGGTTTAAAATAGAAATGTTCCATTTGTGGCTTAAAAGGACATTTCACTTCTGCATGCAGAAGAGGTAAGGTCAACCAAAAAATCAAATGTATTGAATTAAGTGAAAATAGTGATGATGAAGATTTCACAGATGATACAAATAATTGTTCCTTTGTTCTGAACATAAAAGATTCTGTAGTCTTAAATGTAAATGGCCAGACTATTAAGAAGAAGCCATTATGTGATATGGTTATTGGAGGGGTAAAGATCAACATGTATGCGGATTCTGGATCACCTTACTCTATAGTGTGTGAATCGGTCTGGAGGAAATTATTTGTACCAAGACTAGGTAGTCATTTGGAAGAAAGTGATATTAATCCTGAGGGATATTCAGGTGGAAGGATAGATATTTTAGGGTTCAGAACCTTAGTTTTCAGGTTTAAGAATAGAAAGTGTATTGCAAAATTATATGTTTCGAAGAAGGGTCCTTCAGTTCTTAGCTGGTTTGACTTTGGTAAACTTGACATTGTGCTGGACCCTAATAGCCCCAATCCAGTGATGTTGATTGATGAGCAAAATGGCATATCTTCATTGATGTTAAAAAAATTCCCAAATGTTTTTTCAAAAGGCATTGGAAAGTTGACTAACTTTAAACATGAAATTCGCTTAAAGGATAATGCTTGTCCTAAAATACACAAAGCTCAAAATATCCCTTTTGCTGTAAGAGAGGAAGTTAAAAATGAATTAAATGCTTTGGTAGAAGGTGGCATAATAGATAGAATAGAATCATCTGAATGGGTTTCGCCCATAGTGGTTGCTAGACGGGCCAATGGCAAGGTGAGACTATGCATTGACCTTCGCCATCTTAACAATAATATTGTTGTAGACCAATTCCCTCTTCCTCGTATCTCTGAGATGTTGTCTGTGGTTGGGGGGTCAAATATTTTTTCAACCATCGATTTATCTGCTGCTTACCATCAGATAGAGCTGAATGAGAAAAGCAAGGACCTAACTGCATTTATCACACCTTTTGGGTGCTTCAGATTCAACAGGATGCCTTTTAGTCTGGCGTCCGCAGCAGCAATTTTTCAGAGGGTTATGCAAGACATTTTAAAAGACTGTAAAAATGCTATCTGTTTTCAGGATGACATATTGGTATTCAATGATGACAAGGACAAGCACATTACTGCTTTGGAGGAAGTTTTGAATGCACTTAATGTACATGGCCTTACCATTAAGCATGAGAAATGTAAATTTGGTGTTCATTCTGTAAATTACTTAGGTCATGAACTGTGTGCAGAAGGTGTCAAACCAAAACCTTCACTTTTAGAAGCAATTAAGTCGGCTCCTCATCCTCTATCTAAAGACGATGTAAGATCTTTTTTAGGGTTAGTTGAGTTCTACGCTAGGTATGTGCCTGACTTTTCGTGCAGAACATATAATATCAGGCAGTTAATTAAAAATAGAGTTGTTTTTGAATGGACAAGTGAATGCGAGAAGGAGTTCTGTGATGTGAAGAATGCTATATGCTCAGCAAGTGCGCTCTCTTGCTTTGACCCTTCTCTGGAAAACATTATTACTACTGATGCTAGCGCAAAAGGACTGGGTGCTGTGTTTACTCAAAAGAATAAGGAGGGTAAAGAAGTTATTATTGCGCACGCTTCCAGGGCTCTTACCCCTGCTGAGGAAAAGTATTCCACAATAGAAAGGGAGACGTTAGCGTGCATTTGGGCTTTGGAACATTTCAGAGTGTTTGTCTGGGGTAAGGAGTGTACACTGAGGAGTGATCACAAACCTCTGGTACGGCTTCTCACTACAGAGGGCATGTTAAGAGCGTCAGCCCGTATTGCACGCATGTCCATGCGTTTACAGGACTTTATTTATAATATACAATATTTACCTGGCAGAGAAAATGTTTCTGCTGATTTTTTATCTAGGATGCCTTTACCAATTCAGGAGGACTTGCACAATGAATGGGACAATTTCCAAATTGCCATGATTCATGATGAGGGTCCCATTTCAATTGATCAAACTCTGTGGAGATAGAAATTTGAAGATGATGAAATTTTAAAGAATGTTGCCAACTATATCACTAGTACTTGGCCAGACAAAAAGTGTTTGAATTCAGAATTGAAAAGCTTCTGGGAAGTGAGATCAGAACTTTCTTGTTGTGAGAACATCATAAAAAGGGGTGAACGTATTGTTCCACCAGAGGGTGTGAGGAAAATTATAGTTCTGCAGGGGCATGAAGGTCATAGTGGCATGGTTAGAACCAAGCAACAAGTTAAGCATTTATTTTGGTGGCCAGGGATGGATATGTTTATTGAACGATTGGTTAGAAACTGTGTGGTATGTGCCAACTCAGATAAGTCTTTAGTTACTCTAAAACCCAATATGGGTGCACATACTATTCCAAATAATCCTTGGGAAACCATTGCCATAGACATCATGGGTCCTATTGGTTGCGAGTCCAAGTATGTCATTGCAGCCATTGACATTTTTTCTAAATGGCCAATTATCAAAATTGTCAAAAAGATAGATACTGATTCTGTTCTGTGTTTTCTAGATAAAAGTTTTTATTGAAGAAGGTCTACCGGTAAGAATTATATCTGACAATGGTGTACAATTCAATTCAAAGAAAGCCAATGATTATTTTTCAAGGCTTGGGATTGCCCATTCCACTACATCTTTATATAATCCTAGTGGAAATGGAGTAATAGAGAGGTTCAATAGGGTTCTGAAGGGAGCTGTACAGTTTACTAGTGGTGATGACAAAAAATGGGAAGTTGAGATTTTTAAGAAAGTGTGGATGTACAGGACAACCATGAATTCAATGACTGGGTATTCTCCTTTTGAGATCATGAGGGGAAGAATCCCTAGGACAAAAGTGAATCCCTCATGGTTGGTGAAATCCACTTCTTCAAGTGTGGATCTGAGTATGGTTAAGGAAAACCTTATTCGCACTCATTGCTCTAATAAAAAGTACTTTGATGAGAAATGTGGTTCTAAAAAGGATCCGAAAGTGGAAGTTGGTATGATGGTAAAAGTCAAAAAACCATGGAAGGTCAAGAAAGGTGAAAGTTCATTTATGGGTCCTTTTGAAGTTTTGGAGGTATTGAAAAACTCTGTGAGATTATCTAACAATAAAGTTTGGAACCTGAGTAGAATTGCTATTCTCAAAGCTGACAGGGATGTTTATTGCAAGGAACCTATTCCTGAACATCCTGATCTTTCTTTTTTGGATGAGGATTCCAGTGAGGGTGTAGTTCGTGATTACACAGATTCCTTACCTTGCTGTTCAAGCAGTTGTTATACCAATCAGAATACTGCATTTACTGTACCTTCTTGTTCAAGTAATAGTATCACCAGTCAGGATGTTACTGTTCAACATGGTGTTCCTTTACCCAAAAGGGTTACTAAGAAACCAAAGTGGTTGTCTGATTTTGTTGCTTACATGACAGGAAAAATGTAATTTCCAGTGTTTTTTTTTTTTGTTGTTGTTTTTTTTTTATAAGGAGGGAAGGTGTGTTGTGTATACTATGCACGAGTCAGCGCGAGTACATGCTTGGCGCGAGTTTATACTGGCGCATTCTTTCACATGGACTCGTGCCGACTCGTGCTAGTGTTTTCCTTCAAGCATATGTCTCGAGTTGTATTATTATTTGATTGTGCATCACTCGCGACCTTGTACAGTTTGCTGTGTATGTATTCCATGCTGCAACTGTTATGTGGAGTCAGTTACTGCTAACTTCTGGAAGACTTGAGTTGTACTCAGGGAGTGCTTCTTTATATACGAATAAACTTACTATTTCATCAGTTTCCTGTGGATATTTACTCTACATTACGTTCTGTATTTCTGTTAAAATGTTACTTACGGGCATCGCTTAATGCTTACTTAGAAATGGTAGAACCTGTCGTTGGCTTAATCAATGCCCCTCTGCTGTACAACATAGCTTAAAGACACTAACCAAGCCAATAGCTCTACCTAAACAGTTATAGGGTCCTAAAGGCGAGACTGATTGGCATTGTCAATGCTTGTTTTATTTATAATTGCATTAAGGGTGCAATACCTACTGTGTCTAGTAGAGGTCCCTTTACAGCTCCATAGGGACACCTAGTAACAGCCTGTGCTACTGCAGCCTTTCATTGCCTAGTGGGTTTTCTTTTAATACCTATGCTACTGCTGGGATATTTAACACTTCTCTATATCACAATAAAAAAATTGACCGGCAGGAAGTGTTCTCAAATGGTTTTTTTATTTTTCCTTCTACAGCTCTAACTCTATGACAGAATTTTATGTATTCTATTTATCTACGTCCGTATATTATTACCACTTCCCTAAACATATTTCCTTCTCCAGTACCACATTAAAATATAAGAGCATTTCATGCAGTATTTCTTTTTTACTATTACAAACAGTGCAACCACACCCCCTTGGCCCTCCCATCCCCTTCATTAGAATCTGCATATCTCTTTGTTTGACTTACACGTTTAAGGGCCTGTATGCTGGACCTTAATCCTAAGAAAAGCCCTTGTTCCTCCAATTATGTATCAGTATTATATTACACAATATATTCAAAATTTTATTACAGTAAAAAATATTACCTGTATATATTATGTTATTCGCTGTTTTAATGCTTAAAAATGTAAAAATACATTGTATTGTAATTGCTTTTTTATAGCGCTTACTACCCGACGAGGCGTCGAAGCGCTTTTTCAGCGAGTAGCACGCTACTCCGGGACCCAGAGGATTAGTGTTTAATTAGTATAGTGAAACATGCAAGTACACTTTAAGTGGTGGATAGGTTAGCCAGTTATTTGGATTTGGAATTATAGCAGAAGGTTAGAGGAGGAAAAAAGGTTTGTATTCATATAGCGCTTGTTACTCCTGAAGGGGTGCTGAAGCACGCTACTCCGGAAGCCCATAAAGGATTAGGGGTGAATCAGTATGGCGAAATATGAAAGCGACTTCAGTGGTGGATATTAGTCAGTTATTTGGAGTGAGAAGGATAGCGGAAAGATAAAAGGGGAAGAAAGGTTTGCATTCATATAGCACTTGTTACCCCTGATGGGTGTTGAAGCGCTTTTCTGGCGAGTAGCACGCTACTCCGGAACCCATTAAGGATTAGTGTTGAAAATTAGTATAGTGAAATATGAAGTCATTTGAGTAGTGGATATGTTGTTCAGTTATTTGGGTAGAGAAGGGTAGGAGGCGGGATAGAAGAGGGAAAGAGGTTTGTATTTATATAGCGCTTGCTACACCTGATGGGGTTTTGAAAGCGCAAGTAGCACGCTACTCTGGAACACATAAGGATTAGTGTGGAATTAGTAAATGAAATATGAAAGTAATTTTAGTGTACTTGTTTGCAGTGTTAATAAAAAAAAACTTTTAACAATATGAAACATTAGCTGCATTGTATTCTTCACTACTTTTGCATCTCATAAAATTCATATTATATTAATATTTTTTATTAGAAACTACAACACTAAACTCATTAATATGGCGAGACCGATTGGCATTGCCAATGCTTTTTAGTATAGTGAATGTCTATGTTCCTCAAAACATTTTGGAGACCACCGCGGCTGGCGCAGAGAAGGGGTTTTAGCCGAAGAGCCGGTAGCGTGACAGGCATCTATTCCAATAGAAGGATTGAGGAATCCAGCCTCTGGGAAACAGTGAGATGAGCACTGCTAATTAAACTTTCAGGATCTGCATACCACGAGAGTACAATAAAGCACTCAAGCACACAGGCATAATTACCGGGAGAGACCACGAAGGTAGGAGGTGATGCCAGCCAGAGTCAGAACTGACTAAAAATATATAAGTCTGCCATTTTGAAGAGCTGAGCTACCACACTAGAAAGCAGAGAGAGCTGCTGGCACAAGTAGGTAGAATATAATAAAGACTTATATCATTACAGGTGCCCCGGACAGTATTCTTTGCCGGTGAATGTGTGAAGCTCAGCAGTGAGCAGCCATATAAGCCGCGCACCAAGTCACGCCCCAGGGCCCACTTGCTTTTTGTAGGATGATTTGAGTATGTTGAAGTGGGCAGGCAAGGGAGCGGCATGAGCAGAGTCTATGTGCTCTCTGGATATCCAGTGGTACATTACACCCAAAGGCCAGGAGTTGTGGCATCTGGTTCTGTAGAAAGGCCACCATCAGCTTCTTCTCACACACTAAGAAGTGTTCTTCCAAGTCCATGACTTTCTGTTGTAGGGCTCCAGAGCTCCGAGCCCCTGTCGGGTTGCTGGGTCATATTCCAGGTGTGCATCGATGTCGAGGCGTTTATGCACAGTCACAAAGTCACTTTAGAGATTTTATTCCACCTATAGGCCATTCATTGTGGTGTTAAAATCGTAACATTTGGAGACAATGTCCTCCATGTCCTTAAGAATGGTGCCGAGATCATGTCTTCTTTTGAAGCAGTCCCAGATTTCTGACCTGCAAACGCCTTTGAAAAGTAAAGTTGGGATGATGCTTTCGGGCCTGACATATGGCAGTTGTAGTGACCGTGCCTAGCCAGGGCAGATATTATTGTTTCCAGAGCTCAAGGAGTGGACGGAGTCCTGAAGGGCAACAATTTGTTGCAAGTCCAGAAGTAGTCATGGGGGTGAAGGAGAATAGCACAAAAATGGCTCTACGTACCCAGTACAGGATACCAAACGCAGGCTGGGGAGGTGGGGGAATCCACCTAAAGAGTAGGGAGGCCAATGAGGGCAGGAGAGCATGGGGTGAGGTAGGTAGAATTTACATGAGGGCAAGCTCGAAGTCACAGACAGACAGCCTCTAACTCCGTGCCCATGATTACTGGCAATCGTGCATGTGGACATTTCACATCGGCCCTTGAGCATAGTCGAGGCCTGCTGTAGAAAAGAACAATAGTTACTTACCTGTAATCTGTGGTTCTCCAGTATTGGTGTCTTTCATAGATTCACAGGCCTGAATCATTCCCCGTCGTCGGAGTGGGAGTCCCACGGTATATAAAAAAGCAATAATATGCCTGTAATAACCAAAACACCTTGGTAATAACCAACTAGGAAGTAAAGTAGACTTAGCTTACAGGAGCAAAAGCTCCCACAATCATGACTATCCTAGTCATTATGTTAGACCAAACTGCAGCCAATCAGGCGACAGCACCCACCAGAATGTTCTCCCCAGAGGCTCAGGCTCTCAGATTTTCTCGCACAGGAGTGAAACCAACACAATTGCCTGAGGGAGCCTCTGAGGGGAAGGTGGGCGGGTTGCATGTGAATCTATGAAAGACACCAATACTGGAGAACCACAGATTACAGGTAAGTAACTATTGTTCTTCTCCAGTATTAGGGGTGTCTTTTATAGATTCACATGCCTGAATCAGAATAGATAGCAGTACACCTAAACCAATGCTCATAGGCGCTAACAATATCACAGTATACATGCATAATGATAAAATGCAAAGACATGGAAAAGCGTGTAGAAAAGAGCATAGAGAAGGCGGGAAAACAGAGGCTCACCTTATTGGAAAAGATTGCGAAGAACTGCTCTTCCCACCGAAGCATCTGCATCACTCGCTGAGTCCAGACAGTAGGGCCTCGTAAAAGTGTGCCTGCTGGACCACGTTGCAGCTCTGCAGATTTGTTGAAGAGGCACACCAGCGAACAGAGCAGTGGAAGAGGAAACTGCCCTTGTAGAATGCGCTCTTGGTAAGGCCTGTAAAGGTCTTCCTGCTTGTTGATGACAGAGTCCAATTGTTGACGAGCCCCATCTAGCAATAGTCTGTTTGGACACTGCACAGCCCTGGCGCAGTCTGCCATAGGCCACAAACAACTGATCTGTCTTGCGTAAAGTTGATGTCCTTGAAAGATAACATTTTAGGCACCTCTTAATGTCCAAAGAGTGCAACGCTCGCTCAGCCGGTGTTTGTGGATTTGGAAAAAATGTCTTGAGGACTACCGGCTCATTTAAATGAAAGTCTGAAGGGACCTTAGGCATGTACCTTGGATTGGTACGGAGTACCACCGAATCAGAGGTAAATTGCAAAAAAGGCGATTTAGATGTGAAAGCCTGAATGTCACTGACCCTTCTGGCAGATGTTAAAGCCAATAACAAGGAGACCTTCCAAGTGATAAACTTACGGTCAACCTTATGAATCGGCTCGAAGGGGTGACGCATGCATGAGTTGGGATAGCACCACATTCAAATTCCAAACAGGAGGTGGCCGACGGATTGGAGGAAACATGCGAAACAAGCCCTTGAAAAATTACTGGACTATTCTTGATGAATACAAAGAGTTCGATCCGTCCTGACAGAATCGGGAAATGGCTGCCAGAAATACTTTCAGGGTAGAATGCACCAAACCCGATCTAGCCAGTTGCAGGAAGAAGGGTAATAATTGCTCTGGTGTAGCATGAAAGGGGTGCAGATCAACAGTCTGGCACCAGGCACAGAAACGCTTCCACTTGAGTTTATAAGTCTTGATGGTTGACGGTGCTCTGGCGTTAGCCAATACCTCTTGACAATCGCGAGGAATGTCTAAGTGGGCGAACTCATCGTGTTGAGGAGCCAAGCTGACAATTTCAGCGAAGCTGGGTCCGGATGGTACACCCTGCCCTGCTGAACTGTGAGCAGATTCAGTATTCGAGGCAGTTGTATTGGTTCACACTCCGGGAGGAGGAGAAGCTCGGTGAACCAATATTGCCGGGGCCACCTTGGAGCAATCAGGATTAGACGACATGGTTGACTCCTCATCTTCCTGATGATCTTGGGAATTAGCGGAATTGGCGGAAAAACGTAAGCAAATATTCGACACCAATTCATCGAAAGGGCATCCCCGCAGGAGTCCTTGTGGGGAACCCAGCTTGCAAAGTGTTGGCATTTCCGTTTCAGGGCTGTCGCAAATAAATCCAGGTCGGGATGACCCCACTCTCGGAATATCTGTTCCAGGGATGGTTGATGCAGCTCCCATTCGTGATTGCTTCCTGCGGACCTGCTGAGCAAATCCGCTAGGACATTGGCAACCCCTGGGACATGGACCGCCGACAGATTGATGTTGTGATCCAGGGCCCAATTCCAGATCTCCTGCGCCTGGCGGGACAACCGGGCCGATCTTGTGCCTCCCTGCTTGTTCAGGTAATGCATGCTGGTTGTGTTGTCCGTTCGTATCAACACTGTAGAGCCCTACAAGGTCGCCTGAAAGGATTTCATGGGTAGAAAAATGGCTCTTAGTTCCAGCAGATTTATGTGCCATTTTTTCTGCTGAATGTCCCATTTGCCCCGGACTGTCACCCCTTGGAGATGGGCGCCCCAGCCCTCCAGAGAAGCATCTGTGGTCACGATGAATCTGGGTCCTTCTGATAGGAAAGTGCATCCCGCCGGCAGGTTCACCTCTTGCCCCCACCACTGGATGAAGTTTCTCATACGAGGAGTTATGTTGATGACGTCCTCGAATGAGCCTGTTACTTGCACCCACTGACGACTGAGTTCCTCCTGCAAAGGTCTCATTCGCAGGCGACAGTTGGGGGTGAGCGGAATGCAGGATGAGATCATCCCGAGGAAAGACTTGAACATGCGAACAGAAACGCACTTTCTTTCTAGCAGTGATGTGGACATCTTGCGAATCTTCACTTGCCTTTCTTTTGATATGAACACTTGGGCGAGTTTTGTGTCCAGTGTGGCTCCCAAGAACGACTTCCTCTGTGATGGAGTTAGGTGAGATTTTTTTAAATTTACTGAAAAACCCAGGCTCTGGAATAGTGATAGACATCTCTGAATGTGAGTCCTTGCCAAGCTGATGGAATTGGCCTTGATAAGGCAGTCGTCCAAATATGGATAAATTTGAACTCCCTCTAGTCTCAGGCGTGCGGCCACCGGGGCTAACATCTTTGTGAACACTCTGGGGGCCGAACGTAGTCCAAAGGGAAGCACTTTGAACTGGAAGTCCCTGCCAGCCACTCTGAACCGTAAGAACTTCCGGTGTCTTGGAAAAATGGGCACATGGAAGTATGCGTCCTGAAGGTCGAGTGTTGCCATGTGATCCCCTACTGAGAGAAACTGGAGGATTTCTTGAAGTGTTAACATTCGGAAAGATAATTTCTTGAGGTACTTGTTGAGGGCACGCAGGTCGAGGATGGGGCGCCATTCCCCCGACTTCTTGCGGATCAGGAAAAATCTTGAATAAAATCCTGTTCCCCTTTGATGTTGAGGTACCCTTTCTATTGCTCCTTTCCGAATCATTGAGTGTATTTGGGAAAACAGCTCCTTGAGACGAGCTGGAGGTGGACCTTTTGGGGGAGAATTTGGAGGGGTCTTGACGAATTCGAGAATGTGACCTCTGGAAACCACGTCCAGAACCCATCTGTCTGTGGTAATTTTGGACCAATTTGAGCAATATCTGGATATTCTTCCTCCAATTTGTTTCAGGCTGGGACAAAGTGGTGGCAGGATGTGTCTCTCACTTGCTCTTGTTGTCTCTCCCTCGATAAGAGGTTTTTCCTCTTGGTTGAGAGTAATTACTTCTCCTTTGGCCATATGTTTGTTGACGGTATGGCTGGTACCTCTGATTCCCTTGGTTGTTACTGTAGGAGCGTTGCTGAGAATAACCTCCTCTGTTCGAGTAGTTGCCTCTTCCTCTTGCGCCACGAAAGGAAGACTTTCGAAACTGGAGAGAGCCCAGCGACCGTGCTGTCTCTGTGTCTTTCTTTATTGATTGTAATGCCTCGTCAACATGTTGACCAAAGAGGAATTATCCATCATAGGCCATGTCCACGATCTTTGTCTGGACCTCTAGACAAAAAGACATAGTCTTTAACCAGCCTTGCCTTCGGAGAACAGCTGCTCCCGCCAGCTGCCTAAAACCTGTTGCTGCTACGTCCACTGCAGCATCAATTATCTCAGAGGAGACGCTCTCTCCCTCTAGCAGGATCTTTTTTGCTTCAGTTCTATCCGGTTCTGCAAGCTTTTCGATATAGGGCGATATGTCGGACCACAATTGCCTATCATACCTTCCAAGTATTGGTAGTAAATTTGCGGCTCGGACCGTGGTTGCCGCAATAGTAGACACCTTCTTCCCTATTGAGTCAAGACGTCTACCGTCTTTATCAGGGGGAGTAGTGATCTGTGTAGAAAGATTCTTGGCTCTTCTTTGCGCTGCCTGGGTGACTACGGACTCCGTCTTAGCTTGACCAACCAGGCATGCCGGTGATGAACTAGGTGCTCTATATTTTTTATCTACCCTAGTTAGCACTGCGGGTAGAGAATTTGGCATCTTCATGATCTTTAAACCTTCCTTCCATATAAAATCAATTATTGGAATAGACCAAGATTGTTTTTGTGGCAAGTCCTTAAAATCATAAAGGAAGCATTCTTCTTGTTTAGCCTCCATAGATACGAGGAACCTTTTTGTGGCTTTATCCATAATCTTATGGAAGCTGGCAATGTCTACCGGAGGAGACTCCGCTGCAGGCTGGGCTGCTGGAGAAGGTGTTTGTGCCTGATAGTCGTCCCACTCCGACGATACCGACTTGTCGTCTAATTTGCCGTCTTCTCGTTCGTCTTCAGACGAATTTTCACCCTCTGCCTGATGGGATTGTATTGGAGAAGAGGGTGATGCAGAGCGTGCATCTTCCGCTGCCCCTTGAGAAACTGATTCCTGACGCCCTAAAGTTGCATTAGATGTTCTTGGCCTAGGCGTAGAGACATGAGAATCGCCCGATTCTGAAGGTGGAAACCTGCAATAATAATCGCTTAACATATACTGGAGATTCTGGAACAAATCCACAGGCATCTGTATGCCAGGTGACCTAGTCTCTCGATTAGATTGCTCCTGGAAATTCTCTTCCTCCTCTTGATCTAGATCTTGAACTTTTATGAGCAAGTCCGAAGGGCTCCTGGCCGCCCGAAACGTGTCATCCTCGTAGGATTCTTTTTCTTCAGAGTCCAACAACTGATCTGGTAACTGTAAAGGAGACAAAGCTGAGGAGGATGAACCACGCTTCTGTAGGAGCGAGGCAGTGGTGGCTGGTGGTTGCAAAGGTATTGTGGATGCTCCTCCCGACCACACCTGCATTGCCGTACAGGTCAATAGTGGGGGTGTCGATGGAGCCACTGAAGTTGATGACAAGCCTGTTTCCTTCAGATCCGGTCGACGGCTGCGGCGTCATCGTCGATGAACTCGTCGACGATGGTGTTTTCCTCTTTGTCTACGGTGTCGACGTCGACGGCATTGTCAGCTTCGTCGACGGATTTATTTTCTTCGTCGACGAGGAGGTCGTCGACGATTCCATTTTCTTCGTCGACGAGGAGGTCGTCGACGGATCCATCTTCTTCGACTGTAATTTTGTCATCAAAGGTAATTTCGTCGACGATGACGACAGTAGCTTCGTCGACGGGGATGTCGTCGACGGAAAGGCCTTCTTCGTCGACGGTAAGAGAGCTGTCGACGCCTGAGTCGTCGTCGAAGAGTTCGTCGACGGTACCTTCAGGATTCCCGTCGACGGTGGAGCGTCGACGATCAACGGGACAATTTTCATCGACGAGATGGGTCTAACCCGGACGTACACCATCGTCGACGGTGAGGAGGCTGAAGACATCACCATAGATGGTTTTGGTGAAGAGAAAATCACTGTTGAAGTGGCAGAAGTGACCACATGCAGAGATGGCGATGATGAGGCTGCTCCTGAGTCTGCCAAGGCCTGAGGTGAAACCTTATGGGCAGGTGCTTTGGAAATTGCAGATTTTCCAGATTTTCCTGAGGGCGCAGATACTACAGGTAGAGACACCTTCTTGGAAGTAGTAGGCAAACCAGAATCAAAGAGGGGATTGGGCCTTTTTTTACAGTTTTAGCCCTAGGAGAAGCCAACTCAACCTCAGATTTTCTCTTCTTAGAGGAGACAGAAGACCCTGAGGCAATGCTCCCTACCTCAGAAACAGGGTTATCCTTGTCCTGAAGCCACAGGAGCAGACGACCCTCTCTGTCCCTGAGGGTCTTTTGAGGGAAGGTTCTACAGATTTTACATTCCTTCGCCTCATGATCAGGATACAGACAGTAAATGCATTTTTTGTGAAGATCCTCCTTGAACAGCCTCAGCTTTCCACAGGAATCACAAGCCCTAAAAAGGGATTTAGAAGTAGACATTCTTTGAAGGCTAAAAAAACAACCAAAGTAAGAAGAAACTGAGCAGAGCTCAGGGAGACTCCCTTCACACGACGTGCGGTAGAAAATCTGAGAGCCTGAGCCTCTGGGGAGAACACTCTGGTGGGTGCTGTCGCCTGATTGGCTGCAGTTTGGTCTAATATAATGACTAGGATAGTCATGAGTGTGGGAGCTTTTGCTCCTGTAAGCTAAGTCTACTTTACTTCCTGGTTGGTTATTACCAAGGTTTTTTGGTTATTACAGGCATATTATTGCTTTTTTATATACCGTGGGACTCCCACTCCGACGACGGGGAATGATTCAGGCATGTGAATCTATGAAAGACCCCCCTAATACTGGAGAATGACTGCATTCCTAATGAGGTGGGGAACAGGCTTATTGCTCAGGGCCGACTTTGGACTGCAGTGCTGGGGGTCCAGGACAAGGTGGCGTGTGAGTGCTCAGCATGGATAGTTGATGCCTACCCCCAGCGGAGTGGGGAGCAGGTTTTGCAGATCCATTGTCGTTGTTTATAGTGTGGGCTGTGTGGAGCCATTCCAGGCTCCACCAGGGGTCAGTGGATCAGCAGACCCTAGCTTGGAGTCCGCCATTGCCCATCAATTCACCGGAGGTGTTGTGAAGTAGTATAGACAATGGAACGGGAGTGCGTATTAAGGCATTCCTCGCAGCCCCCTGGTCAGAGTACGAGTGCAGGAGGCTGCTACTAAAGACTTTTGCACCCTCAGACAGCTTGGAAAGAGCTGTTTTCTGCAACAACTTCTTGCCTTGTTTTTCCCAAAATGGAATATGGGCATGTGGCTGACATTTGCCATAACCCTTAAATTGGACCTTTGAGAACTTGTTTTTTCTTCTAGTTCACTGAATTTACAGGCACATGCATCAAAGCTTTTTGCGATGGCAAACAGTGCGATTCGCAAAAATCGGCCGTTTGGAATCGCAAAATTTGCTTTTGAGATGCATGAAACAACGTGCCACTCTCAATTTAGGAAATCGCAATATTTCGCGATTTCTCAAATTGCAATTGCATTTAAGGAATGGCGAACCGCGATTCCTAAAATACAAAGCAAGATGCTTTTTAAAATAGCGATTTCACTATTTTGGCCCGCTATTTACCGCAAAATCATACCAGATGGTAAATAGGGAAAACTTTGATAAATGCACTAAAGTGCATTTTTCAAAGTTGTAAGTTTCACGCACACATGCCCTTGGCACATGTGTGGGCACAACATATGTGCACGGATCTATTTCATGGGGTGCAACAGGGTGTCCTTGACACCCTTGAACCTCAAAATTGCATGCGAAGTTCGGGAGTACCTATGGGTACTCTCAAATTGCGCATGCAATTTCCCATTCATTCCTAATGAATGGGAAGCCAGTCCTTATTTGCGACTCGCAAATAAGGAATATGTAGGAATCGCTATTTTTATAGCAATTCCTACATGCATAGGATTTTGCGAGTCCTTAATTGCGATTCCTTAATATTCACAATTAAGGACTCGCAAAATCCTACCTTGATGCATGTGCCTGTTAGAGTTTCTGGCTCCGTTCTCATCTTGAGAAATTCTTTATCTGCATGGGAGCAGAAGAGAGAGGATATTGAAAAAAGCATATCCATAACGGTTTGTTGAGCCTTAGAAGTCAGAAAGCTGAGCCTTATCCAAGAGTTGGGTTGTATGGAAACTCCATGACAGAACCCCTTTTGCTGCTAGGCAGACTATATCTTGGACGTGATGGTCTGGTCCGAACTAATCATGTTCTTCAAAAGGGCATTGTTAACATTTTCTCAATGGTCCACAAGAACCGATCAAGAAAACAGCTCATTGAGTTAGTTACACAACTCTATATTGCAGATGTTGAACAATATGGTAGGACTAACTACCGAACGAGCTGCGCTTGAAGTACTACAGAACATCGTCTCAATCGATTCGATTCGCTTGCATTTATTTTCAGGGGGAGAAGACAATGCTCTTCCAAATGCATTCAAATGCTTTCTGGAAGCAGAAGCTACAAAACAATCAGGAAGTGGCACCTAGCTCAAGAAGAGAGGATCTGATTTCTGTGCACAGCATTAATTCCCTTGATAGTGGTTGGGAGTTTTCATAGAAGCTGGCATTAGATATGATATATAGGCTCAAGAAGACATAGAACTAGTACAACCATACACTGCGCTTGAGGTTTTGGATGGAAAGTCTCGAACATTATTGATGTCCTTTACATAGTTTTAGCAATTTCAATGTTCAGCTTACAAACCGCCTTTGTCACTTTGTAAAAATGTACCACATAATCCAATGGATAATCCAAGATCACTCCAGAGGCATTCACAGAAACCTGGAACATACCGACTCTCTCTGATTCTGACAACACTGAGTCGGCCCTTGCCAAATTCAACATTACCCTCCTTGATACCATTAACCTCCTAGCCCCACAAAAATTGATCAAACTACCATCGACTAATAATAAAAAGGAAACTTGGTACACTGAAGCGTTAAAAATAGAAAAACAAAAGTGCAGAAAGCTAGAAAAACTATGGAGGAAGAATCACTCCAGTGAAAGCAAGGAGCTCTATCAACAAGCTGTCTCCTCCTATTACAAAAACATAAAAATGGCAAGGAAAACCAGCCTTCAATCTCAAATAGATGAAGCAGACAACTCGACCAGAGAATTATATAAAATCCTGAGAAGTTTTACTAACCCACAGCATGCGAAAGCCCTGACACCTTTTCTCAGGAGCTGTGTAATAAGATCTCACAATTCTTTGAAGACAAAATCGACACCATCTACAATAAAATATTGGTCAAACACCCCAATACTATAGAGACTCCTACCGCCCTCTGCTCACAAACTAATACCGAGACCTTCACTGGCATCCCAGAAATCTCCGAGGATGACATAAAATCCCTATTAAACAAAATAAAAACAGGGTCTCCCCTTGACCTTCTCCCCCCTAGAGTGATGAACACTCTGAGCACAGCTCTCTGCCCCGTCATCCAAAAAATTTTAAACCTCTCCTACAAAGAAGGTGAACTCCCTCAGCAATGGAAAGAGGCAGTGGTGAATCCCACACGAAAAAACTCCACCTCCCCTTGGACAGAGCTCTCCAACCTCCGTCCTATCCCTCTGCTGCCCCTCCTGAGTAAACTGGCCGAGAAGCATGTCAACACCCATCTGTCCAGTTTCATAGAGGGGACAGGGGGCCTGGACCACTCACAATCTGGGTTCAGGCCCAACTACAGCACCGAATCTGCACTCCTCTCCGTGACCGATAACATCAAGATGTCACAGGATAGAGGAGGCTCAATGATTCTGGTGCTGTTAGACCTGTCGGCCGCCTTTGATACTGTGTCCCATAAGATCCTCGTGAGCCGTCTAAAAGGAGTAGGCATTGGAGGACAGGCCCTCTCTTGGTTGGAGAGTTTTCTGTCCGGGCGCTCACAATCCGTCAGTCTGGGACCCTATCGTTCCTCTTCAAGGGTGCTCACGAAGGGGGTGCCACAGGGCTCATGCCTAAGCCCCACATTGTTCAATGTGTACGTGGCCCCCCTTGCTGAGATTGTGAGGAAATACGGATTCACCCCGGTGTCTTACGCTGACGACACCCAACTCCTCTACCCTTTCCATTCCCTAAACTCCAATGTTAGGGATAATTTTGCTGAAGGCATGAGGGCTATCTCCAACTGGATGGCTTCCAACCGTCTCCAATGCAACGTTGGAAAGACGGAAGTAATGCTCTTTGGAAAAGCATCCATACTATGGTCCCCTGATTGGTGGCCCCTAGATCTGGGACCAGTACCCACCCCAAAGCTAACAGTAAAGAATCTGGGGGTGAAATTAGATCAAAATCTGACCCTGAAGGAACATGTGAATGCAGTCGCTGGGGCATGTTTCCACACCATTGGGCTGTTAAGACGAGTATTCCCATACTTACCAGACAACTACAGAAAGACCCTTGTGCAGACAATGGTGACAAGTAGAATTGACTACTGTAACGGGCTCCTGATACAAGCCAACGAGGATGCCATAAACCATTTACAGGTGGTCCAAAATACAGCGGCAAGACTGATTTTGAATGCCCCCCCCAGAACCCCCTCCAAGCCTCTGCTGAGAGAACTTCATTGGCTGCCAATACGACAACGCATCAAATTTAAAATCTGTTACATTGTCCACAAATGCTTGTTTGGAAAAGCCCCCAACTATCTGACCCAAAAGCTACCCCTTTACAAACCAGACAGAGCGCTACGGTCAAGCAATCAACTGCTGATAAAAACTCCTCTTGTAAAAAAAACTAGACAAGGTGGCCGAGCTTTCTCTCTGGTAGGGCCTACCCTATGGAACAACTTACCTTTCTGCATCAGGCAAATCTCCAACCACTCCGCCTTCAGGAAAAAATTAAAAACCAACCTGTTCCTGGAAGAATAACTGAACTATCAGCCCATAACCTACAGCTTATTGGTAACACCCCTCCTTGACCATCTTGCGAGCAAAAGCGCGGAGATACCCCGCACGGGGTCGATTCTTGCGCTATACAAGAAATTAAATAAATAAATGGGGTCTAGGAGGTGGATAGCATTGGGACTTGACGGACAGCCCTCTCAAATCCGACCCTAAAGAGGCGAAAGGTCTTTTCAGAAGAGTAACATGGGAGGCAAAACTTGGCAAAGTTGTAGGGACTGGTACCCCGATGTGCCTTTGCTATGTCTCAAGATATATGCTCCAGTGGTTTTTACGAAAATTAACTTTGAAAAAATATATATTGGGCTACATTGGGCTATATATATGTTAGAGCCCAAATGTAGCCCAAAGATGGCCACCAGAGACAAAAAAAACAAATGTAGCCCAAATATCAGCCAGATGTAGCCCAACTATAGCCCAATGACAGAATGTCCCAGAGTGTTCTAAAGAACAACTAGAGCGCTAACAGTCTTACTTATGACAAAAGTATGGCACACCTGAAGTCATCTTGATTGGAATAAAGTGTTAACACTTGAAACATTTAATTTGCAAAGGAACAATATGAGGGGGTTCATTTTGCCATAGAAATTATGATTAGTGCTGAAGAAAGAAAAATTAGGGCACATTTTGAGTGACTTCTCAAATCCTCTTATATTTCCTAAAAAAATTCTGACAGGCTGACTTCTGAAATGCGTTTGACATCTAATATTGCAACGTTAATCACCTCAACCTTGATCGCTAGTGAATACAAGACTGGCCCAAGGGTCCCAAATGGGACACCGGCCTAATCAAAGCAGTGCTGGAGAAGACGTTGAGAGCTACTTTGCCTCTCTAGAAGCAGTAGAACATGAAGTAGAAGGACTATTTCTCCTTTCTTCACCCCAAGGCAAACTGCCTCCAAATCCTAAAGCACCCGTAAGGGAACTAAAGACATATCCTAAACCACATGATAGGTTGAGAACTAAAAGACAGATGGGACAATTATTATGTTCAACTTTCTAGGACATTCTACTTCCACACAATGGCCACCTGTCAAAGAGAACTGGTTTGATACTAAAGGAAAAGGTGTGAACCGTTCAAAGGGGGAAATGGCAATTACTGCAAATTAGTTTTAGAAATGAAGGAAGAGTCAGAAAATGTTAAACCAAGCCAAAGGATGAACCATGAACAATGCAAGTTCTCAGCCAAGAAGGAACCTCAGAGAGGCACCGTGTTGAGTTATTCTTCTCTGGTGAGCAGGAAAACAAAACTGCCTCAGACACCTTGCAATGCATGATGGAGAAACTGCCTGGCTCTCGAGTTTATAAAAGTGCAGTGTCTTAATTTGGTACTGTCGGTACCTAGCATATAGAGGCTACATTTGAGGTTCTACAAAGGGGTCAGTTTAGTACTGTTTTCAGCCAAATGCACGTTATCAATTTGTTTAATGGGAATTACGTTTTAATATCCAAACAGGAAATTGATAATTTTGCCTCATACAGGCACATTTCCACTTTAAAAATAAAAATTGTGTTCATGCATTGAAAAAAATATATAGGGCTTATTGACTAAAAATGCTAAGGCCCGGTGGCATGCTCCTTTGACTTAGTCTAATATATGCTTGCAAAGTATGCGTGTAATTTGAATAAGTTAACCTCAATTTTAGCATTTCACCATTGCATATGCGGAAGGCTCACTTTTACCAAAGAGTTAGCTGTGAGTTGTGCGGTTGTTTGCAAAGGGCCAGCTAGCTGTAGGATGCATATCCTTTGTGAACTGTACATTGCTTCTTCTGTTGATGTAGATCAGATTAAGCTAAATACCCTTCTGCATGATGCACTTATGTATGGAGTGCAATCTGGGGGATGAGGGGACCCTTTCCATGATTCGTTTTTGCATAAACTCTGCATATGCTTGTTCTGTTGATGCATGTTAGAGTAAGGTCACAGCCCCTTCAACAAGGTGTTTCCCTTGCAGGCATACTATTAAGAACTGCCATCACGACTAAGACAGTACCCGTTGACATCATTTGGTAATTTCGTATAATTGGCACACAGTGGTTTTGTTGATGTTGGCTTCGGAAAGAAGAATACCGCTTTGCAATATGTAGGGTTTGAACAAGTGCACTTTTATTCACTGCAATGACTAGAAGTCATTTAATGTGATTTCTCATGTGCGGGTCATTGGTTGCAGTGATTGCTTCCAGGGGTGGGCGAAGCTCGCGGAGTTGCACTACGCGGAATACCGCGCAGATGAATAGAAACTCAGTGAAATTCTGCAAGCGGGTGGAGTTGCTCCACTCGCCCACTAAGCTACCGAAATACTTTATCACCATAAGCACTGGAGGGGACCTCAGCAATCCAGGCTCCTTCAGAGCCCAAAGTGCCTAAATCCTCAGTGACCTAAATACACCAAAAACAACCGTTATCTAACCCAAACCTAACAAACTAAGGGGCAGATTTATGATGCCCTTGCGCCGCAATTGCGTCACTTTATTTGACGCAACTGCGGCGCAAACAATGCGCCCTATTTACAACGTGACGTATCTAGGAGATGCGTCACGTTGTAAAGCCCTGCGCCATAAGGAGGCGTTCCTGCGCAGGGGAGGCGGCGTTCCTGCGCAGGAACGCCTCCTGAAAGTGGCTGAGTGAAATCTATGAGATTTCACTCAGTCACTTTCAGGCCAATGCTGCGTCAAAACCCTGCACCTGCTTGAAGCAGTCGTAGGTCTTGATGCAGCATTGTGTAGATGGGGCACCCCCGAGCCTTGCTGGAGCTGCGTCGCGCTTGCGACGCAACTCCAGCAATGCGCCACATTTCCGGCACAGATGCGTCACGCATCTGTGCCGTTTTTGCACCATGGTGCGCCGCATTATAAATGCGGCGCACCATGGGTGGCGGAGCTGTGGCGCACGTTAACTGGCGCATGCCTGGGGATGCGCCAGTTAACATAAATCTGCCCCTAAATATTAAGCAACTCAAGCACCTCAGCAATCCAAAAAACATCTCAGGAACTCCCAGATGTAAAAAAACACAAGCAGCTCACTCACGCCGGCAGCCCACGTTGGCCCTCAACCGCCCCTAACCCGCCTCCGACTGGCCATGATGACAGGGTGGTCGGGGCACTGAAGGAGTAGATTTGGGGCGAAGGAGGTGATAGTAACCCAGGAGGGCACACCCAATAAAAAACTATTATTGCTTCTGTACCTTCCCTCCTGATGCAATTGCCCAGACGTAACTAGTAATTGCTTCCACACAGCTCTAATTGCAGGAAGTGACATCATTTGACCCTGATGGTCCAACCAACGGTGATTACTTGTGGGTGGTGGAAATGGTGTTTCGATATCTTAATGTGAATAGATTATAGTGGTGGGTGCCGGTAACTCCGTTTTTTACAAACTCTGCCCTCCAAGCAGAGTAACAAAAACTTTGTGAAATCCGCCAGAGTTTACCACTCACCCCTACCTATATCCTGCCTATGTATGGTTATGACTATGTAGTAGGACCAGTCATATTTGTTTACAATTAGTTATTTAGTCGGTTGTTTCTTCAGGTTGGTGCACTGTGCAGGTGCTTTTGCAATCTAGTGCGGCACTGATTTGTACTTACTGGTCTCTCGTTGAGAAGAGGAGTGTTGTGTATGGCCACAAAGTTGTCTTTGCTGATAAGTAAGAAGTCATAGGGTTTTGTTGCTTATACCGTTGTCCAGGTATTTATAAGTGTGTGGTATGGAAAACCATTAACGCAGTAACATTCTGACTGTTAATCGGAATATGTAGTATATTTGCTTGAGAATATTAATTTGTGCCAGGACACTAGGGAAAGGTGAGTGTGCCTAAGAATGCGATGATGCATAGTGTTGGTGTGTGTGTACAGAGGAAGGCGGACACATTATTACTAAGCAGAAGTAAGACTCACTTACTACAGCCATGAAGTTAATGTTGCACATAAGTCCACACATATAATGCAGAAGTTAATGCTTTATACCAACTGGTCCTGTCTATGTGTTTAATGATTTGCTGTCAATCCACGGCACTGGACTTCTTAACTCTTTTCATACTCAAAGTCTTTCGGGGCTCTTCATAAATAGAATGGAGGCACTTTAGGCATCTATGTCATTGTTTTAATATCAAGAGCAGCAGTAGGTAATGGGTCCATGATGTCAAAAACAAATTTCAGAAACATCACTTACATGCAAAATCAGCTTCTCCACAGTCATTATCTTCATCTCCAGGTTACTGGCTATCCGAATCTCTCTTTCTTTTACTCATCATTTTGAACAATACAGGAGAGGGCTCAGTTTGGCGACTGTCTGAAAAACACCATCAAATAATCAAATTAAGAGCCCTGCATGAGTGTGTCTTTTAGTGAGACTGTTGAAATGAAAAGGGGACATCATTGTGGACTTGTTATCCTTTCCTAATCAGACTCCTGTCTCCAGGGCTTGTGCGAACTCTCTTACAAAGAAAGCAGAAATGATTCATAACCTTCAAGAGGACAGCCAGTAGTGAAACAAGGTGCTTGCCAAATCAATTCGAACTCTGAAAGTGATATATATATATATTCAGCTCCTTAGGGAATTGTCCATCAAACAAACCGCACTCGTGCACAAGTTGCTCTTTCCCACAAGCTTTATTCAGGTATGGTTCGTCGCACTTGCCTGTAATTATTCACGCCTGACTGAGCCCAACGCGGTTCGATAATTCTCTTCCTCAGAGGCTCACACAGTCAGGAGTATGCAGTAGTAAGTTCCCCGATTCCTTGTTCGGCAAATATCGTGCACTTAAATAGGCGACTTTGCCTTCTGAGAGACGGAGTTCTTATTTTCCCACAATGGTTGCATACTCGATGTAGCGTTTTTTTTTTAAAAAAAAAGGTCCTCAAATTAACCCCGGCAGTAGCGGCTCTCCTCAATCCATACTTGTGCCCCACGATTGAACCGGCTGTCCATAGGTTCCGTGGCCCCCCGCCAAGGGGTGGTGCGGTTCAGCGGCAGGACGGCCGCTAATACTTCCAGCTCCTATGGGAATTGTCCATGGGTCAGGGAGGTGAAGCACGAGGCGCATACATTGTCGGATCACTCTCCGGTAATTCTTGATATGCAGATCCCCACCTGCGAGAGGCCACCCTTTACTTGGAGTTTACAAGCCACTGAATTAACAGACCCAGTATTCAAACAAACAAAAGCTCAGGCAATCAGGATTTTTTTTAGGGAGAATGAGGGCTCTAGATAGTGCGGAAGTGCTTTGGGAGGCTTTGAAATTCACCATCAGGGGGGCATTGGGGCACAATCAGGAATGCTGGGTGACATCCGGCGCCGCATTAAAAAGCTGGCATCTGATGTTTCAGCACTTGAACGAGAGTATGAGACCAACCCTTCTCCTGTGAAAATAGCTGGCATACGTACGCTTGTCACGGAACACAATGACACAGTTGACCAGGAGTTGCTTCACTGCTCTCGCCGGAGGACGGCCCGATACTATGGTGAGGGAGGCCGCCCGAGTCGCTCCCCAGCGCAAAAACTGCCAGCAACGCGCACTCAGGAATATATAACGGAAATGCGTGACATAGATGGGGTTGCTTACTACTCCACTCTGGAGATCAGTGCTACTACTGAGCACTTTTACACCCAACTGTATGCAGCTAAAAGTGCTCTGTCGCCTGAAGAAATTGGCGAATATCTAGATGATGTTGCATTAGGCTGGCTCTCAAACTCCCATCAGGAATATTTGGTTCAGCTGTTTGACGAAGAGGACGTTAAAATGGCCATAATGTTGCTACCAACTTGCAAGGCAGCCGGTATGAATAAAAAAAAACTGTTGCTCCAAATCTATTTATTATTTCCAATAACGGCAGTCACCATGAGGACTTGCTGCCAGTCAGTACTATTTCCTGATAACCATAGTCGAGAAATGGCTAATTTGAAATAAATTATGGTCTTGGGGGCTATGGTTTTTTTATACTGTTTTTCTGAAACCCCAAGTGGGATAAGATACTGGATTCAATAACTTTTTCTGGGCAACCAAATTGAAGATTACTAATACGAAAGACAGCCTTCTCACAGAGGGTTTCCCTGAAGCAATTGTTGGCTGTTTTTATTAAACAGCCGGTAATGCGAGGAGTGCCTGATGGTGTGCATGTGGGACCTCAGGGTATGCACATAAAGGGGTAAAGCCGATGGGTCTTTGGCCTGGAACCACATTAAATGCCCTGGCGGCCTGTCCCTTAACTATAGCTGCGCAGCAAGTAGAGCCAGCCGCACCGTTTAGGCCTTTTCCAGCTGCGCAGCAAGTAGTGCCAGCCGCACCGTTTAGGCCTTTTCCAGCTGTGCAGCAAGTAGTACCAGCTGCACCGTTTAGGCCTTTTCCAGCTGCGCAGCAAGTAGTGCCAGCTGCACAGTTTAGGCCATTAACAGCTGCGCAGCAAGTAGTGCCAGCTGGACCGTTTAGGCCACTTTATCCGTGGGGTCAGTTCTGACTGAGTTAGGAGTGAGATGTACTCCTTCGCCCCATTCCCTCACAGCTGTGTAGAACGTAGTACCAGCTGCAACGCTTAGATTTGTGCAAGTGCGCCTCCTTTGACTTTCACTGCATTGGCAGCAGCCATGACATTCTGGATACAGGACGTTTGAGCCCCCCCTGAGACAGCCAGTTTGCCAGGGAGACTGGGTGGTTTTGTTGGGTCCCAGGCCCTATTACGATTATGTGGTGCTATGAATTGTTTTTCATGTAATTTGATTGATTTACGCACCCTGTTCTGAGTAACTCTAAAGGTGGTCTTATGATGATGAGGCTGTCTTGCGTGTTTTGGTTTTGCTAGTGAGGTTTTCTTCCACCCTGTGACTTATGCCCCTAATGTTAGAGATTCTCAGGAGGTTTGGGTCCAATATTAGTCTGTTGAAAAAGACTCCAAGAAATCCTGCCGTGACCTCGAGAAAGCCTGGCGCCACAACCAGTCAACGGATAACATGACAGCCCTCAAGAACGCCACCCACAAACACCACCAGCTGATCCGCACCACCAAAAGGTCATCCTTCAGAGAACGACTGGACAACAACACCCACAACAGCAAGGAACTCTTCAATGTCGTGAAACAGCTCTTCAACCCCAACGCTAGCAACAACAACATCACGCCTTCTCAAGACCTCTGCAACTCTCTGGCCACCTTTTTTCACCGTAAGATCGTCGACATACACAACAGCTTCGGCGCTCAGAACTTGTACCCCACCACCGAACCTACACCCCCCACCACCACCCTGTGCGCCTGGACTCAGATCAGCACGGAAGATACCACCCACATGATGAACACCATCCACTCGGGCTCCCCAGCCGATCCCTGCCCACACCACATCTTCAACAAAGCCGACTCCGTCATCGCACCCAAACTTCGGACATCATCAACAACTCCTTCATATCCGCCACCTTCCGGGAGAGCTGGAAGCGCGCAGAGATCAGCGCCCTCCTGAAGAAACCCACCGCAGACCCCTCAGACCTCAAGAACTTCCGCCCCATCTCGCTCCTCCCCTTTCCTGCAAAAGTCATCGAGAAAACCGTCAACAAACAGCTGACAGTCTTCCTGGAGACGAACGGCTCCCTCAACCCATCGGAGTCCGGATTCCGAGCGAATCACAGCACCGAGACCGCCCTCATCGCGGCTACCGACGACATCCGGACCCTGCTAGACAACGGAGAAACCGCCGCCCTCATCCTGCTCGACCTTTCGGCTACGTTCGACACGGTCTGCCACCGCACTCTGACAACCCGCCTCCGCCAAGCCGGGATCCAAGGAAAGACCCTGGAATGGATCACCTCTTTCCTCTCCGACAGAACCCAAAGAGTCCGTCTCCCGCCCTTCCTCGCAGAAGCCACCAAGATCATCTGCGGCGTACCTCAAGGCTCCTCGCTCAGCCCCACCCTCTTCAACGTCTACATGAGCCCCCTCGCAGCCAGCCGACGACATCAGATCCCTGATCGACAACGGGGAAACAGCTGCCCTCATCCTCCTGGACCTCTCTGCAGCGTTCGACACTGTCTGCCACCGCACCCTAATACAGCGCCTCAGCAACATTGGAATCCAAGAGAAGGCACTGGAGTGGATCATCTCATTCCTCGCCGGAAGAACCCAGAGAGTCCGCATCCCCCCATTCAGATCCAAGTCCACCGAAGTCATCTGCGGCGTACCACAAGGATCCTCACTCAGCCCCACCTTCTTCAACGTCTACATGAGCCCCCTCGCAGCCATCGCACGCCAACACAACCTTAACATCATCTCCTACGCCAACGACACCCAGCTGATCCTCTCCCTCACCAACGACCCCGCCACCGCCAGAGCCAGCCTACACAAAGGAATGAAAGACGTCGCCAAGTGGATGAAGAACAGCCGCCTGAAACTGAACTCAGACAAGACGGAAGTCCTCATCCTGGGATCATCCCCCTCCGCCTGGGACGACTCCTGGTGGCCCCCTGCCCTGGGCACCACCCCCAAACCAACGGACCACACACAAAACCTGGGCTTTATCCTGGACTCCTCCCTCACGATGACCAGACAAGTCAACGACGTCTCGTCATCCTGCTTCAACACCTTGCGCATGCTCCTTAAGATCTTCTGATGGATCCCCACTGAAACCAGGAAGACAGTCACCCAGGCACTGGTCACCAGCCGACTGGACTACGGGAACACCCTCTACGCGGGAACCACTGCCAAACTACAGAACGCCTCCGCACGACTCATCCTGGACATCCCCCGCCGCAACCACATCTCCATCCACCTGAGAGACCTGCACTGGCTCCCCGTCAGCAAGAGGATCACGTTCAGACTCCTCACCCACGCACACAAGGCTTTCCACGACCTGGGCCCCAAGTACCTCAACAATCGCCTCACTTTCTACACGCCCACCCGCCAGCTGCGATCGACCAGCCTCGCCCTCGCCACAGTACCACGCATTCGCAGAGCCACCACTGGAGGAAGATCCTTCTCCTACCTGGCCGCCAAGACATGGAACTTCCTCCCCATCCACCTACGGCTGACCCACGACCATCTCTCCTTCAGGAAGCAACTCAAGACCTGGCTTTTCGAGCAGTAACGGACCCCTCCCTCCCAGCGCCTTGAGACCCTTCCGGGTGAGTAGCGCGCTATATAAATTGTTTGATTGATTGACCGCACCCAATCACAACCTCAACATCATCTCCTACGCCGATGATACCCAACTGATCCTCTCCCTCACCAACGGCCCCACCTCCGCCAGAGCCAGCTTCCAGGACGGAATGAAAGACATCGCAGACTGGATGAAGCTCAGCCGCCTGAAACTGAACTCAGACAAGACGGAAGTCCTCATCCTCGGCTCATCCATCTCCGCCTGGGACGACTCCTGGTGGCCTCCTGCTCTGGGCCCCCCACCCAAGCCCACGGACCATGCACGCAACCTGGGCTTCATCCTTGACTCCTCCCTCACGATGGCCAGGCAAGTTAACGCTGTTACCTCCTCCTGCTTCAACACACTCTGCATGCTCCGTAAGATCTTCCGCTGGATCCCCCCTGGAACCAGAAAAACGGTCACCCAGGCCCTCGTTACCAGCCGTCTGGACTACGGGAACGCCCTCTATGCTGGGACCACCGCCAAACTACAGAAAAGACTCCAGTGTATTCAGAAAGCCTCAGCACGACTCATCTTGGACATCCCCCGACACAGCCACTTCTCCGCCCACCTGAGGGACCTGCATTGGCTCCCCGTCAGCAAGAGGATCACGTTCAGACTCCTCACCCACACACACAAGGCTCTCCACGACTTGGGCCTCGAATACCTCAACAACCGCCTCACGTTCTACACGCCAACCCGCCAGCTCCGCTCCGCCAGCCTCGCCCTCGTCCCACGGATCCGCAGAACCACCCCCCGGAGGAACATCCTTCACCTACCTGGCGGCCAAGACCTTGAACACCCTCCCCACCCACCTATGACTCACCCAGGACCATCTCTCCTTCAGGAATCAACTCAAAACTTGGCTTTTCGAGCAGTAGCAGCCCCCCCCCCGGCGCCTTGAGACACAAGCGGGTGAGTAGCGTGCTTTACAAATACTCTTGATTGATTGATTGTTGAGATTATGGGCGTTTGATGCGGTTGGTGCCAAATGTGGTTTTTCTTATAGAATGATGCTAAGTACAGTGATCCCCAGTGGTTATTGGGTGCTCGTTTATGATCTATTTTACTTTTACTAAATTTACTCTGTGATGGTTCTGACAGTGGTCCAGTTGGCCCTGCCATATGTAAATGATTCCCTTGCAAACATTATCCAGTGCCAGGTGGCATCCTGTATACCTAGATGAAGGGCCCAACAAATACCAGCCGAATCTTTGAGACTCCCAAGCCCCCCATCTTCTGTTCTGAAGTAACAACCTGTTCCTAATCACCTCACTTCCCGGATGGCACATTAGTTCGGATATCTTCACCCCACATCTGGAATATGTGCCCCCCTTATGTCCTTATACTTCTCCTTATCACCGCTTTCCTAGAAACATCCTTCTCAAATCTCCCCCACCCTCTTCCTCCTCATTTAACCAACATGGCCACCTCTTGAGGTAAAGCTGGAATTAATTGCTACAAAATCATTTAACTCCCGACCAGACTAAAGCTTCAATAAAACGACTGAAGCATAACACTATTGAATGTTTCCCTGATTCCCTTTTTGTTGATCAATTTTACAATGGTCGTTTTGGGAGGCTCAAAAACAATTTCATTTTCTTCACTCACGACAACCCCTCTTGGTCCACCAGTTTATATAATTATCTCCTCCCCCCTACTCCTACCTACCACCCCCCTTTTTAGTCCACCTCTCCTCCAACCTTCTCCCCCAGTTAACATTCCTTAAGCTCCCCTTATTCTCCCTCTCCCCCTCTTCTCTACCCCCCTCCCCTTGCTAGTTACTCTGATTTCTCCACAAACCCTTTGTATCTCTCTCCTTCCCCCCGCTCCTCCAGCAATGCTGTGCTACCCTCTTTCCCCCTTTGGTATTTTTATTTTATTTATGCATTTTTATATAGCGCGGACTTTACCCGAAGGCGTCAGAGCGCTTCACATTAGGAACAGAAATGAAACATAATGAGAAACATTACAAAAGAGCAGATTACTAAAACATACGTTACTTACATAAGGTAATAGTGACACTTGTGAGCAAACAAAAACATGAGGTAGTAAAAATTGTGAGCAACCAAAAATACATGAGGTAGTCAAAAGTGCACAAGAGGAAAAGTGACAAGTGTGCAGTTATAAGAGAAAACAGAGTATAATTTGAGGTATAATACTGCAATAAGTGCTAGGCACAAGAACAGGCGTTACGTAGGCAAGGTGGCACTTGTGCAAGTATCAAAGGTAAAAACATGTGAGAGGTAGCAACCGTGTGTTACAAGGGCAAAGTGTTGTGTGCATGTTACAAAAGGGCACCGAACACAAGTACATGGAGAATACTGCAAAAAGGCAGACACTCCCACCACAGGAAAACACTGGGAAGGCACTCCCATGGTCATGGAAAGTAGAAAATATCAGTAGTGGGAAGTCTTCCTCCAAATAGCAAGAGGACGTGAATTACTTTTGGAGGTGTCTCTGGAGGAGGAGAACTTTGAGGTCCCTTTTGAAGGCCTGGGAGGAGGCGGTGGTCCGGAGCTCAGGCGGAAACGAGTTCCAGATTCTCACTGCGTTGCCTGAAAAGGATTGGGCCATTGTTCTTTCCTTCTTGAAAGTGGGAGGTTCAAGCAGTAGATTCTCGGCATTGCGTGAAGGTCTAGAGCCTCCAGAGAGTTTCAGTTTATTCGCCAGGTAGCGGGGAGAGGAGGAGTGCAAGGCTTTGTGGGTGATACAAGCGGTCTTGTAGATAGCTCTAGCCTCGAAGGGAAGCCAGCGGAGGGTGGATAACATCGGTGTGATGTGATCGCTTCTTTTGGCCCCATAGATGAAACGAGCTGCTGAATGGAAGACAGACTTAAGTGGGGACAGGTGAGATTTGGGGAGGCCAGTAAGAAGAGAATTGCAGTAGTCTAGTCTGGAGAGGACCAGCGATTGCACCAGGGTTATAAGGTCCTGCTCCGGGAAGAAGCGACGGATTCCCCAAAGAAGGCGCAGTTGGTAGCGAGCAGATTTTGCAATAGAATTGATGTGGGGAGTTAGATTGAGTTTTTTGTCTAGAATGACACCAAGAGATTTTGCGCTGTCGACAATGATGGGTTTGTTGTTTAGTAGATTCATCTGATCCATCCATGATTGAACCGGGGGAGGAGAGAGTGAGGAGGAGAAGAGGAGGAATTCAGTTTTGGAGGGGTTCAGAATCAATTGATGAGATGACATCCAGTTTTGAATGGAGTCAAGAGTAGATCTTAGGATCGAGAGATCATGAGTGGAGGCAACCTTGAGGTAGAGTTGAGTGTCATCTGCATAGAGATGATAGTGAATCCCGGATTTGCTTAGGAGGTTTCCCAGTGGTTCTAAGTAGAGATTGAACAGTGTGGGTGCAAGTATAGAGCCTTGGGGAACACCTTGACCCACCGCCACAGGAGCAGAAAGACTGTTCGCTATTTTGATCATTTGAGATCTGTCAGAGAGGAAGGATGCAAACCATTTAAGCACAGTGCCCTCCATGCCCATTCTCTGTTGAAGAATATTGAGGAGGGTGTTGTGATTAACAGTGTCGAAGGCTGCGGAGAGGTCAAGGAGAATTAGCAGACAGGACCCCCCTGAGTCGAGTATCCTCAGCGCATCATCAACCACTTGCAGTAGGGCTGTTTCAGTGCTGCAGTCTTGGATGAAGCCGGACTGACAATTGTCAAGAAGATCATTGTCCTTGATATGACGAGAGAGTTGTTTGGCTACACATCTTTCCGTGATCTTTGCAAGAAAGGGAAGGTTAGTGATGGGGCGGAAGTTGTTGAGGTCATTCGCATCAGCAGTGGGCTTTTTCAGCAGAGGGGTAACCTGCCCAGTTTTGAAGGAGACAGGAAGGGAGCCTTGCCAAAGGGAGAGGTTGATCAGAGTGGTCCAATTGGAGAGGGAATGGGTATAGAAGTCAAAGGCAATGGCACTGGGGATAGGGTCAAGAGAATCGTTGGAGGGCTTTGTTTCGCGTATGCACTTGAGAAGGGCATCTTCAGATATGGGGTCAAAGCTCTGCCAAATGGCTAAGGATTTGCGCTCCTCTGGAGGTGTAGGATGAGCAACCTGATCCACAAGTGATTTCACCTTTCCATCGAAGAAAGTAGCGAAATCCGCTGCTCTCTTTGTAGAATCCTCCACCTTGGAGGTTGGGGGAGAGCAGCTCGGAGTCTTGATGAGATCGAATAGTTTTTTGGGTCTATTTTTTGGGGAATCAAGGAGGGTTTTGAAGTGCGTCGCTTTCTCAAGGAAGATGTGCTTGTGGTATTTGGATCTTGCTGTGCGAAGCAAGGCTAAATTGTCAGTGGAAGGCAATTGCCTCCATTGCTTCTCCAGGAATCTTAGCTGCTTCCTTTCCTCATAAAGGGATTTGTTGAACCAAGGTGCTGAGGGAGTGGGCCTTATCCTTTTACTTTTGAGTGGAGCGACGTTATTAATTTCAGCTGCAAGAACTGTGAGGCATTGGGAGGTGAGATCGTCAACAGCTATGTTCGGGTCTAGCCTTGGAAGTGAAAGCAAAGCTGATTCACAGAGGGGACCGACATCAATGTTTTTGGCATCACGGAACCAGGAGATGGCCCTCTTGGGTTGGCCAAGAGTTATAGAGTGTGAAAGTTGAAGAGAGAATGGGATGAGGTGGTGGTCAGACCAATCTACATGAATAGGGGTAGTAGTGGAAAGCATGCCTGCTTTAGAAATAACAAGGTCCAGGATTGCGCCCTTAGAGTGGGTTGGTTCAGTGCAGTGTTGGATAAGATCATTTGCCGAGAGGAAGGTGGCCAGTGAGTTCGCAGAGGAGCGTTGCGGTGCGCCCCAGTGGAGATTGAAGTCACCCACGATGGTCTGGTTGTCACTTTGAGAGTATTGGTCACTGATGAAGTCTTTGAGATCTTCTATAAACGAAGAACTACTACTACGAGGCGGGCGGTAAATGATATGGAATCTGAGCGGTGAACGGTGTTGCAATTGAAGCTCAAGAGAAAGGCATTCAAAGGTGTGGGAGGAGCTGCTAGGAGACGCCCTAAGTTGGAGGTTGTTTCTGAAGAACACCTCCCCCCGTGTTTTCAGTTCTGTCATTCCTAAATATGGAATAACCTGTGGGTAATAGGAGATCAAACATAGAGTGAGAGGTATCTTTGAACCAGGTCTCTGTGAGGAAGAGCATGTCAAGTTTGTGAAGGGTGATGGTGTCGGAGATTTCAAGTTTGTGTTTTACTGCAGATCTGCAGTTGTGAAGCATACAGCGCAGCTCTGACAAGACTGTTTTGGTGACGGGGGCACTTGGGCTCTGAAGGGTGATCGGGATATTGTACATTTGCGGAGGTGCTCGGGAGGGTTTAGGTGGATGCTTTGTTCTGACAGAGGTGATTGTCGGAATAGTGTAGACAGTGGGGTTGCTAGGGTATGCCTGTTGAAGAAGGGTGGCGTTCCAGGGCTTGTGTGAGTTAACGACGCTTGCAGACGAAGGGTTGAGCTTGGCTGTATTGGGGTGAGGGGGCGAGGTGCATCTCTGGGGAAGTTGGGAGGGGGTAGAGGTGCATGGAGGGGTGGGGATCTTAGAGCATAAAAGTGAAATGGCAGCTGTAAGCTGAGAGATGGAGGTGATCAGAGAGCCTAGCGTATTTTCCAGTGAGAAAGAGGCAGAGCACGGAAGGTTGGGTGGCTCGATTGAAATAAGGGGGGGTGGAATTGGTGGTGGACGGCAGGGAGAGGTGGGGGGACAGGGGGTGTGTTGGGGGTGGGGTTCACAGGTGGGGAAAGGTGGAGGTTGGGAGCGGGAGTAAATGAATTGGGGGTTAAGGGAGAGTTGTCATTGTTGGTGTTGCAAGAGGGAGAGGAATTAGGGACAAATTTAGAGGGAGATATGTGCGGAACACGTCGGTAGGGAAGTAGGAGGGGGGAGGCCTGTGTGGCGTCATGGGAGTGTAGGAGGTTTGGGCGGAAAAGAGGTGCATTGGTTGCGGAGGTCCTGTCAGTTAGGAGAGGTAGCAGTGAGGGAACGGTCATCTGGCAGAGTGAGGGGGGTTGAGAGAAAGGGAAGTTGAGGAGGGGAAGTGGTTCTGCTGGGCCCGAGGGAGGGAGAAGGAAGGTGTTCCTAGGAGGGGAAAGGGGGTAGTGCGGCAGTACTGGAGGAGTAGGAGGGAGGAGAGAGATGCAGTGGGAATGTGGCAAACAAGGGGGTGAATGACGAGGGAATGAAGGGGTGGAGAGGAGGGGGAAGGAGGGCTAAGGGGAGCATAGAGACAGTTAATTGGGGAAGAGTGTTGGAGGAGAGGTGGACTAAAGAAGGGGGTGATGGGAAGAAGTATGGGGGAGAATAGATTGGAGTATCGTGATAGTGCAGATGGGACGAGGAGCGTGTTAGCTAATGGTAAGGCTGAAGTAATGCGGGAGGGGATATACTGTGGGGGGGGGGAATAGGAGATGAGGTAAGTTGGGGGGGAAAGGGAAGAGGGCCGACCTGCGCTTCTCGAGAGTGCAGCCAATTGGAGTGGGGTGGGGTCGGCGGAGGAGAAAGGGAGTAATGGGTGGAGCTGGAAGGAGAGTCAAGGGGAAGCCCGGTTGCAGAGACGGGGAGTAAGGTGGGGAAGAGGTGGTCAAAGAGCGAGAGGCAGGAGTCTTTGCCTTGGATCATGACAGTACCGTTGTTATAGAGTGAGATAGTGAGGTAGCCATTGAAGCACCCTGAGGGGGAAATTTTTAGTTGTTTCCCATAAGGGATAGAGGAGGAGGAGGTGACGTTAAGGGAATTGTAAAAACTGTTGGACCAAGAGGGGATGTCGCCAGTGAAGAAGATGAGATCGTTTTTGAGCCTCCCAAGACGACCATTGTAAAATTGATCCACAAAAAGGGAGTCCGGGAAACGTTCAATAGTGTTATGCTTAAGTCGTTTTATTGTAGCTTTAGTCTGGTCGGGAGGATAAATGATTTTGTAGCAATTGGCTCCAGTCTTAACTCGAGAGGTGGCCATGTTGGGAAGCTGAGGCGAAGGAGGGTGGGGGAGAGATGGGAGGGGTGTTGCTGGGAGAGCGGTAGTGAGGAGAAAAAAGAGGGCAAGAAGGGGGCGCATAATCCAAACGGTTATGGTGGAAAAACCGGGTTAATGTGCCGTCAGGCTGTAAAAAGGCCTAAACGATGCAGTTGGCACTACTTGCTGCGCAGCTGTCAAAAGGCCTAAACGGTACAGCTGGCACTACTTGCTGCGCAGCTGTAAAAGTCCTAAACGGTGCAGCTGGCACTATTTGCTGCTCAGCTGTAAAATTGTTCAAAATAAATACCACACAGTTAAAGAGTTTAGCGGATGGCGATTTTGATGGAGGAATGCATTACTCGCAGACGCCCGCAGGGATGTCCGATTGCTAGACGGAAGCACTGGCCGTGGAGAAGAAACATCTGGAAGACAGGCTGTGGACTCACTTAATACAACTCGGTAATTAGGAGTGTAGGTGCGCGCTGCGCGCGGCGTCGAGGTCTCAAAACTGCCATTTTCAGGTCAGGCGGCATGAGCTGGTCGTGAAACAGCCATTCTGAGCCAATATGGGGACCGTTTGAGGCAGGGTCAGTAAGATTGAGCTAAGGCAGGCAGTTTTAGGCCGTTACAACAGTGCAGTGCTCGGAGTCGGCGCCATTTTGGAGCACATGTGCAAGTGCTGCCAGACTTGTAGGGCTTATCCGGGAGTCAACAAGGGCTCTCCGCTCACACTTCCGCAGTTTAAGGTGCTACTAGTCGGACCTGCAGATATGCCGGCGCCGTTTTGGAGCACCTTCCTCATAAGTGTCTGTAGGTGGCTCTATTTTATGACCCATAGTGAATAATGACCCTTTAATTTTGAAAGATTATTTTCCTATAACTTTGCAGTTTAATATAGCGCGACTCTGGCTCAAGAGCACTTCAGCGCTTTACAAGAGATCCAGCACTTCAGCGCTTTACAAGATATCCAGACACCTCCCAGGCACGGGGAAGAGTGGTTTTCTCAGGTGCTGCCTTGGACGAATTCGTGCCGATTTTCAAATGGTGCCTGCCCTGTCCCGGGCGCCACCATCTTAAGGTCAGGCAGCTAAGTTAAATCAGATTCGATGCAATTGTAGGGCCCCCGCCCGCCGCTATGGCACACCTCCTCACCACTGTCACAAGCGGGAGAATCAGCCTTCCCTCCGGTCTCAGCAGCAGTGTTCTAGCGTCTCCAGAGCGGCCACCAGACTCGTCAGTCCCCCTCACTGCCTGGTGCCAGTCTGAGGAGGGGGCCGCAACCTCCAAGGTCTAAGTGGCGGCGGCCCCGTGTAGCAAATTGCTGGTGGGGAGTATGGGGCCAGGAGGACTCTCCCTCTGTGGAGTCGGCAAGCCGGGTGTTGGCCAGCAGCAAGCGTCTTGTTGGGCGAATTAGAGGGGCTCTGAGGGGACCAAGCACCACACAGTCTATTCGAAGTCCCCGTTAGTCTTCTCCGGCAGAGCGCTGAGGCCGCAATGTGGAGGAGTCGAGGGGGGGAGCAGAGCGTCTTGGTAGGCCCCCGGGAAGTTAAATTATGGCGTCCTGGCTGGCTCCCCCGATGTAGCAATCTGCCCTCATCTCGGTCCCCCAGACTTGGGCCAGAGGCAGGTCGTCAGTTGCTAGATGAGACCAGTCGTCGTGGCGTAGGGCAAGTACAGGGAGGTCGGAGCCGGTAGACAGTGTTGGTCTCCGGTGCTAGGCCCGAGTCGGGAGCTTGCCAAGATGTCGGCGCCGGGCGGGTGGGGAAGGCTGGTATGGGTCGTCCCACTCCTCACCTGTGGGAGCCAGCGGCTCGATGGCAGGCTGTATCAGTAGGGAATCGCCTCCCCCACACTCGATCCGCCAAATCGTAGGCGCTGGAGGTCTGGTGTGGCCCGTGGCAGCTTCGGAGTTGTCACTCGGGTGCACTTTGAGTGACGGCCGCCATCTTGGGCCGATGTGCTCCGGCCGCCTATCCGGCTATCGGCGCATGCCGTGAATCCGTGCCCGCTGCTGCGCCGGAGGAGGAGGGGGCTCTGCTGCTGGTCAACCCTCCCAGGCTCTGCCATCCACCGGCTGCCGCAGAGGCGTCTGCCCAGCCCCGCTGCAGTCTCCGCGCTCCCTCCCCGTGGCAGCCCGGAGCTCCGCCGGCTGTTCTTCTACTGCATGCACACTGCAAGGCTGGTGTACCACTGGGGCCCTCGTCATGGAGCCGGGCCTCCCCCGATGTAGCAATCTGCCCTCATCTCGGTCCCCCAGTCCCTTGTCCCTGTCCATCTCTCTCCCTCGGGCCCAGCAGAGCCATTTCCTTTCTTCAACATCCCTATCTCCCTACCCCCCCTCATGCTGCCGGATGCCTGTTCCCTCACAGCCACCTCTCCTAGCTGACAGGACCTCTCCAACCACCTCCCCTCTTTTCCTCCCTAACCTCCTACATTTTTGACTCCACACAGTCCTCCCCTCTCCTTCTACCCCACCGCCTTGTTCCGCACCCATCTCCCTCTAATTATGTCCTTAATTCCGTTCCTTCTGTCAACACCAACAAAGACAACTCTCCCTTCACCTCTGATACACCAACTTCCGCTCTCAACCTCCAACTTTTCCCACCTATGAACCCTATACCCCAACTCGCCTCCTGTCCCCCCACCTCTCCTTCCCTTCCACCACCAATTTCTCCCCCTCCTGCTTCCATCGAGCCACCAAACCTTCTATGTTTTGCCCTACTCTCCCTGGAAAATAAGCTAGGCTCTCTCATCACCTCCATCTCCCAGCTTTTAGCTTCCATTTCACTTTTAAGCTCCAAGATTTCCACTTTTCCATACACCTCAACTCATTTGGAAAACTCTCATCTTCCCACGAGATGCACCTCATCCCCTCACCCCTGAATGGCCAAGCATAACTTGTCGTCTGCAAACATCTTCAACTCACACAACCCCTTGAACGCCACCCTTCCTCAACTTGCACCTCCTAGTAACCCTACTATCTACACTATTCCAACCATCTCCTCTGTCAGAACCAAGCATCCACCCAACCCCACCCGAGCACCCCCGTATAAGAACAATAGCCCTATCACCCTTCAAAGCCCAAGTGCCCCCGTCACCAAAACAGTCTAGACAGAGCTGCGCTGTCTGCTCCACAACTGCAGATCTGCAATAAAACATAAACTTGAAATCTCCGATATCATCACCCTTCACAATATTGACATGCTCTTCCTCACAGAGACCTGGTTTAATGATACCTATCACTCTATGTTTGATTTCCTTTTACCCACAGGCTATTCTATATTTAGGAATGACAGAATTGACAACGTTGGGGGAGGTGTTGCAGTCAGCTTTAGAAACTCCCTTCAACTTAAGGCTTTTCCTATCAGCTCCATCCGCACTTTTGAATGCCCATCTCTTGAGCTTTAATTACACCACCGCTCACCCCTCAGATTCCATGCCATTAACCGCCCGCCTTGTAGCGGCCCTTTGTTTTTGGAGGAACTCAGTGACTTCATCAACTACCAATACTCGCAAAGTGACAATCAGGCCTTCGTGGGTGACTTCAATCTCCAGTGGGCGTACAGCAAGATGCTTCTGCAAATCTGCTGGCCACCTTCCTCTCTGCAAACAATCTTATCCAACACTGCACAGAATCAACACACACCAAGGGCTCAATCCTGGAACTTGTTATCTCTAAAGCAGACATGCTTTACATTGCTACCCCTATTCATGTTGACTGGTCTGACCACCTCCTCATTCCTTTCACTCTTCATCTATCACACTCTATAACTCCCGGCCAATCCTGGTTCTGTGACTCCAAAAATATTGACGTCGGTTCCCTCTGTGAATCAGCTTTGCTATCACTTCCAAGGCTAGACCCGAACTTAGATGTTGACGAGCTCACCTCCCAATGCCTCACAGTCCTTGCAGTCGAAATCAATAACGTCGCTCCTCTCCAAAGCAAAAAGAAACGGCCCACTCCCTCAGCACCTTGGTTCAACAAATCCCTCTATGAAGAAAGGAAGCACCTAAGATGCCTGTGGAAACAATGGAAGCAAGCGCCATCCACCGATAATTTGACCATGCTTCGTTCAGCAAGATCCAAGTACCACAAGCACATCTTCCTTGGGAAAGCATCGCACTTCAGAGCACTCCTTGACTCAGCCAAAAATAGACCAAAAAAACTATTCGATCTCATTAAGAATCCCAACTTCTCTCCCCCAACCTCCAAGTTGGAGGATTCTACAAAGAAAGCAGCGGATTTTGCTATATTCTTTGACGAAAAAGTGAAATCACTTGTGGATCAGGTCGTTCATCCTACCCCTCCGGAGGAGCGCAATTCCTTAGCCATTTGGCAGAACTTTGACCTAATTTCTGAAGATGCCCTTCTCAATTGCATCCTCGAAACAAATGGTTTGTATAAGGTGGTTGGGGGACGCACAGCTAGTGTTTCGTTTGTAGTTGGGTCTATATGGTCAAATGTTATTTTGATTAGCAGTAGGGTGCTACAAGCAGGTGGTGTGTCCGTCCAACACACGTATATGTTAAATCTGTTCAAAGCGTCACCATATGGCCTTGGTGGCGTCCCTGCGTTTAGTGCACGCCTTTGGTGTTTAGACAATAAACCTCCATAGTGTAACCAATTGTTGCAATTTATTGGTGCATGATATTTCAATCAGTAATCCATTTCATTCATGTTTTACATTTGAAAAGTTTAAGACACTGCTCCAATGCATTTCGGGTCTTGTGCCCTTCATCGGGGAGCTTCTGTGAACAGAAATAGAGCATATCACACTAAGGGTGGGGTCGTATCGTATTTACAAAGATATTATCGCGTTGCATGCAGGTCGGGTAAGTGCTTGGGGTGAACGGCCAATGTTACCGTGTGCGGTGTGCTGAGTAGAAAGGATTAAAGTGACTAGTGACGAAGATAACAGGGTGCTACAAAGTGATTAAACATGCGTGTGCATCAAAAATAGATGAATCGTCGTTCGCTTACGTGTTTGCAATGTGTGGAATGTCTAAAAAAATAATAATGATGGTGAACGTTAATAAGCCCTCGGTGCTCTACATTCATATTCCAATGCGCTTCTCGAGCGCATATGCGGGACATGTTAGTGGGAGTCTCGACGCTTTACCTTAGTTAATGTGCTTAGCGGCTTCTGTGGATTAATCCGGCGTTCGTCTCTCCCGCGAAACCCGGAAATGAGTGGGTTGCGCCCTAGAGTGTTGTGGTTAATATAGAGAAAGGACTATGAGGGCGGCCATCTTAGGAAGGTGAAAGGGTGTGTTAGTGAGGGTTCGATCCCCGCGGTGGGGGTTAAAAATAAATGAAATAAAATAAAAGTGGTTGTGACTAAAGGAAAGTGGGTGAGCGGGTATAATAAAAACAATAATTGGAGACAATATTTAGAATCAATATTTAGATCATAGCACATAAGGAATGTCTGTAATCGGCAATTAAACACCACGAAAAAAATACTTTACAGGTAGCAGGAAAATTCCAACCGATCATTCAGTCCCATGGGTTTCATGGACTGAAGTTTAAAAATCCATGTCATTTCTCTTCTGAGTAGTTCTTTGTTGTTGTCGATGCCTTCACGTTTTTCAACCACTTCTAATATCAAAAACTTCAATTGGGAGATGTTGTGTCTTGATTCAGTAAAGTGTGCTGCCACGTTGGACTTGGTGTTCTGTGTCCTGATGTTGGACTTGTGTTCATTAATCCGAATTTTTACCTTCCTTTCGGTTTTGCCAATGTATGTTTTGCCGCACGGGCATTTTATCAGGTAGATGGCGTTTTGCGTGTCACATGTTGCGTTGACTTTTAATTGTATTTCATTCCCTCTCATGGGATGGTTGATGGACGTGCCCTTAATAATACAGTTGCAATTGCCGCAGTTCATACACGGTTGGGTACCTTTGTAATTGCCTTTTGACTGTGTTTTTTTGGTGAGAATTTCTTTTAGGTTCGCACTGCGTGTATATGCGAAGATAGGAGGATCCTTAAAGGTGGTTCCAAAGTCTTGTTCAGCTGTTAGGATTGGCCAATGTCTTAAAACAATTTTCTTAAACGCTGTGCTGAGTGTAGAAAACCTAGATACGAGGACCATCCTGTCCTTTTGTGGTTGTTTGACTTTTGTTAATAGTTTTTCTCTGGGTGTTGTTTGTGCTTTTCTTTTGGCGTCTTGGATTATTCCTTCCGGGTATCCTCTTTCTTTGAACCTTCTTCCCATTTCTTCCAATCTTGTTTCAATAAGTGAAGGGTTGGAGGTGATTCTTTTCACCCGTAACATTTGCGATGTTGGTAAATGTTGTTTGAGGGAACCTTGGTGAAAACTTGTGTAGAGGAGCGTATTGTTTCTATCTGTGGATTTACGAAAAAGATCTGTTTCAATGCCTGTTTCCGTGATGGTGATTTTTACATCTAGGAAGGTGATGGTTCGGTTGTTTATCTCCCACGTGAGTTGGATTCTGTCGTTAACTGAATTCAATGCTAGCAGTGATTGTATTAAGGTTTCTTCAGAGTTTTTCCAGATGATAAAAATATCATCTATGTATCTACCGTACATGACAATGTTTTCTGTCCAAGTTGGATTGTGGTAGATATGGTCCTCTTCAAAGGATTTCATGTAGATGTTGGCATAGGTCGGTGCGGCACAATTGCCCATAGAGGTCCCAGACAGTTGAAGGTACCAGTCATCTTCATTGCGAAAGTAGCTGTGATAGAGCGTAAATATCACAAGTTCCATTAGGAATGGTTGCATCTCGATCGTTATGTCGCTCTCAAGGATAGCTTTTTCAATTGCTTCTATCCCTTCATTATGCGGGATTGACGTGTAGAGGGATCGCACGTCCGCTGTACACAAGATTAGTTGTTGGGTCGGATCTGTTTCAATGTTGGCAAGCTTGGTCAGGAAGTCCGTGGTGTCCTGGATATAACTTTTCATAGTTTTTACTATAGGCTGTAGATAGCGATCTATAAATTTGTAGTTGGTGGTAAATAACGAATCCTTAACTGAGGAATGCACTAACTTGAGTGCTCCCTACAGCCTGGATTCGATAATTTACCGAATCGGTATGTTAAGAATTCAGTATTTTACCGAAACCTTAAATTACCGATTCGGTAAAATACCGAATTCTACAAAAATGCTACCTACATCTCAAAAGCCCAATACCAGTCGGCAACGGCCGAAATTCGGTAATTTCGGCAGTTACCGACCAGTATTGGGCGATCTACATCAGGCCCTAAGTGCCCTTTGGAGCATGTGAAAAATCACTACGGGGGGATGGTTGTTTTACATCAGGAGTTTGAGAGGGGACAGAGAGGCATTTACAGCCAGAAAGCCACAAATCTTGCTGTTGTGAAGCACAGCGGGCCTCGCCAACCTATCTACTCAAGGCAGGATTTATTTGCACATATTTACATTACTATGTTCCCTTTACTCTGTACACTTTTTAGAATCACATTTGTATGGACTGCATAAACACACTATCCAGCCATACATGCTCCTTCGTTTAGTTACCCCTCCTGGTACATTTGAGGTAACCATTCCACATACCTGCCTTATCTTAGCGTGCAGTGCACCAGGTTCTTGTAGGAATGTAGCTTAGCTTCCAAAGGAGAGCGTTGAGCCTCTAACCTAGACCCACCACCACTTAGCCACATTGTGTGATCCTGGCCAAGTTTTTTTATTTTTCTGGTCCTCCATTTCTTAATCTTGCAAGATTAGTAATGTTCACATAAAGGTTAACTCATTTTAATAAGAGCTACCTAAAACTACAGTAAGTTGCTAAACAGCACTGGTGCACTGTTTGTAACCCTAACTTTAATAGTGTTTGCATGGGGTAGTAGGGACAAAAAGAGCTTTCAGAGACTTGCCTGTTATTGTTATAAATTAGGTAAAATGTGGGCTATTAGAACGCCTGCAGGCACGCCTGTTGTCAGTCAGACCTGAGCTATAGTCAGGGACACTGGAATTATGTGGCAAGAGAAGACGAAATTATGTGGCAGGGTTGAGGAAACTATACACCAAGAGAAGGCAAATTATGTGGAATAATACTGCACATTTTGTAATAGTATTAGTTTATTATTTCATCATTTTCAAACTTGGTAACACCCTGTGGGCATTGGTTGCAACTCATTAGTATGAGGTGAACATCCAAATACTGCAAAATCAACAGAAAGGTGACCAGTCCAGCTTTGCAAAGAGTCTTCCACTGCCCGGCAAAATGCAAAGTCGCATTTTTAGTAACTTTTTTATCATTTGAGCTAGAAACAAATTTTATTTTTGTTAAAAACTGGGGATTATGCAGCAGATGATGGATGGCAAACACTGCGGACGCTCAATCACATAATTCCAGTGGCCCTGGCTATAGTCAGTGTGAGGGCCAGAGGTCGCATCAGGTAGCAGATGTAAATGGATGGCATTTCTACTGAAATCACCCCTAGTCTAGCGCCCCAGTGCTGTTTTAAAGTCATGCTTGGCGCTGCACAGAACAGCATATAAAGCCTCTCAGTTTCAGGTGCAAGAGTTTGGTGACATCTGTCACAGATAAGGCTTAGGCTTTTAGTTAGTGCTAAATGTATCACTGCAAACCTGCCTTCGGGCAAACTCTGCCTTGCCCCTTCTGTTTTCTTTTTCTGGCCTCCGATTTCTGGGTGCTGGTGAAGGAATAGATACAGAGCCATGGGGGGGGAAGAAAATTGCGTAGTGCAGACACTGGTTTACAAATTAGAGGCTCTTGAAAATGAAAGCAACAGGGGTGGGCTTGTGGGCTGCACGGGAAAGTAAAGGGAAAGTAAGGTGCTTTAATGTAGATTTGGTTGAGACAGTAAGAGGCTGAGACATCAAGCACAGACAGTAAACAATGTGCGAAGAGAGGGGCCCAAGAACTGCATGACAAAAGAAATCCAAGCACTTTAGTGCAAGCCTCGGATGTAAGGGGAGCGGAGGGGACGGGAAGGGAGGGGAGCTCAGGAGAGCGACCTGTGTTCAGCACGAGAGGCCCAAGACTGGAGCCAAGAAAGGGCAGCATCAGAAGGGTGAAGTAAGTTTTAATAATAAGTCGGTTAGAAGTAAGGCGCAAAGAAGCTTGTCTCCTACCTGCCATTGCTGGGAGTGTTCTCGAGCTGCAAAAGCTCCATGTTCGCCCGTGCTCTAAGGAAATACTACATACAGACCATACTGTCTTGAATGTACTTTTTGGAAAATTATGTGCTACACAAAGTTCATGCTGTACTTTACTTTGTGAACACACTGCACTTAATTGAAATAAATATCAGATCTTTTGTGTACAGTTACGGGGTTTAGCTCGCATGCACTGTGATCAAGAGGCAGAACTCGAATTCTTAAAATCCATGTGCATACTCTTGTTACTGTGATTTCCTGAGTATTAGATCCAAAAGCTGTGTCTGATGTACTATAAGCGTTAAAGAATCACTGCCGCATCATACCTCACAATTTATTACAATTGGTACGTGTGGTGAGCCGAGCCATTTATCAGTCATGTCACCTGGCTTCTCTCGACTGCCCAGGCAGGCTACATAATCGAAAATAGGCTTCTCTACATCCTGCTATAAATTGTGTCATGTTTGCCTCGGTGATTACACTGTGGACGAGACACACAGCCAATTTGAAGAGGTCAGAGGCTAGTTTAGTCTCAGTCCATTATTTACTTTATACTTGCCCTGCGGACAAAACAGTAATTAAAACTTCTTTCCCTTGCAATAAATGTTAATGTCTCGGGCATCGGACGATATGAATTACCCACCCCTGCAAAGCTCTCCAACCATTCTCTTGACCCCATCCCCAGTACCATTGCCATTGACTTCTACACCCATTCTCTTTCCTATTGGACCACTCTGGTCAACCTCTCCCTCTGTCAAGGCTCCCTTCCTGTCTCCTTCAAAACTGGGCAGGTCATCCCTCAGCTTAAAAAACCCACTGCTGATGCGAATGACCTCAACAATTTCCGCCCCATCACTAACCTACCCTTTCTTGCGAAGATCACAGAAAGATTTGTAGCGAAACAACTCTCTCGTCATATCAAGGACAATGATCTTCTTGACAATTTTCAGTCCGGCTTCATCCAAAACTGCAGCACTGAAACAGCCGTGCTGCAAGTGATTGATGACGCGCTACGGATACTCGATTCGGGGGGTCTTGTCTTCTAATTCTCCTTGACCTTTCTGCAGCCTCTGACACTGTCAATCACAACACTCTCCTCAACACTCTTCAACAGAGAATGGGCATGGAGAGCACTGTTCTTAAACGGTTTGCTTCCTTCCTCTCTGATACATGCAAAATGATCAAAATAGCGAACAGTCTTTCATCTCCGTTGGTGGTAGGTCAAGGTGTTCCTCAAGACTCCATACTTGCACCCACATTGTTCAATCTCTACTTAGAACCACTGGGAAATCTCCTAAGTAAATCCAGGATCCACTATCATCTCTATGCAGACGACACTCAAATCTACCTCAAGGTTGCCTCCACTCACGATCTCTCTATCCTAAGCTCTACTCTCGACTCCATTCAAAACTAGATGTCAACTCAACTGATTCTGAATCCCCGCAAAACTGAATTCCTCCTCCTCACTTTCTCCTCCCCCGGTTCAATCATGGATGGATCAGATGAATCTACTTAACAATAAACCCATCATTGCCAACAGTGCAAAATCCCTTGGTGCCATACTCGACAAAAAACTCAATCTAATCTCCCACATCAATTCTGTTGCAAAGTCTGCTCGATACCAACTGTGCCTTCTTTGGGGAATTAGTTGCTTCTTCCCGGAGCAAGACCTTAAAACCCTAGTCCAATTGCTGGTCCTCTCCAGACTGGACTATTGTAATTCTCTTCTCACTTGCCTACCCAAATCCCACCTGTCTCCCCTTTAACCTGTTCTCCATTCAGCAGGTCTAGTACCTTGGAAAATCCCCTCGACCTAACCGCAACCTACTAGACCTTCATCTATGAAAACGGAGCAAAAGTGACAAGATAACAAGATTTAAAGGCATCTTTATTGCTCATTCCCTTTGTGAGCAATTAAAATGCCTTTAAATCTTGTTATCTTGTCACTTTTGCTCCGTGTTCAAAGACAGAGGAAAAAAGTTAGTTTTTCTTCCTACTCGCCAGAAAGGGCGAGTAGAGTAGGGCCTAAAAATAGCTCGCCCTTATCAATTCTCCCTCACAAATGCGAGCGGGCGAGTGGATTTGTTGAGCCCTGTTTATGGGACTAAAATAAGCGACCACATCACACCCATGTTATCCACCCTCCGCTGGCTTCCCATCGAGGCAAGATCTATCTACAAGACTGCCTGTATCACCCACAAAGACTTGCACTCCTCCTCTCCTAGCTTCCTGGCAAAAAACTGAAACTCTCTGGAGGCTCTAGACCAGAGTTCTTCAAACTTTTTGATGCCGAGACCCCCTTGGAAAACCTTTTTAGGGGTAAGGACCCCCTTCCGACAAAAGTTTCTAGAAACTGGTACTCCTCATCATCATCTTTTGACAACCATAAATCCGCCTGTTAGACCTCATCAATTCCATCCATCATTCATCCAACCACACATCCATCCATCCTTTCATCCTTCCATCCATCCATCCATCCATCCACCCTTTCATCTTTCCATCCATACATCCATCCTTTACCCATCCACCCTTCCATCCATCCATCCATCCATCATTCATCCACCCACCTTTTCACACATCCATACATCATTCATCCATGCAACCTTTTATCTGCAACCTTTTATCCATCCATACATCCATCCACCCTTTCATCCTCCCATCCATCCTTCATCCATCCACCCTTTCATCCATACATCCATCCACCCACCCTTTCATCTATCCATCCACCCATCATTCATCCCCCCACCTTTTCACACATCCATCCATCCATGCATCATTCATCCAAGAAACCTTTTATCCATCCATACATCCATCCATCCTTCATCCGTCCACCCTTTCATCCATCCACTTTCATCCATCCATCCTTCATCCGTCCACCCTTTCATCCTTACATCCATACATCTTTCCTTCATCCATCTTTCACCCATCCACCCTTTCACCCTTACATCCATCCTTCATCCATCCACCCTTTCATCCTTCCATCCATACATACATCCTTTACCCATCCACCCTTCCACCCATCCACCCACCTTTTCACACATCCATCATTCATCCATGCAACCTTTTTCCCATCCATACATCCATCCACCCTTCCATCCATCCATCCTTCATCAGTCCACCCTTTCATCCTTCCATCCATCCAGCCTTTCATCCATTCATCCACCCTTTCATCCATTCATCCACCCTTTCATCCATCCATTCATCCTTCATCCGTCCACCCACCCTTACATGCTTCCATCCATAAATCCATCCTTCATCCATCCACCCTTTCCTCCATCCATTCACCCATCATTCATCCACCCATCTTTTCACACATCCATCCATCCATCATTCATCCATGCAACCTTTTATCCATACATACATCCTTCATCCATCTACCCTTTCATCCTTCCATCCATCCACCCTTTCATCCTTCCATCCATCCACCCTTTCATCCTTCCATCCATCCACCCTTTCATCCATCCTTTAATCCATCCATCCACCCTTTCATCCATCCATTCATCCACCCTTTCATCCATCCATTCATCATTCATCCACCCGCCTTTTCACACATCCATCCATCCTTCATCCTTACATCCATCCATCCACCCATCATTCATCCACACACCTTTTCTGTGCCTCTCTCATGAGGGGGGGGGGGGGGGTCAGTATCTCTCTGCGTCTTCTTCCTTCTTTCCCGATCATGGGAGGGCATCTCTGTGCCTCCCTGCTGGGGGCGGGGGACGTATCACGGGACCCACAGCTCCAGGCGCGCAATATCCATTGACCTCAAAGGGCTACACTACAGCCTGCTCCCCCAGCCCCCCCCTTTTCCACTTCCCCTCCTCCCCTAGCTCGAAATGGCTTCAGGGACACACACACACAGCCACACCCGAGTACTTGACAGGTCTTTAAAAGACCTTTTACTTGTTGTTGAGGCTTTAATGTTTTTCACACCTTGGTGTGAATTAGGCCTCCACCGTGAGCACCCTCGATCAGCCCAAACCAGGAACTGCACTCTGACAGAATCTGCGACCCCCTTCCAAGGACTTCACGACCCCCCTGGGGGTCGCGCCCCACAGATTGAAGACCTCTGCTATAGACCCTCACGTAATGCAGAAAATCTACTGCTTGAACCCCCCACTTTCAAGAAGGAAAGATTCGATGGCCCAATTCTTTTCAGGCAACGCGGTGAGAATCTGGAACTCACTTCTGCCTCAGCTCCAGACCACCACCTCCTCCCAGGCCTTCAACATTGACCTCAAAGTTCTCCTCCTTCAAAGACACTTTCAAATATAATTCTCACCCTCTCTATTATCTGAAGGAAGACCTTTCATTATAGGAAATTCTATTCTCCATGACTATGGAAGTGCCTTCCCAGTGTGTTCTTGTGGTTTGAGTGGTGTTGAGTAATCTGCCATTTATTGAAGTATTATCCTTCTACCTGTGTCTGGTACTCTTTTGTAACATGCACAAGTCACTTTTCTCTTGTAACACAGTTTGCAACCTCCTTCATTATGTTTTCTTTAGATACTTGCACAAGTGCCACCATTGCCTATGTAACGTTTGTTCTTGTGTTTGAGTGTGCCATTTATTGAAGTATTATCCTTCTACCTGTGTTTGGTACTCTTTTGTAACATGCACACGGCACTTTTCTCTTGTAACACACTGTTTGCTACCTCCTACATTGTGTTTGCTTTAGATGTTTGCACAAGTGCCACCATTGCCTACGTAACGTTTGTTCTTGTGTTTGAGTGTCTGCCATTTATTGCAGTATTATACCTCTACTTATACTTTGTACGCCTTTGTAACTTGCACACATGTCACTTTTTTCCTCCAGTAATGTACCGTTTGCTACCTCTTGTATTTTGTTTGTTCACAATTGTCACTTTTACCTCATGTAACTTAACGTTTGCTTTTGTAATTTGTTCACTTGTAATTTTCTTCTCATGTATCATTTACGTTCCTATTGTGACGCGCTCTGACACCTTTGGGTAAAGTCCACGCTACATAAAAATGCATAAAATTAATAAAAATAAAAGAAGTTTCCAAACACACTGGAGTATCATACGTCTATGCTCTTTGGACATTAATTAACTGTGATGGAGATAATAGTTATTGAAACCATAGACAACATACAGGGCACAATTAACAAACTCACCAGGGGGGCCTAGTGCAGGAAGAGAAGGTGCCCAGCTACAAATCCCTATCTCAGCCAATATCAAGAACTACAAACCGCCTTTTTGCTCCAGACCACAGGTATAAAGAGGAAGCCAAAGGGGAACATATACCCCATTACAGGAATTATCTATGAATAAATACTATGCTCTCATGTAAATCGATGAACTACCAGTTACTACTTTATTATTGTAAAGTGCTTTATTACATCATTGTTCCTGAAGCAATGCTGTGGGTTGTGATCATTTGTAGCTGATCATATTCACTTTAAAATGTAATTATTACAGGGCTTTAAGTGGGATGGAAAAGGTGGGGTGTCTCAAAAGGGCGAAGGCCACAAAACAACTGGGACTTCTGTTAAGGGACGGGGGCCTCTGTAAAGAAGGGCAAGGCCTAACACGGGGGACTAGAATCCTGTACTGCACAAATTCATAAACTGTTATTTCACAAAACCATAAGCAACAATAAATTTAAATGTATGCATAAACATTTTTCCGTGCCATTAGGAATATTAGGTCTGAAAAGAATTTTAAAGGGATGTGTTGGACCTGGCCCTCTCTGCAGAGACATCTCCAGCCATTTTGCCTTCACTCTATTTTTGCTGAATTTGTTTGCGTTGGCCTTAGGACTGTGCACTTTACCAGAGCGAAAGTGCTGGTGCTCCTCCTCCTAAACATAGTAGCATTTACTTACACCCAATTTACATATTTAGTTTACTTATAAGTCCCTAGTAAAGTGGTACTGCATGCATCCAGGGCCTGTAAATTAAATGCTACTAGTTGGCCTGCTTTATAAAGAGACAAGGAATCCTAAAGGTATGAGGGACCTAGGGTATACAATTATATTGCTCAAACATGGGTTGCTTAAAAAAAAAAGGAAATTGTTAATATAACATAAAATTTACAATGAAAAACTATGTGTGCTTACTCCAAATGGAGACTTGATTCATTTATTAGCAACCACAAATTTGAAATTAAAAATTGGCATAAAAGACATAGTGAGCAAAACAACAAGAACATCAAAAGATTTCCAGGTCTCAGGCAATGTTCAATTGAATGACTTGTAACACAACACAAATTCTGAGCCACAATACATAAAAGTGTTTTTGCTTTTGTGGACATATACAAGCAGAAAATCAAATAAAGACGCAGGCGTCAACGATGTTTTGATCCCAATTAAGATAGGGGGATCATCATCAGGACACAAGAATTATGCCAGAGACCTATGCCTTCAAAGATTATTATGAAGCGCCAACTAGTAAAAGGATGGTTAATGATCCAATATTTGCGCAGTCCGAGTAAGTTCGGGAAAGGGCTCGACAAGAGTCCTTAACAATGAGGGTTTGTGGTGCTTGCGATGGTACAGAGGGAGGAACCAAGATAGAATGCCTGGTCCGGTGCACGGGAGCGTCAATAGCATCTAGGCATGCTAGAGCGATGTGACCCGGTAGTCTGTTTCGGAGCCAAACATCTGGGTTTGGTCCTCATAGGAAGGAAATGCCCAGTTGTAAGTTCCGTGCTCACTGCACCACTGGATTCAAGATAGCCTGGTTGATGATGGGTGATGCCCTGAAACTGGTCCAAGGATGCTTTTTTCGGGTCCAGGGAGGATCTGGCTTGGCAGTTCCGGCTGGACTGTTCCCATGAGGAACAGGGTCAAGACTGATTTACATATGGCTGAGTCCAAACTGGGGTGACGTGGTGAGCAACAGAACAATGGATTAAAGCAAGATCTTTGTGACTGGGAGTGAATGTTTGCATTGTTCAGCATTCCGTCCATCCTTTGTTTCTTTTGCTTTTGTTGCATTAAGTAGAAAGGGTACACCCAGATGTGGGTCCCCTGCTCACTAAGCCACTGAACTCAAGATATCCTAGCTGATATGGGGTCATTCCCTGAAACCGGTCGCAGGATGCTCTTTATTTCGGTCCAGGGATGATCTTGTTTGGCAGTTCAGGCTGGACTGTTCCCATGAGGAACAGGGTCAAGACTGATTTGCATATGGCTGGGGCCAAACTGGGTGGCATGGTGAGCAAAAGTACAATGGATTAAAGCAATATCTTAGTGGCGGAGTGAATGTTTTTTTCTTTTACTTTTAGAAAGTTGGCATTTTCCTGACTTTCACTGAAAAAAGTCTAAAGCACACCCTTAGTTTACCACACATTTTGTTCATCATATTATAATCCAGTTTGGCGTGAATGCACTCTTATGCGCTCCGTTCCTTGGCGCAAATTTAACATTGCATTAAAACATTGTGACACACGGTTGTCGTGCCCCAGAAGAGTTGCACAGCCTTATGCACATTTGAGAAACATATTCACTCTTACTCCATAGTATTACCAAAGTTCATCCAATTTTATTTCCATTTTTTAAGTCCATTTCATCCGTCACGTCAAAGAAATGAAGTTCAAAAGTTTTCAGCATTTTGGTTGCTCAGGAATTGCCCATCCGGGCCTATTCACAGGTATGTAAACAAGCTCCATACCTCCAATACAGACTGAAATGCATTGGGTTATTCAAATGTATTGGAGGAATGGAGTACGAGTGAATATGTTTCTCGAATGTGCATAAGGCTGTGCAACTCTTCTGGAACACGACAACCGCATGTCGCAATGTTTTGATTTTCCTGGCTTTGCCATTTGGTTCAAGCAGCCGGTACCTACGCCACGTGAATAAGTAAATGCATCGCCTGACTGCGCACCGCATCCTTAACCCCTTCGACGCTCATGACGAGCTCAGCTCGTCATGAGTTACGCCTGTCGTACGCTCATGACGAGCTGAACTCGTCATGTAACGCAGGTTTTTTTTTAAACTCAGCGCACAGCGGGAAAACGGCCCGCTCGCATGAGGTTAACCCCTTCGATGCTCATGACGAGCTCAGCTCGTCATGAGGTACACCTCTCGAATGCTCATGACGAGCTGAGCTCGTCATGATTGCATTGTTTTCTGAGTTCTTCAGCACAGCAGGGGAATTGCTGCAGCAATGATGGTGTTAATGCTGGGCTTTGCATCACAAGACCCATTCACAGGATAATAGAAAACCTAACAGGACCTTGCACAGCAGCCTCGCCGAAATCTCAGAACCAACTCATCACTTCAGTTGTGCAACGCATTTTTCGCACTGATTCTCACACCGCTCCATCAACTAGGATTAAAGGTACTTTGTTCAGCAGGCCTAAATTGGTCCCTGAAGCCGGCCTGTGCTCCATCGCGGTAGGCCTGTATGTTACAATAATAAAAGATCTGTAGTCCATAGATGTATCTTGGATCATTGCTTTAATCTTCAGTATAGATCCATTACATTAGGATGTAATCAAGAGATAATCAAGAGACAGTCAAGAGACCCAAGAGAAAGAGACCAGAGACCCCACCAGGAGCAGTTCCACTGCTCAGCCCTTCATACCAACTGACTTCTTCCACTCAAACACTCTCAACATTCTGATGACATCACATAGACTGAGCAGCAGGGCAGGGGCAAGAATAGGGAAGATGCATCAATCAACACATCCCCCTTCCATCAGAATTGTAAAATAATGGATGCATGCAAGACCAATGTACATACATGCAAATTGACAAAATTAATAAAATGTGTGGTGATGGACATGCACACATACAAAGAGTCAACAAGCTTCAAAGATGACACAAAGCTTAAAGAATGGAATGGCTGACCTCCTTCCTGGATGAGCGCTTCTTCCAGGTGTTTGAGGGCGAGGCAGTATCCTCGAAACATCCACTGAGCTGTGGGGTCCCTCAGGGCTCGGCCCTGAGCCCCACGCTCTTTAATGTCTACATGAGTCCTCTAGCAGGGATAGTCCATCCCTTCGGTGTGCGTATTGTCACCTACGCGGATGATACCCAACTGGTGGTCTCCTTGGATCACACAGAGGGATCATCCAACACCCTGGGGCCCTGCCTGGAGGCTGTAGCCAAGTGGATGCATTCTTCATGTCTCAGACTCAACGGGGAGAAGACAGAGATTATGCTGCTGGGCAATCTCGCACCGACCACTCTGGTTTCCATCTGGCCCGCCTGTCTTGGCTCTCCTCCCTCTCCTAAACCCCATATCAAGAGCCTTGGAGTCTGGCTTGACAAAGCACTAGATTTTTCTGTGCAGGCCCCAAAACTGCCTCCACCTGTGTCGGACTGTTGAGAATGCTCCGGAAGATCCTGCCACTGCTTCCTTTCCAGGCTAGGAGAATCATGGTTCAGGCCTTGGTACTCTCCCGCCTGGATTATGGAAATGCGTTATACCTAGGAGCCCCGGTAGCAGTGATCAACAGACTCCAAGTCATACAAAACTGTGCTGCCCGACTTTTGTTTAACATCCCCCGCTGGCAGTCAGCAAGGAAGGCCCTAAAAGAACTCCATTGGCTTCCAATAGCTGCTAGAACACAATTCAAAGCTATGTGCATTGTGCACAAAGCATTTCACCGAACAGGCCCAGCTATCTTGCGCTCTTTGGTTGTACCTTACACTCCATCGAAAACCCTCCGCTCCAGCGTCCTGCATCTAGCCACCACAACTAAAATCAATAAAGCTCGTTGGGGAGGCTGGGCTTTTTCACACATGGCGGCGAAGATGTGGAACTCGCTCCCGCCGAATATGCGGGAGATTAGCGACCGGATGGTCTTTAGGAAAACATTAAAAACCCATCTGTTTGTCAAAGCGTGTTAACTATCACGGCTCGCCACATTAATCAGTTGAAGCGCTGCGAGGGCTTTTGGTATGTACGCGCTATATAAATATAATTTTTCATTTCAAAGACATAACTCCAAAGGGTAATTCAGCAACCCCTAACACAGGTTGATATAAATACCTCAACATACCAACACAGGTTGATATAAATACCTCAACCTACAAAAACAGGTTAATATAACTACCTCAACCTACTAACACAGGTTGATATAAATACCTCAACCTACAAAAACAAATGAAAATCCAGAGATACTAAAAACCAACTAACCATCCTCCTCTTCCCCAAACAAGGGTAAATCCAAAGAACACAGACAAACACGCCACAGGAGGTTAAAATCAATACCAGGACAAACCAAAGAGATAAATCAGAGAAGCTACTCAAAAGGCAGACTCCACATGTGCTTAACCGTCACGCACAGTCCAACATTTCATAGAAAGCAAAAAACCAATTCCAAAGGGTAAAGCCAAAGAGGCAAAACAGAGAAGCTACTAAAAAGACAGACTTCTCATGTGCGTACCCGTCACGCAGTCCAACACCTCATAGGAGGTAGAAAGCAATTCCAAAGGGTAAAACCAAAAAAACAAAACGGAGAAACTACTCAAAAGGCAGATTTCTCATGTGCGTACCCGTCACGCACAGTCCAACACTTCATAGGAAGTAAAAACCAATTCCAAAGGGTAAAGCCAAAGAGGCAAAGCAGAGAAGCTACTAAAAAGGCAGACTTCTCATGTGCGTACCCGTGACGCACAGTCCAACACCTTCAACACAACTGCATACCGCATACAATAACTAGACTAGGAACACACTTCTGCATACACCACTGATACTACTACACACACACTTCCCCTTTTCCATACATAACAATAACAGCATATTGACAAAACACAAATAACATTGACAAAAAATACACTGCTGTTAACAACCAAAAAGCAATAAACATTGTAGTATCACTTCTGCATACACCACTGATACCACTAACACACACTTCCCTTTTTCCATACACAAACAAATAACAGCAAATTGACAAAACTCATGTAACATAGACACTGCTAAACACTGCTGTTAGCATCAAACAACACTTAAAGCAGTTTAAGATGATAAAAGATGGCATAACCTCAACTATATGAGTCAACATGTGCTGCCAACACTCTTGCCAACTACCCTTAAACCAGAGTATGCGCACAGACATTAAATTGGAACCATAGAGAACCGTTACACCCCCATGAAAAATGCCTAAAAGACTGTAAAAACAGATTTCATCATAAGAACAACGTAACAATATAATTAAGCAATTGCTAAAATTATGAACATTTTCCTTCACCAGTCTTGACCACCCTGGCTCCTATATATATTTAAACACCGGAGCTCGATCTTTGCTCCCGAGCCATCCACCAAAATGTTGAGTCTTGAAAGTACACAGTTCATAAGTTCCTTTGAAATGTCTCTCCAGAAGTGTGCTGCAGATCGCTATGTCTAATATTCATAAAATAAGCTAAAGTTCGCTATTTCCAAAAATAAATCATTACAGCCAATAAAAACAAACTTAGCTGCTGAATAAATCAGATCGCCCCCCCTATGTTGTGCCGGTAACCATGGAGACCAAGATGGCAGTATGAGTGTTCAAGTGACTTGTATGCGTGGTAACGTCAAACGCATAATACACAACCAACCAGTCATGAAGTACGAAAGGAAACAGAGCGTGGTGAGTGAGGCCATAGTCCGAATGTAAGGAGAATGGAGCAGCGCGAGAGGAGGCATTGAAGGCAGCACGAGCAACAGGGCGCGCTTTGTAACGGTAGGTGTACCCGTTACGATTTCAAAACGAACAAATGCCAAAGTGCTGAACATTTCCTCAATGTGCAGTTCCCAAGCGTGGTAATCATTTAACTCGAAACAATATGCTGCCAGTTACGTGCCGCTCTTTCACCCCAGGGCCATAAATTAAACACTCCTTCTTGTAAACTCGATCACGCAGTTAACTTGTTCGAGCACCAAACTCAATAAATTAATTTCTTTACCATATTTTTTTAACCAGCAGATGGCAGCAACAACGCTCGATTCACTCCGAAATGTAAAGGAAATTGCTGATTTCCTAAGCAGCCAAAACGATGCGATCACACTAAAACTGCCAGAAAAAACATTGATACTTGGCTCAGATGGTCCTGGAGACATCCAAAACATGACAAGAAGTTAGTTTTCTGATCGTTGCTCCACACATCAGTCACAGGGCCAATAACTGTAGGCAGATCTACAAAATCTAAAGAGAGAATCAAACTCCAGGCTCGCTTTGTGTTCCCAAACAAGAGCTGATAAATCCGGTATGTGAAGCAAGCAAGTAATGAAAACCACATCCTCTTTTCAAGTCATCCTCAGCATTAAACACAGTTCTCCATCTCTCCAAACAGCTCGTAGTAAGTTACAGCAAACCCAGTACAGCTAAAGACATTGAAACTGGCACTTACATGAATAGGGCGACCGATGAGGAGGTCACTGGTGGGGTCTGGATCTATACTGAAGAATAAATAAATGATTCAAGATACATCTATGGACTACAGACCTTTTATTATTGTAACATTGTACTTACGACTTTGTTCCCGTCCTGCGTGACCAGATACCCACAGTTGATGCTTTATACCTTTTGGTGCTATTTTTGATAAAATAAACTTTCATATTGAATGTCTGTGGTTCTACCGATTGTTTTTTGTTGCTTGGGTCCTGTTGGATTTTTGTTGTTAGAGGCTTGTTTAATTTATTAAAAATTACTCTATTTTTCTAACCCTTTTGCGGGCTACTTTTGTGGTGTGGTTTCACTGTGTTACTGTTTGAAGTGTTGCACAAATATTGCCTCCTAGTTAAGTCCGACTGCTCTGTGCCAAGCTACCCGAGGGTTGAACACAGGTTAGTTTGGGGTTTGCTTGTGACTTCACCGGGCGAATTGTGGTTGCTGCTTGAGAAGGGTTTCATCCCCTCAACCAACTAACCAATTTCTTACATGAAACTTGATGCTTCAGGCTTTATGTTGTTGCTCACGGCAGTGCCTCTAGGAGCTTTGCGATGGCTCTGGATTGGGTGTAGATGGCCCTGGTGCGTGTCTTATGTCTCAGCTGCAGACTTGTCCACTAGGAAAAGAACCTTTACTTAATGCTAAACACTTCTACGGATGCCTGTGGGGATGTTGGTGTGAAGCCAGAATGAAAGCATGTTGTTGAGAAACCTTTTGGGTGTTCCGGTTGAAGTCGGGAGAGTTGATAGCGTTTTGCACTTCATTGTAATTATTCTGACACATATTCAGACTTCAACCACACCATTTGAACTGTGGAGTCTTCTATCTCACGTGTCCCATTTCACTGCGACGAAGCAACAGGTAGGAGGTAAGATGCAGCCCTGCCAAGTATCACGCACCAGGCGTGATACTAACGCATTTCAGTGTGGTGGTCCGCATCACCGCACTGAAATACAAAGTCACGCTTCATAGCGCCTGCCCAGTCAAGCTGGAGCGCTAGTTCACGCACCATACTGAGACTGAAATTAAGCTGGAGCTCAACAGCAGCGATATTCCCGGCATGTTTGTGAGCTGGCTTGAGTCCGCAGAGCTAGCTGGCACTTTCACAATGTAACAATATTCAACCGCGACAACCTGGCACGTCTTTGACACACCGGTGAGGTCGTTTCGCGCGCTTTAGTAGCCAAGACGGGACGTCCTGCTGCTGCTGCCGCCCGCGGCTGCCTCCAGAATAAAGTTGCAGGCTTCAGAGGCAATGGCAGCGCTGCTCGCACCACCTGTGCCAAGGTGCATTATTTAAAAATGGGGATATCACGACACCCGATGACCCACCAGCGGCTGAGAGCACCGCAGGGACCGCTGTGGCTCAGGGGCGGCTGGTGACATTTGAAAGTGGTGGGGCGTAAACTAATTTGCATATTACACCGCAGCGATCGAGCGCAGCGAGCGAGCCCGAACCACCTTGCATCCATCCATCCATCATTCATTCATGCATCCACCCATCCATCCACCCATCATGCATGCATGCATCCATACATCATTCATACATCCACCCACCCATCCTGCATCCATACATCATTCATTCATGCACCCACCCATCCACCCATCCATCCATCATGCATCCACCCATCATGCATGCATCCACCCACCCACCCTGCATACATCATTCATTCATGCATCCACCCATCCATCCATCATGCATCCGCCCATCATGCATGCATGCATCCATACATCATTCATGCATCCACCCATCCATCCACCCAACCATCCTGCATCCATACATCATTCATTCATGCACCCACCCATCCATCCATCCATGTATCATGCATCCACCCATCATGCATGCATCCATCCATACATCATTCATGCATCCACCCATCCTGCATCCATACATCATTCATTCATGCACCCACCCATCCATCCACCCATCCATCATGCATCCACCCATCATGCAAGCATCCATCCATACATCATTCATTCATGCATCCATCCATCCACCCATCCATCCATCATTCATGCACCCACCCATCATGCATGCATCCATGCATCCATCCATACATCATTCATGCATCCATCCATCCACCCATCCATCATGCATCCACCCATCATGCATGCATCCACCCATCCATCCACCCATCCTGCATCCATACATCATTCATTCATGCATCCACCCACCCATCCATCCTGCATCCATCATTCATGCATCCATCCAGCCATCATGCATGCATCCATCCATGCACCCATCCACCCACCCATCCACCGAACAATCATTAATGCACCCACCCTGCATCCATCCATCATTCATGTATTTTTATGACCATATAAAAATAAATTATGGACTGTAACAAGCCTTTAGGATTGATGTTGAAGGATGTGCCAGTTTACATATTACATCACCCCTACCTTTTTATGCTGGAAACCTTCTACCGCCCATGTATTTGCCATCCTGTAAGCACCAGGTATGTACTATACAAATGCACATACAAACATACACCAACATGCATGCAATAATAAATGCATATATCATGCTATTCCGCCTCTACCGTTTGTTAACATTTTGAAATTTTATAACCTTAGTTCAAAGAGTACATTATATTTGTGGTGACAGTTGTTAACTCATTTTCTGGAAAATGTTTATAAAATGAAATCTGTTGAAGGCTGTTGTTGCAACTATCAAAAAATAAATTTTGAGAATTTTTACATTTCCAAAACCCCATGCCGTGAAATAAACGGGTGACCTGGAATAGACGCACACATTTCTGCAGCAGATGCTTTAACGCACTGAACTATCTCAAGTCATTTGTGCAAGCTAGTGGCAGCACTTACGTTTAATCTAGGAGTATTTCTATATGTCGACTCGCCACATATCGTACCTTGTGTGCACCCACACGCGTTTCATACCCTAAGCATATGCAAATGACCCCCTGACCCGTCGCGGCTGGCATGAAGGAGCGAGAGTTAATTTATTGAAAAGAACTTACCATGCATCTCCTCCGGTCCCGCAAACTAACTTCTCCCCGCTCTTTTCTTTTGCAGCTCAAGAGGAAACTAACTTCAGTGCCAAATCTGGAGATTGGATGCGACAGGGGGGGGGGGGGGGAGGGGGGGGCATTTGATAGGGCATGGGGCGACATTACTAAAAACACGTCACCGCCCCAACATGAGCCTATCTTTAGACGCCTGCACTAAACTACGCATGCGCAGCATACCTAATGGGTCGTGAATGTGAGTGAGGGGCAACGCTCCTCACTCACATGCGCAGTCAGATAGCCCATCTTCTGGACCCCTGCTCTAGCGGCTTGCCTGCGTGCGCACTTTCACAAGTGAAGCACAGGCCGGCCTGGAAATGTAAAAAGATGAATTGTGAAGGCAATTTGTCTGCTTACATTCCTGTTGCCGGCCGGAACTGCAGTGAGCAGTTTCTTTTGCGGGGCGCTGCCCCGGCGCCCCTATGGACCAGCCGCCGCTGCTTGTGGCTACTGGAGTGGTTCCCCAGCAGCACCAACCCAGAGAACACACCACCAGTCCACTTACCTATGAAGAACTGCGAGCCTGTCTCCGAATCATGCCCAGCGCGGTGTTTACCGTGGGATAAACTACGGCCACGAGGCGGCGCGTAAAATTGCTTGGAGTTGCCGTCCTGACAAAATAATTAAAGTGCGCAATATGACAACTCAGAAATTGGCTGACTGTCGCATTCAGGAATACTGGGTGCCTAAGAAGAAAAAAAACGGGACACCTGCACTTTTTTCTTAATTAACGCTCCTGCTGGGCAGAAATGGTTGGAACTAAGAGTCCATGGAAGAACAAAGCTAACAAGCATTGGAAATGCAATAGGTCTCGCACCATTAGAGTTAGTGCTTTTAGAATTGTTTATGGGTTTTTTTTGTAAATGTTTAGCATTTTTGTTTCCTGTAGCCAATGCTAAAGTATTACAAATAAAAAAAGCCATAAACATTTCTAAAAGCTCTAACTGAAATGGTCTGAGAACTATTGCACTGTGTGAGGGTGAGTGAGTGTGAGGGTGAGTGAGTGTGAGTGAGGGTGAGGGTGAGTGTGAGTGAGGGTGAGGGGTTGAGGGTGAGGGTGAGTGAGGGTGAGTGAGGGTGAGTGAGGGTGAGTGAGGGGTTGAGGGTGAGTGAGGGTGAGTGAGGGTGAGAGGGTGAGTGAGGGTGAGTGAGGGTGAGTGAGGGTGAGTGAGGGTGAGTGAGGGTGAGTGAGGGTGAGTGAGGGTGAGTGAGGTGTTGAGGGTGAGTGAGGGTGAGGGTGAGTGAGGGGTTTTGGGTGAGTGAGGGTGAGGGGGAGTAGTTGAGGCTGAGTGAGAGTGAGGGTGAGTGAGGGGTTGAGGGTGAGGAGTTGAGGGTGAGTGAGTGAGGGTGAGGGGTTGAGGGTGAGTGAGGGTGAGGGTGAGTGAGGGTGAGGGGTTGAGGGTGAGTGAGGATGAGTGAGAGTGAGGGTGAGTGAGGGGTTGAGGGTGAGGGGTTGAGGTTGAGTGAGGGGTTGAGGGTGAGTGAGGGTGAGTGAGGGTGAGGGTGAGGGGGAGGGGTCGAGGGGGAGGGGTTGAGGGTGAGTGAGGGTGAGTGAGTGAGAGTGAGGGGTTGAGAGTGAGTGAGGGTGAGGGGGGGTGAGTGAGGGTGAGGGTTTGAGGGTGAGGGGTTGAGGGTGAGGGGTTGAGGGTGAGGGAGTGAGGGTGAGGGGTTGGCGATTCTAAGGTGGCCCCTTACTGCAAAACTGGTTGCGGAAATCCTGGTGCATGAGCTGGACTGCTGCTGGGGCGCATTGGTGCTGTTACAAGGGTGTAAGTGCAGCAAAATCACCCGATTGAGCGCTGGGCGCTGCGCATCTAAAATGACGGCAGCGCACTGAGGGGGAGACTTCCACCGGCTGCGGCAACGGGAGATGTGCACTCTGTTTGTGAGCGGCTGGGAGGCGATTCGGCGTGCAGACTCACAGCGGAAAACTGCGGAGGCGGCAGTCCTGGGGGAGAAGTCTGGAGGGCGAGATCGCCTTAACCTTCCTGTGGTGCACTACGCTCCCAAGATGGCAGTTATGGGATGCGGGCGGAGGCCTGATGCCGGCGAAGGTGAGAGGCAGACCGAGGCGGTGAGGCGAGGAGGTGCTGAATGCTGGAGTGGCCGCTGGGACACGCACCTTGCGCCCTGACCTACAGCATTGAGAGGTGAGGTGGCACCGCTGTACCGATCCTGCTACGCAGCAACAATGGTGTGGAGGCACAGAGGACGGAGGCTGACTGGTGGCTGTGAGCACTGTGTGAGGGTGAGGGTGAGTGTGAGTGAGGGTGAGGGGTTGAGGGTGAGTGAGGGTGAGTGAGGGTGAGTGAGGGTGAGTGAGGGTGAGTGAGGGTGAGTGAGGGTGAGGGGTTGAGGGTGAGGTGTTGAGGGTGAGTGAGGGTGAGGGTGAGTGAGGGTGAGTGAGGTGTTGAGGGTGAGTGAGGGTGAGTGAGGGGTTTTGGGTGAGTGAGGGTGAGGGGGAGTAGTTGAGGCTGAGTGAGAGTGAGGGTGAGTGAGGGGTTGAGGGTGAGGGGTTGAGGGTGAGTGAGTGAGGGTGAGCTGTGGGGAAAGCAGAGAATGCCAGCTCGGCGGGACAGAGTTTAGTCTGCCTGCGGGATGGCAGGGGAAGTCAAGATTATTTAGGGAGAGGTATTTGTAGCTCGGGACCTGGTTCAAGCAGCTGTAGGGACCACCAGCAACCATGTTTGATGTCCTTGCGTGGCAGGCCGCGTTGTTTGGGGGAGCACGTTTGGGTGAGGTGGCGAGCCTGCGAGTATATTGAAGTTACAGTAGGAGAACGGGTGCGTTTGCCTGTGCTGGATTTTATTCATGCAGTCAGGATTAGCACGGTCGGGCAACTCATGTGTGGGAGCCTGTTAAATAGCGGGGGTAGAAATAGTAATGTCTGTGAGAGGCCAGAAGCAAGCATTGGAAACAGGGCGTTAATTACGGGTGTTCTGTGGCACGGGATGTCCTGGCACCAGTGGTCATGACTCCTGCTGGTAGGAGCTCGCTGCCAACGACAGACAACAGTGACAAGTAACAAACAGCCCATACTTGATGTTATGCAAGACATCTGAGGGATTCGCTTGTCATTGGTGTGGGCAGGCACAGAGTTCTGCAATAATGTGTGAAGCCCTCCTTCTCCGTCTAAGGCAGGCAGCACTGGTAGCTCCCCCTTGTGCCTGGCGCTCTATTCCAGGACAATCACCAGAAAGTTTAGGTGTGCCTGTTGGCTCGGACTACAGAAAATAGGAGTAGGCAGCCTTTAGAATGCTTTTCGATGACGGCAGCCAATGTCGTCCCAAGCTGGAGACTGGACTGCAGTAAGCCACCAGGCGTGTGGTAGGTAGCGATGATGAACCCCAAAAGATTTCGCCGTCTTTGGCTGCCCGATCCGAACAGTAAACCCTTCGTGCTTGTCTCCTCTCCAGATCGCGAGGAGCAGGCACAGACAGCAGTGCCCCCTGCTCTGTGGCAGGCAACAGCACAGCCCTCCCTCTCCGTCCGCCTGGCTCCGCTGCTCTGCTGTGGGATCGGCGCAGGCTGGAGCCCGCTGGCTGATTGGAAGAGAGGGGGAGGCAGAGCAGAGAGAGCGGGATGGAGGGGCGGGGGAAGAGCCGCTCTCTGCGGGGACTGGAGCCAGTCCACGCCCGGGGCAGCAGCGAGCCCGCAGAGCTGGAGAGCAGACAAAGCAGCCACAGGAAGGGGGAAGGGAGGGCGAGCGAAACCGAAGCGAGGAGATCCAGCACAGAGAGAAAAGGGGCGATCCAGCGCCCGACGGAGAAACATGGGCGAACTAGCACCGTGCTAAGTAGGCGAACGAAAACCCGGCACTGAGCTGACGAAGAGTGGTGAATACAACAGCGAAGTAAATAAGAGAAGGGCGATCCAGCACCGGGCTAAGGGGGAGCGTGGCAATTACAGCACCGGGCTAACGAGGATAAGGAAAATCTCAATCGGAAGACGCCGAGTATGCGCAAAGGCGCCCAGTAAAAAAGAAAAAGTCATGATCATAGAAACAGGACTGACGGGTCTGGAAGAGAAAATATACGAACGAGAAGAGAAGGAAAATACTAACAGCGTGCAATCAAGTGGGAACAAAAATAAATGATGTGAATGAGTAAATAAATAGAAATAGGATACAGAAATAAATGAAGAAACAGTAATGGGCTAGGCTGTGAGAAAGTACGCAAATACTGTGAATGAAAAACCTTTAAAACCTGATGGTAGCAACTGGCCGTGAAAGCCTTTGATGCGGCAGGGGAAATGCGAGACGGCGGGGAGGGGGCGGAGCGGGTAAACAAAGACGGACGTGCACGCGCTTTTAAGCTCAATGCGCATGCGCATTGAGCTTAAAAGTCACGGGCACTGCAAGGAATCGCCACGATTCCTTGCAGTGTGGATAAAGAGTGGATAAGTCCCAATACTCTCGCTTGCTCGATGCGCATGCGCATCGACAGGCGAGACCTAAAAATGCAACTACCCAAATCGAAACAAGGTTGGTGCAAACATGTCTTTATATAACTTCATTCTGTGTCCCACATGGAACAAAACCACTTCCTCCACATGAGGATTTTGCAGAGCGTCTGGTGGGTTTAACTAGCAATTGAGCTGGAATTCAGGCCCATTAATATATTGGATGCGCCGTTTGGTGGGAGAGGTGGGGGCATAAATTATGTGCTGGAGGTAAACTTCTGCCTCTAATCCTTTAAATTAAGCAGCGCATGGGCATGATGATCAGCTGCAGCTGCCTGCTGCTATGTTTCAAGCAGGCACGCTTTCAGGCAGTGATGCGTGATAATATTGTTTCCAAGCAGGTTTGCACGAAGTTATAAAGGGATGTTTTGAAGCCTTTGTGTAGGTTTCTTGAAAACCTTACATCTTCGCATCTGTTAGAAAGACTTTTCTGACAATTTATGTTTCACATTTCCATGACGTTAAAAATCGAACTGTCGAAGATAAACTTTACAGGAAAGAGGTTGGGCCTGATGTTCATGCAATGTTTGCATGGTGTGTGAGCCATCTCTCTGAGTGGTAAGTTGTGCTCAAAGCTTCACCACCCCCCACCTCCAGCGCAGCATTTGTTACTGTGGCTTGTCTCGGTTTGTGCAGGGGCTTCTCAGCACAGCATGATCAGTTCATGCTAAGGGAGGCACATGGTTCTGTGTATGTCCACCCTTGAAAGATCTACTCTCTTTTTTTGGGGGTCGGGGGCGCTATGGAACATGACTCATTTACAGGCATTATGGCCTCTCACGTCCTGTTCTATTGCTTGTGCTTTGCAGCAGTTTTAAGATGATCTTAAGAGTTTCTCGTTGCTTAAGCGATAGTTATTTCTGACATTTATATGTTTCCCTCTTTTTCGCTGCTGGATTTTGCTTGCGAGAAAGTGTCACTCATAGTCGTTGAATGTATAATTTCACTGAAATTATGAAAATGTCACACATAAGCAATCTGAAACCTTGGCAGCTATGAAGATGTGCTCATTAAAACTTGATGAGGTAAAACATAACTATTGTCGCCAAAACTCGCCACCTACTAAGAAATCAGCCACTTAAAAAAGTTCTTGCTTGTTTGAAATTAACATTCACATCGAACTTAAACTGGGAAGTGGATTGTTAGTTTTCTGAGACTCATAATTTCGGGGGGTTCGTTTTCCCCATTATAAACACGGGATTGAATATCCCAGCTTGCAATATACAGATGACTAAAAAATAACCTCTTGATTTTATTTTCTGGACTGAAAATAAGTATTTTTATCATTTTAGGGAGACACTGTTTAAAAGTTTTTTTCCAGTGGTTTGCGAAATGCTTCTTGCTCCTGTAACGTAACATTTGATTTGCCGGTTCCGCTTGTGTTCTGGCTAGGGCTGCCACCTGGCCGGTGTTCAACCGACACCGCCACGGCATTTTAACGTCTTGGCAAAAATCACCTAAAGCCGGAATTGTTAGCCCTTATCTCTATATACCTTTGCAGTTACTTCTGTAGTTCAGTTATATGTTATGCCACGTAATTTATATAACCTTCAACAGCAAATAAAAATAGAAAACACTTATGGACTAAGAAAGATGAAAACAATGATTTGTGGAAGGCGGGAATCGGGGCCTCCTCACACCTTCACTCGACGACCGACCAACGCCTTCCTGCTGAGGGGTTTCCCAGCTCGGTGTCGTTTTAGTCCTCGACGAGGCAGCGACGCAGAAAATATATCGAAATTATCTAAATAATTCCAGAGCAACGTTTTCTCTTCAAACCTCCCCCCTCCCCCAATACAGCACTGCAAAAATAATGATATTGGGATATAATAGTCACTCACAGCTCATCGAATATCAGCCGCTCCCTCGCGCGTGAGCAGAAAGGAACTAAAATGGCGGACGGGGCGGGGCTCCTGCAGGTCCGGTGACGTCAGAACGTTCGAAACTCTTCTCACGGCCTGCACAGACGGATGCGGACGTGACGTCATACGTCCAGCAGCCCCCTAGCAAGGTCCAAAGTTGCCTGACTTTGAGTCCCATACCAAAGCTGTCCAAGTTCAACCGCATATGCAGCCCATCACAGACCAGCATCAGCCCAAAACCAGCCCAAAGTGGCACATCCCAAACTATGCAAAATAGCCTATCATATCATTACCATTATCATATACGCTAAAAGACAAGATAGAGGCTGGAAACTCCAGAATTTGTTAAGCCAAAAATAGGTTTTATTTGGCTGTTTCCCGCATGACATTGCCTCTGCCTCAATAGAAGACAATGGGGGATGGGGGATGGGGGGGGGGGGGGGGAGCGATATATTCTCCCCATTATTCTTTTGTAAATCCCCCATCTTCCTCTTTCTAAATGTTGGTATGTATGCATTCTTCTAGTTTTCAATCAGGATGCTTATGGTGTGGGTGGAGGGACATTTGACACCTAGGAATTTCTGCAGTCATGTTAGAATTCTATTAACAATGAATTACTAATTTACAAAATCAGTCCTACTTATGGGGACACTCTTACTGGGTAGTGTGAAATAAGTGTATTTCAAAGGCAGGAGATTGTGGTAGAAATCTTCTTTATTTCTCGTGCTGGAAGGCATATATCACATAGTGGCGCCACGGGACACTCAGGCTATAGGCCTGACCCTTGCAATAATGAGATGCATACACTCGGCTCACAGTATCTGCCGGAAGTCCCGAGCGACTCCGGCCCCTTAATTTAGAGTGATACAATGTGTGCTAGTGGTTCCGGGGTGTGCTGGCGGACCCTATACAACTAGACCGCTACACCCCATCCCAACTTGGTCCTTTTTTTCAAACCAGTAAGCAACGGTTCAGTTTAGCACACAAAGTCAGCTAGTCTTTTTTAGGTCTCGCGACCTATCGATGCGCGCAAGCGCATCGAGCGTAGCGAGAATTCATGTGGCGAAAACATCTTCAAACCAAAGGGCTTTCAGCCCCGCGGTTTTCATGCAGTGCCCGTGTACATGCACGCGCATCGCATGCAAGCCCAGCCTCTCCCGCCCCCATCCGGCATCAGGCTTCTCCTCCCCTAGCAGCACTCCTCCCACACCAGCAACTCCCCCCTCCCACACCAGCACCTCCCCTTTCTCTCCACGCAATCACAGCCTCCCCCTCCCACACCAGCACCTCCCCCCTCCCACACCAGCACCTCCCCTCTTTTTCCACGCAATCACAGCCTCCCCCTCCCACACCAGCACCTCCCCCCCCACACCAGCACCTCCCCTCTCTCTCCACGCAATCACAGCCATGCTGCACTGCCGAGCCTGGGCTTTTCCAGCTCTTCCCTCCCACTCTCTCACTCTCCCGCCCCAACCCGACTTGTTTTTTTAATGCCGGTTCTGTTTTCCTTAGACATCCCTGTAAGTTTAACTTCCTTTTCCTCTCTGTGTGTGACCTACGGTGCATTTCTCTGAAGCAGTCAGTGTTTTTTTAATGCCGGTTTTGTTTTCCTTAGACATTCACATTGATGCCATACCTTGAAGTAGTTTCTGCATTGAAGTTTTCCTTGCTACATGTTCTGTGTTTAATGCGTGATTCACGGTAATCCACTCTCCTTTTCCACCTTATTTCCGCTAAATTCCACTGTTTAGCGTTTATTAATTTTGATTATTCTATTATACTCATCTTCTGTTCACGAGCCCTTATACCATCCTGTGAGACAAGTACGCGTGGCTTTAGTACATCCTGGATCAACCACTGCCAATTTTACAATTGTTACTGAGACCTTGACTCGGCACACGGAGTCTTTCCTTGCTATTTTGGCCGCGCATTATGTGTGAGACAACGTGCACGCGAGAGCGTCACATTGTGAACAGCATATAACGGCACTGCCGAACCCTTTCCCTTCTTGCCATTCAGGACTCGATCCCCGTGTGGGTCGCTGGATTGTCTACAGCCCACAGGTATTTGCCGTTTCCCTGTACCCAGTGCGCGGCCCCCTCCCCGACGCACATACTGCCATACCTTAGTCTCCCAAATCCCGAGAAGTGTTCATTCTTCAGCTTGCATTTCACCCACAAGCTTGCCCTGCCAGCAGCATTTGCCATCACGGCCGCAGGCCGTGACTTCAAAGGGTTCCGCTGCCCGGCCCCCTGCTTCACCATCTGTTCCCCAGCACCTCCCCTAATTATTCACTGCTGGCCGGCCCATCTAGTTTTGCACGGCTTTCGTTTTCCGCTTGATTGCCTACACAGCCCGCCGAGTTCCATGTCTCTTCTTGTTAGGTTTCGCTGCAAAGCATGGCTTTACATCGCTCTCCATCAGAGCCTCCTCTCCGCCTCCTTCCCTGCTGCTGCTCGCATCGCACTCCCTCCTCCCCCTCCCTTTTCATCAGCTTTAATCAGGCTCATCTGCTGCTGCCATTCTCCCCTCCCTTCTCGCCCAGTGCTTCTTGGTATAGTTAGCCAGTGAGGATTTTTATTTCTCTCGTGGCTCAGACTCATCAACAATTGTGCATACTTCAGACTGTAAACATGCTCATTTAAAACACAAACCCAGCTAGCTGGCTTGTACACTTGGGGGTATTACTTTCAATTGATTTTTACTTTCGGGATAAAGGTATTTCTTTCCACCCAATTGCCAAAACGCGTTCCCGAGGACGGGGGTGGGGGGGGGGCGGGGGCAGTTGGCACTACACCGCAACACACTCCAGCCGCAGGGGCCGGTGCTGATGAAATTAGCTCTGTTCTCGTGTAACTGCAGCGGGAGAGGGAAAGGGGGAAGAAATAAATAACGATGGGGATACAGTACTGATGGTGTCAACAGAAACTGCAAAATCAAAACATGGTGTCACTGCCGACGGCGCATAGTCAAATAAATCTCAATCCTGATGAGAAAAAAGTTTGAGATGCTACCATCACGCAAAGAATTAGTGTTATAGCAACACCGTTTTGTTTTCACATCTGTAACGCGACAGATATGAGTGCCACTGTTTCCGCTACACACAGACTTGACATGTATGCTGAAGTCCGGCACACAAAGGCGTGGTGCAGTTGCACACTCGAGGCCCTTTAAAGCTACTCGCCCAAACCCGGGAACCCTGCCTAATGTCACAGCACCAAGCTTGTTATTTTTTTGCGTGCAACTGGCATAGCGCTCAATTGACCGGCATCTCCGCGCTTTTGTTTGTCCACCCCTATCCGTCTTGTTTCATTTCGCTAATGCTTGTTTTATGTTTTCCTTGAAGCTCTTTTTTTGCACCCACCCCTTCCCGCTTTGCATTGAGCCCCCTCCCCCCCCCTCGGCACAAACACAACCTCACCCTTAATAAGGCGACAATGCCTCTTCAATACTTACTCCTCCCTTGCATCATTTGCTTATTGGCTGTCCGAATGCAGCAAACATTGTAGATTACAAACAGATTCGCACCCCTGCTGACTCCGGGAACTCTGCCTCCCTGCCCCCTTAATGCAGCCAGCACCAGAGCATTCCAAATCCTGTTCCGACAACTGGACAAATAATTAGAGAAACACTCGTTTTTTTGGAGAAAGGTCACATTGGGTTGTTTAAAGAACATGTCTGTCTTTAGAAGAAAGGGCCACTAACCAGATGACTCCCTGTCATCAAGGACACCGTGTTGTAGTCATGGGATTTTATTTAACTCTGCAATGAATTCTGGGACTTGTAGTCAAGATGCTCATATTGGATGCACGTTCTATTTCGAAGACATTTGAAGGGGGAAACCCAGGACAAAAACATTGAGTTCCTATTAATGATGCGAAGTCGTATGGTAATCTTATCATACATACAATACAGTAAAGGTGTACTGATGCCATCTCTGTGCCTGTCATGCACACAGCGCTGCTTGCACACAGTAAAGTTGTCCCAGCAAGTTTGTGAGGCAGATTAAAACAAGCACTGGCGTTGCCAATAGGTCTCGCAGTAGGAAAGTTGGAGCTATTGGTTTTGTAAATGGCAAAGCCCTTTATGTTTTTTAAATGAAAACAAAAATAAAAGGCATTGTTATTTGCAATTGTAATAGCTCCAACTTTCCTACTGCGAGACCTATTGGCAACGCCAGTGCTTGTTTTGTTAGGCTGGGGGATCCACCTGAGGGTATAATGAGGGTATAATGATGCCGGCTGAGCTCTTGTTCTTGCAGCGGACTTCTCGGGCTTTGACCACCTTCCGCACCTTTGAGATTAGAATGTCCTGAAGAACATGGCTCCGTCGCGTCCTGAGGTGAAATATTTTCTTTTCGCTCACCCAGCTTATTTGTGTGTGACGCTTCCTGTTGACCATGGCTGACTTCACAGGGTTGGCATTTGATGATGAAGCACTCAACTCAATTCTGGCGAATAATCCAAGCATTCTAGACTCCTTACCTGATACTGTTAACACCATAAAAGACGATTGGTTAATATTATTGAACCTCAAGAAAAGCCATTCCTGGATTTCCATACATGGGATAGTAATGGCTGAGTACTTACGCGGCAAATGTTCACCGACAGGCCTTATTGTAACAAACACTCCGCGACTTTTCCTTACAGACAAAGATTTTCTCCGTGATTGGTCTCTCATCGCGTGGCGGTGCACGCAAGACTGGTTGATACTCATAGTTAACACTGCAAAGAGAACAGCTGATGCTATTTTAATAGAAATTCAGCTACTTGAGGGACAAATCAAAGCCACCCTTACTAATACTGTTATCAAAAAACATCTAGTCGAGACCAATAAAACCAACAAAGATTACAATGACAACATTCTTATTTCCAAAATAGAGAAGTTTAAAAAGGATCTAACGCGCTTTTCAATGACAAAAATTTTCCCATACACCAGTGATAACTGGGTTGCACCAGATTCCAATAACAAGGGAAGACGATATGGTTCCTATTACTCGTCCTCCGGATCAGATCCAGACACTGACTCTGACAGTTCCAGCGCAGGGACGTCACAAGCGAGAAGGGGCAGACAACAGCGCAGATTCAGTAGGAGAAGAGGTACGCGAGGGTTTTATCAGAACCAAGGCCAATGGTGGCCACCAGGGCTGTGGGGCTTTCAACCACCACCGTTTGCACAACACATGCAGGCATTCCCTCCACATCCTCAATTCTTCCAAGACCCGTCTTTTTTAGGACAGGGTCGGGGCCGCAGTTATGGCAGAAGAAGAGGACAACAGAATGTCTAGTGGGAGGCAGAGCAGACTTTCCCCAACACCAGGAGCCGGAGAGTAGCTCAGGCGACACCCACTGCGGGGGTGACAGGAACCTAATAGTGAACCTTAGCTCACGCGACTTGACCATAGATGAACAGGATGTCCTGGGAAAAGTTTTGGGTTTTGTCCCCACGAATAAAGGGGACCCTTTTGAGAGTAGATGTGAGTTAGAGAAATTCTTCTGGAAAGTTCGTCTTCATTTTTTCTTTAGGACTCATGAGAATGACCTGACTACAGAGAGAGATGACCGGTTAATCAATACGGGCTACGCCCCAAGTCTACATTTACTCCACTAGCACACCAGGTCCCCTCTAAAGTAACAATGTTCGAACAAGCAGTGACCCATGATGTCATGGCCCTATTTGATGAAAACAAACGGAGCTTCCAGAACTTATCCACCAAAGAAAGAATTACTCTTGCACACTTATCTGAAGACCAATCCATCATCATCAAGCCGGCGGACAAAGGGGGTGCCACTGTCATTATGGACATGGTTACCTACCGCCAGGAGTGCCATAGACAATTGGATAACACCAACTTCTATCAACGACTAGCTAGTGATCCCACTCCGCGACTCCTCACAGAGATTAAGATCCTAGTGGATGAAGGGAGTGCGGAAGGGAGGATCACACCTCAAGAGGCTAAGTTTTTGGTAACAAATAATCCGGTCTTGCCCGGTTTTTATTGTTTACCGAAAATCCACAAACCCACCATGCCCCCCCCCAGGACGCCCGATCATTTCAGGGATCGGCTCCTTACTAGAACCACTGTCCACATTTGTGGATTTTTTTCTGAGGCCTCTCGTCAAAGAGATGCCCACATACTTGCAAGATATGGCTGATGTACTCAGACTGTTACTGGAGGTGGAATTCGACGTCGCAACTGACCTTCTGGTCAGTTTCGACGTCGAGTCCCTTTATACTTGCATACCGCAGGAAGAGACTCTGGAGGCTATTAGATCACTCTTAGCCACACGTGACTTGAAGAGCATAACTCCAGTTAATTTTATTATGGAGTGTGCCAGACTGGCAATGATGGAGAATTACTTTAAATTCGAAGATCAAATTTACCTCCAAACCTCAGGGACATCTATGGGGAGTATTTTTGCCCACAGCCTCGCCAACCTATACGTTCACTTGTTTGAACAACATCATGTTCTCAACCATGGCGACCCCTACTTCCATCAGGTGGTGCTATGGAAGAGATACATAGATGATATTTTTCTGGTGTGGCGGGATACACCATCAGAGGTCAAATCATTTCATGCATGACTTAACAATCAAAACCAGTTCCTCAGATTCACTGTGGAGTTTAGCCGGGAACAACTGCCATTTCTGGACATTCTTATCTTCCCCAAAGAAGGGAAGCTTGAATGCAAACTCTACAAAAAACCTATGTCTAGGAACTCGCTGCTGGTTTTTAACAGCCACCACCCCGAGCTGACGTGCGAATCTCCCAGTGGGACAGTTTCTACGGGTTCGTAGAAACTGTTCATCCAAACCATTCTTTGAGAAACATGCTAGAGTACTTTCCAAACAACTACAGGAGCGGCAGTACCCCCAGTATCTAGTGTAAAAAGCTTGGAAACGGGCTTCTAACAACAATCGTGAGGCTCTCCTGGACAAAAGACCTGAAAAGGCGCCCTTGGAGAGGCTGACTTTTGTCAGCACATTTAGTGTTCTTTCTAACAGGATTCAGAAGACAGTACGTAAACATTGGAACATTCTGAATGTAGCCCAATCCAATATTTTGCCACCTCTGTTTTCCTTCAAGAGAGCCCGGAGCCTACGTGACAGCCTGGTCCACACTAGACCTAGAGCACAAGTGACAGAAACGTCCAACACACTCTGGAATCTTCCCCCAGTACGTGGTCACTTTCCCTGCGGTTCCTGCAGTGCATGCCCCCAGACTTACAAAGCTGACAAAGTGGACTTTGGTACAGGTAAACCGTGGTTGCTTAAAAAACACACTAATTGCAACACGGAAGGTGTCATATACATGATAACCTGTCCATGCTCACTAAGGTATATTGGCCATACCACACGCAAAATGAAGTTTCGAATCAGCAAACATAAGAGCACCATTCGGTGTCACAAACAATCTACCTGTCTTACGAACCACTTTCTCTCTATGAAACATCAGGCAGAAGATCTGAAGTGGGAGATCCTGGAACACCCATATATTCCATCACACATCAGTGACCACTCAAGGTTTCTATTCATAAAGGAGCAAAAATGGATTTTCAGACTCCAAAGTGACAGCAGAGGATTGAACGATACCCTCCCGTGAGTGTCACTCTAGTAGACTAAAAACATCCACATTGCCCCATTTGCCTCTTGATTATTACACTCTTACTTGAGAGATGGAGTGTAATTTAGAGACAAGGAGGATGGTCCAGCTCACCCTCCCTGTCTCTCTTACAGCAATATCTCTTTTCATTATCAAACATTGGCTGTGAGTTAAGGGTTATATTAAACCCATGATTGTTCAAACATGAGAGCAGTGTCTCTCCGTCGGGACATTCATGCTGAATGTTTTAGAACTGAGATTCCCCCTTTTTCCTCCTCTTTTTTCCTTCATTTAACAACCAACCGAAGTGTAGGGATGCAATTTGGGCTGACAACATGGGGTCAGTCAAGACTATCATCAAAAAACAAAGGGTGAGAGAGGGCCTAAGGGGAGTCGTATTTATAGACCTATTGGTACCTTGTCCCCCAACTTAACAGCAAAAAACACGGGAGGTACCAGAAGTCTGAGTGTAGGAACCTATAAAGTGTTCATTCTGTAAGACAAAACCAACAGGTTAATGTACAAGGTATCACAATCCTAGTAATATGGATGTAGAACTGCAGGAGAAGAGATGACTAGAAAAACAGCCTAAAGAGTGCTTGAAAAAGTACCCATCAGCCCGCTCAATAGCGGAGCATCGTCATCTGGGTTGCATGGTTGAAATTGTGGTATCCAGTGTGCCCTTCCCTAGAAAAAATCTAGGGCTAGCAGAACTTGGACCGCTTAGTTGACCCTCAACCATTAGAGATGATCAGGTGCAGACTGAAAGGTGCTAGGTTGCAGTGCTCAGAAAATTGTGAAAAAAAGAAAGGGAAAAAAAGTTGTAATCCACGTGTTCTAAAAATACCTAACTTGATGTCATTTGTGTAACTTTATTGGGTCTGACCATCAAGGTGGTATGATTAAAAGCAGAGTGAAAAATAGCATGCAAGGAATTGCTATTCACCATGAATGTAAATTGGTCGACATGTTTCAGCCTAAATAGGCTTTCTTCAGGACCTATGATGCACTACTGCAACATTTACTTACTGTGAAAGAAACTACAGAACTGCTCCAGTTCCTCAAATGAGAAAATGGTATTTCTTCTCCCAAATTGTAGGGAGGAATCGCCTCACCTCACCTGGCACTGGCTCAGAGTGAAGGAGGCCACGCACTCTCCGTCGTTGCCTCGCTCTGTGTAATGAGCTCATTACACAGAGCGAGGCAACGACGGAGAGTGCGTGGCCTCCTTCACTCTGAGCCAGTGCCAGGTGAGGTGAGGCGATTCCTCCCTACAATTTGGGAGAAGAAATACCATTTTCTCATTTGAGGAACCCGAGCAGTTCTGTAGTTTCTTTCACAGTAAGTAAATGTTGCAGTAGTGCATCATAGGTCCTGAAGAAAGCCTATTTAGGCTGAAACATGTCGACCAATTTACATTCATGGTGAATAGCAATTCCTTGCATGCTATTTTTCACTCTGCTTTTAATCATACCACCTTGATGGTCAGACCCAATAAAGTTACACAAATGACATCAAGTTAGGTATTTTTAGAACACGTGGATTACAACTTTTTTTCCCTTTCTTTTTTTCACAATTTTCTGAGCACTGCAACCTAGCACCTTTCAGTCTGCACCTGATCATCTCTAATGGTTGAGGGTCAACTAAGCGGTCCAAGTTCTGCTAGCCCTAGATTTTTTCTAGGGAAGGGCACACTGGATACCACAATTTCAACCATGCAACCCAGATGACGATGCTCCGCTATTGAGCGGGCTGATGGGTACTTTTTCAAGCACTCTTTAGGCTGTTTTTCTAGTCATCTCTTCTCCTGCAGTTCTACATCCATATTACTAGGATTGTGATACCTTGTACATTAACCTGTTGGTTTTGTCTTACAGAATGAACACTTTATAGGTTCCTACACTCGGTCAGTCAAGACTATACATGCCCTTTTGATCGCGAAGACATTATTCTTAAATCGAGAGTACATTGAGCATGCGTCTCATTTTTTGACGCTGGGCGACGTTAGCTACTGCGCTTCCGCTAGATGTTAGCATTCCCCTTCGGGCATGTTTGTTAAGTTTTCGCGCATTCTGTGTTTCTCAATTTGTGACGCGGGCGGTGTGAACTATTGCGCATGCGCTAGATGGTAGTGTTCCTTTTTTTCGTAGAGTGCTTGTCAAGATCAGCATTCTTACATGCATGCCTCATTTATTAGTTACAGACCAAGCCGGCTATGCACATGCGCAGTGCGACATGGCTCCCGTAAATGCGACAAAGGGTTCTTATTTGGCGGGCAAACACAGGCAATTAACCAATCAGCCTCACTATAAAACGTAAAGGGGATGTCCAGTCAGTACCTCCACTTCCTCTCAGATGACAGAGAGAGGTACCGACGGACAGGTAAGGCTCTCGCCTTTTGGGCTACTGACACTACATTGAAGCAAGGCAGGTCTAATTTTCTGACCATGTAGGAGCATGATTTATAACTTATTGATATTGTCTTATCCCAACTACTTAGTCAATCCTGGGTTTGGGAGGCTAGTAAACAGCATCTAGCTCTTGTGTTTATTTTTACGATAATGCCAAAACCTTTTTGGTATTCATTAGGAGCATGAGCCTTTTTCCTTTTGCTGACTCCTGGGGAGCTGAGACCATGGGATGATGGGATAGCGTCCACACCAGATTGTTAGGGTTTAGATGTAAAGCGATTTGCTGGGGCATATAAGACAGTGCTTGTTAATTATGCCCTATGATTTCTCTTACACACTAGAGCGGGGCCTCATATTCCCGAGCGGTTGCCGGGTGAGGTGAGGTCGTCTCCCACAAAAAGCTGGGTGAGTATTACGGAGAGGCAATTCCTTTCTGTGATAGAGCTACTATGCTCATGATAAAGCGGAGTATAAAATACTTACGCAGCTGTGTTGTCTGTACAGTTTCTTTGTAACTATGTGGATATACATGTAAATATGTGCTTGTTTTTGTATGTTTTTCCAACAGGAGAAAGACAATTTACTTCTTCCAGTGTACATTGGGGCTCCAAGTTCCTGGTAGACATAAGTATTGCAAAGTATATTATTTAATCTTTATTTGCACATTATTATCACATTAGATTTTTCAATTGCTGCAGTAGCTTACCATCACTAAGGTCCTGAAGAAGGCCGGATAGAGTTTCCATTTGGCTGAAACGTGTTGACCATTCTGCACAGCGCCACAGTGTAGTTATAGATTTAGACTACCAGGCGTGGTTTTAACTTTGACACTTGGACAACCCTCATTAAACACATTTTTTGTCCAAGTAGTTAATTTTAATTATCACTTCACTAGAACACTGCACTGCACGCCTTTAGCATCACCTTCTGAGCAACATTCTGGCTAGAGTTTCTTTCTAATATCTATATCCGCACCGTCAATTGATGGTTTGGGCGGTGTTTGGATTGATTAACAAATCCCACATGATGAGATTCTGCCAGAAGGGTGGGCTGATGGGAATTTCTCAGCCAGATGTAACACATTTTTTCTTTGCATGAATCCTGTTGGTTCTTAGTTACTAGTACAGAAGTATACACAGTTGACCGGTCATCTTTGTCTTGTATTTTGATATGATTATAGTAGGGAAGTGAGATGACAGGTCGTTAAATGTATTCCCTTTGACCCTCTTAGAAAAATTATTTTTTGTAACCATTTTCAGCGTCACATTCTTCTGTGACCGTATTTCCTTCGGGAGTTCTTGGTATGTCTGCCCCCTGGGTTGTTCTGACAGTAGGCGGTACTTCCTTTAACCACGAAATGTTCCTAGTGATTGTTTCACCATCACGTTGTGCAGTGACTGCTGTTCCCTGGGTTGGCTTGACTGTCCACAGACCAGGCTCATAGGGTGTTCGGAATTTTCCTCCGCCCCACCGATTCTGCAGTATCACGTGATACCCGGGGGCCATCACCCGACTTCTTGCTCTCCGTCAACGACTGGCCTTGTCATTGGTCCTTTGTCTTCTCGCTTGAGAATGCGCCGGGTCGTACGGCTCCGGCCTCCAGTTGTCTGTCATGGGCAATAAGTCACGCCGAGTGCCGGTTAGCATGATTGACCATGGCGACCGCTGCGTTGTGCAATGGGGTGTGCTGCGGTATTCTCTCAGGAATTATTGCAACACAACTTCCTCGTTGAAGCACCGTGTCTTGCCTGCTGTGCTCCTTTATTTCTTCCAGCAAGAGAGCCCGTGGGCATGACCACTGAATGACCATATTGACAAATTCTTCCGTCCTTGTCTCTTGATCATCGGCCTCGCCCGCTGATGGTGCTGGGTGTCTAGACAAAAAGTCTGCCAAATTCTTTGCACCTGGCCGGTATGATAGTTCCATTTGACAATGTTGTAATTGGATGGCCCATCTTTCGATCCTGGGGGGGTGGGTTAGGTGCTGTCCCTGTGAACAGTGGGACCAAAGGCTGATGATCCGTTATTACACGGAACGGGTGTCCGCTTACGTACAAATGAAAGTGGTTGCACGCCCACTTGATGGCTAGCGCCTCACGTTCTATTTGCTAGTATCTAGCCTCCGTGTCCGTTAGCGATTTGCTAGCAAAAGCTAACGGAACCCAGGTCCCTGGTGCAGTCTCTTGGGTAAGCAGCGCTCCAAGGCCTACCGGGCTGTCATCTAATAGTAACTCACTGGTGCTTGTGGTGTCAAAGTAGGCCATGGTTGTGCTGTCTAGTAGAGCCGATTTCACTTGTCTGAAGGCCTTGTCCTCCTCCGTGGACCAAACCCAGGGGGGCATCCTTCTTTGTTAGATTTCTTAGTGGTTCTGTGATGGTTGCCAGATTTGGCATGAACCTCCCGCAATATGTTGCCATTCGTAAAAAGCTTCGTACTTCGGACGCATTTGGTTGGCGCCGGAGCAAGTTGAATACATAGCCAAAGAAGTCGATTGTCTCACAGAAGAACTGGCACTTTTCTTTGTGGAGGGTTACCCCATACTCTGCCAGACGCTGGAGCGTGGCTCGAAGTCGTCTGTGGTGTTCCTCAAGAGTTTTGGAATGAATGAGGATATCATCACTCACGTTTAGGATGCCTTGGAGGCCTGACAGAATTTCCCTTACAGTATTTTGAAAAATCTCTGCTGCTGAGGATATCCCGAAATTTAACCTTTTGTACCTGCGCAGCCCCAGGTGGGTTGAAAATGTTGTAATGTACCAGCTCTCTTCCGCTAGCATCAATTGGTGATATCCGGCATTGAGGTTTAGTTTTGAAAACCACTGCGAGCCATTGAGGTCGGACAGGATCGTCAAATGTCTCTCCCGTTTTATCGCTCAGTTGGATATCCTCATGTCAATGCAGATTCGGATCTTCCCTTGCTGTTTCGGTTTTTCGGCGATTACCATGGGGGATACCCACGGGGTGGGCCCATGTACTTTTTCAATAACCCCCTGTTGTTCTAGCTTTAGGTGGTGGAATGGGATTCGTCGGTGTCTTAGTGCTACGGGTTGAACTGCTCGATCTATGTGCAGCTTCACCAGTGGTCTCTTGATTTTCCCTAGCCCCTTAAATAGTTGTGGGAACATGTCCAGAATGTTGTCAATCTGGAGGAGCTTGACTGCGTTGGCAAAACGCAATTAGGTTAAGATCCTCGGCAGTGTGGCTTCCAACAAGTATGTCTGCCTCTCTGTCCACGACGTGAAACATGGTTGTGACTTCTTGGGCCTCGGACTTCACTCAAACTGTCATCTTCCCCTTCAACGGCAGTGGCGTTTGGCTTCCATAAGTGAATATCCGGACCTTGGAGGGTGCCAGCGCGGGCTTTGATTTCAGCTGCTTGTAATGTTAAGACCCCATGACCTTGACAGTTGCCCCGGTGTCAATCAGGCCTGTGACTGGGGATCCGTCTATTTTGATATTGCATTTGGGTTGTCATCGTCGTCTCCTTTTCAAGTCTCCTGCGAATGACACGAAGTAGCATTCCTCATCGTCTTCCATGGAGGAATCTTCTAAACATTGGGTGTGGCGAACTGGGGCTTTGGCTGACCGCGACGTTGTCGGTTCTTCTAGTGCCAGATGTCTCACAGCTCCTGTTGGTGGCCTCCTTCCCGAGCTATTTCTCTCTCGTGAGCCCCTGCCACATACACTCGCGAAGTGGTTGGGAATTCCACACTTGGAGCACGTCTTTCCTTTTGCCGGACAACTTTCAGGAAGGTGCTCTTCCCTCCCACAGTATCCACAATGCGATCGGCGTGATGTTCGGGTGGGCCATCTCCCTCGCCCGCCCCTGGATGACGTGCGTATGGCGTCTGCTCGTTCCGTCTTGACAGTTACAGTCTGATCAGGCTGTTGATTGAGGGCCGATTCCATTGCGGTTGCTCTTATGTCTGAAAGTTCATGGGATCGGGCGAGGATCAGAATTTCTTCCAGGGTTATGCGGGGTTGCCGAAGAATGAGTGTTCGCAACGTATTGTTGCAGCAGCCTTGGATGAGCTGTGCCGTGACCTCTTTTGTCTGATCGTCCTCAGTGCACGTACTCGCTAGTTCTCTGAGGCGTGCATGAAAAGCATCCATTGTCTCCCCTTCACGTTGCCTGGCTTGTCTGAGCTTGAACCTTTCATAATGGGGGTTGAGCTGAGGGTCAAAATGGGCATCCAACGCTCGGACCGCAGCATCATAGTCAGTGGCTGCGCCGGTATTCGGGAGATGTGCTAATAACTTGTATATTTCATCACCTGCGAAGTGCAATAGTAGTGATCTTTTCACAGCCCCGTCGGTTTCTCTTGTGGCAATAAAGTAGTTGTTGAGGCGACTCACCCAAACTTTCCACCTCAGTGATGCGGTTGCTGGATCTATTAGTTCGCTGAATGGCAGGAGCGCTGTAATCTGTGTGTGGACCGGAGGCGGAAACACAGCAGGAACTGCTTGTTGCTGGGCTGCTTGCACTGCAGGAAGCGCAGGTTGAGCTGCTTGTCGTTGGGCTGCTTGCGCTGCCGGGTTCGACATGATGTGCCCTTACTTGTTTGTGCCCCAGCGATGTTGCCTCGTGTTCGCTGCTCTCTTGGCCTTGCGTGTATATATTTGTCTTTCCCTCTGTTGCATTTGCCAGTGCTTGTTGGTTTGGTCTTGTTTGTTCCTCACCCCAATCTGTCTCTGGGGCTATTGGCTGTCTTTGTGTAACCCTGGGGCCTCAGATGAGTTTTGTTAGGAGGTTACTGTTGGCCTCTTTTGCTGATTTTGGCTACTATTGGGTTTAGTCAATGCTTATTTGAATGTTGCTTGCCCGGGGAAAGGAGGTATGTCCCCGCTCGGTGCAGCGCTGACAATGCAGTGTCTACCCCTGTTTCTTGGCAGCTTCAGCGTCAGCTGGCTTCACTGGGCCTTCGCGCGTCTTCCTCTCGCTCTACTTTTGGGCGTCGGTGTTCTCCTGGGTTTTAGAATCCCACCCTCGTCGCCAGTGTGGGGACTCTCTTAGTGGGTAGTGGCGCCACGGGACACTCGTAGGCTATAGGCCTGACCCTTGCAATAATGAGATGCATACACTCGGCTCACAGTATCGTCCGGAAGTTCAGAGCGACTCCAGCCCCTTTATTATGCTCTCTGGCCACGCGTGGCCAGAGAGTGATACAATCTGTGCTAGTGGTTCCGGGGTGTGCTGGCGGACCCTATACAACTAGACCACTACACCACTGTAACCTCAGAATGAATGCTACACAACAAATTATAAATCAATTTAATGAAGTCTGAAGGAGGAAACAGCAAATCTCTCAGCACTGTGGCTTTAAAAACAGGACTTCTTTGGTTTATTTTATTTTTCTCAGCATTAGTAATGCAAACTAATAGCAGGTACAATAGCTAGCTATCCATCACTCCAATAATATAAAAGTTTGTTGCCACATTCAAAGCATCATCCCTGTACTTAAGAGGCCACAATAGCCATAAAGGCTTGCAGCGTGCATTCACAGAGCTTTTACAGCATAAGTGCAAGTTATCTCCATAAATATTGCCGAAAAATTAAAACAACAATGGCAACCGTCAAAAAGGATGAGTCATTTATTAATGTCTGTAGGATTCATTGGGTGATTATCCAAGATGTCATTGTGCAGCAGCGCAAGGTAAGATCACAGCTGTTCCCATTTTCCCCTTAGTCTGAATCTAACAGGCAACATAGTGGCATGCATTTCTGCATTGGGGTTGCAGGTCACTACATAACGAAACCACCCTTCTCTCGTGGGGAGCGGGCCCCTCATTCACTGAAGGGCCACCTCTCTATTAGCCAAAAGTAGGAGCATCACCAATGCATGGGTTATAACAATTTGGCAGCATATCCCAACACCACAACATTGGGAGTGGCAGGGACATCATGCCCAACAATCCAGGAAACTTCAGCCATCTCTGCAGTCCACGAAGAAGCGATGCAGAGACACTCCCATGCCAGCTGAAGAAAGGTAGCTTGGTGTTCACAACAATGGGAGCATTTTTGTGGCCTGGTGTTATCAAAATGATGTAGTCTCGTGGGTGGTGTATTAAAGCTTGTGCAAGGACTTGAAGTGTAACAGTTTGTGGTTTTAATTCATGGAGATTATCTCCAGTTTGGCACAGCAATAGATCCATTTACAGTGCGCCATAAATCACCCAAATTTCTCTCTCTCACAGCTCCATGGCCGGGATGCGGTCCAATGAGTGTCCTCCTAGATGTGTGAGATCCAACCCCTTGTGAACCCTAGATCCAGATGTTTTGATGAGAGGAATAAAGTCCCTGGGCTTGCGAGGAAACTTGATCGTATGACAAAGTCTGTGATATATGAAAATGTATAATGTGGTTATTGGCGATCGGTCAGAGAATTGTTGAAGGATTAAGCATTTTTCTTTGTAAAATAGGTGTGCCAACTTTTTTATGTGGTGCCTTACAAGTGTTGATTTCACTAATGCCTCAGTGCCCCAGGATATAGCGGCATGGATTAGCTAATTTAGAGGCACAAATATGGAAATTTAGCTGCATTTTTGCGGCACTTTATTTTACTCATAATCATTCATTTTCAGCTTTAAAACAATGGAAATTGTTTTAGCAGAGTATGCCACTTTGAAATAGGCAATCTGGGATATGGAACAGAGGAAGCAGCCCACAGGCGAAGGCAGCTATCCCTTGGAAATGCAATCCTCCATTTGCTTTAGTGTAGGTTCTGAGAAGCCCATCAAAGGTGGCCTGGTAGCATCCCGTAGGAAATGGCATTCTAGAATCTACCTTAGTGTATGCTTTGGGGGGGATTGCTTTTTGTGGGAAGGTGCTTTGTTCAGAGTGCTGTTAAGCAGCACTCTGCTCTGAAGTGATATGGCGCATAGCTACATTCTCAGAACGAGCTGAAACCTGACTTCAGAGCAGCCAAATGATTCTGTGTAGTCACATGTCTCCTAGGAGTTTGAAATATCCCAATTTACGCAATAGACAAGTGCCAGCATTTCAGCCCACCGCCCAAATTAGTAGCACATGTGAAACGTCCACATGGCACATGTGCCCGACCAGTCTGGATTTAATGGTTCCTTTTTGAGGCAACTGGGCCTACCTTTAGATATCAAGGACATACTTAGTAGGATAAGCACAATATTTCTGAAAACAGAGTTTTTAAGATAAGGTCCACAGGCGGGTCAGTCAGTCGCTGCGACAAAGTTTGGATCGCAAGAGCTTATAAAAAGGCACAATAACAGTGATAGCAAGAAGTGTAAGAGGAGTTATGCCTCATTTGACCAGCAGGCCGACCCCCCACCACAGTGTGAATGACACACCCAGGCAATTTAAGTCATACTTGAGGCAACGCTGCCCCACAGAGCCGCTGAGCATGGAGAGCTCGAGAGGGACCCTCCCAGAGTTCATAGCTTTGTCTTCCTTCTCAGAAGCCTTGGCTCTGGAAAAAAACACATGTCCCGTTTCCACATTCCTGCTCACTCCCCTACTCAGGTTTCGCCTCACATTCTCAGCATAGCCCAGGTTCGCCCCAGCTGTGTGCAAGAAATGCAGCTGTTCTTTCCTTCAAGCTCTGCGCCTAGACTCACACAGTTGTTTAAACCACATGAAAGATTATATTAAACTGGCGATAAAGTCAACACTGTGAAGACTGGAGAGTGGCCGCAGCGTTTGCGGGGTGCAAAGATTGGCTTAATTGTGGAGTTGAAGTGAAGAATTATCATGGAAACGTAAAAGTGTGCCGATTTTGCGGGCACTTTTGTAAAAATCGCAGCAATTTTACAAAAATTCAGATTTTACGACAAATCGCGAAATCACAAAATCCTGGAGGGTCTGGATAGGTATCATAGGAATGTCAGACATCGGGGCCCTGGGAGTGTATATCAGAGGGCAACCCAGCATAGAACTCAACCTGGACCATGCAGCAGTAGTTGTCACCGAAGTGTCCCCCGTCGCCCTTGGGTATGACAACCTTTGAAAGAGACACAAAAACAGGACATTAAAGATTTTTCACAATTATTTCCATACAATGACACACATATAAAGAAACCACCCCTCTGTTAAAGTATTCCACTGCAACTTATTTGGAAAAGTTTATATCTTATCTATGTTGCACAGATACTAGAACAGATAAGCATTGGTAAATGCTTTAGATTTAGCCTATGTGATAAATATTTAATTTGTTTTTTGTTGTAAGATGTTGTTTGGTGAATAGTGCAATGTAAGTTACTGAAAGTCTGTTGAAGTGTTATGACTTGTTTTCTTAGAAAGGCAATATATTGTGTTGTTACTGGTTTTATTATAAAGTGGGAGATTAGGTAAATGTAGTAGTACTATGATAAAGAAACACGTACTTGACATGTAGGCTCGAAATTGGTGCAGCTATGGAGAGAAACGGTAAACGGTGGTTGAAAAACCAATGTTTCATTGCAACTAGGACCATTACCAATTTATATATGGGGGGCAAGTTAAACAAAGGCTTCATACATTTCTAAAGGAAATATATCTCTGGATCCATAGAGCATTGTTTAAAGAGGCTAAGCACTCAGAGAAAGGAAGAATTCAAGGGAAGGGACAGAATGTGGAAGAGAGAAAGGGAAGGAGCTAGGAAAAATCGAGAAAGTGAGGGACGATGGGAGTTAGGTAAAAGAGAAGGGGCAGTAGAACACATAAAAGCGAAGTAGGGGGATTATAAAAAGAGGGTGAGAAGGGAGAAGGGAGGGAGGAAGAACAAAAGGGAGGAAGGACATAGAGAGAAAAGGGAGGAAGACAATGATAGGGAGGGAGAGAGAAAGGGAGAAGGGCGTGGCCTTAGGGAAAGAGACAGGGAGGGAGAAAAACAGACAGGGAAAAAGAAAGAAAAGTAGTGAGAGAGAAAGAAAGAATGATAAAGGAAAGAAACGTGGAGGAAGGATAAAGAAATATAGAGGAAGGATGAAAAAGAAAGGGAGCTGTCTGTACGAGAAACCTAAGAATTAAAGATGTGAATTAAAAATAGCAAAGCATTAATATGTATGTCAATGAAATGTTAACTATAGCATGTGCAATGGGATGAAAATGTCATGAGAGGGAGGCTAGTGCTGTGCAGAATGAGTGATGACTTGTATTGAAGTTGCCTTTGTGGAATACTTTATGCTCCTGCTGAGGCATCACAGTGCATTTTCAGATGGGTAGTATGCCACTTCATGGGGCGCTGTGGATGCTAGTGTGTGGGACCGTCATGTGACCTACATAGATATTGATTACATTTTGTGCGTGTTGACCAGAGGCGTGCTCTTGTTGTGTCTATTTAGAATGCTTAAGCATTAGCTATGAGCATATGGATGATCGATTGAGAATGAGTCTGGCCAATCAATGCTCAGGGTTGTTGCTGATGCTGTGTGACAGTACCCATGCAGCTCTGCATACACATTGGTCTAGGAGAAAGATATGAGACTAGTCACGCATGCGGATACGTAATAACTTTGGAGTGGTGACTATCCTCCCACATTGAATGAGGGCCCAAAGGGGGCCAGCTTCTAGAATGTGCAATCCTGCATTAATTGTAGTATGTCTCTCGAGCCCACGTAAGTGGGGGAAGAACATGCCAAAGAAACTGGCATACTATAACTAAGGTAGGGAACTTTGAGTCCTCTTTGAAGTGCAGCAGGCTGGCACTCTCCTTTGCACTGTCAGAAGAAGGTGATAAGGGAGTGCTTGGGAAGTAGAAGTGAGACTCCATCAGAGTGGACCTCGCTGTGATGTGTCAATGATGAAGGGAGTTTGAGAATAGATGAGAACGCAGTGTAAGCAAGCCGGGGAACATTAATGGTTGCAGTGATCGCAGTGGTTTGAGAAGAAGTGAGACTTTTGCAGCATGAGACACTGATGAGAAGAGGAAGTGAGATCTCCAATTGATTGGGAAGCGAGGCAGCCATGTGTGGTATCGGAAAGTTATGGAGTGCGGGGAGCGAGACCTGATAGATGTGGCTGACATCAGCGTCATGACATGGGAAGTCTCCTGCACATGGTTGTGAGTGTCGCATCTTCGACACAATAACCACAGACACGATAGGTACTTCTTACTCTGAGCTTTATTACGTGCCTCTTGCTCCTTCCCTGTCCCTACGCTAACTGCCCCTTTCCTGTGTCCACTCCTCCCCTTCCTCTGGCCCCCTAGCTCCGCCCACACCCAGCTACTAGAATGCATCCCAACATTATATCTCCCCCCTTGTTAACGAAATGAACTTAGTGTCCAACATATTTAGAGTTCCTAAATCAGCCATACGAGTCCGCGGGCTGTTCACTTGAGCTATGGAGACGCATCTCAGCTTGCGTTGTGCGGCCTTCTGTTTTCTCGCCGAGAGCATCCTTTATCACAAGAGTGCATCTTTGCACTTGCACGAATTCTCGTGTGATGTGCATATGCTCAGATTCATGGTGGTTTTCACTCAACTTCTGGGTGATCCACTCACCTTTAGTGTCTGAGGTGTCTATGGAGAGCTCAGCATGATATCGGCAGCCTGTCTTCCTTTGTGACTCTTGTTCACGTGACGCTCGACCTCTTTTCTGAGGGGATGTTGTTCTGGTTCTCTTCCGAGCGCCTGCATGTATTTTTACTTCCTTTAGCCTTGTCCGGTCGAGAACAATACTGTCTTCCTGTTCCGAGCCCTGGGTACCAGCCGGTAGGGTAAGAACTGCGGAGATCATCTTGGTATGGCTTGGAGACTGATTTGCTGTCTCTGGTTGTCACACCCAATCCCGCTCGCGCCTGGAACAGGTAAACCCTGGGACCGGCTGGGTATTTGTGTGTTTCGTTCTCATCCGATGATGACCTGTCTCTATTGACACGTCTGGTATCCCTTGCAGATCGACTGGCTGGTCCATTTTTATCTGGGTGCTGATGGCCACTATATCTGTTTTCCTTTTATGGGACCTTCGAGTCAACCTCGCTGCCCCTATCCGGGGTGACGGTGTAGTGTTTGTGTCTTGATGCACCTGTGACTGACATGACAGGTTGTCTGGTAGAGTGATCGAGTGTGCATTGACATTGGTGTGAGACGTGTCGCTCTTGACTGAAAGAGTGTCCCTTGGTTCTCGGGTGTGTTCGGGTGATTGGCGCCATGGCTGTTGTCGGGACCACGACTCTGTTGACTCGAAAGATCGGACCGACATGCTTTCTGAATCAGAGGAGTTCTGTCACTTCCCTTTGAGAACGTTCCTTTGAGAATGTCTTAACGAGTGGGCTTCGGAACTGGGTAGTCCGTGACGAGTTGCTTTGCACGCCAGAGTTGTCTTTGAGGTGTTTCTCCGGGTATCTTCCTCGAGGCGTCTTTGTTGTCAATTCACTGGAGAGATTATTGTTCGATAACCACATACTCATGTCTTGAGTTTGATCCCAAGGTATTTCATTTCTGTCTCTCTCGCATGATGATAATGACCTCCTCTCCGTTTCTTCATTGTTTTGACTGTCATGCACGCGTTTGTCTTCCCCCTTTCGTTGTCTGGATGAATCAGTCCATCTTATGCGGTTCACTTCCTCTTCACACTTGTTTGGTGTACTGACATCTGTGTTACTGGTGTGGTGTGTTTTCCTGTTTGACGTCTCCTCGGACTCGTCTCTCGAACAGTGAGATGCTTGTGTGTGGTCGTGTACCGATTTCCAGTGTTGACTTGATTGGTTCAGTCTTCTATGTTTTCCCTTTCTTGAGCGTTTGTTGGACAGGCTGTCATTTGGTCCATTGGTGCGATCTGAACCACTTGACACTTCATCTGTTTCAGAACCGTTTGCACCATCTGTTGACTGACTCCTTGAGATTGAATAACTCCTTAAGGATGTATCAGTGTCGCTATCGCGATCCAAACTCATCCTGGTCTTTCGGGTTGGTGACTCGGAGTATTTTATGACGCTTTGTCTCTTCTTTTGTCTTGGCTGTGATCTGCCTTCACCTTCCCTTTTTTTGGTTTTGTTTGAGATGTCTCTTACTTCGACCCGCACTCCAACCTCGGCCCCTCTGATGATTCTCCTTAGTGACCACTGTCCCTGAAGGATCTTGCACTTCGTGTCTGCATTTGAACAGCCTTCGATTATCCGAAGCCGAACGGCTTCTTCATTTGTAAAGGTATTGAAGTAGCAGCCGGGTACCAGGCTTTGCAATCGGGCGATGAATTTTGGCAATGGTTCTCCTGGTTCCTGCCGTGCTGTGGTGAAGGCGATGCGAGCATGATCCACGTCTACCGGTGCATGGAAATGGGTACGTAGCTTCTTTTGGAGTCTCTCATAGGTCTCTGTGTCCTTTTCAGGGAATGTTCTGACTAAACGTCGGCCCTCATGACCTACCAGCTGGAGGAGTAGTGTCAGACACTTTCTATCTCTTCGTTCACCGATGGCGTCGAGGAAATCGTCTAATGATTCCAGCCACCGGTTCCATTTGGGGCCCAAACTCTGACTGTCCGTCTGTGTCACTGGGGGCGGTACTTCAATGCAGGGATTGGACCGATGGGTTGCTGTACCCCCCGCCATAAGGGAGGAAAGTTTTCGTCTGCTACCGTCGCAGGATTGTTTACTTTGCTTCCCGTCTTATTTGCTGACCACCTTCTGCCGAGATCCTTCGTCCGATTGTTTCTTCTGAGGTTGTTAAGTTTTGCAACTGTCTCGATAGGCGTCAGTTAATGAAGCTTGGACTTCTTGAGGTCCGAATGGCCACCACTCAGCCACACTATGCGTGACTCGTGGCTCGCTTTCAATGGAGTTGCATGGTGGCTGCAGGTGGTTGGTGACTCTTCCACGATGGTGTCTGATACATTTGACATCTTCCTTGACATTCCTCCACTCGTGCTTCTGGATCATTAATTTTCTTAGCTCCCTTTGCTTTTAATTGTTTATCTTCGCATGGTGCTGACTGTGTACTTTGGCGCTTGTCTTTGCTCGTGCTCGTTACATTCGCTGACTTCGGAGCTTGTGGTCATCCATGCTTGTTTATACGCCGTGCAGTCTTCGCTTATTTCCGACATTGGCTTGTGCTTGATGCACTGTTGTGGCTTTACTATTGCCTTTATCTGTTTCTTGCATTTGCCAATGCTTGTTGGATTGCTGCAACTTTGTACTTGTCAGTGTTTGTTTGCTTCCATCTACCAGTGCTTGTCTCTTTTACAGTTGCCAATGTTTATTTTATCACAGTTGCCAATGCTTGTTTTTTTTCCCACAGTCGCCAATGCTTGTTTCCACCTCTGCCTGCCTGACCTCAAAATGGCCGCTCTGGATACTTGATAGAGTTTGGGGCAAAACCTGCCTGACTCTAAGATGGCCGCCGTAGTGGAAATCTCGTCGGGAACGAGATTTGGCTCCTTTTCGTGTTTCCAGGCTGATGCTCACTCACCGGACTATCGGCAGGCAGCAGGACGCTCGCGGAGGCTAGGACCACTGTCCTCAATGTTGGCAGGTTTCCAGACGCTTCACTCGGCGCTCGACACAGGTAGGATCGGGGTGAGCTCCCGACTCCTTGTCATTATTCACGTGCTATTCTACACGCATCAGGAGTGAACCTTCGACTTTGGCGCGTACCGGCGCTCTTCTATAGGCATTTCCATGAGGCTTCAGCAATGCCTCACACGCTCCTCAGTTGTCGGGGCAACAGGATAGGATCGGGGTGGGCTCCCGACTTCCTTCTTTAATCGCGGGCCGTTTCAGCGACCGTGTGCCATGTCACACGCATCCAGGGTTGGCCTTTCCTTTTGCTGGCTTCTCTCTTGGCGCGCAGCAGCGCTCTTTCTTCGGAATGCTTTCTCGGGTCTCAGGCGGCACCTCCGGGGCTCCTTGGTCACCGGATCAGTCTATGGAGTCGGGGTGAGCACCCGACTTCCGTCTTTGGATCGCGTGCCGATTTACAAGCCTTGGGGTGAGTTGCGGTTTTGGCGCGAAGCAGCGCACCGCTTTGAAATCCCTCAGCGCTCAGTGGCGCGTTCTTCCTCGGGGCTCCACGCGACGGACAGGTCGCAGAAGCAGGGGCAATAGCTGCTGGCCTCGTCCTAGGCGGCGGACTTGCTTCCACCACACGTAGCTCAACAGCGTCTTCTCTCTTCACGCTGTTTGGGACAGGGACGCTTCTCCTTGGGGTCCTGTGAGTGGCTGACTGCACCATCCCACCTTCGTCGCCAGTTGTCGCATCTTCGACACAATAACCACAGACACAATAGGTACTTCTTACTCTGAGCTTTATTACGTGCCTCTTGCTCCTTCCCTGTCCCTACGCTAACTGTCCCTTTCCTGTGTCCACTCCTCCCCTTCCTCTGGCCCCCTAGCTCCGCCCACACCCAGCTACTAGAATGCATCCCAACATTATATCGAGGGATTTCACAGAGAGCGAGGCTCTCCTTAATGTGTAAGAGGGTGGGAAGCAGGACCTGAGGTCACTTTGTTGTGAACCAAACCAGCTGTACGATAGGGGGAGGCTACTTGTCAAAGTTAAGGATTTCAGAGAGCGAGAGACTCCCTCTCTGTATAAGTGAGAGATAGATTGAAGTCTCCTTGCAGCGGATTTCAGCAGACCCAGCGGAGGGAAGGCTCCTGGTCAGGGATGAGTATTTCAGAGTGTGAGTGACCTCTTGGCAGTATAAGTGAGGAATGGAGAGGCAGGGACTGAGGTCGCCACAGCGTGAGGAACGGCTTACGCCTCAGCAGCCCCAGCGTGACGGAAGGCCATGGCCCACTGATGGGGATTTTGGATGTGACATGAGTTAGTCCTCAGTGTAACCCAGAGATGGCCACACTGCAGCGGATCTCATCAGCCACAGCGTGTGGCCCGACAGCTATAGCGCTATAGTGCGAGTAAATTTAAAAAAGCCTAACATTTGCATTTTGCATTGAATAGAGCGCTTGAGTCGCGCTTTCCACAACTGCTCAAGCCTGTATCGCCCCTGCTGCCTCCTTCACAGCATAGCGCTGTAGTGCGAGCATAGCGCTGTATAGCGCTATAGTGCGAGTAAATTTAAAAAAGCCTAACATTTGCATTTTTATCTGCTAGCGCTTTTGGGGTCATTGAATTGAGCACTTGAGTTGCGCTTTCCACAACTGCAGTGCGAACTTACAGCTAGGCTGAGTGTCCATTACATAGACTGCTCTCTAAAGTAAACTATAGTCATTGCTGATTGCCTGTGCCCCAGCCTTCCTCCAGTTTCGTTTTATTTCACTGCCGCCATCTTACTTGTTGTTGTGGTGCCTCAGAGACCGTCCCCCACAGCCCGGCCCGCCTCCCTGCTGACCCTCCCTCCCACAGACTACTTAGCCTGCTCCCACACCCATACTCTCTGTGACCGTCCTGACGCTTGCTGAAGGCGGCCGCTCCCCTCGCCCCCTGCTCCGGATTGGTATCGTTTTTGCTCAAGCCTGTATCGCCCCTGCTGCCTCCTTCACAGCATAGCGCTGTAGTGCGAGCATAGCGCTGTATAGCGCTATAGTGCGAGTAAATTTAAAAAAGCCTAACATTTGCATTTTGCATTGAATAGAGCGCTTGAGTCGCGTTTTCCACAACTGCTCAAGCCTGTATCGCCCCTGCTGCCTCCTTCACAGCATAGCGCTGTAGTGCGAGCATAGCGCTGTATAGCGCTATAGTGCGAGTAAATTTAAAAAAGCCTAACATTTGCATTTTTATCTGCTAGCGCTTTTGGGGTCATTGAATTGAGCACTTGAGTTGCGCTTTCCACAACTGCAGTGCGAACTTACAGCTAGGCTGAGTGTCCATTACATAGACTGCTCTCTAAAGTAAACTATAGTCATTGCTGATTGCCAGTGCCCCAGCCTTCCTCCAGTTTCGTTTTATTTCACTGCCGCCATCTTACTTGTTGTTGTGGTGCCTCAGAGACCGTCCCCCACAGCCCGGCCCGCCTCCCTGCTGACCCTCCCTCGCCCCTCCCCCTCCACCATCCATATATGACAGTTCTTCCCGCGCGCAGCGTTCACGCGCAGCGACCGCGCCCAATCCGCGCCGAAGGTGCGCCAAAGGTAAGCCCGTCTACGCCCGTCCGCGCCTGGACCACGCCCAGCACCAGAACCCCTGCCCCTCGCGCTACCCAGCCCTCCCGCATTACCTACGATGCCGCCTCCCTCCTAGCCCTTAACCCCGGTCGCGCCCCCAACTGCGTCCAAGCCGCTCCTGGACACACCCATGGACCTTTCTCTTGCTACTCCTGCAAATTCAGCGGCACCGACAACATCTCCGCTACGACCACACCACAGATCCCCGACCCCAACCACCTACAATGCATCCTTCTCAACACCCGTTCGGTCCACAGGCACGCCATTGACCTATGGAATCTACTAGACACCATTTCTCCGGACATCGCCTTCCTTACGGAAACATGGATGAATGCTTCCTTCGCCCCAGACATCACCATTGCCATCCCTGAAGACTATAAGATCACCCGCAAAGACCGTACCAGCCACACAGGAGGAGGAATCGCTATCGTCCATAAGAAATCTATCCGCATCTCAACAAGCTCTGACGCCAACCTCGCCAACTCCGAACACCTTCACTTCCAGATCCACATCGACCCCAAGACCACACTCAGAGGCACCCTCCTCTACAGACCACCAGGACCCCGCGCAAAATTCAGTGAAGACATCACGGACTTCATCTCTCCACACGCGCTCCCCTCCAAAGACTATATTCTTCTGGGAGACCTCAACTTTCACCTTGAAAAGATAAACGACCACAACACCGCCACCCTCGTGGACAACCTCGCCAACCTCGGACTTAAACAACTAGTCACTTCCCCCACCCACATCGCAGGTCACACACTCGACCCCATCTTCACATCCAGCAACCATGTCTCCTTCAGCCACACTACGGATCTCCTCTGGACTGACCACAGCTGCGTTCACTTCACCTACAACAAGCCGAAACCCATCAACCACTCCCAACCTACCCTGCAAAGAAACTGGAACAAAATCACCACGGACCAAATCTCCGCATCGCTCCTTCGAAACTCCCCAGCCCTCTCTTCTAACGCCAACGAAGCCGCCACCAACCTCACCCTATGGTTATCCAACACCGCCGACACCTTAGCTCCACTGAAAAAACGTCAAAGCAAACCTGGCAGCAAGAAAGCCTCATGGTTCAACGATGATCTCAAGAAGTCCAAGAAACTCTGCCGCTCCCTTGAAAAGGCCTGGAAAAAAGACCCAACCACCAGCACCAAGGACGCCTTCAAAAGCGCCACCCGCACTCACCACCAACTGATCCGAAAAGCCAAGAAAACAACATTCAAGGATCGACTTGACAACAACGCCCACAACAGCAAGGAACTTTTCAACATCGTCAAGGAATTTTCCAATCCATCGGCCAACTCCAACGACATCACCCCCTCTCAAACCCTCTGCGACTCCCTAGCCTCTTTTTTCCACAACAAGATTGCAGACATCCACAACAGCTTTGACAACCAACCCGGTAACCAACCCACCCTACCATCTGCTGACCATCTTCCCCCCGTGAACACCCTTAACGCCTGGAACCCAATCTCCACTGAGGACACCATCCGCCTGATGAATTCCATCCACTCAGGATCCCCCACAGACCCATGCCCTCACCACATCTTCAACAAAGCAGACTCCGTCATAGCACCGCACCTCCGAGATGTCATCAACTGCTCCTTCAACTCCGCTACCTTCCCAGAAGACTGGAAACACGCTGAACTCACCGCCCTTCTGAAAAAACCAACAGCGGACCCCACCGAACTCAAAAATTACCGCCCCATCTCGCTTCTTCCATTCCCGGCCAAAGTCATCGAGAAAGCCGTCAACAACCAGCTCGCCGCCTTCCTCGAAGCCAACAAATCCCTCGACCCCTCACAATCTGGCTTCCGAGCAAAACACAGCACTGAGACCGCCCTCATCGCAGCAACAGACGACATTCGAACTCTACTGGACAATGGAGACACAGTCGCCCTCATCCTCCTCGACCTCTCTGCAGCATTCGATACAGTCTGCCACAGCACCCTTCTACAACGCCTCAATAACATCGGAATCCAAGGAAAAGCACTTGAATGGATCACCTCGTTCCTCACCGGAAGAACCCAGAGAGTCCGCCTTCCTCCATTCAAGTCCGAGGCCTCTGAAGTCATCTGCGGCGTACCCCAAGGATCCTCACTCAGTCCCACCCTCTTCAACGTATACATGAGCCCCCTCGTGGCCATCGCACGCCAACACAACCTCAACATCATCTCTTACGCAGACGACACTCAACTGATCCTTTCTCTCACCAATGACCCCAGCACCGCCCAAACTAACCTACACGAAGGAATGAAAGAAGTTGCCGAATGGATGAAACACAGCCGTCTGAAACTGAACTCAGACAAAACTGAAGTCCTCATCTTAGGTACATCCCCCTCTGCATGGGACGACTCCTGGTGGCCGGAAGCCCTCGGAAAAGCACCCATCCCGACAGACCACGCACGGAACCTTGGCGTCATCCTGGATTCTTCACTCTCAATGAACAGACAAGTCAGCGCCGTATCCTCCTCCTGCTTCAACATTCTTCGCATGCTCAGAAAAACATTTCGCTGGATCCCCTCCGAAACAAGGAAAACAGTCACCCACGCTCTGGTCACGAGCCGACTAGACTACGGAAACACCCTCTACGCGGGTACTACCGCAAAACTCCAGAAGAAACTCCAACGAATCCAAAACGCCTCAGCCAGGCTCATATTAGACATCCCACGCAACGAACACATCTCTGGTCACCTTAAAGACCTCCACTGGCTACCCGTCAATAAGAGGATCACTTTCCGACTGCTTACCCACGCACACAAATCACTCTACGACATCGGACCAGATTGCCTCAACTCTCGACTGTCCTTCTACACCCCCTCCCGCCAACTACGTTCTTCCAGCCAAGCCCTCGCCACTGTACCTCGAATCAACAAGACCACCATGGGAGGCAGATCCTTTTCATACCTGGCTGCTAAAACATGGAACTCACTCCCCGCTTACCTTCGCCTCACCCAGAACCACCTAACGTTCAGAAAGCAGCTTAAAACGTGGATATTTGACAAATAATCCTCCTCCCCTTCCTAAGCGCCTTGAAACCCTCTGGGTATGTAGTGCGCTATACAAATTTTATGACTTGACTTGACTTGACTCCTTCCTTATTAGTGATTCTTATCTGCTCCCTGGAGCTGTCTCTGAGATCACACAAGCCTGAGGCTGGAATTACAGCCTGGGGCGGAGCACAGCCTGTTCTGTTGTGTCTTGACAAGAGCCCTGCTGAGGCAGTCCTGCAGCTCGGAAGTGCTTTGTGGTATATCACCGTGGGTAAGGGGTGTTGGGTGAGTCTCCGAACCAGGGCTAAGCGTCGGTCTGTCGCAGGGGGGAAAGAACAGGAAGGGGGAGAACACAGTGAGGGCTGAACACTCACTGGAAGAAACAAAACATGTTAAAACATGTGTGCATTGCATTGGGAGACTGCAGAAGATAAGTGTAGGAGAGAAAAAGTGAGAATAGAAAACAAGAGATTGGCCTAATAAAGAGGGAAGAGAACATAATAAAAATAAATGAAATAGAAGTGGGAGAAAGGAAAACCAGTGCAAGAGTGATAGAGGAAGGGAAATGATGGGTCAATGGCAAAACTCAGGGGCGAGGCTCTGGGCTGAAACCAAGGCTTGAAGAATGATAAATTCCAAGCCTTGTGTAAGAGATCAAATTTGCAGCGCGAGTGAAACAGAAACTATACAACCTAATGAAAGACACCGGATATGATGGTGAAAAATGTTGGCAAAATAATTAAGCATCCAAACAGAAATGCCAGTACTTAAAATAATAACAAGCACAGTGCATGCGCTGTGCAGGTAAACATCTTTAAAAAATTAGTTCCAGAAAAGCGGATGGAAACAGTACGTTGGCACCAGGAAACTAATAAGAGAAGCACACAAGGAATAGCAGGAAACAGTATGCTACAGCCAATAGAAGCGGTGGAAAAGTAAGTGGCAAGCACAGGAATGAATGAAAAGCAAGGAAAACAAGAGGGCCGTATGTAAGCCCTTTTTAAGATGTACATTAAATTCAATAGATTTCACAAGCACAGCGCAAGTGCTGTACAGGCGAAACCTACAAAGCCTCTTTGACAAGGCATTTCTGAAAGTATGGGGCAGCAGTAAAAATGAACATTGTGTCTGACAATTTGAAAAGCTGTATCCCTGCAAAACAGGTGTGTTTATATGTGATGTCACAAAAGACACACAGATGATGGACGGAATGTAGAACACATAAAACATTTAACCACAATCAAGGGATCTGGGTTAAATCAATTGTTCTTTTGCTAACCATGCCACCCAGGTAGACCCAGCCATTTTCAAATCATTCTTGACCCTGCTCCTCATGGGAACAGTCCAGCCCGATCTGCCAATCCAGGTCTTCCATGGACCAGAAACAACCATCCTGAAACCGGGTTAGGCATTTCACCCCCTCATCAGCCAGGCTAGGCTGAATCTAGTGGCACAGTGAGCCCGGGACCCATGTTTGTACATACACGTCCCACTTGGGGTGGCAAATGCAAAAAGAACAATTGATGGACAGAATGCTGAACAATGTTAAACTTTCACCCCAGTACAGAAAACTGTTAGGGACACGCCGCTCAGGCACAGCAGAAGGCTATACGGGTCATCCAGCTGAGTTTGACTCCCCTCGGAAATATAACAGTAAAGAGGACATCTTAAAGGTAGAGGCCAGTGTGTATAGCTCCCTTAAAACAGGGCCCTCATTGGTAGCACTTTTACCTGCTAAATTAAACAGCCCTGGGCTGCAACCAGTAACACCATTGGGTGAGGTGTTATGGAGTCTAAACTTCCACATTCTGTATCCATGAACTCTGTAGTAGTCAGTCTGATGGCTGCACTTCAGTGTGGGAGTATGCTATTGTGAAGGACAGAGCCGAAAAGAAGTCAGATTTTACTTGAAAAAGTGATACTCTGTCTCTCCTTTGGCCCCGAAGAATTTAGAATTTAAAACATTTGTAGAGCGCAGGGTTCACCGTTCGGTTTCCTGGCGCTAGAGTAGAGGGTCCAACAACTGAGGGCGGAGTGAACCTGTCGCAATGCAGGGAGGGTCCCCGTTACACCGGGAAGGCCTGTTGAAACAGAAACGTTTTTAGGTCCTTGCGGAAGGAGGAATATTGATTGGCAGAACGAAGGTGGTCGGGGAGAGAGTTCCAGAATGTGGGAGCCAAGGTAGAGAAATTGGCTCCACCCCACTTTTTACGTTTGAAACGTGGGATTTGCAGGAGAGACTTAGAAGAAGAGCGAAGCTCTCTGATCGGGGCGTATTCAGTGATCAGTGAGGAAATAAAGGCGGGGGCAGTGCCCTGACGGACCTGAAAAACCATACAGCCGGTTTTAAAAAGGGAGCGTTCCTTGACAGGAAGCCAGTGGAGCTCCTTGAGGAGGGGTGTGGAGTGGTGAAAACGTGGGAGACCATAGACCAACCGGACCGCCTGGTTCTGGACCATCTGGAGCTTCCGCAAGCTGTAGGCCAGGATGCCGTTGTACAAGGCATTGGCATAGTCCAGCCGCGAGATCACCAGGGCGGACATGATCAACTTAAGTGCCTGGGGGGAGAAGAAACGGGAGACAGTGCGGATGGTTCGAAGAGTGAGGAAACAGGAAGAGACTACAGAGCTAATTTGTGAGTGAAGGGTGAGTTGGTTGTTTATTTTGACACCCAGAGTTTTAACTGTGGAGGAAGGAGTGGGGGAAGGACCAAAAGAAGAGGGCCAAAATAGAGAGTTCCAGGGACTGGAGGAACCACCGGTGAGAACCAACTCGGTTTTATCCGGTTTCAGCTTGAGATGGTTGTAGTTCATCCAGTCCCTGATGAAAATCATAATAGACTGGAAATTAGAGGCAGAGAGGGGAGAAGAGGAAAGGTCGAAGATGAGCTGGAGGTCATCCGCATAGTTATACACGGTGGCCTCCAGCTGCTGAAGTGCGAAGATTAGAGGAAAGATATAAAGGTTGAACAATAAGGGGGAAAGAGAAGAACCCTGGGGAACACCACAGGTGACTTGAAGAGGGGTGGACGTGAAGTCTCCCAACCGAACCGCCTGGGTGCGGTCCCTCAGGAAGGAGGATAGCCAAACCAGGGCTGATCCCTCAATTCCAGCCGCCTTGACACGGGACAATAAGATGGTATGGTCCACCGTGTCAAAGGCGGCGGAGAGGTCGAGGAGCATCAGCGCCTGGTGTTTGTTGAGATCCATACCCTTCCTGAGGTTGTCTAGGACCGACACCACGACTCGGTAGAGTGCCTGGGGCGGAAGCCGGCCTGGCGAGAAGCCAGACCCCCATTTACTTCTACGTGGGCGCTGAGTACCGAGGTGACATGGCGCTCCAGCACCTTGCCCAAATAGGGCAGCAGGGAAATGGGGCGGTAGTTGGCTGAGATGGACGGGTCAGCGCCGGGCTTCTTTAGAATGGGCACTATAGTAGCTGATTTGAGCGCAGGGATCACCACTCCCTGCGTAAGGGAACTATTAAGGAGAGTGATGGGGGGTTCGGGACAAGAGGAGTAAATCTGTTGCAGGATTCATGCCGGACAGATGTCTGCCGGGGAACCCGATTTTACTTTGGGGAGTATCTCTAAAAATACATCCTCAGTGAGGGGGGGAATGGAGGTAAGATGGCATTGAACAGTGGGAGGGGAAGGGTCAACAAAGGCAGACGAGGGGAGGGGTATATTGGCCTTGATGGTTGCGATCTTGTCCAGAAAGTAGGTGTTTAATTGGTCACACAGGGGCTGGGTTGGAGGGATTTGGGGTGAGGCTCTGTCGGAGAAGGCTAGGTCATTCACTATCCCAAAGATCTCCCTAGGTTTGTTTTCGGCTGTCGTTATTTTAGTTGAGAAGTAGATGGTTTTAGCGGCTATGATAGCTTTTTTATACTCAGTAAGTAATGTGAGATAGTGGGTTTTTAGTGAGGGGCAGTAGTTTCTTCTCCATTGCCTCTCTGCTTGCCGTACGGTCAGTTTTAGTTCTTTTAGGTGGTCATTGAACCACCTGTTGGAGTCCTTAGGTCGTCGGGTGGAAATACGACGTAAAGGAGCCACTGAGTCACAACCTCCAGCCAGCCAGATATTAATAGCGGTGGCTTGAGATTTGGATGAAAGACCAGAAAGGGTCGGAATGGAGTTCCGAAGCAGGGAGGTCAAGGAGGGGAGATCAACTCTGTTCCAATTCCGCGCCCAGGTGTTTTTGGCGTGTGGAACCTTAGATACCGGGTTGAGAGAAATATAAAAAGAGATAAGAGCATGGTCGGACCAGGGACAGGGAGATACAGACACCGAGGAAACAGGGAGGTTGAGGGACCAAACCTGGTCGAGTATGTGACCGTGAGAATGTGTGGGGACAGATATGTGCGGGACAAAGTTCAAAGAGAGGAGAGATTCAGTAAATTCTTTCGAGGCGGTACACTCAGAAGGGTCCGAGGGCCAGTAGTTAAAATCGCCTAGCACCAAGACCGAGGCGTAGTTGACCACCAGGGTGGCCAATAGGTCTTGAAATGCAGGTAAGAACAGAGACGAAGGCTGGGGTGGGCGATACATCAGGAGGCATGTGATTGGGGGGAAAAGGAGAGGGAGCGGACTACAAGGAATTCAGTGGGGGGGATGGAGGGGAAGGAAAGGGATTGAAAGTTAAAGTCAGACCGAGCAATTAAAGCCACACCACCGCCAGTCCTACCCGCAGGGCGGTCGGCGCGCAAAGCAACGTAGGAAGGGGGGAGGGCAGCCAAAAGAGCGGGAAGGGAAGAATCACAAAACCAGGTTTCGGTCAAGAGCAGTAGGTCAGGCTTCTCAGAGTCAAGCATGACACACAGCTCATGATGGTGTTTGACCGCTGACCTGGTGTTGAGCAGGAGAACAGATAATGAAGGAGTAGGGGGAGGAGGGTCAGGCGTGAAAGAGCATAGCGGCGGTGAGGCCGGCAGAGGCGGCGGTGGTGTTGGAGTAGAAGGGGCAAGCCCTAATGAGGCAATGTGCCTGCGGACGGATTCTGAGAGTGGCCAGTGGCCTTGGAGTGTAGTGATCTCCTCAGAAGAGTACAATGTTAATTTGGCATGGAGTCGTGCCCCTAGCCCCGTCCGGCCGCGGACGGGCGCAGACGGGCGCAGACGGGCTTGCCTTAGGCGCGCCTTTGGCGCGCAAACGGCGCGCCCGCTGCACACGTCCGCTGCACGTTCTGAAGTTGCACATTGAAATAGGAGGCCTTAAGGGCGGGAAGGGGACGTGGCCTACAGGTGGGCGTGGCCAGCGGCGATGGAAGCCGGTAGAAGGGGGTCACGTGAGCGCTAGGTCCGCTGCACGACGCCCTCGAAGTGCAATGTGCTTGAAGAAGAAAGTAATAGTATAAAAACACAACAATTCACATTTAAAATGCTGCAACTCCCGGCTTTCCGCCTCAGGAGCAAGAACCAACTGAGCGCTCGCGTTCTCAGCGCTTAAGAAGGGCGAGAAGGGGGCGTGGCCTACAGGTGGGCGTGGCCAGCGGCGATGGAAGCCGGTAGAAGGGGGTCACGTGAGCGCTAGGTCCGCTGCACGGCGCCCTCGAAGTGCAATGTGCTTGAAGAAGAAAGTAATAGTATAAAAACACAACAATTCACATTTAAAATGCTGCAACTCCCGGCTTTCCGCCTCAGGAGCAAGAACCAACTGAGCGCTCGCGTTCTCAGCGCTTAAGAAGGGCGGGAAGGGGGCGTGGCCTACAGGTGGGCGTGGCCAGCGGCGATGGACGCCGGTAGAAGGGGGTCACGTGAGCGCTAGGTCCGCTGCACGGCGCCCTCGAAGTGCAATGTGCTTGAAGAAGAAAGTAATAGTATAAAAACACAACAATTCACATTTAAAATGCTGCAACTCCCGGCTTTCCGCCTCAGGAGCAAGAACCACCGAAGACTGGTATCTATGGGTGTTAAGAGCTTAGTAATTAATTTTTAACTTTAAGAACATGTTTCAGGCAGAAGGAACTGAATATACGGGTCTTTTGGCGAGAAAGGAGCATCAAACTGATATTTTATTAGATGTTTCCTTACAAGTCCATGCAGTGATTAATACAGGGTTTTGCTGTTTGAAGTGTCTTTAACACTTACATAATTCGAGGGCTTTTCTGACCACTGGTCCCTGGGCCAGCTCTCGACTGCTGCTACAGGTTGGATCTGCACCATACTGCCCACCTTTACATGCCAAACTGACTTTTGCCTCCATTTAACTGCCTATTCCCCCTAATTTTCTTCCCATTGTTTCATTGACCTTTGCCTCCACTTAACTGACTTTTTCAGATTGTTTTCCTTCCATTGAGTTTTTCTTCAACTTTTTTTTTTCTTTGCCTCAACTTAACTGCTTTTTTCCCTACGTTTTCCTCCCATTGCTTCATTGACTTTTGCTTCCACTTAACTGCCTTTTCCCCCTCGTTTTCCTTTCATAGACTTTTGCCTCCATTTAACTGCCTTTTTCCTCCTTCCTTCTTTTTCCCCATACTCTAATAATTTTCCTCCCTTCTAACTCAGCTCATTTTGCCACCTTTTTCGCTTGTTCTCTCTCCCTCCAGCTTCCCGCCCTCATTCGAACCAGCCCAGTCACCATACAGTCTCAGTGCCTATGAGCCAGTATCTGACTAGCTATTGCGCCTCACTTGATCTCCTAACTTTATCAGGGACACAAGTGAGTTGGCACCCCAGAACACAACCCTCTCGACCCTCTCAGTAATCGCAGTAACAGGACACACCCTTTTGCTCTCTCACACGTACTCATCCATAATAATATTATCAAGAGGGACGGAGGAAGTTTAACATATTTATTTAAGCAGTTGTGCTCTAAAATGCAGTATTTGTGCCACAAATAGAAAACAAATGCGTATCAAAAATACCGTTAGCATCGCTAATGAACTATATACTATACAAAATCCTTGTCATATAAGACAGATTTAGCCTACCCCTCCCCCTTTACTTCTACTGAAGCTAAGTGTTTATATATCAACGATCACTGGGATTAGTGGCAGACCCCGTACCTTAGTATAAACAGATGGACATTCTAAATCTCAGCTGGTGCAGCACTCCCTGTCCCAGAGCCCTCGCTCAGTCAGTGTGTTTTTTCAAACTCACTGTGTGCTCAGTTATATGACAAAAACGTGTGTGCTCACAAACAGAGGCTGCATTCTCGTGTTATGTCTAGGTACTTGTGTCAGGGCAAAAAGAATAACAAGGGGAATTGTTGTTTGACCTTGTCTAGCATGTTCAGACTAAGGGCTTGATTAGGAGTTTGATGGTCCATCGGCCCGCCAAATCAGTGGTGGCCGTCCCTGGACCACCAGACTGGCGGTCTACCACCTATATTACGAATACAACAGTGGGACTGCCACAGGCCTGCCGCAGCTGCAGTGATCATGGATCCCGGGGAGGTGGTGCAGCAGCGAGAGGCTCTAATATGCAGGTGATGCTGCTGAGGCACCATCGAGCATAATAGGAGTTTCCTCACCACCGCAGTTGTCATGGAGGTGAGGCCGCCATGAAAACCATGGCGGTGAGAAAATGAAGGTGGCCGTACAGGAACCCCTTTTGCCTCAGTGCCCTAGTGTGCCTGCAGGGGGCCACATGTTGTGCTCCCCTGTGTGCAATCACCTGTTTCCTGCATGGCAAACAGTGTAGGAACAGGCTTTGGTATTCTCTTTGCAGTGCCTTTTTAAAATTGCAAAAACAACAATTGATGGACAGAATGCAGAACAATGTCTTACATTCACCCCAGTACAGAGATCTGGGCCTAAATCCATCGTTTTTTTGCACTCCACACCACCCCAGTTCAGACATGGCCATATGCAAATCAGCCTTGACCCTGTGCCTCATGGGAACAGTCCAGCCCGAACTGCCAAGCCGTGTCTTTCCTGGACCGGAATCAAGCATCCTAGGACCGGTTTCTGGCTATCAGCCGTCTTCAGCCCGGATAGCTTGACTTTAAAAGGCACTGCCATGGGAACACCAAAGGACCGCCCTCCAGAACACAAGGTTACTCATAATCTGGTAGGCAGCCAGCGGTCCAGTTTGGAAGTCCTGAAGTGGGGCGCAGGTGTGTCGGCCTGGTCCAAGACCGCTAAACTCATAATCATGCCATAGATCCCAGGACAACTACAGAACGCAAAAACATATGCAGGTTCCGTGTGAAAGTACAATGTGGTGCAAAAGCAAGCGTGTTTATATAACAATGTATGCAAAAGAAAATGCACCCTACAACATGCACAACCAGGGAAAAATACACTGGGCCATGCAGGAAACACACAACACCCTCCCCTTGGTCAGGACAATAGCACTAAAAAGAATACAAAATGTAATATATGTAATCAAAAGGTAAACACTCAAAGCATAGTTTAGAACTCAGAGTTACTGAAAATGAATAGAAGATAGTGTAAATTTAGAAAAAAAACGATCTAATTATGGTGCTCCAGAGGAATCCATTGCATAACTCGCCATCTTAAAGGCTAAAGACTCTATAAATGAGTCTGATTCTGCACATGATGATTGGTTGACCGCCCAAGTCATGAGCTCCAAAAGGCAGATATGATCTCTGGTCTCAGCCAAAGCTGAGATATTTACTGGCCAACCAACATCCATGTTAGCAAGACCAGTATTCAATGATTCATGTGCCAATGCACAAGTTTCCTCATAGCCTAGTGGCTTAAACTTTGCATTAAGAAGAAGCCGCAACTTCAAGGAACAGTTCTGAAAATGGGTCGCTAAGAAACTCATGGACAGTCCAATGTCCAAAGTAGCAGATGTCTATGAGGCCAGGAAATGTCGGTGCCCATTTGAAGAGGTAACAGATACAGTGGAACACAGGTTGCACACAGATAAACCAGGCATGCCGGAATGTTAGGCATCAATCAGGATCCAGCTCCTGTCGTAGAAACATGTCAAAGATCTGAAGCAAACGCTCATGGTAGTGTGGGAGCAGAGCCAGTTCCAGAGGTCCCTGAAAGGAACATTCATTGGGGAGAAAGAGGAACAGGAGGAGAATGCTGCAAATGAGGAAAAACAGCAAAGAGAATCCACTGAATATACTAGAAAAAATGGAGTGAATAAAAGTCGATAATATTCCAAAGATGGTTTGAAAAGAACCAACAAACTTAAAGTGGGCTAGTCTGGCTGTACTAGAGGCATTAAAGATTTGATGCACTTATTCTCTCTCTGAAGTGCAGGGGAACATATGTATTTAACAATGACTGTATTTAACTAGAAGTTCTAGCCACCTGCAATTCGACGGTCTCATGGACAGATGTAAGAGCTACTTCTTCTTGAAACAGTAATGATTTGAGTCTGCTTCTCTTGTTGAAATCTGCCTTCAAAGTTGGAATGGAAGGCCACAATTGGCTATCTACAATGCTATGTGGAGGAGGAAACAAGACATTGTTGCAGCACCTGACTAACTGGGAAACTGACAAAGTATACGGGACTCCAGCCCGCATTTTGCAACGGTCTTGATCGCTAAGCATGAGATAACTACCATTAGAATACTGTAATAAAAATGCAAATTTCGGGAACCAGAATGCCTTTTTAGAAAACAAGCCTAATTAGGCACTGAAGTATTACAGGCGCTGTAAATTATAACCTGTTTACAAACAAGGGAATGTCCAAGATTAGAGTCACACTCTTTTCCAGTAATAAAAACTTCCCTATTAGAATGTTCACAGTGATATATAAAAAGAAGTGACCATAACTCATGAATGAAGCTACTTCCAAGGGTTCATATCTAGCTATAGGGAAATGTTTCATGCATGCGGTCAGGATTCCTGCCACAGCTCACCTTTCTTGACTGTCACAATATACCATTCAGTAAAACAATTTGTTCTGTTGGGTTAGCAACAATTACTTTCAAAAGAGAACTTATTTATGATTCACTTAGCAATATTGTGCAAAGGACTTCGTACCTCAAGTCGATATTGTCTTTCCAGTAATCATATCCTTTAAGGGCTAGCTGGTTGACAAACAAAGCGGTATAAATGAGCATAGTCTGAGTAAGCATATATTTTTTGGGTGGGATTGGAACTAATTTGAAATAATATGAAGTGTCATATAAATACGTAAATTTATCTTTTTGCTGTTTGGAATTCCCCTGTGAGGGAGTTGGAAAATGTTCCCATTGTGTATAATCAAAATAGAGATGCTGTCCAGTGGCCCTGTGCAGAAAATGATGTCCATAATGATGATAACAGAACATATAGGCATAATTAGCAGAATTAAGATATAGGTTCTCTGATTCAAACACATTATAATACTCCAGTTCAGCAAGCATAGAATTTACAGTATCAACATCCCATTCATCCAAATGTAACCCAGGTAATATTACATCACGCATAGATACTTTTAACACATATGGTATCTGCAAGATCTTTGCAGGATCTCCGCAGGACCGAATATGCCAAACGGAACTTTAGCCCCAACATTGCCATAAGTCACTGGAACGTCTAAAATGTTTACAAGGGACATATCTCTTTTCAATTCATGCAAAGAAGAATAGGCGGCCAACACCCCATCAACCAGTTCAGTAGCAGAACATTCCGGGAGGTAATGGCCATTGAGATAGACGAGTGCTCTTGAGGCGGAAGCCGGGAGCGTTTTTTTAAACCATTTTAAATACTTCTTGTGTTATTATTGTCACTGTACCCTGTTGCTCTAGGCACTCACCTGCACTTAATTGCTGTTGCGCAGTGGATCTAGCGCTGCTACAGCCCCTGAACTACAAACTTCTCGCCAACCGCCATCTCGGCGAGGCCGGAGACCACGCCCCTTTTGAGGCCACGCCCCCCGACGCCACCCTATAAATCGTGCTGACTACAAGCACTTTACTTTGAGATAGACGAGTGCTCTTGAGGCGGAAGCCGGGAGCGTTTTTTTAAACCATTTTAAATACTTCTTGTGTTATTATTGTCACTGTACCCTGTGGCTCTAGGCACTCACCTGCACTTAATCGCTGTTGCGCAGTGGATCTAGCGCTGCTACAGGCCCTGAACTACAAACTTCTCGCCAACCGCCATCTCGGCGAGGACGGAGACCACGCCCCTTTTGAGGCCACGCCCCCGACGCCACCCCTCCACCCCCATAAATAATGTGCTTCTTTCGGACGCGCAGTGGACGAGCGTAGCAGGCGCGCCGATTGCGTGCCGAAGGCGCGCCTAAGGAAAGCCCGTCTGCGCCCGTCCGCGCTAGACCGGGCATCAGGGCATGTCACGCCGGCCATTCCATCTCATACTCTGCTCAGTCTCTCAGAGAACTACAGCATCTTGCCCCCCCGCTATCTCCTAAAACCAACCGCCGTATTCATACAGCCGGCCTCATGCATCCCGTTCTACACCCCCCATGCGCTCGCACACCCCCAATTAGCCTGTCCAGGAACGCAACACCCATCAGGGTGTCATATTTGAACACCCACTCGCTAGTAAAGCACTATGCAGATATTTTCATCCTGTTGACTGACATCAGCCCCGACATACTCCTGCTCACGGAAACTTGGTTAACATCAGAGTCCCTCCCAGACATTCTGGCGGCCCTCCCCCGACTGCTACATTCTCCATGCCGATCGTCCTGGCGACGGGCCCGGGGGTGGGGGGGCAGCCATCATATCCAAACGTCTAAAATCACTCTCCTCTTCTTCCCTTCCACTTCCTGAGGTGGATAACTTACTCATCAGCGTGGAAACTGAGACCGGTGTCTTTACCTTCCTCCTCCTGTACCGGCCTCCAGACTCTATGCCATTTTTCCCAACCATCTTGAGTGAACAACTCTCCAACCTTCTCACGCAGCATTCCAGTTTTGCCCTTTTCGGCGACCTGAACTATTGGTTTAATGACACTAACGCTGGTCCACATGCTACTGAGCTCTTCGAGACTCTCAACAGCCTGAACCTCAACCAACAGGTTACCCAACCCACACACACTAAGGGCCACATTCTGGACCAGATTTGGACCTGCAATCTGGCTTTGTCCCAGCCAGTCATATCCCCCTGTGTCTGGTCAGACCACTACCTGGTAGATACTATCATCACTGTCGTCGGCCGAACTCCTGCTCCTTTGATGGCCGGTGGATCCTCTTGAAAATGGAGCACATATGACTCTCAGGGCTTTCTCATCACCCTGGCGGATACCCGCCCAGTCTTCAACCCCTCTGACAACGTCGAAGGAATAGAACACGACATCGGATCTTGGCTGAAGTCGGCCAGCGACCTCTTTTCCCCCCTGATCAAATTCCCCCGCACTAGGCATCGCAACTCCCATAGGTGGTTTTCTGATGATCTCAAGCAGCAAAAACTAAAAACGCGCCAGCTGGAGCGTACCTGAGTCGTGATTATTCCAACACAGCCAGGCAGTCTTACATGTATGCTCGCAGTGCATACAAAACCGCTATCACCCTAGCTAAAAGGGAACATTGTTCCAACAGGATTTCGTTAGCGGCCAACAAATCTAAGGAGGTGTTCAAAGTGATAAACGAGCTGATAGAACCCTCCCCGCCCAGACCCCTACTCAAGAGGCATGTGACACCCTCAACCTCTTTTTTGTGGAAAAGATCACAAAAATCAAAAACTCTATACCTCCCCTACCCCAGCTACTCCCTTTGGACACCTTCACCGTCAATACCTCTACCTTGTCCACTTTCCCCACCCTGAATCCCATCTCATTAGCGGAACTCGCCACTCGAGTGAAATCCGGCTCCCCTAACGATTGCTGTCCGCCATCTGTTCTGCGGAGTATCTGCCTCAATCTACCTGATTGTATTCTACCCCTGCTGAATGGCTCACTCAGCAGCGGCATCGTTCCTAGTTCTCTCAAGGAGGCCACTCTTGTGCCCCTCCTCAAAAAACCTGGCGCCGACCCCCTGGAACCGTCGAACTACCACCCCATCTCCCTCCTTCCCTACTTCTCGAAATTAATGGAGGCCCACGTCACCCGATGTTTGTCAAATTTCATCGACTCCTCATGTCATCTCGAACCCAACCAAGCCGGTTTCAGACCTGCCCACTCCACTGAGGCCGTCATCCTGGCAGTCTTGGACACACTCAGGAGGAATGCGGACACAGGGTCTCCCCAAGCCCTTGTGCTCCTGGACCTGTCGGCCGCGTTCGACACGGTGGACCACAACATTCTTCTCCACCCTGTCAGACAGGCAGACATCCACGGTCCCGCTCTCAAGTGGATTGAGTCCTTCCTAACAGGCAGAACTCAGGCTGTTCGTCTGGGCCCCTACACGGCAGCTAAAACCCCCATGACCTGTGGAGTCCCCCAGGGCTTTTCCCTCTCACCGCTTCTATTTAACTTATACCTCCAGCCCTTGATCCACTCTCTCCAGAAATGGGACATCATCGTCTATAACTACGCCGATGACTTACAGCTTATCCTCCCGCTCAATTCACCCTCTGCCATCAAAACTTTTCACGCAGTTATGATCCATATCAGGCATTGGATGAACCAAAACCAATTGAAGTTAAACCCCGGGAAAACCGAGCTCCTCCTTCCTGTTCTCAGTCATGCCCATTGGGGCCGGCAGTTCTGGCCCGTGGAGCTCGGCCTTCCCCCAGTTCCGGTCAAATCAGTGAAGAGTCTGGGAGTGATTATCGACGTAGAATTGTCCCTCAAAGACCAAGTGGGTGCGGTCATCTCATCCTGCATGTACCAGCTCCGGAAGATTCGCAAAGTCCGCCACCTACTTCCGTCCACCGCACTTACTCAAGTTGTCATCGCACTTGTGCTTTCCCGGCTGGACTTTTCCAACTCCCTCTACCACGGTCTCCCACAATCCCTGTTACACCGCCTTCAGGTAGTTCAGACCCAAGCGGCCCGACTCATTCACAAAACCCCCAGATGGCAATCTGCCAAACCCTTACATCACCGATTGCACTGGCTCCCAATAGGCCAAAGGGCAGCTTTCAAAGTGGCCTGCCTTACATTCAAGGCCCTCCACTGTCCCGGCCCGCGTTCCTCAAATCTTTAATTACTCCTCATCAACCAATGCACAATCTTCGATCAGCCCACCGTCATCTTCTAGTCATTCCCAAAGTCAAAACCAAGAAATTCGGTGGTCGCCGCTTCTCCCACCTGGCTCCCGGACTTTGGAATCTTCTCCCTCTATCCATCAAATCCACCCTTTCTCTCCTCAACTTCAGGAAATCACTTAAAACCCACCTCTTCCCCCTCTTGGTTAAAACCTTCCCACTCACGTTTCTCCTTCACTCACTCTGTCTCACAGCGCCAGGAAACCTTCGGTGTCAGTGCGCTCTATAAATTCCACCTAACATAACATAACATAACATTAAGAGGAAGAAATCTGTTACAAATCCAATCCACATGAACAATAAAACCAAGGAGAGTTTGATCTACACATAAATCAAAGGCAGGACCAGATAAGTGCGTTTTAACCATGAAATAAAAACACAGATCCATGCTGGAGACGGGTGCAAGACAGAAGAATTGTCTGAAGAAAAATCATCTCAATCCACATAGTAACCAGAGGTACTCAGTTGAAAAACAGGAGGCAATAACTTAGCAGTAGAGCTTGAAAAATCCAATTCTGAAGGAGTCGTCAATGGTGGATCTGTATAAAGGGCATCCATCGTAGAAGACACAATAGTAGAAACAGGCAGTGTATCAATTAGGTTATCTGCAGAGGACTCAATCTCCCCTCACCCAGCCAGGGAGTATCAGCAACAGTGGTGCTCACGGGCTGCAAAGAAAAGTCTTGTGGAAAGGAACAACTACTCCACAGCATACTATGAAGAATCGGCCACATGGTGTAATTTGACATGTTCAATGGAGACAAAGCGGTTGTCTTTATAGCCTGGAAGTGGGGGCAAAATCACAGTGCATGTTCCTTGGATGCCAATGACTGGAAATGGAGCACTGTCCGTAGGACCAAATTTCTCTTTGATTGCCACCTTCTCCTGAACCAGATCTCTACCCTTTGGAAGCCAGCCAGAAACTGGAAGTTGATCACCAGCATTGGAAGATGCAGGTAAATGTTTGCGTGACTGAGCATCACAGAACTTTTGTAGGTCCTGCGGGCATAATGGTTACCTATGTCAAAGGCTGCGGCATCCGCCACAATGTCTGGACCGTCAAGGTCTGGAACATACATCTTGATGCCAAAAAGTACTTCGCACGGGGTCCACCCACCCTGAGTTCTTTTAGAGAGTGGTCAACCAACCACGCCCTGTACCTAAAACCCTAGATATTAAGGACTGTTTTAAGTCACAGTTCTTTCTTTCCACAAAAGAATTGCGGTTGGGCCTATATGCTGAAGAATAATGCACTTGTACACTGATGGACTTCATCGAATCATGGTACTCATTAGAAGGGAAAGTGGGACCTTGGTCCAAAGGGAATGCAAGTCTTTACTAAAGATGCGAGCATCAGCTGAGCTCTGTGGCCAAACTCAAAGGAACCTAGAGCAAGAATGAACTGCAACCAAAATAAATTTGAATGCAGTATCTGAAATCAGTAGACCGCAATGGTCTAAGTAAATACAGCCAAAATGCTTGTGCGAGATGCAGATTTGTGTTTGCTGTTGAAAAGACACAGTAGAGCTTTTGATTTGTTGACATATGTCACAATATAAAACGTATTTTCTGGTTTGCTGTTGCAACCCTAGCGACCAAAATCGTCACTGTAAGATTGAAATAGTGGCAGCCACTTACGCGTGGGCAGACGCTACACCTTCATGTACGTATACAATTAGATCATGTTGCATTGAGTATCACATCACCATCAAAACTTGAAATAGTGACAAAAGGCACAATGTGGTCATTTAAATGATAAGAATACTTAGAAGGAAAGCCCTTCGTTAAAGGAGTACCATTTAAAAACCCAGTTACGGCAGCCAAGATATCATTGTTGATAGGGGATTGAGAGCATGTTACTGCTGCAATTTTAGCCGTGGCAACTGAAGATTTGGATGCTTCATCAACCAAAGAATTCCTTACAACATGTGCTCCCACACGTTGATGACTCAGTGTATGTAGAACATGAATTTGAGGCAGCTTATACTTATGATCCGCAACTTGAACCCAAAGCATTTTGTGTTTGACTGTGCTACCTTTGGAATCTTTGAATTCATTATGTCACCATAAATAGCAAATTATCATTAAAAGATTATACACAATAATATGAATCGCATAGTGTGGGGAATTTAGGATCTGTATTTTCAAGTGCAAGAAGTGAAGGTTTCAGTTCAGCCAACTGCGCAGTGCAGTCTCCCAGAGACTGTGTGTGAGTTTTTTGGGGGTGAAAAACGCCATCTAACATAATGCCAATTATGATGGCAGGTTGTGCGGAACATCAGTATAAGTTATATATTTATATTGATCCCGTGTCGGGGACGCTGGCATCCAGGGGCCGTCCCTTAGGTGGATCTCCTCCTTCCTTAGCAATCGCCATCAGGCCGTCCGCCTCTCCAACTTCTCCGCAGAGAAAGTTAAGCTGACATGTGGCGTCCCCCAGGGATCCTCCCTCTCCCCTCTTCTCTTTAATCTGTACCTGACCCCCCTTATTCGGTACCTGCGTGGTAACAAGGCCACTGCTTTCAACTACGCAGACGACATTCAGCTGGTGTTCGACATCGACCCATCCGATCACTCCATCTACAACTTTCAATCCACCATGTGCCTCATCAGTGACTGGATGGCGGCCAATCATTTAAAACTCAATCCCAACAAGACTGAGCTGGTCTTAATCGGAGGTCCTTCCAACCTATGGAACTCCAATTTCTGCCCCCCCCCCCCGGCTAGGTACTTCTCCCTGCCCTGCTGATTCGGCAAAGAGCTTAGGGGTCCTAATTTGCAAAGATCTTTCCATGAAGTCCCAGATTAGTGCAGTGGTATCATCCTGTTTTTTCCACCTACGCAGAATCCGAAAGATCTCCAGATTTTTAACCACGGAAGCCTTAACCCTGGCTCTCCTGGCCTTAGTCATCTCGCGCATTGATTATGCCAACTCACTATACGTTGGCATCCCCGCCTATCAGCTCTATCGTCTGCAGCTAGTACAGAACCAGGCTGCCAGACTCATCTCTCACCAACCCAGACACCACCACGCTCGCCCCTTGCTTAAAAGTCTCCATTGGCTCCCGGTAGCCAAACGCTGCGATTTCAAACTAGGCTGTATCATTTTCAAAGCTCTGGCCGGCCTTGGTCCAGCCTTTACTCCCTCCTTGCTCCACCGCTATCTTTCTTCTTGTAATCTTCGCTCCTCCCACCTGACTCTTCTCACTACTCCTACCTTTACCCGCAAGACGCACGGTGGTCTCAGATTCTCTTTTCTTGCCCCCTCTTGTTTGAATTCCCTTCCTTTGGAACTGAGATTAACCACGTCCTATCCCCATTTCAGATCCCGCCTGAAAACTCTCTTGTTCCGTCAGGCCTTCGAGTAACTCCTCGCCTTCTTTCACTTCTCACTGCTGGTTCCGCTACCTCCCGTCCACAGCGCCATGAAACCGCCTGGGGTAAGTGCGCTCTAAAAGTAATTTAACATAACATAACATAACATTGTTCAAGAGGCAGAACTGAAGAAGGTGATGGATAAACATGCTCATATTGCAAACTCTCTTGTGTTAGCAAAAAATGGTCAAAGACAAAGTCTACATCGATGGCAGTTTAGGAAATAGCCCATTGTATCCATCTAGGATGGATGACTTTCACGTTAGAAATGCTAGCTTTGATGACAGCCTCTAAGGCTGGCACTGGAGAAACAGCAATATTGTGTTTTCCTTGAGCAAGTGGCCATTCCTTAAGGATGCCAACTGCAAAGCAGTCAGTATTTTTTCTGTAGAAGCAAAATACATTTCTATAAATGTGAAAAGTGACATATGTAAATCCAATTGCACCCGGCAAAATGAAGATGATCAAATTCATGGTATTGTCACGAGTATGTAAGTGGCGTGTTTCAAGTCGGATTGTAAAGATCTAAGAGTGTCAGTGTGTTCCAATGTCCAGCAGGGAGTCGAAAAATTGGGGTGTATTAAGGCATAAAAAGGTTTGATACGTTGTGCAAATTCAGGTATGTAAGTTCTACCAAAATTCGAAAATCCTAGCAGGGACTGTACATTTTTAACTGTAGTTGGAGGTTGCAATTGTGCACATTTCAAAAAGTGAGGGCCAAGGCTTTTTGCTCTGTTTGTAAGTTCATATCCTAAGAAAAGGACATTAAAAAAAGCAACATTCGATTTTTGAAGTTAAACTTGTAGCCAAGTTGTGCAAATTGCAGTATTATACAATCTAACCTTACTAGAAGGGGATTTACATCCTCGCACGTAGGGTAGATATCATCTACGTAGGACAGAGCATCAGGGTGGATCTCATGAAGAATCGACACAATTTGCACTGCAAAAACTCCTGGGCTGTTCTTATAGTCCATAGCAAGTCAGGCATAGCGTTTCTAAATGCCCAAGGTGCTAAAGGCGGACCAGTCACAGCTCTCAGGAGCCAAATTGTGACTGAATAAAGCATTGGAAATAAACAAGGTGTTTCTTTTTTTATGGATTATATTATTAATAAGAGGAATACTTTGTGTATTCTGTACTGCAAATGTGCGTGCATGACTATTCAAATTTTGATAGTCTAAGACTATGCAATAGGAATGATCAGGTTTCATAACAGGAAAGAGGGTATTATTCATTTAAGATACACAGGGTTGAATTACTCTTTGGTACTTGTTGGACCTGGGCCTCTTGGCAGGGTCATCCCTAAACTTTTTGCCTTCCTCCAATACTCTCTCTGACCTATTTTGTTTGGTTTAATGACTCTGGGCACTTTACCACTGCTGACCAGTGCTAAAGTGCATATGCTCTCCCTACTGAAAAGTGTACATGTGATTGATGTCCATGATTGGTTCATTGGATTTACTGTTAGTCCCCAGTAAAGTGCACCAGGAGTGCCAGGGCTTGTAAATGCCAATACTGCTAGTGGGCCTGCAGCGCTGGTTGCGCCACCCACAGAAGCAGCCTTAAAATGTGTCTAGGGTCTGCCATTGCAGAACCTGTGTGCAGTCTGGTACTGTCATGCTGGCTGGGCAAGTGCACCCACTTGCCAGCCTCTAAACCTTCCCTTAACTTCATATCAGTCACCCCTATGGTAGGCCCTAGGGCAGGGTGCATTGTAAGTGTAAGGTAGAACATGCCCTGATGTGTGTGGCATGTTCTAATAGTGAATTACTGCCAAATTCGTTTTTCACTATTGTAAGGCTACCTGCTCCCTTTAGGCCAGAATGGGCTGCTGGAATTATTACACTCTATAATCCTAGCAGGCTCAGGGAACATGGTAGAAATTAATGTTTAGTATGCCTGAACTCAGAATAATAAAATACTTCTTTTAGTAAAGTTTATTTTAATATCCTGGGTTTGCAAATGCTACTTTTAGAAAGTTAGCATTTGCTTGTCTAACCATTTCAGCCCGCCTCTGCTCTTGTGTGTATCTGACTGTCTGAGTGTGTGAGTGACAGGGCTGGGAGTTGACAGGTTGTGAATAGCAGGATGACACCTTAGTGGGTGGTGGGAGATTCCCCTGAATGATGCATCAGGCTGTGCTCTGCCTCCACAATGCTGGCTCCGCCCTCCTGGGGAGCGACTGATGACTCAGCCTGCACCTGGCCCAGGAAGGACCGAAGCTTGTCAACAAAGTGCTCAGGCTGCCCCTGTCTTCACAATGCCGGCTCCGCCCCCCTGGGGAGCGGCTGATGTGCCTGCCCTCACACTGAATGCAGGAGCAGAAGTACCCACCACAAGTGCTCAGGAGCTGAGAGCAGTTAGGCAAAGGCCCCCCTGGCCTGTCAGAACAAAAGAAACTGGGTATAAAAGTAGGAGCCCTGCTCCTTGTAAATTAGATCCTGTTTGCGCTACAGAAGAAACTCTGCCCGAAGAGAAGGACCTGGAAGGACAAGGAGGAGTGCTGTCTCTGGCCTGTGTCTGGTGCCTTGCTGCAGAAGGAGAGGAAAGAAAAGACTACAAGAGACTTTTGCTTTTAAGGAACTTTGTGCCAAACTCTGCTGAAAGATCTCCAAGGGCTTGCCTGTGAACTTGCCCCCTGACCAGCGCCCCAGGAACAGTGGGCGCTACCCCCCCTGAAGGAAGCTGCTGCTGGCGTGTGCTGTGTGTCTCTACAGCGCCGAGTGAAGGAGATTTGAGAGCGCTGTGCCCTCGGCCACGCTCTCTAACAATTCGTGCAGCCGTGCCCCTCCCCCGACCACCGTGACTGTGGCCTGATCGTGTGCCAGCTCCAAAGTGAAGACCAGCCCCACGCTGGTCCGAGCGCCGTGACTGTCCGCGCTCACAAAGGAAAGGGAGGACCTGTCCGGTCCGAGCATCGCCGCCTGGTTGACCCCCGAGGTACAGGCTGCCCCGCAAAGACAGGCACTGCCAAGATTGTGCCCCTCGTAACTTGGGCGCTGAGACCCCCTGGCCCCCGCAGCTGGGAAGTGACTCGCTGCCGGGCCCCCGCCTGATCTGTGCACCGCGCCTCGTGGAGTGCACCCCCCTCAGCCCCGCCTGCTGCAACTTCCCCCTTCAGCGACCGAAGCGAACCTTGTCAGGAGAACCCTGTCCCGTGACCGCACCGCCATCCCGGGTGCCCTGTGACCTGCAGCGGAGACTCGCAGGCCGCCGCACCCCCAAGGAAGACAACGCGACGTGGGACAGCTCCCCTGGCAGCCGTCCGCTCCAAGATCTCCAAGGAATTGAAAAGGTACTGTGTCTTTGCACCGCGCTGTGTGAGCTTGGGCGCCCCGGGAGCCTCGCAGCTGCTGTCTGCTTTGCAGCGCGAGCCGCCCCTGAGACAGAGGCTCGCTCTGCTCCTGGCCCCCGAGGCCCCTCTTGACGCTCCCTGTGGCCCGCGGCCCCCTCCCCTCGAGTCAAGCCCCGAAGGGTGACTCATTGCAAGAGCGGACCCGGCCGTGCCTTTCGCGGCTCACGCGGGAAGCGTGAGCTTTGGCAGGCCGGGCCCGATTTTCTCCGAGGAAGCGAGCGGAGACAGCGGAAAGCGCATTGAGGCGCTGTAAAGCACTGAACCTTTCCAAACCTGGGCAGAAGGCCCAAAAGATTGCATTTGCTTAAGAACTGTGGCAACTTAAACCAAAGTAAACTGGAACCGCTATTTAAAGTTTGAAAGACTGTATTTACAAGCCTGCTTTGAAAGTATATAAAGAATATATATTTTTACAAATACAGTTTGGTGTCATTGTGTGGTGGGTTGGTTGTGGTGGTACGGTATTGCAAATGTTTAACCCCATGTGCCCCAGAGATTAGCCTAGACTGCTTACGCCACACTACCTAGAGGGGAAGCAGAGGTTGTCTTGAAGGTAACCCTTAGCCCTGACGTGGAAGAGAGGGTCCCTGCTTGTCGCCAGTGCTGCACTGCGCCAACCAGAGACTCCCCTTTCCAACAGTACTCCAATTGAGAAAGAAATTCTTTAATGGGCACTTTAGCATCCCGTTTAGTTGGATACTGTGATTGCACCTGAGGTGGGGATCTTAGAGGAATAACTTGGTAAGGGGAATCTTTATCCTAACCTGTGTGATTAAGATAAAGGGCAGGGGCCAATGTGAGGGCTCATTCGGATGCACAAGCTTCATTGACTTTGTCCGGCACAAGGTGTGAGAAAGAAGGCAGAATGACTTCCCCACCCTGGGGGCATGCAAGAACAAAAGGTTGTGGCCAATTTACCTCTGCCAAGAGAATGTCATAAGAAGTAGCCAAGTTCTCCCAGAAGATTGCTTTAATGGTGCGTTTGAGGTCACCTTGAATTTTAATATCTAAGAGATATGATCTGTCCAGAGGGGCTACGTGGGTGTCCATGGTTTCAACCATATTAAATATATCAATTGCTTTCGATAACAAAAATTGGTGGAAATTCTGACGTACTATGGTGACTTCTGCCATGCAGTTGAGGAGAGTCAACACCTAACTCCTGTTCAGGAGGAGTGTTGTCACCGAATGTGGCATATTTGGCAGTCAAAGGTGCAACTTTCTTTTTCTGAAAAGGGGGTTTATATGGAGAAGGTCTATCCTCCTTTTTTATCTTCATGTCAGACGAGCATCATGTCTCCTTTTTTGGTTTTATGTACTCTTCTTCTCTGTGGTCAGATTGCCCTCCTCTGTCGTATTGTTGGTCTGATAAGTCCTGAAAGGAATGAGGAGAACATGTATCAGATGACTGATACCTGTCTGGAGTCCTAATTTTATTGCAATCTCGAAAATCGTATTGTCGTTCAGACAACTCTGATAGTGGAGAACCTCCACGATGTCTAGGTTTCTGTTGTGGTTTAGATGTATCCCAAACTCACGGGCTGGTCTGGCATCTTTGTCAGAGCTAGGCTTGTCAAGAGGTGGTACTGAAGGTCTGGTTCCCAAACTGTTAAATCCCAGCGATATGTATACATTAGCCATAATGACAGGCAACTCCCAACCACAACTGCTCCACATCCCCCCTTTACAAGCCCTAAAGCAGCTTGACACTCGACCAGAGACAGCCCCCTTCCCACTCCCAGAGCCCTTCCCCCACCGTCCAATGACTCCTACCGCCACTCGTCCCCCGATTAAGGCTCCACCCACCGTCCAACCCTGCCCCCCCCACCAAGCATAGCCATCCTCCCAGAGAGGAGCCCTACTCCCAACCACAACTGATCCACAGCCCCCCCCCCCATTTACCAGCCCTAATGCAGTTTGACACTCGACCAGAGACAGGCCCCCCTTCCCCTGAGCCCTATCAGAAATAACAATCCGACTAGCTCGCCCACCATCATCCAACAAAACTGGACCGCACCCTCCCCCAAGCGCATTGCACCACCCATTTTCCCCTTCTCACCCCCACAGATAATTTGATGCAATACCTCAACCTTCTGGAATCTAAGCTCAAAAACTTGGTTCGAGGCCTGAACGAAACCCTATCCTCCCTAGCTAAAATCCAAATGCCCACCCAACATTCAGCAGCCCCTCCTACCCCCTCCCAACCCGGAAGGAGTAAAACTCCTCCCCCTAATTGGACTCCTGCCTCCCCCTAGGGTGACCAACCGTCCGTAAATTTGACGGACAGTCCGTAATTTCGGCCGTCTGTCCGTTGTCCGTGAAGACTTCTTTAACGGACGCCATTTGTCTGTAATTTTAACAGCTGTTACGTGACAGCGAATCATGTGCCTTTTTAATGCCAACTGTTTGCCGTGGAGACCAACCAAAGCTATTTAGGATTGGCTTAAAAGCCATCAGCCAATCCTAGAGCTCGCAGGTACACTGCAGGAGTGCTCTCATTAGTCTGATTCAGGGCCAATTACAACAGCTTTAGGGTACCTAGCCCCCGTGATTGAAACGCACAGAGGAGATTTTAAGCCTTTCCCTTTTTAGGTTTCGACTTTTGGCGAGGGGCAAAGCCCCTCCCAGTCGAAATCTATTGTTTTTAGTAGTGAGGTTAGGACAGCCTCTGTTTCCAATTGGCTAGCTCCATAAATGGAGGCTAGCCATTGGGAAGCAGAGGCTGTCAATCGCGCTTTCTCACGAAAACGCGATTCGGGGGCGTTTCTGGTGCTTTTTTTAAGCCCCGCCCCTTTGTCCCGGGCCGCGCTGCGATTGGCTGCCGGCCCGGGACACCCCCGTGACGTCATTCCCGGGCCGCGCTGTGATTGGCTGCCGGCCCGGGACACCCCGTGACGTCAGCCAATCACAGCGCGGCCCGGGACCTGACTTGGTTTCTATCGGGAGTGGCGCCATGTACGCTTTCGTGCCTTTTTTTCGGCTCAAAAGAAACTGGACGGATAAGCATTCAAGAATAGAAGCTTTTCCCACCAGCGCATGAGGAAAGCTGTCTTTTTTTCAACACTTCTATTTTTCTATCCGCCAATACGTTAACCAAGCGACTCGAGGACAAGACTCATCACACTGTCAACATTAATATGTAACAGCCGACACGAACGTCGTAGACGCCGTACTACGCATGCCAGCAGGTCTTCGGCGGGCTGTGTCCTCAAAGGCGGCCATGTTTGGGTCAGGACAGCCTTCCCCTGCGATGTAAGTGTTGCGCAGAAGGTAACAGCGGAGACGTTTGTGCCTGACCATCGCTCAGGATAGGGTCTCCTACTTACAGTAACAGGGTCACAGAAGTTATGTGTATACGTGCACATAACGGCAGGTTATTCAGCCAAAGGCAGTGCTCTGCGCTTCTGACTAGCCAACGAAAACCGAAAGGGGCGGGACTTCCGGGGCCGAGAATTCCAGGGCTGGGTGTTGTGGTTGAATCTGTGTTGGGTGTATAGTGTGAGACTGAGGTTTACGTTCTCGAGGCTGTATTTTAAGAAGCGTAACCATGCCCGGAGTGGATAAGCTGCCCATCGAAGAAACGCTGGAAGATAGCCCACAGGTGAGGAGCGTCCCCGGGTTATTGCAATCCTCCGCATTTGTTGACTTGGAGGCGATAGACTGCAGCACTCTCAGCTAGCCAGTGCACACTTATCACACCTGATCAAATGGATGCAACGGGGATATTCAAGACTCCTCCATGCAGCAGGGCCAGGGCTCACAGTCACTATAATCTCCTGTTCGAGGATCCAGGGGCATAGCAACCTGACATTGCGACATCATTTTACTGTAGGCTCTGTCACTTCCTGATCCATAGCAAGAGCTGTCACTAGATGCCACAGCCGTATGGGTCTGAAGGTGGCAAAACCGCATGCACTGTCACACGACCGGTCATTCCCCAATTGCCAGCTACTGTTGCCACATTATTAAGGTCAGAATATTTAGGCACCGTCACTGCATAATCCAACAATAGACCTTTTAGGCATGTTGACTGCCTGATGTAAAGATGTCACAAACTCATCCGAAAAACAGACTAATTGTACTGTAGATTGACCATGCACTGTCACAAACTGATCCATAGAGTAGCACTTCTATCAACTGCTGTAACCTGGCCCAGAGCTAGACCTTCCATGCAGTGACCCCCTTTATCAGGTGCTGAATTGCCAATTTTACCCTGATAAATCAGTTAACAGGACCAGTCTGTCAACTCCCAGATAAGGTGTACCATTCTGTAAGACCCAACCCAGGCTTATGAAATGTTATAAAATATCTTCTTGTCAAATGGCAGGCTGCTTCAGAAATCTACTTGTCCTGTAAAAATAATAATCCACTAGTGTCCTGTGTTGCCATGCAGCAAAGTGACAAATTGTTTCAGCATGCTCATTATATCAGCGCTTTGATATGTATCTGATCAACAAGAGACAGGCTCCAATTGACTTAACCACTAGCCTCTTTGATTATGTTTGAGCTCTTTCTAGAGTCTTGATTCTAGCTAGGTTCTGATTTTGCCTCCTTCTGCAAATTTAACTACAAGAGTTGGAAGTAGGCAAGAAGCAGAGCTTCGAGGGTTGATGTACCTTGTAAGTCTCTGCTCAACCACAAATTGACTAGTTTATTGTACTCACCAAGTCCTCTGCGATCTCTATCCACACTAGAAAAGGTTATTTGTTTATTTATTTATTTGCATAAGTTAATTAAAACCATTGCATTACAATAAAATAAAATTAAAAAAGAAGCTATTATTTGTAAGCGATAAAAGTTCTCATAAAGTGCAAGTGTTATGTGCCATCATGTGGCTCAGGGCTTATTTTGTGTTTACATTGGTCTGTTGCTTTTGACCGGCCCTGGTATAGAGTGTCCCTGTCTGGCTCATCAGTTTTCCAGATCTTCCTTACTTTCTGTTCTCCTTGAACACCTCGTGTTCTAATGTTAGTCCCACTTCTCATGTGAAGTGCTTGTGCTTTGCGACTTTCGATGTAGCTCTGCGTTCAGCCCTGAAGGGGAATGTCGCCCGTTTGGCTCATCAGTTGTCTTCTTTCCTTAAAGTTCTTCTCAGGCGCCGCTTGTTCTTATCATTGGTCCTAGTTTTTTTAGGTTTCGACCTGGCGAGGGGCAAAGCCCCTCCCAGATCGAAAACTTTTGTTTTCAGTAGGGATGTTTGGACCGCCTCTGTTTCCAATTGGCTAGCTCCATAAATGGAGGCTAGCCATTGGGAGACAGAGGCTGTCAATCGCGCTTTCTCCTGAAAACGCGATTCGGGGGCGTTTCGCGGTGTTTTTTTAAGCCCCGCCCCTTTGTCCCGGGCCGCGCTGTGATTGGCTGCCGGCCCGGGACACCCCCGTGACGTCATTCCCGGGCCGCGCTGTGATTGGCTGCCGGCCCGGGACCTGACTTGTGTTTTTTTATCTCCAGAAAGGTGGAGAACCGCGGGCATGTTAGCAGCCTCGAAGCAAGTGGCCTGTATGAAAATGACTCCCCTCGCAGAGCTGTCCCTTCGTGTAAAACAACTATTAGTCACAGCGAGCCATGGCATGCATTTTTAATCACCTGCTCAGGGGCACAGCGGCCTGTGGGGAAAGGGGCAGGCTTGTGTTCCTGTAAGCCCCACACACCAGGCCGCCACTGAGGGCTGACTGACTCACCCGCGCCCGCCAGCCTGCGAGGCCACGCCCCTCACTTGAAAAGGCGCCCTTTCCTCCAGCCCGTGCACCTGCGCCCTCCCCCACCCCCTGCCTCAGAGCACACATGTCACGGCGGGGGAGGGAAGGCGCTCTCCGGGAGATGCAGAGAGGGATCGCGATGAGGCGCGAGCAGTCGATACTGATTGATGCCCCAAGGAGCAGCTTGAACATGCGTTTCACATTGCGGGACAGAGGCGGGATCATTACCGGGCCAGCGCTGCTGCTGCTGCTGGCAGGAGGCAGCTTGCGGTTTCCCCAGACCCGGCTTCCTAGAAGACGCTGCTTGTAGATGTAACGGTAAGATTAGAATCGTATTTTTCTTTCTTTTTCAAAAAAAAAAAAACTGGTGTTGGAGTAGAATAAGAGGTGCCAAGGCGCTTGGCGGGAAGACGGCTGAAATGGGTCGGCGCGTCAGTAATGCAAGGGAGAGAGGCCCTGTTATTCAGTATGTATGGAAACATGCGGTTCTGGGAGCTTTATTCGTGTGTTCAGGCCACAGGGCTTGCCTCTGTAGTGTATGCATGATGCATGCTCCTCATTAGCATATGCTTCTATTGATGATTCTGAGGCGTCCCTCCACCCCTCAGTTCTGTCATTAATCTCGGCTCACTTATCTTTTCGACCCTTGCTGTGGGTGCGCCCCATCGACAGCCACAGCCTCCCGCAACAATGGAAGCATGAGAAGCAAACCAGGCAGCAAGGGGCATTTAGACATGAAATATCAGATCACGTATTTTATACTCCTGCTCATAACGACTAAAGACACGCAGTCGTTTACCAGGGACAGCGTGAAGGAACACAGCTTCTGTTTGTGGTTTCTATATTCTGCAGCAAAGGAATGTGGTTTGTAGTTTAACAGGATCTAGTGATAAATGAATCTTTTTTTACCCCTACCATGCGCGCGGCCACCCCTTGAACACGGTCAATGCCATGGGCAGGACTTTTAAGTGGGATAAAAAAACGGGTTGTCTCAAAGGGGTGTGGCCAATGTAATTAACAAGCATTTACAATGCAACGGTTTCGCCTTTGGAAAAGTTTGAGCTATTGGCATTGTAAATGACAACATTTATATTTATGTGTTGGTTTTGAAAACAGATAAATAAATGGCAGTGTCATTTACATTGCCAATAGCTCTAATTTTTCCAAAGGCGAAACCGTTGCATTGTAAATGCTTGTTTAATTTTTTGGGACCCTTACTTGAACCCTGACCTGTAGACTCAGTAAATCGCGTTCTAAAGGGACCAGGCCTCAAGGCGCATTTGGCTAGATTGGAAGCTGGGGAACTGGACCGTTATTGTCAGAATCCGAGCCTTATGCATTTTTGGAGGTTTCCTGCAGTTCTGGCTATTCTTCAAGAGATCCTCATCGCACGACGCTTTAAACAAATTAAACGACAGATAAAATATGTTCTCTATGCGGTGGTGTAACATGAGAGCACTGGGCCCCGGTGCAAGTAATGATAATGTCACTCCGCTGTCTGTTTGCACTGTAAAAGGCAACTGTAATTGATGTCCAATGGACCCGGTATCGATGCTCTTTCTCCACCGTCGATAGCTACTGCCCTGTATCATTGTCATCTTTAATGTTTTTCGGGGACCTGTGCATGACATGTTTAGGGGCCACCTGTTCGGAACATTTGTGAATTTTATTAACCATTTAATGAAAAATGAAGCTTACACAAAGCACAAAAATATTAAACTATGTTAAAGTTTTAAAAACTGAATCATGCAGAAACAGCTGATATATGTCTTCCTTTGGGGCCCAACAAGCCTTAAAACCACACAGGAGAGGGGGGTACGTTGAGATAAATAGACATAAATAATATAGAAATAGATCTTCCTGGGGGGAGGGGGGCTTTATAGCTTTGGGTCCATGGAAGTTGCACACTTTGCCCTTGCCTTAAAACGTCTCTTTTCTGCATTTGTTTGCAAATGCAAACTTATTTTAAACAATGAGCGTAACTTTTGTGTAACTGTGTACCACAAAAACAGGACAAAAACGTTATAGGTGGTTGCTGCAAAGTAAGACAAAGTGAGTGATATGCTTTATTTTGATACATAAATATCTTAAAAGCAGTACATACATTGAAAATACGTTCTCAAGGCCTATAATAGAATGCAATTATGGTTTTTAAAAAGAATAAAATAATCAAGATTAATACAGTAAATAGTTAAAAAGAGAATTAAATTGAAATGGAAAGCCTTTTAGAACTAATCACCCATGCCCATTTTAAAAACTTTGAAACACCACAGACAATGGAGGGGGATGTATCAGTCAATAAAATGCGGAGGGCCACCAAGTGCTGTCGTGTACCTAAGAGCCTGCACAATGGTACGAGCCAGCGCCTCCTTGGAGCACAATAGTCCGGACATTCAAAGAAAAAATGCGCCACCCTCTCCACCCGTGTCGAGCACATAGCACAGAAGGACGAAGACTGGGAAGATGATCTCCACCTGGACACCAGGTTGCCTAAAGGTAAGGTGCCCACTCTGAGCTTGAAATAGAGAGCCCTGTCCAATGGGATGGAGATTAGGTCCAGATAAGGCTCATATGCAGCCACATCTTTAATTCTTAGGAATGCTGCGGTCGCATTGCAATGACGAGGACTGCGAATAAGTTTGGAAGATATCCAGTCCCAATATAGTTTCTTCAGGGTGGCTTTGGGAGGAGCAGAACGAGTAACCCAAGAGTCTTCCAAACCCAAGTCCCCCAGTAGGCTCTTAACGTCCCTTAGCCATTTTATTCGATGCCATCCCTCCATTGCAATCACCTCAAACAGACCTGCTGCATATGAGGCTAGCTCGGGGACCCTCCACAAGCGGGCCCACAAGGGCTGCAGTCGCGCCTGGTCTGCAATTGGTCTGCAGCCCAAGTCGAGAAGCACTGGGACTGTGGGAGTGCTCAGTGGAAGAGCCAAAAGTTCTTTCAAGAATTTGCTTTCTGCCTTGGCTAGTACCTCAAGGTTTGTGGTGCCCCACAACTCCGCCCCATACAGGGCGGCAGCAACCCCTCTGGCTTTATATATGTCTATAACCGGGGAGATACAGTGTTTGGGGGATGACGATGTTCCCTGAGTAGGACGCCAGTCACCCTTTTGTGGTTGAGCAGCATCTTTTGAATGTGTTGGGTCCAGCTCATAGAATTGCTGAGGCGAATCCCCAAATAGTCGAAGTCACAGACCCTCTCCAGGGGAACGGTATTTAGAACCGGAGGTGGCCCTAGCTTTTTGGGACGGTTCATGGTAAGGAATTTGGCCTTATCTACGTTGATCGTCAGGCCCCTAAGGGAACAGAACTCCTGGAAGCGGATGAGGAGCTTTTGGAGACCCTGAGGTGTCTTTGCAATGAGTAGGGTGTCGTCAGCAAAGAGCAGGTTGGGGATCCGAGTGCCCGCCAGGGATGGAGCATCTGCTGATTCTTTTAGCAGGTGCTCTACCACACCATTCACATACAATGAAAATAGTGTGGGAGCGAACACACATCCCTGGCGGACACCCCTACACACCGGAATCCTGTTGGTTTTCTCCCCATTCGTGCCCCACCGCACCTGTGCATAATTGTCTGAATGAAGTTTAATCAGAAGCGACAGGATATAGGGGGGCAGCCCCAGCCCCCTGCAAAACCCTCCATAGCTCCTCCCTAGGTACTAGGTCAAAGGCAGTCTTCAGGTCAATGAAGGCCAAATAAAGACTGCCCTTGCCCAGCACCACCACCTTCCAGTACAAGAGCATCAGCCTGAAGGCCTGTTCGATCGTCCCAGTACCTGAACGGAATCCCGCCTGAAAGTCAGACAGTATCTTGTGGTCATCAGCCCATTGGAGGACCCTCCCCAAAATCACCTTCCCTGCCACATTTTGGGAAGAGTCGATGAGACTGATGGGCCTGTAGTTAGCGGGGTTGTCCCGACACCCCTTTTTGAATATCGGGACAACCTCCGCCCCCTTCCAGGAATCAGGTACTAGTGCGCCCTTCATGATTGCATTTAATAACGTAGCGACCAGTTGTCCCCATTCCTTAGGATTAGCACGAAGCAAGTCACCTGGTATCCAATCCGGCCCAGCTGCTTTTAATGGGACCAGAGACTTAATTACAGCCTCCACCTCCCTCTCAGTAAAGTCATCAATGCCACTAGCAATTATGTCATCCTCCAAGGAAAAGGACTCACTAAGGTCCCCTTCAGGTTGAGAGTACAGGGCCTCGAAGTGGTTATACCAGAGCTGGGCGGGGATGTTACACGTAACCAGCGAAACATCTGGCCTATTCCTATTTCTAATCAAACTCCAGAAACCCCTTGCATCCTTTCCCTTGCATCCTTTCCCTTGCTTGCTGCCAAAAGATCTTCCCAAAACTTCTCCTCCCACTCCCTTTTCGCTGCCTTTAAGGTCCTTCCTTGCTGTCCTAATTGCTAGTAGGGACATAGATTTGACTGCCCCTATCAAGGCTTTTTTTGTGGTCCTACATTTGGTCGTAAACCATCCCTGTCTAGTCAAGGGTTTGTTCCTGTTAGTTATACCAGAGGCACTGCTAGGAGGGATGAAGAGCTTACTTAGGGTCCCATTTAGGTCACTAAAAACCTGCGTGGCCTCCTTAGGTGCATTGAACAATGAGCCCAGATTACGACAAAGTAAGAACTGTCAAACCCTCAACTATGTGTATTAGTGGCGCCCAGGAGGACAAGCTTTGTTGGTGCCCCTTCAATGACCTTCTTTATGTATCCCTGACTACCACCCACCTTGGTGCACCTCATCTCTCCTTAGCCCCTCTCTCACATGTATTTAATTTATAGCTAGTCATGTATATACACTATACAACGAATGGCCAACAGAAGGCCGAGCCGCGCTTAGGCTCCAGGGCTTGGGATCACTTTTTAGTATATTTTAGAAGGTCTTCGGAAGCACTACTACTACCTCACTGCATACATAGAGAAGTCTGCTGTGCAACTGGCACCCATACCTTTGCCCCAGGACTCCTTATGGCTCCCCACCTCGACTTTCACCGGTCAAGAACGAGGTAAGCATCTGCGGCGGATCTCGGTGTGTACTGAAGGCGGCCAGCAGCTTGTGCCTGGTTGCAACTTTAGGAGTCCCTCAGTCCATTGTGACCGATTAAGGGATCGTGTTTATTGCCAGCAAGTTACTGAACTCAACCTGCCTGCTCAATTTCTGCGTTCATCGATATCCTTAGAAGAAGTTCTCAATTTTAGATTGAGGGTGAGGGATATGTCCGTCCCATGGCCTATCCTAGAACTTGCCTTAGGAACTACAACAAGGGTGAAATTCTTGATGGGCTTCTTCCGTATGCAACCCTTCAGATAAAGACTGAGCTCATAATTAATATGAAAAGGTGGGCGAGTGAGTGAGAGAAGGGATAGTTGGATGGCTGGATGGATTAGTGAAAGGGTGAATGGATGAATGAAAGGGTGAATTGATGGATAATGAGCGAAAGGATGGATGGATGAGTGAAAGGGTGGATGATGGGCGAGTGAATGGGTGGATAGATGAGTGAAAGGATGGATGAGTGATAGAGTCAATGGATGGATTCATGAGTGGATGAGTAGAAGGATGGATGGGAAGGATGGCTAAGTGAAAGGGTCAATGAAGAGAAAAAGGGAGGATGGATGACTTAAAAGTGGAATGAGTGGAAGGATGAGTGACTGGGTGGATGGATAAGTAAGTGACACGATGGCTGGAGGGTTTGAAAGGGTTAATGGATGAGTGTACGGATGGATAGGGTGAAAGGATGGATGGATGAGTGAAAGTGTGGATGGAGGGTTGGATGGAAGGAAGGATACATGATGGATAGGTTTACAAATGGATGAATAGGTTTGGATATAGATGGGATTACTTATATACTATAGTGCGACCTCCTTTGATGTGTCTGTAAAATGTACCTTTTGTCCCGAATTTTTGTCCTGAATTTTGACCCTTTCTCCTGAGTTTTTACACTCACCGTCCTGAATTTGCACCCATGCCAGTTGGTCACCCTACCTCCCCCAGATCCCGTCTGTAAGCAATTAAACCAGGGAGCGAGATCCGAGCAGACAGACCAAGAAGAACAAAACCCACCCTCTCCCCTCAGGAAGCGACTACTCTCGCCTCATCATATGATCACCCCGCAAACGCCTACCCTAATTCCGCACATCCCTCTCAGAAAGTGATACCACTTGCCTTAGCACAGGCCTCCTGTTGAACTCCTCAACCAAATCCATAATTCAAGTAATTACAGGAGTTGGAAGGGAACATCCCCCGACTAGAGTCCCTAGACTCTAGGGGGGGGGGGGAGTGCTAGCTGACCTAACCTCCCTACCTAGAGCCCAACCCAGCAAGTCGAGGTCCAAAAAAGAACCTCCCATTAAATGCATGCTCATCAACAGAAGATTTGCTTCCAAACATGAAACAGAATTAGCAGAAGCTATCCTCTCCCATGACCTAGATGTAGCTTTCATCACTGAAACCTGGCTCAACACCCTGTCCTACCCCAACATGGACATGCTGGTGCCGCCTGGATTTACAATAATCCACAACGATAGACATGAGCAGAGAGGCGGAGGCATAGCAATCATTCACAAAAGTAACCTCTCCATCTCGGAAAGCTCATCGTGCATTTATAGCTCCTTTGAATGTCTGTCCGTCAACATCAAATCATGCAAGAACAGACCACTACTTTGCCATCTCCTGTACCACCCACCAGGCAACTCCAACGAATTCGGAGTGCACCTATCTGACCTGATCACCCAGTGCGCACTCAGCAACACCAACAGCATAATTCTGGGCGACCTCAACTTAAGATGGAATGAAACAAAAAATCTGCTCTTACAATCTATTAACAGCCTCCTGCTAGAAAACAAACTGATCCAACATTGCTCAGAAGAAACACACCACAGAGGAACGATCCTTGACGCAATAATTTTGGATAGACACACAATCACTATTGACTATATCATTCCCGTGGCCTGGTGGGATCACCACATCATTCTTTTCCATATCAACCAGCCGGCCCTAACCCAACCCCCTAAACAGGCCCCTCCAAAATGGGTCAGGAAAACAGCTCAAGTCCCTCGGGCCAATCTAGAAGAAGAGCTAAGGACGCTCCTCCCTAGCATGATGGAGCACCTCTCAACCACCGAACTCACCTCTCTCTACCACTCCAACATGACTCTCACCCTGGACCACCTGGCTCCCTTGAAACTAAAAAAACACAGAAGCACCCCCTCCAGGTCTTGGTTCACCACCAACATCAATGAAGAAAGAAGACATCTTAGAACCTTAGAAAGAATCTGGAGGAGCAATCCCTCCACCCTCCACCCTCCACCGTGATCAACTCAAGGCTGCTCGCAGAAACTACAATAAGCACATCAAGAATATAAAGTCAACTTTCTTCTGCTCCGCATTAGACAATGCAAAAAAACGCCCCAAAGAACTCTTTAATATCATTAGGAACCAAACATCCAATCCAACGACATCCGACATAGTGGCATCCAAAGAAAAATGCAACAAATTTGCCATCTTTTTCAACGAAACAATCGCCAAGATCTCTCTCTCTCTCAGCACTAATCCCTCCCCTCCCATGGAGATCAAGATGCTGGCAATTAAGGACAGCGCCCCCGTGAATCCACCTAATCATTGGTCCTCCTTCACCCCCATCCAGGAAGCAGAGATAGTCAATCTTATCGCCAACGCTAAACCTTCATCCCACTCCCTAGATCAGCTTCCCACGAGCCTGGCTAAGGACCTGAAGCTCATCTTAGCCCCAATTTGAAGCAAGATCATTAATGGCTCACTGGGCTCGGGAATCATTTCAGACTGCCTCAAAGTAGGCCAAGTCACGCCGCTACTAAAAAAAACAGGGCTAGACACCGGGTATATGAACAAGCTACTAGACCCACACCAATCGGGATTCAGAAAGGGATGCAGCACCAAAACCGCAATCCTTAATGTCATAGACAATCTACACAAGTCACTGGATTCAGACCAATGCTGCCTGCTCATTCTCCTAGACTTAACAGCCGCTTTTGATACAGTTGATCACACCTTGCGCCTCAAAGTCTTCCATGAAACCACAGGTATTGAAATGACAGTCCTAAACGGGTTCTCCTCCTTTCTACACAAACGCTCACAAAGAATTAAAATTAAAAATGTTGAATCCGACCCCCTTCCTGTCAACAGAGCTGTTTCACAAGGGTCAGTGCTCCCCCCCCAACTTTTCAACATCTACATGGAACCCCTCTCCACAATACTCAGGAATCCCAACATCCCCTTCCACCTCTATGCGGATGATACTCAGCTTTATCTGGAAACCTCCTCCAATGATGACATACACAGACTTAATGTCACGCTCAAAGAGGTCCAACAATGGCTCACATTGAACCACCTTAAACTTAATCAAGAGAAAACAGAAGTACTCCTAATCTCCAACAGAGACGATAACCCCCAAATCCCAGAATAGCTCAAAGTAATTGACGCCCTCAACGGTGCCCTCACGCCAACGGACTCGGTCAAATCTCTAGGCATCACCCTGGACCCTAAACTAGACATGAAAAAACACATCTCAAAATCTGCCAAAATAAAACCCTTCCTTCCCCCGAAAGACCTTCAATAGGCCACCCAATCACTGGTTCTCTCCAGAATTGACTATGGAATTGCAGCCTTGACAGGGACAGCAAAATCTCACCTAGGTCCCCTGAAAACTACCTTCAATGCTGCAGCAAGAATGGTCACAGGAACTAAGAAATTCGACCACATCTTTCCCGCACTCAAGGAACTTAATTGACTCCCAATTGAACAGCGAGCCAGCTTCCGAACAGCATGCCTCACACATAAAGCCTTTCACACAGGCAAACCAGAATACCTGGCCGCCAAACTCAAAAGGGCTGGCCAGGTCAGGAATCTCAGAAGTTCCAACATGTTACTACTCCTCCCACTGAAATCTCAGGAAACACAAAACCGCAACTAAATCTTTTGCGGGAAATGCACCTAAGATCTGGAACTCCATCCCCCCCAAATCAGAACAACCACCTCTTTCCCAAAATTCAAGATCCTACTCAAAGCCCTCTTCCTAGAGCACTTTCGAACGTAACGAGATAAACACAAGTTACTCTGGAAATAGTTCGACACCGTACCATAACCTCATTGTCGTCTCAGAACTAAAATCGCCTGGATTTCCCGTCAGACCTCGGCTGGATCGATAGACACCCCACTCGCTATCAGCAAGGTAACCTCTCTACAGGAATCTCCACAGACAAGACCCTCTTGTTCGACCACAAGATTTGTATTGTATATATGTCTATAATGCTCATAAGTTTGTAAGTTACATATTTGTCTATGCCGATAATGCTCATAATTGTACTTGCTGTGAAGCGCTCTGATACCCTCGGGTCCAGCTAGCGCTATACAAAACGTCTACATAAATAAATAAATAAATAAATAAATAAATAAATAAATAAATAATAAATACATTCGCGGTCAGCCCCTGCCACTGTGACAAGTAACTGGCATATAGCCAAAGGCACTACTTTACCATTAACATTGAAAAGAATAATTTCAGAGACAGTGGGAAAATTACCTACAAGTTTCAGCCCCAACCTGCACCAGGTTCATTCTGTATTTGTTTGAGGACGTTCAGTAGAACGGCGATCAAGGGAGGGCCATGACAAAGAGTGTAAACCATGTCGAAAATAGTTCCCCAGCTGTTGCAGTCAGCTAGAGTGTGAACCAATCCAATGGGTAAGCACATGGTGAGAATTCTGTGCTTGATTTGTGGTCCCGTAAGGGAAAATACAGCTTCAAGTTGATCAATCTTTTGGGTGATCCAAAATTGTATTTCTTCACGATTTGTAGGTTTTTTGCCCATAACTAAATAAACAACTACAGAAATACAGACAGGCCCTGCAGGCTGTTTGACCTAAGCTTGCAGGTCAATCCTAGCTGGACCAGCTGGAAAAGCATGAGAGATATATTGTGAAAGACGTCTATATAGGACGACAAGAACATTATATAAAGTGCAAGTTTGCTCTAGATTTATATTACTCAAATCTGGGTACCGGGTATAGACCACTATTGCCGACCATGTGGCCTCTTAAATACTTAAGGGAACAAATCAAAGAGTCCCAAGCATATGAGAGTGCCATTAAACCAAGTCTGGTGTTCCCAGACGGTAAGAGGAATTTCAAGAAGTGCATGTGAGAAGTTGGCCTGATATGCAGTGCTCACTATTCTAGTGATCACTATGTATCATACCAAACGACCCTTATTGATGATTGGTTGTAAGTCAACCTTATAGACCAGCTATCCTAGTAGCATGGACAAGAGCAGTCTTTAGGCTAAACTCTAGAGGGCGTGTTAAGCCAGCTGTTATACCATCACATATACCCCTTGAACACCAAGTGAAAGGACACCACACAAGTTGTTATGAAAATAAAAGGATATTTATTTATAACACAACAACCCTGGACTCTTTATGAGGACAGGGTGCTAAGCACAATACAAAACTCTTAAAGAAATACTGAAAGTCGCACAATTTACACAAATGCCCGAGGGGCACGAAAAACCATATACTATGGAAGCGGAATGCGAAATTACTAGCAGGTAAGTACTACTCTCAGAGACTTTGGAATCGCTAGGCCTACAATGCTGAACCCTTGGATTAGAAGCAGGAGGTCTAGGAACGCCGTGTGCAGAGTGGGAACTCTCACGCGTAATGTGGGACAACGTCTATGGATACTAGTAAATGCAAAAGTTAGTGTTCTCGGGCGAACCCGACTAGGTAGGTCAAAAACGAAAGTGGATCTAGACACTTAGAGAGTTGGTCTACGCTGGAGCACCGTGGTACTCGGTTTACCTAGCCCAGGGGCTGCGGCTGCATAGGGTTCAAGTGTCGTCGGGAATCCTCGTTGACGAACCAGGAGCCTGAAGTGGAAGTTGCTGGCAGGCGACCAGTGAAGATGTTCCGGGCTGATCCAAGGACTGGGTCAGCTGAAGAAGAGTACCTGTAAGCAGAGGGGACCAAGGTCTGAATCACTAGCCAGTGATTAGGTGGGCACCAGGATGGCAGCGGACGAGGTCACTCAGCCAGGCGAAGAGGTGACACTGGATTCTGCTGCTGCACGGACCAGGGGCGCTGATGTCGACCAGGCTGGAGGTCTGCGAGCTGTCCCACGTCGGATGTCTGCTGCTGGCGATGCTGGATCTGGTGAAGGAGGCAACAAGCCTTGGCTACGGCAAGCCCACGTGGCGACACAAAATGGCGTCTTGGGTGGACCAGGAGGGCCCGAGGAAGGTCTCCTTCAGGAGGAGCCTAAGGCCAGTCTAGAGGAGCTAGACCAGCGGTGAAGAAAACGTAGGACGTCGTCGAGAGGGTCACTAGCCAACGGGCAAGTGACCGGACAACGTGGCAAGCGACACAGAAGCAAAAGGGCCCCACGCAGATCTGGTAGAGGCTGGGGGGCTGGTCTTCGGTGCTCGTGCTGCTTGGGGTTGGGGCTTCTCTTACCCCAATGCACCCACTCGAGGGTCCCTCAGCAGTCGTGCTGGGTCAGTGTCTTGCTGGTTCTGATGGTCGCCGGGTCTGCTGGTCTCGTCGCACCTACGGTTCTCAGCTGTGCTGTAGAGGCAGGTAGAGGTCAGAGAGGGCAGGGAGTCCGGGTCTCGTCGTGCTGGTCGGTCTGGTTCCGGAGGAAGGACGTCTTAGCAAACCGCAGATACTTAGTTGGTGCCTGCTGCTGCAGGGTGACTACTCCTTAGTCTCAAGGGAGAAATCTTAGGAAGAAGTCTTGAGTTCCTTTCGTAGAAAGTAGTTTCAGGATTAAAAGATGATCTAATTTGGAAGGGTCCCTGCTCCTACCTTTATTCTAAAGAAAGGGGCTGGTACGCGACTAGGTCCTGCCCATGGGTGGGACCAGGAAGGGGGGTGGTTACACCCCTCTCCGGACTTTCCCCAGCTCAGGCGCTGGTGTGCCCCTGGAACTGGTTCAAGCTGGCAGATGCATAGTGAGCACCGGGGTGCCACTTGCAGTCACCTTCCTATTCAGCCCTGCCTACCTAGGATATACAAAACCCTGTCTGGGATGGTGCTAGCACCGCCCCTGACAGGAAACCCTTTGTCCAAGCTCTCCTCGCTGGAAGGACTCCCAGCAGCAGGAGGTCAGACTTGTGTCTGTGGTGGCAGCATCCATTTTGTGATGCTGAGGCTCGAGTTAACTTTAACCGGGGTTCACAGTTACATCCCTGTCATGTCCCTCTAGAAGGGTGGAATGCTAACCCCGTCGCCAGAATTGGCGAGAGGTTAGTATTCCAATTCGTATGACACCTTACTCGACATGTTTTGATAAAGCGATACCAAAGTTGGCAAATAACCGCGAGGATTATAAGGCACTTAAGAGTATATGGTACGCGTTATCATAGAACAGCTATTAGGACTTGGTTCCGCAAGCTGCAGACGGGCTCAGCTCATGCCAGAGCACCATCTCACATATTTCCAAGCACTCTGCCTTCAGGATTGTTAAGGCCTGCCATAGGAGTGACTGATAGGAATACATGTGTCCATTTTAGGGTTAGATATAGGTATACTATATCTAAAGCAAAGGGTGATTACACCACCTTGCCCCAGCTGTCGTGCCGCCAGTTGTGTCAGATTTAGATGGCCAGCCAGGGGTGGCACAATACATGCTGCAGCCCCTGGTAGGCCCTGGGTACACCTATGCCCTGGGTACAGGGACTGATAAGGTGGCCCAGTACCAATTAGTAAATGCACCTAAGGTACACGTGTCAATTTAGTGAGAGAACAGCTAGGCTGTGGGTCTGTTTAGCAGGCCCACAGCCAGGGAAGTCGTAAACCAGTGAAGCAAAAAGCAAAAATCTGGGGTGATCATAGGATTGCAGACCCTACTCTCCTACATGACCCCCCCCCCCCCCCCCCCCAAACTTTGGGACAATAAACTAACCTTGACCAGGTGAGTCTTCTTGCTCTAAGTAGAAATACCTGGAGAGCCCATCTGCATTGCCATGATCAGTGCCAGGTCTATGCTCCACTGTAAAATCCATCCCCTGTAGGGAAATGGACCACCTAAGTAGTTTGGGGTTTTCACCCTTCATCTGATTTAGCCACAAGAGGGGCTTATGGTCGGTCTGAATCTTGAAATGAGTGCCAAACAAGTATGGCCTCAGTTTCTTCAGGGCCCAAACCACAGCAAAGGCCTCCCTCTCAATAGCTGACCATTTTTTCTCTCTGGGGGTCAGCCTTCTGCTAATAAAAGCAATGGGCTGGTCATGACCATCAAAATTCAGCTGAGATAGAACAGCTCCCACACCCAACTCAGAAGCATCTGTTTGGACAATGAATGGTTTGGAGTAGTCTGGACTCTTTAGGATAGGTGCTGTGCACATGGCCTGCTTTAGGTCATCGAATGCTTTTTAACAGCCTGCTGTCCACTGAACTTTCTTTGGCATCTTTTTACTTGTCAGGTCATTAAGTGGAGTCACAATTGATCCATAATTTCTGACAAATTTCCTGTAATAACCAGTCAGGCCCAAGAAAGCCCGAACCTGAGTCTGGGTGGTTGGAGGAGCCCAGTCCTTGATGGACTGTATCTTGCTCTCCAGTGGCTGAACCTGGCCTCCACCTACAAGGTGGCCCAGGTATACAACCTGTGTCTGCCCTATCTGGCACTTTGTGGCCTTGATAGTGAGACCTGCTGCTTGCAGTGCCTCTAACACTTTCCTCAGGTGGACCAGGTGATCCTCCCAGGTGGAACTAAAGACAGCTATATCATCAAGATATGCTGCACAGAAGTCATCCAGCCCAGTGAGAACTTGATTCACCAGCCTTTGGAAGGTGGCAGGTGCATTTTTCAAACCAAAGGGCATTACCACAAACTGATAATGCCCACCAGGGGTAGAAAATGCGGTCTTGGGCTTGGCTTCCTCAGCTAACTCGATTTGCCAATACCCAGCTGTCAGGTCAAATGTGCTTAAGTAGTTGGCAGAAGCCAATCTATCTATAAGTTCATCTGCCCTTGGTATTGGGTGGGCATCAGTCTTAGTGACTGCATTGAGGCCTCTGTAGTCTACGCAAAACCTCATCTCTTTCTTACCACCCTGGGTGTGAGGCGTTGGCACTAGAACTACTGGACTAGCCCAAGGGCTATCTGAGGGCTCAATGACTCCCAGCTCTGCACTTCTGTCTTAATGCAGTCTCTGAATGGTTATGATGGGTTGTGGTGCCCACCTAATTGCGCACTGTTCACTTGGTGCTCCGCACCTTGAAAGTTTTAAGTTTATGTTTGCACACTGTAAACCAACTATTTATCTTGTGCTATTAATTTGACTTTTAATCATATTTTTCTTTTTAGCATTTCATTTTGTTATTCACAGTATTCATAACAACATGCTTTTGAACTCATTATTTGATACATATCACATTTGTTTCAATACATTTCAACATTGTTCATGATTCATATAAACAATTTTCCGTAGTTGAGCCCAATGCATTTCGGCACCATTTTGGCGCCTTCATCAGGGGCCGTTCTGGATATACCTGTTATGTGGCGTGTATGTGCGAGGATCCACCTCAAACGCAATAAATCTTCTGCTCTTTGCCGTTGAATCGGGAGCGGAGGTGTCACGGAAGCAAGCGCAGGGCTACGGTTTTTGTTGAAGGAGATAACTAAGGATATACAGACGCCAGTTACAAAGAGAAGATAAGAATAACAAAATGAAATGCTAAAAAGAAAAATATGATTAAAAGTCAAATTGATAACACAAGATAAATAGTTGGTTTACAGTGTGCAAACATAAACTTACAACTTTCAAGGTGCGGAGCACCAAGTGAACAGTGCGCGATTAGGTGGGCACCACAACCCATCATAACCATTCATTGACTACTAGGAGTGACAATCCTAAAAAATCGCAGCACCAATTGATTACAATATAAAAACCAGTTTACAACGGAGTGCTCCTTACAAACCCAACTCACAATATTAATGCAGTCTCTGACATGATCAGGCTGTCTGTAGATTTTACTCTTAACTGGCAGACTGTCACCAGTGTCAACCTCATGGGTACACCAATTGGTTTGACTGGGTGTCAGAGAGAACATATGTCTAAAGGATTCAAGAACTTGTTTGCAATCCTTTTGCTGATGCTCAGAGAGGCTGCCACAAAAGACAACACCATCCACTGACCCATCATCAGGGTTCTGAGTGAGCAGGTCTGGGAGAGGGTCACTCTCCTCCTCCTGTCCCTCATCTGTGGCCATGAGCAAGCTCATGTCCTTCCTGTCGACACATGCCTTGAGCCTATTCACATGGAGCACCCTGAGGGGGCTCCTGGGAGTTCCAAGGTCCACCAGGTAGGTGACCTCTCCCTTTTGCTCAATGATTGTGTGGGGCCCAGACCATTTGTCTTTGAGTGCTGCTAGGGCCACTGGCTCCAACACCCACACCTTCTGTCCAGGCTTGTACACAGTCAGGACAGCCTTTTGGTCATGCCAAGCTTTTTGGAGTTCTTGGCTTGCCTCAAGGTTTTTAGAAGCCTTTTCCATATACTCAGCCATCCTGGAGCGGAGACCAAGTACATAGTCCACTATGTTGGTTGCAGGCTTTTTGAGAGGTCTCTCCCATCCTTCCTTCACCAAACACAGGGGTCCTCTTACAGGATGTCCATGCAAAAGTTCAAAAGGGCTGTAGCCAACCCCCTTCTGTGGGACTTCTCTATAAGCAAACAAAAGGCAGGGTATCAGGACATCCCATCTACGCCTGAGCTTTTCAGGTAGTCCATGAATCATCGCTTTTAGGGTCCTGTTGAACCTTTCAACAAGCCCTTTGCACTGTGGATGATAGGGTGTGGTGAACTTGTAGTTGACACCACATTCCTTCCACATAGCAGTCAGATATCCTGACATGATGTTTGTGTCAGGTTTCACGGCGGGGTCTAGTCTCGAACCCTGCCTTGAGACGCATTGCGGTAACTTCAACTACAATTCCCATGTTTCCAGGTTCAGCGAGCGACGCCAGTGCTGATGACGTCACACGCGTAAGGAACATTACCGGAAGGGAAACAACAGCGCCCGCCGTTGATTCTGGTTCCGTGGTTAGACGGTAAGGCTGTTCCGAGCGTTTCCAGTGTATCCTTTTGGTGTTTGTTGAAGGTCCTGGCTGGTGAGTACAGTCGGAGCGCTCTGCTTCTTCTGGTGTGTGGCGCCTTGCAGTGCCTTCCATTCCGGCGGAGTCCTCGGCTGAGGCTCCTTTCTTGAACTTCCTTTGCAGTCCGCCGGTTGCCTAGCGGCTTCATCTGTATTTTTCTTAATGTTTGGATTACCGGGTGAGCATCGGTGATCGGGGGAATACCTCCTATGCTCTGTTGAAAAGACTGGCTTCCTGATTCAAGGAGATAATCTTCGTGTCAAACGTCAGTCTCATTGCCTAAGTTCCCACCGGAGTAGGGGAATTTTGGATTTACGTGTATGTAACTGTGATTGCCAAGAAGTGCTCTACTAACCTGGGGAGTATTGTCAAGCTAAGACGTATTCAGCATTATTACTGTTGCAGAATATATGTTTACTTAAGGATCAAGAACTATTTGTGTTGCTCACTTATGCTGCATCGTGTATCTGTCTGGTGAGGTAACCAGGCGTTGCATATCCGGGGCATTGGACAATAACTATTGTCTTCATTTCTTTATTTTGTGCAACAGGGGCTTATGAGCTTCGCCTGGCTGGCTACCTACCATATTGACCCCTGTTGAAGCCATATTAGACATTTACGTTGGTATGTGAATCATTACAGGTGTTATTGGTGCACAAACATCAAAGAGGAAAACTGACCACATGGTTCTTCTGTTTTTAGATTGAGCTACAAGTTCAACTATTCTGATTGCCAGGCAAAGCCAACCATTTATTCCTCTCCAGGTATACCGCCTTCACTTAACACTAGGGTGGGGGTGAAGTGTTACTTAGCGGTGTGTTGTACTTATAAGTCTGTGCTTGTCTCATGGTGCCTTGTTCTCGTTTCAGCTTCCCCTCCCAGCTGCTCCCTTCCTTCCCCTCCTGAAAATCCCTTGCTCGATCATTCCTGTGTGTCTGTTCTCATTCAGACCCAGGGGCTGTCGAGAGGTGGACCCCATAGAGCATCGTAAGATCCCGAGGACTCCTGGACCTGACAGTTTGCACCTCTGTCAGAGACAACCTCCTTAGGGAAGCCCACTCTGGAGAATACTCCAACTAGGGCTCTTGCCACAACAGGTGCTGTAGTGGTTCTAAGGGGAATAGCTTCAGGATACCTGGTGGCATGGCCCACCACCACCAGTATAAACTTGTGCCCTGATGCTGTCTGGGGTTCCATTGGACCAACAATGTCAATCCCCACTCTTTCAAAGGGTACCCTCACCACAGGTAGTGGTATAAGGGGGGCCTTTGTTGTGCCACCTGACTTACCACTGGCTTGGCAAGTGACACAGGAGCGACAAAACTCCTTGGTATCTTCATTCATGTGAGGCCAGTGAAAGTGTGAGACAAGTCTGTCCCAAGTCTTATACTGGCCTAAGTGTGCTGCAAGGGGAATCTCATGGGCCAAGGTAAGAAGGAAACCTCTCTGAGACAAGGGGATAACCAGCCTCCTGGTTGCACCAGGCTTGGGGTCTCTTGCCTCAGAATACAGGAGTCCATCACCCCAGTATACCCTGTGGGCACCTGTGGCGTTCCCTGCAGCCTCAGCAGCAGCCTGCTGTCTGAGGGGTTCAAGAGAAGGGCAGTCTAACTGTGCCTTCCCCAGGTCTTCTCTGGAGGGTCCCCCTGAACCCAGAAACTCAACCTGATCAGGTTCAAGTTCTTTAGGCTCAGTTTCCCTCAGCTCTCTGAGGTCAGCCTCCTCTGAGACTTGATCCACAACCTGGGGCAAGGGGGAAGGCAATGCCTTAACCCTACTTCTCTTCTTCTTGGAAGGTGTCTGGTCCATTGTTCCAGGATCCAGCACCTGTTCAGTGGGGCATCTTCTGGCCTGTGACCTAGTCACAGCAAGCACATGCGCTGGCAAGCCTAACATTTCCATGTGAGTCCTCTGCTCCACTTCTGACCATAGTGATGTTTCTAAATCATTGCCCAACAAACATTCAACTGGGAGGTCTGAACTAACCACAACCTTCTTTTGGCCACTTACCCCTCCCCAGGAGAAATCAATAATTGCCATACTATGGTGGGTAGTGACATTGCTGGCATTGGTCACTAGGTAGTCTGTACCTAGTATGATCTGTCCAGAGTCCACAAAGTTAGGTGTCACCATTGTGTCCCTGTAGGCCTGAGCCATTTTTCCATTTATAAAAGGTGTCTGCCTGTATTTGCCCAAAGTATTGGGACTTGCATCAGGGGATATATCCATATCCCCTGTACAGACAAGGACAGCCTGGGTGAGTGTGCCAACTAGGTTGTCATACCCCTCAGATCCCAAGGTTAACCCAACTAATCCCTTGGGAGGTGCACTACCACTACTGACTGTAGTAGGGGGTGCAGTTGCCTTAGGGGCTGTAGTGGTAGGAGTTTGCCCTCCTTTCTTGGTGCACTCACTAAACCAGTGAGTTTTACTTTTACAGTATTGGCACCAACTTTTAGACTGGCCTTCTTGAGTCTTCTTTTTCTGCTGTGAAGCCTGACCCCCACCCTCTTTGGTTTGTTGGGGACCTGTCGAAGACTTCTGGTCATTTTGCTCATTCTTATTACTACCCTTTTGGTCTGCTTTCTTCTGACCACCCTGGTTCTGAGCCTGGTTCTGCTTGACCCTTGTTCTGACCCATCTGTCTGCCTTCTTTCCCAATTCTTGGGGAGAGGTCAGATCCGAGTCAACAAGGTGCTGATGCAACAACTGGTTCTGACAATTATTTAAACTCTGTTCTCTCATGATCAGATTGTACAATCCTGTGTAATCAGTAACCTTACTGCCCAGCAACCAGCCCTCCAAAGCCTTAGTGGCACAATCCACAGTCAGACCAATCCTGAGACTGAATTTTCTGGGTGTCCCTGAACAGCAACCTGTACTGCTCAGTTGTTAAGCCAAACCCATCCATCAGTGTATTTTTCAGGACTTGGTAATTGTTAGCATCCTCAGCTCTAGTAGTGAGGAGCTTATCTCTACCTTTGCCTTCAAAGGAGAGCCACAAGATAGCTGCCCACTGACTCTGGGGGACGCACTGGACAGTGCAGGCCCTCTCCAAAGCAGTCATCCATTTGTGGATGTCATCCCCTTGTTTAAAGGGAGGCACTATCTTACTCAGGTGTCTAGTGTCTAAACTCCTGCCCTTTTCTCTAGGTAAAATGCTGCCACCAGTGGGGTCTGCCCCACTCAATTTCTGCTCTCTAGCAAAGGCAAGTCTCTCTTTGGCCAGGGCAAATTCTTCCCTTTCAATCCTTAGATTGACTTCCCTCATCTTGGCCTCATGCTCTCTCCTCTGAGGGGATGTCATCCCTCTGTGAGAAGAGGTCTGAGAGCCATTGGTTCGAATGGATCTGTTAGAGCCTCTGGATAGAGACCTAACTCGTCCATTCCCAATGTTAAGCCTGCCTGAGAGTGGGCCTGGGGGTCCCCCAAATCCATTCTCATGCCTACTTAAGTTGGTCCTGGTGAGTCTACTGACTTCTACCTGACCCTTATCTGCCTCATCCCCTGACAACTCCTGATCCTCTTCCTCACCACCACTAACTGCTTCATTGAGGTTGAGGTCAGGGTCCCCAAGGGTTCCCTCTAAGGGGGGCATGCTCCCATCTGTATTAGAAGGGTCTGGATTAGAAGCCCTCCTGGCATCATAAGTCTCTAAGAGACCAATCAGAAATGGGATTGTAGGGTTAGAACCCTGTTTTAGCTTCCTGGAGGTACACACTTGTCTCATCTCCTGGAAGCTAAGAGCTGCATATCTTGATATGACCTGTGCAGGGTCAACTGACACAAGGGGGGCCTCTGAGTTCCCTCCTTTGTCTGACATGCTTTTCTAGTGAGGTGTAAGTGGTGCACTTACCTACACTATTTGTTTGCCTACTGATCCCTTGCTAAGAGTTGTAGTCAGGGTGTGCTAAGCCCTGTTGAACTACAACAGCTGGTTCAGTAGAACTCAGAGTATTCTAAGCTAAGTTATATGTACCTTTGTACTTATGTGATCTTTCAAATGATATTCTTAGGATACGTGTGGTAAAACAACAGCAAGCTCAAATCCCAACCGCTGCTCACCAATGTGAGAAGTTGGCCTGATATGCAGTGCTCACTATTTTAGTGATCACTATGAATTATACCAAACGACCCTTATTGATGATTGGTTGTAAGTCAACCTTATAGACCAGCTATCCTAGTAGCATGGACAAGAGCAGTCTTTAGGCTAAACTCTAGAGGGCGTGTTAAGCCAGCTGTTATACCATCACATATACCCCTTGAACACCAAGTGAAAGGACACCACACAAGTTGTTATGAAAATAAAAGGATATTTATTTATAACACAACAACCCTGGACTCTTTATGAGGACAGGGTGCTAAGCACAATACAAAACTCTTAAAGAAATACTGAAAGTCGCACAATTTACACAAATGCCCGAGGGGCACAAAAAACTATATACTATGGAAGTGGAATGCGAAATTACTAGCAGGTAAGTACTACTCTCAGAGACTTTGGAATCGCTAGGCCTACAATGCTGAACCCTTGGATTAGAAGCAGGAGGTCTAGGAACGCCGTGTGCAGAGTGGGAACTCTCACGCGTAATGCGGGACAAAGTCTATGGATACTAGTAAATGCAAAAGTTAGTGTTCTCGGGCGAACCCGACTAGGTAGGTCAAAAACGAAAGTGGATCTAGACACTTAGAGAGTTAATCTACGCTGGAGCACCGTGGTACTCGGTTTACCTAGCCCAGGGGCTGCGGCTGCATAGGGTTCAAGTGTCGTCGGGAATCCTCGTTGACGAACCAGGAGCCTGAAGTGGAAGTTGCTGGCAGGCGACCAGTGAAGATGTTCCGGGCTGATCCAAGGACTGGGTCAGCTGAAGAAGAGTACCTGTAAGCAGAGGGGACCAAGTTCTGAATCACTAGCCAGTGATTAGGTGGGCACCAGGATGGCACCGGACGAGGTCACTCAGCCAGGCGAAGAGGTGACACTGGATTCTGCTGCTGCACGGACCAGGGGCGCTGATGTCGACCAGGCTGGAGGACTGCGAGCTGTCCCACGTCGGATGTCTGCTGCTGGCGATGCTGGATCCGGTGAAGGAGGCAACAAGCCTTGGCTACGGCAAGCCCACGTGGCGACACAAAATGGCGTCTTGGGTGGACCAGGAGGGTCCGAGGAAGGTCTCCTTCAGGAGGAGCCTAAGGCCAGTCTAGAGGAGCTAGACCAGCGGTGAAGAAAACATAGGATGTCATCGAGAGGGTCACTAGCCAACGGGCAAGTGACCGGACAACGTGGCAAGCGACACAGAAGCAAAAGGGCCCCACGCAGATCTGGTGGATGCTGGGGGGCTGGTCTTCGGTGCTCGTGCTGCTTGGGGTTGGGGCTTCTCTTACCCCAATGCACCCACTCGAGGGTCCCTCGGCGGTCATGCTGGGTCAGTGTCTTGCTGGTTCTGATGGTCGCCGGGTCCACTGGTCTCGTCGCACCCACGGTTCTCAGCTGTGCTGTAGAGGCAGGTAGAGGTCAGAGAGGGCAGGGAGTCCGGGTCTCGTCGTGCTGGTCGGTCTGGTTCCGGAGGAAGGACGTCTTAGCAAACCGCAGATACTTAGTTGGTGCCTGCTGCTGCAGGGTGACTACTCCTTAGTCACAAGGGAGAAATCTTAGGCAGAAGTCTTGAGTTCCTTTCGTAGAAAGTAGTTTCAGGATTCAAAGATGATCTAATTTGGAAGGGTCCCCGCTCCTACCTTTATTCTAAAGAAAGGGGCTGGTACGCGACTAGGTCCTGCCCATGGGTGGGACCAGGAAGGGGGTGGTTACACCCCTCTCCCCTGTCCGGACTTTCCCCAGCTCAGGGGCTGGTGTGCCCCTGGAACTGGTTCAAGCCGGCAGATGCATAGTGAGCACCGGGGTGCCACTTGCAGTCACCTTCCTATTCAGCCCTGCCTACCTAGGATACACAAAACCCTGTCTGGGATGGTGCGAGCACCGCCCCTGACAGGAAACCCTTTGTCCAAGCTCTCCTTGCTGGAAGGACTCCCAGCAGCAGGAGGTCAGACTTGTGTCTGTGGTGGCAGCATCCATTTTGTGATGCTGAGGCTCGAGTTAACTTTAACCGGGGTTCACAGTTACATCCATGGCGTGTCCCTCTAGAAGGGTGGAATGCTAACCCCGTCGCCAGAATTGGCGAGGGGTTAGTATTCCAATTCGTATGACACCTCACTTGACATGTTTTGATAAAGCGATACCAAAGTTGGCAAATAACCGCGAGGATTATAAGGCACTTAAGAGTATATGGTACGCGTTATCATAGAACAGCTATTAGGACTTGGTTCCGCAAGCCGCAGACGGGCTCAGCTCATGCCAGAGCACCATCTCACATATTTCCAAGCACTCTGCCTTCAGGATTGTTAAGGCCTGCCATAGGAGTGACTGATAGGAATACATGTGTCCATTTTAGGGTTAGATATAGGTATACTATATCTAAAGCAAAGGGTGATTACACCACCTTGCCCCAGCTGTCGTGCCGCCAGTTGTGTCAGATTTAGATGGCCAGCCAGGGGTGGCACAATACATGCTGCAGCCCCTGGTAGGCCCTGGGTACACCTATGCCCTGGGTACAGGGACTGATAAGGTGGCCCAGTACCAATTGGTAAATGCACCTAAGGTACACGTGTCAATTTAGTGAGAGAACAGCTAGGCTGTGGGTCTGTTTAGCAGGCCCACAGCCAGGGAAGTCGTAAACCAGTGAAGCAAAAAGCAAAAATCTGGGGTGATCATAGGATTGCAGACCCTACTCTCCTACAGTGCATACCGATGATATGCATTCGGAGCCGGGGGCAAGGTGTATTATCATTAGTGTCCACAGCTGGATACGTGACCCAGGAAAAAAAACATCAACACACTCTCCTAAATAGGCTCAATCAGATGAGAATCCAAGGAGATACCCTCAGATGGATTGCATCTTTTCTCACTGGAAGAACACAGAGCCTCAGCCTCCCGCCCTACACCTCAGACCACAAAAACATAATCTGCAGCATCCCCAAGGCTGCTCTATGAGTACCACCCTGTTCAATGCATACATGGCCCCCCTGACCACCTTGGTCAGAGCCCACAATGTGAACATCATCTCATACGCAGATGATACTCAACTCATCCTCTCCCAATGTGCTGACCCCATTAACACATAAGCAAGCTTCCACAGGTCTTTGACCAGCATCACCAGCTGGATGAAAAACAATTTCCTCACATTTAACACCGACAAAAAAGATGTACTCATCTTCGGGAACAGCACTTCCCCCTTGGACAACATCTGGTAGGCATCAGAAGTAGACCCCTACCCAACACTGTCAGAACACGGCAGGAACCTCAGCATCATATTTGACAGCAGTCTGACCATGAAAAGCCAAATAAACTCAGTATCCTCAGCTTGCTTCCTCACCCTATGCATTCTCCGGAAAGTCTTCAAGTGGATACCCATCTGCACCACGCACCGTCATCCATTCCTTCATCATCAGCTGCCTGTACTATGGCAACACCCTCTATATAGTGATCACCACCCAGCTTCAAAACAGACTGCAAACCATCAAGAACGCAGCAGCCAGGCTCATCCTTGACCTCCCGAGGTAAGCCCATATTAACCCTTGCTTCTGATCCCTCCACTGGCTCCCCATACAGAAGAGATATCAGTTCAAAATACTGACCCATGCCTACAAAGCCCTTCACAATGTGGGACCAGCCTACCTCAACCCCAGGCTGAACTTCCACCTACCCACCAGGCAACTGTGATCCGCCGTCCTCGCCCACACTCTTTGGTAGTTCCATAGCAGGATAGGTGGCCCCGCCTTCTCCTACCTGGCTGCCAAGACCTTAGCCTCCCCCTCCACCTCAGGACCTCCTCCACACTGCAAGAATTTAGAAATGGCCACAAGACCGGGCTGTTTGACTGACGATGCCCTGCAGCAGAATAGCTCCCTCCCCCCAGTGCCTGGATAGCCTCACGGGTGATAAGCAGCACTTTACAAATCCTGTTTGATTGATTAAATAATTGACTGTGGCATACACGGGTCAGGTGGAAGCAAGGACATTGCTGCTTTACCCCTCACCCAGCGAGCATTCTCATTGCACCGGGGCCGTAGTGTACATTGAAACTCCTCCAGACCCACTTGCCACAAAACACACACCCATGCAACAAAGTGTATTTTTATCCTGCAGACAGTAATATTTTAGAAAACTTCTTAGGTAGACAGCGGTGAAACAGGTGCATGATTCAAGGGTCGGAGACATATGAATGAACCATTGTGGAGACTCCCTTGGTTTCCAGAAGACTTGTTTTGTCTCTGGCTGGACTCACAATACTCTATGTAGGAGTGTATGCTGTGCTCTGAAGTTTACAAAGGAGCACTCCAATATTGGAAACCCCAAAGCAACATCGAGCCTGCAAAAATGATGCGAAACTTACTTGAGATAGAGGAAAAAAATGCAATCCGGCAGTGCTGGATTACAACTTGGAGGGAAGGAGGGGGGATGCCTGAGCCATCCTGGGGTCTGCCTCAAGACATTTGCAGGCTGTTTGAGATTAGTGTTAGTAGTTTGACCCAGCTCCTGGCACATACGCTACATATTGTGTCTCTGGCTGGCCGAGGAGGCCAGGTATGGGTGTTTACAGAGCGGTCCCTTTGGGGTATGTCATTTTACAGAGGCAAGGTTGTTTGGTCATGATGGCTCCATGAGTGAGAAACTTTGAAGGGACCGCATCCTTTGTGTAATGTTGCAACATGTGACTCTAGTGTGGTTCGTGCACTGGGATGTGTCCCTTCCGGGTGTCTGAGGGGTTCAAGTTGAGGGTGGGTGTTTGTGGCTGTGAGTGATTGGCACTCAAGAGGTTCAGGGCGGGGGCTGACACAGATCATAGTGATGTTTGGTTTGTCGTTTCATGTTTTCTGTTTGTTCACAGAGGCATTGCTGTTAATTGATTTCATGTAGCTTGCAAGCAATGTATGTGTGTACCCTTGTGAGGGGTGGGACTGATGTCCTGCTGTGGATCCCTCTTCTAGAGGTGTAAATGAGGCATTTGCCTGCATTCCTATAGCTTACAGGTGGAAATCAAACACTGAGTGGGAAGGTAAGGAGACAGGGCTTCCCTTTGAAATTCAATGAGGGCCCCCTTAGGAAGGAGTTGGCACTGCATTCTTCCCTGATGGGCCTACAGTTTTTAGTGTTCAGATGAGGACTTTTCTAACCTGGGCCTTTCCTTTTGTATGTTTGATTACGGCTACAGGAAGGCAGAATGACCGCTGAGTGCAGGTTTTCACCCTTCATGGTCCTATGTTGTGAGTGCCCCAGGCTGGACACACGCCCACTGTTACCTGCCCTGAGAAGCATCACTTTTACACAAATTCACTGGAATGGGCGCTGTTCTCTTTGATCCCACCCTGTTCACTGCTGCAGAGTTGTCCCCAATGCAATTACCACAGAGCGCTCGGCTGGTAAAAACATGGTGGCATCTAAAAGCTCAAAGATACATTAATACCAGACTAGCACCTGCTGATTTTAAGTAGAGGGTCCTATGTAAAGCTAAGTGCAGTTTCATTTTAATACTCATTGTTTTCAGTGCAATCTGAATACAGTTTTCTTGAATGCCCCAATGCATATTTTAAATAACGTTTTCTTAACCCTTTTAATGCTGAGTACTTCGCAGTGGCCGCCCTTCATTTGTTGTTTAATGAGCAGTACATGCAGCGGGAGAGTGACTGAGAGCCAGGTATGGGGGATAAATGAGGGGCTAGTGACCCAAAAATGAAAGCTCCTTTCGATATTATTCCAGGACACGTTTAACTGTACGCCCCTCGTCAGACGGAAGTTAAGGAGGTGTAAGTGGTGCTGCCGCATCTTGGCCCCTCTCTTCTGTTGCATTTGTCAATTGTGACGGTGCTCGGTTGAAACAAGTGGCCTAGCAGCAGGGAGCTAACAATAATTCGCAGCCACACAGTATACTGCTGTGGGCTGGAAGTCACGATCGACCTCCGCCCCTTTCTTTATGCTCTCTGGCCACGCCTGGCCAGAGATTGCTACAATGTGTGCAGGCCGTTCCAGGATAAAGGTTCAGGGTCGATGCTCATCTGGCATCTAGACCGCTACATCCCATCCCAAGTCAGTGGTCAAACAAATTAAAGAAATCAGCACATAAAGTCTGCGAGCCTTTGACTTGGCCTTAGGTTTGGCCTCAGGTTATACCTCCGTTGGTGGCCTCCTCGACTCTCCCGAGGGCTGCCCGAAGACGAGGTACTGTTGGCCTCATTTGTCCTGGTCTCTGCGGCCATGGGGGAAGTCTGGCTCGCCACGGCTTGTTCTTCATCTGGGCCTGGTGAAATGCCCTCCGCCGTTACTCCTCCACTCTCCGCGGATCTGTGGGGTATCTGGTCTACATCAGAGCCTTGTATTCTCTTGAACCAGGATATGTTTTGGGTGATAGTTTCGTCATCCCTTCGAGCCATGAGGGCAGTTCCATTTATCTTCAGCACGATTCATGGCTTCGGCTCATACGCAGTGCGGAACTTCCCTCCACTGCGGCGGTTCCATACCAGGACTGTTCACCCTGGCGCGATGACCCTGGTATTTGCTCTTCTCCTCTCGCTGGTCCACTTGTTGTTTGCCACTCATCATGCCAGAGTATTCGCGGGGTCATAAGGTTCCGGGGTCCAGCCGTCGGCTGCAGGAATGGTGTCTCGTCGGGGCCCAGCCAGCATCAGGGACCAAGGTGATCTCTGCGTCATACAGTGTGGGGTGCTGCAATACTCCCCTAGGAATTAGTGCAGCGCCGCCTCTGGGTCAGGCTGTTCGCATACCGCAATCCGGAGGACTTTATTGAGAGTCTGCATGAAGCGTTTGGCTTCCCCGTTTGCCTGCGGCCATTGGGGCGTGATTTAGTGGTGGTAAACTCCCAGCATCGCCAACGTGTCTCTAAACTCTGCTTCTTGAAACGGGGGCCCATTGTCGGTCTTGACTTCGTGGGACAACCCAAAAAGTGCGAATGTCTTCTCTAGGACTGGTTGTAAGTGAGCGTAGGATGTGGAAGCAATTACCTCATCTATGTGGTACTTTGTGTAGCTGTCAATTAACACAGATGTTATCCTGCCATCTGGAAAACTCCTGAAATCCGGAATTACTCATGACCATGGGGACGCGTTGGGTCTTCTGTTATCTTTCGGGCCAGGTGTTCTTGGCTGCTTGCGAGATGGCAGGGTATTAAAATGATGAAAGAGGCGTAGACCAGGTGAAGTAGGTAATAAGATCTCTGCTTTATTCTTTAGATCTCTTCTTAGTTACAGGTGACCAGATGTAGTTATATCCATAGGAATGCCCCACCAGGAGCAGCCTCTCCACTGCTCAGCCCATCCACACCAACTGACATACTCATCCAAACCAACACAATCAACATTCCATCTGATGTCATCACTAGCTGAGCAGCAGGGAGAGAAGTACTGTAGGGAGGGTGCATCAAGTAAAAGGTACATTACAACACATCCCGCACTTTATAATGATAGAAAACAAACATAACATGTGAAGTTGATAAAACACACGTTCCAACAAAAGAGGATGCAATAAAAACAAAATTATACAACATCCCCTCGCTAAAATGATCATAACAACAAATGCATGAAAATACCCAAACATACAAATGATGACAAAGGAAGATGCATGAGGTAACTCAAATATAACACCCATCTCCCCTTTATAATGATCACAAAAAACAAGAATGCAAGTTAAATAAAAACATCCTACAAAACCAGTGGAAACTATCCACATAACTCACGTCCCAAACTACGGGAACAATAATGAGTAGCCAAAATGCACCACACTAAGGCACAAAACAGTGGCAGAACAGGGATCTACAACCCCCAACTGCACAAACCAAAGAACAAATATGGGTATCCTTTAACCCAAAGCAACCATTATTATAGTCAGCTTAAACCCAAAACAAATGAATCACCAGCCAAATGCACCACAAATTAAGACACAAAACAGTGGCAGAAGAGGGATCTACAACCCCCAACTGCACAAACGAAAAAAACAATATGGGTATCCTTTAACCCAAAGCAACCATTATTATGGTCAGCTTAAACCCAAAGCAAATGAATCACCAAACTCAATGTGCACAACCAAATAGCACAGTCCAAACACCTACTAGAGGCATTAACCACATACAGGGTAACAGCAAAACCAAATAGGACAAGCTACACAAAAGGTAAACTTCCCACGTGTGCACCCGTAACACACAGTCCGAAAAACACTCTACATGCGTAACAATAACGCACAGTCTAAAACATAAATCAAACCAGGGTATCCCTTAACCCAAAATACAGTCAAAATTTCCTTTGGGAACTAAAAATCCAAAATAAACATAATATAGGTATCCCATAACCCAATGACAATCTAGGGTATACTTAAACCCCAAAACACACTCACACATACTATGGGTATTCTTAAATCCAAACATTCCCCAGGGTAATTCACATCACCACTACTCATACCCAAAGAACATCATAACAGCACAACCACAATAGAATAGCAAAATACTTAGACCAAGTCAAAATTGGCTAAAATAAAAAATGAGTAAGCTCTCCCCCAACCCACAGCATGAATTTACCTCTACAACTTAAAAATGATAAACCCAGACCAGGCTGTGGTGACGGTCTAGTGTTCCAAATCCCGGAACAGGAAGGGCTGGACAGGAAGTGGAAGGCGGCCATTTTGCGTTGTTGGCGCCGACCGCTCAAGGGAGCAGAAGTGTATCCCGGCGCTCAGTAATAAATACAACTTGAGCTTCACTTTGGTCTCTGAGTGGTGATATTTCAACTTCCACAATGGCGACGAGGTCTGGGATATAAACTCCGGTCCCACCCACGGAAAATTGACAACCGGAGCGTGGCAGTGGACACGAGGCAGTCCCCACGTGAGAACACCGCGCAAGCTCAGCGACACCTCCACAAAACAATAAATAAGGTACACTTGACCTTAAGCGAATCACGGGGGAGGAGCGGCAGCCACAACCCACAAGGGACAACGGGGAAAGAGCACCAATACCCCGGAGCACCGAGTGCAATACACAGCGCAGTGAACGCTGACCAGAGGCCCACCCAGAACGCTGGCGGCGCGGAACAGATGAGAGGAAGGGTCAAGCTCGGCAGACGACGAGCGAAGGGGCAGTATACAAGAACTCCCGTCCATTGAGGGAGCAACAAATAGCGGCGCAACCGACAGTGAACACAGCGACAAGGCCACAAACACACAACCACCACCGGGGAGCCCTCCAAGCAAGCGCATCCCGGATCAAGCGGACCCCAGAGGCGGCAACAAGATGGCTGTCCAGTCCACGTCCCTTACCCAAATGGTACCGTTTCTTTCGAAGAGCGGTGTGCCAGAAATGCAGTGGGAGGACTGGAAACGATACTTCCTCAACTATCTGGAAGCCCTGGAGGAAGAGGGTGACGTACCATTCTCGAGTAAGATGAGAAAAAAAATACTGTTGCACAATTTGGGTCCTGAAGGAATTAGGGTGTACGACACCATTGTCAAGGGCACGAGAGATGCGGCAGACACGGATGTGTTCGGCCACGCCATTGCTGATCTCGACGCGCACTACCGGCCGGTAGTATGTGTGGCGATTGACTGACACAACTTCTTCCAGAGAAAACAGAAAAGTGGTGAGTCTGTGGATGAATCTGTGGTCGCTCTACAGAAATTAGCGTTGACTTGTAAGTTCGGCACGCTACATGACGATTTAATAAGGGACCAGATCATAATGCACACATCCAGCACCCACATCCAGGAAAAACTATGGATGAATGGGGAGGCACCTTTGAAGGAAGTCTGGGCCTTGGTAAAGAAGGTGGAGATGTCGAAGCGATGTGCGCAGGCGGCCAGAAAAGAAACAGGAGGAGTACAAACCGTCTGCAAAATCACGACGCCTGCAAGAATCCAAAGGGGGAAACCGAGAGACCAACAAAGGGGACAAGAGGTCACGCGGACCCCCCATAACAGCCAAATAGACCAGAGAACCGGTAGAGGTGGACGTCCGAACTGCTACAGGTGTGGAAGCACGTCGCACTTGTGGAACGACAAGGCGTGCCCAGCCTTTAGAGCGAAGTGCTCGTTCTGCAAAGTGTTCGGGCACTATGAAAAGGTGTGCCGTCGAAAACACAAGGGAGCCATGGTCAGATACGTAGACCAAGAACAACAAGAAGGAGAAGGAAGCCACGAAGAAGAAGAGGACGGTGAGGAACTTCTCTACATCGATGTACAAGTATTGGAGTTGGAAGGTACGGAAACAGACAAACCGAAGCTGGATATGCACATAGGAGGGGTGCCCATAGAGATGATTGCCGACAGTGGTGCACCCATTACCATAATTAAAAAAAAATATGGGAAGAGAAATTTGGGGCACAAAGAGAAGACGAACTGTGTCCGATGGATCTAAGACCAGTAACATACACAGGGCAAAGAATTCCAATGTTGGGATACTGCCCACTGATGTTTGAATTCAGAGGTCGTCAAGCAAATTGCAAAATGTACATTGCCGAAAGGGGGCCATCGGTGCTCAGCTGGAAGGACCAGGGGGCGTTAGGGATAATGTTAAACCCAGGAGGAATAGAAAAGATCTTACTCATGGACATAGAAGGAAAGGACAACGAAGAATCCCGGCACAAAGCATACCCCAAGGTGTTTAGTGGACAAATCGGAGAACTAACCAAGTACAAACACCTCATTAAACTTAAGGAGGGAGCAAAACCAGTGGTCCACAAAGTAAGGAATATTCCTTTCCGGTATAGGGAAGCGGTACAGGCGGAACTCGACAGATTGGAAGGAGAGGGGGTGATAAGAGCAATGCAGAGTGGCTTTTGCCCCTAGTGGTAGCTCAGAAGCCCAACGGGAAGGTGAGGCTGTGCGTCGACCTCAGAGAGCTTAACAAAAACATTCTTGTCGACAAGATTCCCTTGCCCCGCATCAGTGAGATGTTGGCCAAAACAAAAGGCATACAGTGGTTTTCCACGATAGACTTGCCATCCGCCTACCACCAGATTAAGCTACTACCATCGTGCTGTCACCTCACGTCGTTCATCACACCCTTTGGCTGCTATGAGTTCGTAAGGATGCTGTTTGGCCTGGCCTCAGCAGCCGCGGTATTCCAGAAGGTTATGCACAAGCTATTAAGGAAGGTGGTGGGAGTCCAATTTTTCCAGGACGACAACATGATCATGGGAGAGACGAAACAAGAGCACGACGAGAAACTACACACTGTGCTAAGAACCTTGCAGGAAAATGGATTGACAGCAGAGTGGTCCAAATGCAAGTTTGGGGTACGGTCTGTTACCTACCTTGGACATGAGGTGAGCGGAAAAGGAATAGAACCAAAGTGAGCCAACATGCAAGCCATTTTGGAGGCACCCACCCCAAGCAAGAAAGAAGATGTCAGGTCGTTCCTTGGGATGGCTGAGTTCTACGGCAAGTTTATTCCCCATTTTGCCATGAAAACACATTATATGAGGCAACTTCTGAAGGAAAAGAATGGATTTAAGTGGAACCAGGAGGAACAAGAGGAGTTCAACAACCTCAAAAGAGAGATGAGTGAAGCCATACCTCTGAAGGGGTTTGACCCGGACGCGGAGTCCGTCCTGACAACTGATGCAAGTGACCGGGGTCTGGGTGCTGTGCTTATGCAGCGATCCGAGACGGGGGAGATGTCGACAGTAAGCTTTGCTTCAAGGTCTTTGGCGCCGAACGAAGAAAAGTTTAGCGTCATAGAAAAAGGAATGCTGGCAGTGGTATGGGCAATGGAGAGATTCCGGCAGTACCTGTGGGGCGCGAAATTCTTGGTGAGAACAGACCACAAGCCTTTAGTCAAGGTGTTAACGTCAAGTGGACACGCGCATGCCACCCCAAGGATTGCTCAAGTTGACACTACGTCTTCTAGATTTTGTATACGAAGTGGAACACATACCGGGACCTCAGAACAAAGTCGCCGACTTTTTGAGACGGGCTGCAGCCATGGAGTACGCAGAGGAGCAAGAGCTTCCAAGGTGGGAAGGATACGTGGTAGCCACCATCCAAGACTCGGAAGTAGTAATTAGTGCACAAGAATGGGAGGAGGCTTATAAAGCAGATGAGGACCTGGAAGCGGTTAAGGGATATGTGGTCCACGGGTGGCCAGAGAAGAGACACCTCAAGGAAGCAGTGAGAAGATACTGGGAGGTGAGAGAGGAACTGTCACTAGCGGAGAACCCAGTATTCTCCTGAGAGGGGACAAAGTGGTCCCACCGCAAGGCAAAATCGAACATTTGATGGCATTGCTACATGAAGGACACCAGGGCATAACAAAAATCAAAGCCCTGGCCAGGCAGGCATACTGGTGGCCAGCCATCGATGCCCAAGTGGAACGTCATGTGAGAGCTTGCGAGTCGTGTGCCAAAGTGGACAAAACTCAGAGCATCCTGAGGCCACCTTTAGGGAAATTCCCTGTACCTGATGGTCCATGGGAGATGGTGTCGGTTGACATACTGGGACGTATCCTCAACAAGGAAGGAGTACAGAAATATGCTCTCGTCCTCATCGACAAGTATTCCAAGTGGCCTGAGGTGGAAGTAAGAGAGAACGTGGACACCGACGCTGTGGTGAGCTTCCTGCACAACCTGTTTGTTAGGGAAGGTATCCCAAGAATCATCACGTGCGACAATGGACCACAGTTCATTTCGGCTAAATGGGAGGCGTTTACATCTAGGAATGGCATTGAGGTTAAACACACCCCCATTTACCACCCATCAGGAAACGGACAAGTCGAACGATTTAACCGGGTGATAATGGGCACCATTCAAGCAGCCATCAATGATGGATTGGACTGGGAGAGAGAGTTATGGAAGATGATATGGGCCTACCGTATCACCCCGGGAAGCACCGGGTACAGTCCCTTCAAGGTACTGAGGGGGAGAGATGCTTTCACTAAGGACAACATGGCATGGAGGAAATTGGTTGTGCAGAGTAAATGGTCACCGGCGGTGGTCTGGAAGAACTTGGAGAAAGCACGAGAGGTGTACACCGAACACTTTAATAAAAGGCACAATGTACAAGGAGTGGAACTGGAGAAAGGTGACTGGGTAAGGGTGAAGTTGGCTATCCTGAAAAGGAAAGGGGAGAGCAAATTCTCACCACCCCTACGAGTAGTTGAGCCCTATGCCAGATCGGCCCTGCTCAGTGATGGAAAGGTGTGGTCACAAGACAAGATGGCAAAATGCAGCAAGATCTGAAGTGGGGAGAAGAGACGGAAGACGGTACAATGAATGTAGATGAAGGAGAAGAAGGAAGTAGCAGAATGGACAGAGAGAAGGTCGAAGACGGTATGCAGCAAGTGACAGGAGAGATGGTGGAAGGTACGGAAGGAAACAGGGTGGAAGAAAGTGAGAGAGGCTGGAGCAAGGATGAAGTGGTCAAAGTCAAAGTGGAAATGGACACAGAAGGCGCGAAGGAGAAGAGTGGAGGAAGTGAGCAGAGCGGCGGAGGAAGAGATGTAGTGACAAAGACGAGAGCAGGGAGAATAGTAAAGGTTCCGGTGAGATTCAAGGACTTTGATATGAACTGCAAGTAAGAACTAGAATTGTTGGTCATTGCATAAAGGGGGGAGATATGTGGTGATGGTCTAGTGTTCCGCATCCCGGAACAGGAAGGGCGGGACAGGAAGTGGAAGGCGGCCATTTTGGGTTGTTGGCGCCGACCGCTCAAGGGAGCAGAAGTGTATCCCGGCGCTCCGTAATAAATACAACTTGAGCTTCACTTTGGTCTCTGAGTGGTGATATTTCAACTTCCACACAGGCTTGCAGGCAGCATTTCATTAGTTAAAGTTACACAAATGCCCACAGATCGACTAGTAAGATAAAATCACAATAAAACGTTGCAGATTGTGAAAGTCATATACAGAGTCATATACAGCTCACATCAGCAAAACCGGAGCAGTCACCAGAGTTGGGTCGTTTTTCCCTTTCACCAACAGTCTGCTTTTATCAGGCATAAATTATCGCGTTGTCCGGTGAGTTTATCTCGTTTTTTTTTGTGTTTTTTTTTGATCACACGATGTCAGCACGCAGCGCACGCCAAGGCCGGAGGCTCTCAGCACGTCAGGGCAGCAAAACGCCTTCAGGCAGAAAGGAATCCAACGAAGACATCACAGCGGTGCTCGAGTGTGGTGTTGGTGAAGGAATCAGGAAGCAGACGAAGTGGAAGGTAAGGTATTTATTCCAAGTTAGGTTACAGGTATAAGTTAAGGAGGAAGAAGGAAAAGCAGTGAAGAAACCCCACCAGGAGCAGTATGTTCTTGCTCAGCCCAGTTATCAACTGACTCCTAGAGTCCAGTTCCTAGAATTCCATGACATCATATCAATGATAACATTCTACAGGATAACTAGACTGGCATAGGAGAGATGCCAGACATGACACATCTTCCCCTTTATAATGGAATCGAAAATGCAAAGCATAACTGCAACAAACTCAAAGGAAGAGTATAGATGGAAGAAGACATAAACGGAAAAATAAAGACGGAACAACAAGAATAAGAAGAGAAGACAATAAAAGTATGTAGAATATAATGGAAAGAATAGAAAAGGTTATAAGTATACAGAATAAAATGGAAAGAATAGAAAAGGTCAAAAGTATTTAGAATATAATGGAAAGAATAGGTCAAAAGTATTTAGAATAAAATGGAAAGAATAGAAAAGCAAAGAAGTGAAAGGAAACACATCTTCTCCTTCAAGGACAAAAGAGAAGTACTCAAAACGTTCAAGGTTATAGTAAAACACACCAATTGGCCAGACTGGTATGAAGACATGAACCGGCGAACGAAAGACAAAGGAGAAAAACACAAAAAGGATTATAAGGAAAGTATCTAAAACAGGAGAAAACAAAAGAATCTCCCGGAAAGTAAACATAAAGAAAGGTGAAAATTACACCGAACAGGAATACGAACAATTAGAAGGAGAGAAACATGAAACAATTACCAGTACAATTCTAGACAGACATTCCTAGAAAGAAACCCTCGCGCAAGGTAAAATAGAAACTGGAAGAACATTTAAAAAAAATATTCAGAATTGTTGAAGAAAATTTAAACAGGACTTTAGAAAAGAATAACAAGGAGAAGCTACATGTACATAAAGATGTAAATAACAAGGTATGAAACACGAAAAGTGCTACACATGAACATCCACTCACATAAAAGAGAAATGGAAATTACATCACATAGTATAAGCAGTACACAACTACCAACTGTTGCATCAAGAAGAATAAGCAGTAATTTTTAACATTACTCAGACTGCAAAAATTACTAAAGAACATCCACTCACCTAAAAGAGATATGGAAATCACAACCTTAAGTTAAAGCAGTAAATTTTAGACATTTCCTAAACTGCAAATTTTAAACATTTCCTAAAATGCAAAAATTACTCAAGAACATCCACTCACATAAAAGAGATATGGAAATGCATCAAAAAGTTAAGCAGTACCTAACCTACAAATGATACTCATGAACATCCACTCACCTAACGGAGAAATGGAAATTACATCAGGTATTTGAACAGTCAAGGAAAATAGTGAATAATTAATTAAGTTAAAATAATAGAACATGAGCAAGGAATGACAAGCAGAGCTGTAATCAAGTCTCATGAAAACAATAAATTAAAATAAATAAAGTAGACACCGTAGTCATGGAATAAGACAGTAGCTCTGTAAACATCTCCATGGAAATATGTGTAGTAAGTAAACAGTACCTTCTCATGAAGATCGTTAAGAAGGGTAGATCTTTGTGCCCATCACTCTGATGAAAAATGCAGGAAAGCATTTTGAAGAGACAAATAAAGCGTGCCTATCGCTGTTGTAAATATTGCCGTTAAAAATGCTGAAATGCGACAGGCAAATTTATACAAGAGCGTGTCTATCGCTGTTGTAAATACTTAAAGGCAGAAACCAAATTTATTCCAAAGCGTGCCTATTGTCGTTAAAAATGCTGAAATGCGACAAGAGCGTGCCTATCGCTGTTGTAAATACTTAAAGGCAGAAACCAAATTTATTCCAAAGCGTGCCTATCGCCGTTAAAAATGCTGAAATGCAACAGGCAAATTTATACAAGAGCGTGCCTATTGCTGAAAAGAGAAACTGAAGAGGTATGACTGCACACGAAATGAGAAGCTGATGAATGGGTGGTAGCACGTCGACGTGTGAAGAGCCGGGTGGCTGTCAGTGCCAGCGTGCCTCAAGGAACTCCGGCGGTAGCAGAAGGCTGTGGCAGAAGGCTGACTCACGTCACAGAAGAAAATGACGGTGACACAGGAAGCAGGTAAGGAGGCATGCGCTGAATGCGTGCGCTCGCCATGAAGCTCGAGCAGAATTTAAATATAGAAAGGCAGTTGAACAGTCAAATGTCAGGACATTAGAAAAGCTTATAAAAAAAAGGTTTAAATAAAATGAAATGTCACGGCAAGGTGCTGTGTTGAATTATGGATTTACAAAAAGGGGGTGTGATGAACAGAGTGTCTGAGTTAAACAGACCACTCTTACCCAGTCCAAAGATCAGGGCTTGATCCATCACCGTTATTTATCTCACTGCCCCATCCCAGCTCAGAACCTGGCTATATGCAAATCAGTCTGTCCCTGGCCCAGTGCATCATGGTAACAGGGCAGACTAAACTACCAAGCCAATTCTTCACCAGAAAGGAGACAAGCTACCGGGGACCGGTTTCTGGCATTTCAGCCTTCTTCGGCCCGGCTTGCTTGAATCCTGATGGAGCAGTGAGAAAGGGACTCATGTCTGAGTATACCCTGCCACACCTATAGTGGCCATAAACGATTTACAAAAAGGGGGTGGTGATGAACAGAGTGTCTGAGTTAAACAGACCACTCTTACCCAGTCCAAAGATCAGGGCTTGATCCATCACCGTTATTTATCTCACTGCCCCATCCCAGCTCAGAACCTGGCTATATGCAAATCAGTCTGTCCCTGGCCCAGTGCATCATGGGAACAGGGCAGACTAAACTACCAAGCCAATTCTTCACCAGAAAGGAGACAAGCTACCGGGGACCGGTTTCTGGCATTTCAGCCTTCTTCGGCCCGGCTTGCTTGAATCCTGATGGAGCAGTGAGAAAGGGACTCATGTCTGAGTATACCCTGCCACACCTATAGTGGCCATAAACGATTTACAAAAAGGGGGTGGTGATGAACAGAGTGTCTGAGTTAAACAGACCACTCTTACCCAGTCCAAAGATCAGGGCTTGATCCATCACCGTTATTTATCTCACTGCCCCATCCCAGCTCACAACCTGGCTATATGCAAATCAGTCTGTCCCTGGCCCAGTGCATCATGGGAACAGGGCAGACTAAACTACCAAGCCAATTCTTCACCAGAAAGGAGACAAGCTACCGGGGACCGGTTTCTGGCATTCCAGCCTTCTTCGGCCCGGCTTGCTTGAATCCTGATGGAGCAGTGAGAAAGGGACTCATGTCTGAGTATACCCTGCCACACCTATAGTGGCCATAAACGATTTACAAAAAGGGGGTGGTGATGAACAGAGTGTCTGAGTTAAACAGACCACTCTTACCCAGTCCAAAGATCAGGGCTTGGTCCATCACCGTTATTTATCTCACTGCCCCATCCCAGCTCAGAACCTGGCTATATGCAAATCAGTCTGTCCCTGGCCCAGTGCATCATGGGAACAGGGCAGACTAAACTACCAAGCCAATTCTTCAACAGAAAGGAGACAAGCTACCGGGGACCGGTTTCTGGCATTTCAGCCTTCTTCGGCCCGGCTTGCTTGAATCCTGATGGAGCAGTGAGAAAGGGACTCATGTCTGAGTATACCCTGCCACACCTATAGTGGCCATAAACGATTTACAAAGAGGGGGTGGTGATGAACAGAGTGTCTGAGTTAAACAGACCACTCTTACCCAGTCCAAAGATCAGGGCTTGATCCATCACCGTTATTTATCTCACTGCCCCATCCCAGCTCAGAACCTGGCTATATGCAAATCAGTCTGTCCCTGGCCCAGTGCATCATGGGAACAGAGCAGACTAAACTACCAAGCCAATTCTTCACCAGAAAGGAGACAAGCTACCGGGGACCGGTTTCTGGCATTTCAGCCTTCTTCGGCCCGGCTTGCTTGAATCCTGATGGAGCAGTGAGAAAGGGACTCATGTCTGAGTATACCCTGCCACACCTATAGTGGCCATAAACGATTTACAAAAAGGGGGTGGTGATGAACAGAGTGTCTGAGTTAAACAGACCACTCTTACCCAGTCCAAAGATCAGGGCTTGATCCATCACCGTTATTTCTCTCACTGCCCCATCCCAGCTCAGAACCTGGCTATATGCAAATCAGTCTGTCCCTGGCCCAGTGCATCATGGGAACAGGGCAGACTAAATTACCAAGCCAATTCTTCACCAGAAAGGAGACAAGCTACCGGGGACCGGTTTCTGGCATTTCAGCCTTCTTCGGCCCGGCTTGCTTGAATCCTGATGGAGCAGTGAGAAAGGGACTCATGTCTGAGTATACCCTGCCACACCTATAGTGGCCATAAACGATTTACAAAAAGGGGGTGGTGATGAACAGAGTGTCTGAGTTAAACAGACCACTCTTACCCAGTCCAAAGATCAGGGCTTGATCCATCACCGTTATTTATCTCACTGCCCCATCCCAGCTCAGAACCTGGCTATATGCAAATCAGTCTGTCCCTGGCCCAGTGCATCATGGGAACAGGGCAGACTAAACTACCAAGCCAATTCTTCACCAGAAAGGAGACAAGCTACCGGGGACCGGTTTCTGGCATTTCAGCCTTCTTCGGCCCGGCTTGCTTGAATCCTGATGGAGCAGTGAGAAAGGGACTCATGTCTGAGTATACCCTGCCACACCTATAGTGGCCATAAACGATTTACAAAAAGGGGGTGGTGATGAACAGAGTGTCTGAGTTAAACAGACCACTCTTACCCAGTCCAAAGATCAGGGCTTGATCCATCACCGTTATTTATCTCACTGCCCCATCCCAGCTCAGAACCTGGCTATATGCAAATCAGTCTGTCCCTGGCCCAGTGCATCATGGGAACAGGGCAGACTAAACTACCAAGCCAATTCTTCACCAGAAAGGAGACAAGCTACCGGGGACCGGTTTCTGGCATTTCAGCCTTCTTCGGCCCGGCTTGCTTGAATCCTGATGGAGCAGTGAGAAAGGGACTCATGTCTGAGTATACCCTGCCACACCTATAGTGGCCATAAACGATTTACAAAAAGGGGGTGGTGATGAACAGAGTGTCTGAGTTAAACAGACCACTCTTACCCAGTCCAAAGATCAGGGCTTGATCCATCACCGTTATTTATCTCACTGCCCCATCCCAGCTCAGAACCTGGCTATATGCAAATCAGTCTGTCCCTGGCCCAGTGCATCATGGGAACAGGGCAGACTAAACTACCAAGCCAATTCTTCACCAGAAAGGAGACAAGCTACCGGGGACCGGTTTCTGGCATTTCAGCCTTCTTCGGCCCGGCTTGCTTGAATCCTGATGGAGCAGTGAGAAAGGGACTCATGTCTGAGTATACCCTGCCACACCTATAGTGGCCATAAACGATTTACAAAAAGGGGGTGGTGATGAACAGAGTGTCTGAGTGAGCTAAAAAACGGTGTTGGATCTAGCCCTGATCTCTTGACTGGGTGAGAGTATTCTGTTTAATTCAGAGACTCTGTCCCTCACCACCCCTTGTTGTAAATATTTTTGTCCACCCTAAGCGTGGAAGGGTATACTCAGATGTGAGTCCCTTGCTCATTGCACCATCAGGATTCAAGCAAGCCGGGCCGAAGACGGCTGAGATGCCAGAAACCGGTCCCCGGTAGCTTGTTTCCTTCCCAGTGTAAGAATTGGCTTTTGTAGTTTGGTTTGCCCTGTTCCCATCATGCACTGGGACAGGAACAGACTAATTTGCATACAGCCAGGTTCTGAAACTGGGATGGTGCAGTGAGCTAAAAAACGGTGTTGGATCTAGCCCTGATCTCTTGACTGGGTGAGAGTATTCTGTTTAATTCAGAGACTCTGTCCCTCACCACCCCTTGTTGTAAATATTTTTGTCCACCCTAAGCGTGGAAGGGTATACTCAGATGTGAGTCCCTTGCTCATTGCACCATCAGGATTCAAGCAAGCCGGGCCGAAGACGGCTGAGATGCCAGAAACCGGTCCCCGGTAGCTTGTTTCCTTCCCAGTGTAAGAATTGGCTTTTGCAGTTTGGTTTGCCCTGTTCCCATCATGCACTGGGACAGGAACAGACTAATTTGCATACAGCCAGGTTCTGAAACTGGGATGGTGCAGTGAGCTAAAAAACGGTGTTGGATCTAGCCCTGATCTCTTGACTGGGTGAGAGTATTCTGTTTAATTCAGAGACTCTGTCCCTCACCACCCCTTGTTGTAAATATTTTTGTCCACCCTAAGCGTGGAAGGGTATACTCAGATGTGAGTCCCTTGCTCATTGCACCATCAGGATTCAAGCAAGCCGGGCCGAAGACGGCTGAGATGCCAGAAACCGGTCCCCGGTAGCTTGTTTCCTTCCCAGTGTAAGAATTGGCTTTTGTAGTTTGGTTTGCCCTGTTCCCATCATGCACTGTGACAGGAACAGACTAATTTGCATACAGCCAGGTTCTGAAACTGGGATGGTGCAGTGAGCTAAAAAACGGTGTTGGATCTAGCCCTGATCTCTTGACTGGGTGAGAGTATTCTGTTTAATTCAGAGACTCTGTCCCTCACCACCCCTTGTTGTAAATATAGTGTTGAATTATGGTGCACTCAAACACAGTCGGAAACATTGAGGATTAAATAGGCTCACGAAGGTTGAAGTTCAAATCAGAAACTGTGCCCTGTCTTTAAGTCCGACATCTGAATCGCGGACTGCAGGCTGTTTCTAAAGAACAAAATGTTTCCAAGCTGCCAGGAATTTAAAATGAAAGGTCGAAAATCTTGAAGAGTAGGAAAAGCGGCTGTAACAGAATGCAGCTGACTAATCTTTAGTGCAGAATGATAAACGATGACAGGTCAAGTAGTTCAAAAGTAAAACTGCTCACAGTTATTTTCCCATTAAAATCGGCTTTAAATCCATGAACTGGTTTCAGTGTGACCGAACGATGTGTACACTTAAAAAGGAACGTGTCACACTAACAGGTCAGTCTGCAGCAGTCAAAGGCAGAAATAAATTAAACAGCTCTTGGCACATGGAAGTAGAAATAAAGTGCGAACTGACACAAAACTTAAGCGAAAATTGGCACTTAAAGCATGTGGGCGACAGTAAAGTGGTCACTGGTGGGGCTCGCAGAGTGCCAATATGCTTAAGAATTATTAGATTGAAGAAAAGGAAGTTCAATACCTTTAAGTTGCTTTAATCTTAGAAGTCCTTGGAGTAGTAAGTAGAAATTCACCAGAAGCGTCGCCAAAATTGTGGTGTTGGTGAAGGAATCAGGAAGCAGACGAAGTGGAAGGTAAGGTATTTATTCCAAGTTAGGTTACAGCTATAAGTTAAGGAGGAAGAAGGAAAAGCAGTGAAGAAACCCCACCAGGAGCAGTATGTTCTTGCTCAGCCCAGTTATCAACTGACTCCTAGAGTCCAGTTCCTAGAATTCCATGACATCATATCAATGATAACATTCTACAGGATAACTAGACTGGCATAGGAGAGATGCCAGACATGACACATCTTCCCCTTTATAATGGAATCGAAAATGCAAAGCATAACAGCAACAAAATGAACATAGATTGGTGATGAAGAAAGAATATAGTAAGAAACTCAAAGAAAGGTATAAAGAACGATGAAGAAAGGAGAAGGTAAGAAACTAAAAGGAAGGGTATAGATGGAAGAAGACATAAATGGAAGAGTAAAGACGGAACAACAAAATAAGAAGAAAAGACAATAGAAGAATGTAGAATATAAAGGAAAGAATAGAAAAGGTTATAAGTATACAGAATATAATGAAAAGAATAGAAAAGATTAGAAGTATACAGAATATAATGGAAAGAATAGATCAAAAGAATTTAGAATAAAATGGAAAGAATAGAAAAGCAAAGAAGTGAAAGGAAACACATCTTCTCCTTCAAGGACAAAAGAGAAGTAGTCAAAACGTTCAAGGTTGTAGTAAAACACACCAATTGGCCAGACTGGTATGAAGACATGAACCGGCGAACGGAAGACAATGGAAAAAAACACAAAAAGGATTATAAGAAAAGTATCTAAAACAGGAGAAAACACAAGAATCTCCCGGAAAGTAAACATAAAGAAAGGTGAAAATTACACCGAACAGGAATACGAACAATTAGAAGGAGAGAACAAAAAACAATTGCCAGTACAATTCTAGACAGACATTACTAGAAAGAAACCCTTGCGCAAGGTAAAATAGAAACTGGCAGAACTTAAGAATAGTTGAAGAAAATTTATACGGACTTTAGAAAAGAATGACAAGGAAAAACATGAACATCCACTCACATAAAAGAGAAATGGAAATTACATCACATAGTACAAGCAGTAATCAACTACCAACTGCTGCATCAAGAACAATAAGCAGTAATTTTTAACATTACTCAAACTGCAAAAATTACTAAAGAATATCCACTCACCTAAAAGAGAAATGGAAATCACAACCTGAAGTTAAAGCAGTAAATTTTAAACATTTCCTAAACTGCAAAAAATTACTCACGAACATCCATTCACATAAAAGAGATATGGAATTGCATCACAAAGTTAAGCAGTACCTAACCTACAAATGATACTCATGAACATCCACTCACCTAACAGAGAAATGGAAATTACATCACGTATTTGAACAGTCAAGGAAAATAGTGTATAATTAAATAAGTTAAAAATAATAGAACATGAGCAAGGAATGACAAGCAGAGCTGTAATCAAGTCTCATGAAAACAATAAATTAAAATAAATAAAGTAGTCACCGTAGTCATGGAATAAGACAGCAGCTCAGTAAACATATCCATAGAAATATGTGAAGTGAAGGAATCAGGAAGCAGACGAAGTGGAAGGTAAGGTATTTATTCCAAGTTAGGTTACAGGTATAAGTTAAGGAGGAAGAAGGAAAAGCAGTGAAGAAACCCCACCAGGAGCAGTATGTTCTTGCTCAGCCCAGTTATCAACTGACTCCTAGAGTCCAGTTCCTAGAATTCCATGACATCATATCAATGATAACATTCTACAGGATAACTAGACTGGCATAGGAGAGATGCCAGTCTAGTTATCTAGTTTTTTTTTTTTTGATCACACGATGTCAGCACGCAGCGCACGTCAAGGCCGGAGGCTCTCAGCACGTCAGGGCAGCAAAACGCCTTCAGGCAGAAAGGAATCCAACGAAGACATCACAGCGGTGCTCGAGGCACAGCAGGTAGGATCGTTCTATGACGTGAGAAGTTCACCAACACTCCCTTAAGATTCTATGACGTAATCAGTCACAAACAGAGACTGTAGGGGACAGATGACTCCAGACGGCAAACTTCAACTGTCACACAGGAGCCAGACGAGACAACCGGTGCAGTCGCAGCAGGGAAGCAGGTAATACAATGTTTTCACGAAGGCTAAACGAAAATTACTTTGTAGAATGTGGTAGAAAACACATCAGCACCACCCAGTGGCTGAAATGAAGTACTTCCCTGCCGAGGCTCGATTTTTTTTAGCTGATTCACACACTGCCAGTTCACTAAATATCCAGGTTGTAGATTGACTTTAAAATCCATGTTGATCAAAAATAGACTTTCATCCAGCTGCTGACACGCTAACACTGCTGGTTTACTTCATGAGGTATGCAGACTATGACACAAACTATAACGTGCCTCCAAACCAAACAGTTCATCAGTTCTTTAAACTTAACTGTGAATCAAACACGGGAACTTGATGTGTGCCTCCCAACCAATAGCCAAAAAAAAAACGGGTACATTGATGCAGACCAAAACAGAAAACAGCTGGGCTCTCTTGAGGGTTTGATGAGGGAAAAATCCAGTCCAGTTGCCAATCCTTTACGTTAAAACAAGAGGGCTCTCTTAAACTTTCATTAAGCTAAATCAGTTATATGGTGAAACTTTCTTCCCAGGCTGTAGGCAGGCAAATAGAAACTGGCACAATCTAGTAAGGGCGACCGTTGGCAGGGTCACTGGTGGGGCAATTGGGTGCCTAGTTTCATCATATCCATAAGTCAAAGTTCACTTACTTGGGTCTTTTAAGTCTCATAAATTTCCAAAGAGAAGGAAAATTTTCTTAAATTCCTTACTCCTTCAAAGCGGCTTCATTTACTTCAGTCTTTAAAAGTCAATCCATCAAGGTAGCTCCATGGGTTCTTTGAATCGTCGCCAGTGTTAAAATGATGAAAGAGGCGTAGACCAGGTGAAGTAGGTAATAAGATCTCTGCTTTATTCTTTAGATCTCTTCTTAGTTACAGGTGACCAGATGTAGTTAGATCCATAGGAATGCCCCACCAGGAGCAGCCTCTCCACTGCTCAGCCCATCCACACCAACTGACATACTCATCCAAACCAACACAATCAACATTCCATCTGATGTCATCACTAGCTGAGCAGCAGGGAGAGAAGTACTGTAGGGAGGGTGCATCAAGTAAAAGGTACATTACAACACAGGGCCTGCAGTTTCTCACTAGGGCATCAACGGCGGCTTCAAGCCCAGGGAACCACACCTTTTCCATCATCCGAGACTTCATCCACATGGTTCCTTGGTGTCTCTCGTGGGCTAGGGAAGTGGCTCGTTTTTGGAAACTTGCAGGAATGACAATTCGAGAACCTCTTAGTATCACCCCATTGGCAGCGGTGCTTATCTCATCCTGCACCTCCCAGAATTTTCCTAGCCGGACCCTGTCTGATTCATTCCATTAGTTCGAGCCGTGAAGGAAATCTTCCCAGGGTCCTCTTTGGAGTGAACTCAGCACTCTCATGAGTACAGCGTACATGCTGGTTTCTGTTTTGATCTCATCCTTGGTGAGGGCTGTGAGAAGTTGGCCTGATATATGATGTTCACTATTCTAGTGACCACCTTGTATCAGTCCAAACAACCGTTATGGTGACTGGTTGTAAGTCAACCTTATAGACCAGCTATCCTAATGGTAGCATGGACAAAGCAGTCTTAGGCTAAAACTCAGAGGGCATGTAAAGCCAGCTGTTTTACCATAAGTAACCCCTTAAATACCAAATGAAAGGACACCACACAGGTTATATATAAAATATATATGTATTTATTTCTAACACAACCCCTCTGAACTCTTTATGAGGTCAGGGTACAAGCACATAACAAGTTACTTAGTTATTATACGTTAAGTCGCACAAAATACAGTTGAGCCCTAGGGGCGATGCAAACCATATATTAAGAAAATGTATAAGTACCACGTCACAGACAAAGAGAAGGCCTAGGGACTAGGGAATCGCTGGGGCTACACTAAACAACCAGTTGCTAGGAAGTAGGAGGCCCACGGGAGACGCGTGCAGTGTCTTTACACACACACAGGTTACCAATCAAAGTCAATGGGAACTTGGAAATCAGAAGTAAGTGGATTTAGGACACTTCCGGTTGAACTAGGAGGAAGCAACTAAAAGCCTAGACACTTGGATAGTCAATACCCCTGGGAGCACCGAAGTACTCGCGTTACCTCACCCACGGGAGACGGGTGTATAGGTGTCAAGATGTGTCGGGTTTCGTCGCTGGATCCTATGGAGACCTGTAAGAAGATGCTGCAGGCGACCAGGAGGAAGATATCAGGGTGGATCCAAGGGTGGATCGAGGATGAAGAAATGAAATGAAATGAAAAATTGCACTTGTATAGCGCATAACTACCCGTAGGCCTCGCAGCGCTTTAGACTGATTACTGTGTCGGGCTACCGGGTAACTTAATACGCTTTTGTGAACAAGTGGGCTTTTAGATTTCTCCTGAATGACATTCGGTTGTTATTTTGTCTGAGGGTTAGAGGCAGGGAATTCCATAGCTTTGCCGCTGTGTGAGTGAAAGAGCGACCACCCCAGCGGGCTTTCTTGATTTTTGATGTGGTTGCCAAATGCAATGAAGCCGAGCGAAGGGCTCTAGATGGTGAGTAAGGTAACACTAGGGGGTACAAAACTGCCGGGCCAGTTCGATGGAAAGATTTGTGCAAAATGCACATGGCCTTAAACTGCGTTCTGGCAGCCACTGGGAGCCAATGGAGTTCTTTTAAGGCATTCCTTGCTGATTGCCAGCGAGGGATGTTGAATAATAATCGGGCGGCACAGTTTTGGGTGACTTGGAGTCTGTTAGTCACTGCCGCCGGAGCTCCTAGATATAAAACGTTTCCATAGTCCAGGCGAGAGATTATCAGGGCCTGTACCATGACCCTTCTCGCCTGGAATGGAAGCAGAGGGAGCACTTTGCGGAGAATTTTCATTTAGATCTTTTTATTACTTGCAGTTCGGAAGAACTTGATCTAATGTACTGGAAATCCAATTATCAAAATTGAGAGCTGCCGTGTCGGGATTCCTAGTCTTTTGGGGTGGCTGTTCAGAGAGAGCCTGTTCCCACTTAGGAAGCGGAAGAGAGCTCCATTTCTTACCCCAATGCCTATCATGAGCTTGTGAGAGAAAACCTGAAAGCAGAGGGGACAGAGTCTGGGTCACTAGCCAGTGACCGGGTGGAACCAGGAAGGAACCAACCGGGTGGAACCAGGAAGGAACCAGACGACGTCGAGGAGCAATCAGGTGATGTCTTGAAGCTTGTCTCTGCAGCCACGTGGACCAGGAGGCGTTGACGATGACCAGGAGCTGGATGCGGACTGTCCCACAAAGGATCTCGCTGATGGAGGAGTCGACTTCCGGATTGGAGTCAACAAGCCTTGGCAAAGGCAACCCATGCAGGATTCGAAGATGACTTCTGATGCAGACCAGAAAGGTCTGAGGTGCTTCTACTTTGCAGGGAAGCAGGGGCCAGTTTGGAGCAACCAGACCAGTGGTGGAAATTCAAAGGATGGTCGTCACAGAGGCTACTAGCCAGTGGTCCAGCAACCGGACAACGCGTCAAGCAGGAAAATGCAGAAGGGCCCCACGCAGAACTTGTGGAGTGTGGAGGGCTGATCTTCAGTGCAGATGGTGCTCGGGGTTGGGGCTTCTCAATACCCAATGCACAACTTCGAGGCTGCCTCAGAAGCTGCACATGTAGCAATTCTCAGGTTTTCCAAGAGGTCTGGTCCCACGTCTCTCATCGCCTCCACGGGTCTCAGCTTTGCTACAGATGTTGAAAAGGGTCGAAGAAGTCTGCAAGTCTGGGTCTTGTCAGGCTCTGTACTTGGGCTCCGGCGGGAACGTCGACAAAGCAAGCCGTTGATCACTATTGGTGCCTGGTTGCCCAGGGTGGTCACTCCTTGGCCACAAGAGAGATTCCTCAGTCTTCTATCTTCAAGTAGAACGTCGAAGGTCCAGAGTATTGTTTCAAGTTTCAGTCAGGATAAATCTAAAGTCCTAAGACTCAGCTCCTAGCTTTATACTAATAAAAGGGGCTGGTTTACCTGCTAGGTCCCTCCTATGGGTGGGACCAGGGAAGGGGGTGGTTACACCCCTTTCTCTTTGTCCAGTTTCGCACCAGAGCTGTGGCTGGAGTGCCCCAGCAACCGGTTTGAAGTGGGGTATGCATGGAGCACCTTGTGTGCCCCAGGCAGTGTCTCGTTTCATTCAGCCCTCCCTGTCCCAATACACAAAGTCCTGTCTGGGGTGGTGCTAGCACCTCCCCAGGCAGGAAATCTATTGTCCAAACCTCCCTGACTGGAATGACTCCCAGCAGCAGGAGGTCGGACTTGTGTCGGTGGCAGCAGCGTCCATTTTGTGACGCTGGGGCTCTGGTTAACTTTAACCGGGATTGTCAGGAACAACATGTCTTCTCGCTCTAGAAGGGTGGAATGCTACCCCCGTTGCCAGAATTGGCGAGGGGGTAGTATACCAAAGCATATGACACCTTACACAACATGTTTGGATAAAGCCAAAACAAAGTTAGCATTAACCCCGAGGATTATAATGCACTTAAGAGTATATGGTATGGCAATATCATAGAACAGCTATAAGAACATGGTTCTGAAAGCTGCAGACAGGCTCAGCTCATGCTAGAGCACCATCTCACATAAAATCAAGCACTCTGCCTTCAGGATTGTTAAGGCCTGTCATATGAGTGACTTATAGGTTCTTATGTGTCTATATATAAGTTAGATATAGGAATACCATACCTAAGCAAGGGGTGATTACACGACCTTGCCCCAGCTGAGTGATCAGCCAGTTGTGTCAACTTGAGTTGCCAGCCAGGGGTGGCATAATACATGCTGCAGCCCCTGGTAGGCCTTGGATGCACCTATGCCCTGGGTACCTAGGGTGAAAGTGGCCTAACCCCATAAACTGGCAGCTAGAGCTACAGCATGCAGCTACGTAAATTATAATTTTCAAACAATCAAAACAATTTCAAAATCATTTTTAAAGCCTATTTACAATTGTATAAACCAACTTTATGATCATCAATCTGAAATCAATCCTTAATAACAATCTGATTACATCACCTATTATCTTCACTGCACACTGAAACGAAACTGAAGCACCCTATATAATTAGAACCATTAGTCCAAATGTCTATGCTGTTATTCTCACCGTAATTCAGATTGAAGGTGATGTAATCAAATTGTTATAAAGGATTGAATTCAGATTGATGATCATAAAGTTGGTTTATACAATTGTAAATAGGCTTTAAAAATATCATCGGTATCGTATAAATTGTTTCCTTCTTCTTTTCCTTTTTTGTAGAGGAACCCCTGACGAAGGGACAAGAGTGTCCCGAAATGCATTGGGTGCTCAAGAAATATGGTTTCTTGTAAAATAGATGTATAATATGAATTGATGTGTATATATATAATCATGAACAGTGAATAACATACCGAAAAATATGTTGATTGAAATAATATATTAAATGTGATGATGAAAATGATTTTGAAATTGTTTTGATTGTTTGAAAATTATAATTTACGTAGCTGCATGCTGTAGTCCTAGATGCCAGTTTATGGGGTTAGGCCACTTTCACTGTATACACCAATGCTTAGCAGGCATTAATACAGCATAGCACACACAGTGTCCTATCTGATTAAGTTGATTAATTGAGTGCAACTTCCACCTACATACACTGAGTACCTAGGGTACACTATACAGGGGCTGATAAGGTGAACCAATTCCCAATTGTGCATCTACCTAAAGTACATGGTGTGAATTTAGAGAGAGTGCATCTGTGCTGTGGGTCTGATTAGCAGGCCCACAGCCACATCTAAGTCGAAAATCAGTAAAGCAAAGCAAAAAGTGTGGGTGACCATAGGAAGAAGACCCTACTCTCCTACAAGGGCTCGCAGACAGGCCCAATGAGACACCATGGCAATGTATTCTTCCATTCTCAGCTCCTACGCGCCTCCGTCTGCAGATGTCTCTGTCGGGTGTTGTGACAAAAAGTCTGCCAGGTTTTTCGCCCCGGGTCAATAGACTAGTTCCATTTGATAGTGCTTTAACTGTATCGCCCAGCGCTCGATCCTTGATGGAGGGTGTGGTACGGTGCCTCTGAACAGCGGGATTAGGGGCTGGTGGTCCGTCACGTGTTGAAAAGCGTGCCCGCTGACATACAAATGGAAGTGGTTGCAGGCCCACTTGATCGCTAATGCCTCCCTTTCAATTTGTAAATATCAGGCTTCTGTTAGCGTGAGGGCCTAGCAATGAACACAAGCAGAGTTCATTTCCCTTGTTTTGTTTCCTGGGTCAGGAGGGCGCCTAGGCCAACAGAGCTGGCATCCACCAGGAGCTCAGTCATCCATATGGTGTCGAAAAAGGCCATGGTGATTTTTCCCTGAAGCATCGTTTTGATCTTTTGGAAAGCTTCTTCCTCTTCTTTGCCCCACTTCCAGACAGCGTGCAGTGATTCTGCTAGCGTGGCTAGATTCGTATGAACCGCTCTCAGCAGGTGGCCATCTCTAGGAAGCTTCGGGTCTCAGAGGCGGTCGTCGGGGCAGGGGCTTGCTGTATAGCTTGCGGCTTCCACGGGTCCACTTTGACTCTGTCCTGGCTAAAAACTTAGCAGAAGAAGTCGATGGACTTTTGAAAAATAGCGCATTTGTCGGGATGAAGGGTGACTCCATGCTTGGCAAGACATTGGAGAGTGTCCTGGAGAAGGCGATGATGGTCCTCTATAGTTGCCAAATGTATTAAAATGTTGTCACTGACATTTAGTACTCCCTGGAGTCTTGATAATATTTCTCGGATGGCATTCTGGAATATCTCCGCCACCGCCGAGATTCCACAGTTCAGTCTTTTGTAACGGCATAGGCTTATATGGGTCGAGAAAGTTGTGACTTACCGGCTCTCTTCATCTAGCTGCAACTGGTGGTATCCTGCGTTGAGGTGGAGCTTGGAGAACCAGCGTGACCCGTTCAGATAAGCCAGGATGTCATCAACGGTTGGCATCAAGTGCCTTTCACATTTGATCGCTTGGTTAGGCAGTCGCATGTCGATGCATAGCCTGATCTTGCCGGGCTGTTTTGGTTTTTCAGCGATCACCATAGGTGAGATTTATGGCATTGGCCAGGTGACCTTCTCGATGACTCCTTGTTGTTCGAGATCGTGAAGTTCTTTCTCGACAAGTGGTCTGAGGTGGAAGGGTATTCGCTGGTGTCGCAAGACAACTGGTTTTCCCCGCCTTGTCTATGTGTAAGTTTATCAGGGGACTTTTCATGCACCAGAGTCCTTTGAATAGTTGTGGAAATAGTTCTAGAACATCCTCAGTCTGCAGGGTCTTGAGTGCGTTGGCAAACGTGACCAGGCCAAGGTCCTCGGCTGTGTGGCTCCCCACTAGGATGTCTACTTCCCTGTCCACCACCTGGTGATCCTCCAACTCCACTTGTACGGTCATCTTACCCTTGAGCGGCAGGGGCGTTTGGCTGTCGTATGTGAGGATTATGACATGCAACGGGGTCAGTGCTGGTCTTTGATTTAGGCTCTTGTAATGTTGGTACCCCATCACATTCACAGAAGCTCCTGTGTCAATCAGTGCAGTTATCATGGATCTGGCAACTAGCAGGGCGCATGTGGGATGGGGGTGCCTCTTTCGTTTGTGGTCGCCTTCCTTGTTTGTGGATGAGTTCTCGAGGTATTGTCTTTGCTGCACTGATGTTCAGGTCATCTTCAGATCTTTGGGGCCTTCGAGCGACAGGTGTTTTACTGACTTTGACAGCGGCCTTCGTCCGCGGGCTCCCCGATTCTGTGGACCTCCTCTGCACTCCTCAGCGAAGTGGTTGGGGGTGCAGCACTTGAAACATGTCCGTCCTTGTGCCGGACATTCCTAATGCAGGTGCTCTTCTCTTCCGCAGTATCCGCAGCGTGACCCTTGGGTGCCTCTGTTCTGGTTGCGTACCGCATCTGCTTTTTCAGTCTTGACCGTCACCGACTTCTCCGCCTGTTGGGTTATGGCGATGTCCATTGCTGTCGCTCTGGCGTCATATAGGTTGTGTGACCGAGCCATGATGAGATGTCTTCGAGGGTGATTCCTGGTTGTCGCAGGATGAGAGTCCGGAGTTTTTTGTTCTGGCACCCCTGGATTACTTGGGCCCTTACTTCTTTGTTTTGCTTGTCGTCCGTACATGAGCTCGCCAGCTATCATAGTCACACATGGAATGCGTCCATCGACTTCACTTCCCTCTAGCGTGCTTGGTGCAGCTTAAACGTTTCAAAATCAGGGTTCTGTTGGGGATCGAAATGTGCGTTCAGGGCCCTGACTGGCGCGTTGTTATCGTTCGCCGCTCCGGTGTTTGGCAGCTGAGCAAACAGCTTGTATATCTCCTCCCCGTGAAGTGTAACAGTAGGGACCTCTTGACTGCCCGTCCATCTCCCGCGTTGCTGTAAAGTAGTTGTCTAACCTGCTGATCCAGAGTGTCCATCTGGGAGACGCTGTGGCTGGGGCTATGAGCTCACTGAACGAGGGCAGCGCATTGATTTGAGAGTGCTGCGGCATGGGTTTTACGACCTGGGGTCCAGCTTGTTGGGCAGGTGGTAGGTTTTGTGACGCTACTTGTGCTGCCTGGTCCGTCATCATTATGCGTGCGCCGAGCGCCTCGTGGATGTCTTGCTGTGGCGCTGTAGGGATGTGTGTGGAGCCTTCTCTTTTCCAACCCCTTCAGTTATGCTTCTGCCCCCCCTGCAGGATGTTGCCTTGATTTCTCCTGTGCAGCCTGTGCCTCAGGTGTATGACTACCATCCTTTGTAGGCTGTGCTTCTAGCTCCTCCTCCCCAGAGCGTGTTCTAGACACAATGGTGACAATGTGCTCCGGTGAGTGACAGCACCGTGCATTGGATGTGCTTCTACTGCCCCGGAGACCAAACCAGCAGGGGGCGACCTGCGTATGCGCGCGTCCCAGCTTGGTGACAGGCAGGCTCAGACCGGACCTTTGCCCAGAGCCCACAGCTCTTCAGGCTTGCCGGCGAGTGCGTGAGGCTCATGAAGAGGAGCAGGTACTCCGTACCTTCTGGGCCTGCCGAGGACCGGGGTTTGCCAACCTGTCGCTGGCTGCGCTTGGTACCTCCGGCCTCCCTCGATGCGACAACATCACTCCACCAACACTTGATGTAGTACCACTGCAGCAGGGGGGCGGATGAGTGTGGCGGGTGAGCCTTGTGCGGGCCTGCGATGACACCGCACTTCGCCCCGCGAGGCAGTCAGCCAGGCAACAGGTGCCAATGGCAGGGTGTTGTGTTGTGGAGCTGTACGTGGGCAATGGGTGCCCACCCAGTGTAACGGTGCTCGGTTGCAACAATTGGCCTAGCAGCAGGGAGCTGTTGTGGGCCGGAGGTCATGAGCGATCTCTGCCCGTTTATTTATGCTCCCTGGCCACGCCTGGCCAGAGAGTTCTACAATGTGTGCAGGTCCTTCCGGGCTAATGGTCCAGGGTTGATGCTCACCCGGCATCTAGACCGCTACAGCAGTGAAATCAGTGGTGTAGCCAGCGGGGAGGTGGTCTGTCCCGGTGTCCCGGGTGGCACTTTTTTTTGGGCGGTAAGGGGGGGGGGGGGGTAATTTCGGGAAGCGCAAGGTAAGTGTTTTTAAAAATATATTTTTTTTATTTTTTTTTATTTTTCCTCATTGTCTGTCGACTCCTCCCACCCCAGCTCTTATCTACACCGGCTGTCACTAGGCTGCAAACTCAGGTACCGCCCCGGGCTGCAAAAGCTCTAGCTTCGCCACTGAGGGAAACATGCGCGAAGTGAACGCCAAGCAAATGCATCAATTATGTGTACAAGAAAACAGGTCTGAAGCAAACGGTAATGGAAGCCATCTGCAGACAGACTGTGATAGATAAAAAAAAAATGAATGATACAAAGTCATGCCCCAATTGAAATCAGTGCACCCTGTTTGGATCCCAGGCAGAATTTTGCTACGGAGAGAGCCCAGCTGAAAAACAAAAGCTGTCCTTAATGTAGCACAAGTGGTGAGACTAGAGAGGGCTCCTTTGCTCCCATTCCCAGTGGAAAGCCACATGTGCAGCAGGCTAAGTGCTGTCACTACTATTTCGTGACATTGTGTGCACCCATTGTCTGTCAAATGGGTTGATCCAAAATGTACGAGCCCACCAATAGCTGAAGGGGGTTGACCCAATTCCCCATTATATATAAGCAATTCTTTAACTGTCTAAATTGTGAATGGCACTTGAAGGAGCAAATGGAAAGGAATGGCAGAAGAGGTCTGGTCTAAAGCCTCTGTACATATGTAATGTATGCATACTATGTATCAAAACCAGCACGTTTGCCAGGCATGGCGCGAGCCCCTTTACATGGCAAATATAGAATAGGTAGCTCTTAGACTGAAACTTTTTCTTAGTTAGAAATAAACGTAAATCAGATAAGGTTTCCGCTGGACTGCATTGCCCTGTCTCCAGGTGTTGATTTTAACAATATTCCTAGGCAAATATCAAAGTTTGACCAGAAAAGGTTGATGATGATGATATGTATAGCCCTGTCTCCAAGTGTTGATTTTGGCACAGGTGCGTCTTGTCTTTCCCAAAACATCTGCACTTCCTATAGAGGCCTGTGTAAATTGAAAAATACTTAAATAAATAGAAATGCTGTGCAGCTTTGGATTCACTGGAAGCAAACACACAGATCCACATTTTGGCTGTGGATACACCAACAGAATGCGTCCCTCTCTCTTAACTCTGATTGGCTGTTGCCAACCAATCAGTGCAAAGCTGTCTTTTACAACATTAAATGTGTGTAGGTATGACTTAGGCATGAGGTTTGGGAAGTAAGGATGATGGATAAGTATTAGGGATGAAAAGTAGGGATGATGGATGAGGAGTAGAGATGAGAAGTAGGGATGATGGATGATACATGAGAAGTAAGGATGAGAAATAGGAATGATGTATGAAGTTGCGTAGTCTGAAAGGAAAAAGAAGGAACCTTGGTGTGGCGTTTTAACATCTGACCAGACTTAAACATTTTCTCTGTTGTGAATTAAAGTCACTTGTGTGGTCTACATTTGCCTGTGAATTATGTTTATTGTGGTAAAATGCTCAGAAAACCGTATTGGCTTTGGTATTGGTATTTCTCTTTAGTTATAGAGAGGATGAGAGGTAATATCTCGATTACTTAAAAGTAATTTGCATAACTCTTTGTTCTATTCACTCTCTTCACAGTCATGATGTTCCGTTCTCCTTTGACTCGTTGCTTTGGTCTTGGCATGTTCAGAAGGATGCTGGGAGTACCAACCCTTTTATGGTGAACAGTTAGGACACTGCTTCACTGGCAACATGTTCCTGTCTCCAGGGGTTTTCACCTCATTAGTGTTGACTGTGATGGAGATGCGTTGACTGTGAGGAGGGCAGGTAGGAGAAGAAGTAATGAAGATTACTGGTAAGTGAGTGGGACATTCGTTGCCGCCAAGTGTGTGATAGTTAAGGAGAGAAATTTACTGTCTTGGTCCTGACACACATGAAGTCATGTTTGAGACTTTTAAATAATAGACCATGAGTAGTATGTGTTCCATTGGAAAAGCAAAGAGGCTTGTTTGTCACATACTGGAAGCGTGATGACGAAGCAGAGTGACTTGCCTTTCCACCATTACTTTTATTGCGAAAGTACTAATGCTCATGTTTGCCTTAAATATGTACTGATACACTTTAACCTAACGACCTACCTGGGTGCTTTTCCGGAGGTTGCTGCGTTTCTTCTTGCCCTCTGCTCTTGGGACCAAGTGTTGCCGCTGCCTCTCGCCGCACCCGCTCCGCGGGTGCCGCTTCGCGGCTTCAGTGAGGAAGCGCTGCTTGTGAGGCGCTAGAAAGCGGGAGGAGCAGGAAAACACCAACGGCGCCTGCAGCAGGGACTCGGAAGTCCAGGAGTCCCTGCGTTCCACAGGTGCGCACGGACGCGCCCACTGCCAGACACGCCCCCCCGCCTGCAACGTCCCTACTTCACGACCTGCACGACGCTCAGCGGGACGCGAGCGGGACGCCGAGCGAAGCCCGAGCAAAGGGCGGGCAGTCTGTGGCAGTCAGGGGCTGACAGAGGCTGGGCTGGGCCACGTCTCTTCCATCCAGCCCTGGGCCCTGGTGGGTTGTGTGTAATTCTGTAAGTTGTACCTCTCACCATGTCAACCCGTTCTGGTAAATTACTCAGGAGTGAGGGCGAAAGGGGAGCTGCTGGTGGGAGCCCAGTGATTGGAACTATGGACCGTTTTATAACCAGAGTGGCGGCAGTCATAGAAAAGGAGATCGCCATGTCCGAACGCCGTCTCTCCGAGGTCTATCTCCCTTCCAGACGCTCCTCACTGGGGGCTGTAGCCCAGGCCTTGACACCGGCTAGTGAACTGGTCCAATCTGCCCCCCATGTTGTCCCGGGCTGCCCTATAGACCCCCCCCAGATGCTAGAGATAGGGCAAAATATAGACAGGTTGGAACATTTGGCTGCGCTTCTTCCTAGTGGTGTTGTGGAAGAGGGTGGTTCAAGTACATCACATCCACCTGCACCACCTACGCCCCCAAATAAAGGTACAACTCAGTCACTATTGCCGACACCACCCGTCCCCATCACAGTAAACCTAGATGGGGCATCATCTGTATATGACTCAAGTGGGCAGAATAAAAGGGCCAAAAACAAAAAGGCAACTAACTCTAATAAGGGCAGGCTGGTGAGACAGGCCACACTCTATAAATGACCAAGAAAGTCTTTTGGGCAGGGTGGGAAAGACGCAAAGGGGCCGGTCCCAGAGGATAAGGCTGGGGTGGAGGGGGATTCTGTGGACTCACACATGGGTTTAAATAACTGCCCGTCCCCTAGTAATAGTGCTGCTAATGTCCCCACATTTATTGACCCAAAGACTATTGACAGCATTATGGAGAGGGTAAACAGTCTCTTGATGCCCTTGCTGACCCAGGTTAAGGGCCTGGGGGCTAGAATAGATAAACTAGAGCAATCTACCCTCGACGTTTTTTTCTCACTTAAAACTACTATCAAACAGCTAAAAAGAGTGAGTGAGAACCAGGACATGGGACCAAAGGGGAGTGTGCCCCCAGTAGCTTCCTTGCCATTACAGGCAGACTCTAATCCTCCAAACAGGACAAATAAGGCTGAAACTAGCAGAGTGCAAGCTCCAGCACCTAAAATTCCTCCCCCGCCCAAAGTAGGGCCCCAACTTAAGGGAACGACAACATCCTCTGAGGTTGCCAAAATTACACCTAAACCAATTCCACAAGTGCAGCCCCAGGCAAACAGAGGTAAAGCTAAAGTTAAAGTTAGCCAAGCACCTGGTACACAAGAAAAAGGCAAGGGAATAGCGACAGAAACGGTCGCCAAAACTGCCCCTAAACCTATAGCCCCTGTTGTTACCACAGTGGCCCCCCGTAAATTCCCACGGCGGATCCTCCCGTCAACCTCCCACCAGATTGCCACCCTTTTGTTGCCGTATTAGTAAACGTTCCTCCACTGAAGGAAGACCAGTTGGAGAACCACCAGTCTCTTAAGAACAAGAATTTACGGGGGGCCACTGTGGTAACAACTGGGGCTATAGGTTTAGGGGCAGTTTTGGCGACCGTTTCTGTCGCTATTCCCTTGCCTTTTTCTTGTGTACCAGGTGCTTGGCTAACTTTAACTTTAGCTTTACCTCTGTTTGCCTGGGGCTGCACTTGTGGAATTGGTTTAGGTGTAATTTTGGCAACCTCAGAGGATGTTGTCGTTCCCTTAAGTTGGGGCCCTACTTTGGGCGGGGGAGGAATTTTAGGTGCTGGAGCTTGCACTCTGCTAGTTTCAGCCTTATTTGTCCTGTTTGGAGGATTAGAGTCTGCCTGTAATGGCAAGGAAGCTACTGGGGGCACACTCCCCTTTGGTCCCATGTCCTGGTTCTCACTCACTCTTTTTAGCTGTTTGATAGTAGTTTTAAGTGAGAAAAAACCGTCGAGGGTAGATTGCTCTAGTTTATCTATTCTAGCCCCCAGGCCCTTAACCTGGGTCAGCAAGGGCATCAAGAGACTGTTTACCCACTTGTGGGACACCCCCGCGCCGCACGGCCACCAGCTGCTGCGTGTGTTTCCCTCTGCCTTCTGCCTCGCCGCCGGCCTCGCTGACGCCTTGGTCGCTCCCCTCTGGTTTTACCAGTTGTTTTGCCCTAAATTTGTGCTTGTTTATTTTTGCCGTCTGTTCGTTTATTTAGCTGTTTTCCTTTGTTTTGCCCGTAATTTGTGCCTGCATTTCCTTGTGCCGTAACATCGTTTTCCTTCTGTTTTCCTTTATTTTGCCCTCCATTTGTGCCTGTTAATCTAATTGTATCCTCTGTGCCGTGTCCAGTTTCCTTCCTGTTTGCCCGCCTACCTCGCCGCCCTCCGCTCTCCCTCCCCGCTTCCCGCCACCGCCATTGGCCCCGCCCCTTTTCTCTTCTGTTCCCTCCCCGCTCCCGCCTCCCAGCTGCTCCGCCCACCCGCGCACTTGGCCTTAAATGGCGACCGTGCGACGCAAGTGAGTGTGACCCACTTGTGGGACACCCCCGCGCCGCACGGCCACCAGCTGCTGCGTGTGTTTCCCTCTGCCTGCCTTCTGCCTCGCCGCCGGCCTCGCTGACGCCTTGGTCGCTCCCCTCTGGTTTTACCAGTTGTTTTGCCCTAAATTTGTGCTTGTTTATTTTTGCCGTCTGTTCGTTTATTTAGCTGTTTTCCTTTGTTTTGCCCGTAATTTGTGCCTGCATTTCCTTGTGCCGTAACATCGTTTTCCTTCTGTTTTCCTTTATTTTGCCCTCCATTTGTGCCTGTTAATCTAATTGTATCCTCTGTGCCGTGTCCAGTTTCCTTCCTGTTTGCCCGCCTACCTCGCCGCCCTCCGCTCTCCCTCCCCGCTTCCCGCCACCGCCATTGGCCCCGCCCCTTTTCTCTTCTGTTCCCTCCCCGCCTCCCAGCTGCTCCGCCCACCCGCGCACTTCGCCTTAAATGGCGACCGTGCGAACGCGCAGCGGGCGCGCCGATTGTGCGCCGAAGGCGCGCCAAAGGTAAGCCCGTCTGCGCCCGTCCGCGACCGGATCGCGACCAGCGCCAGGACCCCTGGCCCCCGAAGACCCCGACCGACCCGCCTGACGTACTCCGCCGCCACCCTCATCGCACTCAACACCGGCCGACTCCCAGAATGCCATCAAGCCACTCCACGGCGCACCCACGGACCCTTCAGCTGCCACGCCTGCAAGTTCACCTGCATCCGGACCTGCCTCGCACCAGCACCCGCCAAGTCGAACGCCAGCAGCACCCACCTCAAGTGCATCCTGCTCAACACCCGCTCCGTCCACAGACACGCCATCGAACTCTGGAACCTTCTAGACGCCACAGCCCCTGACGTCGCCTTCCTCACGGAGACCTGGATGAACGCCTCTTCAGCTCCCGACATCGCCATCGCTATCCCAGAGGGCTACAAGATCGTCCGGAGGGACCGCAACGCCAACCAGATGGGAGGAGGCATCGCCATCATCCACAGGAACACCACCCGTCTCACGACCAGCACCGACAACACCCTGAACACCGCCGAACACCTGCATTTCCAGATCCACACCAGCCCGAACACCACCCTCAGAGGCACCCTGATCTACCGACCCCCGGGACCACGCACACAATTCAGCGAGGACATCGCCGACTTCGTCAGCCCGCATGCCCTCCCCTCCACTGACTACATCCTCCTAGGCGACCTCAACTTCCATCTGGAGAACAACAACGACCGCAACACCAGCACCCTGCTCGACAACCTCGCCAATCTTGGACTCAAGCAACTGGTGTCCACCCCCACCCACCTCGCCGGACACACACTGGACGCAGTCTTCTCCTCCAGCCCAGACATCGACTTCAGCCACGCCACAGAGCTTCAATGGACGGACCACAGCTGCGTCCACTTCACCTTCAAGAGAACGACGACCCACCACCAACAGCAACAGGCCGCCCGCAGAAGCTGGAACAAGATCACAGCAGACCAGCTCGCCACCTCCCTGAGCCAGCACCCTCCTGCCAGCTCAGCGAACCCCAGCCAGGCCGCCGACAACCTCACGAAGTGGATCAGCAACTGCGCGGACGAGCTCGCCCCGCTGAGGACCCCGCCCAGCAGACCCAGCAGCAAGAAAGCCCCGTGGTTCACCGACGAACTCAAGAGCTCCAAGAAGAACTGCCGAGCCCTCGAGAAAGTCTGGAGAAGGGAACCTACACCGGACAACAGGACCTCCCTCAAGCTTGCCACCCGGAAGCACCACCAGCTGATCCGCGCCGCCAAGAAAACAGCATTCAAGGACCGGTTGGACAACAACGCACACAACTGCAAGGAGCTCTTCAACATCGTGAAAGAGCTCTCCAACCCCAGCGCAGGAAACAACGACATCACCCCATCGCAAGACCTCTGCAACTCCCTCGCTTCATACTTCCACAACAAGATCGCGGACATACACAACAGCTTCAACAACCAACCAACGCACACCATGACCGAACAACCACCCCCCACCACCACCCTCCACGCCTGGACCCCGATCAGCACCGAAGACACCATCCGCACGATGAACTCCATCCACTCCGGATCACCGACCGACCCCTGCCCTCACCACGTCTTCAACAAGGCCGACGCTGTCATCGCACCCCACCTGCGGGACATCATCAACACCTCCTTCGACACCGCCACCTTCCCTGAGATCTGGAAACACGCCGAACTCAGCGCTCTCCTCAAGAAACCAACAGCGGACCCCACCAAACTCAAGAACTACCGCCCCATCTCGCTCCTCCCGTTTCCAGCCAAAGTCATCGAGAAGACCGTCAACAAGCAGATGGCCGCCTTCCTCGAGACGAACGGATCCCTCGACCCCTCACAGTCAGGCTTCCGAGCCAATCACAGCACCGAGACCGCCCTCATCGCCGCCACCGATGACATCCGAGCCCTGATGGACAATGGAGAAACAGCGGCCCTCATCCTCCTAGACCTCTCCGCGGCATTCGACACTGTCTGCCACCGCACCCTAGTACAGCGCCTCAGCAACGTCGGAATCCAGGACAAGGCGCTGGAATGGATCATCTCCTTCCTCGACGGAAGAACACAGAGAGTCCGCCTACCACCGTACAAGTCAGAGGCCTCCGAAGTCATCTGCGGCGTCCTTCAAGGGTCATCTCTGAGCCCCACCCTCTTCAACGTCTACATGAGCCCCCTTGCGGCCATCGTACGCAAACACAACCTCAGCATAATCTCCTACGCCGACGACACCCAGCTGATCCTCTCCCTGACCAACGACCCCGCCTCCGCCAGAGCCAACCTGCACGAAGGGATGAAAGAGGTAGCCGAGTGGATGACGACCAGCCGCCTGAAACTGAACTCTGACAAGACGGAGGTCCTCATCCTGGGCTCTTCACCCTCCGCCTGGGACGACTCCTGGTGGCCTCCCGCCCTGGGCACCGCACCCAAACCGACAGACCATGCACGCAACCTGGGCTTCATCCTGGACTCCTCCCTCTCCATGAACAGGCAAGTCAACAACGTCTCCTCGGCGTGCTTCAACATCCTACGCATGCTACGAAAGATCTTCTGGTGGATCCCCTCCGAGACCAGGAAGACCGTCACCCAGGCCCTCGTCACCAGCCGACTGGACTACGGCAACGCCCTCTACGCCGGTACCACCGCCAAGCTCCAGAAGAGACTCCAGCGGATCCAGAACGCCTCAGCCAGACTCATCCTCGACATCCCACGAACCAGCCACATCACCGGACATCTGAGAGACCTTCACTGGCTCCCCGTCAACAAAAGAATCACCTTCCGCCTCCTCACCCACGCACACAAAGCCCTACACGACCAGGGCCCGAGCTACCTCAACAGCCGAATCAACTTCTACGCTCCCAAACGCCACCTCCGATCAGCCAACCACGCCCTCGCCGCCGTCCCCCGCATCCGAAGAGCGACTACGGGAGGAAGGTCCTTCTCCTACCTGGCCGCCAAGACCTGGAACTCCCTCCCTCCCGACCTGCGCCTGACCCAAGACCACCTCTCCTTCAGGAAGAAGCTGAAGACCTGGCTGTTCGAGCAGTAGCGGCACCGACCTCCCCCCCCCCCCCCCCCCCCCAGTGCCTTGAGACCCTACGGGTAGTTAGCGCGCTCTATAAGTGTCACTGATTGATTGATTGATTGATTGAAGTGTATCCACTGGCTAAAGTCAAATAAGCCAATTCCGACTGGTGTGGATGGGCTTATTTTAAGTGTCCGCAGAGTAGGGTGGGTAGGGCAAGGGAAAAAAACACAGGAGGGGGATTGTGTAATAATAAACTTCCAAGATCCCAGAGTAGTGAGCTCCATCTGTGGCCCCATAAAAAGCATGGATACGGTAGGGGTTAAAGTAGTGGACTTAACCTTTTTTTACCCCAGGCAAATTGCTATGCCGCCTTGGGAGGGTCCTAGTACACTTGGCTTAGGCCAAAACTGGGACCCACGCTGGGTTGGGGGTTTTGGGTTCAACGGGCTGAACCCCCCGTGGGGACCAGGGAGTTGCTGACTGGTGGGGGGAGAAACGAGGGAAATTGCCGTTACAGATATGGTAACTGACAATAGAATAGGCTTAATGATAGCACCATCACCCCAAATAGCTTCACCCTCAACTGTAAGCGACAGTGGGTTGGTAGTCTCTCTGCCCATTCCTCTGGATTGTAACTTGCATGTTCCTCCTGTGAGGTCTGCGGACAGTAGTGTTCTTGCGGTCAGCGACACACCAGCTGTGACGGACCGAGTCTTTAAGGTTTTCAGCTGGAATGTCGCTGGGATCGCAAGAAAGTTGGCCCTCCCAGACTGGAATGCCTTGGTTGATGAGCACGCCATATGCATCTTCCAGGAGACCTGGAGTTTGGAGTCGGTACATAGGATGGGTTTCTCCTCCTACTTTGTGCCTGCGCTAATCTCGGAATCAGGGAGAGGACGCCCCTCGGGTGGCCTGCTCATATGGGTAGCAGCTTCCCTAGACTGCAAAATAGAGGAGTCACAGACAGGCTGTCCGGATATCTAAAACGTTATTTTAAGAGATCCCAGGGGACGAACAATATTGAATGTTTATAATGTGTACGCCAGAGGGACTAAGGGCGGGAGGAAGTCCTCTGTATTATCTCTTCTGGAGACCCTTTTGAGCACAACTCCACACAAGTCGTGTATCCTGGTCGCGGGTGACATGAACTGCACGTTCGAGCCCTTGGGCTCGGATGTTGCCCTAGGCCAGGAAGAGGAGGATGCTAGGATAGGGATCCCAGCCCTGGAGATTCCACCCATTAGGAGATGGTCCGAGGTGGCGTTACAGTTATACTCCCTGAGTCTTGAACTAAACCTAAGGGCAGTGAATGGGAGGACAAATTCAGATAGGGGGGGGGCTCATACATATAATAGACCAGGACACACTTCTAGAATTGACTATATCTTACTAGATATATGTCTCTGGAGCCAAGTGAGGGACATGGTTGTGGTCCCGACGATTGAAAGCGATCACAACCCACTTTCCTTGACCATGGCCCAGTGGTGGTGTCTTCCTAAAAAGGGTCCCATTAACCCCACAGTAGCTCCCCCTGATGAGTTGGTAGTCTCTCTCTGTGGAAGGCGCCTAAAATGGGCTAAATTGGTCCTCTCAGAGGAAAGGGTTGGAGAAATCTCAACCCTTTTAAATCAAGCAGTGTCAAATCTGGGGTCTCTCCCGGAAGGGGTGGGTAGGGCTAGTGGGGTCTTTGTCTCTTTAGTAGAGGCTCTGACAAATGTGTTTACCATCCCCTCTAGTAAGCCAGGAAACAAAAGAGGTGTAAAGCAAGGTAACGGTTGGTACACGCAAATATGTAGGGTACACAAATCAAAACTTGTAGAGGCAGTGAAACATAAATCCCACCCTGATATATTGGAAGCAAGGAAGGCTTACAATAGATCCCTTAAAATCGCTAAGATGGAGTGGGAAGAGACATTTTGGGAGGACCTACTCCTTGCTAGCAAAAGTAAAGACTCAAGGGGCTTTTGGAACCTTGTAGGCTCCCGGAACAGGCCCGACGAAGCTATGAGACCCTGTAATATTCCCCCACAAAGCTGGGTAAAACACTTTGGGGCTCTATACCTCCCGGCGGATGGGGAACTAAATGTCAGGGTGATCCCCCCACTAGTATCTGAACCCCATGGCTATAATCTCTTTACACCTTTAGAGATCGAAAAGGTAATTGGGTGGGTAGCCCCCCGGAAGGCAGCAGGTCCAGATGGCCTACCGGGGGATCTCATGCGGGCACATCCAGTGGCGTGGGGAAGGGTTATTGCAGCTCTCCTTAATGACATTATGAAGGGGGGCCAGTGCCCGATTCCTGGAAGGGGGCGGTGGTGGTCCCGATTTATAAAAAAGGATGCAGAGAAATCCCGGGGAACTACCGCCCCATAAGCCTCATCGACTCCACCCAAAAGATAGCAGGTAAAGCTATACTTGGTAGGATTCTCCATTGGGTGGAAGAAAATAAAATATTATCAGACTTCCAGGCAGGTTTTCGGGCAGGAATGGGGACGATAGAGCAGGTGTTTAGGCTAGCACTCCTTGGTTGGAAGGTGGGGGAGCTAGGCAAGGGCAGTCTATATCTGGCTTTTATAGACCTGAGGACTGCCTTTGACCTAGTTCCCCGGGAGGAGTTATGGAGGGTGCTTTATGGGCTGGGATTGCCTCCTTACATCTTGTCCCTCCTTATTAGCCTTCACGTCCACACCTTTGCTCAGGTTCGCTGGGGAAGAAATGGAGAGTTAACAGAGAAAATCCCAGTGTCTAGGGGTGTGAGACAGGGATGCGTCCTAGCGCCCACCCTCTTCTCACTATATGTGAATGGGGTGGTGGAATATCTCCAGCAAGAACCAGCCGACGCTCCCTGTCTCGAGTGAAGTAGTGTGGCTCACTGGTTAGAGGCGGCAGACCCGAGAGCAGAGGACGGCCCGGGACCAGGGTTCGATTCCCGGCGCGGCAGGTTTCTGGACCAGGGTCAGCGGACTCGATAATTCTCTCGCCTCGGTGCCCACTCTGATCAGCGATCACACTCGGCAACTCTGGGCATTAGCTTGCCTCATCTTCACTAACGGCCCCACCAGACTGCCGGGGATGCCTGGTCTCACCCTGGAGATACCCATTAAGGGACCATCTCTCAGGGAAGCCAGGAAGGGTTTCGCAGCGGTCGAAGCGCCTTGGGACCCTACGGGTAAGTAGTGCGCTATATAAATGCCAATACATTTACATTTACATCCCTACCCTGCTTTTTGCGGACGACACGCTCCTGATTTCTAAGACTCCGCAAGGCCTCCAGAAGTTGCTAACCCGTTTCCAGAACTTCTGTGTTTCAAGAGGGCTTAGTAATCAACGTGGATAAAACTAAGTTTTTAATCCTAAACCCTCCAAGGAAACTGGGCCGCCCTCCTATTCTCAATTCTGTTGCCTTGGAGAAAGTATCCGAATTTGATTACCTTGGAATTCGGATCACGGATAGCATGAACTGGTCACCTCACATTGCCAAGATGGTCCTGAACCATAAGAGAGTAGGAGGTGCCCTTCTGAGGGAATTCCGGGCATCACCGAGGAGGTCGCTTGCCCCTGCAATTGACATTTATAAGGCTAAGGGAGCAACATCAGCCTTGTATGGGGCAGAACTGTGGGGGCATTGCTGTCTGGATTCCCTGGCAACAGCAGAGAGCAAGCTCTTGAAATCTTTAATCGCCATCCCTCCGAGCACTCCAACAGTGCCTGTGCTGTTGGACACAGGATGTAAGAATATTAAAGATCAAGCCCGGCTTCGCCCACTCCTCTTATGGACACGTATCTGGAGGGGTGATGAGCTAAAATCGTATGCTGAAGGGTTGGATGAGATAATGAGCCTGGGCGGTTGGGCAAAGATTAAGTGGCTGAGAGACACCAAAAAACTTTTGGAGGAACTTGGACTGGGGGACTGTTGGTCATCAAGATCGGCTCCACCAAAAGAGGTTCTGAAAAGATTATACTGGAACTGGGTTGCGGATCAGTTAGTTACAAATTCTGGTCATTGTAAATCTACAGCTGCCTTTTTAACAGTAAAAGATGCAGTAGTTTACGAGCCTTATCTGGACCTAATTACCCTTCCAGCTGATCGAGCACTGTATTTTAATTTCAGAGTGGGCTCCCTTCCAGTTGGGGCCCTGGTGTCAAAGTGGAAATCAGGCGCTCACACGTCCCCTTTTTGTGCACGTTGTTCCACTAGGATAGAGTCCATTACGCATATCCTGTTCGAATGTCCGGACTATGCTAAACCCAGGAGTTTTTGGCTTATACCCCTTTGTCGCAAAATGGGCACGCGTAGCTATCTAGTAGCCCTTCGCATCCTATTGACGGACACTTCCCCCCCATTGTTTGTGGTGTGTCCAAATTTTCAAAGCAATTTTGGTTGATCCGATGCAAGAGATTGTCAATAGCGGTTTAATTCATTTTGAGTTAATTTATTCTGGCATTACATGTCCTTTTATCTCTCTTAAATGTACATTCAATATTGCTTTTTAAAAAAATGTTTTTTCTAGTTGTGTAAATTGCTGTATTCTGTGTACGCTTACAAGATATCTTGCATATCGAATAAAAGCTTCAACCAACCAACTTTATTACTGAATTGTACTGTTGCTTTTCTTTTAATATGTATATCACATTAATCCTAGAATGTCTTCTAAGTTTTATTTATTTCCAGTACACCAAAGCCATTTTATTTACTGTGGTGCAATTGCATATTGAATGCACTGTGAAGAAGGTGTAGTCTCATTCTGCGGACTGGCACCAGGAGTCAGTGCTTGTTTGTGTCTTCAATAGCCACTCGTCAGTGACTTCTCTTATTCTTTCTCATGAGAAGATCCTGGCACCTGTACATTATTTAAATTCATTTATAAACACTGGGTATCATTACGATGTCGGGCGGATGCACCGTAGTGGACTAGAACTACCACAGGTCGGCTGCTCCGACTGCTCAATCTGGATGCGACCGGTCCTATGGGCAGTCAGAAACATCCAATTTACAATGGCAGCTTGTGTGGTGGGTAGAAAAGGATCACAGCACAAACTGCCATTATAAAATTCATGTTTAAGGGGCACCATATGTGCCTGCCAGGACTCATAGCAGAGGCCGCGGAGGGACACCCAATGCCACTTTCCAACAGCCTTTACATGTTGGAAAGGCTGACGTGGAAAGGCTGTCGAAAAGTGACATCATAATCCTGGCAGCGGAACAGAAGGTGGCTCTGCCTAATTATGGGATTGCGGCGGGTGTACCACAATGGCAGATCTCAAGCGGACATCAACCGATGGTCGGATGGTTGTGGTTCGCCCAACATTGTAATCGGGCCCACTGTCTCTCGTATTGGTAGACAACTGTATAAAATGTGCCTTAAATGTATGGATGTTAGCATTATATGCTCCAGCTAATGTTGGGCAGATGATCTTGCCCATTGAAACTTGCAGCTCATAACTTTGCTTGCACGTTACCTATTTTTACATCAAGTGCATGCAAGATTTCTAATACAAATAAACAATGAAGAGGAAATTGATTCTGAGTGGACTTCAAATGAAAAGTGTTACACCCTCTGACATGCTATAGTTTAATTAGAAAGGAGTAATTGTTGAGGTCAAGAGGTTTCAATAAAAAATATTTCAAAATATTTCTCAGGTTTAAAGTCGAAATTCTTCAGAAATTAAGGAAATAGTTTCCAAAACCTTTTTTGGGCAACGCGTTTCACATCTAAGAATCTAATTTGTGACTCCTTCAGGCCCACACATAATTAACTTAATCGTGACTAAGAAGTCATATATATGTTGTAAGGAAATTTCCAAAGATGACCAGAGGTAGCCAGGAGATATATTTCAAGTGTTAGGAATTGAGCACCATTCTCAAGGTCTCATTTTTCTTCAGGGGCATGCATGATCAGGACTGTGCGCGCGCACTGATTTTCGCACATTTTGGCAGCATAAAACAGGCTGGCTTACCTTGAGGAGACGCTTGGTTTCACTTCCCGGTCCTGGTTACCCGGAAACGTTTGGCCTTTGGTGCCGGTTCCTTCCTGTCTTCGGGATCTTCGTCTGGATTTTCCCCGTCCTCCGATTGCTTTTTGGATTGCGGTCAGTTCACCTGCAGGCTTGCAGGCGCTACGGGATCTTCGAGGAATTCCCCCATCTTGTCCCTTCTCTCCTGCATTCCTCCTCTGGTTTGGATATCGTGCTGTTTTCGTTTGGTTCGTTTGGACATTCAGGTACGTTGCTGTGTTCCTGAGTGCTTGGGACATTGTAACTTCCTGGAACATTTTGTATGCTGTTCCCATCGTTGTTTGGACCCTTCTTGACGCTGGGGTGTTTTTCTATGGGCATAGGGATTTGATAACTGTGTAGTTAGTTAGTTGGGTTATTATTAGCCTTGTCCTCGATCCGCTATTACAGAGGGGTATTTATAGTATTTTTTCTCCTTTTTTTGTCCACAAATACTAGCAATTGCCTTCTCTTGTATCCTTTTGGAAACGTGCTTTTGGTGGAGACTGCTTTTCTACAGGAAATCCCAACCTTGGTAAGAGGACATATATATGTATTTTTTTTTTCCAACGGAAAATCATTTGACTTACAGTTATTGACGGCCACCCTGGCCAGGGGGTTTGCATACAGTAGTCGCACCCATCCAATAAACTCACTTCCAAAACCCAGCTTCGCCAACACAGCAAACAGATATTTCCATTCAACCCTATCAAACGCCATAGTGGCGTCTAGGGACACCAAGACTGTCGGTTCATGTATCCTCAAAGAGCCCCCAAGGACACCGTGCAACCTCCGCAAATTCAGCGCCGTGTTACGACACGACATGAAGCTGGATTGATCCGGATGGACCAAAGTCGTGATTACCTTGACCAGCCGAGTGGCGAGCAGTTTCGCCAAAATTTTGGGCTCTGCATTAAGGAGCGAAATAGGCCTATATGAGGAACATTGTGCCTTGGGCTTACCCACTTTATGTATGACCACTATATTAGCTACTCGCTGGTCATATGGAAGCTGACTCTTCTCCTTACTATCCAAGAACATGGCTCGGACATGCAGGGCGAGCCTGTTAGCATTTAATTTGTACAACTCAATCTGTATCCCATTAATGCCAGTCGCCTTTCCGGATTTTATCTGCCTTATAGCCTGCGCTACTTCATCATCGGAGAATGGAGAGTCCAGATAGCACCTATCTTCCTCCGACAATCCCGGCATAATAATGTCTCCGATCATTTCGCTATTCTCAGCCTCGGTAAACCCACTACTGGCGGTATAAATGTTCTTGTAGTACTCCGAAAATGCGTCAGCTACATCCTGTGGATCTGTAATTCTGTGTGACTCCGATCCTTCTAATTCAGGTACCAGCCTAGATGCCCATTCCCCATGCTCGAGCCACGCAATCAATTTACCGGCTTTATCACCATGTTCATATATGCGGCTCTGTCCAGCATTGTTTTGAGTAATTGCTCTATCTCTTGCTAGGCCTTTGTATTCCTCCTGCCGGAGTCTCAGTAGGTGGAGGCCCGCCGGTGCGTGTGAACTAGCTACTCTCTCCTCCAAAAGTATGACCTCTGTGTCTTTCTGATTTTCCTCTGCCTGACTTTTCTTCTTTTTCCCCGCTACCAGAGATAGGACCTCACCTCTCGCTACCGTTTTATAAGCTTCCCAGACGGACTGCGCTGAGTCAACTGTCCCCACATTTTCCAGGAAGTAACGTTCCGACATCCGGAGTACCTCTTTTTTAATGGCCGGGCCCTTTAACTGCCAGGCGCTAATAGGAGCTATCCTACCAACCGCCGGTCGTCCGAGCGTAAGCTGTAACCACAGTGGAGAATGATCAGAAATACCTCTGCCGAGATATCTCACATCTTGGATCATGGTAACCATCGCCGCCGGCAGCAATACGTAATCCAACCTGGACAAGCTACTGTGTGCTGCTGATATGTGAGTGAAATGTGTCTGCGTTGGGTTACGTACTCGCCAGCTATCGACCAATCCCAGCGTCTCCAGGAATTCTGAGAGCCATCTCTGTAATTGCCTAAGCACTCGTGGTGGGCTGCGGTCAACCTCTCCATCCAGTACGGCATTAAAGTCGCCCCCCCAAAACTAAACTGCCAAGGGGCAACGTGAGAAAAACAGAGCTCAAATTTCGAAAGGTATTGGACTGAAGGCCCGGTGGTATATATATATAAATATCAGATCAGAATCCAATCAACTCACTTTCCGAAAACATCTTAAAACCTGGCTTTTCAATAAAACTTTGATCTAAATCTTTCCTTAGCTCCACAGAATCCAGCCTCTCCTGCTCAACCCATTTTTCCTTGCAGCGCTGGGACACCCCTGGGTAGCCATCGCGCTATATAAATTCTCTTTCCATTCCATTCCATTCCAGAAAGGTGACTGTCTTACCCCCCAATAGCCCGACACTCCCGCATATCTGCCCCTCTGATCCAGCCACGTAGTCTGCACGGACATGGGAAAGGAATTCTTAACCAAAATCCCAACATCCCTGGAACCGGTGGTGAACCCAGCATGCGCCACCAACTTATACCCCCCTTTATGGAGGGCTATGCATCTATTACCCACCAGGTGCGTCTTCTGCAGCAATACCACATCTGGGGAGTGTCTCCTAATAAGCTGGCTAACCATCCCTCTCTTGATCTTGTCGCCCAAACCATTTACATTCCAGCTCAGCACTTTCATCCCCGATCCTCGACTATACTATGCCATCCGTCCCACCCAAAAGGCATATCGTTACATTATTTTCACCTGACGCAAAAAATGAAAAAGCAAACGACTATACAACAACTTTCCCCTCCCTCCACCCTGCACCCCTGCGCGCGGCAATCGCCAACCCCCAATTTGCAGTGTGCCTGTCGCCCCATACTCTAACTAACCAACTATCTAAAAGTAGATTTGAGGAGGATGTCAGTGCCCCGCATCCCCTCCTCCGCCCCAAGAAAAACATATTCAGCGCCACTTATGACTCACAGTCTCGAGGAGCACTCCCAAGGAATGTCTCACTGTGAGACCCCCACCGTCAACCCACAAGCACCAGCAACAGCAGTACTCATCACTACTGGTCCTGAGAACCATCTCCATCCTCGCCACTCTGCCTCTTGGGCTCCCCGCGAGGGGGAAGCCTATCCAACCAGTCAGATGCTATTTCCGGATTGTCAAGAAACCAGACTTTGCCCTCCACTCACAGCTTAGCCGGAAATAACATGGCATATTTCAAGCCTCTGTCTCTAAGTCTCTTCTTAACACCAAGGAAACTCTGCCGCTGCCTCTGAACAGTTTGGGTGAAGTCAGGAAAGATGGAGAGGGTGGAGTTTTCGTACTTCAGGAGGCCCCATGATCTGGAGGCCTGCAGGATAGCGTCTCTGTTCCTAAAGTTGAGCACCCTCGCGATCATCAGACGAGGTGGGGCCCCCGGCTTCGGTCTCCCGCCCGGTATCCTGTGTGCCCATTCTATTGTGAAGAAGTTCCCTAATCCTTTCGGTTTCAGATGGTTGAGGATAATATCTTCCACAAAGAGGTCCGGTGTGTAGGAGAGTAGGGTCTGCTTCCTATGGTCACCCCCACTTTTTGCTTTGCTTTGCTGGTTTTTCGACTTAGATGTGGCTGTGGGCCTGCTAACCAGACCCACAGCCCAGCTGCTCTCTCTCTAAATTCATACTATGTACTTTAGGTACATACACATTTGGGAATTAGGTCACCTTATGTGCCCCTGTATAGTGTACCCTAGGTACCCAGGGCATAGGTGCATCCAAGGCCTACCAGGGGCTGCAGCATGTATTATGCCACCCCTGGCTGGCCACTCACATTGACACAACTGGCTGATCACTCAGCTGGGGCAAAGTCGTGTAATCACCCCTTGCTTAGGTATAGTATTCCTATATCTAACTTTATACATAGACACATATGCACCTATAAGTAACTCCTATGGCAGGCCTTAACAATCCTAAAGGCAGAGTGCTTGGTTTTATGTGAGTTGGTGCTCTAGCATGAGCTGAGCCTGTCTGCAGCTTTCATAACCTTGTCCTTATAGCTGTTCTATGATATAGCCAGACCATATACTCTTAAGTGCATTATAATCCTCGCGGTTAATGTAACTTTGGTTTGGCTGTATCCAAACATGTCGTGTAAGGTGTCATACGCTTTGGAATACTACCCCCTCGCCAATTCTGGCGATGGGGGTAGCATTCCACCCTTCTAGAGGGAGAAGACATGTTGTTCCTGACAATCCCGGTTAAAGTTAACCAGAGCCCCAGCGTCACAAAATGGACGCTGCTGTCACCAACACAAGTCTAACCTCCTGCTGCTGGGCGTCCTTACAGCCAGGGAGGCTTGGACAATAGGTTTCCTGCCTGGGGAGGTGCTAGCACCACCCCAGACAGGCCATAGTGAATTGGGGCAGGGAGGGCTGAAACAAATAAGACACTACCTGGGGCACACAAGGTGCTCCATGCATCCTCCAGTTCAAACCGGTTGCTGGGGCACTCCAGCCCCAGCTCTGGTGCAAAACTGGACAAAGGGAAAGGGGTGTAACCACCCCCTTCCCTGGTCCCATCCATAGGAGGGACCTAGCAGGTAAACCAGCCCCTTTTATTAGTATAAAGATAGGAGCTGAGTCTAGAGACTTTAGATTTATCCTGACTGAAACTTGAAACGAAACTCTGGACCTTCGACATTCTACAGAAACTAGAAGACTGAAGAATCTCCCTTGTGGCCAAGGAGTGACCACCCTGTGCAAACAGGCACCATCAGCGATCCACGGTTTGCTTTGTCGACGTTCCCTCCGGAGCCCGAGCACAGAGCCTTCCAGACTTCTTTGACCCTTTTTCCACATCTGCAGCAGAGCTGCGATCCGTGGAGGCGACGAGAGACGTGGGACCTGCCATCTTGGAAAATCTGCAAATTGCTACCTGTGCAGCTTCTGAGGCACCCTCGAAGTTGTGCATTGGGGATTGAGAAGCCCCAACCCTAAGCACCATCTGCACTGAAGATCAGCCCTCTACACTCCACGAGTTCTGCGTGGGGGCCCTTCTGCATTTTCCTGCTCGACGCGTCAGTCCGGTTGCTGGCCCGCTGGCTAGTATCCTCTGTGACGACGAACCTTTGAATCTTCACTGCTGGCCTGGTTGCTCCAGGCTGGCCCTTGCTTCCCTGCAAAGGAGAAGCACCTCAGACCTTGCTGGTCTGCATCAGAAGCCATCTTCGATTCCTGCGTGGGTTGCCTTTGCCTAGGCTTGTTGTCTCCAATCCGGAAGTCGACTCCTCCATTAGAGATCCTTCGTGGGACAGTCCGTATCCAGCTCCTGGTCATCGTCGACGCCTCCTGGTCCATGCGGCTGCAGAGACAAGTTTCACGACATCACCTGATTGCTCCTCGACATCGCCTGGTTCCTTCCTGGTTCCATCCTGTCACTGGCTAGTGACCCTGACTCTGTCCCCTCTGCTTTCAGGTACTCTTCATCCTCGATCCACCCTTGGATCCACCCGGACACTTCTCTCCTGGTCGCCTGCAGTACTCTTCTTAGAGGTCTCCATAGAATTCAGCGACGAAACCCGACACATCTTGACACCTATGCACCCGTCTCCCATGGGTGAGGTAACGTGAGTACTTCGGTGCTCCTGTGGGTATTTGTTCCTCCGGACTCGTCCTTCATACTCATACAGCTTGCGACTTGTCAGATCCCCGGTGGCTTTTAAATTCCGAACCTCCTGCTGCAGCTACGCCACGTCATTCGTCAGGCTCGCCGTTTTGATATCCAACGACTTCACTTTCTCGCTTGTTTTGGTGAGATACGCTCGAATTAGGTTGACCTCATTGGCCAGTGTCCAACTTGTGGTCCAATGACTCAATCTTCTGCCCAAGGGAAGTCTTAACTCCGTCTATGGCGGCCATCACATCTTGCAATGTGGGCTCCGAAGCAAGGCATGTGGATTCTCTAGCTCCGTCCTGCGTCCTCCCCGACCCGGTAGGCGAGCCCTTGGACTGTGTGTACCGGTCCAGCTTATTGGATTGGACGTAGTGAGACCCTTTAGTTGTTCTGGACGGCGGTTTCTCCCCCTCCGGTTTAGTCGCCATCTTAATTCTGCGGATGGACTGATCTGCGCCAACCACCACTGCAGTCACGACTGTAGCCGACAGGGTACGCCTAGGCCCTAACCGATCCGGTCTGTATGTATTGGGTCCTGTATATCTTTGAGGCCCTCCACGCCCATCTCAGGCCCACATGAGCAGACTCACTTCCAAGGGGCCTCCCCACCACAGCTGTTCCAGGCTGTCCATCCACTATAAGTTGGGGCAGTGTTCACGCAGGGGGCCCCCCGCTCACACCTCAGAAATGGGACCCTGGCAATCTTAACCGGGGCTCGGCCTTTGGGGCAAAGCTCCAGTCACGAGCCCCTGCCTCCGGGACCTCCCTCCAGACGCCACACTCACTCGGCGCCGCGGGTCACCGCTGCTTCAGGGCCGGATTGATCACTTATGGCAGGTCGCTCCCATATGCAGTTGTGCCCCAGCACTGCACTGCCTCGCCGAGAAAGGACAGCTGCCGCCGCCAGTCGGCCGTGTGCCGCACTGCGCCCCCCCTCCAGAGTCTCACTCGGGCCCTCGATATGGCCCCCACTCCTCAACTCGGGCCGGGCGCCACCCGTGTCCCGCAATCTGCCCCAAAGTCAATTACGGGCCGGGGGGGAAATGCTCCTCTGCACCGCCCACGATGTTACCCCACGATGTCGCCAGGGTCGCGTGTGGTGGCTCTATGATCCGGACGCGACCAGCAATTTCTGCCCGCCGCCCCGGGTGTTGTTAAACTCGGGGTCGGCCTCTTACATCATGCGAGCCCCCGGCTTCTGCTCCCACGGAGGCCCAGACTACAAGGACGTGCCGTCCTGACCCCCGACCTCGCAGCGGGACCGGAGCGGCATGAACATGCACCGCTCCCCTTCCGCCAGCCGGTGCACCCCTCTGCAGCTCAGGATGATAGCAGGATAGTTGGGGGTGAGGCACGAGCACTACGGAGCTGCTGGCCTACGCGGACATCTTCGATGCTCGCGTAGCTCCTCCTCCGAGGACATATTTTTAAGCGCATTGCAGCTCTGATTCATGCATGCTCAGGGGCTTTCTATCTGGAGTGGGGTTTTCTCATTTTCTTTGCTGTTTGTGTTTTATCCAGGGATTGGAAGCTTCTTCTCAGTGGTAGCAGTCCCCCAAGAAGAGTGAGTTGTGCTGGTCTAGTTGTGGAGTTGTATCTTCTTTTATCCCACCCTCTCCCTTGGTTTCTGGTGGCTATTCGCTGTATGTATATGGGTGATCGCTGCCAGGGCAGAGATAGGAGACTGGGCTTATCTTCACTCCTACAGTGTGGGTTGATATCTGGTGGTATCAGGACATCAAGTAGAAGGTTTATTGGTTGGTTCAGTAGAAGTAGGTTACAGGTCTTATAGAGGTCCCAACAGGAGCAGCATGGTTGATGCTCAGCCCACTCTCTTCAAGTGTCACTCTCTCCACACAAGCAGACACACTAACATTCCACTCTCTCTGTCATCAGGCATTCTAACATTCCACACAGTCATCACATTCATTCTGGCTGAGCAGCTAAGGAGGGGATGCACTTGTAGGAATCAAGGTATAACACATCCCCTTCCCTTGGACAACAATAATCCACAATCATTTGCAACATTGCAACAAGAACGTAAAAATGATGATACTTGCAACATTGCGCACAAGAAATATCAGAGGAAGAATAAAGTACAGTGACAGGGAAGAAATAAATGAATATGTAGTGGAAAGTGACTAGAATGAAGGGAGGGTGAAACAGTGCAAACAGACAAGATAGCACATCCCCTTCCCTCGGAAAAAAAACCCAATTAACAGTAATAATTGAAATGTGGCATGTAAAACATTGTGTGTAAAACATTTTAGTAAAGCGTCATAAGAGTGAAGGAAGAAGAGAAACAGAATAGAAACAGAAAATTTAATGTGAATAAAAGGTGCAAGGCAGTAGCATAAATCAAGACTGAGAAAAAGAGACACCAAAATGTATAACACCCAAAAGGTATAACACCCAACCACATTTCTACACACAGCACAATAGAGGAAATAGTGCAGGGCTGAGAGAGTGAAGGACAACGGGGAGATGAAAATACCCAGGCACTCACTCCATTCTGACAACCCATTGCATAAAGGCATAAAAGTATAGGGTATATAACCCATCGCACAAAGGCACAAAAGTATAGGGTAAATGACCCATTGCACATTACAAATTAAAGAGTGGGTATACAGCCCAATGTGCATCTCAAACACAGACCAAATTATAGGTACACTGCCCATTGCACACCACAAACTGATGTGTAAACACAACAAAAGTAAGAAGAGAAAAACAACTCTCCCTGCTGGATGAATATATGTAAAGGGTTATGCAAGTGTAATGCTAATGCTAGGCACAAAAATACTGTGTAGGGTGAATACAGTGAAAAGGGTGTGCATACCACCCACACTGAAGAATAGAACAGGTGTATGGAGACCAGCTCCTATACACAACTACCCTAAAGGAAAAGATAAAACTTAGTGCCCTGAAAAAGTCTAGATCAGCCAAATCTAAAACAAATAAAGGTCACACTAAATGCATACCATGTAAGCAAAACACTCAATTACAGCACGAGTAAAGCCAAGGATAGTGTAAAACACAGTGTATATAATACATGACTTAAAATAAAGACTGTAGTGCACTTCCTCTTACACGCCAATTGCCAAACACATCACAGTAATATATAAATACTTGTATAAATCATTTCAAGCATATTAAATGGTAGTTCTTAAACAGTTACAAATTACAATTTATGTGATAAAATAATAAAAAAAAAAAAGAACAAATGCCGGTGAGCGAACTCTCTCACCCGAAGAGTGTTGAACATGTCCCACGCCGATTAGTAAATGCTTTAAATACCTAAAATGAAGAGCGAAAAACTTGCACCCTCTGGCAATTGACAACAACGCTGTCAATGTCTCTGCAGCGCAAATTCAGCTGGTCGGTAGATCCTCGGTGAGTTGAAAAACTCAGCATTCATGCAGACTGCTAACAACAGTCACATGCCAGGGTGCAGGGTTGATCGAGGATACCATAAGGAAAGCACAGTACAGGAGTATCCACATAAAATGAGCATGAAGGGTTGCGTAGCGTGAACTTGATCGGGAAGCTGACATGAATGAAGATGAAACCAGCTGTAGACGGGAAGCTGACCGCATTAAAGATGAAACTGGATGAAGACAACAGTCAATTTAACTTTATTGACTGGCACAGAAGAGTAAACGTGGTTGGCATACAGCACATTTTGTGCTGAAGTTTGCTGGACAGAATAAAGCTGGAAGATGCTGGGCAGAATGAAGCACGCCAAACTCAAAATGGCAGCACGCACCGGTGACGCCGTGCCGGATGGCCCCTGGCACCACCGTGCTCCTCAGCGTAACTGACATTGAAGTCTCAGAAACCATTAAACGTCACAGATGATGTACTGAAGCTTTACTGGACACTGGAAAGACTGTATGCGCAGTGTCATTTTGAAAGAGGCACAAGGTGAGCACGCTGTGTAATGATTTAACCTGGGCGATTGAACTGCCACATATGGAGAGGAAGGGTGGGGCCCACAATTAAATCCAAAAATTGGGCTTACTTTCATATGTCCATAACGTAACGACTTCGGTATGCATGTAAAGTCGAGCCTTTGGCAAACAAATAAAGATAAAAAGTGCTGTACAGTGCAGTTCTCGCCTCACTCAAAGCGCCGCTGTAAAGTAGACACACAGTGCTTTTGAAAGTGTCACTTTATTTCAAGTAAATACGACACACCGGTAGGTAAGAGCGCTCCGGTCACCGGCTTACAATCAATCCTCTCAACTGTCAACACAACTGTCAGATAGCTCTCTGACGTAACGCATGCAAATGCCAAGAGTCGCGCGCAGGGACGGGAGCAAAAGAGGGACAAAAGGCAAACGGAGAAAGTGCCAACGTAACACATCTCCTTCCGAAGGGAGGAAAGGAAAGGAAAAGAAAAGAACATATAACTGAAAGTCAAACAAAACATCTTAGTACTCTATGAGTCAGTTAAAAAGGTAGCAAGTCGCCTCTGGTAACTGGTTTCATCCCCGTTGGCATCATCTGGGGAGAGTCCAACTGCGGACTTTTGGTTGTTCTTAGTTCTAGACCAACTGGTGGTGTTGTTGTCAACAATGTCTGTATTCCATACTGGCCCACACTAAGTCCTGTCCATCCTCCAAGTGGATGAATGAATTTCACAAGAGGACAAGACAGAGTCCTATGATCCGCTGAACTCATGCACACTGAAAACTCTATGTGCAACCAGTTAGCTCCCGAGTACACTTCTGAGTGTGAACGTTGTAGGTGTTGAGTGTGACCTTTTTCCTCATTCTCTGACTCTTCATAGTATAACACTCCTTTGTTTCATTAAAGGCCCACACTGGGTTCTGTTCATTTCCCAAAGTGGATGAATTAACTTCACATAAAAACTCGCAGAGTCTTCTGATCCACTGCACTCGTGCCGACCCACAAGTCCAGTATGCATCTAGTCAATTTCCACCTGATGTGGGCATGGTACGGGTTTGTGTGCCATCTTATTCTCTTCCTCCGATTCCTCATAGTTCAACCCGCCTCGGCAATCCATTTCGGTATTGTGCTCCTGTCTGTTATCCCTCGTACCAACTTCTCCATCTCGGTGAGAGACAACAGCCTTAGGATCCTTCTTCTTGGGATATTTCCTGGACCATATTACGCTGCGTCTACGCCTACTCATACAACTGGTTTCCCTTGCATTTTCACTATCCGTGTTAGGTCTCGCGTCAGTTCTCTTGTTGTACTCTGTACCAATGTCACTTGTACTCTCCTCTCCAATAAATCCTTCTCCTTCAGTACATGCCTCATCAAAGACCAGTCTTTCTTCCAATTTCATCGAATGAGTTCTGCATGAGAATGTGGTTGAGTCATCTGTGTCTCTTAACTCAAATACTCTCCGGCATTCCATAAGCACCCTGTTCTTCCCTAATCGAACTTTGGGGTGTGGACATTGCACGTGTTTGAGTGCCTCCTTACTTTCCTTCTCTGACCCTTCTCTATATAACCAGTCGTAGTACTCTCCTTGCATGTTATTTTTTAACTCAACCAGACACTGGCCATCTTCCTCTTCCTGGTCTATGTCATCAGCATATTTCTTTCTTGTCATAGTTTTTGATTCAATTAGTGCAGCAAAGCGCCCTGCTTCCCCATCCTTTAGGCAGTTCGCATTGCAAGAGTCCACCTCTTCCGTCATAGATTGTGATACCCTACATGTTCCTTTATAGGTAAGTTCGCTTTTTTCTACCACATCTTCTTCACTGATCTTTTCCTTGTAATCTCTGCTAATATTATCTACCACATCTTTTCTCAATATTGTATTCTGTTTTAGTACGGACCCGTCATTTGCTGCTTCATTTTTCCATTCATTACTCCATGCAGCCCTTGTCCATCCAACTTTTGCCTTCGATGGTGGTGTTCTCTCACTTGACATCTCCAACCTTGTAATTTGTCTTCTGTTGTTTATTGCCAGCTTACTAACAGGTTCTGTACCGTTGGGATTCATCGTTATTTTTAATTTCTTTTGCTCTTCCCACCCCAGTACAGAGGTCCCTTCTTCTAAAATATATACTTTACTCCATGTACTTCTCTTCAAATAACTCCATTTCACCGCTCTACATCCAATTAAGTCTATTTTTCCTCCTGTGTATGTCGTCAGGGTCGTGTCAGCTTCTTCTAATTCATTTCCAAGTGTTGCTTCTAATTTACTCTTCCATATACTCTTGCTTATCACTGTACAATGTGACCCTGAACCAACGATAAAGTCAATTTCTACTCCACCTATGTCAATGGTACACTTAGGTTTGGTCTCACTTTTGTTCTCTTTCATATTGCAATCACCATCTTCCCCGTAAATGTTGTTCCTTTTTGCATTGACATTCATTTTTTGTTTGTAATGATCACCTATTTCATCCATAAAATCCTCAATTACCTTCCTGTTTGCTCCCTTATTGACTTCCACTTCAATGTTGCAGTACACTCTTTGTTCATCGGCTCCTAAACTGTGTAAGCATATTTCTACCTTCTCCTCTGTTTTTAATGGTTCTTCCTCTTCCTCAAATTTTTTCACTTCCATTTTCTGATCTTCATCCTCCCTGTATACTATGTTCCTTTTTTCATTGACCTTCATCACTTGCTTATAATGTTCATCTAAAACATCCATTACATTTTCAAATGCATTCCTGTTTGCACCCTCACTGACTTCCTTTTCTTTGTTATAGTACACTTTTTGTCCACTGGCTCCTAAACTGTGTAACAATATTTCTACCTTCTCCTCTGGTTTTAATGGTTCTTCCTCCTCGTCAAATATGGATATATAATTGTTAAAATATTCCTTCCACACCTCCCATTCTGCAATATTATTACCATCTCCTTCCATAAATGGCTCCAGTGGCGGTAATTTACACATTTTGTCTTTTTTCATGTTAATTTTTCAATAAATTCCTACCTATATATTAGTTATTAAATCGTACAGTTACTACTTACTGTTATATGTGTTCAATATATTTTCACTGGTTGTATTACTCTTTACACCTTATATAACTACGCTTCCTTAATTTTTTAATTCACTTGCTGGGTTACTTGCAGAATGTTATACTCTTCTTTTTTTTTTTTCCTGCTATCGTGCAAAGCTTCAATTCGAATCACTAGTTATTCTTCTTATTATCTTCGTTCAATTACTGTTTGCCTCTGCTCATTATTCCTTCAACGCTAGGTGGCGCCATTCACATCAACTCGTTGCGCTGCTGTTCGCGCCCCACGCTGAGGAGATTTTCACGCTCAAAAGTTCCTATCGTTATATTCACCTTGTTGCCGCAGTTCAATTTATACTCATATATTATCTCATTTCATTTTTATACACACTACTGGTGCATTGAGGGTATTAACTTCCCTTCAAAATTAACACGCGCGTTTAATTTACTTCTCTACGCGGTGTCTTCCTCACTCCAAATAGCCCCTTGACGCAATAGCGTTATGACGTCTATGCTTGGCTGCACGCTGGAGATCTGAGGAGAATCTCAATTAGAACGCTGTTTGCGCGCTTTTTCACATCAAATTCAAAATGCGGTTACAGGGACTTTGCCCCTGCCTCGCTCACTTCACCTTAAATTAGTCACCAAGGCTCTTCACATAAGTTTTACGCAGATTCCAGTATTAAGCATTTACCAGTCACGCTTCTTATGCTACGCATCCAAGGCTCCCTTTATCATCTTAATTAACGCGGTGTCAGAATTTCGTTCTCTGCTCCGCTCACATCTCCTCACTCATCTCAAATGGCTCACCTCATGAACTTTGCAGATTTCAGTGTTCTTCAACTTGGGTCTTACTTTTCTTCAATATTTCAGTTAACGAGAACGCCCAAGGTTTATTCAGAATTCACTGGTCACTTTAATTCTCTGTAAGTCCAAGGGAATTCATTTCAATTCACTCAAATGTCAGAATTTGCCGGAGATCGCGGAGGCTGCTCTTTTTTTCCTCAACTCATGAATTCTTCGTGTGTGGAAATACACACTTCACGATGTCATCATTTAAAATAATCTTCAGTGGTGGGTTCTCCGGTGTGCCGTCCTCGTCGCCAAGTTTGTAAAGTAGACACACAGTGCTTTTGAAAGTGTCACTTTATTTCAAGTAAATACGACACACCGGTAGGTAAGAGCGCTCCGGTCACCGGCTTACAATCAATCCTCTCAACTGTCAACACAACTGTCAGATAGCTCTCTGACGTAACGCATGCAAATGCCAAGAGTCGCGCGCAGGGACGGGAGCAAAAGAGGGACAAAAGGCAAACGGAGAAAGTGCCAACGTAACAGCCGCTCTAACCACTCTTCACATAAAGTGCTCTTCGCAAAGTACTTGATGAAATATACTTAGACCAGTGTCTTCAGTAGATAACAGTTGATGAAAACATTGCCAGAATTTCTGCTCTTCACCACCGTCTGTGAATGTCTCAGAATATCGATACATGTAGCCATGTGAGAAAATATGACAGTCTTTGACTTATATTGGTTAGCGCTGTATTCTTTCTTTTTAAAGCATAAATCAATCCACAATCACAAGGAATGTGAAGCGTCCTGGGTAGGCTGTGTGTGTGCCTGGCGAAAGCATGCACTGACGGCTGGTGGTGTGTGTGTACCTGGTGAAAGCGTGCACTGACAGCTGGTCTTGTTTGTGCCTGGTGAAAGCGTGCAAGGACGACAGATGGTGTCTGTGCTTGGTGAAAGTGTGTACTGATGGTGTGGTTGTGGGTGTGGTTGTGGTTGTATGTGTGATTGTGGTTGTGTGGGTGGTTGTGTGTGTGTGGTTGTGTGTTTGTGGTTGTGTGTGTGTGTGGTTGTGTGTGTGTGGTTGTGTGTGATCACTATAGTGACCTAAGTGCCCCTCCCCCTCAACGCAGCCAGCCCCTACGAGCCTACCCCCAATCAACACCCGGTGATCTCAGGTGAGCAAACTCCGTCACTGCACTACCGTGAACAACTCCCCAAACCCCTCCCCCAATTAATCTCGGTGAACGCATTCTCCAGGCGCCATCCCCTCGCGACTCGTGTGACTTCACTACCGCGATCCCGCCTCCAGGTTAACTAAATGGAGATGTTACTTTCGTGCCCCGCCTGCCCCTCTCCACCCCAGTGATCTAGCCCCCACTTCCCCGCTCACTGATCTCGCTTTTCAGGTGCCCTACGAACCAGGTGCCCTCCTTCAGTGACCTCACTTCTCATCCCTGGATTCCCCCACCCACCTCCCGCCCTCATACATTCCTTGCATATTTCTCGCAGATACCAGGTTATTTTTATCCCGTGTGCGGAACAACCGGAGGGGGTGTGACCCAGACGGCAGTGGGGGCGGGAGGAGCATGGCACCTCATTCCAGCTGCTCCTCCGGTGCCCGGTCTCAGAGGGTGCGAAGCTGACCCTGCTTTGCCAATGCTGCCCAAGGCAGTGCCTGTGCTGCAGCTGCCCGGTACCTGTGAGTGAAGCCTGCACTACTTGTCTACTCTTGACTGTGCTGTTCCTGTCGAGTGTATGAGGGACGCTCAAATCGCCACTGCCTGCGCGATACTTCTCTAGGGCATGTGAGGGAAGCTCTCTCTCGCACTATGTGTTTGAAGCTTGCAATCCCATTACTTGCTATAATTGGTCTGTTCGAGTGTGGGACGCTTGCACCCTCCTGCCAGCTCAGCGAACCCCAGCCAGGCCGCCGACAACCTCACGAAGTGGATCAGCATCTGCGCGGACGAGCTCGCCCCGCTGAGGACCCCGCCCAGCAGACCCGGAAGCAAGAAAGCCCCGTGGTTCACTGACGAACTCAAGAGCTCCAAGAAGAACTGCCGAGCCCTCGAGAAAGTCTGGAGAAGGGAACCTACACCGGACAACAGGACCTCCTTCAAGCTTGCCACCCGGAAGCACCACCAGCTGATCCGCGCCGCCAAGAAAACAGCATTCAAGGAACGGTTGGACAACAACGCACACAACTGCAAGGAACTCTTCAACATCGTGAAAGAGCTTTCCAACCCCAGCGCAGGAAACAACGACATCACCCCATCGCAAGACCTCTGCAACTCCCTCGCTTCATACTTCCACAACAAGATCGCGGACATACACAACAGCTTCAACAACCAACCAACGCACACCATGACCGAACAATCACCCCCCACCACCACCCTCCACGCCTGGACCCCGATCAGCACCGAAGACACCATCCGCACGATGAACTCCATCCACTCCGGATCACCGACCGACCCCTGCCCTCACCACGTCTTCAACAAGGCCGACGCTGTCATCGCACCCCACCTGCGAGACATCATCAACACATCATTCGACACCGCCACCTTCCCTGAGAGCTGGAAACACGCCAAACTCAGCGCCTTACTCAAGAAACCAACAGCGGACCCCACCGAACTCAAGAACTACCGCCCCATCTCGCTCCTCCCGTTTCCAGCCAAAGTCATCGAGAAGACCGTCAACAAGCAGATGGCCGCCTTCCTCGAGACGAACGGATCCCTCGACCCCTCACAGTCCGGCTTCCGAGCCAATCACAGCACCGAGACCGCCCTCATCGCCGCCACCGATGACATCCGAGCACTGATGGACAATGGAGAAACAGCGGCCCTCATCCTCCTAGACCTCTCTGCGGCATTCGACACGGTCTGCCACCGCACCCTAGTACAGCGCCTCAGCAACATCGGAATCCAGGACAAGGCGCTGGAATGGATCATCTCCTTCCTCGACGGAAGAACACAGAGAGTCCGCCTACCACCGTACAATTCAGAAGCCTCCGAAGTCATCTGCGGCGTCCCTCAAGGATCATCTCTGAGCCCCACCCTCTTCAACGTCTACATGAGCCCCCTCGCGGCCATCGTACGCAAACACAACCTCAGCATAATCTCCTACGCCGACGACACCCAGCTGATCCTCTCCCTGACCAACGACCCCGCCTCCGCCAGAGCCAACCTGCACGAAGGGATGAAAGAGGTAGCCGAGTGGATGACGACCAGCCGCCTGAAACTGAACTCTGACAAGACGGAGGTCCTCATCCTGGGCTCTTCCCCCTCCGCCTGGGATGACTCCTGGTGGCCTCCCGCCCTGGGCACCGCACCCAAACCGACAGACCATGCACGCAACCTGGGCTTCATCCTGGACTCCTCCCTCTCCATGACCAGGCAAGTCAACAACGTCTCCTCGGCGTGCTTCAACATCCTACGCATGCTACGGAAGATCTTCCGGTGGATCCCCACCGAGACCAGGAAGACCGTCACCCAGGCCCTCGTCACCAGCCGACTGGACTACGGCAACGCCCTCTACGCCGGTACCACCGCCAAGCTCCAGAAGAGACTCCAGCGGATCCAGAACGCCTCAGCCAGACTCATCCTCGACATCCCACGAACCAGCCACATCACCGGACATCTGAGAGACCTTCACTGGCTCCCCGTCAACAAAAGAATCACCTTCCGCCTCCTCACCCACGCACACAAAGCCCTACACGACCAAGGCCCGAGCTACCTCAACAGCCGGATCAACTTCTGCGCTCCCAAACGCCACCTCCGATCAGCCAACCACGCCCTCGCCGCCGTCCCCCGCATCCGAAGAGCGACTACAGGAGGAAGGTCCTTCTCCTACCTGGCCGCCAAGACCTGGAACTCCCTCCCGACCGACCTGCGCCTGACCCAAGACCACGTCTCCTTCAGGAAGAAGCTGAAGACCTGGCTGTTCGAGCAGTAGCGGCACCCCCCCCCCCAGCGCCTTGAGACCCTACGGGTATGTAGCGCGCTCTATAAGTGTCACTGATTGATTGATTGAGTTGTCCGTTCTGCCCTGTTTTATGCGAGGTACGTCCCGCTATCGTGCCTCACCCCCACCCCAGCCCCCCACCACGACTCAGCCCCGCGTGTGGTAAGTGGGAGCCCCGTCAGTGCTGAGAGTGCAGTCACTAGCAGTAAGGCCACCTCAGCAGTGCTAGGAACTGTGAAGTGTCAGTTGGTTCCCATACGCCTGTGTGGGGAATGGGGGAGGGGCTCTACGACCTAAGGGGAGGGTGGGGGGGCAGCCTGGGCCCGCTCTACATGCCACCTCCGTGCTCGGAAGGCTCCTGGTAGGGGGGATTCCCGGTGACTCACGCTCAGCTGACAGGAAGCGGACAGGCAGCAGTCGCAACCTCACCGCAGGAATGGGTCTGCCCGCCGGGCCTCAGCGTACCCGCGTGAAGGACGGCAGCGAGGGGCAGGCTTTTCCCACCCACTGGGGTCATGGCTGCCACGCTGGGGAGAGCCCGGGCCTTGTCAGACGAGGAGGGGGCATGCCAGTGTACAACAATTACACCGCGTTCGCGGTGTGGGGGTAACTTCCGAAGGCCTGCAAGGCGCTCAGGTCTAACTGCACCAGAAGCTCACGGGTGTCGGAAGAACTGCAGCACGCTTGCTGTTACTTGGCCTATTTCACGTTATTGCCTGGGACGGAGTTTTGCTCAAGCATTGGTAGTTGTGGCGTGCACATAGAGCCTTGACTAAAGCATAAAAAAAATCAGCTACACACGAAAGACAAAAGAAAGGATTAGCTTCAAGTATACAATGCATCTATGAGAGTTAACTACTGGTGAATGAGTATACTTTAGACATGTAAATACGTTCCCTCAAGCATTACCCCTTCCTCCAGCGCTTCCACCGCCTCCGTTGCTGCTCGTCGTGGTGCCTCCGCGGGCGCTGACGCGCTGCCCCAAATCCCCGCTGCCCTGCTCCTCTTCACCCCGGGTCTCCGAGGAGGGGATCTCCACCGCTCCTTCCTCCTCTCCACCGGCCTCCTCCTCCCCCGGGGGCGCCTCACCACTCACTTTTAAGCCAGCTTGCACACGCACAAGTAAAAATGAAACTGAAACCTACAGGGCGCGCGTCGTAATCTGATTCTGCATGCTGTCTACGGTAGAAGCTCACGCGCGCGACCAAATCACAGTCTACAATGCTGCGCGTGCCCATCTCTTGTCCCCACTCGTTGTCAGCTGAGCCGACGACTATAGTTCTCGCAGCGAGAACGCGCTTTGCGCGCTTTCGCCAGGGCGAGACCTAAAAAACAATTTTACAGCAAGACAAAAAGCTATATGCATTTACAAATTATACCACTACGAAATTAGTTAAGAGAGCAATACGATTTTAAAAAGTACAAAAGCACACACTACACCCTTAGTGAAGAAGCAATAAATAAAACAAAAAGCAAGACCCTAATATTAAAGTGTACTATTCATACTGTACAAATGAAAATTCGGATCCATTAACATAGATGCGATAATTCTTTTTTTTAAAGCCAGTTGTTATCAAATTGAATACATCGATAAGTGAGCTCTAAAAACATAGCTGTGCAGGAATGTGGCAGAAAAAAACTGTCTCAAATTTTAAACGTCAATATAAGAATTCAGTATTTCAGTATTTTCAAGGTATTCATTTTGCTGTTAATTATATAAATTACAGAATGAATGTTAATACATTGTCTTTTCAATTCTTACCTAATCGATTGAAATTCTCCTTCTTGAGGAACCATGTATCATACATTACAAATGTGCCTATTAGAAACGCCAAATTTTGAAGAAATGTAGAGGTGCAGCTTCAGTAATTAAACCATGTAACAATAGAGCAGATATTAATTCTGTGTTCATCATTGTTTTCTGGAGTAGCGTAGTGATTAAAGTGACAACCAGTAGCATTATGGGCATGTCCCCCAATAAAGACCACAATCCTGTACCATGTGTAACAACAATGTAATTGTAATATACAAGGTTAAGTCTATTGTCATCATTATGTTTTTTTATCCAGAAAGCTGAAGGATGTGTGGAGCCTGGTGCATGCAGCTCCAGGGGTGTGGAATTCCTATCCCCCACCGCTGCTGCAGCGCAAACCGTGTGACTTACATTATAGAATATACATTTATGATGAAGGATTGTATGTCTCTAAGGCAATGTTTGTATCCAAATGTATAAGTTGTTCAAAGTTGCATATGATTCACTAATTCAAAGCCTTCACTATTAGGGAGAGCGTTCTAAGGAAATGCTGTGAGTTAAGCTTGCATTATTCGCAGTGTAGCCAGTGCAAAAAATGTATACGACTGTTTGGAAAATGTAAATAATTGTAGGCCATTTTTCATGGCCTCGGATTATACGCAAATACATGCATTAGTATGAAAGCAAGATTGTTGACTTTGCGCTCAAAATAAAATGTACAACACAAACAATTGCAGCTTGAAGAAAACTATTAGGCACATTTACATACTAATTGTTTGAAGTATCATTTAGTGAAAACTGTTTAATGTTTGACAATTGTAAAGTGTACTATAATTCAGTCTATTTCAATGTTATGTTATATTTATTTGTAAAGCGCATGCTGACCTGCGAGGGTGTCCTGGCTCAGAGCTGGTGTGTGCCTAGCCCTAACTATAGGAGGTTGGCTAATTGAAAAACTAGGTCGTCAGCTTCTTGCGAAATTCAGGAAGAGAGGAGGAGGCTCTGATGTGAAGTAAAAGGCTATCCACGCTTTAGGAGCAATGTAAGATGTACGCACACGTCTGTCCTCCTGATCTGGTTCTGTTTATGCATGGAATGTGTGCGAGTAGGAATCCTGCGGAGCGGAGGTGTCCAGATGGTTGGTGGAGAGAGATGTGACTATTGAGGTATTTGGGTTCTATGCTGTGTAGTTACTTAAATATGTGTGTAAGGAGCAGTGGCGGCTGGTGACATTTGAAAGTGGCGAGGCGTAAACTTATTGTCGTACTGCACAATGGCGAGCAAGCGTACCGAGCGAGCCCGAACAACCTACAGGTTTTTGGGGGGGAAATTGTGGACAAATGATGCATTTTCAAGCAAACCTGAGGAAGCAGGAACTTAATAAAGCAATACGATCTAAATATTTATCAGTTAAGAAATTCCATATGTCTTCTTTTACATTTTTCGACCCTTTTCAGCATTCACAAACATTACTCATTTACTCCCACTGACTAACAGTTCTGTTTCCTTTTTCACCACATAGCTTTTCCTACTCATTGCCCACATCAACAGGCCCTTTCCCTCACTTCACCGCTGATCTCTCAATCCGGCCCTGCATATTTTAAAAAAAGACCAGGGCAGTTCAAAATGTCCAATATGGTATTCATTAATGAGGTAAAGGGTAATAGGGCTAAACATCAAACCAATTGCGTTTTTACGTAGATGCTTGAAAGACAAACTGCTGCCTATTCGTTTAACATGGAGATTGGTGTTTACTCGTCTTTCTACCTTTATGAATGAAATTGTTAAGAATGGCAAACGAAGGCGCACAGGGCCTCAAACTGGGCAATGCCTATAAAACCAACGCCCCCTACCCCTCCCCGAACTACTGCCACGGAATCAAAGCCACCCTGCCGGCCGGGCCCCCAGGCGTCAGTAAAGTAAATTATAGCAGCAGCGTCAACATGAAAAACAACACTTAAACAGTCTTCCAAGTTCGGGCATGCATGTTATTTTTTAGTGTACTCTGAGGGCAGCACCGGGAGCCAGGGAATGCGTGTTTCCTTTCAGCTTGTGCCTGGGCCCCTGCCCGCAAGTATGAGTCCAACCTGCGCCCCGTGTATATGTAACATACACTAACAAGCGCCCATGCCTCTAAAGCCCCCCCACGACCCACCAACTACCGCCACAGAATCAAAGAATCAAAGTGTCACCCTGCTGGCTGGCCCGCAGGCGTCCGTAACGTAAATTATCGCCGGATTCGCAGTAGTGATACAAATTTGAAACAACACTTAAACAGTGCAGTGCCCCTATATTTAAGAGGTTGTTGTGGGTGGTGGCGGGTCGCTTCTCAAATTCACATACCCGTGTGTTACTGACGTGACCACCTTGATGTTCTCAAGCCAGGCTCCTCGTTCGTCCTGACCAAAAGGACTGCAGTGCACAGCGTGGCAATTGTTATGAGAGCATGCACATGCCACGATGAAGCAAGGCAATGTATAAATAAAATAAAAATCAAACTTACCATCTTCCCGCCTTCAAGTTCCGAGTCCGAGACTCCACCAGACCTCGGACTCCCGCCAACGCCGTCCTGTTCTTTTGAATTCCGTGCTCGTCGTCACCAGTGCAGGAAGGCTGCAGGCAGCCTCCCACCCCTCCACCAGAGCACAGCACTGTGATTGGTTCGGCCGGCTGCCCCAACCACGTAATTTCTCTCTGTATGCTGCAGCATACAGAGAGCAGGGAGAGTGGGAGGGGCAGGGGGGAGTGGCTTGCCCACTGTTCTTAATAACGTTAATACTGTCTGTTTAGACAGCCTCTCAGACAATGGTCCAAGACCCAATTTTTTCAAAAATGAAAAATCAAAGATTTAGCAACTCAAGGTGTGCATAAAATTCACAACCCAAACACAATTAAATGACAAACAAAAGAATAGGCAACTGTAATAAATTCAAGCTTTTTATGCATTTGATTCATGCTTGGAATTCAGAAATATATCTACAAATGTTTACATTTTATATACAATGCCCCGTATCAAGAGCGTGCAGTAAAAGAAAGGAAAGTGTCAAAGGGCGTGATGGTGATGAGGTGAAAACGGAGGACAGAAATCACACAGAGTGTATAAAAAGTTGTTCTATATTGATCAGAAGAAACAGTCAACAAAGGACTAGAGCAATAAACCCTGGCCACATTAGTAAGTCAAATATACAGTCCTTAATCATGTTCATGAGACATTAGATGTATAAATGTCTGCACTGAAGGGAAGGTAACATTAGTGGTCCAGGTATTCTTAATTATGTGTCGACGTTTCGACTCGTCTTGGGGCCTTGCGGTTAGTTAGTCCTGGGCCATGCGAGTCTTCTTCAGGACGGATATGACGGGGCAAGGGATCAACTAGATGACCCTACAGGAAATACAAATATCAGTGAGGTAGTTGCCTATTTTCTATTAAAATTGAAACCTAGGGAAGGGTTCAAAGTTAGCTTACCCTTCACAAGTTGGGGGGTAACTCAGTCTTTTCAGATGCGTAAAGGTGTCTTAGAGGTCCTCTGAAAAAATCAAAGAGGAACCTATGCATTACAATCATGCTAGCCCAGTGGAAAAATTAATTACCAGGATGACCAGTATAAGTATATAGTGGATTACCTTATGTTTGTACTTGAGGTTCCTATGTTAATCCTGAGATCAATATTGAAATTATATCTCCTCAGTTCAATTATAGGCACTTGTACAGCTAACAGGAATCATCCCAATTTGTTGTGCCTGAAAAATAAGGCCATCGACTCGTAAGTTCCAATACCTTGTTGTACAAACAGAATTGTAAACAGGTGGCCAGTCAGGGGCCAATTACCTGTATGAAGGTATCAATGCCAAGAATTCCAAAGCGAAAAACGAAGTCAGGGACAGCAACTGCAATGTGCAAGAAAGGGGATAAATGTCCATTCCTAACAGAAACGCTGCGCGTTATGCTGGCAGGGCTGCCTAATGAACTTACTTAACAGTCCGAGCAGAATGCTGCACTGTGTAAAAATCCATTCCTAAAACCCGCTGCGCGTTATGTTGGCAGGGCTGCCTAATGAGCTTACTTATCAGTCCGGGCAGGATTGGCTGAACAGTAGCCATGCGTGAGGATAAATGTTCATTCTTAACAAAAACGCTGCGCGTTATACTGGCAGAGCTGCCTAATGAATTTATCAATCCGAGCAGAAGATTGTCCTACAAAACGCTGCGCGTTATGTTAGCAGGGCTGGCTGATGGACTTACTTGTCAGTCCGAGCAGAGGTGTCCGATCAATAGACACACGTTCAGGAACCTCCAGACCGAGTGGAGGAAACATTCGGTAGTGGTAGTGTTAAGCCGCGTTTGGAGTAATAGAGCGCGAAAACGGACTAATCCGTGGCAGGACACTTCCGGGTGTCCGAGGACACTCCCTTTGAAGAGAATTTAGACGGATACAAGTTGATAGCAAGAACTCTACAGGGTATAATTAAATTACTGACAATATGAGCGCCTTGCATAATATAATGCAAGGCGCTCATATTGTTTTGTAGGACAATCTTCTGCTCGGATTGATAAATTCATTAGGCAGCTCTGCCAGTATAACGCGCAGCGTTTTTGTTAAGAATGAACATTTATCCTCACGCATGGCTACTGTTCAGCCAATCCTGCCCGGACTGATAAGTAAGCTCATTAGGCAGCCCTGCCAACATAACGCGCAGCGGGTTTTAGGAATGGATTTTTACACAGTGCAGCATTCTGCTCGGACTGTTAAGTAAGTTCATTAGGCAGCCCTGCCAGCATAACGCGCAGCGTTTCTGTTAGGAATGGACATTTATCCCCTTTCTTGCACATTGCAGTTGCTGTCCCTGACTTCGTTTTTCGCTTTGGAATTCTTGGCATTGATACCTTCATACAGGTAATTGGCCCCTGACTGGCCACCTGTTTACAATTCTGTTTGTACAACAAGGTATTGGAACTTACGAGTCGATGGCCTTATTTTTCAGGCACAACAAATTGGGATGATTCCTGTTAGCTGTACAAGTGCCTATAATTGAACTGAGGAGATATAATTTCAATATTGATCTCAGGATTAACATAGGAACCTCAAGTACAAACATAAGGTAATCCACTATATACTTATACTGGTCATCCTGGTAATTAATTTTTCCACTGGGCTAGCATGATTGTAATGCATAGGTTCCTCTTTGATTTTTTCAGAGGACCTCTAAGACACCTTTACGCATTTGAAAAGACTGAGTTACCCCCCAACTTGTGAAGGGTAAGCTAACTTTGAACCCTTCCCTAGGTTTCAATTTTAATAGAAAATAGGCAACTACCTCACTGATATTTGAATTTCCTGTAGGGTCATCTACTTGATCCCTTGCCCCGTCATATCCGTCCTGAAGAAGACTCGCATGGCCCAGGACTAACTAACCGCAAGGCCCCAAGACGAGTCGAAACGTCGACACATAATTAAGAATACCTGGACCACTAATGTTACCTTCCCTTCAGTGCAGACATTTATACATCTAATGTCTCATGAACATGATTAAGGACTGTATATTTGACTTACTAATGTGGCCAGGGTTTATTGCTCTAGTCCTTTGTTGACTGTTTCTTCTGATCAATATAGAACAACTTTTTATACACTCTGTGTGATTTCTGTCCTCCGTTTTCACCTCATCACCATCACGCCCTTTGACACTTTCCTTTCTTTTACTGCACGCTCTTGATACGGGGCATTGTATATAAAATGTAAACATTTGTAGATATATTTCTGAATTCCAAGCATGAATCAAATGCATAAAAAGCTTGAATTTATTACAGTTGCCTATTCTTTTGTTTGTCATTTAATTGTGTTTGGGTTGTGAATTTTATGCACACCTTGAGTTGCTAAATCTTTGATTTTTCATTTTTGAAAAAATTGGGTCTTGGACCATTGTCTGTTTATATTAGTAATCACCCAGGTCCAGTACCTTTAGGGTTACCCCATTATTATAATGGTTAGACAGCCTCTCAGGCTGCCCAAACAGACAGCATTAACAACAGTGGGGAAAGCCACTCCCCCCTGCCCTCGAGTAACCCCTCCCACTCTCTCAAGCAGGAACTTCTGCTTTCTCGCCATGCGAGAAGTCAGAAACAAATGGTAGTTCTCTACTATTTGTTTCTGCCTTCTCGCACGGCGAGAAAGCAGTGAGGCGGCGCCCAAACGCCCCCATGGAGGATCCGCCACTGGTAAGGAGTTTGAAATGATTGCGTTTGTGTTTCAGGAGTCAGTGAGGCTCTGTGTGATGTGAGTCTGTGTGGGAGGTTGAGGATGAGCCTGGCTGCCGAATTCTGGCTGTCAGTAGTCTCCTAGTGAGTTGCTTGGTGATCCCGTCATAGAGGGTATTCCCGCAGTCCAACATTGCTGGTGACTGTCACGATGTCCTGGTGCTCCAACGCTTCGCAGGGGCAGTACTGACGAATGTCCCGATCACCCTTCCACCAGTACCCTCGCTTCAAGAGCAAGACCACCAGCAGCAGGGAAAGGGGAAGTGGACAGAGAAGAGAATACCTGTACTTCGACTGGCACCCCTACTTCTAGCGACTGCTATACGTCTCGCCGTCGACTCTGTAGGTGCCTAATACACAGAAGGGAGAGAGACAGAGAATATACCACAAACCTTCCTTCACTATGCAGACTATTCTTAAATGGTAAACGAAACTTGTCCTACCAGTTTCTGCCCAGGTATTTGCCTCTCTTCTATATTGTGGAATGTTATCTGACTGAGCTTCCTGCAGTGAAGACATATACGAACATTAATATCTCCACCCAGAATATTTCTCCACTCTCACTCACTCTCTCTCTCTGACTGAACTAGTACCTGTGAAGCCCTTCGTCAGACTTGGTCTTGGGGTTTCTATGCAGAGTTGATCTTCTGGTCAGAAGTGCAAGCAAGAGTTCAACAGAATTTCCGTAGCACGCAAAAAGGATATAGGAAGGTACAAGGGGGAGGAAAGGCAAGGAAAAACGCAAGGGGGAATGTCCAGGGGGTAAATGCGAGTGCTGACAATACAGTTTTTGTACTTGCTGGCTTGACGAGAAGATGTAACACCTTACTTGTAGAGTTCTGGAATCTCTTCAGTTGGATACTCAACTTCGTCGTGTCTGGTCAAGTCTTTCTCGACACTCGCCTTCTCATGAAGAGCAGCTATGATATCTGGATGACAGCTGTCACCGCTCTGGGACAGCGGCCGGGAGCTTCGTCTGGACGGAGGTGCCTCTCTGAGCAGTGAGAGCGCACGATACGGATTTCTCTTACAAACGTCACTGTAAACTCAAGCACTATGACACTCTGAATGTCTTTGATAATTGCTGTTATTCTCCCGTCATGAATAGTTGACGCGGAGCAGCGACAAGAACAAGCTTCTTGAACGGAATCTTCGTTGAAGTGCGCCGTTAGGAGCGCGCGCCGTCCAGAAGTCCACTAGAGGGCGCATCTATCGAGTACTCTAAATGGAACATTGAGCGGCCATCTTAGGGAGGGGAACTATATACAATCTTAGCAGTTCTCTAGTTCAATGACTCGGATTACCTCTGGAATATCTCAGTCTGCCAGAGGAACAAGGGAACCACACATTAGATCGTGCAGAACGGGGCCATGACAGGGATTTGAACAACAGTCTTGAGGGAGCTACAGTGGCTACTCGATGAATCCTGACAGTACCCCCTCTCAAGGACCGATTCATCGGTCCTGGTTTGTGTGGAAATCTGGAGTGAAAACGTTTCAGCAGTTGTGGAGCATGAAGGTTACTGACAGGTTCCCAGGACCTTTCCTCTGGGCCAAACCCTTTCCAATCCACTAAATATTTCAATTTACCTTTTACGTACTTGGAATCTAAAATATCCTTAACCTCATATTCTGTGTGCCCTTGAATGTTAAGTGGGTCAGGAGGTTTTGTAAGTCGTATAGGTGATTGAACCTTTTTCAGCAAGGATACATGGAAAACTGGATGTACCCCAATCTTGGTCGGAAGTTTCAGTTTTACAGTAACTGGTCCTAACACCTTTTCTACGGTATATGGACCCACAAATCTGGGTTGGAACTTTCTGTTTCCCTTCAAATGTAAATTTTTAGTGGACAACCACACCTGATCTCCTTCTTGGTACTGTGGGGACTTTTTCCTATGTGAATCTGCAAACTTCTTATAGGACGCCTTAGCTTTCTCTAAATTCTTCTCAGCTGATTTGTGCAAAGAACTCAAATCTAAAAGGGCTCTCTTGGCTGTAGCGACATCTAACTCCTCTTGCAAAACCATAAAGTTAGGATGTCTACCAAAGTTCAAATAAAACGGAGAGTAACCTGTAGACGCACTCTTCGCATTATTGCAAGCAAACTCTGCCATCCACAACTTTTCTGACCATTCCCCACCCTGATCCAATAGAAATAACCTCAAGTACTGTTCTAATTCTTGATTGGTCCTCTCTGTCTGCCCATCGGATTCTGGGTGATAACTAGTAGACAGTCTACCCTCTATCCCCATTCCCTTTAGGAAGGCCTTCCAGAAGTGAGAAATAAATTGGGGACCTCGATCTGAGACCACTATCTTAGGGACACCATGAATTTTTACTATATTTTCGCTGAATACTGTAGCTAATTGGACTGCAGTTGGAATTCCTGACAAAGGGACGAAATGACTCATCTTGGTGAAGGTATCTACCACCACCAGGATGGTATCAAATCCCTTGCTCAACGGTAGGTCTACTATGAGATCCAAGGAAATTGTATGCCATGGAGAAGTTGGAGTGGGCAAAGGCTGCAACAACCCTTGGGGAGCCTGTCTAGTGGGTTTACTTCGAGCACAAGACTCGCAAGACTGAACATATTTTTTGATCTGATCGGACATTCCAGGCCACCAAAAATAACGCTGCACCAATTCTTGAGTCTTAGCAATTCCTTTGTGACCCGCTAAAGGATGGTCATGGCAGCTCCGCAAGGCCTTTTCTTGGAGATCAGTGGTAGGAAGATATAAGGCTTCTTTGACATAGGGTAACTGCTGTCGACACTGGCATTCTTCTCCTTGTAGAACCCACTGTTGAATCTCTTCTGTGGTTAAACTCTTACGGACCTCTTCTTTGAAATTATCCAAAGTAAGTGCACCCACTATCTTTGTTTCTGGAATGATTGGTTTAGCTTCCACCGTATGCTCAGATTCTTCGGTCTGTAATCGAGACAGTGCGTCTGCTTTCCCGTTCTTGGGGCCAGGTCGATATGTAATCACGAAGTCGAAGTCTGCAAAGTAAAGGGACCAGCGCAACTGACGAGGAGTCAAGGTCTTAGCCGTCTTTAAAAACTGCAAATTCTTGTGATCGGAATAGACTGTGACTGTGTGTCGTGCCCCCAACAGATAGTGCCTCCAGTACTCAAAAGCATCCTTTACCGCCAATAACTCTTTCTCCGTGATGGTATAATTAATTTCAGCAGAGTTCAGTTTTCTAGAACGGTACGCCACGGGATGCAATTGCCCAGTCTTTGGATGGCGTTGGGAAAGGACTCCCCCGATGGCCTGATCTGAAGCATCGGCTTCCACATAAAATGGTTCCGCAGGATCCGCGTGCAGAAGGATGGGGGCAGAAGTGAATTGTTTCTTCAGACTCAGGAAAGCGGAATTGGAATCATCCGTCCATTCAAATTTAACTCCTTTCTTCAAGAGAACAGTGATGGGAGTTATCAGTTGAGAAAATCCTTGAATAAATCGCCGATAGAAATTGGCAAAGCCCAGAAATCTTTGAATTTCTTTCACGTTCTTGGGGGCAGGCCAATCTTCCACTGCTTTTACTTTTCCTGGATCCATGGTAACTCCCTGAGGTGATATAACGAATCCCAAAAATTCCACTTGTGACACATGAAAAACACACTTTTCCAATTTAACAAATAGCTGATTCGCTTGCAATCGTTCTAAGACCAAACGTACATGCTGAGTGTGTTCCTGAGGGTTCTGCGAGTAAATCAAAATATCATCCAGGTAGATGATGGCAATCTTATCAATTAAATCACTCATAATGTCGTTGATAAAGTGTTGAAACACTGCAGGGGCATTACAAAGGCCAAATGGCATGACACAATACTCAAAAAGACCAAACTTGGTTCGAAAGGCGGTCTTCCACTCATGCCCTTCTTTCATTCGAACCAAGTGATAAGCTCCTCGCAAATCCAGTTTGGTGAAAATTTGAGCTTCCTTAATCTGATCCAAAAGGACAGAAATCAACGGCAACGGGTACCTATTTTTAATGGTGACCTGATTTAATGCACGATAGTCTATGCAAGTTCTTAGACTACCTTCTTGCTTCTTCGGTATGAAGAACAGTGGTGAGGAGACTGGGGACTGAGATGGCCGGATAAATCCATTCGCAAGATATCGATCTAGGTATTCTTTTAAATGGACATTTTCAGCTTCAGTCAGAGCATAAATTCGACTACATGGGAGAACTGCTCCAGGTTCCAAGTCTATGGTGCAATCATAAGCATGGTGTGGTGGCAACAATTCAGCTTCCTGTTCACTGAACACAGTCTCTAGATCTCGGTACTCTGGAGGGATTTCTTCCGTCACTATCGCTCCAATGGACTGTCCACCAAACGACAACAGCATAGATGGCGTAGGTTCCTTCTCAATATTCTTTGTACCGTAACAGTGGGACAGGCAAAACTCTGAATGCAGACTGACTGTCCGGTTTTCCCAATCTATGGTCGGGTTATGAAGGGTTAACCATGGCAGTCCCAGGATCAATTGAAATTGTGGGGCGTCGATTAAGTTGAATTGCAACACTTCCCGATGCCCATCCCCTTGAGTAATTTCCAATTCTTCAGTGTGACTAGTAATTGGTCCGGAGGTCAAATTTGTTCCATCTACAGCACGTACAGGCTCAGGATGGTCTTTTGCGATTGCTTTGATTCCCATCTGTTTAGCATAACGGATATCACAGAAGTTTCCAGTGGCACCGGAGTCAAGCATAATTGCCACTCCGAAAATCTGATGTTCACGGAATTGCATGGTTACATGAAGAATTACATGAGGAGTCATGGTCTGTAGTGTATTTAAAATCAAATGAGATTTTGGAGTCGTCTTATCTTCTTTCACCACCAGAGCGACCCCGTCTACTGGCGGTTCACCTCGTTTCCCTTAAACGGAGTCTTGGTGCGCTTCAAACAATCCTTTAAAAAATGGCCGGCAGCACCACAATACAAGCACAACTTCTTTTGCCTCCGTTGTTCCTTTTCTTCGTTGCTCAAGGGGCCTCGAACTGTCCCAATTTGCATGGGTTCCGACTCAGAATTCCCTCCGGGTCCTTTTTCACTCTTCGCTCTGTCAAAGCGCGGGAAATTTATCTTCCAATCTCTCTTCTTCTCACCCTTGCGTTCTGAGTTCCGAAAATCCAATTCCAAAACCAAATCTACCAAAGCTGACAATTCTGTGGGCCTATTAGGGATCTGAGCCAGGGTGTCCTTGATTTCATCTCTTAATCCACGATAGAATAAGGCAGCTCTCTTTTCTTCTGGCCAGCTAGTTTCCAGGATTAATTTATTAAACTGTGTGAGGTAAGTAATCAAATCTTTAGATCCCTGACGCAGCTCCAATAACTCGTCATCGGTGGCCTGAGATATCCTTCTCCGATCAAAAATTCTAAGAAACTCAGCCTTAAATTTAGGGAAGTCACTAAGCATCCTCACTAACTAAAGGCATGGCCCAATTGGCAGCATCTCCACTCAAATATGACAGGATAAATGCTACTCGAGATTGGGCGTCCGGAAACAGTGTGGGGCGGCACATGAAGTGAAGGGAACATTGGGTCAAAAAATATTGAGCCTTTTGAGGATCTCCTGAAAACCTTTCAGGAGTCGCCAATGGGATCAACGGGGATACCGAATGAATTACTTGAGCTACAGATTTTGGATCCACAGTGGCACCACTAGTGACTGGAACAGCTGAACTCTGTACTGGATTTCCCATAGCTAAACCATCTACCTTTTGTGCCAACAGCCTAGTCTCTTGACGGGAAGCCACTAACTAAATTTTAAACTTTGGTTTTCGTCCCGAACTGCTCCCAAATCTCTCTGAATACCCACTAAGATTGCACCTAATTCCTTCAAGTCCATTCCCTCAGCCATACTGCCCGGGCGAAGATAAAATACGTGGGCACTTCAATCTGTCACGATGTCCTGGTGCTCCAACGCTACGCAGGGGCAGTACTGACGAATGTCCCGATCACCCTTCCACCGGTACCCTCGCTTCAAGAGCAAGACCACCAGCAGCAGGGAAAGGGGAAGTGGACAGAGAAGAGAATACCTGTACTTCGACTGGCACCCCTACTTCTAGCGACTGCTATACGTCTCGCCGTCGACTCTGTAGGTGCCTAATACACAGAAGGGAGAGAGACAGAGAATATACCACAAACCTTCCTTCACTATGCAGACTATTCTTAAATGGTAAACGAAACTTGTCCTACCAGTTTCTGCCCAGGTATTTGCCTCTCTTCTATATTGTGGAATGTTATCTGACTGAGCTTCCTGCAGTGAAGACATATACGAACATTAATATCTCCACCCAGAATATTTCTCCACTCTCACTCACTCTCTCTCTCTGACTGAACTAGTACCTGTGAAGCCCTTCGTCAGACTTGGTCTTGGGGGTTCTATGCAGAGTTGATCTTCTGGTCAGAAGTGCAAGCAAGAGTTCAACAGAATTTCCGTAGCACGCAAAAAGGATATAGGAAGGTACAAGGGGGAGGAAAGGCAAGGAAAAACGCAAGGGGGAATGTCCAGGGGGTAAACGCGAGTGCTGACAATACAGTTTTTGTACTTGCTGGCTTGACGAGAAGATGTAACACCTTACTTGTAGAGTTCTGGAATCTCTTCAGTTGGATACTCAACTTCGTCGTGTCTGGTCAAGTCTTTCTCAAAACTCGCCTTCTCATGAAGAGCAGCTATGATATCTGGATGACAGCTGTCACCGCTCTGGGACAGCGGCCGGGAGCTTCGTCTGGACGGAGGTGCCTCTCTGAGCAGTGAGAGCGCACGATACGGATTTCTCTTACAAACGTCACTGTAAACTCAAGTACTATGACACTCTGAATGTCTTTGATAATTGCTGTTATTCTCCCGTCATGAATAGTTGACGCGGAGCAGCGACAAGAACAAGCTTCTCGAACGGAATCTTCGTTGAAGTGCGCAGTTAGGAGCGCGCGCCGCCAGAAGTCCACTAGAGGGCGCATCTATCGAGTACTCTAAATGGAACATTGAGTGGCCATCTTAGGGAGGGGAACTATATACAATCTTAGCAGTTCTCTAGTTCAATGACTCGGATTACCTCTGGAATATCTCAGTCTGCCAGAGGAACAAGGGAACCACACATTAGATCGTGCAGAACGGGGCCATGACAGGGATTTGAACAACAGTCTTGAGGGAGCTACAGTGGCTACTCGATGAATCCTGACAGTGACTAGGATGCGAGTGATGGTTTTATCCACTGAATCACACCCTTTTTTTGCTCCTCTGAAATGTCAGAACTGCCTGTTGAAAATAAAACCCTTAAGTAATGAAACCAGTGTTTATCTCCAACAATAGTTATTTTTTATTGTTTGATTATATTATTTATATAAATAACACGTTTTTATACAATTTTTGGAGATGGGTTCCATTCAAAGGCCAAGGCATCTGTTGAGTGATCTGCCCTGTTTGTTGTGCTCAAGGTCATCCACCCACATACTGCGGTTCGGGCATAGTCCACTGCTGGTATTTCCTTGACTAATGTCATCAGACAACATGTGATGTTAACTTCAGCCTGAGGGTAAATCAAAATAGAGCAGATTAGGAGTAATTATGTTTGCAGTTTACATGTGGAGAATAATACAGTTTGTTAACTTGCAAATGATGGCCACAACCCCGTTTTAAGTAACTCCCCCTTTGACAACGCACTAGCCCAACCCCATTGGCACTCAACGCAACCATGCCCAACCCAAGTCAAGTTGTGCACTTGGCCGTACCATTCTAAGTAAATCTCTCATTTAGCCACACCTCTCAAGACCTCGTCACTGATGTAGGTGAATTCATGGAAAAACAGAAAATGAGAAACCACAATGGAGGAAACCAAATCATAGAAAAACAATTTGAAGGAAAGAGAATTTAAAGGAAATACCAGTCATTTGAACATCAAAGGAAACATTTTAATGGAAAGATAATTTTAAAATGTGGTGGATTTTAGGGCCAATGAGAATCTTTAAGGTTCAGGGATGGGTGATGTTAACGGGCAATGATAGGTTTTTAGGGGTCAGGGATGGGGGAAGATTAGCTTTGGTGAGGGTTCAGGAATGGGTGGAGTACAGCGGTGTTGAGCATTTTTTAGGATTCACGGATTAGTGGAGTTTAGGGCTGGTGAAGACTTTTTAAGGTTCAGTGATGGATAGCGTTTAGGGGTGGTGAAGGGTTTTAGGTTCTTGGATAGGTAGAGTTTTAGGGTTCAGGAATAGGTGGAGTTTAGATTTTAATTTTTTTTTGGATCAGGGATAGGTGAAGTTTAGGGGTAGTTTTAGAATTCAGGAACTGGTAGCGGTTAGAGTTAGAAAGGGCTTTTAGGGATCAGAAATCGGTGGAGTTTAAGTGTGATGAGGGATTTTTATGGGTCTGGAACAGATGGTTTATGGGGGTAGTAAGGGGATTCTAACATTCTCGGATGATTGTTGTTTAGGTGAGTTTAGGGGTTTTAGAGACCAGGAATGGGTGCAGTTTGGGGGGGGTGAGAGGCTTTTTAGTGTTCAGGGATGGGTGCAGCTTAGGGATGGTGAAGGGTTGTAAGGGATCAGGGATTGGTGGGGTTTAGGGGTAAAAAAGGATTTTAGGGTTCAGCGATGGCTGGATTACAGGGGTCAGGGATGGGTGCAGCTCAGGTGTGGCAAGGGGTTTTTAGAGGGCAAGGATGGATGGTGTTAAGGGGTTGTGAGCTGGTCAGCGATGGATGGTGTTTTGGGTGGTGAGGGGTCACTGCATTAAACACATCCAAAGTAATTGTTTGAGAATGTAAAAGATGGAAATCTGAAGTCATGCACCTGAAATAAAGCGCTCTGACAAAAATGCTCCTAAAAGTAAGACCTTCAACCAATACATTTACACCTTAAAAAATAAGTATGCAAAAGCCAATTTTGACATAAAAATAAATTTTATTAACTGATTTCTATGAAATGGTAAATGCCATTCATCCTACAAATCTCCATTTAAACGTTTAGTGAAAAGGTTTCTCAGTATTGGGATTCCATTAAATTGTTTTTCTATGAAATCACATACATCCCTCACCGCTGCGCTAACCATCTTGCCAGAAGTATTCCCTTTTTGTACTACGACTGGAAAGTCCTTGAGAAAAGATTTAACAGACTCTAGCGGAGCCGTTCCCTCTTCTTTTGGCCATCCATTCACCTTGCCTTCTGCAGTATCCTGCTGTTTTGTAAGCTCAGAATGACGATGATTATTTTCAGTGGCTCTGGCCTGTGCTTGACATGCCCTTGTAGCAGAATAGTTTGGGAGAACTAAAAACCACACAACCATGGGATCCAGATTCATAAATACCAATGTTTGTCAGAGTACTCAGTAAACTTTACAAAAAATGATGGATGGAATGCTTTATAAATCTCAGCCACTTTTGATTACTTTGGCCGCATCCCAGTCCACCGTTAATATACGATGGACTGGGATTGCCAGTGGTTGAGATTCATTCAAGCATTCCACCCATCGCTTTTTGTATTCTTTATTCTGTCCAGGTACTCAGGACATTGTTCAGGGGTGGACGGTAAAGCGACAACCACTGGGAATCAGCTGATGTCTCATCTGCCCACTTCCATGTAACACAAATTACATTTTGACTGATGGTGAACGTGATCATAAACTTATTAAGAAGAGAAGTCCAAGTTTTAATTAGAAGATACCTACAGTAAGAGACTTCCACATATAAGGGAGGTACATAACCTGTTGAGCAGAAAAAAACACATTGTGAAAATTGACCCTTCTCCATTCCAATTCAGTATGCTCAATGCCTTCTGAGTATATACTCTTAAGTGCTCGAAATCAAAACAGGAATTATAACCACAGAGATTTTCATGTTGCTATTGCTAACTACCCACTGCAACTTTATTTTTTAAGCCTTCTTTGACAATATGTTAACTGTAAAGTGGCTAATATTTTTGGGTTTGACTCATTGGGGTATTAATAGACCTAGGGAGAACCAAGGATCTATAATACTTCAGTTAATGAACTTGAGTGGCCCCTTGATACTCACAGAACGTGGATTCAACTACACCTAACTTGACAGATTTCTGGAAATTACAAACATTCCCGGGAGTAAAGATAAAAAACTATGCTAGGGGCCATTTTCCATGCATATTTCTTGGAATGTTTGTTCCCCAGTATGCTTAATTCTAAGGTGCACCAACAGCTCTATGGTAGAGTAGGATGAATGAATAAATACATAAATATTTGCAGTCTAATGCATGGATTCTGCAATGATGCAGGCGTGTCTCACCCTTATGAAGGCAGCTCTATGGTAGAGTAGAATGAATTAATAAAATGCATGAATGTTTACAGTCTAATGCATGGATTCTGCAGTGATGCAGGTGTGCCTCACCCTTATGAAGGCAGCTCTATGGTAGAGTAGGATGAATGAATAAATACATAACTATTTGCAGTCTAATGCATGGATTCTGCAATGATGCAGGTGTGCCATCACCCTTATCAAGGGGAAGTAACACTGACTGTTAAAAGTTACCTGGAAGATCTCCTTCACATTTTCTCAGTGGGAATCCAGATGTGTGGCCTGTGCTGTTGGTTATGTTTGTCGGCCACATGCGGTCCTTCACATACATGAGGGAGCAAATTCCACTACAAACAGAAAATAGGGTTTTATGTAGCTCTGTTTGGCCTGCTGTGAAGGAAGAGATGAGGGTTACACTGAAGATGTTTTAGTGACATCATCAATCCGACCATACTTCACTGGTAGTAAATTAGTTCAACATAAGGGCAGCCAAGCTGCATCACTTTCACCTCCCTTGTACCCATAACTATCCTACAAAAGGCCTCTCACAAATGCAGTGTGAGTTACTTTAATGCTTCATTTTGTGTTGGCTGATGCCCAAATGATACATCAAGCGGACCAAAGTGCAGTGAGCTGGAGCTGGTGTTAGACTGCCACTGGTCAGTATTATGACCTAGAAGATAATTGCTGAAGATTGTGGGCCTCATGTATGAAAAGTGTTGCATCGCTCCATCACGCAGCTATGCAACACTTCTCAGTGCGCCCTCCTTGCGACACCAATGATGCGTCATATTTACAGTATGACGCATCATGTCGCAAGGAATGACAGATATGTCACAATCACTGACGTATCTGTTGGCGCAAAAGTGGCGCATTGCTGGAGTTGTGTCGGAAGCGGACGCAACTCCACCAATGTTCCTTTCACATGGGGCAAGCCCCATGTGAAAGGACCTGCGTCAGTCTTACGACTGCTGTGAGGCAGGCTTAAGATTTTGACGCATTAGCGTCCTAGAAGTGGCACAGTGAAATCTCATAGATTTCACTGCCCCACTCCTACGACCCTTTCTTGTGGGGGAATGCCCACCCTGCATACATTATACCTGACACAGATATAATGTAGCACAGGGGTTTACGAAGTGACACATCTTCCTAGATGCGTCACTTTGTAAATATGGCACAACATGGTGCATTATTTATGCCGCAGCTGCATCACTAAAATTGATGCAAAGGCGGTGCAAACGTGACACAGGCCTTCATAAATAAGGCCCTGTACATGTATGGGATGGGGAAGTAGCAGCCCTTGACGTAAGCATACAAGAGCAAACCATGGGGAATATTCTAATGTGCAGAGACATGAATGAGAGAGCAGGCAGAGAAATGGACCAATCAACATAGAGGGAGGCAAGCACACCATGGACAACAACAGCCCCACTCTAAACACAATCAACAAAGAAACAACATAGGATTGTTATCACAAAACAATGTGGGACCCATTGAGACAGTTCACAGGTAGATCACATCTATTGACTGGGTCACCATTGACCTTCCATCAAACATCCTCAAAGCATTCACTGTCAGTGGACAGGCACACCTGATTGACTAACTAGGTTACTGATATCTAAAGCATCAGTAGAAAAGAACCAGCACAGCCTCTTCCACAAACACAGATGTAATAACCAGCACAGCCTCCTTCCCAAACACTGATGTGATAACCAGCACAGCCTCATACCCAAATACAGATGTGATAACCTGCACATCCTCCTACCTAAACACAGTTGCGACAACCAGCATCGCCTCCTACCCAAACTCAGATGTGATAAGCAGCACAGCCTCCCACCTAAACACAAATGTGATAACCAGCACAGCCTCATACTTAAACACAGATGTGATAACCAGCACAGCCTCCTACCCAAACATCATACCCATTTTTAAAAAAGGCCTTAAGAATGACCCTGCCTGTTACAGGCCTATCTCCCTAATTGACTCTGCTGTTAAAATCTTGGGCAGAGTCATTTTGGGGAGATTAACACCCTGGCTGGAGGGCAGGGGAATTCTTTCGAACGCCCAATATGGCTTCAGGGCCAAAAGAAGCACATTGGATCAATGCTTAAACTTGTATCTGATAACCTCCAAATACACTTTAGTCAAAAAAGGAGTGTTATATATGGCTTTCATGGACCTCTCCTCAGCCTTTGACCTGGTCAACAGGTCGAGGCTGTGGGGGGTCCTTTTGGAGATAGGCATTGATAAATCCTTAGTGGGCTTTTTGGCTGACTTACATCAGGGGCTGGAGGCCACAGTTAGAGTGACCAGGGACGGTAGGTGCACAAATCCCTTCAGCTCCGAGAGAGGAGTGAGGCAGGGATGTATTCTTGCCCCGCTCCTCTTCACTTTGTACATAAACACCCTCGAGCCGGTTCTCTCTGCCCTGGGCACCGACGTCCCGCGTGCAGGAGAGACTAACATTCCAGTCCTCCTGTACGCGGATGACGCGGTCCTCCTGGCGAGAACCGGTGTTGCCCTGAACAAACTCCTGGCCTCCTTTGGGGAATTCATGACCTCACTAGACCTAAAAGTGAACACACAAAAATCCCACGTCATGATCATGGGAATAAAAGGGATAAAGAGGAGACCAATAACCATGGTCTGTTTAGGAAAGGAGGTTCAGAGGGTTCCCTCTTTTACTTACCTCGGCGTCCTATTTGATGATAAAGGTACGTGGGGTCCCCAACTTAAGGCCAAATCCAACGCACTAAGCAGATCGACAGGAGCCATCCTGAATTTTGCCAGAAAATTGGGTTCAAGACCGACGAGCGCGATCCTCAAAGTATACAATGCCAAGAGCATCGCAATCGCTAATTACGGGGCTTCAATCTGGGGATACATAGAGCCTGTCCCTATTCAAAGGGCAGAAAACAGGTTTTTAAGATCATTGCTTTCTGTTCCCCAGTCTACCCCTACTTTTTCCACTCATTCAGAACTGGGAGTTGGGTATGTTTCTGATGTGATAAAATCTGCCCCGGTTACTACTTGGCTCAAAACCTGGTTAAATGAAGAGATCTCTTTAAATCATAAAATTTTAGAAGACTGTTTAAATTTGGACGGAGTTCTCAAGATCCCCTGGATGTTGTATGCAAAAAATATGTTAGCAAAGGTGGGACGCATCGACCTTTTTTACTCACCTATGAGCATAACCAAAGAGGACGTTAAAACAGTTAAGGATTCACTGATTAACCTTTTTATTTCAGAGCGAGAGGAAACCGAACTTATGAAATTTACAGTGAGAAGGAATTTCAGATTGAAAACCGTCCCAGGCCCAGAACCCTACCTGATACTTGTAAACAACTCTTTCCACCGCTTTCTTTTAATTAGATTTCGGTTGAATCTGATCCATTTTTTATTGGGCTCATACTATAGATGGGAGACCCCGGAAAACAACAAACCTTGCGATTGTGATAACTTCTCACCCCAGGACACCCTACATTTTATTATGTTCTGTGATCACTATGATAAAATCAGAAGGAAATATCTTTTCCCCATCCTTAAAGAGGCCCGCTTCTTACACGTGAAGCCAGCGCTCCTATTCCTGCAACTTTTGCACAATGCACACGTCACTTTTCATGTTGCAAGTTTTTTAGTAGCAGGAGTACGCATCAATAAAAAGCGCAGAAAATGTAATAACGGATTGATTATAAACGAAATTTTTTAAGGCAACTGTTTTTAGGAATTTAACTTTCACAAGAAAATAGATTTAGCGATGTTTTATATATTTTAAATGTATCCTTTTCTCCTGTATATAGGAATTGCTTGCGCTCATGTAACTTTACATTCAGCTGCTATGAACTATGAATCACTATGTATATATTATGTAAATATTCTCCCTGTGTTATTTAACTTTTTCTGTACGTGTAACTTCTGAAATGTATCCTGTGTCTTTTTATGATTTTTTAAAAATCGAATAAAAGTGATTGACTGACCACTGACGTATCTGTTGGCGCAAAAGTGGCGCATTGCTGGAGTTGTGTCGGAAGCGGACGCAACTCCACCAATGTTCCTTTCACATGGGGCAAGCCCCATGTGAAAGGACCTGCGTCAGTCTTACGACTGCTGTCAGGCAGGCTTAAGATTTTGACGCATTAGCGTCCTAGAAGTGGCACAGTGAAATCTAATAGATTTCACTGCCCCACTCCTACGACCCTTTCTTGTGGGGGAATGCCCACCCTGCATACATTATACCTGACACAGATATAATGTAGCACAGGGGTTTACGAAGTGACACATCTTCCTAGATGCGTCACTTTGTAAATATGGCACAACATGGTGCATTATTTATGCCGCAGCTGCATCACTAAAATTGATGCAAAGGCGGTGCAAACGTGACACAGGCCTTCATAAATAAGGCCCTGTACATGTATGGGATGGGGAAGTAGCAGCCCTTGACGTAAGCATACAAGAGCAAACCATGGGGAATATTCTAATGTGCAGAGACATGAATGAGAGAGCAGGCAGAGAAATGGACCAATCAACATAGAGGGAGGCAAGCACACCATGGACAACAACAGCCCCACTCTAAACACAATCAACAAAGAAACAACATAGGATTGTTATCACAAAACAATGTGGGACCCATTGAGACAGTTCACAGGTAGATCACATCTATTGACTGGGTCACCATTGACCTTCCATCAAATATCCTCAAAGCATTCACTGTCAGTGGACAGGCACACCTGATTGACTAACTAGGTTACTGATATCTAAAGCATCAGTAGAAAAGAACCAGCACAGCCTCTTCCACAAACACAGATGTAATAACCAGCACAGCCTCCTTCCCAAACACTGATGTGATAACCAGCACAGCCTCATACCCAAATACAGATGTGATAACCTGCACATCCTCCTACCTAAACACAGTTGCGACAACCAGCATCGCCTCCTACCTAAACACAAATGTGATAACCAGCACAGCCTCCTACCCAAACATAGATGTGAAAACCAGCACAGCCTCCTACCCAAACACAGTTGCGACAACCAGCACCGCCTCCTACCCAAACTCAGATGTGATAAGCAGCACAGCCTCCTTCCCAAACATAGATGTGAAAACCAGCAGAGCCTTCTATCTAAACACAGATGTGATAAGAAGCACAAACTCCTACTTAAACACAGATGTGATAACCAGCACAGCCACCGACCTAAACATAGATGTGATAAGCAGCACAGCATCCTACCCAAACACAGATGTGATAACCAGCACAGCCTCCTACCCAAACACAGATGTGATAACCAGCACAGCCTCCTACCTAAACACAGATGTGATAACCAGCACAGCCTCCCACCTAAACACAGATGTGAGTAGCAGCACAGCCTCCCACCTAAATACAGATGTGATCAGCAGCACAGCCTCCCACCTGAACACAGATGTGATAACCACCAGCGGAGCAGCAGAGGTAAATGAGAACACGACCTTAATGATGACGAGATATAAATGCAACTGGTCATTGTTAAGTGATTCAGTATAATCAGAACTTGGAAAGGGGGCAAAATACTATAAGAGGTTTTAGACACATCCCAAGAAAGCTCCAACCCAAATCCAACTGAAAAACAACAACATGGAAAAACACAAAAGATAAGAAACCACAAAAGTTCTGGATTGACTGAAATTTCAAAGCCATTCACACCAAATTAAGAAATCACACCAGTTGCCCTGGCATCATGGACTTGTGAAACTAAAATGCATTGCTTTATTTTAGTGTACCGAAACTGTAATCTGCAGCAGCCAGTTTTTCCTGCTCATTACCTACCGGGTAGGCCCATTTTAGATTATGGACACATTGCACCTTATCACCCAAGAAAAGACCCCTGAGTGCTCATGCGAAATGGTCTACATTTTTGGTGCTGTTGAAGGCAATCTAATATTTCACATGAGTTTATCTATGCACTTTGTTGCTTTACGGAGAGAGTCAATCATATGATCAATACTAGAAACCATACATATATTTGAGTCTAACTGTCTCATGGGAAGCTCACCTCCATTGTTTGTGTAAGAGGATCCCTATTTCAGTATTTTATGTGACTCACAAGTATTAAGTAAGAAACATTCAAAGAGATTCATCACTGTTTGATCAAATAATTTCTGGGATATATTAAAATGTCATCTGTTGGACAAAATATTTTCATTGAACACCTTCTGGGGCAATGAAGGAATTGGCAGAAGAGCTTAGAACGTTGTGCTGCTCTTGAACTGGAACCATGATGACCCTGCCTTCCTTTCAGAGCCAGAGTAATCATGGTGATAGAGGCTGGTGTAGTGAGACTCTCTCCACATGCAGAGGTTAATGTCACCACCCTGCTCCTGCACTGCCAAACATCACCGCTGCCTGCCAGAGTATAGGTAGAATAGTGGCATGGCGGGTAGGCGGTCCTGCAGCTGTGCAGTTTACAGGCTCATATGTGAGCCTTGAACAGCACCGCCTCTGGACCGCTAGTGCATGTTCCTGCAAGGCATGGACTGTACAGTTCATTCCGTGCAGGAATGGGGTGCATAAACATAGGGGGGCACAATGTGTGCCCCACTGCATGCACCCCAGTGCACAAAGGCATCTTTCCTCACCGCCAGCAGTTTTATGAAGTAAGAACCTCCATGAGATCGCTGCTAGTGAGGAAGGTCATATTATGCTTGGTGGTACTGCGGGGCACCACCATCATATTGTGGCCCTCAGTCCACTGTGCCACCACCAGGGATCTCTAATGCTTGGCAATTGTGGCTGCTGTATTGCGGTCCAACCTCACAAGTTGTAATCCGGCGGTAGGACCGCTGGTGCAGCAGTGGCGGCACCGCCACTGCTGCGCCACATGAATTTGGCGGTCCTTGGACTGCCAAACTCATAGTTAGCTCCTTATAGTTGTGCAATGATAGGATAATGAATGTCTGACCTTTATCTGTAACAAAGCAGTGAACTGGAGGCTACCGGAGGGTCTTGGGTCGGCCACGATCTGGTGTTTTCATTTTCTGTGTATGCATCCTGTTAGACCTGTCTGCCCTTCGCGTAGCCCCTCCTATTAATTATTTATTTTGTCCCCTTTTTGCCCCTCAAAACCTTTTTATCTTTTTATGTCCACTGAATTTTTGCGGTGTTGTCCTAGGGGTTAGGTGTTCTTTGACCTCACAGACCTTACTTGAGGCTTAGATGCCTCCCTGACTAGATTTACCAGACCCACAAAATGGTGGTAGTAACTGCCATAACGGTCATCTCAAGACAGGACCCATATGTTACAATAGGGACCTTCCAGAACCTTCTGGTTCCTTCTGGACCTTCTGAGGCCAGCCTATAAAAGGTCAGCTGCGAAGCAGCCATTTTGTCTTACCAGAGAGAGTCAGCTGGAGTACAGGCTGTAGCATAAGGTGGGGGTAGGATATCCAGAGGGTTGTTCTCCCAGTGTAGGGACGCTTCCTTACTGCTTCACCGCCCCTCTCCCCTTGTAGTTACTGACTTGACCCTGCCACGTGGTATTCCTGGAGACCCTGGGCGCCTGACCCGATTCAGCACCTAGAAGTAAGGATTCGGAGTGGTTGAGCGAGACTGAACTGGAGGGTAGCTCAGTCCATTGCCCAGTAGGAAAGCCCTCGTTGAGACTCAGGGAGTGAATGACTAGAAAGAAGGAAGGACTGAAACGGAGGAGTTGAGTCCTGTGTCCTCCCTTTCCGGTTGCCTACGTGAACTGAGAGCTTAATTGCTCCACCCGGCATATTAACAACCCCCCCCTCCCGTACCTGAGGTAACGGTCTGCCACGTTAGGAGTAGCGTATTCACCCAGGAGAGAGGTTAGAGTCCAAGTGGCTGGGGCAGTACCAGCGGGTGGTGTGGCCGTGTGGTGGAAGCAGCTTCATTCTTCCCTGGGCCGGCGAAAGGGGATTGATGGCTTCGTGACAGGAAAACACTTTCCCGAACTGCGCAGGCTTAGCGGAGCGAGCGCTGGTCCTGGAGAGAGGCGGAGCAAGGAAAGGAGATCCGCAGGAGCTGAGCGGGCTCGGTTGTGGAGACACTAATCTCTCGCGCTTGCTCAGACGAGCCGTCTTTCCTCGAGTTGGGCGGAGACAGCACAAGAGGAGGAAACGGGCGGGAGGTGTATTTCGGCTCTCCTCAGCCTGTGTAGCCTTTCCCCCGGTACCAGCTCTGTGAACGAGTGGCTGGACGGGCGGGCGAGGCGGAGTTGAGAGGCGGCCAGATACTTGAAGACACTGCAGTGTTTTCCTCCGCCCCCGGCGTTCCGAGACTTTGGCCACTGAGGCCCAGCACTAAAGTAAGGAGTGTGTTGGGGGAGAGTTAAAGAGTGGGGAACTACCGACCAAGAGTCCTGAAGAGAAGTTCTTCTCTGCCGTACTAACTAAAGGAGTGGATAATAAATCCAAGAAGCCTCTAAGACTTCCACAAGTAGCCCAATCTCCCCAAAGCCCATATTGAAGGTTACTTATTGTTGTATTGGCATATAATCCTTTCTGTTACAGGAATAGAGGAGAGCATTCATTGAACAGTCAATTGGGGGTTAATAGCCATTGTTCCTTGGTGCAGCAGGAAAAATAACCTGTACCATCCTCACTTGGAAGCACGGAGGTTACCTGAACTTACATAGGGGACAGACAGAGTTCTCTAAGAACCCTTTTATTGATTCCTATTGTTATAAATTGAGAAGTGATGGTTTATCTCTAGCATTGAGTAGATCGTAGTAACAATGTTTAATGTGAAATACTGTACTGATAAATGATATGAAAAAGTAGGAGAGCAAATTATTATTTTTATAAGCCAGAGCGTATTTTCCTACAAATTTTGGTGTAGTGTCCTTTTTGAGTGGATGGAGGTGATGTTACTGATGGGTGTGACGCAAACTTAGCACATGTACTTTGGAGTTAAGCCTTGCTACTTATTGCCAAACTATCCTTTGTGACTTGGAAACCCCAGGTCCGACACATCCCCACTGCATTTCACATGTTCATGTATCTTAGTGCACATTTTCTATTTACAAATGTGCTGCATTTCGTATTGATTGCTCTTGTATAACAAACGGCGTTTGCTTTAGGTTGATAGCACATTATTCATTCATATATATTTATAAATGTAATTTAGAATATGAGCTAGACCTTACTAGTGCTTGTGCAGCAGAAATATTATGCTAATTCTTGCATTTTGCATAATTCATCACAAGATCCCACCTTTTCTAAATAGCCGTAAAAGTGTATTTTAGCTTGGTATAGACATATATTAGACAGAGAGGAATCTTCAGCGTGCTTCCTCAAAGACTGAGAGATTGCATAAGCTAAGCTGCAACTATTCCTAGCAAAAGCCATCAGCTGCTTGGAGCCAGCACTGCCTTATCATCTTGAGATGTCACAACTAAGATAGAGAGCGACCTCTTCCAAGTGCAGAACAACTGTCTTCTGTTTAGCTAATGTATATGTGTAAGAGGCCACCTAAGGAAACTCAGGCAGGTACTTTTTGTGCTAGGACAGCTTATGTAAGAGGTAAAAGAGATTGGTTCCATAAATTATTGAATTACTATCACAATGTTACATTTCTTTTTAATGTTTTGCTTATCATTTGTTTTTATTGCCACTATTGTGTTTATCTTTATAGTTACCACTATATGTATTATCTGCACTATGCTATTGGAACATTACCTTTAACAAAACCTTTAAACTATATAGTTTGCATTTATTTTGTGCAATCATTCATGGTGAAAGAGTTTCAGAACTCACTAAATACGGCAAATAATCGTGTCGTCTCACAGGACTGATCTATGCCCGGAAAGAACCATCCTCATGTAATGCAGAGGGGTGTCCATGAATTCCACTCCACCAGATTCCCTGTCTCATGTTGGCAGGCTGGCTTTGAGTTTATGCTTTACCCATCGGGTCTGGAGTTTCTGCAAACCCAGCTGTGTTTTGCAAAGGTGCTAAAAGTATCCACACGACAGCAATGCGTATGGTCCACTTAGACTATGGACCACACGCACCATGAGACTCTTCGGATGTGATTTGTGCGCGATACAAATGTCCTTGACTTGACACATGGCATGCACTCCTGCATAGAAGGAGACACACTGGTCCACCACTGAAAACCTCTGCACCAATGCTGGTGAAGCAGAGGCCTGCAGGATTCGAGTCTATCTATAGCATCTTCATCGGGCAGCCATGCGCAGTGCTGTGTAGCATTCTTGAACACTATTGTTTCTATGATTTAATAAAACACATTGACAGCAGAATATTGACCCCAGAGAGGGCCAGTGTCACTTACCGCTTGGACACTGTTTCAAAGGCATCGGTTCTGTATGAGAAGAAGGGGCAGGAGGGGTCCTGTGTGCACGCGTCGCGGCAGGCCTCATAGGACTTCACTGGAGTGTTTCGCAGAACTTCTCCAGCAAAGCCTACGTCATTGTATGTTTGCGTGATGCACCCTATGAGACATCATTCAGGAAAACAGGGAAAATAGAGAGAATATTTATGGATGAATAATGGGAGGAAAAAAACAAAGATTAACCTGCCTGAAATTGGAGTGGTGAATTAGATTGATAAAGCAAAGTTTTGGTTTGAGGAAAGACCTAATGCTAGACAGCACAAGACAAATAAAGTGTAACAGTAGAAAAAAGAGACATGAAGACAACAAGAGAAGAAAGGTAAGAAGAAAAAATATACACCAGAAAACACCAATGAGAGAAGTGTTATTTCGGGCCAGGTGTCTGTGTTACAAAGATAGTCAGACATCTCTGGAGGCAGTTTTTTTTACCCAGAGAGGATTCATGGCTGACCAATCACTGAAGGGCAAACATGCTTTTTGCCCCTGGCCTTGGTAACTCAAGGACTGCCTTTTATTATATAAAATGTGCTGAGAATCTCCCTGTGTACGCAGACATCAGAGGTTTTGGCAGGACTTGGGGAAAAAAATGTCATTTGGGGCCTCACATACTAAGTTTAAAAAAAAGAGAAAGAGAAAACACGGTAACTCCAGCATTCGGCACTATCTAGGTGTATAGCAGTGTTAACTGCCTCATAATTACTAAACATAACAGGCTTGCTTCAAAATCTATAAAATACATTTTGCAGCCAGCCCATGGGGCTCTGAAAAAACACAGGGCTTGAGGAACAATCCCCCCTCTGTCCTGCCTCATTCTGGCTGCCCTGTACGCAGATATAACAAATGAAAATATTATAAATAATATACTTTTCTTATTATTTAGAAAATGACTTCACATTAATAATCTTTCTTTACTACTCCTGCTGTGAAAATCTGGAATATTTGTGATTAGTGCAAATAGGTGTGGGAAAGTCCTTTTAAATGTTTGTGTTTCTACAAAATGTTAAGCCTCTGTTGTGCTCATATCCTGGCCATTGAACTACCATACCCCGTAACATGTCCTTATGAAAGCCAACATCTACTCTTCATTGTGCCACTTACAAGCTAAGTGTTGTTCTATGGGTGATACCATTTGTTGGAAATGGCTCCTTCTGCAAGCCATCCCCAATTTTTTTTGCCTCCCTCCTCCATCTTTTCTGACCACGTTTCTTGCTGGTATTAGGACTCTGCATACCTTACCACTGCTAACCAGTGCAAAAGTGCTTGTGCTCTCACCTCCAGATATGGTAATAGTAGCTTATCCCTACTTGGCACATTTAATTTAATTATAAGTCCTATTAAAGTGCTCTACATGTGCCTAGGGCCTATAAATTAATTGCTACTAGTGGGCCTGCAGCACTGATTTTGCCACCCGCTCCCCTCGCTCCCTGGCTCCTGGTATCGTAGCGCTATTGCTATCATTCTGCTCACTGCTCATTTCAAGTTGCTTTCATTGCTTCATCGCATCGCTTCATTATTATCTGTGGTATCATTGCGCCTTTGGTCTGCATTGCTCTCATTGCCTGTATTTGCATTTTAGGGCTAACTGGTATCGTAGCGCTTTATTGCACATTAGATCGCATTGCTCGCTTAATCCTTTGTGCCTGATTGTGCTGGTGCCTCCATCTTAGCGACATCCCACACTAATCTCGCCCTATTTCGCTTTTGTTTTCCTGCCATTTTGTTGTTGTGCCTCATAAGCCCGTCCCTCCACCCAGCTCCCGCCTCCCAGCTGCTCCTCCCTCGCTCCGCCCCCCTCCACTATCCACTTATGACAGATGCAGCTGCGCGCAGCGTTCACGTGCAGCGGACGCGCCCCATGCGCACCGAAGGTGCGCCAAAGGTAAGCCCGTCTACGCCCGTCAACGCCAGGACCGCGCCCAGCGCCAGACCCCCTGCCCCCCGTAAAACCCACTCCACCCGCATAACGTACGACGCCGCAACCCTCTCAGCACTTAACCCCGGCCGACTTCCAAACTGCTACCAAGCCGCCCCAGGACACACCCATGGACCCTTCACTTGCCACTCCTGCAAGTTCGACTGCATCAGGACCCACACCAAATCCACAAACTCCAAACAGAGCTCCGACACTAACCAACTGAAGGGCATCCTGCTCAACACCCGCTCGGTCCACAGACACGCCATTGAACTTTGGATCCTACTCAACACCACATCGCCGGACGTCGCCTTTCTTACAGAAACCTGGATGAACTCCTCATCAGCACCCGACATCGCCATAGCCATCCCGGACGGCTACAAGATCATCCGAAAGGACCGCATCAACCAAATAGGAGGAGGCATCGCCATCGTCCATAAGAACACCATCCGCATCACGACCAGTTCCGACGATAACCTCGCAGCCGCCGAACACCTTCACTTCCAGATCCACACCGACCCCAAGACCACACTCAGAGGCACCCTCATCTACAGGTCACCAGGACCCCGCACACAATTCAGCGAAGACATCACTGACTTCATCAGCCCACACACCCTCCCCTCCGAGGACTACATTCTAATGGGAGACCTCAACTTCCACCTGGAAAAGAACAACAACAGCAACACCACCACCCTTCTGGACAACCTCGCCAATCTCGGACTCAAACAACTTGTTGACACCCCCACCCACTATGCCGGGCACACGCTTGACCCAATCTTCACCTCCAGCAAGCACATCTCCTTCAATGACACCACAGCTCTCCATTGGACGGACCACAGCTGCGTTCACTTCAACTACAAAAAGACTACGACCCACAACCACCCACAACCAATTCCCCGCAGAAACTGGAACAAAATCACCACCGACCAGCTCTTCACATCGCTTCACCAAAACCCTCCTGCCAAATCATCGGACCCAAACCAAGCAGCCACCAACCTCACACAATGGATCACCCACAGCGCTGACGAATTAGCACCCTTGAAAAACCATCAAATCAAGCAAAGTAGCAAAAAAGCCCCCTGGTTCAACGATGACCTTAGGAAATCCAAGAAGATCTGTCGCACCCTCGAGAAAGTCTGGAGAAAAAACCCAACCACTGACAACCTGACCACCTTCAAGAACGCCTCCCGCAAACACCACCAGCTGATCCGATCCACCAAGAAATCAGCATTCAAGGATCGACTCGACAACAACGCCCACAACAGCAAGGAACTATTCAACATCGTCAAAGAATTTACCAACCCCACCGCCGGCACCTACGAGATCACTCCCTCCCAATACCTCTGCGACTCTCTAGCCTCGTTCTTCCACAACAAAATCGCTGACATACATAACAGCTTTGGAGACCAGTCCACCCCCCCCACCTCCGAACTTAAACACCCCTCCAACAACCTTTGCGCCTGGAACCCAATCACCACTGAAGACACCATCAACCTGATGAACTCCATCCACTCAGGATCGCCAACCGACCCATGTCCCCACCACATTTTCAACAAAGCAGACTCCATTATCGCACCCCATCTCCGAGACATCATCAACTGCTCCCTCAACTCCGCTACCTTCCCGGAAAGCTGGAAACATGCCGGACTCCGCGCCCTCCTGAAGAAACCCACAGCAGACCCCACTGAACTCAAGACTACCGCCCCATTTCGCTCCTCCCATTCTCTGCCAAAGTCATTGAGAAAGCCATCAACAGTCAGCTCGCCGCCTTCCTCGAAGCCAACAAATCCCTTGACTCTTCACAGTCCGGCTTCCGAGCCAAACACAGCACCGAGACCGCCCTCATCACAGCAACAGACGACATTCGAACTCTACTGGACAACGGAGAAACAGCTGCCCTCATCCTACTTGACCTCTCCGCAGCCTTCGACACAGTCTGTCACAGTACCCTTATACAACGCCTCAGCAACGTCGGAATACAAGGAAAAGCACTGGACTGGATCATCTCGTTCCTCGCCGGAAGAACCCAGAGAGTCTGCCTCCCCCCTTTTAGATCAGAGGCCTCCGAAGTCATCTGCGGCGTACCACAAGGATCATCTCTCAGTCCCACCCTCTTCAACGTATACATGAGTCCCCTCGCATCCATCACGCGCCAACACAACCTCAACATCATCCCCTACGCAGACGACACCCAGCTGATCCTCTCCCTCACCAAACACCCAAACACCGCCAAAACCAACCTACACGAAGGGATGAAAGAAGTAGCCGAGTGGATGAAGAATAGCCATTTAAAACTGAACTCGGACAAAACGGAAGTCCTCATCTTAGGATCATCCCCCCCGCATGGGACGACTCATGGTGGCCACCGGCCCTGGGAACCGCACCCATACCAACGGACCACGCACGTAACCTGGGCTTCATCCTGGACTCCTCCCTCTCGATGACTGGACAAGTCAACGCCGTCTCATCATCATGCTTCAACATTCTATGTATGCTCAAAAAAATCTTCAGTTGGATCCCCACCGAAACAAGAAAGACGGTCACACATGCACTGGTCACAAGCCGACTGGACTACGGAAACACCCTTTATGCCAGAACCACAGCCAAACTACAGAAAAAACTCCAATGCATCCAAAACGCCTCATCCAGACTCATCCTAGACATCCCCCGCCAAGCTCACATTTCCGGTCACCTGAAAGACCTCCACTGGCTCCCCGTCAACAAGAGAATAACGTTCCGTCTCCTCACCCACACACACAAAGCCCTCTATGACCTAGGACCCGAATACCTCAACACGCGCCTGTCCTTTTACACCCCCACCCGCAAACTACGATCGTCCAATCAAGCCCTCGCCACAATTCCACGCATCCAAAGATCCACCATGGGGGGAAGATCCTTCTCCTACTTAGCGGCCAAGACCTGGAATTCTCTCCCCACCCACCTCCGCCTTACACAGAACCACCTCTCTTTCAGAAAACAACTAAAAACTTGGATATTCGATAAGTAAAGTACCCCCCCTCCCTCAAGCGCTTTGAGACCCTCTGGGTGAGTAGTGCGCTATACAAATTTTAAACTTGAACTTATTTTTAAACTTTTAAACATGTCTCAGGGCTGCCTTTTCAGAGCCTGTGTGGGAAACTACCATTTCGACCTGGCGAAATAAACCTTTTGCCATGTTCAAACCTTCCATTTTCAAACATATGAGTCAACCCCTGGGGTGGTCCCTGGACACCCTAGAGGACATTGTGGAATGTAATTAAAAAGTAGGACATGTACTGTTAAGTTTTACATGTCCTGGTAGTGAAAATATCTTACATTTGTTTTTCACTACAGCAAGGCCTACTTCTCCCATGGGATAGCATTAGAGTTCCCTCATTACATTTTATAAGTGTAATATCCGAATGGTAATAGATAACCTCTTCAAGTTTGATGTCTCTTGAATCCTACTTTAAAATCCTAAATTATAGTGAAGTCGGATTTAAAGTTACAACTGAAAATGGCACTTTTAAAAAGCTGGCATTTCCTTGCCGTAGTCATTTGGTGTCGTAATCCTGCCTGGGTCACGTGCAGGAGCAGTCCGTGTAGGTAAGAGTGGTGGGGCTGGGTTAGGGGGGATTCAACAGACAACCACAAGGGAAAATTAAATAAATAATAATTTTTCTGTCATCGCCGTCTGTCGAATTCCCCTCCCCCACACAACCCCACCGCTCTTACCTGTACGGGCCGCGGCTGGTCACATGACTGGGCGTAGCTGGCAGTTGGACATAGTGCATTCCTCCGAGAGAGCCACACAGTGGGAGCTTTGGTGAGATTTAATGGGCCATCACTGCCAGGATAAGAGGAAGGAGCTGGGCCCAGCCTCACTTACACCCTAATAGGCTAGGTCCTGTTTTCACACAAAGGGCTGCACACCCCCTGTATTAGGCAGGGAAGGCAGGTCATCTGGGAACTTCAAAGGCATGCCTCTAGAAGTTTCTCCCCACTTAAAAGGCACAAATGTGTATAAAAGGAGAACGTCAGACCCCACCACTTCAGCACACTTCTGGATCTGTGGATACTTTGCCAGGAAGAAGAACTGCTGTGCTGCTACAAAGACTGCCACTGTGCTGGACTGCTACACTGAAGGCGCTGCTGCTTTGCTGCACTGACCTGCTGCCTGCTGCCCTCTTGCCTGGGAAGAAGAACTGGACTTGCAACTTCATCTTGAACCCTAATCCCCAGAGAGACTTAAAGCGCTAGTCTTCTGGCCTCCTGATCGGAGCTTTAGAAACACAACAGGCTCCCCACTGCTCCTGGTACTGTCTTCAACAAGTTCATGACCCCCAAAAGGCGCCTCTCTGTTCCTAGGCCCTTGGTGTGACTCTCAAGCTTATAGAGTCAAGATTTTGGGCTCTTCACGACCATGAATAGGACTGTTTGCCCTTGAACCGTGCTGCTCTCACAGAAAACCAGCGCGATCCACCGCAAGCCCGTCTCTTTGACCAACATGCATTAACCGCACGTGTGGATGGCCAACACAAGGCTTCAGCCCACCAGTGCGCGATGCCCTGCCTGCTCCTCATGCCGCGCCAACCACCACCGACAATGCTCTCCTTGCCCACCACAATCTTCTTCCATGTGAACGGCCCTCTTGGCACAAAAATTGAGAAGGTAAACCTTCAGACGGACTAATCTGGTACTGTATCCGACCCATACTCCATCACGGTCAGCCTGAACATTTGCCTTTGACACGGTCCAACGTGACCAGGTAGCTGCGTTGGCCTTTTATGCTTCTAGGTTCCATACTGCAGTTTATTCTTTAAAAATGTATAACTTTAATTTTACTCATCGAATGTTTGTCATTTTCGTCTTGTTTCATTTATTAAATTCCGCTCTAATTTTCTAACTTTATTGTTCTGACCACCTAGCAGTGATGCTAAATCTTAGCCTGCCCCCTCAATAGGTCCTAAGCATCACATAGCTAGAAATAAAAAAATATATATTTATGGCAGCGTATAGATAAAACAGTTTTCACCTCACATTTGAATCAGAATAAACCCTGCCTTTCCCTGGATGCAGAGGCAGCTGCATCAAAGTATCACGATTGGATCACCGCAGAGGTACAAACTACCATCCCCCAGAGAGCAGGGAAATTTAGCAGAACCGCACCCACCGAACCTTGGTTCTCTGAGGAACTTAGATTATTAAGATAGCTCTGCCACCGTCAAGAAAGGTGTTGGCGTCAACACTACGATCCAAGGGAGAAAGAACTATATAAAATAAAACTAGCCCAATACAAATTATTAATTCAAAAAATTTAAACCAGTTACTTCTCAGCAAAAATTGATGGAGCAAATATTAGTTCTAAAGAGCTGTTAAAGACTGTGCTGAAATCAGGCCGCCGGCAGGATACCAATCAAAGTAATCCACATGATAGTGGAGACAGTTGCAGGCCCACTCCTGGAGGTACTTATCATTACCATTGAAAAAGGGATGATTCCCAAAAGGTGGAAAAAAACATCCATTCAACCCTTTTAAAAAAGCCCTCTATAGATAACTCTGTCCCAGGTAACTACCGCCCTATTTCCCGCCTACCTCTGCTAGCAAAAATGTTGGAAAAACTCATGAATCAAGAGCTAGCACACTTTAATGAGATTAATCATGTTTTAGACTCCACCCAATATGGCTTTAGAATTAAGCACAATACTGAATTGGCCTTAAGTACGGAAACTGAGGAAATAAGACATGCAGTGGACAATGGAGATTCAGCAGCATTGATATTATTAGATCTGTCAGCTGCTTTGATACAGTAGGTCACTGCACCTTATTAAAGCGGCCTCAAGAGGCTGGGATAGTAGTCCCAGCTCTTGCTCTCCTCAGTTCCTTTCTGTTAGATTGAGAACAGTTTGTTGAGCTAGAAGGCTTCAAATCTCAATGTTTCAGGCTTCCATGTGGGGTGCCAAAGGGCTCTTGTTTGCAGATGATACTCAGATTATTGTTTCCATCGTGAGCAAAAAGTCACGACACAGCCCATAACTTGACAACAAGAATGCATGAGAGATGTAGGTGACTGGATAACAGATAACTGCCTTAAACTGAACTCAAATAAAACGGAGGTTCTACTCTTCGGCAGAGACACATCATTCTGCTCTTCAGAATGGTGGCCCTTGGAGCTGGGGATCCCTCCTGCTTCATTCACCAAGGCTAAAGATCTGGGGGTCATTATTGACATCTCCTTATCCTTCTTACCTCATGCAAAGATGCTCTCCTCGTCAATCTCTCTCACCTTGAAAATCCTGAGGAAAATTCTTCCATTTATCCCACTGGCATTACGGAAAACAGTGGTAGCAGCTCTATTTTTATCAAAACTCGATTACTGTAATGGGATATTGGTTGGAGCAAATAAATCGGTAGTGGCAAAACTTCAGGTACTCCAAAACTCCGCAGCCCGGCTGCTCTTCGGCCTCGCCTAGCTCGATACCTTGCACTGGTTGCCTGTGGCGAAACAAATTAAGTTTAAGGCGCTTTGCATCGCCTACAAAGCTCTGCATAACCTTGGTCCTGTCTACTTAGCAGATCGCTTCCAATGGCATTTGCCAGCACGTACACTTCGGTCTGCCTCTTTGAAGCCCCTGAAAGAACCCAAGGTCCGCCGGCTTAGATGAGGTGGCAAAAGCTTCTTATGTGTCACATCCAGATGGTGGAATGAGATGCCAATGGAGTTAAAAAACTCCCCTGATCTGCTCTCCTTTAGGAAGAAACTAAAAACCTGGCTCTACACCCAATAACATCTCGTAGACATCCGGATGGTTGTTTGGTCTTTGTGTTGAGCTGGAAGCGCCTGGACGCCTTTGGATAGTAGTGCGCTATATGAATACATAAAATAAATAAATAAACCTAATGTGGGATCTTTTTGTGATTTTTTTGCTGCTGTGGTGCACAAATTCTTTCCACCTTGCTCATCGTTGTGAAAGGACAAGAATGGGCCTATTTACCATTATATTGTGCATTCCTGTCCATTCCTAGTGCTGGCACACTTTTGGCTGCCCAGCACCAATGCAGGCATCCTTGCATCCCGGCAACGGTGCCTGCATTGTAGGCAGGATTCTTTTTGTGCAGGAAGGGACACCTTACTGCATGAAAACAATTCTAAGTGATATTCTCCTCTTTTTGTGTGTGCTGCAGAGCAAACAAGGAGAAATAAAGAGATTTCTCCTCGTTATGCCTCGTCTGGGGATGTGTAGCATTTTGACGCAATCCCAGGTCTTCAACTAATGGTAAATCTGGGAATACTTCAGGATCCATGAGTAGATAAGTGGGAACACCATGCTACGCTCATGAAAAGCCTCCTTGCCCCAGAGTACAGGAAGGCTGTAGTTTGCGTTGCCTTGCAATAATCTAGATTTATCAAGCCATGCACGGCCACGCAAGGTGACCGTGCGTGGATTGATGAATCGCACTTAGGTTTTGCATCGTCCTTTTGCCCCCTTGCAAGATGCACGGGTAACGCAAAACCTTGATAAACCTGGCCCAAGGTGCTGATACTCCTTCCATTTTTACAAATGTATGATTGGTAAATGCTAATGAAGAGTTGATACTTCATCTAAGCTAACATCCACGTTTTTATTTTTTCTCAAAGTACGGCTGAAGACTTTTGTCATTCTTAAATTTAATTATACAATTTCTATTCACTTTTTTTCTGTTTCATTACATTTTCAACCTTTTCTGTTGTCTGTGCATCCCTGTTTCATGATAAACATAGTGTGGTTTGCATGCACAGCTTAAACATAACTCATTATGCCACAGTGCAGCAGCAATGCGCATTAGTGCAAACACTTTCAAACAGCGTCTTGTCGCTGGCGGCAATGCAGTCAGGCAATGTTCAGTGACATTGTTGCTCATCCCAGGCAGTGCAATTCCAGGCAGTGACTGTCTTGCTGCTACCCATGAAGCAGCCAGGCAAAGTTCTGTGACATCATTGCGTGCCCCAGGAAGCGTTGTGCAACTGCCAAAGACTACTATATGTACTATAAACTGAATTATGTCAGCTCCTTGGCGCGTTTTGGTCTCATCAGTGTTGGTGACCCTCGGTTTCGCCACCCGGTAATGCTCAAAATACATTGTGATGGGTCCACAATCATTGCCAACTTATAGCCAGTAAAGAAACTTTGGGTATATGGGAATGAGGTACGCTGGAGTTATATGCAACTATACCTTGTACAACAAGTGGAACTACCGGCAAACTTGTCCATTGCAGCAGGGCATCCCAATCCTCCTACTCGCTCTCTGTCAATGGTAGCATGCGCCATCGACAAGATATAGGGAGAGGAAGAATGAGGAAGAGAGATGGATAGAGACCCATATAAATAAGCTAATCAGGTGGTGGGGTCTTGGTAAAAGAACGCGCGCGTGGAAAGTATATTGTAGGAAGTATCCAAACAAACATATGATACAATCAATCAGGAGTTTGTTAAAGCGCGACTGCTCACCCGTAAGGGTCTCAAGGCGCTAGGGGTGGGGGGGGGGGGGGGGGTGCAGGTTCCATTCCATCAAGCTGGGGGTCTGTCAAAGAGCCAGGTTTTGAGGTTTCTTGCGAAGATGGGGAGCGATGTTGTCTGTCTGAGATGGAGCGGAAGGGCGTTCCATGCTTTGGCCGCGAGGAAGGAGAAGGAGCGGCCTCCTGATCTGGTCTTTCTGGTGCGGGGGACCACGGCGTAGGAAAGCTGGGCTGATCGTAGGGTCCTTTGGGGTGCGTGGAATTTGAGTCGGCTGTTCAGGTATGCTGGTCCGGTGCCGAAGAGGGCCTTGTGTGCGTGGGTGAGCATCTTAAAGGTGATTCTCGCCTCGATGGGGAGCCAGTGGAGTGTGCGCAGGTGCTGGGAGATGTGGCAGTGTTTTGGCAGGTTGAGGATCAGTCTTGCGGCGGCGTTCTGGATGTTCTGTAGCTTGCGGATGAGGTTTTTGTTTATTCCGGCGTAGAGTGCGTTGCCGTAGTCGAGTCTGCTGGTGACCAGGGCGTGAGTGACTGTCTTTCGGTGTTCGAGGAGGATCCATTTGAAGGTCTTACGAAGGAGGCGGAGGGTGTGGAAGCAGGAAGATGAGACAGAGTTGATCTGGCGGTCCATTTTGAGCTCGGAGTCCAGGATGATTCCCAGGTTGCGTGCGTGGTCTGTGGGGGTTGGCGGGTTCCCGAGGGCGGTGGGCCACCAGGTGTCGCTCCAGGCGTCGGGGTTTGGGCCCATGATGAGTACTTCTGTTTTGTTGGTGTTTAGTTGAAGGCAGCTGTTTTTCATCCATTTGGCGACGGCTTCCATGCCTTCTCGAAAGTTGCGTCTGGCGGTGTTGGGCTCGTTGGATAGGGAGAAGATGAGCTGGGTGTCGTCTGCATATGACACGATGTTGAGTCCGTAGGTTCTGACGATGGGGGCAAGTGGAGACATGTAGACGTTGAAGAGCGTCGGGCTGAGGGAGGAGCCCTGGGGGACTCCGCAGGTGACCGGTGTGGGGTCCGAGAGGAAAGGGGGGAGTCTGACCCGCTGCGTCCTGCCGGAGAGGAAGGAGCAGATCCAGTCGAGGGCCTTGTCCTGGATTCCTGCATCGTAGAGTCTGCGTATTAGGGTGCGGTGGGAGACTGTGTCGAACGCCGCTGATAGGTCGAGGAGGATGTGGGCTACTGTTTCTCCTTTGTCCAGTAAGGTGCGGATGTCGTCTGTTGCGGCGGGGAGGGCGGTTTCCGTACTGTGGTTTTTTCTGAAGCCGGATTGGGAGGAGTCGAGGATGTTGTGTTCTTCAATGAATGTGGCGAGTTGGCTGTTGATGGCTTTCTCGATGACTTTCGCTGGGAACGGCAGCAGGGAGATGGGTTTGTAGTTTTTGAGGTCGGTGGGGTCCGCTGAGGGTTTCTTTAGGAGGGGGTTGACCTCGGCGTGTTTCCAGTCATCGGGGAACGAGGCGGTCGCCAGGGAGCGGTTGATGGTTTGGCGGAGCATGGGTGCGATGGTGTTGGCGGCTCTGTTGAAGATGTGGTGGGGGCAGGGGGCCGTGGGGGCCCCTGAGTGCATTGACTTCATTGTCTTCAGTGTGTCTTCGGTGGTGAGGGCTGTCCAGTCATCAATTGCTGGTTTCCGGGTGTCGGGGGTGGTTGGTGAGGGTTCAGTGTGTTGGTTGTCTTTGTCGAAGTTGTCATAGATGCTCTTGATTTTGTGGTGGAAAAAGATGCTGAGTTTGTCGCAGAGGTCTTGTGAGGGAGGGATGTCGGTAGACTCGCTGGTGGGTTGGGCGAACTCCTTGATGATGCTGAAGAGTTCCTTGCTGTTGTGTGCGTGGGTGGAGATTCTGTCTTCAATCGCTTTTTACCTCATTTCTCTGATGAGTTGATGGTGGGCGTTGGTGGCGGCTCTGAAGTTGTTGTGGGCTTCTGTGGATTTGGTGTTTCTCCAGGCCTTTTCAAGGCGGCGGCATGTGCGCCTGGACTCTCGAAGTTCGGTGGTAAACCATCTGGCTTTCTTGGCACGGGTATTGTTTTTCTTGAGGGGGGCTATGGTGTTGGTGCTGTCCGAGATCCATCTATGCAGGGTTCGGGCTGCGGTGTTGGGGTCGTCGATTTCCGCGATGGTTGGGGTGGAGTTGTTGATAATGCTCATTGCTTGCTGCTCCTTGGTGAGCTGGGCTGTTACAAACTTTATACCAACCTAGGCACAGGTGTGAAGCCCCAGGAGGCCAAAGAGAGTCAAGCCTTCAGAAGGAGGAGGTAATTCAACAAACAAACAAGCAAAACAGTAGAAACCTGCCTAATCCCACCAACACGAAGGAACCAGGAAAGAAAGAAAATAGCAAATGTGAGGGAAATGAGATTACGGTGACGAACAAAAAGCTATACAACAAATAGAAAGTTGCCAAGCACTTACTACATGTGTTAGCATGATTTCCTAACCCCAAAATGAGTACATAGGTGGGTTTGCAGTCTATTTCCAGATCTCAGTTTCCACAACCTGGTCTTCCACAGATTTCAGTACACCTTATAGCCAGATCTCCTGTTACGTGCTAAGGAATATGGGGCATGCAGCCTTTCCTTCATCCACATCTTCAGTGATCATCCTTTCAGCTTTTTTCAGCTCCCTCCCCATGTTATTGGCCGACCCTCTCCTGAATTTACGACAAAACTTACAATCTCTTTTGCAGTCCCTCATACTTAGAAAAATCAAACAATCAATCAATGTAAAGTACGGCAAATCGCTGATGAAGGCACTGGAGTAGCTAACTGCTGGTTGCCAGTTGCTGGTCACTAGCAGCCTTGTGGTGCTCTGTTCATTCAAACCGCCAGGTCTTGAGTCTTTCCTGAATTCCTAAAGCGATGAAGTAGTTTTAAGGTGGAGGGGATAGCCGCCAGGTGTGAAAAGGAACGTCTTTCTCTGTTGCCTCAGTGAATTGGGGCGATGTCTGCGAGGAAGAGCGAGGCGGATCATAGGTAGGGACTTTTTAAGTTAAAATCCTCTTTAATGGTAAAGTTGGATTTTTTATCACAATTCTGATAACACCACTTTTAATATGGTTGCATTTTCTTGTCCTATCCTATTTCCTGGGTCACATGACTAGGTGTAATTAGCAGTTGGCCATTATCTATTCCTCCCAGACAGCCACACAATAAAGACTGGATGTTGGCAGGATGTGCCATCCAAGGCAGAATGGGGTGTCGGGGCTTAGCACAGCCTCAATTCCAGTTCAAAGACACTGCTTCCGCTCACACATGAAGAACTTCACACTAGCCTGTTATGCCTGCAGGCAGACAGGGAACAGGACAGGGAGGCAGAGAATTCCAGAAACCTCTGTGTTGGGGAATAACGCCAGAAGCTTCTCCCACTACAAAGCTGGCAACAGGTATAACAAGCATTTGCAATGCAATAGGTCTCGCATTACGAGAGTTCAAGCTATTGGCATTGTAAATTACAATGTCTTATTTATGTTTTAAAAACGAAAACAAAAGGCATTGTTATTTGCAATGTCAATAGCTCAAAATCGCATAAATGTGAGACCGATTGCATTGCATCCCAATTATTAAACTCTTGATCCCCTCAGCTACAGATGATTGTAGATCTGGTCCAGTTGGAAAAAATTAAAGCTGGTCCTATTTGAGCAGTCACTGCCCATCTCCTTCCTGCCCACTCGCTGAACTGGACCAATCACAATCCCCAGTCTCCCCTGTAGTTCATCCAATGGCAATATACTGCATTTTATTGGCAGTGCTGTTATCTAATGTTGTGTTTAGAACTATGAACTGGATTTTATTACCATACTTGACTCATTTACATATGTCAATATCTGAAACCATCTTTTAAAGAGTATTATAACTTAAGGCAGTTCTAGCATGTTTGCTAAGCCATGACAAATTAAAAATACAATTATACCAGGTGTTCTATTTGCAGTCCCATTCCACAATACAAATGTTCTCAGTTGACACTTGGAGAACATGGTTAGGAAGGGGACTGCTGGGTCCTAGCGCTCCCCTGCCGTCATTGTGAATATCCATTGTTTGATGTCTTTCGTTGGCAGGCCTTTTGAACCCCATTATTCACCCTTAACAGCCCATGGGCAGTTACTAGGAATTATCCCTAAACGTACACGATCTCCCACATGATTTACCTACAAAGCTCGGCTCACGTGTATGTCAGTCTGTCCTCGCCCCTCCGTTCATCAGCCACGCCCACAAACCCTCATGAATGAAATCACCCATAACCGTGTTGTTCTTATGTACTGTATATTACAGTACTGTTGGATAAACATCATGCCACAGGGCTTGCACAGTATACTCACTGCGAATGTATGTCATTACGACGCGGTGTTTACACCACGCTACCATTACAATGTAGTTATCACAACGCAAGTCGTTACAACGATTTGCGTTGGAGGGCGCTGGATTGTGGATTATTTAAATTTTCTATTCCAACTCCAGCCCACGTAACAGTAGGGAAGGTGTTGGAATAGAAAATTAAACTATTCCTTGAGCAAGAGCGCCATCCAGTGCAAGTCGTAGTAATGACTTGCGTTCTGATGACTGCATCGTAAGGCCTCGCGGTGTAAACACTGCGTTGTAAAGGATGTTTCCCCTCACTGCTTCTTCTATGACCAGGACCACTTTTATTACAATTTGGCATTTAAACTAGTACACACATCAATAGACAAACACATGCAGAACCAGTCAGCCCCACAGACAATGTAATGCTTCAAGCCTGCGTCAACCCGTAGCACCGGAAATGAAGAAGGAAACCAAGTGTAAATGTAACATGTCCAGAATGACAGACTGTAAGTATTATCTGTGCAACAATTTATTCCATGAAAAGAGCTGGACTGAGAGAAATACATTTTAAAATGCAGATAACGTCTTCAAAGGCTAGTCAAAAATTCTGAGATTTTGTGTTTTTGAAATAAGCCTGCTTGGCCACTGGCCCGCAGAAGTTTGCACTGCCGGTTACCTGCTACTACGGAAGCTGTTAGGCTGTCAAATACATGGAACTCCCAGTTCTGGTGAGTGTGGTATTCAAGTGCAAACCACCACCATTCTCCTTACAACCCCAGAACCATAGTTTAAGCAAAAAAATATGCATACGGTCAGCAGGGCAAAGCCTTTTACCTTTAACTAGCGCCCACTTGTCCGCGCGCAGATTAATGAACTCCAACAACATCACAAAACACGGCTGATTATCTGTCTGAGCCCCGCCGGGAACAATGGCCATCTGTATTTTATCAATCTCTTGTCCGGCTGCGGAGGATGTCGGTGGGACATAGCTGGTCCAGCAACAAAAACCTCATCTGCCAGAAAGATGCAACTTCAAATAATTAGGGAATCGGGGCAGATAAAAACCGCCATGGGAGGGCTCCATTACAGGGTACAATGCTATCACTGGCTGTACTGCTCGGAGGATAAAGAACAGTAAATCGTCATTTTTCAGATTGTGATACAAGGAAAGGTAGGACAAATGACTGAGAGGCTGTTAAGGAGTGTGGCTTATGCAACAATGAATTAACACATATATAACAAGATCTCCACAGAGCGGATGAAATCTGCTCAAGTGCTAAACCTTCCGAGGCAGGGCAGACTGCTGAGCCCGGCCGCCGCCGGCCTCTGACGTCAGCGGTTGGCTCCACCTCCCCAAAGCGCTGCTTGGAGTCGCTGTGCCCCGCTCCGTTGGTAGAGAAGGTTTTTATCCCCAAGAGACAACTGACTGTCACAGGCGGTGGCAGTTTGGTGAGACCAGGCGGGCAACTAGAGCCAAATTTCGGGGGAGGGGGGCTGAAAAATATTTCACGGGGGGCTAATTCTTCCAACCACAGACAGAGTGGCTGTGAGAAGGGGTGAACACACAACAAAAGCCTCATTTACAATTAATGGTCTTTTAAAGACCTGTTAAGTGCTCGGGTGCGGCTGCAATTAGATGCGCGCCAACCCGCGAAGACGTGTCAACCCGGGCTGACACACGTGACGGGGGTGGGGCTGAAGCCCCGTGAGCCCAACGGGTGTTGCGCGCCTGGGTGAGACCGAGGAGGAAAAAAAGTTGCTGACTTGCACGGCTGCTGTGAAATGGGAGCCGCGCTGAGAGGAAGCAGCACCGACAAACTATTGTTTAGTTATGCAGCTGGCTTGTTTATCTGAACGATAACTAGGAAGTAGTCCCTAAATGGAATAATAACAGCCAGCAGCGTTACTAAACAGTAGTTGGTCGGTACTGCTTCCTGCAAAACAGAAGCAAAACGGCAGTGACATTTTGCATGGCCAGCCAGCCATAAACAAGATAAAGAAGAGCAATGCAATGTTAAACAAATGGCGATCAGCAGGACATATTTGACGCCAATAGGTGGAGTTTCATTTAACAATATAGATTACTTTAGGTCTCAGACAGACAGCGCATGCGCTGCCTAGGCAAGACCTAAACATGGGACCCTCAGACCCACTCTTCAGTTCACCTAGACATTAGAAAGGACTCTCAGAGGACTGCCCTGCTGCCCGTGGCCTGCTGTGTACTTCAGAAGACTGGCCTGCTACACCAAGAGGAATGCCCTGCTACCTAAAGCCTGCCCTGTGCACTCACAGGGCTTCCCTGCTGCATGAGACCAGTTGTTCTGTTTGAACCCAGGACTTCCAGAGTGACTCCAATAGTTGGTTGACTGGCCTCCTGATCAGAGTCTCAGAGGCAGAAAACGCTCCAACCATCTTGAACCCGCACTGGGACCCAACGTTAGAGAGTCCTGGCCCTCCACGTGGATCCCCACCAGTCCTGTACCATTGGAAGTGGTGCAGAAGGTGCCCAGATAGTCAGAATCTCAAATGTTGGGACTTAGTAAATATTCTGCCAAAAAGTGCTCCGAGAACTGGGAGGAAACCGGGACCTCCCTGCTTTGCCGATCCAGCCAAGATGCATTGCAAGTTAGCTAGAGTTTACACCAACTCCCAGTAAGTTCTTCTCTGCAGCAGCAAATCCTGTTCAGCAGCTCCTCGCAGAAGGAGTATCCTTCCTTGTGGAGCCCTCGTTCATTTCAGCATGCAGCTTCGTCCCACTGGAGAGTTTCAACTTGCAAAAAAAAAGACCAAGTCCAAACATAGTAATCTTCTCCATGACTTGCCTTTATCAAGCGGCTCCTCAAGAATGACACCTCCTCTCCGACACTGCTGGCTGCCTTACCCCGCTGATATTTACCTTCTCAGAAGTTTTTCTTGAACAATTCTACTAAGGCTGAAGGTAAGCGGACATCGGGCCCAGTACACTTTGTGTATCCGACCTGCACTCCATCGCAGTCGGCCATAACTTTCAACTTTGCCGCGGTCTCACATGGTTAGACGTCTGCAGTTGGCGCTTTGATCTTTTAGTCACTACTTTTAACTTAAAACTTTAGAAATTAATAACTCCAGTTCTACTGATTGGAGTTTTGTCATTTTGGTGTTAAACAATTATTAAAATTTACTCTACTTTTCTAAATTGGTGTGGAATGTTTCTTGTGTTGTGCTTTCACTTTATAACTGTTTAAGTGCTGCATAAATACTTTACACATTTTTCCTCAGTTAAGCCTGAAGTCAGAAAAAATAGGTGAATTGAAGGCAAAAAGTTCAGGGAAAAGCATGCCAAAGATGTCCGGTCCAACAGTAAGTGTAACCATTTTTTATTAGCTGAAAGACCCATCTGTTGGTTGTTATATTTTGCCACTCTCCGAGATGACTGTAAACATTCTCTTCCACTTGAGTAGTGCAGAGTGTAAAGGAAAGGAGAAAGTCATTGTGTTGAATGAAACTGAGATTTCCCAGAGGAGGGAGGTTGCTTGGGTTTCTGTTGTCCTGTAGTGTAGTTCCTATTTTCCCTATAGGCCCTGAGCATTGGAATAACATAAACAGCAGTATAGAGGTAGAAGTGCGGTCTTCCAGGTCTCTACTGACTATGCTAAACTTAATTGGGTTTATACCAACTAGCTCAGAGGTCACTGGAAACTTTCTTGACTGAATAGGAAGTGATCAGCTTCCCTGGTACAGACAAGAAGGGATTCAGTTTTCCAACAACCGCATAAACATGACAACTTTGCTCCTTAGAATAAGAGTCAATCTCTAGAGTCGTGTGAAACAATAGACAGTTATTTTACTCAGTCAGTTGTGCTTTCACCAAGATGCAGAGAATAGAGAGACGGGCGTTTTCAATAAAAGGTATTATTTATTGAACAGTCTTTCTTCTCATGCAAGAGAAATGAATTGCCACAATTGCAAGACTTGTTATTATAAAAAGTGCGTACAGTAAAATGAGATTGCGAAATAATACTGTAAAAGCATTGATATGGTTTCTTAGCCATACAATGGTTAAAATGAATAAAATATATACATTCATATTTACATTTAGCTAACGTACTCAACTGGTGCTTCTAACTACGCCTACCCCAGTGTACCTGACCTAAGCCTAATACTTGGGAGGGAGTAAGTAAGTAGCCGTTTAAGTTAAGTTGGTTTTGCCAAGGTTTGCTTCAAGAATTCTCTCTAAGGGTTTAGTCAACACTATACCTCTGGAATAGAATGTCGGAGGTCTTGTATCTCCTTTCAGGGTTCGATATCCCAGTCACTCGCAAGAGTAGGCTGGAAACGCCGGAGCTGGATTTTCTCAGCAAGAGAAAAGACAGCGTCTCGCTCAGTGCGTCAAGGAGGAGGAGGGGCAGCGTCCGTGGGCTGCTTGCATCTGCTGGGCTCTGCAAGGGACAGCTGTTCTGCTCCTGTATTCACCACACCATCATTATCGGCATCGCACTTGCTTAAGGCAACGTTGGTAATATTTATACCTGAAAGGTGTCTGGTTTGACGTAAGTTTTTGGACATAAGACGTCAATAAAGATGTCACTAGGAAGTGATCGTCCTTTTAAGTGCTCATTAGAGTTCTATTACTAATCAAAACATAACAAGCGGGGCTTTCCCAGGTTGCTGAGTTTTATCTTGTTGAAGAACTCGGAGTGTAATCTCGGAATCTAAGATAGTGGTTTCTGCTGTGTCAGCTACTGTAATGAGCTGCAGAGGCGAGTTTCAGAAATATGGCTGAAATATGGCTCTGATCGTTTATGCCATTATAGGGGTATGAATGGATTATAGCCGTATAGGGGCATAAAGTCACAGTATTCGATCGGGGTCCTAGATTAGAACGCGACACCCACTCCACGAATTTATGTCCATCAAATTACTAAAAACTAAAGCAATAAGATGCATGTGTAACATTACCCACCCCAAAATACATATTTGCATTTGAAATGGCGTATTTGAAATACATGGAAATATAGGTACTGTACGTCTTTAAGCATAGAAATCATTAAAAAATTATAGCATATGTAATCAGTGAATGATTTTGCGAAAAAAATTACACATGAAATATCTCTTTATACAGAAAAGAAGGGCGAGATAATTTCATCACATATAAATGCATTTGCTGAAAGAGTTGCTAGAGGCTGATGTAAAGTTATTATGCCTCTAGATCTACCTAAAAATAGAAGTTCTGTTCTTTATGAATAGTTCTACTTTAAGCAAAGGTTTTCATGCCAGATAAAAGCTAAATATTTTGAAAAATAGTTCAATTAAAAAAAAAAAAAATTCATGGTGAACGGGGGAATAGACTTCCAACGCTTTTCAGTAGTTTTTGTTGATCAAAACTGAAGGCCGAATTCAGAGTTCATGGGAACGCTGTGTGTCGGAATGCTTTTCAAAAATTATTGTTTCTGTTCAGGGGAGAACATCATATCAGAAAGGCTCTCAAAGAATTGGTCTACAAAATCAGGTGACAGTTCGACCAAGTTCGATAATGCTGTAACTTGGCAGGTGTGAGAATGATTGCTATCATCGGTGTCTGGATCAGCAATGCTCACAGAAGGTCGTACCTGGGTGATGTTGCTTTTATTTCTCGCTCCACTGTCACCACCTAGTCGTAGCACAGGAGTCTCAACGAATGCCGTCATCAGGATTGGTAGCCGCTGGGGACAACACAATCCGTGAGCCGTTACAGGACTTAGCAAAGTATCGATATCCATTGGTACTGCTGATGGAAGTGCAAGACAGGTGTCTAACACGCATTCATCTCCGCATAGCATACATTGAAGCACAGGTAAGATGCAGGTCTGCCATATAGGTCTGAATGAAAGAAACCAGGTCATGTTCAGATCTCTCAGCCTGGCCAATCCAAGGACTCTAGTTATGTGGTCCCAGTAGCGTATTGCTAGGATCGTTTCTTCCATCCTTGCCGGAGTCATGTCTGTGTTTTGGCTTGCCATATCGGAGCAGGAGGGTCAAAAATAAAATGCCTGCTACAAGTCCCAAAATCAGGGGTATGCCACCAAAGACTGAATGGACAAAATTAGGAATGATTCCCAGAATTGCTTTGAATGGTGTTAACAGTCCCGAAAAAATGGTCTTAAATACGCCTGGGATGCCTATGGCACTTGACATATTTAGAATTTGGCTACGCATTTCTGTGAAATGCACTGGGCAATTTGTTGATAAAAGGTCATGAATCTCCAATGCTGTCCTTGCAACTTGGAGATCATACGTCTCTTTTGATGACGTGATGGGCACTGTTCTCTGCAAAAGCACAGACTTCATTCTGCTTAAAGTATCAATTCGTATAGAAGAGACATTCAAACGAGGCCAAATGGGAGCCTCGGAGTCTCCAGGGCCGTTTGGAAACAATGCTTGCATACAGCATTTGACCATGGAAGTTACGCTTACGAGATATGCTTTCCCTGGCAAAAGGCCACAACAGCTGTGATCCGTTATTAGAATGTAACTCCCGTTCGAGAGTTGCTTAAAGAAAGGCTCTATCTGCGTTGCAGGTGTGACATGTTGGTGGCATGAAAGGTTGTTTGAATTTCCTTCACAGGCCCCGTTTAAGTTAATCTTCAAAAAGAGAGACAGGGGCGTCCCCACGAGAAAACAGTCTAAGACTGTATTTCACACCTAGTGTATGGACTCCAGGGTGAATATTCTATTTACAAAGAGACATATGTATAGAGCATGCCAATAATACGGCGGGAAAGGTAAAGTTACAGAGATTTTTCTTCGATTACTATCTGTGTATGTTTAAGAAGAATTATTTGTTTGTGCTTTTCTATTTTCCCATATCCCTACAGATGCCAATTCTTATAGGAGAAAGCCTGACCTTATAATCAATTCATACATCCATATTCAGATCGACAATTTTTTATGATGGTTAACACAATGAACACAAGAGTTAATGTTAAAAAAGGATATACACAAATCATAGTTTAAAAATAATTTAAAAAAGAAAGTTTACCACACCATGAGTTACTCTGTTACACATTTATTATACATACACATTTTAAAATTTCATCATTACAAAATATACAATTATTTAAGAGAACAATGTTAGCTTCTCGTGACGGATCGTAACAGACCGGCAGAAGGACGAACCTTGTAAATAATCATGTTCTGTAAATCTCCCTGACAACATTAAATCAGACATCATATTATTAATACTTTCAAAATCCCAATCATCAGAAAATGTACTTGGTTTTGCAAAGTCAATTAAGGAAACCTTGAACTGGTGAGGATATTTCAGGATTTCGACCGGACCATATATTTCATAGTCAGTTTTGTCCCATACTACCCCCCCGGGTATTGGAATGGCTGTGACATTTACTGTTGATAGTTCTCTTTTCTTCACGTGGGATGATCTGTGTGGTTTGAGGACTAAGTTGATGTTCTGACTTGCTGTGTCCATTGAACTGTAATAAACTTTCCTAAAATTAAAACTAAAATTAGGCATAGTAGGAGTATAAGTACCCCTGAGATTATCCAATGCTCAATCAATGGTGCATCCAGATATACTTCTTTGATTTGATTAAAGGGTTCAGTTGCTTTTTCTTTAAAAGTCTTTGTTTCTGGTATCACTTCGGGGTCGGTTTGATCTTCAGAAAAGTTGTCGAAACTGATGAAGTAGCCAGAGGCAGTTCTGTCAATTGTTGGAATTGTATTTTCAATTTGTCTTTCGGTAGCACATTCTGATGCCACATCATTGTAGACTGGTGTTTCTTGACGAACTGTTTCAATCTGTGTTCCAAGTGGCACGAGTTCCATGGCATTATTGCATAGTCCCTCTCTGTGCACTGCAGGTTTATCAAATGTGATTAGTCTTTCAGTTTGAACCTCTTGGATTGTTGCAAGTTTGGGTATTCTGTTGTTTCTCGGGAGTCCACTGGGCCTACTGTTGATTATAGGCCACATGCTTGTGGTTTTACCAGGTCGATTGATACAACTCTGTTCTCCTTTTTACCAGCAAGGGGCGCTAGTACTACTGATCTTGTTCCGTTGATTGCCAAGACAGGTACTGCTTTTCTGTAAGAAGGCCCAAATTCCTTCTTCACCGCTATTTTTTCTCTGACTAGATCCCCAATCTTTGGAATCCAGACAGGCCTTGCTGGGGCTGGTGGTGCCTCCTCAGTGGTAGCTGGCTGTTGCTTTAACTTTATGTTGCTTAAGGATTTCCTTGTTTCATTCAAGTCCTGTAAAACAGCCAAACGATCTTTGATGTCAAAGTCTTTATTCTTATCTTCTACCACTGATACCTGACTATCTAAGTCCTGAATGTGCATTCTAGTTCCGAACAATAGTTCGTATGGGCTGAAACCTTTTAGAGAATTTCTTGGCAAATTGTTTAGACTGAGCTGGACACTTATTAAATGTTTGACCCACCCATCACCCGAACCTAATACCTTCGCTGTTATAGATTGCTTTATGAGTGAGAACAACAAGGACCCCCTGGGTAGTGTAAATATATAGACTCCTAGGGCAGGGTAACAACAGGTGTGAGAAAAAATCCTAGGACATCTGAGAAATTTGTGTGAACAATTAAGCCAGACCAGTGGTCAAAAAGGAATAATCGAAAAATTAACAGTTTGTATAAAACGTATATTTGTAATCAATATATTAAAAATCATATTATGAATGACCAGAAAGTCAAACCATATGATAGGGATAAAAAGTTCATCAATTACACACAATTATAGTAAACAGTTAGCATAAAACTCATATTCAATACAGTGAAAATTGTATACAAAAACACATATTTATTAACTAAGGTATTGAAAAAGCATAAAAACTCGACGCGCGTTTCGGCAGTGAACCGCCTTCTTCAGGAGACACAGATTAAGTCCTGAAAATACATTCCTAAAAGAAAAATACATATGTTAAAATATTATCCATACATTCATAATTTTATGTCAAGACATGAACAAGTATACAGAAGGTGCAAATTGCAAAAAACATGGTTAACAATATCAACATCTCAAATCGACATTCCTTACTACCTTGCTGGCCATGACTAATGATTTGTTCACTCAATGCCAACGATTGACAGAATGGAATCTGACGATTGTACAGTATCTGACTAAGCATCAATTTATCATTGAGAAATGCCCCGTTATATAGAAACAACTGATAACATCTACATGAACAGACATATATTTACTATAATCAAATGTACAAGATTACATGTTGGCACCTAAGTTGGTAAAAATTGTAGATATATTTAATAGAGCAACTCCTAACACATGTTAGAAAGATCGTAATATAATCTAGCACATAGTAACTAACAATATACTTACAATATACTTGCTGAAATGGAGTGCTATCCACATGTCCACATGTCTTGTTCAATGTGTCTGACCCACTGTGTTCTACCTTGGATATATATATCCTAGGTCTACCCCTCTTATATTTGTCCAATTTTTTATCATTAGGATTACCTTCAATCTATAACCATATTACGTTTACCAAAGATATCTGAAGATTTCACCTTCCATCATTTTACTGCATGGATAGAGCATTCTCTGTTGTAAGTATATTGTTAGTTACTATGTGCTAGATTATATTACGATCTTTCTAACATGTATTAGGAGTTGCTCTATTAAATATATCTACAATTTTTACCAACTTAGGTGCCAACATGTAGTCTTGTACATTTGATTATAGTAAATATATGTCTGTTCATATAGATGTTATCAGTTGTTTCTATATAACGGGGCATTTCTCAATGATCAATTGATGCTTAGTCAGATACTGTACAATCGTCAGATTCCATTCTGTCAATCGTTGGCATTGAGTGAACAAATCATTAGTCATGGCCAGCAAGGTAGTAAGGAATGTCGATTTGAGATGTTGATATTGTTAACCATGTTTTTTGCAATTTGCACCTTCTGTATACTTGTTCATGTCTTGACATAAAATTATGAATGTATGGATAATATTTTAACATATGTATTTTTCTTTTATGAATGTATTTTCAGGACTTATTCTGTGTCTCCTGAAGAAGGCGGTTCACTGCCGAAACGCGCGTCGAGTTTTTATGCTTTTTCAATACCTTAGTTAATAAATATGTGTTTTTGTATACAATTTTCACTGTATTGAATATGAGTTTTATGCTAACTGTTTACTATAATTGTGTGTAATTGATGAACTTTTTATCCCTATCATATGGTTTGACTTTCTGGTCATTCATAATATGATTTTTAATATATTGATTAAAAATATACGTTTTATGCAAACTGTTAATTTTTCGATTATTCCTTTTTGACCACTGGTCTGGCTTCATTGTTCACACACATTTCTCAGATGTCCCAGGATTTTTTCTCACACCTATAGATTGCTTTATGTCCCGTTTTTTTCTTTACACTACACTGTTCTCTTCGGGGTGTGATGGACAAGAGTATCGCAACCCAACGCCCATACTGGCCATGGCCTCCTTATAAGCTCTAGAGCTGAAAGCAGGACCCTGGTCAGAATGGAACATGGCAATTGCGTATGTGCCGATAAAGACTCGCAGATCTTTTATAACAGTTTTGGCATCAGCCGAGCGCTGGGGCCACATTTTTTAAGTGAATTCTAGTCTTAATAATTAATAGGACGCTGGATGGCATGTAGACAGCATTATGCCTACCATGGCATTAATGCGCTTGACTCATTGCTGTGATCTCTGTTGCAGTCCGGGCAGTTCTTTACATATTTATAGTGGTGCAGGCTCATTCCCGGCCACCAGCATACTGACTGTAATTCAGTCAGAGATTCCTTCATCTGTATGTGCCTTGGACCTTCACCCATGTGTGCGTCTGCTATTAATAACTTTCTCCGGTTCATGTTTGGAATTACCCTATCCCCCACTCCAGGGATTCGAGCAAAAGGAACGGCGTTTGCATCAATTACGTATGCATAATTGAGTGGATAGTTCACGGGTAGTGCTGCACAGTTGCCTTTTAAGGACATTTTTACTGCCAGCATGGTTTCCCCGTCTACGTATTTTTCTGAACGCTTTTTTGTGGCTACGGAAGCCGGTTTAGTTGCTTCCGCTGTGGCTGTATTAGCCAATGAATTCCCTACAACGTGAACGCCATCACGTTGATGACTCAGAGTGTGTATCACGTGAGTCTTTTGTAGTTCTTTCTGTAAAAGAACTACCTGTTTCCAAAGCATTTTATGCTTGATTGTGGCATCTGTGTCATCTTTGTAATCATTTTGAATCCAGCTCTGCAACTTGTTGTTGTAAGAGTTGACGCAAAAATGAGAATCGCACACGATTAGTGTCGGGAATTCACGTTCTGTATTTTCAAGCTCCATCTTTAAAGATCTGATTTCAGCTCTCTGAGCCAAACAGTTTCTCACTGATTAAGTTTTTGTTATTTTCGGTCTGAATTTACCGCACAGCCAGCGACCTTTAACAATCGCACAGGCTGCATCGTAGGATTTGTTTTCTACATTGTAGTGCTGTACAAATCTGTCTGTGTAGATTATACAAGAGTATTGTTGGAGAGGCAGAATTTCGATTGGCAGAGGATATTCTTGTTCAAATTTTAATTCATTCAGTTTTTCGAATTGCGGAGCAAAATAGTATTTTACGTCGTCCGCAGCAAGAGAATTTACATACTGTATCCATTTCGGATCCAGTGACACTGTAGGCAGGTTTACTGGGCTGAATAGCGCCTTGAAGGCGGATTCTGCTGTGAGGATATTGATGCTTTTGCCGTTTGCTTGTTCTCTTTCATAAGCTAGTGCAGTTAGTACTGCTTTCACAGTATTTTCTGTGAGACTGAATGTTTTTTCTGCTTATGTGTACAAGTGAGATTTGTAAGCTATTGGTACCTTTTCTCCCTCATTAGAGGTCAGGTACGTGAATCTGCATCTTCCTGGGATGACTCGGATTACAAGGTTGCGTGTATTGTCACGTGTGTCTAATTTTGTTTTTGCTAACATGTCTGTTTGCAGTGATCTCAAAATTTCTGTGTGTTTTTGAGTCCAGTTGATTGGTTTAAAATCAGGTTTAATTAGTTCGTAGAGAGGTTTAACCCTCTCCGCATAATTTAGGATGTAAGTTCTTCCGAAATTCAGGAAACCAAGAATCGATTGTAAGTTCTTCAGCGTTTTTGGTGCTTGGAGTACAGCGCACTTCTCTAAGAAGTTGTCCGCTAGGCTTTTTCCTTCACTTGATAATTCGTATTCTAAAAATAATACTGTCAGATGGGCAATTCTTGACTTTTTAAAGTTGAATTTGTAACCCTCTGCTGCGAACCCAAGTATTATGGTGTTCACTCTTTTCAAGTGAGTCTCCAAGTCGTCGTCTGTGAGATAGATATCATCTACATAAGATAATGCCTCATCATCATACATTTGTAGTAACTCTGTTACTCTGGCTGAGAATAGTCCTGGGCTGTTCTTGAATCCCTGTGGGAGCCTACAGAAATTTTTCTGTGACCCCATTACTGAGAAAGGGGTCAAGTATCAATCAATCAATCAATCAGATACACTTATAAAGCGCGCTACATACCCGTAGGGTCTCAAGGCGCTGGGGGGGGGGGGGGGTGCCGCTACTGCTCGAACAGCCAGGTTTTCAGCTTCTTCCTGAAGGAGAGGTGGTCTTGGGTCAGGCGCAGGTCGGACGGGAGGGAGTTCCAGGTCTTGGCGGCCAGGTAGGAGAAGGACCTTCCTCCTGTAGTCGCTCTTCGGATGCGGGGGACGGCGGCGAGGGCGTGGTTGGCTGATCGGAGGTGGCGTTTGGGAGCGTAGAAGTTGACTCGGCTGTTGAGGTAGCTCGGGCCTTGGTCGTGTAGGGCTTTGTGTGCGTGGGTGAGGAGGCGGAAGGTGATTCTTTTGTTGACGGGGAGCCAGTGAAGGTCTCTCAGATGACCGGAGATGTGGCTGGAACGTGGGATGTCGAGGATGAGTCTGGCTGAGGCGTTTTGGATCCGCTGGAGTCTCTTCTGGAGCTTGACGGTGGTCCCGGCGTAGAGGGCGTTGCTGCTTTCTGGTGCAATGTTTTGACAAAAGAAACCATTAGATATGTCTAATGTCGTTTTATATTTTTTACGAACTATGTTATTCATTAGTGCAGCACTATGCGAATTCTGTACTGCAAATGTTTTGCAACATGAGTTAAGGTGTCTGTAGTCCAAAACTAGACGATATGAATTGTCTGGTTTGGAGAAAGGAAACAAAGGATTGTTTGTTTGAGAGGTGCATTTTTCAATCACCCCCTGGTATTCAAGTTGATCTAAAATCTCCCTGACTTGTTTTTTAGCTTCTTGCTTAATGGCATACTGCCTTTTTGCAGTCGGTTGACTTTTTAACTGGATTTTGTGAGGAGGGGAGTCCTCATCCGTCCTACATGATTTTTATATAGTGCTGGTGCCTGGGCCACTGCCCATTTCCTTGCATATATATATTTAGTGTGAATCGGAATGTGATTCGAGAAGGCAGGCATAATCATTTCTTCGCCACGAGGGCACTCCCTGACAAACTCTGGGGGCCAATCTTTTTCAGCTAACAGGATATCATAGCCTTTTGAGAGTTTTTCCCAAAATAGACCCCTTATTTTCCTAGTCTTATCACCCTCTATACGCAGTGTTATTTCGTATATCTTATGAGGTTCGCTAACTCTGGTGTCGGCAGTTTCTACTTGAATGTATTCATTCGTGTCCACTGTCTCCAGATGACTCATCAGGATCTTGCGAGCTATACTGATTTCTGCTGCGCTGTCTAGTATTGTCTGTGCCCACTCCCCGTTGTTCAACTGTGTCCTCAGTATTCTCGGCATGTTCGATTACTCTAATACTAGCTACCTTCTTTCTTGGAAATTGTAACTTGTTACTTTGAGCAGGTTCCTTGTCTTTGGACTTGGTGTGCTCTCCTGGGTCTGACCGTCCTCTTCTTTCCGATTTCTGCAAAAAAGATCGAGAGGGACGTGTATCAATACTTTGATATCTATCAGGCTTCTTCAAATTATCCCTATTTCTAAGGTTATATCTTTTCTCAGAGGGCTCCCTCTGGGGAGACTGGTGTTCTCGAGTCGGAGTTCTTTCCCTCCGTCGAGGAGACCTTCCTCTGGACTGGAAAACTTTTTCCTTGGGAGTGGATTGTTTATTTTCATCCCAGCTCTTTTTAGGAGTATTTGAATTATTTTTAATAAATAATTTTTCAGGATTTTCGAGCAGTTGGGGCTTTACTGGTTTTCCACCCAAGCTGTCTCTACCTAGTTCTTCATAACATTTTTCTATAATTCTGGAAAGCTCAATTGGTTGATCTGTTATATCTGTTTCCTTCAATTTTTGGCGGATCGCCACAGATGCTGCTTCTCCTTTTATATTGGCTAATAATATAGCCGAGACCTGTTTGAAGTCTTTCAGTAATTTCATACCAAGAGTTAAAGCAGGTTTTGGACCGTATTCATTCTGAATCTGTTTTAGCACATCTGGTATTACCGCCATTGACGGAACACCATGTGTTTTTGTGTAAATGGAAGCAAAGACTGTACCCCAAGTGTCACAGTCCTCCACGTGTGGTGCGACCCCCATTGTAAGGCAGATGGTCAGGATTCTGTGTTTCTCAATAGGGGTAGTATTCGGAAATACTGCCTCTATTTGAGTAATTTTCTGTGCTAACCAGAAAGGAATTTGTTCCCGATTTATGGGTGTTTTACCAAGACATGATTGTATGTTCTGTGGTGTAATTGTATTGGTGTTCCCCTGATGAGGGGTCAGCTGTGGAACATTAACAGCTGTTTGGACTGTTGCAGTCCTCATTACATATTGGACTAATTGTCTATGTATTTTAATTAATGTTTTTAGCTGTGCTAACAGCTCTTCTTTTGACATTTTTGCAATGTCCGGATGTGGTGTGTAGCTGGCTAGAACCGGCCACGTTGCTCCTGGTCTACCTAGTGGACCGAGCCTGGTAATATGATCATTGTGTTTTAGGGCGCCTTTAAAGCAGAGCAAATGCTCTTGGAATTTTAATGGGATTTCAATCTCCTCGAAATGAGCGTACTCTTCCGGTGGATCCCCTATTTTGTAATAGTGGAACTCGTTTGTTGCCGCGTTTGCTGCTGGAATTTTTATCCATGAATAGAATACCTCTGTCTGCCGATATTCGTGTGTCTCTATCACGAAGACGACTGTGCCACCTTGTGTGGTCAGTCCATTTTCTATAAGTTTTAACGTTATAGATTTTCTTATGTTGACCGGGATGATTATCGCACCCGGTTCATTAACACCGTCGGGACCCTGCTCAGTCACATTTACTGCGGCTGCAGCGGTTCCGTTTTCAGTGTCTGACATTTTATTGTCAGAAATGTTTTGCAGAGCAGGTCTCCAAGGAGATAAAGATTAGGTGCACAATATTTTGGAACACTGTATCCTTCAACGTTGAATAAACCAGAGCTTTACATAGGAATCTCTTCCTACTGAGTTCGGGCGGATTTTAACCTTTCACCCACTCCAGACGTCTATTGGAGTATTTACGGGAGAAAGGGTCTGTGTGAAAAATGCACGACTGAGTTACCCTAACGTCTTGCGTTAGTTTTATCGCCTTACCAAACGTTGGGCACCATGTAGTGTAGTTCCTATTTTCCCTATAGGCCCTGCGCATTGGAATAACATAAACAGCAGTATAGACGTAGAAGTGCGGTCTTCCAGGTCTCTACTGACTATGCTAAACTTAATTGGGTTTGTACCAACTAGCTCAGAGGTCACTGGAAACTTTCTTGACTGAATAGGAAGTGATCAGCTTCCCTGGTACAGACAAGAAGGGATTCAGTTTTCCAACAACCGCATAAACATGACAACTTTGCTCCTTAGAATAAGAGTCAATCTCTAGAGTTGTGTGAAACAATAGTCAGTTGTGCAGATTACTTTCACCAAGATGCAGAGAATAGAGAGACAGGCGTTTTCAATAAAAGGTATTATTTATTGAAGAGTCTTTCTTCTCATGCAAGAGAAATGAATTGCCACAATTGCAAGACTTGTTATTATAAAAAGTGCGTACAGTAAAATGAGGATTGCGAAATAATACTGTAAAAGCATTGATATGGTTTCTTAGCCATACAATGGTTAAAATAAATAAAATATATACATTCATATATACATTTAGCTAACGTACTCAACTGGTGCTTCTAACTACGCCTACCCCAGTGTACCTGACCTAAGCCTAATACTTGGGAGGGAGTAAGTAAGTAGCAGTTTAAGTTAAGTTGGTTTTGCCAATGTTTGCTTTAAGAATTCTCTCTAAGGGTTTAGTCAACACCATACCTCTGGAATAGAATGTTGGAGGTCTTGTATCTCCTTTCAGGGTTCGATATCCCAGTCACTCGCAAGAGTAGGCTGGAAACGCCGGAGCTGGATTTTCTTGGCAAGAGAAAAGACAGCGTCTCTCTCAGCGCGTCAAGGAGGAGGAGGGGCAGCGTCCGTGGGCTGCTTGCATCTGCTGGGCTCTGCAAGGGACAGCTGTTCTGCTCCTGTATTCACCACACCATCATTATCGGCATCGCACTTGCTTAAGGCAACGTTGGTAATATTTATACCTGAAAGGTGCCTGGTTTGACGTAAGTTTTTGGACATAAGAAGTCAATAAAGATGTCACTAGGAAGTGATTGTCCTTTCAGTGCTCATTAGAGTTCTATTACTAATCAAAACATAGCAAGCGGGGCTTTCCCAGGTTGCTGAGTTTTATCTTGTTGAAGAACTCGGAGTGTAATCTAGGAATATAAAATAGTGGCTTCTGCTGTGTCATCTACTGTAATGAGCTGCAGAGGTGAGTTTCAGAAATATGGCTGAAATATGGCTCTGATCGTTTGTGCCATTATAGGGGTATGAATGGATTATAGCCGTATAGGGGCATAAGGTCACAGTATTGATCGGGGTCCTAGATTAGAACGCGACAGTCCTGTACATCTGCTGGGTCTTCTGCTGCATAAGGACTGTTGCTATTTAGAAAGGGAAAGTGCACACCGGGTTTAGTGTATTGTTAATCTGAGAGTAATTTAGACATGTGTTTTACAATAAATCATTCTTCACTCATGTAATTATAGTTGATGTCGTTTATTTTGTTTTATTTTTAGAGTATTATCAGTTCCTGTTTTTTTACGTTTTTTTTAACTTATTGTACTTTTGCTCATATATATACTTTTTTTGTTTACCAAGGACATTGTCATATACAAAACATTAAGAAATTATCACATAAATAATAGCTTTTTTTTTAAAATAACCACATAATCATTATAAGAAACTTAATGTAAACGCAGAATTAATTCCTTCAACGCGTTTCGGCCGTCGCCTTCCTCAGGAAATCTGCCTTGTTCTTTACTATAGTTAACGTGGCTTGTCTAGTGCCTATTTTGTGCTGTATATCTCCGTCTATCAGTCTCGTTTGCTGCAAAGCAGGGTAGCCTCCTTTATGTTTGCTGGGTTCATCAATCGGAATACATCGAGGACGGTACCCGTACACATCAGGAGATCACCCAGCGCACAGCATCCAGGGTCCGAACACCCTAGCAGTCAATCATCAGAGCAGACCACGCGGTCACGCACAGAAGAAGTCTTAGACCAGTACTAGGTCCAAAATTATCTATAGCCGAAATGCAGACCCATGAAAGAGAATGAGGCAGCAGTTGTGGTGGAGTCGACAGACACTCTAAAGTAGGCAATATAAACCACCCCCGCTGAACAGGCTTCCTGAGGAAGGCGACGGCCGAAACGCGTTGAAGGAATTAATTCTGCGTTTACATTAAGTTTCTTATAATGATTATGTGGTTATTTTAAAAAAAAGCGATTATTTATGTGATAATTTCTTAATGTTTTGTATATGACAATGTCCTTGGTAAACAAAAAAAGTATATATATGAGCAAAAGTACAATAAGTTAAAAAAAACGTAAAAAAACAGGAACTGATAATACACTAAAAATAAAACAAAATAAACGACATCAACTATAATTACATGAGTGAAGAATGATTTATTGTAAAACACATGTCTAAATTACTCTCAGATTAACAATACACTAAACCCGGTGTGCACTTTCCCTTTCTAAAAAACAAATTTACCTTGCCAGGGTTCATCCTATTAGGCAGGGGCCCCAATTTTTCCAAATAAGGACTGTTGCTAACCTTGCAGCCAAAGGCTAGCAAGACCAATGAGGAAGAATGAACCCTCTGCCTCATATGGGAATGTTTGTACTGGTGCCCATTTTGGGAGGTAAAGAAATTTCTCTTCTAGATCTCCAGCATATGGGTTTCTGCATCTTTCTTCAGTCGCTGCTTCTTGTCATCCATGTAGAATTCAAAAGTGCTGATTCCGTAAATGTCAGGTTTATGATTTTGAGTAGTGCATCAGGTTTCAATGATGTTAGACGCAGCCACGATCCATGTCTGTGACAGATGCTACGATAGAACTCAGTGATAGATAAATATGCAGAGTTTACGTAAGCGCTGATAACTGGATTGGACACTGGTAGCCTTTCTTGTACTACCTGCATATAATCTTGTCTTCAGTGTATAGGAAGCTCTTGTACACAGGTGTTCAGGGATTTCCACAGGGCTCTGTCATAATGCCCTAAAAGGGTCAGGACACTCGTTGATGTGAATGCTGTTGCTGTGGATCCACAATGTTTACGGCCTGCTGCTTCCATGTACTTGCTCTCTATGCCCAGATGGACAGATGTCTTCAGATTAGAGACTTGTTTTTTCTGACCCCCAAAACTATAACATAGTCTGTCTTGGTTCTTGGCATAAATATTACAGATTCTTATCAGTAGGTCTGTATTTTTTGCGGGTCCTCATGTCGCCATATTAGTTGTGGCTAGAACAAATATTTTTCCTCTGTAAGTTCTGCAGAGCTAGATACCAGAGGAAGTAGGGCTCTTGGAGCAGAACGAGGCTACAACATCTTCCTAATAGAGACTAAAGTCTGAAGAACGTCCACGTACATATTCAGTTTTGTTGTGCCCTTAATCATCATATCTTTAAAGGTTACAATATTGTCATCAGAAGAAACATTGACGGTGATCAGGCAGGTGAACTTGGTGTATAAAAGGTATATGACAAATCTGAGTCCAATGAGTGGCACCTAGAAGGAGAAATAGAGGACATACTTCTCCTCCTTTGCATTCTAGTAGACCAGCAACAGGGAGACAGGGATAATTTGGGGCCCCAGAAGGAGAGGTTTATTGTACCAGAGCCAAAGGTCTCTTACTCGTAGGATACATCGAAGGGCCTCTAGAAACCATAAAAGGCTTCAATGCAAAACCCAAAGGTAGAACTGGGATCTGAAGTAGACCCTCTATGGGAATTGTCATCTTAGATGGAGTTGATGGCAATGGAGAGAGTGATGGTGACGATAGACGCATAATGGGAACATTCTGTTGCCATTGAATGCACAAATGTTGATCCTCTCAAGTGCCATTATGAGGAAGGGCCTGACTTCGAGTGCTTTAAAGATGACTGCTGTGACGTCAAGGATCTAGACAGCGAGTAATTTTTCCTCGGTTGACTTTGATTTTTTCCTTTTTCGGTTGAGTCGAGGTAGGGGATCTCTTTGTTGGATGGAGTTCTTGCTTCGATGTTGTCCTTGCCGCAGCAATGGCTGTTGAGAGTGATCACATCAGTGTTAAATGAGGTTGATACATATGGCGTTCTCAGAAATGGATGCAATAAACTGAGTGATGATTTTGGCATCCCCATTGTTTCTCCCTTGATCTCCCTCATTGGGAGTCTCTACTTAGAGTGTGCAGAAATTTAGTAGAAGGGGGACCTACTTTAGCCGGCCAGCAATGTTTCATTCTCTTTTACTCTTTTACTCCACCTTAAGGCCTTCCAATTTCCCTCTATGGTGAATCCCTTCAAGGTCCTCCAAGGCTCTTTTTGTCATTTTGTGACAACTCTTACCTCTGGATGAAACCCTAAAAGACCCATAGTGTAGGTCAGAGGCAGCCTTCCCACAGGAATTACAATTTACAAAAGTAAAGGCATAATATAGAAAGCCCCTTCAGAGAAGGAAGAAATAAAAAGAGACAATCTTCAAAAATATCAAAAGAGACCATCAACATTTGGTGTAAAACAGAACTTTAGACTTTGAGTCAACTGCCAGTAGTGCATGCTGGGAAATGAAACTTACTGGCTCCTTAAAGAGCAATGCTGTTTTTAGTTTCGTGCACTTTTAACCTAACAGACCCTTTCCCGCCATGCCTCTCTCTCACACAGAGATGTCAGTGTCAGTTTCTTGCTTGCTGCAGATGGAGGTTTTACCCTTGATGTTGCAATGGTGCCTTATGTTATCTTTTATACGTGGTTAGTAGATAGAGGGAAAACGTCAGAACAATTTGCAGTGTTTAAGTTATGGGGTTAGGCCTGCATTTAAAAAATGTCAATCACTACCTGCAATTCAAGAAATGACCTTCATTTTGTTTCTTAAAATATTTGTTCTTTGGTTCCGCTGGCTGGAGGGGGCACTCTGCATTTATGACTATCAGTAAAGATCCTACGATGCAGCTACTTCGTTGCACTTGAGGCGGCTGCAAGTGGCTCCTCTCCTCTGAAGGGAGTTAGTTACTTTTATATATGTAAGCCTCTTATTCCTCATTCAGTGTGACCCTTGAATTATTTCAGCTACCCCTTACTGTTGGAAAGTGGAAAATGTAGATCTGCCACTAGCAATAAGGCCACTAACACATGGGAGGACCCAGCGTAGGTGTTAGAAAATTATTCCTAGCTCAAACCTTGATAGTGTGGCTGCGAGCAGACAGGCTAAACTTCAAAGACAGGTAAGCAAAGCATTTAAAAACACCATTTCAGTAAATATTCAAGACACAACACAAAATAAAACTCCAAGACCAATTTATAAACATAGCTAATATTTTTATCTTTTAAATGACACCAAAACGAAAAAAACACTGTAGGGAACCAGAGATATGAATTTTTAAAGATTAGTCACCTTCTAGTGCTTAGAACCCAACAGTGCTCCTTTTAGTCATCTTATTTTCTCTGACAGGGACACCTTTAAGACATTTTTTCTGGAGAATCTCACCAAATGTGTTGTCGCCTTCCTTACAGAAACCTGGATGAATGCATCATCAGCGCCCGACATCGCCATAGCCATCCCAGACACTTACAAGATCATCCGAAAAGACCGCACCAACCAAACAGGAGGAGGCATCGCCATCGCCCATAAGAACACCATCCGAATCACGACCAGCTCCGACGATAACCTCGCGACTGCCGAATACCTTCACTTCCAGATCCACACCGACCCCAGGACCACACTTAGAGGCACCCTCATCTACAGACCACCAGGAACCCGCACACAATTTAATGAAGACATCACTGACTTCATCAGCCCACATGCCCTCACCTCCGAGAACTACATTTTACTGGGAGACCTCAACTTCCACCTGGAAAAGAATAACGATAACAACACCACCACCCTTCTGGACAAACTGGCTAATCTTGGACCCAAACAACTTGTTGACACCCCCACCCACCTTGCCGGACACACGCTCGACCCTATCTTCACCTCCAGCAAACACATCTCCTTCGATCACACCACGGCTCTCCATTCGACGGACCACAGCTGCGTTCACTTCAGCTACAAAAAGACCACGGCCCACATCCCACCACAACCTATTCCTCGAAGAAACTGGAACAAAATCACCACCGACCAACTCTTCACTTCGCTTAACCAAAACCCCCCCACCATATCATCGGACCCAAACCAAGCTGCCACCAAACTCACACAATGGATCACCCACAGCGCTGCCGAATTAGCACCCTTGAAAAACCACCAGATCAAACAAGGTAGCAAAAAGGCCCCTTGGTTCAACGATGACCTTAAGAAATCCAAGAAGCTATGTCGTACCCTCGAGAAAACCTGGAGAAAAAACCCAACCACTAACAACCTGACCACCTTCAAGGACACCACCCGCAAACACCACCAACTGATCCGATCCACCAAGAAATCAGCATTCAAGGATCGACTCGACAACAACACCCACAACAGCAAAGAATTATTCAACATCGTCAGAGAATTTACCAACCCCACCGCCGACACCAACGACATCACTCCCTCCCAAGACCTCTGCGACTCCCTATCCTCTTTCTTCCACAACAAAATCGCCAACATTCATAACAGCTTTGGAAACCTGTCTGAAGAACAACCCACTCCACCCACCGCCGAACCAAAACAACACTCTCACAACCTTTGCGCCTGGAACCCAATCACGACTGAAGACACCATCCGCCTGATGAACTCCATCCACTCAGGATCGCCAACCGACCCATGTCCCCACCACATTTTCAACAGAGCAGACTCCATCATCGCACCCCATCTCCGCGATGTCATCAACTGCTCCTTCAACTCCGCTACCTTCCCAGAAAGCTGGAAACATGCCGAACTCAGCGCCCTTCTGAAGAAACCCACAGCGGATCCCTCTAAACTTAAGAACTACCGCCCATCTCACTCCTCCCCTTCCCGGCCAAAGTCATCGAGAAAGCCGTCAATAGTCAGCTCGCCGCATTCCTTGAATCCAACAATTCACTTGACCCCTCACAGTCCGGCTTCCGAGCCAAACACAGCACCGAAACTGCCCTCATTGCGGCTACAGACGACATCCGAACGCTACTGGACAACGGAGAAACAGTTGCCCTCATCCTACTTGACCTCTCCGCCGCCTTCGACACAGTCTGTCATAACACCCTCATAGAACGCCTCAGCAACATCGGAATACAAGGAAAAGCGTTGGACTGGATCATCTCGTTCCTCGCCGGAAGAACCCAGAGAGTCCGCCTGCCCCCATTCAAATCAGAGGCAACTGAAGTCATCTGCGGCGTACCACAAGGATCATCACTCAGTCCCACCCTCTTCAATGTGTACATGAGTCCTCTCGCATCCATCGTGCGTCAACACAACCTCAACATCATCTCCTACGCTGACGACACCCAGCTAATCCTCTCCCTCACCAAAGATCCTAACACTGCCAAAACCAATCTACACGAAGGAATGAAAGAAGTAGCCGAATGAATGAAAAACAGTCATTTAAAACTAAACTCGGACAAAACAGAAGTCCTCATCTTAGGATCATCCCCCTCTGCATGGGACGACCATGGTGGCCACCGGCTCTGGGCACAGCACCCATACCTACAGATCACGCACGTAACCTGGGCTTCATCCTAGACTCCTCCCTATCGATGAGCAGACAAGTCAACGCCGTCTCTTCATCATGCTTCAACATCCTACGCATGCTCAAAAAAATCTCCCGCTGGATCCCCACCGAAAAAAGAAAGACAGTCACCCACGCACTAGTCACCAGCCTACTAGATTATGGAAACACCCTCTACGCCGGAACCACAGACAAACTACAGAAAAAACTCCAGCGCATCCAAAACGCCTCAGCCAGACTCATACTGGACATCCCCTGTCAAGCTCACATTTCCGGTCATCTGAAAGATCTCCACTGGCTTCCCGTCAACAAAAGAATAACGTTCCGTCTCCTCACCCACGCACACAAGGCCCTCTACGTCCTAGGACCCGAATGCCTCAACAAACGACTTTCCTTCTACACACCCACCCGCCAACTACGTTCATCCAATCAAGCCCTCGCCACAATCCCGCGCATCAATAGATCCACCATGGGAGGAAGATCTTTCTCCTATTTAGCGACAAAAACCTGGAATTCCCTCCCCACTCACCTCCGCCTCACACAGAACCACCTCTCCTTCAGAAAGCAGCTAAAAACCTGGCTATTCGATAAATGATGCACCCACCCTCTCTCAAGCGCCTTGAGACCCTCTGGGTGAGTAGAGCGCTATACAAATTGCTGAACTTGAACTTGAACTTCTCCAGAAGGCAGGGTCCTGTTAGAACACCTTCCTGAAGTTCTGCTTGCAGGTCCCAAAGTATCCAACACACAATCCAAGGTTCTGGAATCTCCACAAGGGTCCTTGAAAGTGTGAAACTTCAATTCCGTAATCCACTTGAACAAAACCCTTACAAATCCACTGGTACTCCAGGCTGGGAATTTTTTGTGGGGATGTTCAGGTGAGCTCTGTTAACCTGTAGCTTGCAAGGAGTCCACTCTTTAGTCCTTTTGCAGCAAGGTATTCCACAGGACTGCAGTTTCAGTTGGTGCAGACTTCAGAGGTCAGGCCTTAGAAATCTTTGCACAGCAAAACTTCTTAGCAGGGCATTTCTTGCTTCAGTAAGTTTCAAGCAGCAGATCTGGAGGGCTCTTCTCCTTCAAATACTTATTCAAAATTCTCTGGGTCAAGCACCAGGTCACTTCTGACCAATGAGAGCAGGGTAACTCCTCATAGTTATGACCACATCCTGTAGAGTGTGCCATTATTTTGTCCCAGAGTGCATCAACCCTTCCAAATCCATAATGCCTGGTTTTCCAGCAAGGAGGTAAGAGCTGGCTAAACACACCCCCTGGGATGGCTTATTTCTATAGACTCTCCCCCTACCATCTGCACATACCTTCTTTACGCCTAGCCCTGACTCTGGGTCAAAAGTGTAAAAGTGTAACTGACACCCAGGCCTCCCCTCTGCCTTTGAAGAGCATGGTTTATGACTCCACTTCCTGGCCTGGCATTCCTATGGACCTTGTATTTTACTACAGGCGTATGACCCATAAACCACTTTGAGATTAGGGTAGGTACATGAGGACAAAGTAACAATATCTCAACTGGTATCACTATAAATGACAGTTAGACATGTATGTATAAAACATTATGTGAACAGAAAAAGGGAGACTCTGTAATGATTTTGAAATGTGCAAATGGCATCGTATAATTATGATAAAAATTTACAAAGGTACAGTTGTAGCAGCACTGTAGGTAAATAAATACGGAAACAACCCGAATTGGACTTGGTGCTCAAAATGTGTACGTGACACAAAAAGGTGGCGACGCAAGTGACAATTGTGTAATCAGCGAAAACGGCGCAAGGTGCACATGTGCATGAGTACCTACAGTATATCCAGTAAACGTTGTGGCTCAAAACAATGATTTACAATGTTGGATATAAAAGTTTGAGAACAATTTCAGCAGAGCCACAGAAGGAGATGCGCCATCAGTTGCGCTGAGGGGTCGACGACGTTTCGATCCTATCAATCAGGATCATCGTCAGGACCGGGTTGTGAGTAATTGCGGTGCTGAGAGGGCATGAATCGTCAAGAGCGTGTGGCCGGGAGGGCAGGCGGCAAAAGTCTCCAATTGTAACCGGATATCCTGGGTGCATAAACAGTCAGGCAGATGGTATCATATGTGTGCCGTGTTCCGGAGGACATCGGCGGGGGAATGATTAACGGCTCCTCGGTGCCCCGTGGGTTGGACACTGTTGCGGGGAGACCTCAAGTGGTGGATCACAGTGCCCCCCCAGCAGTGTTGGTAACCCCAGGGGCTCTTTATCACCTCTTCAAAGCATCCTGGCTAATCCACTTAACTCTGACCAATCAGGGCAGACCACTGGAAGGCTGAATTTGAACTTACAAACAAGAAAGTCTTATAACTTCTTGTATGTATACTTTAGGAGAAATTCAACAATATAATATTGTTGGATTTACTACTACCATTCTGGGAAGTCTTTAAATGGTCAGGCTAGTCCTCTCCTATCAATAGTTATTAATAAATAACTTCCTACCATGTTAACCCTTAGGCCATGGGATTTGCAATGGGGAAAATGACTTGGGCCAGTTTTCTGGCACCAGGGCTTATAAAATCATATTTTATAAGTATTTCCCTAATTTCTACAGGACTCCCACCCCCTGTGCAACGAGGGGAGACTTCAGGGGTTCTAAATCTTCAGAAATTTTGAGATCATCCTTACCCAGTTCTTCTAACATCAAAGTCGAATTTGAGCAGCACTTTAACACAATGTGGTGAGTGAAATGTGAAATTTCACATTATCCAGGCATATAAAAACTCATTTTATAAGGGTGTAAATTATACATTTCTGGCCCCCCTCCCTGGGATACCTAGGGTCTCTAATATGCCAACACATTGTAGGTTATGCATTTTTAAGTGACCCTACCACCAAAGTCGAGTTTGAGCACAATTTACTTTTTATATGCAATCCTGGCACCCAGGGCTGATTTTAAACTGACCTCAGGCTTCAGCACTGCACACATGCTGGTGCAGAAAAGGCTGCTGGCCTCTAAACTGCCATGCCCCAGAGTACTGAGGACTTCTAAGTCGTTTCAATCCCCTGCCCTATTATATACTAGGGGTTTATGGGGTAGGTAGTGCCATTGACAAGGTTTACCCCACCATACCAAAGTGTACCCTAGTGTATGTTAGGTGTTTTAACTGTATTCTGATGTGTTCCTTTCAGCTTAGCACTGACCCTGGGCCTGGTTAGGCAGAGCCAAGGGTCAGTCAAAATCAGTTACCACCAGCATCAGTCAGCAAAAAGTTGGGGGGCGCCCAGGGTACAGGATGACTTTGCAACACTTACCCCCTAGGCCAAATCTCCAATCATGAAAGGTTTTGTAGAGTCTAAAATCCCATTCACGTGTTAGTTCTAGGGTCAGCTGCTGCTTTTTCTCTGTATGTATTATGTAAGTTCACTTGCTCACTTACATAGTCAACAACATGGGATCATAAGGTATATGATTTTATGTACACCCCCTTCCCACCGCCGGCATCTTTGGTGACCCGACACACATGCAAACCTAGCAATGGAGCTCACATGGGCCAAGCTATATCTTCTTGTCAAAATTGGTGTTATTCTCCTGACAACCAGTTATTCTTCAGTGGATACCAAAATCCTGAACTTTTGTGAATCCCATATAATATTTCCACACCTTGATCAACCTGCGTGCCATTTTAAGTGGTCAATTCATGGTGCACATCTACCTATTTTGGAAATCTACAATGAGAGTTATTAGAAATCTACAAATTGTTGATTTTCCTATGGATTTACCATCTTTGTGATGCATGTGTGTATTTATCAATATCACAATGTGTTTGTGCTTCATTCTGGTGGAGACAAGTGATGTCTTAGACATGGCTTACAACTACTCACCACATATGTGTTTGTGCTTAAATCTGGTGGAGACAAGTAATCTCTTACACATGGCTTACAACTACTCATCACAACTTGATTGTTCCGATTACTCACGTTTCTGAATCCCGGGAGCCACGAATGAGAATCCACTGATAGTGCTGTTCTGCCTGATATTTGCAGGCATGCTAGGATCAATTGTCTTCAGATAGCAGGAAAACCTGACATGAAAGAGATTGAACATCACAGGATTGGTCAAGCTTAAGTGCCACGAAACATTAAAAGGGGGATCCTGTGAATGATGTCATATTAGGTCTTAAATCCCACCAAGACATTATCCAACAAAAAGACATTCTAGAATTTCTGTATTTGATGAATGTTGGAGATGCAGGATTGGGTAAAGAGAACTGTTTTTTTTCTCCTCACTAGATTATCATTTAAAGGAAAAACAGATGGAAGCCAACCCTGCATATTATGCAGAATTCTTATTGTTATTTGCTGGTCTCGAAAATTAATAGATTAGAGTGAAAGTTGGGGATAGAGAGAAGAAGCCGATAGATTGTGCATTGTCCATTCTTTTCACTACCGCTCTCGCAACCAAAAAAGTAAACCCATCTAACTTGAAAGTACTACGAAGAGTTGTACATCTCAACCTCCTTCATTTATTTTCACTCATTTATTATTATCTCTGGCATGATTTTATTTATTGATCATCTTTATGTATCACTGTTACATTAAAGGGTAATAAGGCACTTTGCTTATAACTTAGTTACATATGATGTGAGATTACATTTTGAACAAGCACATGCACAGAATGCATAAAGGGTAGCATTGGGTTGCAATTACAATGTGGGAAAGTGCCCCCTTTGACATAGTTACCCCTCAAGTTTTGCATCGTATCTGATGCAACTTTGACTGAAAGTGTGCTGGGTCCCTGCTAACCAGTCCCCAGCACCAGTGTTATTTTCCTAAAACTATACCATTGTTCCACAATTGGCACCCCTTCAGGCTCCATGTAAGTACCTAGTAGATGGTACCCCTGGTACCTAGGGTGCAGGGACTAAAGAGGGGCCCCAAAGGCTGAAGCAAGAATTGTAACACCCTAAGGGACCCCTCACCAAGCATATGCAAATTGCGCTGCAGCCTGTGTGTCGTGATGTAGAGAAAAGCAAAGATTCGACATGGCACACATCCCCATCTGCCATGTTTGCAAAACACTGCATGTGGTATAAGTAAATTACCCATACAGCAGGGTGCGCTATACCCATGTGTGGGCATATCTGCATGAGTACTTGTACCCCTGTAATATCTAAGGTCTCCCTTAGATACCACAAGTGTGCAGGGAAGCCATACCGAGTGCATGGGCTGGAAACCTGTCATTACGGGTTTCCTAGCTACATGATGGTTTCACTCTACCCCCAGATGTTTGGTAGCAAAACACCTCATCTGGCTAAACCCAAACTGATGCCAGTGTTGGAATTTGTAAGCAATGCACACAGAGGACACCTTAGAGGTGCATCCTGAAAACTACTAGTGTGTTGACTGACTGGTCTCTACCTGCCAGCCACCATAAGCATGATTCTGACCTCCAGAGGTGAGAGCTTTCGCTCTCTGAGGACAAGAAAAAAGCCTGCTCTGGGCAGAGGTTTTCACACCTCCTCCAAGCAGGATGGACCTTCCAGGACGGGAAGCTACAAAGGCCCAGGATTATCCACATAGAAGAGATGCCCACCCCCCTGTCCTGACCCCACTTTTTGGCAGCAAGACAGGTGGGAAAATTAGTCAGATTAGAATATGTGCCCACATCAAGCCAGTATCACCCCTCAGGTGGACCAGCTATTGTGGACCCCACTTTTCAAATACCTCCTTTTTTGTTTTGGGTAGAATTTGTCTTCTAGGGTGAGGATTAATCCCCACTGTAGGAAGGTACATCCTGACTATGGTTGCCCCCAATTTTTTTGCCCTGTGTTTTAGCTGGTTTTGGACATAGTCGACCTGGGACCCTGCCAATCAGGACCACAGGCCTACTGCTCTCTCTTTAAAATGGATTCCATGTACCCTAGGTACATTTCCAATTGGTACTGGGCCACCCTATCAGACCCTGTAACTCAGGGCATGGGTGTACCCAGGGCCGCCAGGGGCTGCAGCATGTATTATGCCACCCCTGGCTGGCCTCCTAAATTTGACACAACTGGCTGCATGACAGCTGGGGCAAAGTCGTGTAATCACCCTTTGCTTTAGGTATAGTAGCTCTATATCTAACCATACCATGGACACCCGAGTCCCTATCAGTCACTCCTATGGCAGGCCTTGACAATCCTGAAGGCAGAGTGCGTGGGCTCGTGTGAACTAGGTTCTGGCCCGAGCCGAGCCCGGTTGCAGCTTGCGGAACAAAGACCCAATGGCTGTTCCATGATAACGCGTACCACATCGGTAACTTCGGTGTCGCGTTATCAAGGCATGTCGAGTAAGGTGTCATACGAATCGGGATGCTGCCCTCTCACCAATTCTGGCGACGAGGTTAGCATTCCGCCCTTCTAGAGGGACACGACATGTACGTAACTGTGAACCCCGGTTAAAGTTAACTAAAGCCTCAGCTCCACAAAATGGATGCTGCCACCACAGACACGAGTCTGACCTCCTGCTGCTGGGAGTCCTTCCAGCGAGGAGCGCTTGGACAAAGGGTTTCCTGTCTGGGGCGGTGTTCGCACCGTCCCAGACAGGGTTTGTGTATTCTGGGTAGGTAGGGCTTTTGCGAGAAGGTGACTGCGGAGTGGCACCCCGGTGCTCACTACGCATCTGCCGGTCAGAACCAGTTCCAGGGGCGCCAGCCCTGGCCTGGGGAAAGTCCGGCAGGGGAGAGGGGTGTAACTACCCCCCTTCCTGGTCCCACCCTTAGGGCAGGACCTAGTCATGTACCCACCCCTTTCTTTAGGATAAAGGCCGGAGCGGGGACCCTTCCAAATTAGATCATCTTTGAATCAAGAACTACTTTCTACGAAAGGACATTCGAGACTCTTCTCAAGATTTCTCCCTTGTGACTAAGGAGTAGTCACCCTGCATCAGCGGGCACCATCTAAGAACTCTGCGGTTTGCTGCAAGTCCTTCCTCAAGGATCCGACGGCCCAGCTCGATGAGAACCGGCTTCCCTGGCACCTCTGACCTCTACCCACGTCATCAGCTCAGCTGTGATCTGTGGGTGCGACGAGACCTCGAGGGACCGGCCATCATCAGAACCTGCACGCTCTTAACCAGCACGACCATCGAAGTAATTCCCTGGTGAGTGCTCTGGGGTCCGAGAAGCCCCGACCCTGAGCCGCTCCAGCACCGAAGTGCAGTCTCCCAGCATCTCCACGATCTGCGTGGGGCCCTTCTGCTCGCTGCTCAACACGTTGTCCGGGCACTAGCCGCTGGCTTGTGCCCTCCTGTGATGACATCCGATAACCAACGCTGCTGGTCTGGTTGCTCCAGACCAGCCCTTGCTCCCGTTTCCGAGAGGAGCACCCCGGACCCTCCTGGTCCATTCAAGACGCCATCTTAGGCCTACCACGTGGCCCTGAGATCTGCCAAGGCTTGTTGCCCCAATCCTGGGCCCAGCGACGCCGACAGCATCATCCTTCGTGGGACAGCTCGCACCTCCATCCTGGTCGCCGACAACGCCTCCTGGTCCGTGAGACTGCAGAGCCTAGCGTCGCCCACTCACCTGGTCGAGGTGACGGCCAACCGGTGCCCTCCTGGTACCCTCTGACTACTGGCTAGTAGTACGAACTTGGTCCCCTCTGCTTTCAGGTGTCAACGATCTCTGATCCAGGCTTGGATCTCTACGAACTATTCATCACTGGTCGCCGGCCAGCAACTCCTTTTCTTCCGGCTCCTGGCTCGTCAGCGAAGACCCCCGACGCCTGTAAGACTTGTGCAGCCGCAGCCCTCGAGGCTAGGTAACTTCGGCATTTCGGTGCCTGCATAGCCTCTTTACTCTAGGGTCCTGAGTCCCTCGCTTCCGACTTGCCTTATCGGGTCCGCCCGAGACCTCTAAACTTTCCGTGTCCTCGGACACTTGTTTTAATTGTGCACTTGAAGTATTTTCCTAAGAGATTTGGTTTGTGCTTAGTACCCTGTCCTCATAAAGAGTACAGGGCTGTTGTGAATCTTAATAAATATTCTGTTTATTTTCATAACACTTGTGTGGTGTCCTTTCACTTGGTGTTCAAGGGGTACATGTGTGGTAAACAGCTGGCTTAACACGCCCTCTCGAGTCTTTAGCCTTAGACTGCTCGTATCCACGCTACTAGGATAGCTGGTCTTTAGGTTGACTTACAACCAATCATCATAAGGGTCGTTTGGAACGATACATAGCGGTCGCTAGAATAGCGAACGCTGCATATCGGGCCAACTTCTCACATTGGTGAGCAGCGGTTGGGATTTGAGCTTGCTGTTGTTTTACCACACGTATCCTAAGAATATCTTGTTGAAAGATCGCATAAGTACTGTTAGTACATATAACGAAGCTTAGAATACTCTGAGTTCTACTGAACCAGCTGTTGCAGCTCCTCAAGGCCTAGCACACCTTGGCTGCAACTCTTAGCAAGGGACCAGTAGGTAAACACATAGTGTAGGTAGGTGCATCACTTACACCACACTAGAAACAGTATGTCGGACAAAGGAGGAAACTCTGAGTCTCCCCTTGTGTCAGTTGACCCTCCACAGGTCATCCCTTCAAGATATACTGTGCTGAGCTTCAAGGAGGTAAGACAAGTGTGTCACTCCAGGAAGATCAAGCAGGGGTCTAACCTCACAACGTCCTTTCTGATTGGTCTCTTGGAGACTTATGATGCCAGAAAAGCTGAGACCCTTCCCAGCTCTTCTAATCCAGAAGGAGACATGCCTCCCCTTGAGGGAACCAGAGGCGATCCTGACCTCATCCACCTCTCAACTGAGACTGAAGATGTAGAGGATGATGAGAATGAGGATCCCTCTGGGGATGAGGCAGATAAGGGACAGGTAGAAGTCGGTAGACTAAGCAGGTCCAACTTAAGCAAACATGACAGTGGTACTGGGGGACTCCTGGGGCCACTATCAGGTCAGCTTAACATTGGGAATGGACGAGTTAGGTCTCTATCAAGAGGCTCTAACAGATCCTTTCGAACCAATGGCTCTCTCAACTCTTCTCACAGAGGGATGTCTTCCCCTAAGAGGAGAGTGTATGAAGCTGAAGAAAGGGCAATCAAACTGAGGATTGAAAGGGAAGAACTTGCCCTGGCCAAAGAGAGACTTGCCCTTGCTAGAGAGCAAGAATTATGTGGGCTACAGCCCACTGTGGCAGCAATAAACCTAGCAATAGGGAAAGGAGTTTTGATAAAAAGCACCTGAATAAGATAGTGCCCCCCTTTAAAGAAGGGGATGACATCCACAAATGGATTACTGCTTTGGAGAGAGCCTGCACTGTGCAGGGTGTTCCCCAAAGTCAGTGGGCAGCTATCTTGTGGCTCTCCTTTGATGGTAAAGGTAGAGATAAGCTCCTCACCACAAGGGTGGAGGATGCTAACAATTACCAAATCTTGAAGAATGTACTGGTTGATGGGTTTGGTTTAACCACTGAACAATACAGGATGCTGTTCAGAGACACCCAGAAAACTCAGTCTCAAGATTGGACTGACTTTGTTGATTGTGCCACTAAGGCTTTTGAAGGCTGGCTACTGGGTAGTAAGGCTACTGATTTTAAAGGATTGTATAATCTAATTATGAGGGAGCAAATCTTAAATAATTGTCAGAACCAGCTATTACATCAGCACCTGGTAGACTCTGAGTTGACCTCTCCACAGGAATTGGGTAAGAGGGCAGACAAATGGGTCAGAACCAGGGTTAGGCCTAAAAACCAGGGTGGTGACCAGAAAAAGGAATCAACCAAGCCTCAAGAGAAGGGTGGGGATAAATCCACAGAGAAGACTTCCCAAGGGCCCCAAAACTCCAACAAGGGTGGTGGGTCCCAGAACACTCCTTCAGAACAGAAGAAACCTTATTGCCATACCTGTAAACAGGTGGGCCATTACAAAGGTGATGCCAAGTGCCCTAAAAATAGCAATAAGGAAAACACACCCCCAAGTAACACTCCCAGACCTCCTGTTACCACTAGTGGTAATCCCCCAGGTGGTGGGAGTGCCCCCAAGAATGTGGTGGGCATTACTTTGGGCAATCAGGAGGACTATGGCCTAGCCAGGTTCCCTGACCACACTCTTGTCTGTGAGACTGGCATGGGGTTTGCCAACTTCACTACTGGACCCCACATTTTGGGAAAGTATAGACAAGAAGTTTTAGTGAATGGTCAGAAAGTTGAGGCATTCAGAGACACAGGGGCCAGCCTCACCATGGTGAGTGACCATCTGGTCCCCTCTGCTCAACTGACCCCTGGTTTTACTTATCAGGTGACAGACATTCATGGAGTGAAGAGAAGGCATCCCATGGCAGTAGTCAAGCTCAGTTGGGGTAATGTCACAGGGCCCATGAGAGTGGCAGTGACAGATAACCTACCTGTAGATTGCTTACTGGGGAATGACCTGGAACTCACAGCATGGGCTGAGGTGGAGCAAGAAACTCACTCCAGAATGATAGGCCTATCCAGACAGGTTAGTGGGGCAGTAATAGCTACAGCCCCAGTCCAAGCACCATTCCTCCCTGAAAAGGTTGGAAGGGCAGTGGTAGCCACTGCCCAGGCTCAGACAGACTTTCCAGAACAGGATAGGAGGGCTGTGACAGTCACAGCCCAAACACAGACTGAGTGCCCTCCTGAAAAGGTTGGCAAGGTTGAAATGGTCTCAGCCTCTACTCAAACAGATAGTGAGGTTGTGAAGCCTGAAACAATGGATCACTCCACTCAAACAGAGAGCATTGAGGAGGAAGAAGAGTCTTCCCCCTCCCAGACACTAGGTGAGAGCAAGCCTCCTCAGGGAACTGACTCTACCCCTGTTGAAGGAACTGCCCCAGAGGTAGTCAGGCCTAGCCTGGCAGAGCCCCTGATGGCAGTGGACCCTTCCCAGGTGGGACCCAGTCTGGAGCAGGTAACCTGCACCTCTCTACCCTGCCTCAGTCAGCCCAGGGCTGAAGAGATCAGGGAGGCCAGTGGTGGACCCAAAAGGGCCCCCTGTCCAAAAGAACCCCTTAATCAGAAGATTAGGATCACTGAAGCTGGTAAACCTAGCCAAGTGAAAATAGAACAGACTCCTGAGGGATCCCCCTTAAAAGTAGTTAGGGAACTCCCACAGCTGGACACTGTTGGGCACAGCCAAACATGGGGCCTAAAAACCCCAGACCTGACCTGTCCCTCCAGTAAGCCAAACGGAGGGACTCCGCCTCCAGCTTTAGGTAGCCAGAGGCTGACCCTGAGAGCTCAGTGCATCTCAGCTAAAGAAAGAAAGGCACACATGATGAATGGTGATTGGAGGAAGTTGAGCCCAAAGGTAGAGGAGCCTCACTTCAGTACTCCATCCCAGCATCAGCCTTCTTCTTTCCCAAGACACACCAGAGACAGAGATTCCCTATGGTGGAGACCCTCAGATACCCTTAGGGTGAGGGGTTGCCTAGTGGACCATGACACAGGGGGAAACCAAGCCAGAGCTGGTACTTCCTTATATGGCCACTTAGGTAATAGAGGCTTACCTGGACAAGGATAGCCTTATCTCCTTTCGTTTGGGGGGGGGTTGTGTAGGAAGGTACATCCTGACTATGGTTGCCCCCAATTTTTTTGCCCTGTGTTTTAGCTGGTTTTGGACATAGTCGACCTGGGACCCTGCCAATCAGGACCCCAGGCCTACTGCTCTCGCTTTAAAATGGATTCCATGTACCCTAGGTACATTTCCAATTGGTACTGGGCCACCCTATCAGACCCTGTAACTCAGGGCATGGGTGTACCCAGGGCCGCCAGGGGCTGCAGCATGTATTATGCCACCCCTGGCTGGCCTCCTAAATTTGACACAACTGGCTGCATGACAGCTGGGGCAAAGTCGTGTAATCACCCTTTGCTTTAGGTATAGTAGCTCTATATCTAACCATACCATGGACACCCGAGTCCCTATCAGTCACTCCTATGGCAGGCCTTGACAATCCTGAAGGCAGAGTGCGTGGGCTCGTGTGAACTAGGTTCTGGCCCGAGCCGAGCCCGGTTGCAGCTTGCGGAACAAAGACCCAATGGCTGTTCCATGATAACGCGTACCACATCGGTAACTTCGGTGTCGCGTTATCAAGGCATGTCGAGTAAGGTGTCATACGAATCGGGATGCTGCCCTCTCACCAATTCTGGCGACGAGGTTAGCATTCCGCCCTTCTAGAGGGACACGACATGTACGTAACTGTGAACCCCGGTTAAAGTTAACTAAAGCCTCAGCTCCACAAAATGGATGCTGCCACCACAGACACGAGTCTGACCTCCTGCTGCTGGGAGTCCTTCCAGCGAGGAGCGCTTGGACAAAGGGTTTCCTGTCGAGGGCGGTGTTCGCACCGTCCCAGACAGGGTTTGTGTATTCTGGGTAGGTAGGGCTTTTGCGAGAAGGTGACTGCGGAGTGGCACCCCGGTGCTCACTACGCATCTGCCCGTCAAAACCAGTTCCAGGGGCGCCAGCCCTGGCCTGGGGAAAGTCCGGCAGGGGAGAGGGGTGTAACTACCCCCCTTCCTGGTCCCACCCTTAGGGCAGGACCTAGTCATGTACCCACCCCTTTCTTTAGGATAAAGGCCGGAGTGGGGACCCTTCCAAATTAGATCATCTTTGAATCAAGAACTACTTTCTACGAAAGGACATTCGAGACTCTTCTCAAGATTTCTCCCTTGTGACTAAGGAGTAGTCACCCTATATCAGCGGGCACCATCTAAGAACTCTGCGGTTTGCTGCAAGTCCTTCCTCAAGGATCCGACGGCCCAGCTCGACGAGAACCGGCTTCCCTGGCACCTCTGACCTCTACCCACGTCATCAGCTCAGCTGTGATCTGTGGGTGCGACGAGACCTCGCGGGACCGGCCATCATCAGAACCTGCACGCTCTTAACCAGCACGACCATCGAAGTAATTCCCTGGTGAGTGCTCTGGGGTCCGAGAAGCCCCGACCCTGAGCCGCTCCAGCACCGAAGTGCAGTCTCCCAGCATCTCCACGATCTGCGTGGGGCCCTTCTGCTCGCTGCTCAACACGTTGTCCGGTCACTAGCCGCTGGCTTGTGCCCTCCTGTGACGACATCCGATAACCAACGCTGCTGGTCTGGTTGCTCCAGACCAGCCCTTGCTCCCGTTTCCGAGAGGAGCACCCCGGACCCTCCTGGTCCATTCAAGACGCCATCTTAGGCCTACCACGTGGCCCTGAGATCTGCCAAGGCTTGTTGCCCCAATCCTGGGCCCAGCGACGCCGACAGCATCATCCTTCGTGGGACAGCTCGCACCTCCATCCTGGTCGCCGACAACGCCTCCTGGTCCGTGAGACTGCAGAGCCTAGCGTCGCCCACTCACCTGGTCGAGGTGACGGCCAACCGGTGCCCTCCTGGTACCCTCTGACTACTGGCTAGTAGTACGAACTTGGTCCCCTCTGCTTTCAGGTGTCAACGATCTCTGATCCAGGCTTGGATCTCTACGAACTATTCATCACTGGTCGCCGGCCAGCAACTCCTTTTCTTCCGGCTCCTGGCTCGTCAGCGAAGACCCCCGACGCCTGTAAGACTTGTGCAGCCGCAGCCCTCGTGGCTAGGTAACTTCGGCATTTCGGTGCCTGCATAGCCTCTTTACTCTAGGGTCCTGAGTCCCTCGCTTCCGACTTGCCTTATCGGGTCCGCCCGAGACCTCTAAACTTTCCGTGTCCTCGGACACTTGTTTTAATTGTGCACTTGAAGTATTTTCCTAAGAGATTTGGTTTGTGCTTAGTACCCTGTCCTCATAAAGAGTACAGGGCTGTTGTGAATCTTAATAAATATTCTGTTTATTTTCATAACACTTGTGTGGTGTCCTTTCACTTGGTGTTCAAGGGGTACATGTGTGGTAAACAGCTGGCTTAACACGCCCTCTCGAGTCTTTAGCCTTAGACTGCTCGTATCCACGCTACTAGGATAGCTGGTCTTTAGGTTGACTTACAACCAATCATCATAAGGGTCGTTTGGAACGATACATAGCGGTCGCTAGAATAGCGAACGCTGCATATCGGGCCAACTTCTCACACCCACTTCCTATAGGAAGTGGTCATATAGATTATGTAGACACCCTAAAGGTAGTTAGCCCATTAGCCACTGCCAGTCACTGCCCTTAATGCTCCTAAATTGAGTATTTAAGTAGCACCTCTGAATTCAAGAACTCAGATCTGACAGATCAAGAGAAGAAGTATGAAGAAGAGTCACTGCCTGGCGAGATCAGCAGAAGAGCTGTGGACTTTTGGCATGAAACCCTGCCTGCCTCTGCCCCTCTCAACAATCACAACAGAGTGACTCGCTCTGCCAGTTGGATAACTATCAAAGCCTTGGGTAGCCTGCCAGCCCCTCGCAAATCACCCGAGTCACCCTTGGAGTAGAGGAGCTATTCTCCAGGAGTCCCCAGGCACCAACAACCGGAGTCTGGTCCACCACCATGCAGATCCTCATTCCGACTGATGCTTTAGATGACCAGGAAGAGGTATATGTGCTCTGGAAGGTCAGATGTGTCTCCCCACTGAGTGTGAAGACATCAGAACCAACCGAGCCGTCGAGCCCTGCACCAAACAGCAACAGTAGGAATCCAATCTGAATTCCCACTGCATCCTGACCAAGCAGCTGCCGAAGGATGTCAGCTACACAGAGACCCACTTCAAGAGTGGTCCAGCTGTCCTGATTGCTCCTCTGCCAGCAGTTTGACCTCAACTGCAAGGAGCCTCTTTGCGCACCCTGTCCAGCCGACCCAACCACTCGGCACCCACGCCCCCCCCCAGGGTACCGATGAACCAGTTGTGCCCCCTGGTGGCCTAAGCCCCATTTGGGAACCTACCGACTTGTTTCCAAGTCCCCTAGTGCAGCCTG